>NC_085047.1:111634213-113064563 GCF_963662255.1 Cinclus cinclus
ACTTACAGTAGGGGCCCTATATGGCCTTTTACCTTCCCAGAGAATGCTTTAAGGGCTGTTCTGGTGTTAACTGAAACCCCTCATATGCCTCATATTTTTATTCTGTTGTTAACAGGAACTCTGCATATGCCTAATATTTTTGGTAATGACAAATTCCAAAATTATTATCAGGTCAGGGGAATTTGCCCTGTAAAAATAGCTTTTGCTGCAAGGTTGACACCTTCAGTGTAATCAAGACCTGGTAACTCTAGACCTGGAGAACTGGGAGAAAGTGTAAAAGTCAAGGAAGTTGTTTAATGGCTGATAAGTAATTTCTGTGTACATCAATGACAGATAACAGTGCTCATTTTCTCCAGGACTTTTGCAGCACGCTGCATCCTCTGTTCTTTCTGCAGAAATCACCCCAAAACCTGTGTGAGACATTCTGCTTGTACATTTTTCCCTGCATGAATTATAATGGTATAAAACAAATGGAATAGAGAGGAGCATCAGGATGTCTGTCATCAATGTCCATACCAATATGACAAGCACTAAAAAGCACCAGTTCCTCAGTAGTGCAGAGAATGAGGGCTGGGTGGGTTGTATTTCTGGAACTATTATTACAGAGAGACTTGTAAGAAGGATCCACGCTGTGAATGAAATGGGTATGGAATCACAGAGGCTAATGATAAAAAAAGGCCATTTATGTCAACTGCTGTATTTCCCTGCTGCTCTAGGATTGTTCCCAATGAGATACGGCGTATTTTTAGTGCTTTGTCCAGTCTGGTTTCATATGTAAATAATAAAGATTGTCATCCATAAAAGATCCTGAAATAGTTTTGTTCTAGTTCTGTCTTTCCTCTTCCTTCCCTCTTCAACTCCTAAATTTCTTATTCAGGCTAAATGAGAACAGGAAAGACAGCCATACATTTTTTTTCTCCTTTTCCCTCTTCTTTCTTCTTTCTACTGTTTGACCCTCTTCATAGACAGGATTTATCTGACCTGATTTTTACAAAATTGCCTTTAGACTGTTGAGTTCTATATGCTCTTCTGACATGGGACTCTTCAAAATACAGCATCTCAGCTTGACAGGAAACAACCTACTTTCAAAAAAACCTGGAAAACAAGTAATAAACAAGCAGTGATTTCTGGTCAGGTAGGAACTGAACTGAAGCTTTTGCAATTGCTTCCTTGTGTTCTGTATCTCATATCATTTTATGAGTTGTCGAGGGTTTACTCACTGCCCACCTGTCCATTATGCACAACATTCCAGCACAGTGAGCCAGGGTGTGGTTTAGATTGAAATCAAGTATAGACCATGCCACGAAAAGAGCAAGCAATGTGACAACAAAATAAAATAATCTTTTTGGTATAGAAAGACAGCCTACCTTTCATATTTGGGGGTATTATTTCCCTTTTTTGACTTTGCAGCCTTAGCATCTCAAATAGAAATAAACTGGTATGGCACAGCTTTCAGCAAATGAAGTTTTTGGTTTGCAACTGATCTGTGTTCGGGGAGAAACTTATCCTCAGTGATTTGTCACTGCACGTGCCAGCAAGTCAAATGGAGAGGCTGAGGGAGCTACAGCTGAGGCGCTGCTGCCTTGAATGAATGGCCCTCAGCAATTCTTGTCTCTGATCCATATGCAGTCACATCTCTGCTCTGAATCTGGTGAGCATTAATACCTTTGAATCAGTGAAACAGTGGACAAATTAATGGCCTCTTTGTTCCTCATGGGAGAAACCCATCTAGATGGTAGCCTGAATGGGAACACAGAGAACAAAAAGATGTAGGGACTGAATTAATACCAGCTGACTGTGCATGCCCTGTCTGCAGGAAAAGAAATAGAGAGAGATGGAAAATGAGGACACACCAGAAAATTACTTGTCATCCGCTGTTCAGATAAAGCTGCGGAGAGAGAGAGAGACCGGGGGAAAATGAAGTTCTGTTATGGATTGTGTTGGCTGAAAAGAGTCTTGAAATAGAAACTGCGTCCTTTTGTCTGTCCATGCTGAGTTCAGGGAAAGAGGGCTCCTGACATCCTTTTTCAATAATAAGCCTTGCACAAAGCACCCAGCTCCAGCACTGGCTTCTTTGCCCAATAGAAACAACCCTCCAGGTATTCAATATTGGCTAACTGCTGTGGTTGCTTTGAGGAAACAAACAAAAAAGAAAGGTGATTTTTCTCAGAAGAAAAAGAGAGGTGAAGCTAAATGTACTTACCTAATCCATGTCATCCCTCAGTGACAGGCTACTACATCCCATGACTTAGGGAAGTCCTCCCAGAACCTGCTGAGAGCGAAAGAAACCTCAGCCCTTACTTACTCCAACCTATTCCTGTTTTACTCCAGGGAGAGAAGAAACTATATCCAAGAGGTTCTGAATTTATAGCTGTGCTACTCCATATGTAGTTCCTCATGTTTGTGGCATTGATTTCTGTATCCACAATGAAATAGTCACTTTACACTTTTATTTCTAATAGAAAACTCACTGGTAGTCATGTTCAGGCAATCAGAAAAATCACATTGTGTCTTAGCAACAGAAAGAATTTCTAAATTGAAAAATGGCCAGCAACAACCTCACACTGCTGTTCTTCCACTGTCACAAGAGAAGTGAATGTTATTAAAACCAGCTCAGATTTGTGAAATGGCATGATTTTTTTTTCATGCAATGTTCACTGGCCCAACTTTTAGGATAGCTTGATTTTTATTTTTCACCATCTTCTATTTAGCCATGCTACCTTACAACCTTCCCTCTCAACTTGCTGTTGCATGTTGGGCTTTCTGAGTGCAGCCTTTGAGTTTTACCAGTGCCCTTCCCAATAAATGTGTCTTTTGCTGCCATCCTCCTATTGCAATTACAGGGTGCATCTTACAGACTAAGTCCTTCAGTCTTTAAAAAAGTTCTGTCAGTAACAAGTTTTTTTTTTCTTTGTAAATTAATTTTTAACCATTTGCTTCACAGCCCTTGTGTCCCATTTTGTCTTTTATCACACAACAACCAACATTTTGATTTCTTCAGTGTACTTGTGTTTCCATGGTGAAGGGAATATGATCATCTTTTCTTATTGCTTTACAGATTTGAATTGCATAAACTACAGATAGACTTTTTAATCTTCTAAAATGTTTGGGTTTTTTTTTTTTTGCCTTGAATACTTTATGTTCAAGTTAAATACATTTTATAATCAGGTGATGATTACGTATCAGCATTTCAAGGCCAAGTAAACTAGTGGTCTGACTTCCAGAAAAATCTCACTCAATTACCTTTACCTGGGTTCAACATCTTGTATTTGCTTAAAGCATCTCTTCCAGAAAGGCACCTGGGCTTGAAGTAAGGGATTCCCCTCTTCATGTGGTAGTTTGGGAAAATAATTAATCATTATCTTAGAACACCGTGCCTTACTTCTCATTTGAATCTTTCCAGATTTAAGCCCCAGATATTGATTCATGTTTGACTTCTGCTTGATTAAAGTACATAAGGTACTTATAATAAAAGAGTATTCGATCTTTTCTTTGACAGGTTAAACATATGGAGCTCTTCAAGTCTCTTGCTTGGTGCTCTTCCTGAACCAAATCAGGGAAATGAATTATGTTGCACTCAGTGTCCTACAGGGAAAACAATGGGAGCGTGTTTGGCACAGAAACATTGTGCTTCTCTGGGACTTGGAAGAGGAGGAAAAAGAGGAGGGAGAGGAGGTTAGACAGGGCAGGAGACAGACATTCCTAGGCAAGCTGCAAAGAAAGTCATCACAGTCATGAACCCAGGTGCCTGCATGTGCCACAGCTCTGCAGTTTCTTACCTGCTGTTCTAGAAAAGACGTGAGGACCAGTGCCTGGTCTTTAGCTGTCTGCATCAGCCTGGCGTGGACCTTAACATATCCTGAAGCTCATCTGGCAGGGACAGGATCCAGATTTCTCTGTGAACATGACCAAGTAACCAGACAAAATCATTTAGTCTTCATCATAATCTTCTTTAGCTAGAATAAAGAACCCGTATTAGGGAGAAAAATGAAATAGTTTTTATTTCATTCTTTTGAGAGGGATGTTTTGGTAGTCATGTATCACAGAAAGGTTTGGACTGGACACCATAAAAATTATACAGTTCTGACCCTGCCATGGTCAGGAATGTCTTCCACTAGACCAGGTTGCTCAAATCTCTGTCCAACCTAGCCTGGAACACTTCCAAGGACTGGACACTGACACTTTCTCTGGGATAAAACCTATAGCTTAAAACATATTTGGAAGAGTATCAAACCTCTATCTGAATCCTCATACCAAAACAGCTTCATTTAAAAAAAATATTAACTGTATTTTCTATATCTGCTTGGGTATTTTTAAGTAGGTGCAGTTTTTTAATACATATTTGAGTTTTATATGCTTAAACAGGTAAAATTAATACTTATTTTTAGCTTTTAAAAAACTGTATAGAAGACACAAAATTAAGGACAAGATTCATGTACAGCATAAATATAGTTCCCAAAGATCATTATAAAAAGAGATCATTATAAAAAGCTGCTCCAAGGAAAGTGTATTAGGGTGATTTGGCCTAAGTTACAGGTTTAAGATTACAATATTAAACTTTTAAATACCACATTGCCAGGTCTGAAATAGCTGGTGTGGGGTTAATTCTGTGTCCTTGTAGAATTTTAATGCAAAACAAAAAATGAGCTTGGTGAGCCTAGGCAAATACCTTGAAGCATATGAGATTTTTCCAAGCTGCGCCAACTTGATTTTTTCTGGGTTGCATTTTACGTCAGCTGCACCACATGAAACGTATAAATGCATGGAAAACTATAAATATTGCCAAGACTGATGTGATAATCTATTCTTCTTGACTGTTGTGAACATTTCCTATGTCTTGCATTTTGTTAAAGTGGATATATTTATTGTAAGCCCGGTGATTCGGCGCTCCAGAGGTAAAAAGCTCTTTACTCCCATCCATAGGTAAAAAGGGAAAGAACAAGCACAGCACTGCGTTTTAACTCACTGTAAGCACAAAAATGCTTCAGAGAGGAGAGGTCTCCTGCTATCAAGTAGTGGTAACCAGGGGAGGACATGCAGCTCCCATTTCCAGAGAGCTGCTCTCCAGGGTTTCTCCTGCTGCACAGCACAGAGGTGAGCAGTGTGTGCTCCCCCACAGCAGGTGAACCAGTGCTATGGTTTGCCACCTCCAAGAACACCACCTTGCACCCTTCCTCCTCTTCCTCTACTCATGCCATACCCTGCCCCATTCCTGCCTGCACGGTCCTAACCCTTCATTTCTTCTCTTCTTTGTTTCTTCTAAGTTAACTCAGCTCCCTTGGTCAGGAAACAGCTACACTTTTCTTTCTTTTTAACAAGTTATTTTTCTGCCTGGCCTGGGAACTGCACAATGAGTCCAACAAGCCCTGGAGCTGATGCATTGATGCCTTGTTATGAGTCTGGGCTCCTGGCTCCCCTTTCCTAGGGAGCAGCCATCTCTCACTGCCCCTCAACACTGCAGTCCAAAAATCCACAAAGTAACAGGGCAGTGCCTGCTGAGCATGCAGTCTGATGTAGGATGTGCAAATATAGGCTTGGGAAATTTAGAAGAACACTGGTAATTTCTCCTGAGGATGCTACCCCAACGAAGTGTCTCCATACTGGGTATCAAGAAATACATCTCAGCAGTCTTGGTCTTGGGGACTCCTATGACAGCACAGTACCTGAGGTGTCAAAGGACCTGGCTGCTAAAGGAGGAAAAAATCCCAGACAGATTCCAGACTGTAAATCTTGCAGCCAGGAGCTCCAAGGAAAGAAGTGTCCTTTGCTCCCCTTGCTGGTGAGTGAAGGAAAAGCCTGAATGCAGAGACCACACACAAGCAAAGTGCAGCAGGCTGGGAGCACTTGGGAAACATCACAGCTCCCAAAGGATGGCAGTGGGGCACAGGAACCTCCTGGGATGGAGGAGTTTCTTTCTGAGCAGTGGTAAGCCCATGCAAGCTTGGAAGAACTGGCCTCTGAGAAGGTGGACATGAGTGGCGAAGGACCTGCTGTGCTTTAGTGTGTAGAAGTTGGGGAGATGCATGTGGATGATGGGTAGATGTTGCATTTACCTGCTGGGCATCCACACATGGAAAGTGTGAAATTAAATTAACTCAGACTGCTGCAAAGGTGTTCCTGGTATTCATTTGTACAGAGTGGCTATGCTTTCCCAAGCTGATGCTTCTTCCCCTTTTCTCCCCTCTAAAAGCTTTTTTTCCTTGTTTGTAAGAAGGGAAGAGCTGCTTAATCAGGATGCAACAGGAGCATCTGCCTGCGAGGCTCAGCTTGTGGATTCTTCTTAGGAAGAATCCTCATGTTTGACATGGTCAGGTGCTGCCTCCCACAATTTGCTGCACAATTGTGTTCTCCTACACATTTGGGGCCTGACAGTTGCTCTTCACCTTTATGAATTTAATTTGAGTTACCATGTGCCAAGTTCAACAAGAGCTTAATAGATTCTTTATTGCTGGGGATTTTTGATACCAGATCAGATAGACGTCTGTTGGGTGTGGAGAGTTAAACCCTCGGGAAAATAATAGATCAATGTTCCTGAGGAATCATCCAGCCTTTCTTTCGGCTTTTCTTTGTTGGCTTCTGAAGACAGTAAAATGTGGAAGAAAATTATGGTAACATATAAACTCTTCCTGATAAATGTTTGATTTTGTGATTTGCAAACCTTGCGCAGCTTTTCAAGGCTGCTAGATACTTTACTACTGCTGTCTGGGAAAATTTAGGTATTCTTAATTATTTCAGTATTACTTCATTATAACTACACAGTACCTCATGTATTACATTGGAATAAACATGAATGCATATATACCAAAGATCAGAGATCAGACTGTTGGCACTGACTCAGACAGTTTTCAGTACCAATTTACTCATATAATGAAAGTTTATGATTTCATGCTTTGGTCTTTTCATTGTCCCAGATGGAATTGTGATCAGTCACCCTCCTAGTTCATTAAGAAACAGGCAAAATCCCTTCCACTGAATATTAATTTTTTTCCCTCTTACTACTGTGACCCTTTAAAAAGTGCTGAAATCCAGAAAGCAGAAAAAACATATTATCAAATTTTAAGCTGTTCATACCAACCCTATTAGAAATGTTTTGCATATCCAAAGGTTGTATAAGTTGCAGTCTTCATGTTGGTGCATTAGCGGTTTCGAAGGCCCCACTTTCTTTGGCTTGGACTTAAAAAGTCCAGTCTGGGCACAATAATCACATTTTTGCAACTGAACAGGACACCTTGAGTCCCCTGTAACTCTTCCTGCTGAAGTCAGTGGATGGCATAAGGGCTTTGCTCCCCTTTGCAAGCAGGATGAAAGATGATTGTCTTCCACATGAGACAATTCAATGAGTCCTTCTCTAAACACCCATTACTGGGTATGAAAAGTCCAGGTGGTAAATTCATCCCCACCAACATGACTCTTGAAGGGAAATGTGCAACGCTGCTTTGGATGAGACATACATGAATTCACTAAATTCAATCGCTCAAACACCTTCTCCCAGCTCGCTCTGCTTGCTTCCAGTTGGCTCCTTCAGCATGGCTTTGCAGCAAGCCAGATATTTCATTTACAACACAGAGGTGTATGCCTGAACATATTTGCAGGCCAGGAGGGGATTTTGGCTGGGGAGGGCTTTTTTTTTTTTGGAACAAGGAGCTAGAAAATTCCTGCCTGGAGCTGGCAGTGGTGGCTTTGTATGGGTTAAGGTGCCAATTCAGCTGTGCTCAGCATCTGATGGGTGTGGGCAAGTGCTTTGCTGAGAGGGTTTCTGGGTCACCTCTGAGGTGTGACCTGCTTGTAAAGAGGCTGTGTATCTCCCAGGAAGATTTGGGGGTGCATGCAAGCTGCTGAACATTTGAAACAAAGCATCTGATTGAAGTGGAAATGCCTGAAGGAAAAAGGATTGTGTCTTTCAGGAATAAATTTCTTCTCTATCCTGGATATTCCTGGCTTGGGTTTTTTTTCCTTTTTTTTTTTTTTTTTTTCCTTTCCTTTCTCCTCTTTTCCTTAAACTGAATAGGAAATGAGAGAAGAGTGTGATGTCTTTTTTACTGATGTTAAGTTCTGCATGTGGATGAAAAGCTGGCCCAGGTTTCAGCTTTCACAGCAAGTTTGGGAAGTCTGTATCTCATGCTATTAAAAGTGACTGAATCTTGGAGGTTTATCTCAATTTCACATAAATTTGAATAACCCAGAAATTTAAATCAAGTTGCAACAAAAATTTAAAGAGGTTTTTGATTCATGGGAAGTTCTGTTTATAGAGTCACTTTCAAGCAGATTCCAGCTCAAGTTGATCAACTCTCATTTTACAAGTATTTTTTAAGAGATTCTCCTGTTTGTTTCCTGGTTAATAATTGACTTCCCAGTGGAGAGAAGACCCAGCTGAGGATACTGTGGACCCACAAGTAGAGCCACAGTATTTGAGGATATTTAGACCTAGACTTCTGTCCTGGTTTATATGCAGAACAGAGATCTGGATTCAAATCTCAAACAATCCAGAAGTCCTGACGTGCCCATATTTCCATATTTATGGTTTGGATTTGTGCTCAAGTTCAGTTTTACAGGAACAGTTAATGAACTAAAGCATGGAAGGGAATTATTACCAAAATCAACTTTCAGGAAGCCACCACTAGCTTCTTCTGTGAACAGAGCCAAAAAAGAGATGTATTTTAAACTACCATCACTTTCACCCTCCTTTTATCGATCACATTCCTATGTTATTCTCTTATAATCTCTCTAAACTTATGTATGATGCAAAAATAATATTTGGTAAGCATAGTCATATTTTTTTCATCAATATTTTATTTTGAAACATGCTAAAGAGTTATGTTGCACAAAAAAAATGTCTATCTCTAAATATCATTTTCTAATGGGCTTTTTTATGTCCCTTAAAATCTGCTAATTTTTACTTATCCTCTCTTGTCAATGAAACAAACTATTATTTCTTCCTGCAGAACCACACTGCAAACAAGAATGTCTGGAATATCAAGAGTAATGATGTACAAAGTCCCTTCTGGCCCCAGCTTCTATTGAAAAATAATTGGATGAATTGGTGATGCTTACATTTCATCTGGCCTGCCACTGTGAGTAATTCCATGGTGCCTTCTTGGCCAAAGTTCAGCCATTTAAGTACTTGGTGAAAATCTGTTTGGATGGACTGGGGGTAGGAACGTGACAGATAACAGCAGAGTAAGAGTGAAAGCTCTTTGGAATCGTGTTGCATATGTTGTCACAGCATCTAACCCTGTGCAAGCAGCATCCTGCTTGTGACTTCAAGTTTCTGCCACAGTGTGAATAACAAATGATGGGGATGTTAACCATAAAAGTCAAACTGGCCTGGATACAAGCTGCAATGTGATGGGCAAGGGAATTCAGATAGTGGAATAGGCCCTTGTGTGGTATAAATAATTGTGGTGCCATGTGATGCCAGTGGAGTTATGATTTACCCAAAGAACTGCCTCTTTGCCTTGCCAAGAAATCATTATATGGGCTGTCACCTCTCAGAGTGGATTAATGAACCCGAACAAAATGGATGCCAGCTTGCCAATGCTTTTATTGGGGTCATGATTTGCTACAAAATTTTAATAGGAAACAATTCATAGAAAAATGACTTTTTTTTCTTCCAAATCTCTCAGACAGTAATTCTAAAACATGTGTGTGTTTCTTTTTGTCTTTTAGTTCATTTGTTTTCAGTGACATTTTCTTGTCTTCCTTTTCCTGCCTTATTGTTGATGGGTTTTGGAAGGTTTTGTCAGATTTTCCCAGACTTGTAGATCATCTGAGAAGAAAGAGATTTGGGAGAGGACAGATGCTCCATAGAGGTGGTCACAGTGAGGTGAGAGCAGGGGTGGTTGATGCTGTGAGCTGGGGGTTGGTGGGATCCCTGGTGGGGTCATTATTCCAAACCTCTTTGCACAGCCAGCTCTTGGGCTGATCTCTCCTGGGTCTGGGCAGTCCAGGCTTCAGTCTGGGAGGGAAGGGGAGAGTGAGAGAGAGAGAGAGAGAGGGAATCACAAACAACAGCAGTTCTCCAGGTCTCCCCACTGCATGATGAAGTGAGAGGTGAACTTTAGAAGGGGGAGGTGACTTCTTTCTTCTGCTGTTTGGAAGATAAAGGTGAAGAACCATGTGTGAGGTGGAACCAGCTCCTTGTTTGACTTGAGCAGGCACTTATTTCCATGTGGGTAATTGCATTTGAAAAAAAAAGAAAAAGGGTTTTTTTTTTGGTAGCTCAGAGTTTGTTTATTTTTTGACAAACTCTCCCACAATAAAGTATCCTATGGTGACAGCACATCAGCCAGCAAGTGCATCCCTCGAGGGGTGTGAGGCACCAAGCTTTGCCTGTTCATGCCTAAGGTGTGCATGCAAGGCTGACAGGCACAGCCTGGTATGTGCTTTCTCTGGGCAGTCTGAAAAGATGGGGGCTTGACTTCGACCTGGCAGTGTGGTAACTACAGAAGTGGGAGGGCTGGAAAGGATAAGTCTTGTTTGGAGTGCAGCTTTCAGACAGCCCCATGACTTCATATGAACTTGTCACATGCTGAGTCATTATTTTGGACAGAAACACAGCCCAGGCAAAGTCATGGTCTGAGCTCTAGACACCACTGCAACACAAATGGGTATATGAACTTTTTTCTCTACCCAAATACATACATAAACCCAACACACACACACACACAATCTGTTAACCCAAAAGATTAGCCCTGGGTAATGCAGGAATTAACTAGAAGGACCTATGGTCATTTTATGGTGCTCCTCATCATGGAGAGGAATTCAAATTATTTTCCTCTCTGGTAAATTCTAACATAGAAGAGAACCCACATTCTATGTGTTTTCAAATGCAATTAAAATAGTAAAATAGCAGGTTGGAAAGGACCTCAAAGATCTCTAGTCTAACCTGTCTGGGTAAAAGCACAGACTAGACAAGATAGCCCAGCAGACTGCCCAGATGCAGCTTGAAAGTGTCCAATTCACCACTTCCCTGGGTAGATCAGTCCAATAGATGATTGCTCACATTGTAAAAATGTTTCTCTTATTTGTAATCAAAATGTCTCCAGGAGTAACTTGTACCCATTACCCCTTGTCTCTTCCATGTGGAAAATGGAGTTCTCATCTTCTTTGTAGCCACCCTTAAAATACTGGAACAAAATACTTAATGGTTTCTGCCTTCCAGTAATGTACTGCCTTCTGAATAACTGAGATTCTTCTGTCCTTTCTTCATAAAGTATCTCTTGTTTCCTTTACTTAGCTGCAAAAATGCTTTCTGTTAAAGGCTCTTTCCCTGCAAGTCGTCTATGGACACCTTCCAGATAGTAACTGGGAAGCATCTTGGGATTTCCTCAAATTTCATGATTAGATGGATTTCTGCAAGGGTCTGAGGGATTGGGGATGATCTTTTCTTCAGGAAGAGACAAGACTTTTAGCAAAACAGGGTAATTGCAAGGGCTGACCTATTTGGTGCTGAGGAGCTCCCAGAGGAGGAGATATCCCACTGTCAGAAACAGGGTGTAGAAGGATGTGTAAAGGTAGCAGCCAGGTGGTTTATATTCTTGTTTATTCTATATGGGAGCTGTAAAGAAATGAGATTGTGTGTCTTGGCATGGAATGAATAAGGAAGCTGAAAATGTGATTTTGGGGTGGGGAAATAGCGCGCAACAATGAGGTTGTAAAAACAACTCCCATAAAATATATCTTGGTCAAGTTCAGTTCTGCTTTTTGTGAAATTAGAGAGAGCTGATCTTACAAAAACAAGTGCTTGTTGAGGTTGCTGTTGTATGGAATTGGCGTGTGCTGTTTTTCTAGCAGACTTTCTTCACTGTCATCAGAGTGCAATTTCTCTAGAGTCGCTGTGGGATGCAACAGATTTCTTGGAAAAGAAGGCTGTGTTGACACCCACAGGCTAGTAATGTTTTCACAAGAAGGAACATGACTTTACATTAGACTCTCTTGAAAAGAGATTAGCAACACTGTGATTTATAAGAATTGCTTTTTCTCCCCTCTCTCTGAATCTAAGCTCCAGCAGGTAGGTGTTAAGTGAGTGAAGCATTTCTGGCAAGATTTATGTGCCCATACAGTAGAATGAGAGTGAAATCTGACAGTCTAAAGGAGGGGGAGCAACTGACAAATAGAGGGGGTGGAAAAGGCAGATTGGCTTGGATTTTTTCTTTCCTTTTCCTTTGCAGTCAAAACCCTTTGAGACTCTTCACTCTTAGGTTGAAAATTTCCTTTGCACAGACATTTCCCTTGCTTGTCCTTTTGTTCTAGCAGTAAATATGGGTCCACAGCATGTACATGGAAAACAGGCACAGCCAAGGCTGTCTCCCTGAAATAATGTCTTTCCTAGAAACAGATGACAAGCATTTCCCCAGAAATGAGATATCTCCAGTGATGAAGTTCTCTTAGCAGAAAGAAGCCCTTTCTCACCATGGAGCCTCATAGTTAAGTAAACACACTTAAAAAGACAGTGTGTCCTCATACAGGAGGGGGTTCCAGCCTAAAGAGCAACAAAAGCCTTTGCTTTTCAGGAAGATCTGCCACCATCCTGTTTGGTTGTGTGGATCAAATGGGTGCTGAACAGCACATGATTGCTTTTGCAGGACCATGGTGGTCAGCAGTTCCAGGACTTCTTGGCTGTTAGACAGGGAGAAATCTAGAGGTGTAAGATAGTTGATACAGTTTGTAAAATCCCCAAAAGCTCAACACTTGATGAATAACAGATTAAAAAAACCAAAATGAGTGGGAACAGTTCCATTAGCCCCACAATTCCTACTGAGCAATACTATAGGAATACAAAATAGGGATATAGTTCAGATGATAATGGCATTCTTCTGGCTACAAAAAAGAAACATTTTCAAAGACTAAACTACTGAATATATATTTAAATATCAGAATTTAATCATAAGTTTATTTCTGAAACTGTGTCTGAAAGACATATCCTGATCCATGCGTGAAAACAGAGGGAAAAATAGCCACACTTGCTAATTGAGTCTTGCTTTTATAGCCCATGGAAAAACATAGACACATTGGTAAGGGACAATCTACTATCTGAAAAAAGTCCAAATGTGCCTAGGTTCTAACAAATTTGGAGTGTCCATTGGCCACAGAAACCCATCACCTCACTCATCAGAAATTTAATAAATTTGAAGGACTTCAGAGGAAACACTTTGACTCATGTGGTCTCTTTTATGATAAAGGTATATCACATAGAAATTTGTGACCAGTCCTAAAAAACCCTACTGCTACAGCATGTGTGTTTGTGATGTGACTGGAGTGACCTCCTGCTTGGGACTACGTCTGAGAAAAACAGTGAGTTCAATTCACCTGGAATCTTCTGTATTTCTCCTATTCTGTGACAACCTTTAAGGTTTTGAAAACATCCTGCTTCTCGGTCAGAACAACTTGAGACTTTTTTGAAGCTTCACTGGAAAATGAGAAAGAATAAAAAAACCCCTGTGGTTTTCCTGAACTGCCAGTCACCTAAGGATTAAGCACTGATGTGAAACAGAGAAGATATCAGGACCAAGTTCTGATAACACTGACTGGTCACTCAATAAAACACCATGAGTGGGAGATCATGAACTTGTTCCATCCTAAGAGGTGATTGCTGCTATGGCACTGTGGAGGGTAGTGTGGCCAGGTTCAGATCCCTGTGGAGCCAAAAAACTCAGTTTTGCTATGTCAGTGACCTAACCACTGGTGTCTTGGCTAAGCTGAGCTGTCCTCCTTCTTTGGATGCAAACACTTTTTCTGATGAAAGTCTAAGAAAAACTGGTTTGTTTCTAAAAAAGATTTATGTTCTAACAAATCAACATCTTCCAAGAATTAAAAAAAAAAATGTGTATCACTGGAAAATTCCCATTTAGCACTACTGATGAGTAAAAAGTTTTGCTTTACAGATGGAGTTAATAATAGTTTATAAGCTAAAGTGAAAAGGATTTTGGGTGAGCTTCCTAAAGAGGAAGTGAGTCACTGTCTCGGCAGGAAAGTGTTCCAGATAGGCAGGGCTGGACAAGTGGCAAAACACCCCCCAACTGTGTGGAGTCACAGGGAGTGGACAAGGGATTATTGCATTCCAGATTGCAGAAGACCAGTAATTAGTAGGGAGCCTTGAATACCCCCCAAGCCATGTATCTCCAGGTATGGTGCTCTCCCATCTCCCAGGCTCAGAGCAGCTAAGCTGAGTCATCCCAGGGAAGGCGTTAGAGCTGAGGAAGAAGCAGGTGTTGCAGATGGGTGGGTGATTCAGTGGATGGTGTTATTCCTACTGAGTCAATGCTAAAGCAGTTTGTAAGCAGGAAGTTGGGGACACTGTGTGGCTACAAGATCTGCTTTCTAAATCCAGTGACATTCAAGGAGTCTGCGGTTCCCTCAGTATGCTTTCCACAGGGTGAGTTGCTTTTAGTTGTTCTTAAGCACAGCACTTTCAAAAGCATAAAACCAGAGAGGCATTTTTAAGGTGTCTGTCAGTGGGATTTACAGTCTTGTGAGTCCAGGTCAGTTTTGATCATGGTATTTCTACATTAGGAAGGTATTTTTGGAAAAGAGTCCTGTATTCTTGTGACTGACTTTGCAACCCTCACACTGGTTCCTGGAGTGTCTGGGTTGAACCTTTACATGGAATTCATTTTAATGAGGTCTGTATATTTTGTATTCAGCAGAGCACCAGAAATGGTACTGGCATGCCTCAGGTGTATTTGGTGACCATGAAAAACAAGTTCTCCATGGCCACCATGTCCTTTGAGGTGCCAATATTGTCTTACAGAAGAAAGGTGGAGCTGCTGCATCTCCTCTGACTTGCTTAACTCACTGAAAATGTTAGAGAACGTGTCCTGTAATGTTCTGAAATTTTTGAGTAATTTAACTTTTCAGAGAAGACATGATATTTCACTTTCTCCATATGCGTACACTAGTCAAAATTGCACACATTGTACAGCACAGAGGAGAAGATTTAGACCTTTGAAGTCACTGCTGTTTCCACTGTTCTTTTTGTATTTGGGTGTCTTTTCTCTTGCTGGAAGCATTGCAGGTTTGGAAGGTGGGGTTTTTTTCCTTCCATTCTTCAGTAATTCAGCACTCAGTCCTTCCGCTTCCTTTTATTCCACAGATTTTCCACTTGGTTCTTTAAAATTTGATAGCATCTTTCCCTCCAGTAAACAAGAGGGGAAATGAAAATATAACTACTGAATCCCATAAGAGCATCTACAAGCTCTGGTCCATATGGTGCCTGGGAGGATGGCAGATACTTCGTGCATCTCTGAAATGTGATGAAATGGTCCAAAAGATCTGGGTTGGCAGAGGTGGCCTTCCAATTTCTTGTGAGAGAACAATTTCTGGGGAGACCACACTTTCTGGGGACATTTTCCTCTGAGGCTGAGGAAAATGAAATGGGCAACTTTCCTTAAGTCATTCTTGACATTTGCACTTACTCTTTTCCATCTATTTATCAAGCACTAATCTTGGCTTTTATTGGCTGAACTTTTCTCCATTTCTCCTCTGCCATCTCTTCTTCCTTCACTGAGGTCTGGGTGCCCACATGAGCTCAGTGGAGTAAGATTTAGAGAGCAGATTTCAGATGGGCTTAATTTCTGGAGTGCAATAGTGACATACATTTATTGTTGCTTGCTTATTATTGTTTTTTTCTAAACAGCTATCTTTGCTCTTAAAGGATTTAATTATGTTTTTACTAAGAAAAAATAATCTCAATTGTTATGTAGGGAAAACTCACTTCATAAGATAACAGGGTAAATCTTGATGTTATGTTTCTTTTCAAAATTATATAGTTTTTAAAACCATACTGTTTCTAAAGCTGAAATGCTATAAACTCCACTGTTTAAGCTCTGGCCTGATTGCATTTGCCTCACTACCTTTATGCTTTTCCTTTGCATAGGAAATTTATTCAACATTATGGAGAAAGTCTGTGTCAAAGCCTGAAACAAAACCAATTCCTCCTGAATGCTTTGGTCACAGCATCATCCATCTGCTGCATAAACAGCAGCCACATCCCAGTCCAGCCCAGTGCCCATGAAAATGACAGTGATGAGAGCAGCTAAAGCAGAGGGACTATCAGGATCCAGAACCTTCCCACTACCTTTTGCTTCATCATTTTCATCACAGCCTTTCTTTCCTAAATAACAATATAGTACATTTTTATTTATTGAGAAGAATTTAGGAAAAATATACAGCATTAAATAGGAATTAAGTTCTCGTACATCTTCCCCATCTCTTTATGAGATGCAAGTCAAACCTTGGATGGGATGGAATCTCCTTCACTTCTTGCCCTCTTTCTAAACAAATCCAAGAGCTGAACAACTTGGCTTGAATTTATACCAGTTATTATTCAGAGAATAAAATGAAGAGCAACAGCACGTATCAATTAATTTTTCTTCATCCACATCCCAGCACTGTTCTCCAAGTGAAAGCAGTGAATACAATCTCTGCTTTCATAAGGCTTCTCTGTGGTAAAAGTGTTCCACAATTGCTTCCTACTGAGTTTAGCCCCAGTTTCTTCACTGAACACTTTTACTAGCCATATACAATGAGAGAGCTATCACTGAGAATTATATAGGAAGGCAAACTCTAATGAAGTGATAAATCATTATTTTTAATGCCTGTAGAAATCACATGATCCTACCTGTTTCCCTTAAAATGTCAATAATTTGATGCATCTTTTTGTTACAGGTCAGGAATTAAAAGATTAAAAATAAAGGAAAATAAAAAAAGGGAAGACTACTATTATTTTGTACTACATATTAGTCTTCTGGACTTGACAGCCTGTTTTCTGATGTCCTAGCTTTCAAGCCCTTGAACCACTGGAAACACTGCTGGAGAGTTGGAAGAAAGAAAATAAGGCACTGGTTGAAACAATACAGAAGAACCAGGCTGATCATTACTATCTTTTTGACTTTAAATCATAGTGAGACAAACTGCAAACAAAAAGCCCTGTGAGCACTCTGGGTCCACAGGAAAAAGAAAAAAAAAGAGAAGAAAAAAATAGATATTGTTGTTCCCAGAACAGGGAGTAGGTTTAAGTCTTGAATCCAAAATGTCCAGCACAGTGAGGCTCTGACCCTGACTCTGCATCTCTTCAGTGCTGTGACAATGTAAATATAGAAACCTGTGTCCTAAACAGATAACTGCATCAGGGCTGGTACGAAAGAAATGTTCACAAAAGCAGGCTCTCTCCCTTGTTCCCATCCCCAGAGACAATCAGTGACCTGCAACTTTTACCTGGATTCCTCATGGAGGTGCAAAGAAATGGTTTCAATTTCCCAGCCCCTAAAAAAGCAGCTCCTTGTGGGCAGCACAGGGAAGTTGTGCTACAGATTTCCAGAGGAGAGGTGTGACCCATGGGAGAGCCTCAGGAAAATCCCCTATTTTGGATATCTGGACTAAGCCAGACTCCAAGACCTCTTCTGCAGTGCTGTGTCTGCTTTGGCATTCTCTTCAAAATGAATGTGACCTTGGATATGTGGAAAAATTTGCTTCACAAAAGCAGAGTTGAAGCTCTGTGTGTTTAACTTACTGATGAAGTCAGCAGATGCTTGCTCATAGTTTATTAGCTCTTATGTTAAGAGAAGGTGTTTGATAGTGAAAGGTGATGTAACCAAAACAGGACTTTTTTATTTTTTCTTGAGGAACAGATTTTACTTTAAACAGAATTTACTTGGCTCAGGAGAGTTCATTCACTTAAGAGGGAACAGCAATTCCCTTAGTGGTATTAAGGGATTGAGCGGGTGAAAAACTGCAGATGATGGTGATGGTAACTCCTGGCCTTGAAGCTTGACTGTTCCATAAAACTTCTGGGTGGACGGATCATAAGAGAATGCGCCATGGGATTTCAGAGATGTGTACAAAATCCTACCTCAGCATTCTCTCCATGTCTCTAGAAAAAACACTGTGCTGTCCCACACATCCAGATCTGGCTTAAGAACATTAAACTGGTCACAAAGATAAGTGACAAAGTAAGGGAGCACAGGACGGGTGGATGGTGATGTGTGAAGGGTATTTGAGATCCTTACAAGTGATTGTGAGCAGGAGATAAACAACTCAACTCTCAATCACAGTGTGACTCGCTCAGAGGAAAGGGAAATGTCATTGCAGAATAACAAGTCATCTGATGGCACAAATTAACCTGCTTGTAAGTTAGTTCAAAGTTTGCAGTCAGAATGTTATCAGGATCTTAAGTCTCAATATTTATGTTAAGCCATGATGTTAAAAAAACCTCAAAACCTTTTTAAGGTGGAGTTTGAGCTGGGATGTAGTCACCTGTGGAATCATCTGAGGAGGCGGAATGGTGGTTCAAGAGGTCTTTTCCCATTTCATACCTCTGAAATCTAGTCATTCAATAAAGAGGATTGGCAAGGGGGCAGCAAGCTGATAGAAAGACTTGCCAAAACCCAAGCTTATACAAGAATTGGAAAGAATTACAAGAATTACCAATCTGTGCTCCTGTGTCTTCTCCATGTCTGTGCAAACTGGAGTTACAACTCGTACACTGAGCAGCACTGACTCACAGTGCTTCCCAGCTGGAAGGAGCTCAGAAGGTTGGGCCCACGAATGGGGCAGTGCCACCACCCTGTCTGTTGTGCCTGCTGCCTGCCCAAACCAGTGAGGACCTCGAGTCCTGTGTCCAGCTCTGGGTCCTCCACTTCAAGATGGATATTTGGTGCTGGAGGGAGTCCAGAGAAGGGCAGTGAAGGAGGTGAAGGGTCTGGAGCACAAGTCCTGGGGGACGTGGTGGTGTTCAGCCTGGAGAAAAGGAGGCTCGGGAGAGACCTTGTCACTCTCTACAGCTCCCTGAAAGGAGGTTGTGGCCAGGTGAGGGCTGGACTCTTCTCCCACGTAACAAGTGTCAGGACAAGAGGACAAAGTCTAAAGCTGTGCCAGGGGAGGTTTAGGCTGGACATAAGGAGGAATTTTTTTCACAGAAAGGCTGATTACACATCAGAGGGGGCTGCCCAGGGAGGCAGCGGAGTCACCACCCCTGGAGGTGCTCAAGGAAAACTGGACGTGGCACTCAGTGCCATGGTCTGGGTGACACGGTGGTGATCGGTCACAGGCTGGACTCCATGATCTCAGAGTTCTTTTCCAACCTAATTGATTCTGTGATCACTTTGATCCTTATAACTGCCAAGAGATCATGGCAACATGCTGCCACTGAAACATCACAGAACAGTCTGGGCTGTAAGGGACAGTGTTTCAAAGTAATTGTTAGTGATCCATGATCATGCCCAGTACTCCTGCTGCCAGGTATTTAACCAATCCACAGATGAAACCCCATGCATTAATATATAACATTTTAAGTGAAGTCTCAAATACTGAACTAAGTATTTTCCACAGTTGTCAGATTATTAGTAGATTTCTGCCTTGTAGGAATTCTGAAAGTCTTTTTGTTTTAAATGTGAACAGCTTCAAGTGGCAAAATTCCCTTTGGTTTTCAGCCAGCTCAATAAGGCAACAGCACTGGCTCAGAGAAAGGGGAAGACAGGTCAGCCTGAGAAGTGAGACTGACTTTATGCTACTTCTCTCACTTACTGGTACTTTCTTCCTTAGACCCGAGGATTTTTGCAGATGAAGGAGAGAACAGTCTTCCCTGCAATGTCCTAGTTCCACAGCTCTGTATCCCTAAGTCCATGAGCTGTCCAGTGGCTGCATACAGCTTTTCCCTGATCCCAGTAAAAGAGACAACATTTAGGATCATGCCAGTTCATTTCCAGGAGGATGCTGTTTTGACATGATACTTTGAGACAAATATTTATTTGGGGCAACCCTGTTTATTTGCCCTGCTTTGTTTTTCTTCCTGGACTAGTGGGAACAATCAACAAGTTCATTTCCTGCTTGGGAAATGATGGCGGGACTTGTCAGTAAGCTCTCTAACCAAAAGAAGTTTTAGGTTCTGGTTTCTACACAGGGCCACATTTATTTTTTTTTCTTTGCTGTATGATTGCTTTCTCCTTGTTTACAGTCTCTGACTGATTTTTAATAGACCTGCAGTCAAGCAGCACTCCAATATCTTGATCTGCAACTTATCTCCAAGAAAATCCCATGGGACACATCTCAGAACATGGGGTCAGTGGCTTGGGGATGGTCACCCACCATCAAAGAAAGAAATTTGTTTCATAATTGAATGTAGGATACTTCACAGAGCATCAGCCTTTACAAAGTCTGTGATTTGTAGCAGTTGTACACTATAACAGCCTCTCTTGGCAGATAATGTTTACAAATTACCCAACCTTGCCTGATTTCTCTGTACATTTCAAAGATTATTGGTTAAAAAGGTAAAAGGTACGACTACCATAAAATATCACATGCTTTATGCTAGAAAGTTGTGATCTTCAGTTTAGTCAGAGGTTTACATGTCTATACAGGCAAAGGGATAACTTTTATTTTAATGTAAAGCCTGTATAATTCAGGAACTGAAGAGAAAGAAGTCCAGCAAAATAAAGGTTATTGTGTAAATAGAGCTGAGAGGAAAAAAATATCTTGAAAGAAAGGTGACATTTACATAGAACATTTAGGAAAAGTCCTTTCTCATTTCCAGGTCATTTTAATTGTAAGAGGGGCACTTGTTTGTTAAATGATATGGCTTGAAGATTCTTGGGAAGTATAAAGATCATAGATTATGGCTTTGGCTACTGCTCAGCATATGAAATCAAGGAGAGAAGGAATTTAACAAGTGTGAGAGTGTTGTAAAAGCTGTCACCAAGCAGTGGTTGTGCTGGGAGAACAAGTAGGTCTCGTGCAGCTTTGGCACTTGGTTTGCTATGTGTGTAGTCCCTGCAGTGCCCCTTGATGGAATCAGAAGTGTCAGTGCTTGGCCTCCTCGAGCCCATCAGCACAGGGACAGTGGGAACAGCCACTGGAACAAGTGGTGGCAGTGCCTGTGGGTGAGCAGCGTGTTAAAAACACTCAGAGGGTCTTTGATTTAAGGGCTGCAGTGCCCCAGTGCTTTCAGGGAGTGCATCTGGCTGTAGACAGAGAGGAAAAGTAGCAAAAGAAGAGATGAGAAAGTGCAAATTTTGGAAAACACTTGTTTTACCCCGCCTTTGTTAAAAATTAAAACAAATACCCACCAGCTGAAAAATTATATTGAATAATTGCACTTCAGATACTGTGCCAACAAAACACACATGGGCCGTGGTGATAAAACATTTTCTCCCTGTGGAACAAATCACTTATCAGGCTATGATACAAAGTAAGGAAACATTTCAGTACAAGTGAACTTTAGCTTCACAATAGCTGCAATAAGGGAATGCTGACTTTCAGCTGCCTTATTTGGAGGAGAACTATCCAGACCTACCCACAGCCTTTACTTATCTGCTATTGTGTAATTTTTAATGTCATATTTGCTTATACGTGCCCCATAATTATTTCCACTAGAGACATGTACAGCTACTATTTTGCTGCCTCACATGTTTCATTTAAATTTTCATCTCGCTCTTTTCTCAGCCACTTTGTCTCTCACTTTCCATACCAAGACCATTTCCTCTCTTATATTCATTTCTGTATAATTTCTTCCCTTTCTTTTGTCTCTTTTTCCTTTCCCATCATTCATACTGTGTGACACAAAGACCATAAACTGTCATTTTTGCTTTTGCTTATTTCCTTCTCCATGATGTTTTCATCAAATTCGAGAAGAGAGAGAAAAATTTTGAGAAGATTTTTATTAATCCTGAGCTCTCTAGTCTTCTCTATGCCCTTTCCCCATGTGAGAAAACTAACAGCTTGTCCAGGAGAGGTTATTAGAGCCACATCTTTACTGTGCTTTGGAGGGCCAGGAACTGGAAAAAGAGACGGGGTTACCATGTATAGTGGTCAGAAATAGCACCTAAATTTTTCATTACCCTGATATGAAGAGGAAGCCGAGATACCCCTAAGAATCACAATTAAGCTGATTTGAAAAGCCTTCTGGAAAAGGAGATTGCAAAGGTGATGTAACAGAAAGGTTTCATTGTGAGGTCAAGGCATATGTTTGCAGCGTGTTATTCCAAGCACTGCTTCTGCCTATTGCTGATGACACTTTTTTCTTCACCATGGATAGTCTTAAAATATGGGTATTTAAGTCTCATGAAAGTGAAAAAAAGAAAGAGAAGGAGAACAAAACAGCCCTCCAAGCTCAGCAGGTGATATCACACTGGTATTATTTAGAATTTTTCCTCATTTTTAATCTGGGTTTTTTTGTTTGTTTGTTTTCAGAAATACTGGAGAAATGATGGGAATATCCAAATTCCACCTGAGGACAGATACTATTTGCGTTCAATACATAATTTCCATATTATTCTTCATATTTGGAAGACATCCACAACTTCACAGGAGGTAAAGCAATCCCAAAAGCACCACTCCGCACTTGTATTAAGGAGTCTGGGGGACACTATATATGTTTTAACAGTTGGATATGTACAAAACAACAAATTTTGCAGGAAGAGGGTGCATCATCTCTGCTTAAATACTGTGCTTATTTTCTCTGAACATTTCATGACTAGAGAGAACTTGTAGATGCAGAAAGTCTGTTGACACTACTTAGCCTTAGCCAAGACTGTTGCATTTTTCTTCATTTCTCTCCCCAGCAAAGAAAAGGGGTTGTAATGTCCCCAGGCTGCTCCTTGTTGGAAACAGCAAACAGTGCCACGTATGACCTTTTTTGCTTTGACATGCTACCTTATAAGCTGGTAACTTTAAGAAATGCAAGGCAGAAAAATTTAATCTCCTGGAACATGATTTAAAGCCATTTAATAATTTTCAAGGCATTCTTTGAGAATGACTGGGTTTGCTGATGGAGGTGGGGCGAGTGCGTGTGACTAAAGGTTTGCACTTCTCCAAAAAAGGCCTCCCGGGTGTCCCAGGGTTTGTTAAATCTGGCTGTTTCCTGGGCTGGCCTGGAAACTCTGGGTACTTGGAGATCATGGATGCTTTCCAACCAGGCTGCCAGTTTTCAGGCCAACCTGGATAATTCTCAGGCTCACCCACTCCTGCCCACGAGCTGCAGTTTCTATGCCCCTGACAGCACAGTGCTTTTCTTTGGCTGTGCTCCCAACAAGCACCCACAGCATGACTCCAGACCTGCCATTGCAAAAGATGCAGGCTCCAGAGTATTAAGAATGAGTGAAGATGGGCTTTTCAGTCCACAGGAAATGCAGTGGGTTTGAAAAATTCTTGCCCAGAATGAAAAAAAAAAAAAAAACCGCACTGATTTTTTTATTCTCAAATTTTCCTATGAGGCCAAACTAAACCAAATCCCCCCCAAACACTCTTAAACCCCCCATTTTGAACTGCTCTCAAAGTTTCATTTTGATAAAAAATTCATCTCATTCTTACTCCACCTTGAAAAATATTGTTTTTTCGTGTACTATAAAACGAAAGTCAAACCCTGGTAACTCATCTTTTCAAGCTGAAAAACTAAAACATTTGCTTTCAGAAAGTTCAGGCAAGCTCTTTGAAGATTTTCTCTAAGATTATTTTTTTCCAAATGAGTTTTTTCTTAATTTTAATTTTAATTTTAGAGAAAATCCTTTATTTTTAATAACTAAGCATTTTTAGCTTTTTGTTTGTTTGTTTTCTTGGGTTTTTTTTTTTTTTGGTTTTTTTTTGTTTTGTTTTGTTTTGTTTTCCAGGTGGGAAAGGTGTTACCATGGAAGATTTCCATGCAGCTCTTTAATGAGCTGGCTCATGGAGATACTGTAAATGATTTTATCAATTAGTGGTAGAGAAGAGAAATATTTGGAACAAAACTTGACCTAGGGTCTCCTCAGCTTCTTCTCTCCAGTGATGTACCTGCTTCTCTTCCCTGTATCCTTGCACAAACCAACCATTCCCCTAACCTGCAATATAGACACAGCTGGAGACTAGAGAAAAAGGGCTTCAGACAGTCAAAGGAGGGGGAAAGCTACTCTAATCAAGTATATAGATATTCACAGAAAGGTGAGAAGATCTAATTCTGCTCCACAGTGGCTGAGATTCTGTGCTCATCTCCTTTTATACTCATTTTTTTTTTTCCCTAGGAGTATAGTCTCGAAGGACTGGATCCAAAGATCATTGAAGCCAGCTGAGAATATCCCTTATAATTAATTTTTCCATAGTTTTGAAAATACTGACATTTATATGTTGGGATTTTTTTCGTTTTTTGTTTTTGTTTTTGTTTTTTTTTTAATTTTGAAGGAGGAAGAAGTACTAGCTTATTTATTCTCTCTTCCTTGCCAGCTGTGGTAGTATTAGGTTTTGAACTGAGCTCAAAACCTTAATTACTGTAGCAGCACTGCAAAAAAGCCATTCTAATTCTGGGAATACAAACATTCTGTTGTCTCTCAAGTCTCAGCTAGAATAAATGTCTTTTAAAAGCCACTTATCTTTTAAAGCCAACTGCTCTGCTCTTATCACCGCCTTCAGCCTCTAGTTCTAGAAGTAAGTTTCATCAATTTCCTTATACAAAACCTGACCTAAAAGAACGAAAACAGATTGTGGGTACAGAGATATTTCTCCTCCCAAGGTGGATGGAAGAATAGATAGATCTGCTTTGTTAGAGAAAGGTTTTCCATCCATTCTCAGCCAAGGGAGACACATTTCAAGTTCACATTTCAGCTGACCAGACAGGGCTATATGGCTCTCAAGGAGTTTCTGTGGCAATGGATGAAAATATTTGTATCTGGATTTGTCTTCTGCTGTTTTTGTCAACACCAGAAAAGGTCAATGTTTTTCCTTGGTCAGGGAAAGATGATGTCTAGATTTACAGCAGTATGAAAGCTGAAAGAAGAAAAGCAACAAGTAGTTTTGGCAAGTGGTGGATCCTTCAGTGTCCAGGAACCATTAACCTATTAAAATGAAACTTTCTTTTTCTGTCCCCAGGACACTTCCTTCATTCCCATAGGCTCAGATCCTTCCAAGCAACTCAGAGAGAGGAGAGTGCAGAAGCAAAGCTCCCCAAAAGGTCCCTGCTCATCTCTTCAAGCAGACACTACAGAAAGAAAGCAATAACCCCATCAAGCCATAATGTCAAGAAAAGAAGTGAACTAAACTAATTCTCTTTTTCTCTTGCCAACCCCAGCATTTAATTTTTGACTTTTAGAATTTAAACTTAGCAACACTGCATGAAACAGAAGGCTTCCTAAATTTTAGGGAGTCTCTAGTCTTGCATTTAAAGTCTAAAGGAACTATAATGCCTATTCTGCATATCTTCAAAGTAAATCAACAACTAAGCATGATTCCTATCCTAGAGCTGTTGGAATGAGAAGCTAGATTCACAAAAGGTTACACTATGGAAATCTAGAGTAAGAGTGCTTTAAATCTCAGTCTTGCCCAGTACAGCATCACTTTTCTGTCAGATTCCCATCTCTGCAATCTTTTCTTTACAATGTTTATTTCCAGTGTAGCTCCCCTATGTCTTTTGACTAGGAAATGAGCACATGCAAGACCCCAGACTGCATGATTCCAGCAGCATGAGGGAGCAGACATTTAAAAACACATTTAGCATTTCAAGGAAGCCATTCCAGGTTGCTTTTTCAGAGACTGATTGAAAGCAGTTTAGGAAATGTAGAACACTGAAGTAAGAGGAAGATGGAGACACAACTACTCGTATGCTCTTAAATTTGTTCAAGGAGACCAGGTTACCGGAGTTTATAAGAGTAATTTCCACAATGTGTAGTTTCAAATCAAAATTCTTGGTTTTCCTCAACTAATGCAGAAAAAGTTACTAAGTGGCACATTTCAGGGTTAACAAAGCCCTGGCTGTTGCTCATGCCCACTCTTGGATATAAGTGAATACAGAAATAACTCATCACTGGGTTGAATTGGCATTGGATTTTTAGATCTGGTGGTTCTGATTTTAATTTAACATATCCTGTGGTGCAGTGTGTGAAATATGTACTTAACCCAGATTGTTGTGAGATGAAAGCACACTCGTGTTTATTTTACATTATTTGCTGTAGTTTGTTGAAAGCCAACATTCCTGGGCAGTGAATGCAGCAGGGATGAATCATTTGAACTAGGTGAGGGGTTAGCAGCTGAAAGAAAATGAAAGTTAAATAGCTACATTAAATTTTAGCAAAATGGGTTAAAAAAGTGTAATGCTAGAGAAACCTGTATCTCCATTCTGAGACAGGGAATTATGGTACTTATTTCTATAGGTTTTCTACCAGCACTTTTAATGTCAGCTGTGATTAGAGGTGATTAATATCACACATTTCCTACCTTCAGAACTGAGGTGCTGAAGCAAAGTTAAATACAAATTGCTACCAAGAGCTGTATCAAATGCACCAAATGACAGTATATCACCAGGGAATCAATCCTAATGATTCACCATAGGAATCTTAATCAAGGACCAGGACATCACCAGATGGAGTATTGAATATTAAGGGAAAAAGATGGGCCCTGTTCTAGAGAGCTTAGCACTGAAGAGGCAAAGGGGAATGACAAAGTAGGCAAAGAGAAGGGAAAGCAGAAGAAAATGATGGAACAGCAGCACCAGAAATGAGCCCAGCACAGGCGCAGTCCACAGTAAAGATTTTCTGAGAGCTTGTGACAGTGATTTTGACAGAAGGCAAGAGAGTAGCTGTGTGGGTGTTTGTGGTGGGCCTGTCTCACACCTGAGTGGTGGAAGTGATGGGCAAAGGTGCCTGCCTGAAAATCTATCAGGCAGGCAAATAAAGCTTATGTAAAGGGCTAGATGAGAGCAGAAATTTTGTCTGGTTAGTGAATGATGCACTTGAGCCTTATAACCCAAGGAAGGGGCTTCTCCTGAGCACAGCAGGGCAGAGGAAGGGGGCCAGAGGAAGCAGAGCAAAAGCCTCTCCTGAGGAAAGGATGCTCATAGCAGTGTTTGAGCTGGGTACAAGTTGGATGAGACAGTGCTTTTCAAGGCCAGAAAGAAAAAGAGGTGGGAGTAGCTAAGATTTGAAATGCCAGAAGCCTGCACAGGAATTTTAGCTGAAAGGAGACGAAAGGCCACAGAGTAAAGATGGTATAGAGAAAAAAAAAAATAAAATCACTGAGGATGTGAGAAGTCTGAGCCAAATATGTCTCGTAGGATGGCTGTGGGACAGACAGCATGCTCCTGAGGCCATGGGGGACCTCCCAGAGCTGTCAGCTGAGCAGCTCTGCTCCCACCACTCTGGGCTGCAGCTGGGGTGGAGTTGTCTTTTGGGTGGTGTTAGAGGGAGAGACCACAACTGGGAGAAATGGAGCAGGGAAGCAGATCTGTAAATCACAAGGGACAAGGTAAGGGAATTAGAATTTGGGCCTGTAGGTGAGGTTGCACAACACATGAAGACACAGAGAGTAGCAGAAGAGAGAAGCAGAAGTCCCTGGAGAGCAGGGCAGCAAAGAGTGGCATCTGCAGAAAGAGACTTGAGCAAGGAAGAGAAGCCAGTGGGTCACCAAGACAGGATGGTGGCTCCATGGGTGCCTGGCCAGTGAAAGACTCGGGTGGTGGCCCCAGGGCTGGGCACTGCTCCTTGTGATTTCACACGCTGGTCTGCAGGGGTCTCTTGCTGCTCTCTGACTTTCCTCCTCTGTCTTCAGCTGCTCTGCTCTCCTTGCTCAGGTGTGAACAAACACCAAGGAGACAGAGGACAGGCTGGGACATCCTGCATTATCTTCCAGCACTTGAAAGATCACCATTACTGAAACCCAGAAGAAGAAGAGGTGTTGAAAGCTGTCAGAGTCAGGGAATCAGTCGGGCAGGTTCACTGAGGAGTACAGAGAGCTGGGAAATAAGGGGCAGAAGAGCAAGAGGCTTTCCTTGGGCTAGCAAACACTCGAGTTGCACAGCTACAGGCTTCATCATCACTCTACTCCCCCGATTTCAGTTTTCAGAGACAGCATGGTTTTAGTCCTTCATCATCCTGTCAGTCTGGTCCAGATGGCAGAGTCTCAGAGCAAAGCAGTTATTCACCAAGAGAGGGTTTGGAAAAAGGACAGTCTGTCTCTAAAAGCAGCAAAGTTGCATTCAGTGAAGACTGCACTATGTCTAAGAGCAGTAAGGGCTGGACTGATGTAAAATGAAGGTGATCCTGTGGCTTTGGTCATTCTTAATTCTGCATTTTATCTATAGCTTCTATAACTGAATAATACAACTTTTTGTTTATCATAGGCTCTTGTCCTTCAAAAATCAGAAGCATACTTTGTCTGGCCAGATAAGTATTTCCTGGTTGCTCTTTCCATTAATTCTCTCAGTCTTTACTGAGGGACAGAAAGACAAGGATGCTTAAATTTCTAGAATCATTAAGGTTGAAGAAGGCCTGTGAGCTCATTGAGTCAAACCCAGCATCTCCATGTCCACCACTAAACCATGCCCCCACCTGCCATATCTTGACAGTTTCTGAACACT
The DNA here is from genome assembly GCF_963662255.1 of Cinclus cinclus. Classification (NCBI taxonomy): domain Eukaryota; kingdom Metazoa; phylum Chordata; class Aves; order Passeriformes; family Cinclidae; genus Cinclus; species Cinclus cinclus. The sequence goes on from NC_085047.1 coordinate 111,662,517, forward strand.
TTCAGGGATGGTGATTCCACCACTTCCCTGGGCAGCCTTCTCCGATGCCTGATCACCCTTTCAGTGAAGAAATGTTCCCTGATATCCAACCTAACCGTCCCCCCGGTGCAATTTCCTAAGTCTTCCTTTGGAGATGCTCGCATAAATTCAGCACGCAGGTACCTGCTTGAGTTTTGGGCCGATCCCTTTGAGGTGCAGAGGTTGTCAGCGCAGGTGCCGCTGCTGAAAGCCCTTTGCTGCCTCATTCCTGTGCCAGAAGGCCGTACCTAGCTCGTGCCCTGAAGTGCTTCGGGATCTGGTGGCGGAGGGATGCGGCTGTGACAGACCAGCCGGGTGCGCTGCCGGCTCCACGCAGACACTGCGGGCAGGCGGGGGGGCTTATCCCGCGGTGCGGGGAGGGATCCGAGAGCTCCCACTCCAGCCTGCGGGTTTCGGGGCGCGCTCCGGGGGGAGGATGCGGATGCTGCGGCTGCAGCGCGGAGCCGCGGCCGCCCGGGGGAGCGCAGGCACCGCCGCCCGCGGGGCTGCGCGGAAATGGAGCGGCCGCTCGGAACCCCATTCACAATAAAACGCTTCCCTCCTTCCGTGCCTTACGTAAACTTTTTTCCCCTTTTTTCCTCTCTCTCTCTCTCTCTCTCTTATTTCTTTTTTTTTTTTTCTTTCTTTTTTTCTCTCTCTCTTTTTTTTTTCCCCATTATCGAAGCTCTCAGATATTGCGAGAGAGAGAGAGAGAGGTTACAAAATGTGTTTACTTACAAATTTGGAAGTAGCGACAAGACGCAATGCAGTGAATTTGTCATCTGCTCATGACTAGCAGATGGTCCTCCTTCTTTGCAAGCAAACTGCGTGAGTCACATCTTGCCTGGTTTGTAGGATCGAGCCGAGGCGCTCCCTGGCACCAGGGTGGACAGAGTCGCCCATCCCGCTCCTGCCGCCTGCCCACACAGCCAGTGGGGCTCTCTGGCACCGGGTGGATCTCGCCGTGCCTTTTGGAAAGGTTCCTCATCCCTCCTTCCACGGCAGGTTAATCCGGGTGCACTCCTGTCTATAGAGACTGCTTCACGTGGCTCTTGCAGGGCAAAGGGATCTTTAAATGGGAACACATTGCATTAGCATTTTACAGACGAGCTGAAAGAGATAACTGTGAGTTATGCTTAAACAGACTCATTTTTTTAGCTGTGGATGAAGCCAAAGTGGGAAATGCAAAAAAGTCTGATGAGACCCTTTTGCCTGGAATCAGTGCTGCTGCAGACCACTGTTGATGTTAAAATCAAGTTCCCTGCATCAAAGCATGACATGCTGATGGTGGTTCTGAGCTGTGGTCTTAGTCAGTAATAAAACAAAACAAAATAAAATTTAAAAAGTGCAATTCTGCATTGGTTTAGAGGTCTGTGCAGAGCATATATAATTGCAGTTGCTTGCCCTTGTAAACAGATAAGGCTCAATTTTATTACAGGTATGTTAGAAAGTTGTTTTACAAGATTAAAGTCATCTAACATTCTCTCCTGCCTTCCCTCCCTGGTTTGAGTTGATTTCTCCTGATAGTTTTTCCTGAGTTGTGACACATTCCTGGTTTTGTCTTATCATGTAAATCTGCATGATTGGTTTTCCTCTAGATTTGTGCCTCTCTGTATATATATTCTTCACAGCAGAGCAAGAGGGAGCAAGTTTAAATGATACAAAAATGAGATTCTAAGAGTGATGGGGAAAATTCAGGGAAGATATCAACCTGAAAATATTTTTATTTTTTTTTTTTTTGCAAAGTGGACAGGTTTCAGGTTGACAGACTCTTTTAAAATGAATTCATTTCCAAAGCTCTGTCACTTATTTATATGACATAATACTTGTAGCTCTTTGCTGGATGCAAGAGTCCACTCACTCACACCAGCCATGGGTAAGTTGTGCACTCCTGCTAGATGCTTGCGTTTGCCCAATGTGAGACACCCAAATTGTGCTTGACATTCTGTAGGTAGCAGAGTCCATGTGAATAATGTAAAGAAAGTGCTGGGTTTCCTTACTTTTCAGTTTCTTCTGGAATGTTTTCCTGCCTGGTTTTCATAGAAGAGCACTGCAGATAAAGGCACTCTTCATAGGTAAGAACAGAGAAACAATGCTGTTGGTTCTGAAAGAAATGAGGTAAGAACAGAGAAATAATCCTCTTGTTTCTGAAAGAAATGCTAAAATCTATGGAGGACAGTGAGGAAACTCATGTTAACCTGGTAATAAATTGAAGCCTGCCACCAGGAGCTCTGATTTGGAGATCCTGGAGCTGTAACCAACCTGTGAGCACCATAGCACACCATAATCCACCACTGACTTTTCTTCCAAAGTGTTCCTTTCCTATTTTAGAGGTCAGGTGCTGGCCTGGGAATTGCCTCCCTGCAAGGAGACAGAGTCTGAGCTGTCTTCTCTGTCTGAGCTCCTCATCAGTAGCTGTGAAGGTGCCGGTGCTGAATTGTCATCCAGAATGTGGGAATGAAAGAGGAAGGGAAATTGAGGGCTGGTTGTAATGGAAACATGAGGGAACTGCTTGCAGAGGTGCATTGTCTTCTGGTTTGGCAAGGGTGACATTCATGGGTGCCTGTGGGGACTCCAGTGCATCTAACCAGCATCAGGAAAGTCCTCCAAGGTGCTGAGAATACATTTGTCCTCTTGGTCCCTGAAATGAGCCTCCTCTTTCCTCTCATTGCTGCCAATAAATCCCAGATTAGGAAGCTGACAGCCGCCTACATGCTCTAGAAGAACACAGTGACCACATACAAGATTTATAGCCTACAATATTGCCGTAGGTGGGGATATAAAATACTTTTGTGGGGTTTTTAGCTTGGGATTCCCCATGGGTGCTGGCAGTGACATACCTATCCTGATACATTATCCCTCTGCAGTGAGGCATGCAGGAGGAGAGGGCTGGTGTGCTCCACATCAGTGCAGAGTCCCAGGGATAGATGTTGTCCGAGGCACCTGGCAAGGTGCAGGTTACCTGTTCTTGATGAACCTTGAGCCTAGCTTTTGCTCCACAGTCAGATCCATCTGCCTCGGGTCAGCACTCTCCTCTTTTCACTCGGTCAAAACCCTATGGCCCTGGCTGGTTCACCATCTAAGACACTCCCTTAGGGGCTCAGCGGATAACTGTGTACATGGGGAGCACGGGCTTCCTAAGACACGGGCACCACAGCTGGTCAGCTTTAGCCTGGTGGGTTTTCCTGGCTGGCAACGTGCCCTGCTTGTTCCTGATCGCTGTTGCTTCATCAGCTTTGGTGACCCCATGCTCACAGAGGGAGAGGAGACAAAAAGGAATGCTGGAAAGGTCCATGGGAGGCCCAAGTGTGAAGTCTGCAGGAGGAAAATTAATTCAACAGAAGTGAATAAAAAGGACTGGCACAGTTAACTCACAAAGGCTCGACATTCCTTGGTGTGCTGGTTTTACCTGTGGGGAGGGCACACTAGGAAGTTTTTCTCCATGAGAACTTCCTCTGTGGATTGATGTCAATTATTGACTGCCTGAGAAACCAATTGGAAAAGTCGGTTCGCTCCGTGAATCACATTTGAAGCAAGTAAAACCCGTGAAAAGCCGTCTTTCATTTCCAGCCTCTTACAGAGTGGCGCTGGCCTAGCCCGGCTCCCTTCCAGTGCGGCCCGGCCCATTCGGGAGTGGCTGTGGAGGCCGCTGGGCCCCATCTTTAACCAGGGGTCCCAGTGGCCGAGGGGAGCGGAGCCCATTGCTGGATCTTCGCCTTTTCCCGGTGTTCTCGTGGCTCGGGGGGCCCTGCCCTGCCGCCCTCACGGGCTGGGGGGAGGCAGCCGGGCCCGGTTCGGGAGAGCCCCCAGGGCTTTGTGTGCTGGGCAGGGCAGAGGGAGAACCCCCGGGCTGCGGCTGGAGCTGGGGGCGGGCAGCGCCGGGGGAAAGCCATGGACACACGGCCTTGGCACCCATTTCTCCTCTGCATGGACTCTGCAGTTCTCGTCCTGCCCCTCCAGCGTGGCCTGGGCACCCTGAGATCCTGACACAGCTCCGGCATGGCCTGGCACAGCCCCTGCAACTTCTGTGTGAGGTTTTAATTTTATTTTTCCCCAGTGTTCAGATAAGACTTACAGACTTCTGTCTTTCCTTGGGTGAGTGGGAGAAGACCAAAAAGGATACACTGAAGTCAATGAAGTAAAAGCTTAAGTTTCTAAATGGAAGAAGGATTGAGGAGACGCCATGAAGGTTGGCTGAAATATCTTTTTATAAGTTATAGGGGTGGACTGTACTTCACGAAGAAATTCCTTTAAACCATGAAAAAAAGACATGGGGGTGGAGCAAGGTGTAAAGTGTTTGAAGAATCCTTTGCCCCGAGGAAAAGAGGGGGATCTCTGTTGCTGGGAATGAAGTACAAACAGAGGGAAGTGAGCTGAAGAGAACTTTTGCCTTTGAGCAGCTCATCCTTAAAAGTAATACCCAGTGATTTTTTAACATGGCCCGCAACTCAGTTCTGAAAAGACTGTGAAGTGGGAGGAAATTCATGATAGCAGATCCCGGGCAGCTGTTAATCATGAAAAAGTGGAGTCAAGAGAGAACAGGTGATTTCCTCACTTGGTAAAAGATACTTATAGCTAAACAAGAATAAACTCCTCTCCCTAAAGTGAACTGAAAAAGGTTATTTAAGTAAGGAACTGACTGAAGTGTCCCTGTATGTTGTTAAGCTGTAACAAAGGGGGAAAGAAGGACTGATCTGAAAATCTGTTCTGAATGTATTATTCTTTGTGTTGTTAATCAAGTTTTTTCTTTATTCCCTTTTTAAGTTTTAAGCCCACTTTACTTTTACTCCTAATCCTATTTCACAACAAAAGGTAAATATATTACAATTAGCAAACCTTAAACTATTAACATTTTTGGTGAGTTAGCTGGGAAACGAACAAACTAAACCATTACACTTGGTTTTTACAGTGTCTGGGATCTGGATCTGAAAATCCTGTGTAAAACCATGACTAAGGAAGATGAAGTGGCAAAGGCTCTCACCTGTGTCTTCTTTGTTGCTGTTGGAAATGAAGAATCACAGCTGAGAAATCTAGATGCTACAAAGGCCTGCTAGCCAGCCAGTTTCTCTGAGGTGTCACCTCTGAGCTGAAGTTAGCTTCTAGTGAGCAAGTTTCTCATTACTTTGGGGCTCCCTTTTGGGTTTACTGGGATGAACACAAAATATAATTCATTACAACAAAAGAAGAATTGCATGTCCATTGGAGGTGCTTTGGGTGAATGGGAAACTCTTGAGATATGTATTCTGCAACTCACAGTGAAACTTTAAATAAGATACTTGGGAAACTGAAAAATGAGCAGCCATTGGAAAGCCCATCATCTCAATGTTGGATTTTCACAAGGCAGGAGGTTTGGAAGTAGATGATATTTAAGGTCCTTTCCAACCCAGGCCATTCTGTGATTCTGTGATATTTGGGAAAGGGCAGAAACCCAGATGTAAACCCAACAGAGCTATCTGACTTCTAAGTTATTTAGTTCAAAGCTAACTCAAGGAGAGCTTTTCCTCATGGAAACCAGATAAGTCTATGGATAAAATAGTAAAAAGTTCAAAGCTTGCTGTTAAATAATATTATACTTTAAATAATGAAACAGATGTCCTGGTTATACTAGTATGTGACAATATCCAGTCCCTACACCTTATCTGTTCCTCAGCTTCCAGCATAAAATCATGAGTATATTCAGCTATTTCAAAAAGATCTTGCAAAGATCAACTGTTTCATGTTTAATGTGTGCTTTGTGTATCTCAGGTGAAGAAAACACAATAGAATGGCAACTCTTGCCCAGAAGCAGCATTGCATTTCTGGATTTCCAGACCTATCCTAGCCTCAAGCAAGGGAGAAGTTTGTACAGCAGGTAAGATGATTAACCATGACTGACGCCACATGTATCCTAGACTGGAAGAACTGCTAAGTCTCCAAATTTTGCCCAGTCATGTCACTGAAAGTGATTCCATACACCTGAAGAAGATTGCTACACCCAAATGTTTATTTTTCTGGTGATACTCGTTGACCTACTTTTTTCTACCAGGGGAAGTACAAGCTGTTCCTATCTAAATGTCCTGAGACCATCCCAGATGAGCTTTCACACCTGTTTGAAGTTATATTCTGGGTCCAGTGTGATAGAGAGCTTAGCTCAGCACCTTGCACTCCCTTTCCCAGCAGCCTTTGTGTGCCTGGCTGTGGCTCTGAATTAAAACGATCTCTCCCAAAAAAGTAACCCCAGGATTTGACTTTGTCAGGAAAGAAAATGTGGTAAGAATGTGGATGTCTTCCAGGGCACATAAGGGAGAGCTTCTGGTCCTGCTGCATGGCAGATCTCCTGCTAGGAAGTCCTGTGGGAGGAAGGAATGTAATTTTGTGGGACCAGCCTTAAGAATGAACTCAGCATCCAGTACTGGATGTGAAAAAGCCCCTTGAAGCTGAATCCAGCTCTTCTCAATATCTAAAAGAGAGAACTGTAGTTTTGCTAAGGAAAACTAAGCCTGTGGTCTCAGGGGATATAAGATAAGCTTTTGTTGTTAATTTGTATATTTGCCTTGCTGCAAATGTCATCTAAAGCTGTGTAGGAGGAACGTATCTGGAGGGGTTTTTTTCCAAATTTGTTTTATTTGGTGTAGACTGAAATAAACCTGAAGCTTGGGAGGGGTAGGAGGGGTGGAGGCTGTGCTTGAACCTTAACCCCATGAGTGTTCTCAACCCTATGGGCTCTCTGCACAGCCCACACAGGGCTCCCAAAATTGTCTCAAAATATAAAGTGATAGGGATCGATGTGGCTTGTAACTTCTTCCTTAACTTTCTTACTATTGATGTTTTTTAACAAGAAATCCAAACTCTGACAAGGGAAATGAGTGAAGAAAGACCTTTCGAAAGAGGAGCGAAATGGGAGCTGAATCAAGCATCTGTAATTAGCTAATGGCTGTGAATATTTATGAAATCTTCCAGTAGTGGCAGTGAAGTGCTGATCCTAGAGAAGTGGACGCCCTCTTCCTTGATGTCTTTAGTACTTGCAGTCCCAGCTGCCATGGCTTGAGTGTTGGAAAACCCCACCCTCTTTCTGGCCTCTGATCAAAATCAATATTTCAGAGGGAAATGCAGAACAGCAAAGGAGTTAAACGAAAGTTCAGATAAGCATAACAAATGCTAGAAAGATGAGATCCTCCAAGCAGAGTGCTCTAGAAAGCACTCCTGTTAATCTGGGCAAGGCTCTCATCAATTGCTCTGTGCAGGAAGAGCTATTCTTGGACTCCTAAGGAGGTAAGGGATTTATTTCCTCAGCTGCATGGAGTCATGCTATGAGATATCATTAAGTAAGAATAATTAGAATTTGACCTTTCAACATACAGGATTTGTAGGTTTTCCTGTGTTTCCAGGCCTTTCCAGATATACCTTTCCAAAGTGGTAGTCAGGATTTCTGTACCATTTAACTATATAATCCTTACAAGTAATTTTTTTGTTTATGTGATAAGTGACTCTGTTGATTCCTATTTGAGCATCTGTGGATGAACTTGGTAATTAATACTTTGATGTGATAACAAAATTGAATATTGAAGTGTATTTTAATTTGAGCAGTTCAGTGGCGTTCCAGCAACGTGCATTTCATTTTCCTGGCAATACCTTGACTGCAGTTAAGACATAGCCCAGAAAAAATGATGGCAAAATCAAGAATGGTCACATCAGGTTAATTGGTTTCACAGTTGCAATGGCAGTATGAGGAGCTTGCACTAACACACACAGCTGAATTTTCAGGGTGTGGGAAGCAAGTGTGCAAAGTGTCTGATGATTAACTTCCTGGCACCAGTTGCTTTTTTGTGACACTGCAATCATTACTTCAGGCAAAACCAAATCATTTTGTTGCTTCATCGGCATTAAAAAAACCCTGTCTGGCTCCATCTTCTGCCAAGGCTGAGCCTTCTCTTTCTTTCTGTGCATATGGAGGGCTTGTGGCAGCACTGTGGAAGAAAATGAAGGTGCCAGGAGAGCAGAGATCCCAGTGCCCAGCTGTGGTTTTTGTGATGGGGTGGAGCCCAGGGACAGCCTGTTCCCCTGTAACATTTGAGATCTACCAAGGTGTTTAGTTTTGCAGAGCAACAAATAGTTTTTTGGTTTTGTTTGGTTTTTTGGTGGTTTTTTTTTCATTTTCAGAGCCCCAGTCGTGATTCCTTGTAAAGCTGAGTGTTACTCATGTCTGGATCACAGCTGATCATTGCTAATTTTGATGCAGTTTGACTTTCCCTCCAAAGTGAAGGGTTTAATGCTTTTCTCAAAGGCAGTGCAGATGGTTTATTGAGTGTCAGAGATTGAAGGAAGCTTAAATGGATAAATTTAAAAATGAGGTCCAGGACTTAAAGAGACTGGCTGATTCCTAGTAGGTAAAGCCAAGTTAAAACATGGTCACTGCCACAGTGACCATGGGACCAAACTGGATTGGGATCCTAGAATTTCTGCCTATTCCCACCCACCTTTTCGCTGAATAGTAGCTGGGCTGACACTCATTTAGGCTTCCATTGATGCTACAGATATACAACAGAAAAATTGTCATACCCTTCATTTTAAGGCATCAGGAAGATATAATCAGTAATGGGAATGAATTATACAAAGCTGATGAGCCAGGAGAGAACAGAACTTCTTTCCTGAAGAGCAACATTGAACAGAAAGATATACCATCACTGCTGTGAGATAACTGTTTTTAAATGTGGTTGCTTTACTGTCATCCATAGAGTCATAGGATGGTTTGGGTCAGAAGGAACCCTAAAGATCACCCAGGTCCAACTCCCTGCCATAGCCATGGACACCTTCCACTAGAGCAGGTAGAAGAGGGGGTAGGAAAAAGAACCCCTGTGGGAAGGCAGGTGTGGTACAGCGTGACAGACCAGGTGGTGCTGAGCAGTCCTGGAAGCACAGGAAGTCACAGAAAGGGGAAGATCCAAGGGGAAAAGGATGGGACAAACACTCACTTTAAGCAGATGAAGGTGTTGCAGCAGATTTCCCTTCACCTGAGTAATTCCATGCCAAGGTGCTTCCCCAGCTGTGCATCCTTGAGTGTGCTACATAAACAGAATTACACATTCTTCCCAAAAATTGCAATGGTCCAGAATAATAAATTGCAGCTATTATAAAACTAATATTACTCTGTATCACATCTTCATCTCTTATACACACGCCATTCAAAATTCTTGCTGGTTTGGTCAGTCACTTGCTGAAAGAAGCAGTTTCGATGCACTATGAAGAATTATAAAAACTCTAAATCAGGTATTTAAATCTCCACAACCATGCTAGCTTGAAAGAAATTCAACCTCCCAGGCAGAGAGCCAGATTTTGCTATTGCGAAAAATGGTTCTCCTTCATGTGTTAAGGGATTAAATGTTCCTGATGTTCTAGGCAAGGGCACTGTAGGTTTTCTAATGGTGATAAAATGCAAATTTCACCCATAAGTCTTTCTGTTGACAGGGAGGATAATAATCTAGGGGGGTGTGTGTGTGTATGTGTGTGCTTAAAAATTCTAAAAATTAAAATCTGCTGAGAAAGGGAGTGTAAAAGGGTATGACTTCTCCAGATTTTTTTCTTTTTGAGACAGATATACTGAATTGCAATAAATATACCTCATATAAAAATACCTAATCTTTAAGTAACTTAAACAGCAGTGTTTAATATTAATATGGACATGTAGGCTGTGGCTCATCAAAGTATAGGGACCATATTGACACATGAAGTATTGGATCAAGGAACAAATTTTGCAGGATGAGAAACAGAGTCACTATACAAACAAAATAAAGAAAGTCCAGTAACAGGGAAGGCAGAGAATCTGTAGTAGTTATGACTGATTTTCCATTCCCCTACATCTTTGGTAGCAATTAGGTGTGGCTATAAAATGCTGTTAAAAGACTAAATGAAATAGCTGGTTTGCATTGACTTGGCTGAACGTTTGAGCTGCTCATGGTGGATTAAACTCTGCAATCACAGAGGGATAAATTTGCAATCTGCCACCAAGAGCATTCATATCTTAGTGAATCAACATGAGCAAATTGACTTTTATTATCAATATTCCAAATGTATCCTAGCCCTAGGACACATGATGTCCAGAAATGCCCTTACTTACAGTCTGCACCTGAAATGTCTTTCACAGGACAGGATGCTGGTTTGACTGCAGGGCTTTCACCATTGCTGACAAGTGATTTTTGAAAACCTGGGCACAATAATCTGAAAGGTGATGCACAAACTAAATTAATCCCCTTCAGCAGAATTGATTCTCTGCCCTCACCTGTGGTTTTATCAAAAACTAACCAGGGGTTTTAAAACACAGTTTGAACTTGTGTCAGAGAAATGAGATGACTTCAAGAGCTTTTGGAGCATTCTGCCCCTCTGCCTGCAATGGGAGTGAAGCTCCACATGGCAAACCCCACCTGCATATGGATGTTGAGCCTCTATTTCCTTTTGTCAGGTGGTGTCCACTTGTATCAGATGGAGATTTAGACAGCATTTAGCAAGAGGGACCCTGCCATGGTTCTGGCTGGAGGGAAATCCAAAACAGAAGTGTTTCTCACTTGATTCTTCACTTTACGCAAAAATGTGTCTTGACACATTATCTCTTCAGCATGTAGCAAAGTGTGCTTTGCAGTGATTGAAGAAATTCAGTTAAATCCAGCCTGTACTTGTGCTCGGGCTTTTTATTTATAGCAAGTGTGGGAGTGTGTTGGCCCTTTCTGACAGCATATCATGGCCATCTTAAATCCTGAAAGCACTTTTTTTGTTGTTGTTGTTGTTGCCACAGTAAATGTTTAAGAAGTTTAATCTTAAATTTATGAGTGATTTGGAGACCAGTCTGTTCATGACACATTAACAAAATTAGACCAGGAAATGTTCTGCTGAACGAACTCTCATGTTTTTATAAGGAGTGAGGTTGTTGGGAGTGTGCTCCCTGCTGTGTGTGCTGCCAAGGCGTGGCCGCCATGGCCCACAGTGATCCATGTGGATGTGTTTGCCCATGGTATTTCAAGAAAAAACATTTACTGAGCCGGCCTAAGAGATTTAGGAAATCAAATCTCAAGGTGTTAGAGAAGGCACTTAGCATGGTATGAATTGAGTTTCAACAGTAAGCATAGTCAGAGGCAAAAGGGTTAATTCCATTTCAAGAAGAAGACATAGAAATAATTTTTTTTCTTGCTAATTAAATATGAAACTGACTAACTGTATGCAAGTGTAATTTTCTTATCTTATTAGCCATGTTCATTTCTGAAGTGAATAACTACCAGCACTGGTACAGTATATGGGCAGAATAATAGTCAAACTGATTTTTACTTTAATCTCTGAATGCAATTAGCATAATTTAAACTGTTATAAGCTACAGCAGATAGAAATCACATTATAGAGACTGTAGGTGGAGAGGTGGGTGGTCACATGCAGAGGGAAAACTGGAAGAGCACTTAAAATACAGCCAAGTAATAAGCATTCAGGAGAATGTAAAGCTGCATGGAGTTGAAAGGCACATTATTTTGAGAGATGGGGGAAGAAAAGTGGATAATCATGACCAAGGTTCAAGGACTTCTACTACTGCAGGGTCTGGTCCCAAGAAATGCTGTCATAAGAGATGTAGTCCACACAACTGTTTTATGGGGCATGAATCCCAAATTCCATTTTCTGTAAGGGGAGACAACAGCCCAGTGGAGATGGACAGATTGCATCTTGCCTGACCAGATGAAAAGTCAGGATATGATGGGGGAAGGAAAGAGGCAGGTCAGATGGGGAACCAGAGAGATGGAGCATGGGTGCCAAGCATGCATTTGAGTGAGTTGTGCACAAGAGCAGGGATCGAAGGAAAAGGAGAGAAAGAATGGGCTGAATGAGGAGACTGGGCCTGGAAATCCTGAACTGTAGGCTAGGACTGACTGAACAGTCAGCACCAATGAGTGTGTGGGAAGACAGTGACATGAACAAGGAGAGGAGACAGGGACAAGTTGGTGAAGATAAACCCAAGCTCCAGGAGAGTGGAAAGAAGGTGCTGCTGACAGAAGCTGAAGCCTGGGATGCTCACATCATCCTACTCCTCTGCTGTCAGCAAATACCCAAACAGCCTCTGAGAAGCCATTATAGATCACCTGCCACTGCAGCTGCTCCATGGAAAATAAAGGATTACAGCAGAAAACTTGGGAAACATTCTGAATTCTTTATCCTTTCAAATGCCTGCTTGCCCTCTCCCTTTACATCCTGCACTAATTTCTGCAGTGTTTTTTGAGCAAGTATCAAAATTAAGCCCAGGAATCTAGTCTGTTTAACTAGCAATAATCTGATGTTGGCCATAACGAAATTTCTGTGGCCCCTTTTAATTGTTGCAAGGAGACCTATAGGTTTTGTTATTTAGTAGAGAGTGATCTAATATGTTACCATACCAGCATGTATTAATCATTGAATAAATTTTATCTATATCCTGGCAATTTACCCAGAATATGTTGTTTGAAAAGAACTAGAGATGTTCTCCATCATGGTAAAACTGAGGGTATTCTGTGGCCAGGCCTTACTGCTGGATTACAGAACTGGACTTTGACATATTTTTCACATCAAATTGATGGTTTTCTTATCATAAAGCTTTGTTGCAGTGCCCTCTGCTCTTTGAAACTTCTTCCTAAAAAAGAAAAAAAAAAGGAATCTCCAGATTTAATTGCAGACTTAATTCACTGCTACATAATAGAAGGTGTTGTCAGCAAATGGCACTACCAGAAGCAGCCTTCCAGCTGTGTGGATGTCAGACTGGAAGTCCAGTGACTCCGTCCCAGGTTGCCCAGAGAGCTCCTACAGCACTAACATAGAGGTAAAAATATTCTGCTTTTTTGAATCAGAGCAACTTGCACTTTTATTATTAATTAAGCACAGTTTAATTGCACTGAGGTATGGACTGTACTCTGTGTGTGTATGTGAACAGAGATTGGCCAAAAAAATCTTAGAATCATGAATTAAATGAATGTATATCACCTCCTGAAATATGTGCACTGAGCAGTTTGTAGATGAGCAGTACATGTAAAGATCCCTACATCCCTAAATGTTCTTTTGGCAAAGACAACAGATGATACTTCCCGAGAAGACTTTCAAGGTCTGATTTTTGTTTACTCAATTAATATTGCCTGTATTTAATGCACCAAGAAAAAGCATTGCAATTTCTCTGAAGCACTCTGCTGCAAAAAAAAAATTAGCAAAGCCAGTTCAGTAATTGTTTGGTGGGATTTTTTTCCCCCAGTTTTTCTTGTAATTTTTGTACTTCATAGACTTTTAAATTAGATTAATCTCTAATAGACATGCCTAAAAAACAGGTAGTGACATCTGTCTGAGAAAAGGACTTACAAATACACAAGTGTTTGCATTTCTAAAGATGACAATGAAGGCAACAAATAAACTGTGTTAGTGCATATTTAACACTCTCTAGTTCTGCTACTTGATATTAAAAAGAAGTTATGAAAGACTACGAAGTGCTAATGAGGACAGTCCTCACCAATCCCAGACTCTTTAAGAAATAGCAGCAGTCCTGCAGCATTGCATTTGTCTCTCAGTGCCAGGGCTCTATATTTAACAAGCTTTCCCCAGCTCCCACACCCAGATGAATTCATTGGAATGCAGTAGGAAAAGCAAGAGCTCATCTGACTCATTAGGAGGCTCATATGCAATTACCATCAATTAAAAATTCCTTCTAGAGCCACCGTGTGAATTTGGGTGTGCTGAAAGAAATGAAATCATCAAGATCTCTGTAAGCAGGACTTAGCTTTGCACTGAGCTCAGGACAAACGCAGATTTGATTAATCTGCAAAAATAATTAGCTGATGTGCTGAGGAACGTGTGGGATCCTCAGAGAACTGTGTCTGATGGAGTTTTACATCTTCCACTTCACTGTCTGTGACTTGCAAGCAACTGAGCCAAAGAAAAGCTTCTCTATATTGGGAATGTATGGGAAAAAAACCAAAAAAACCCTGTTGTAACAACATATTTTGTTGATATGAAATTATTTTCTCTTTCTTTTCACCAGCTGCTAGTGAGGAAAAAAAGTTTAGAGGTGGAAGCGTAATGACAAATGATTTACAGATGGATTCCTTTTTCACTATATTCCCATTAAGATGGGTTGTAAACACTTTCCTTTCTTAGCCCAAGATCTTTCTCAGAATCTGTTCTGTTTAGGTTTAACTTGTTGGATTTGGAATAAGCTCTTCAAAAGACTGAGCAGCTCTTGAGCCAACCCAACAGAATTGAGGTGCTTCTGTCATAAATTTTCTTTGAAAAATTTTATCTTAACATGAACTTTACCCGTGCATCTGATATTTTAATACTGTTGAATGTTTATATCCTGTTGATTCAGCCTTTTATTAAGACTTTTGAAAAAAAAATACAACAAAGCAATTAAAAGTATATGTGTATATAATTTCACAAGCATTTTAGAAGTTTATACAATAAAACAAGCATGTGCTTATGCTATACTTATTTGTATTCACTATTCATAAGAGGCAGCAAATTCTACCTTTATCTGTAAAACAGGTTAATACCTAGACATCCAGGATTGTTGTATTGTTTCTCTTTGAAAAATAAAAATGTTAAAACCCTCCAGACTTTAATTGTGAGTATTTTAGAGCAGTGCCATTTCTGTCACTGTTTTATGTTCTGGCGGTGCCAAGAGGATTCTTATGTTTAGATCTTTAAAAGCATATAATGACACATAATTTCCACAGGTGGAAAGCACCCAGACCTCCACCAAAACCTATAGGAGCTGCACAAACAATAAACAGCCCTGGAGTGCAGACACTGATCAGAATAAAGATTGACAGATCCTGCACAGTGTGTCTTAGGACAAATAAGAGAGCCCAGACAAATTATTTTGGTTTTGTGTGGGGTTTTTTTTTAATAAATGCAAGGTGGTTCAGAAACTTTGGTCTGAGTTTGAATGTTGGATCTACTTCTTCGTGGAACATTGTGTAGAAATTTTGATGGAGATTAAAAATGATCCAAATCTCAATGCATTTTTTAGGAAGATTGTAATGTAATTTCTTTCATGCCAGCAGTAGTAGTTATTCTATAGGGACAAGCAGGACTGGGATCCCCAAAAATCCCTAAAGCTGACATTTAGACATACCTGTATACTTAGTGTACTGAGACCTAACAATTAATTAAACATGGCAGAGGTCTCAAGGAGAACATTTGAAGTTAGCATAATATAGAAACATGTACATTCTTGTACAAGGAAAGAGCAAGGAAGAGGAACTTACAGTTGGAGAACAAATCTGGTCTCATAGAACTCGATTTTACCTGTACATTTTAACATTTTTCAATGTATAGGTTTTTGTCCAGTGAGTTATCTGCAAATAAACATATACTGATTTTGCTTTTACATTAAAATCCCTGCAGGTAACAGGAGCAATCCAACTGAAAACCAGAAGTCAAAAATCTTGTTTCACTTACATAAACTAAACATAGACTGATATTTTTCCTACTATTTCCCTTTTGTTTATAGTTTCTCAATAAAAAGGGTGCCAAGCTAGGAAATGTGTCAACAAAGTGCAGAGATGGTTTTATCAACAGTATGCATGCTGCTTTTTTGGAAACATATCTGGAAGATTTACTTCCTGGTATCTGCTCTGAACTTGTGTGATTTGCAGAAGAAAGTGGAGCTGAGGGGTGGGAGAGAAGCTGTTCATCAGGAGCATTTGAGAACGGTTACCACGGTGAAAGAAACAGAAGACAGAAGATCCATTAGTTTAATCATCTTTGATCATTTGCAGGCTTTGTTTGGATGTGTTTGTATCTTGCAAAACTGAAGAGTGTGCAGGCGATGCCAATCAGAAAGGCACTCTCCTCCCAGATCAATTTGACTGAATTCACATGAGGGGGAAAAAAAATAAGTGTTTGAAACCAAAATCAGTGTGACACCACTGATGTTCCAGGGGGAGCTGAAGTTTCCTCTGTATCCATACTCTGAATGTGTCTTGGGTCACAAGGCCAACAAATCAGATATTTGCAGCCAGTTTAGAAAAGGCCTTTGGAGCATTTTAAGAAAGGGTGATTTCCACGAAGGCATCCAGTACTACATGGAAGAACCAAATAGGAAATAATATCATTGCCATCGGTGCTTGCAACAGGGGGTTTCAGAAGGGAGAAACTTCTAGAAACCTGGTTATTTCCTAGCAATTTCTGCAGGCTTCTGACTAGCTTTTGGACAAAGCTCTTGGTTTAAATTATGTTAATCTTTTTCACAGGGCAGGGATAAGCAACTTTCTGATTACAAGAACAAAATAAGAAAATACTGGGACAAAGTCTCTATGGACAAAAATCAGTGCGATTCCCTTGAAAGCCAACACAACAGACAATTTAATTTGCTATCCAGCCTGTTCTGAAACAAGCAAAGAATGTTAAAATTCTTCTTTTTGTGCTGAGATTAAATCCTGCAAATTTGCCATGGAAACCATTTCTTCTTCTTTTATTTTTTTTTCCCCTTTCCCTCCTTTTCACAGTTCAATAATAGCAATTCTTTCAGAGATGGGAGGTTTGAGCATTATAATTTGGGGTGGGGGTTTTTTGGGAGGTGGGCTGAAGAAAAAATGGGGAGCTGTGGAGGGGAAAAGGCCAGAATATGCTATCTCTCAGAAATGAGTTCACATCCCCAAGGCCCCAGTGTTGAGAGCCAGCGAAGGACAGATGCTTCTAACAGTTGGAGCATTGCAGCACGGAGAAGGGGCTCATCCTCCAGAAGCCAAGAAGCCACCCTGGGAAGCAGGCAGGGCTGGGATGACCCACTTCAGTGAGTGCCCACGTGGAGCTGGCAGGAGATGGAGCTCCCCTGGCTCCCAGGGCTGACTCACTGGCCCTGTTTGACCCCTCTGCTGCCACAGCAGCAGGAAGGTAACACCAGGACAGCAACCCTGGGTGTGGATAAGGCCAGGGTAATGTGGCAGGGATGGAGGGCTGGAGCCAGGGTAACACCAGATCTGTCACCCGCTCCTGTCAGCCACCAACCAGGGTGTTCAGCCAGGCTTCTGAGCTCCTCATAGGAATGGGCAAGGTCTACCTAGGCTCTCATTTTGGAGGAAAAACCTGATTTTCACAGCACACGTGTGCTGCTGTTTCCATAGCATGGGTTGATTTTATCCCCGTGTTCAAATTCACCTGTTACACAATATCTCAATGGGTGATCCAAAGGTTTTAATACAAAAAGGCAAAGAGAAGGACATGGGGAGGAGGTAAAAGAAAAAGTAGCCAGGGTGGGCTTGGTCACACTTTGAATTACCCTGTATGCAATTTTGCTTATAGAATCATAGAATCATTCAGTGTGAAGATCATTGAGTCCAACCATTAACCCAGCACTGCCAAGCTCACCACTAAACCATGCCCCCAAGCACCACTGCTGCACATCTTTTAAATGCCTTCAGGGATGGCAATTTCACCACTTCCTTCAGCAGTCTGTTCTAATGCTTTACAAACCTCCTATAATGACAAAATTTTTCCTATTGTCCAATCTAACCCCTCCGGTACAACTTGAGACAGTTTCTTCTTGTACTTTTCACTTGTTAGTTGGGAGAAGAGGCTCATACCCACCTCACTATAAGCTCCTTTCAGAAGCAAAATTGTGGTCCATTTTTCATGGGACGCAAAACTGGAAACAATTCCATCCAGTTTTAATTCAGTGAGGACTTTATCTGGGAGACAGAATAGCCAGAGTAAATTACCAGAGTGAGGCTGCCCCTTACCAGCCCTCTAGCAGAACATCAGGGTCCACCTGCCTCTGTTCCTCATTTCTTGTTGTTTCCATTCCTTTCATCTGTTTCTTTCAGGTGGACTTTCCATGTCCTTTTCTCCTGATGGAGCATTTCCTCATCCTTCTGTTGGCATAATGTCAGGTCTGTTTGTTTATACTGAACATGAGGGGTTTTTATGGTGCCTCATCAACCACATTGAATTTTCAGAATGATGTGTTCCTTCCTACTTCTTTTACTCACTCATACAGTAGACTTGTTCCTGACAGAAATGAGACATTTCAAGGATGATTACATGCTGTAGCAGCCTAGCACAAAATTACATCTTTCTGACCTGCTGTGTTTTAATGTGGTACCTTACTGACTTCCACAGTTCTCTGTTGTTCACCCTTATTCCCTGAGGATGTCCACAAAATAGAAAGTTATAGTGAATTCATTCTCAGACACAACCTCAGCAAAACTTCAGAGACAGGGTGTTCTAATCAGAGTCTACAAGGTTTACAAAACTCAGGTTTTGAATGTTATGAAGTCTGCATTTACTTTTCACATTATTGGTTTGTAAACCCTTGATGTCCCAGAGCTCAAGTCACAGGTCTGGATCTTGCTGAGGGCAGCTTCTATACACAGATTCATTAATAGCCCAGAGATCACCTCGTTTCAAGCATGACATTTCTGTGTGGGAATGGGCTTCTCCCTCCCATGAGGAATATAGGTACTTCTAGAGCACGTGCTGGGCACTGCACAGTGCTTTGGCTCAAAAGATGAGATGTTTAGAATTTGCCAGTTTTGTTCCCATATTCACTGTCTCAAAGCACTTCCACTCAAAGTACTTCCACTCTTATGATAAGCTGCATTTACTGCTTTTTGTTTACTGCTTTATATTCCTTATTCTTGCACGAGTGACTCTAAAATACACAAACTAACTCAATATTTTTCTGCAGCAAAGTCCAAAACAAACAAAAACCTCCACACAAACCTCCCCCCCTCCAAAAAAATCTCTGAAGTTTCAAGCAGTTTTCTCACTTGCAAATGGACTATCATTATTCTTCCAAAGTTTTCAGGTTCATCAAACTGTTTGTTCCAGCCCTCCATCATTCTGATTGCTCCTCGTGTGCTTTGCACTGGTGTTAAATTTTGTATGTCTACTTCTGTGAGTTCTGCACAGCATTGAAATGACTGCTGATTCAGAAGGTAATGGGGATTTTTTTTTTCCAGGTCAGTAAATATAAGCTTAGGATTCAGCATACAGGCTGGTGGTGTTGAAAGACTAGCTTTACAGTTTCTAACCTAAGCAGGAAAGTCAGTCTATTATCTGAAAGGAGTAGAAAACAGGGGATTGGGAGGTAAAGCAGTGGTCAGACTTTCCTTCAGTAAACCTTTGAAAGACTCACTTGCATTTGGAGTTTGGGAGACACAAGATTTCAGCTTTGTCAAGCTTTTTGCTATGTTGAAGTACAGAATCAAAATTATATTTATTTCTCATAAACAGAGATATGTTTGAATGATTTCCTCCTTCTGAAGCTTTATAAAAAGATTATTGTACCCAGGCAGCTGCTGACTGTCAAGTCTTACAGAATGATGATTAAAATATATTTTCATAAGTCAGTTCATAAAGGTATATACATATATATAGGCACATATATAGGTATATTTGTATAAATGTAAGTATGTATGACAGGAATGGAGGTTTTCAATTTCTGTCTACAAATTATTTAGACTCTGGCTTCATGACCACAGATGGGGAGTTTGGAATATGTATTTATATTCATGCAGTCTTTGAGTTGGATTTGTGGGATCCCTGCTGTCCTCCACAGGAAAGGAATAGTGTGGTGATGTAAACCATGGTACCCACACTACTGAACTATTCAAAAGGCACATTTTTTTTGTCAAAAATCTGTTCTCCAGGTCATTTAAAGCTCATCCAGCCATAATTCTCATGTACAACACTAGGAAACCACTGTTAGCTGAGCCCAGCAAGAAACTGGGAAGCTTTCCAGTGA
Source organism: Cinclus cinclus (assembly GCF_963662255.1). Taxonomy (NCBI): domain Eukaryota; kingdom Metazoa; phylum Chordata; class Aves; order Passeriformes; family Cinclidae; genus Cinclus; species Cinclus cinclus. The sequence goes on from NC_085047.1 coordinate 111,682,246, forward strand.
GTCCCTGTCAGAAGCTGGCAGTTCTGTCTCTCCACAGCACTCAGGGTGACAGCAGAGCATCTCCCAGGTATTTTGTACTCCCAGAACTAGGGTGAAATAGGAAAATGCTCTGTACACATAGGGATAGAGCATGGTGATACCAGTTCCCCCCATGAGAAGCCCAGAGCACATCTCTGAAGGCCTGGACTGCAGCCCTAACTATAGGAGCACCCTTCTTCCGCATAAATAAGGGATCTTGTTGGAATAAAGCTTCATGAGAAATGTAAATTTGGGAGAAATTGCCTGATTTCTATGCTGCTGACACTTTCTGTGCAGTAGCACCAGATGCCAAAAAAGAAGCAAGAGGAAAGTGCAAACCCAAACCTGCTTCTCAACAGCAAAGAAAGAGAGCAAGGCCATTCCTGTCACCATCTCATACTCAGGGGCAGCTTTGATCCCAGGGACAGTAGCAAAGGAAAGGCAGCACCACGGTGTGTGACACACATCTTATCCCACACATTAAATCTTCACAGAAATTGAGAAAATTAATAAACAAAAAAACCCCAGCCAACCAACCAAGCAAGCAAGCAACCAACCAACCAAAGTGTCCCTAAGTACTTTGGTTAATATGAAAGTAAAAGTGCCTATGACTCCTTCCTCATTTCCCTTTCATGGCAAAGAATGCCAGGAAAAAGACAAACTGAAGTAAGAAAGCTGGAGGTCTCCAGGCTGATATATTTTTTAGGCAACTCTCACTGCTTTCTCTTGTGAGTGGCCATTTCTGAGCATTGATCTCCCTAATTTGGCCCTTCCTTTTGGTGACCTGTCCCAAAAGGTCCTCTGTCTGTCTGCCAGCCAGGAACAATGTGTTGTAATCCATAAGGAGAAATACTTGGAGGCAGAAATAGGTGGATGGATGAGACCCAGCAGAGCTGGAACAGGGGAATCCACGTTACAGCCCAGTCCCAAGTGAAGACCAGGGGGCTCAGGGGAGGAAGAGCTGATGCTTCAGGCTTTGGCAGTGCTGCCTTCCCAGTTTGCAAGGATCAGCAGAGGGAATTGCACAAGTGCTGGGATCAGGCACAGCAGTGGGAGGGGAGGGAGGAACTGGCCCTGCTGCTGGGTCCTGTCTGGGTAACTCTGTCAGAGCTGGACAGAAGAGCCTTGCTGAAGTAATTAAAGGGAGCTGGATGTGGAGGGAGAAGGTGAGCCAAGAACATGGAGGGGTGAAGAAAATCAATACAATTATCTCACCAGCTACCTTCTGAAGCAGAGGAAGCATGGCTTGCAAGCACTGATGCTGGACAGGTGTAGTGCAGATGTGAGGGGACCAGAAAAATCTATAATATTCTGGCAGTGCTACTGGAGAAAGGCATTTGCTTCTTGAAAATTTTTATACAGTAAAAAAAAAAATACATATTTCTGTATAGAGAAAAAAGGACATTTTTGTATGTTTCTCCATCCTCGTTGTTGATAATTGGCTGAAATTTAAAATTAAGAAGCCAAAGAGGACAGAAATGCTTATGTTAAAATAATTTGCTTTAAATATTTTAAGTCCATGTGGAAACCAGGGGCTTCTTTTTCTGTATTTTAACTGGACATTCTAACAAAATCTCTGTGGAAAGTGTTGGTTATATGATATTTCCCAACCAGGATTAGTGGGATTTTAAATCAATACCTTCAGGGCTAAGGGATGAGCACCCTTCCCTTGAAATAAAGGAATAGCTGCTGGTATCAGCTGTTGTAGTAAATGGTTCATGTTGGCCACTTCCTTGAGCATGATAAAGATTGATATACTGACAAGAAGGCAACACTAGGGGAAGCAGATATTTCCCACTGCCTGCCACAAGGCTGTCATCCATGCAAAATAAAACACTTAATACAATCATTAATGAATGATTAGTCATTTTTTATTATAGTCATTCCATAATAATCATTAGCATGAACTAATGCTGCCTCAGGGAGCACACGGGCTGTGAGGAACTCCTCTGTGCTCCTCAGCTAATAGGAACAGACCTTCCTGCAATGAATGGAGGTGTTTGGTTACCTGAGCTGCAGCCTTTGCCCTTTGTTTTGGCATAGACATGGCATCCAAAATTTATGTTAGGACTGATATGAAGATATGGAACCTGTTAATTCCCTATGCCTTGTGTAATTTTTTTTTCTTTAATTGTACTCCAAAACCAGAGTACTAGCTGAGGACATTTTTGGTTTTTTTGTGCCTCATACGTGCATAGGAGATCCTTTCCATTAATCTCTCCTTCCTGTGTGTGAACACAAAGCTAACAGAGCACCCTGTCCCCAGCTTTCACACACCAGCACCACGCACGTAGGCAGGTAATGCTTTGCTTAGCTCGGTGCACTGGTAAAATGTGATTTCCTGCAGTTTTTGGAACACCCCTAAGTCCCCATCAAGCTGTACCTCATGCAATATTTGTTTAGCTCAGGGAATGCAGAATTGCCCTGACTTGCTTGAGAGGCTGGGAACTGCTCCCACATAGCTGAGACAGGGGGAGGACCTTGTCAAGGCACAAGAAGCTTTGCACAGGTGACCTGTTTGGATTTCAACCAATTTCAGATTGCATTTGGACTTTTTTTTTTTTTTTTTTCTTTTGTACTATATAAAGTATAAAAGAAAGAGCAGATCAAAGAATGTGAGGCACAGATCTGAAAATGGACATCCATTCACTCTAGGGAAAAAAAGCCTTACATTTCCCTTACATGCCTCTTCTTTACAGCCTACGTGGCACACTTCCCAAACCAGTAATTTATGGGCTTTAAGAGTGTTCACAATTCAGGATTTTTAACAGTGAAAACCACCTCAGGTTGTTGGCAGTTTACATGTCTTTATGTTAGCTGATGATCCGTGATTCTATGAATTAAAAAGGGGATGTTATTGAGCATGGAGAGGAGGAACAAAAGAAACCCCCAAAAAATACAGTGTTAATTTTGAAAAAGGAAAGAAGTATGAAAAAAAATCCACATTTATTGTTACAGAATTTGATTGGGTTTTTTTTCCTCCAAAAAATAGGATTTTAAATTTCACTTTGTTCATTTGTTTTGAATTTGAATATAAAACATATTTTGAGAAAATTATTCCATGATGAAATGTTGTGCTATATAATGTATATGATGAAGTGCATTATTATAAATTAAAAAGCATTTACTGAGCATCTGACGTGTTACTTCTTTTTGAAATTATTGTGTTTATACTTTCTCAATTGTGCAAGATTAAAACATACTCATTAAACTCCTATTTTTCAAAGAGCTATACAAATATTTTTTTAGACTGAATAATCTCATGATTATTCATACTGAATAATCTCCATTATAGAATTGTAGTGATTTATATCAAAAGGAAAATTGACCATTAATGATATGTTGGCATCTCATGTAATCTGTTGTCAAAAATTGTTTAGGCTGGAATAAAGCTTCATAAAATATCATATATATATTGGAAGAGATAAATTATTCAACTAAATCATAGAACTACATAAATTATCTTTCCATCTTATCACATTTTTATGTTAAGAGCAAAGTTTTCCTATCAATGTAGGAAACTTTTTTCTCCCTATCAGTCATACCCTACTGCCTTGATGGAGATAGAAATAAATATGTAATTCTAAAAAGTTATTAATCCACTTGCAGTGCTTTTAAAAAATGGAAGAATAATTATAGATTTTTATTGGGAGTTTAAAGTGTATATTATGTTTTGCAGTTTTCTCAGTCATTATTTCATTGTCAGTTTGCATGGGTTCAATGTGAGTTTTACAAGCCACTAAGGAATAAAGGAATATAGGTGAAGTTATAATTTCTTGAGGTTTCATTCTAATATATTTAAAATCATGAACTTCTCTTTTATCAAGGTCCTGACAAAATATCAAAGTGTCAAGGTGTTGAGGTAAAATTCTAAAAAAACTTTCCAGCTTTCAGGATTTTCTCTTGTTGGCCAGAAGAAAATGTTACATACTTGAAAATTATTCTGCAATTGTAGTTCAAACACCTTTTCCTAACAGATTAACAATTAATCCTTTTTCAGAAGTATATTACGATCCATTTCTGCAAACACTTAAACTAGTACCACAAATAATTTGAGACTTGGGGATTGAAATACTTCTGGAAAAGATTTAATGGTTGTGTCTGACCTGCAAGCATAAATTGAAGTTGCCAAATCCAGGATCAAATATTTCTGTGATTGCAAATTGAATTCAGGTTCCATAGAGTTCATTAAAAGTAGGGTTTCAGATGGTTATTTAATTCTGTTAATGCTATTAAAAAAAAAAAAAAGAGTTTTAGGACAAAGGTGGAGGATATTCCAATTCCATATTCTCCTTTTTTAGCAAGACTATTTGTTAGAAAAAATACTGCAAAGGAATAGCAAAATCACTTCTTACAAAACCATCCTCTTACAGAAATTCTTGAAATTCTATTTAGGCATCTGCTCTCCACAGTGCTTGTTGTATGGTCTCTTTCTGTGGTTTTGATATTTTAAGTACAATTTGTTATGCATCTTTTGAGCAAGGAGTTTCTTTTATTCCCTGGATCTCCTTCAGATTTTTGGGTTTGGAACTTTGGGAAACAACTCTTGACTCTTTTACCAAAAATAGTCTGCGAGTTCTAAGGTTTTGAGCCATGTGAACATTTTTACAGACAGAGAAGGTGTAGGAGCAGATCTGGAGTATCTCCTAACCTGTTCTCGAGCCCTTAGCAAAGCTCTACTGCTTTCAACAGCAGCACCACCAAAATTCCCCTGCTGTGTCAGTGCTTTCAGCCCAGGTCACAGACCTTCTTGCTCAGGGCAGCAGCACTCCCTGTTCCAGCTGCAGGGCTCGGGATGGGAGGGATGGGATCCAGCCAGGGTGTCCCTTCTCTGTCGAGGTTTGGAGTTCAGGACATTTCTATTCATGGCATGCAAGGTCACTGTAGGTCTGATTTCTGCTTCACCTCAGAATATGTCTAGAATGACTTTCCTTTCATTTTTTTTCTTTTCCTTTTTAATTGGAAAATGGTTAAAAGTTCTCCCTGACCTTTTTTATCTTGCTGACAATGCCCCTGCCTTTCTATTAATAACAGGATCTGGGGGATGTTTCGTCTGCCCTGGCAGCAGAACTTCTATGTATTACTCAATTTGGTATCTGCACTTACAGTACTTTTCTGAAGTGCAAAAGACATCTATAAAAATCAAAGCCATTTCCCTGCTTAGCATCAGACACAGTGCAGCAGCTCACTGCAGCTGCACTGTAAGCTTCCAGCTTACATTAGGTTTTCCACCTTTTCTTTGGAATTCTGCAGCAATCACCAGCAAACACGTGCTGTCAGGTGAAGGACCCTCAGTGGAGTGGCAGGAATAATGTACATCATCTGAGAGAACTTGAGAGAAGCTGAGCTTGGCTCAGATGTTTACTGGTGTCTTGGTTAAGACATTCAGCTCCTTACAGTGCCCTGCATTTCCAAGACATCTGTATAGAGAGAGAGATCATCCTTGAAGGCAGTGCTGGTGGGAAGCTGAAGAAGGAATTCTCTTCATTTCCTAGGCCCTAATTTCTTCCCTTTGAATGGACAGTGCTGGTGAGGCTGATTTCCTGTACCTGCTCTCCATGTGATCTGCGAGGTTCTCAAGAGGTCTCTTGATGTCCTGGAGTGTCCCAAAGACAAATAAGTGTTAATGGGGAGGCTTAAAATGCAAGAAGCTGTTGTTGGTGCATCAGGAATGATCTGCAGTTTCAGGGTACTCCCTGAGAGGGTCAGTGATATTCTCACTGTGCTGTCTTGATTCAGGTTTATTTAGAAAAACTGCTGCTGGTCACAACTTGGCTGTATTTATTGCCAGGCTTAGCAGTGAGTGACCTTCTTATAGGCAAAGTTTCAGGCTGTCGATAAATTCCAAGCCCGTTTCACTCTTTCATCCAGTCTCTCTCTTCCCAGAGAGTCTTTCCAATTCACCTATGGGGGAACCTATCCATTCATGAGCAAAACTTGCACCATGCCGTTATGGGGTTATTTTGATTGTGTAGGTCCACGGTGTTTTATGTGGGAACACAGAGTTTCTGAACAGCCTTCTTAAGGGGAGCCCAATGTGCTTTGTTCTCATCCCACACCCAGGCAGTCCACTGGTGAGGAGCAAAGGTGCATTAACAGGTCCCCAAGATCCCTGGTCCTTCCAAGCCCAGCGCTTTACTCCATCCATCCTTGGGTTCCCCACCAGCTCAGAGTAACCCCTCTCCCCAAACCACACAGCCAGTGCACCTTCACTCCCACCCCAGAGCTGGCTCCATCTCCAACAGCACTGCAGCATCCCTAGCCTTTAGTTCCATGTGGGAGAGGCTGGTGCTCACTGCCTTCCCACCTGCCTGCTGCTGGCAAACACAAAAATCCCAGGAGGGAAGAGTTCTGGATGCAGCCACTGCAATAAGCAGTGAATTGACTGTGAACCTGCTCCAATTGAGCCGTGGCCTGCTGATAATCCGCACAGAGAGTTTGTTTTCTTTGGGTCTGTGTTTTCCACCAGCCTCTTGTTTTCTTCCATGAATTCTACATCGCCTCTTGTGTTTTACCTTTCCTGGCAAAACTGTTTCTCCTCATGACACATAGCTCTCCCCCAGGGTTGGTTATGTAAGGTATTGCTGCTTGGTGTTTGTACAACCCTACATCTTGATCCCCTGTAGAGAGCACATTGTGTATCCTACTGGCAGCAAACAAAAGCAGTTTCCTATATAAAATACACAAGTCTTGCCTCTGTGCCTGCATGTTTAGGCAAACACCCTCCTGTGTTTTGGGACGCAAAAGAACACGATCAGTGTCTGCTATCCTGGTGATACATAGATCCAAATTAAAAAAAAAAAAAAGAAAATAAAGAAAAAATCCTCCTAATAAGGAGTAATAAGGAGGAAAGGCTGCTCTTCTCTAGTCTATGGTGCATATATAACTCTCACACTTCACACTCTCATGCCATTTTTAAATGCAAACAGCTCTTCCAGCCAGCAGCATCACAGTTGTTTCAAGGACAAACAGATTTGTTTTGTCTTTAAATGAATGTATTCATCCTGAGTGGCAGTGGAGGGGCTACCTCTTTCTCAGGAGGCTCCTTAAGTTTCAGCCAGTGAGATGGAGTAACACTTCTGTTAAAAGGGAAAGAGCCAGGCAAAAATTCCACCTCCCAATCCCCTAGTTCTAACTGATCTGAGTGTTTGACACACTCCTGTTGTGGGTAAGGTGTAGGTGTCCTTGCAGGGGGAAAAAAAATTCTGAATACCTGCTTTCCTCATTATCTCTTCCTCTCTGTGCCTGGGTGATTTATGTCTTCCATTCTCCTGCCTCCACCCTTCCCCCAGACACAAGCTATATTTTATGTAGCTGCATTGCACTTTGGTCATACAGGTGATGGACTAAGCCCCAACAACTAAGCCAGAACTGCAGCTATTCAAACTCTGGCTGTTGGGGTGGGCTGGGTTGGGTTTTTGGGTGCAAGGGGAGTGTTTATCCTGCAATATGCCATGTGGTCCATGCTGGTGACTACCTGCATGACAGCCAGGGTGGCCACAGTACCTTGGAGCAGCTTGGCTGCATCCCCTCAGGATGAGCATCCCTGTGAGCCCTTGGGCTGTCCAAGCACTGAGTGCATCAGCTTCTGCCTAGACCAGACTGATCTGATAAAGGACACCTGTGGGATTTCCTGATGCTTTCTTCAGTTTTCCAGGGCCAGAACAAGAATAAAGGTGTTTGTGAACCTGAGTGGAAGAGATGGCAGGGATGTGAGGCTTTCTGGGTGATGTGGCAGTACACGCTCAGTGTCAAGAACAAGGGAAGGCCTGACTTCAAGGCTGGAGTGGTGGTTTGCCCTGGAGGAAGGAAAGAAGGAATGGTCCTGGCTAGCTGCATAGAGGTTTGTTGTCTCTCAAGCAGGGGATTTCTAAGTGAACAGGAGCTGGGTTGTGCAGAGGTGAAGGAGCTTGGTAAAACTCTGAACATGTGGGGAAGGCCAAGGCTGGCAAGGATGAGTGCAAAGGAAATATTTAATCCTTAATGAACGAGTGAGTGGGAGGCTTAAGGGGATGGCTGAGGAGGAATGGAGCAATACCAGAGAGGGAGAAGTTGGGAATTCAATGAAATAGCAAAAGAGTTGCACAGAGTAAAATGCAAAGCAAACAAAACAAACAGAACAAAACTTTCCCTTGCCATTACTGCAGATTGCTCCATTTTTTTCCTAGCCTGTCAAACTAAAACACTCCCTGTAACAGCCTCCAGCTCCTTGCCTACCTTCCAGTTTCTACCCTACAGCAATGTTTCCCAAACTGCAAGGTGCACCCCCTTCAGGGAAGGAAGGGGGAGCAGATCCCAGAGAGAGAATGAGAGATGCAAGAAGTTTGTGAGTGCTTGACTCATTCATTTTGCAGCCTCAATCAGGCTCCCTGTGTCTGAAATCAAGACCCTCACAGGAAAAATTCCAAATAATTTATTTTCTTTCTGTATCTAAAACCAAACACATAACAAAAAACAAAACAAAACCCAAAAAACTCCAATCACAACAAAAAAACAACCTAACACCCCCCCACAAATATATATATATATATATATATATATATATATATATATATAATTTTTTTTATACAGGCAGTTAGAGGCCCTTCTGACAAGCCCAGTTCCTACACCTGCTGACAAGTGTCCCAGCACCTGTGTGCCAGCACCTGTGTCAGGGATCACCTGAGTGCCTCTGAGCCACACAGCCATGCCGGGGGTTTGGCTCCTTTTGCAGACACCTGTCAGCAAAGCACTGTCCTCTCCCATCTGCAGTGCCTCTCCTGAAGGTGATTTTGTTTCTCCTGGCTATCCCCAAAGTTGGGGTTTTTCCTCATGTTTAAATCACAATCCCTTCTCCATCCCTTGTGACAAGATAAATCGTTAGATCAGTGGCCTTTACTCCTTGATGTTTCTGCCTTCATGTTATAAACCTGTTAGAAATGTCTTAGATGTTTCATTGTTTTGGGAGTATGGGATTGTTAAGTTTCTACCATCCTGCTCTGCTTGAGAAACTGTAAAGTTGAATACATCAAAGGTATCAGACCCAGTTACTGTCAGGAGTAAGATCTGTGTCTTTTTTCACCAGCACTCATTGCTTACAGACATGGAGTGAAGTGTGCCCTACATTTCTCCCACTTGTCTCCCATATTTCTGGAGTATCAGGTCTGATAGACCCTTCAGTCGTTCTGCCTTTCCACTTATTTTCCTCTTGTTTAAATTCAGTGCAATCCTGGCATTGAGACATTCAGTGGGTTTGGTGGGAGCACAGCACATCAGAAACGTTCTCCCCGTTCAGTGCCCGCTTCCATCTGCCTCTGCTTGAAAGAAAATGTTCCTGCACATGTTCTCCACCTCCAGCACTAGAGGCATGAGAAGGGGTGGCACATCTCAGTCTGAATGCTGCTCACTCCTGCCCTGGCTGTAGCAGGGCTCAGGGGGAGCAGGGACCTGCAGAACAGCAGCTCATGGCAGGCGGCTGCTGCTGCTCTGCAGCACACTCCAGGGCAAGTTGTGCTGCTTCACACAACCAAAATCTGCCTCAAGGAGGAAAGAGCCCACAGCTTTGCATAAGTGCTACTGGGAACAAACCCAGAATGGGAAATCAACCAGCTCTGTTCCATTGCTGATTTTTTTTTTCCCAAAATATATCAATTTTCTGCGGAACTGTGTGTGATCTCCCATCTGCTAATCACAGATTTCTTACATGGGTGGAAGGCAGATTTCAGTTCTATCAGCATTAATCTGGAGCAACTGTACTGATGATCTTACAAGGAAGGTTGATTTGGGTTTGTTTTCTTTTTTGTCAGGCATCTCAAATGTCATCTTAAATGGAAATTTCTTTGTATATTTAGGATATTTTTTCAATACTTCCAAGATTATTCTGGGATTTTTTTAATCTCCTTAATCTTCTATTGATGGTAATAATCTGTCTGTAAATTAATTCTCTACTAACTAGTAATTAAATTAATTCCCTAGTAACTAGTAATAATGTGTCTGTAAATTAATTATCTAAAAGGTAATTTTGTCTTTTCTCTTGTCCTTTTTTTTCCAAGATATGAGACAGAGGTAAAGTTTTGGTCTAGAACAGCACTTGTAGCTCATCCAGTGGCTACCCACATTCAAACACCAGGATTGAATGGGAGATGAGACTCCTCCATGGTCATAGAAAGCTTGGATGTGCATCAGGCTTCTAGATCCACCTATAATAACATTTATTTGTTGCATTGGCCCAAAATACTACACCTGACAAGTGACACAGACGTAGAATTTCAGAGCACAGGCTCCCCTCACCTGCTTTTAGCACCAGCACTGCCAGCTGGCACCTCCCAGTCACTCTCAGGTGTCTGAGACATCTCCTCCCACCCACCCTGCCTTTGTCCCCACTTCTCTGTGTCTCTGAGGATGGGCAGAAGCATCTCCAGAGACCTGGAGTGACCGTGGTGACTCTGTGGAAGTTGAAGGTCAGTTTTCCTTTCCCAGGCACTGGCAACTTAGCCAGAGATCACAGTGGATTAAAAGCAAAGAACTTTTCTCTCCTGTCCCCGTCCTTAACAGGCAGCAAGACACACACACACACACACACACACTGCTTTCTCACCTCTGGTATTGTGTAGTTCCTTAGAGTTTCCAGTAATTACTGATTTCCTCTGCCAGTAGTGGCAGATGGGAGGCTGTGCACCCAGTGATGGACTGTGGGAGTGTTTCATTGATATTGTGGGAGAATAATTGTTTGCCCTAAGTTATGGAGTTATGATTGGTTTTGTAATTTTTTTTTCTATTTCTTCTTTCAGATATGCTCTAAAAAACAGCCAATGGGAGGCAAAGACAGAACTGAAGGCATATGTTATTTTTCTGCAGTTTGAAGTGTATCCTGGATAATTTGTGTGGCTGTAGGAAGCCCCATGGACCACAGGTTGCCTGTTTTTAAAATGGGCATGACAATACTTAAAAAACATATTTAACAAGGCCAGAACACTGTGAGCAGCTTGGGTGGAAAGCACTTTAAGGCTGTGCAATGGACAGCTGCAACATTTGCCTCAGAAAGAGGCCATATGTTATCCTCTCTCCTCTTTTCTGTGCAGCTCTGGCCATGGAAAATAATTACAAGTGAAGATCCTTCTTCTGATTTTGATTGCCTCAGGATCAGTCCTTGTATCTTGAGTGGCCTCATGAGGCATTCCAGCTTGTGTGACTCCACAAGCAAGGGATGCTCTGAAGGACTGGGACTTCTGAAGCATCAGCAACACAAGAGTAAAGCAAAAATAAATGCAGGGAAAAGTGCCAGGGAAAATTCCTCTCTTCTCACCTGCCTGCAGGGGTGTTGCTGCTGCCATTGCCACTGGAGCAGGAGGAGTGAGGACTAAGGGGGGTCAGCACTGGGGTCTGGTGTGGGTGGATCTGAAGTGACTGGGGCTGGCTGGGCAAAGCAGACTCTGCTCTGGGGGATTTGCCCAGCCAGAAAAGGTAAACTCCCACCCCACAAGCCTGGATATTTCTGCTGGATAAACAGTATGGCTCCCTTATAGGTACTCCAGTAAAACATACAAAAAAATCCATTTCTCTTACTAGCTGCAAAAATACAAATTCAAATTTCTGGGCTAAATTGGGGCAGTACTACTAACCTCAGGCATTCTGCTATCCAGAGATAAACTTAGAATCACAAACCCCCCTAAATTAATCCTCTGGATTTCCATATTTTTAAAGTATAACTAGGCCATATTTTCCTGGTTTTCTTTGTGTGAAAGCTAAATACTCCAAAGTTTCAGAAAGGAGGTGTGCAGGAAGATATTCTCCAGTCTCTGGGGCTGGGGCTGTGAGACCTCCCCAGAAGTTGTAAGGCTTGTGTTAAACCTGAGAGGTGGCAGGATCTCTCTCTGATGTGACATCCAGATGGAGGGGAAAGTGGTTGCCAGGGTGACACAGAAAATAGAGCTGGGCCTGATCCTTTCCCTTTGCAGGAGCAGCTCTCCAGGAGGGTTTCAGTGGGAGAGGAACCGTGCATGCAGTGGGAATTCAATCCGTGTGCTGCTGGTGCACTCTTGTGCACTGGTGGCATCATGTGGGAGAGCCCAAATGCAGAAGCCTGAATTTTGGATTGGGAAAGTAAATGAAAGAGAAGCTTTTGTCCTCTCCTCATCCAGCACCGACTTGGATCCCATGATCACCTGTGTGATCTCTGAGTAACTGAAATATTTGGGTTCAAATGTAGAAAGCTGTTTCAGACTCCAAATCTGCAGAAATATTTGGTTAATCATGTGCAATCATATGAAATTTAGTTACCTTAAAAAATGATCCCCTAGAGGTTTTCTTTGGAATCATTCTCTTGGGCAGCTCTATTACCAAGCTTTTTAACATTTTGATTTAATTTAAAATGACGGCTTTTGTCTTGGGTTGGTTTTGGTTTCTTTATTTGTTTGTTTGGGTTTTTAAGTGAAAAATCTTGAGGTATATTTTCCTTTTTGAAGTTATTTCTCTGCTTCTTGGCTATTAACCCAGCATTTGTTGGAATTCCTCAGGAAAGGGGCTGCCCAACCTCCGAGGTGATTTACACTGAGAAGAATGTTAAAGAATTACAGATGACTGTCTCTAACATACCTGTGTAACATTAAAATCAGGTTAATTGCTTACATTTCCCTGGAAGTTATGGATGGCCACAGAGCTCAGTGCTTCAGCAGATACTGGTACAGCAGGGGGTGGTTATTGATAGTTAAATTGCAGTAGAAGTTGTCTGTGTTCAGATGGGACCTCTTTGAGGGAGGACAGCACATTTCTCAAAGCTTCATATTTTCCCAGAGGGACTTTTCTAGCAGAACATGCCTGCTGTGCAAAGGAAATATTCCCCATACGAGCAAATGAATGAAGAAGTTAGCTTTACAATAGACACCCTATTAAACTTTAAGGGGGCTGAAGTGAAGGAGCCCAGCTACATGTGTTTTTGCAAAGCTAATAAAAACCAGAAAATTATCTGTGGTGCTCTGGAAGGCAGCATGTGCACAGGAGGGTGTTGCAAAACCTGCAGAAGGAAAGAGGACAGAAGCATTGAAATAGGGTAACTAGGGAGTGATGCAGCAAAAATCCAAGGTAGTGAATCTTTGCAGATTTAATTGACAAATTTAAATGCCAACTTGTTTTACTGTCTCTCTATCTCTCTCTCCCACTCATCTCTTCAAGTTTCAAGTGAGATTCCAAGTGGCAAGTAAGGATTCTGCTCCCTCCCATCAGCAAACCAGGGGATGTGAGTACAATGTAGTGCATGGAAAGGACATTGACATCGACAGCTCTTTGTGCTGAGGCAGCACAGGAGAGCTCATTCACCCCCCTGCTCACAGCCCATGGCTGGTGCTCTGCCCTGGAGGAGGCAGGCAGAGAGTTGAGAAGATAGTTTGGTTTTTTGGGTCCCCTTTCCACTTGTCCCATAAAACCAATCATCTCCAGGCTCGTGGTGGGTGCTGAGTGAAAGAAGGGGAACATCATTTCAGCTGGAGCTGGGGGGTGCTCTTGTGGTGCATCCTCATAGCCCTCCTGTCTCCACGTGTGTGTGGAGAAGGGTGCTTTTCCTGGCCTGATCTGTCAGCATGGGTGATATTCCTATAATAAACACTCATGCTAGTTACATAAGACATGTTGACTAGTTTATTGTACAGTAATTGCTGCTCTTGCAGGACATCCACCCACTCTGACTGTGAGCAGAGGCTCCAGGCTTTTCTCAAAAACATCTGATTTTATAGGAAGTTCTAGAATCTGATTTTTACTGTATTTGCTAGTGCAGTCTAAAAGAGAGCATTGCAGATTTCCCCTTTCTTCCCCACATTCAGCCAGACTTTTTAAGAATGTCAGAAAACAGTAAAGGATCCCATGAATACAAAATTGAACGTTGCAATCAGACAGAGGAGCCAGCTCCCCTAATGAGGTTTTATTTAACCAGTGACAATGTGCTGAGAAAACCAGAGGAAATAGGTCAGCTAAAAAAATCTGGTACTACGAATGCCTGGTATAATGCCTCCCCCCCCCCCCCCCCCCCTAAAAAAAAATGGATGTCCTTCTGAAAGGGCTGGATAAGGAATCATCCCCTGAAGTCCTGCAGCTAATTTACAAGACATGGATGAAAAGACTGGAGCGTTGGGACTGACACATCCAGAGTAAGATGGAGTCACACAACAGAGTTTAATGAGGAAACACTTGGCCTGGCTCAGCAATCAGTGGGGTCGTTTCAGCACTCAGAAGAGAGTTGACCCCTCCTTAATGGCACAATTTCACAACTCTCTTAAAGCCAAGAATTAGCCAGTAAGGAGAAGTGATGCTTTCCAGTCCCAACTGTGAGTTTTTGCCTAATGCCATCTCCTTTCTCAAGTGCATGTTATGCCATGAACTGGAGCAGGGCACTGGACAGGTTTAAAAGGAAGTGTCTGCATGGGTTAGTTTTGGCTTTCTCCACTTCTCCAAACCACTTTGGTGCAAAGATTTGTGCCAGCTCAAGCAAAAGGAGGGTGTGGCTGAAGGAAGAGGTGCTGAGGGCTGATGCTCCTGCTTCATTAGTGGTAGTGCTTTTCTGTGCAGTCTGAAAGGATCTGTGACTTTGTGACCTCTTGGTTGGACGGGCTCTGAGCAACCTGATCTTGTTGAGGCTGTCCCTGCTCATTGCAGGGGTTTGGACTAGATGACCTTTAAATGTCCTTTCCAATCCAAACCATTATCTGATTCTGTGATTAAAGACTGTGATGTACAGACAGTGCTGTTCACCTTCCAAGACCTGACCCTGGCATCTTCATGCAGAGGTGTATTACATCTCCCTCAGAGAAAAACCTGTGCACTAGGTTACTTCAGGCACTATTACTGCCTCAGAATTCTTAGTGACTCTTGTACCTGGTCTCAGGCACAGCTGAGTTAAAAGCTTACACCCCTGATTCCCTTTCTACAAATACATAAAGTCATGTTGTCAATGCACAAGCTCTTATACAACGTGAGGATTGCATTAGAGAAAGATTTTGCTCGGAGTTCAGATGCTGCCTTCCAAGCATGGGGAGCATCTGCATCATCAAAAAGTGTAGCCAAGGATGAGATAGCCCAGGAATTATTTAATATTTGAGCCAATAAAAACTGCATCAGACCATCCCAAAGAAATATTTGTGCTGTTGAAAGGGAGAGAACAACCAATGGCCTGGTAAAAGGAAGATGTAAACCTCCCCGATTAAAGATAAAGGAAATCTCCTGGAGAAAAGAAAAATCTAAATAAATCTTCAAAGAGGGATCCCGCCAAAGAGGGATCTCAACTGCATAAGGAAAGCCAAATTCTCAATACTTAACACTTGCTGTAGTGAAGAGAGGATGGAAGCCTGACAGTCACATAAGAGGTCTTCGGCTAGAAAGACTAGGGAAGAAAACCTCTAAAATTGATCCCAGACATAAAATTCTCACATCAAATACTGTGTCCAGTTCTGGGCCCCTCAGGACAAGAAGGATGTTGAGGTGCTGGAGTGTGTTCAGAGAAGACAGCAGAGCTGGGGAAGGGTCTGGAGCACAAGCCTGCTGAGGGGCAGCTGAAAGAGCTGGGGGTGTCTACCCTGGAGAAAAGGAGGCTCAGGGGTGACCTTTTGGGTCTCTACAGCTGCTTGATAGGAAGTTGTAGCCAGGTGGGGTTGGTCTCTTCTCTCAGCTAACAAGCAATTAGATAAGAAGAAATGGCCCCAAGTTACACCAGAGGAGGTGTAGATTGGATGTTAGGAAAAGTTTCTTCACTGAAAAGGTTGTCAAGCATCAGAACAGACTGCCCAGGTTAGTGGTAGTCACCATTCCTGGGGGCATCTAAAAGACTTGGAGACACGGCTCTTAGGGACATGGATTAATGGTGGACTTGGCAGTGCTGGGTTAGCAGCTGGACTCCATGATCTTAAAGGCATTTTCCAACCTCACTGAAAGACATGGTTTTATGATTTCTAGTGGGAAGGATCTTGGGATCCACAGGTCCTAAAAAAGGCAGTGAGAGAGACTGCATGGAGCATCCTGTCTGACGTGGTGCAGAGCTGAGGACCTTGGTGGCCCTGTCCTTACCAGTGTGTCCAGGGGCTGTGGGAGAGGCACTGACTGAGACAGAGATGCCTTCCCTGTAAGGTGCCACCAGAACAAGGAGCTGAGCAACTGGAGAGCTGTGAAAAGACAGATTTAAAAGCAACCTGTTCTACAAGTGAACCGGGCCCAAGTCACTCACACTATGGATGGTCAGGCTCAAGGACCTTCTCTTCATTTATTTCATTTAATTCTCTTCAGTGCACCATGGACTCAAGTGTGCAGCAGCAGCAACAGATGCTTAGATACCATGGTGATGGGTACTGTATAAAACCTTGCATAGCTATGGAAACCACAGTTACATTTATCCATCAGAAATGAGTATCTGGCAGCCCATGTCTATCCTTCATGTTCTGGAAGATCATGAAAAAAATACTTGTACATGGCATTATATTTCACAGCTTTCTTTTCTACTTGGCAACGCACACTTATCTCTATTTGATAATAATAATGGTACATGTATTTTTAGACTAACATTATGTGATATTAATTCTAAACATTATCCCACTGTAAGGCAAGCTGAGAAAAAAAGCCTTCCAACAGAAGAATTGAGGAAATAAAAGAAGATTTAACCTGGTAGCAAATAGATGATTTATTTCAGAGTTTAAATAAATAGTTTTTTAATTTTAAAAAATGAAGAAAATGGCAGAAAGTACATTTCTGGATCATTCAGTCTTCAGTTTTCATGTTCAAGGAGTCTTCCTTAATGCCTGATTTTGCTAAGCAGAGTGTAGGAACAGAATATGTACTGTATCTGTCACATCTTTATAACCCAGAGGAATGAGAACAAGACTAAGAGGAGGCATTTCAGAGCCTCCCTCATGGGTCTGACAATGCCTGTATCATCAGAGACAAGTGTCATTGCTTCTCTTTTCTCCTTTCTCATTTCCAAAATTAAGGCAATAATACAAAGCTGTAGATATCTGCATTAGAGGAAAAAAAAAATCAAATTGAGGGTGATGGAGTGGCTTTTCACCAGCAGTAATTGGCTGCATTCAAAGCTATGGGTAAAACTGAAATAACTGTGACAGCATTGTGGTACCTTGTGCTTTTACCTGCCCTATTTTTACCCAGCAGGGAGCTCGTCCTTCACTCCCAGGCAGCCACCATGGCTGAGCTGGCAGCTGCATGTTGCTGACTTGGTCATTCACGCTAGGTAAATGTGCTCCCAAAACACTCAAATCCACAGGCCAGACCAGAGATTGACAGACCCAGAGTAAAATCCTGGCTCTGAGTGAGATCTGTTGCCAACTTTGTGTAGGTGAAGGGATGCTCCTTACTGCCCTGGTTAGCCTGGGGTCACCAGGAAACACTTCCTCTCCTCTTGTCCCTGCACTATCAGCTCTCAAGCTGTCCTGGGAAGCAAAGGCATGGAAAATGGAAACCTTGGACACTGCAGAGAAAGTTGCAAAGGTGTTGACTCTTTATATGGGAGCTCCAGACACACAGGGAGAAAGAATTCTATGTGTAATGCCTTTGTTAGCTAATTATCTGGAAATTATCTGGAAATGAACTGTGATCTTAAGTTCATTAAAATACTTATCTGGGGAAAAAAATCTGGAGCAGATAACAAGAATTACAAAGGTTTATGAAGACATGAGTGATAAAGAAATTAAAGTAAATTACACCTCATTTTCTTCCAAGGAGCTCAAAGGGATCACAGGGCCTCCTTGCTAAATCATGCTAACCTGCATTTACACCATGTTCCTTTGGTGCCTCCTACAGTTGTTGTTTTTTTCAAATCCAAATCTTCTCGCCCCCTCCCCAAAGGTTGCTGATCTCTAACTTTATTTATAAGGCAGTTTCAATACTCCTGTCCACAAATTATTGACAGCCCTCTTCTCCCCTCAAATAGCAATGCTTCCTCAAGGAGGAGTAACCAAGGAGGAGTACCAAGGAGGAGTAACCAAGGAGGAATAACCAAGTACCCCCTGATGGACTGGGATGAACAATTAATAAACCACTGACGTGGCAAGGAATAAAATTTCTCTTTTTCTCACCTCATCTACTTCTGGTGGATCAGTGAATATCAGCATGATGCTGTTCAGTATTTAAACTTCATTCCCTATCAATGTGAAAATGGACAGCAGCTCCTGCTACAGGCATACAAGAGAGATTTATAGATACAGCTTGTTACTGGCCCCTGACTGAGACCAAATACAGCAATGAGGGGTTTGAGGCCACTAGATCTCAACCCCTAGTTTCATGGGGTGCTGTGAACAATGTGAATGGCAGAAAAGGAGAAAAAAAATGAATTAATAGTATTTTCCAAAAGTGATCATAGGCCAGATCAGTTCCTGAGGGTAAGCAGTCATGTATTCCTTTTGATAAACCCCATCTGAGGTTACCGTTTCCAAATTCAGGCCCTAACAATGATTTAACTCAGATGTAGGAAAAAAGTAAAATAAAATTGTGCAGCTACCTATCCATCTCTGTTGGGGAAAATCCTCTGTTAAAGTCTCAAGCAGCGGAGATCATGTGTCTTTCACAGCTTGAAATCCTGGCAAAAAGGAACTTGAGGAATTTCAGCTATTCCACATGACACTGGGCTTGCCTTGCTACTTCCTTCTGAGCAATCTGCCCCTCCAAAGGAAAATCTGAAGCAGCGTGGCAATGGTGAATTTTGGTGGTGCAGAGGTGACTTTGCCCCGGAGAGCTGCTCCTTATTTCGGATGCAATGCCAGCTGTCCCAGCCACTGTTCCCATCAAGCAGGACAATGTGAAGCCTGCAGCAGGGAGAGTGTTGCCTCACATTGTTGTTTTCCCTGGGAGAATACCATGACCAGGATACGTGCTACTCTTTCCTGCTCTCCACAGATATATCTGCCTCCAAAAAAAATGTGGCCATTCTGGTTCAAATCCAAGAGGTTTGGCCTGCAACATAAACAGAAAATGTCTCACAGCTTGAAGCACTTCACTTGGCTGCTCCCCCCAACCCCCTCCCACCCTCACCAGAGACCTGACAGGCTTTGAGTGCAGCCAGAGGTGAGGAAGCTGATGCACCACTGGTGTGCTGCCAGTGGCCATTTTCTCCTGAAAAATTCAGAAATTCACCTGCCTTGATTTGCCAGTACAAAGTAGCAGGAGAAGAAGGAATTGGCAGCGGGAGGGAAGGAAAAGCAAATCAGACCTGGAACTCATAACCAGGTGACAGGGAGGAGCCAGGGCAAAGTGGGAAGGAAAAATCTGCCCCAGACTATGGAGGAACCATACACAGCATCATCCTCTGCCTAAGTGACAGGCATCTCCCCCAGCAAAGCTGCAGAAAACCCTCTCTGGAGTTATTTTCCCCAGCAAATATTACTTTAAGCAATTTAAACCAGAACTGTTTCCATCCACATTCCCCTTATGCCAGAAACATCCCTTCAGGAAGATACCCACTGCCTGGACCCTCTGTCTCATAGAGCTTGCTGTGGGCCAAAGCCAACTTTTTGTGAAGGCTGGTGTCTGTCTGGGCACTGTGGTGCCAGGTCTGTCCCAAACCCTCTGAACCCAGACAAATCTGCACTTGTTCCTTGCTCCTTGACATTCCCTCCACAGGACACCAAAGGGATCGGCTGTGGCAGCCCCGTGTGGACCAGGGCCACACGAACACTCCTGCTCCTCTTGCTCCTGTCACTGCCAAACTGGCCCCAGAAATAAGGAAACAGCTCGAGTATTTGGCAAACTTGGGCTGAATCTGAGAAACATGTTTTTCTAGGCATCTGAGGGTGATGTGTGAACCTCAGGCATAGCTGAGCCCCTGGAGCTGTCATCTCTGGGGATTTTGGCTCTGAGGGAGAATACCTTGGGACAGCCTGCACCTGGCACCTGGCAAACAGGACCATTTCTGCTGCCAGGGGATGAGTTGGCCTCTGAAGAGCCTCACTCACCTTTCCCATCAGTCGCTGAGTGCCCAGGCTGTCCACCCTTTTATCAGTGTACAAAATTGAAAGGTAGAATTGTCAGCAGTGTTGTTTGGTTGAAACAACAGCTTTCCCACCTCTCCTTGAAGGTTTTCTTCCTCTTTCTATTGCCAGTCCCACCTTCAGGGTGAATGGATACATATATTTTGCCAGGGTGCAAACTAGAGCACCCAGAGCTGTTGGGGTTTTATGGAGCTCTTTACCCAGCACCGAATGATTTGTCATACATGTGTCTGTTGCCAAGCCTGAGCAGCTCCCTGTGTGTAGAAAGGGGCCTGGGTAAATATGAAGCAGCACAAAAATGAGCTCTTGAGAAAGAATGAGACACTTGACCCTTCTGGAGAACTGTTTCAAGGATCTTGATGCTGGAAAAGCTGCATCCTCTGTCCCTTCCCTCCCCTTCTCCCCTCCAAAGACTCAGAAACATTTTTCAGCCTTCTGTTTTTCAATGGAAGACAGATGTCCAAAAACATGTGTTCAGGTGTAACGTGACTGAAGCTCATATGAAGAAGCTCTCACTGGACATTTAAGGACTTTTGGTGTCCCCCTGCAGCCAGAGGAGGCTCCTCTGGAAGGTGAAGCTCTGGGGCTCTGAACTCACCCAGCATTAATGATGCTTTTCCCAGATCACCAAGGACATGCAGGACTGGATGGGGGACTATTCACTGATTCTCATCAGAAAAGGGCAGAAAGAGGTTTTTCATCTTTTTTCCCACTAGGTCCTCTGTTACACCTAAGCCAAATGAATTCCTGTGTGATCCAATATTCTCAACTGATTTTGAAATCGCCATTCTTACTGCTTTTAATGATGCTCCTTCAGTCACAGGAGGTTCTTTGTGTTTCCAGAAATGTCATCTACCTTCATCCTGCTACGTTCACTTGTTGATAGGTAGAATACTGAATTAAGGAATTTTCTTCCCTTTATTCAGTAATAGGAACAAAAAGCTCCTAATTAGAACTAGATTTGAACAGTAACTAGGCCTTACTTTTCTCTGTGTTCCAGAGCCTCTATGTTGCCCTTTTCCAAGAGTGGTATCATGTAGGAGCAATCTCAAGGAAAACTGCTTAATTCATCAAGACACACAGTTACATACTGGTCTCTTCTGCAGATTCAGCTCAAGCTGAGCTATTTCTTTGTCTCTGGGACCAGTTTGCCAGTGACAGGATCAAGAGGTGCATGCAGTCCTGCTGAGATCAGCAGTGTTCCTCATGTCCATGAAATGAAGAGCTGACTTCAGTCCTTCCCTGAACCACCACCAGGGCAGAACTGCCAGGATCGTCCTATCCATCAGAGCAAGCATTCCCTGATCCTCTAAAGCAATGATCATCCAAAACAGGCTTTCAGTCTGCTGGAAGAAAGAGGAAAATTTAGCAGTAAATATTCCCTCTTTTAGAAAGGTCAAATGCACAGAAAAGACATTTTTGAAGGAATGTCGGATGACCCCCAGAGCCTCTGACAGGCAATTTTCCTGTCCCTGCACTGTTTGGAGTTTTAATTGCCTCTTTGGGAGGTACCAGAAGCCGCCAGAGAGTGCAGTCACAATCCAGCAATTTGGCACACGTGACTTCTTCAAATATGGGAGCAATTAGCAAAAAGTGATATGGTGAATGGTAGCGTAAGCACTGGATTCTGGACAGCATTCAGACAAGAAATCTAAACCAGAGCAGAGTGGGGCAGACAGAAATCCAAACAAGCTTTCACAGAAATAAAACGCATCGGCTACACTTAGATAATGAGAGCCCAACATGAGGAGATTGAATCCAAAGTCACCATCGCATTCCTAAAACTCGCTGACTGAACAGATTGCAGCAGAGAGTGCAAGTTCACTAAAGCAGTTTGTGAGAAAAAAAAATATCCAGAATGCTTAGTAGAAATAGCTTTAAAGACTTCTGGGAGAATTAAGTGAACCCAGATTGGACAATGAACACACAGGATCTAATTTCCTATATAATTTTTGTTAAATTATTCATACAGCATTTTTTTTAGTAACCTGCAGGATGCCACGAAGCATTAACAGTTGGTTTAAGACATCAGCTAGTGAGCAGTTCCTATCCCAGGAACAGAAAATCCTCAAGTCATTAAACCCTTCCCATTTCAAATAACTGCAAGCAGCATTTGTCCTAAATCATGTCTCCCCAGTCCAGCTATGTTTGCTTTAACAACTGGAAATTAATAATTTGCAGCCAGGATGACACTATGTACTGGTCATCACACTTCAAACAGGTTTTGCTGTGTCAGTAAGGTCCCCATCCTCTCCAACCCCTGAACGTGGTGCCCAGCAGGGTCCCCTCTGTCTGTGGCTGTGCCCCAGTGAGGACTGGGCTGCTCCACTGCTGAGACAGAAGAGTTTGCTGAGAAAGGAAAGAAAGAGGAATGGAAATTGGGCAGGAGCAAAAAGAGGGAGGAGAGCTAACAAAATAAAGAAGAAGGTAAATGTGGTAGCTGGAAAAGCAGAAATGTATGAATAGCTGATCAATGAAATAGCCAGAAATAATTAATTAGTGAACAACACCAGAGGACAATGAAATTAAATGGTTAATTATGCAAAGGAGAAAACAGCACATTAATTAAATGTGTGTGGATCTACCAGGTGCTCTGATTATTTAAGGCAAAACATGGTTAGTGAAACTATTCATTCTCTGGTATTTCAGTTATTCATGGTATCTCTGGCCATGGGGATTAGAGCCTGTTTAAAGGCAGGGTCCAGCCATGTACATCTAAAAATCATTTATGTTGATCTTGCAAGTGAGATGAACAGGACAGTGATGGAAAGTAGTAGGGACACAGCTGTTCTTTATAAAATGCCTTACAAGAAGAAAATATATAATATGTTGCTTTACTTTTAGTTTCTTTTTAAAATTTTTTTGACTACTCAGTTTGAGTTGTTACAGCTGAGAATAGAAGCTGGAAATGTTTGTCTCTTGCTGCCCTGACTACGGAAACTACTGTGTCTGAAGCAAGGTAATTCAAATAGATACAATTGCTTATTCTTTGGTTAACATTAAACTGCTGGAGGAAGCCAGGATTTTTGAAAATGAATGATTAACAAACTATTACAATAATGCCTAACGATTGAAAAAAAAAATCATCTCCTGCTAACCTGTTGGTTAAAGTCTTGATAAACCCAGTGTACTGTCTGAAATAATTCTGGGTTACTTTGTAACTCCACTTCTCAAGTATGGCAATGTCCTCCTACAGTCTGATCTGCTAGTATTGCCTGGTTTTTGTTTTTTTTTCCTTTTTTTTTTTCCCGGTGGGGGTTTCCTATGTATTTTTGGAATTGTCGTTGTGTAAATATTTTCTATTTTCCTCTCTGTTAAGTAGATTTTGATCTCAGATGTGATTGTGTTAAATTGAAGTCATTCCTTTTCTCTCATTAAGTGTTCCTGATGAACACAATTGGCCCATGTGATCATTCCTGGGAATATTTATATGTGGTATGAAAAATTTTCTTGCATGAATAGCCAGAACACACACTGAATACTTTGAGGACTCAGCCAGGAGTTCCTCACAGCATTTTAAAGTGGTTTTCTGAGCCGGGAGGTCATGGGTAGCAGTTGTCTGTATTTGGACAGTAATAGAAAATGTAGCAATGCCTGTATCATTCATTTATTCCCATCAACTGCACATAAATGTTTCCCTCACCTAATACTTCACAGCTCTACAGGACACATTTATTGTCTCAAATGTGTAGAGCCATAGCAAAATAAGAACTTAAATAAGCCACAGGTGTGAAAAAATTCCAACTGGCTACTTCAAACTAAGCACCACGAAGCATAAAAAGTGCACTTGTCAGAGGTGGAAGGAGCATTTTGATTAAATCATCTTTCAGCCCAGACATGTTGGGCCTAATTCTGCCCTCCCAGCAGCTGACCCACATGGAGCGTGCAGCGTGGGCAGCGGCACGGCCGCGAGACTGGAGAGGTGGCACTTGGACTCTGGAGCTCTCCCCGTGCCTGTCTGACACCACGGAGCTGAAATGTGCAGCTGAACGTATTTATGGCGCTGCGCTCGTCGGAGGTGAAGGACTGCTCCTACTCATGGTCTGGGATCGCTAAACTGAGGCAGGGAAAATTTTAGTGGCCAACTTTGCCCCAGTGTTGAAAGCAATAAAAACCTGCCTGAGCTGCTGGTGAGGCAGGCAAGAGATGGATCTTCCTTTAGCTGTGTTTTTCCTGCTGCCAGCTGCCAGGGAGGAGCCAGCATGGCATCTTTGTGAAGTGCTGCAGTTGAAACCTCCGCTACCATCAAATTTTATGGCCCCATCCTCTGCTCCCTGTCACTTTGGCATGTGTCCTCACCTGGAATCCCCTCCTGGCAAGAGTGTCTCATTGCTTGCAGTAGGGCAGGACCAGCAATTGCACAGCAAGCAACTCCTGCCTGCATCTCCCTCTCCCAGATTGACTTTTAGGGAAGAGAAGCTATGGCAGCCACATTAGGCATGAGCATTAACCTCCATAACGCATTAGCCATCCGTGAGGAGGCTGGAGAATTGAATCCTCCTTAGAAGTACCTTTTAAAGACCATGACAAAGGGGGGTGAGCAGAGCACCAGTCCTTCCCAGCCTCGGTACAGCAGCAGCCAGCTGGAGAATACGGGTGTTGCATTGCTGCCTGCATGAGCAGGGAATGTTGGAAAAGAGGGATTTCTTTTTAAAGTGTGAAATGCACCACTGCGTAAGTGTTAACTTACTGAAAAACATCAGCATGAATGGTTAGGATTACACTGCTTTGAGTACTACTGAGGAAAGTGTTTGCCATTTTTCTGTGTTAGTGAAAGCCACATAATCCACTTTATTCTTATGTTCATATCATTGCAGTTACAAGAGACAATTTGCAAATGCCTGGCTGCTTCATAAAAGCTTAAGTACTTGGATTCACAGCAGGTACTAATTTTGTGTGCATCTGCTGAGCCGTGCATGGCATCAACCTGTTTTTAATTACACCTGCATGTCAGGCTCAAAATGCATCTGTGAACAGGAAAGATGAAAGGTAGGCAGAACAGGATGTCATGTATTTCCCATCACCTTTCACTGGCTGGCTGCCCACAGAAGTAAGAGGAAATTCCCTTCTTTCATGGTGAAAATGTAAAGATTTACTAAGCTTTGCACTGCCAACAGCAAGGTGTAATCACTCCTTTAAGGAAGCATGCATGTGTTAACAGGGGTGAGCAGGGGAGCTCCAAATAGCTTTCCACACCTTCCCTACCATTGATCTGTAAAGGGCAATAAGTAGCTCTTGCTTTGTTATATTTTATTTGCATTGAAATGTGTAAGTTGGTTGACTTAATATCCCAACTTCATTGTGAAATAAAATATGTGAAAGCAGGAATGACCAGGGCTTTTCAATGGCTCTAGTAACAAAGATAAAAGTTAAACAGCACTTCTCTCTTCTGTTATTTCACCCAAGTATAGGAAAAAAAGTGTTTATACGCATTTTACAAATAAAATAATTCAGACTACAGCCAGGGATGACCATGACTCTTGAAACACTGGACAAGGTGATTAAAAAAACTGCTAGACAGTCAGAACAAATGTTTTCCATGAAGCAATTCCCTCTGAATGAAAAATACTAAGCCATTTGTGATTGCACCTTCAAGCCATTCCTTTAATTTATTCCTGTCATTTGGAATTGTTCCTTTTTCTAATTGCATTAAAAACTGTGCACTTTAAAGGCTGCGGTGTGTGCCAAGAATGTGCATGCGCAGTCAGTGCATTAAACACAGGAACAGGGAAAGAACAATTGCATTTTTATTCTGGAATCCAGTCATACTTTGAAAGCTACCTCAACTACTTTGCTTCACAAAACAGCAATGAAAATTAATAATAGTAACACAGGTTTAAAAGATAAAGAAGTTATTCACAAGCCCCTTCTATTTTAACATAAGTGCAAGTTGTTGAAACTTTTTGATCCTATTGCTTATTCCAAAAGGATTTTTTGACAATTTGGGGTTTCTCAGTAGAACCTACATAAATTAACCAGTGATAAAAAGCACCCATGAGATCAGTCCATCTGGCAGGCTGAGGCTTGATTTTGCATGCAGGTAACCTCGAGCCCTTGGCTTTGGTAACCAGGTCTGGGCTCTGCATAGTCCAGGTTGATGCAGGAGGGCATCCCTGCCTTGTGCCCAGGGTGGTCACCCCTCTGGCAGCTCCAGGGCCAGGGGCTGGGGGGAACTCCCTGGTGTCTGCCAGAGTTAGGAGAGGAGAGGGGATCAGGGCCAATGCATCTCACTGCTTAATTTTTGTGTCCAAGTTTTAATGAGTTTAGTCAGAGACCTTGGAGACCGTAGACCTGAATTCCTGCTTTTCTCAGTCAGGCACTGATCCAGTAGAAGCTGTGGTTGTAACTGCCCTGGCACCATCTTTGCTCTCCTGGAGTGTGATATGAAAAACAAAACAAAACAAAACAACTATTTTTCAGTAGAGGGAAGGGCCTTTTAGTGTATTTCAAACTGGAAGTGAGAGAAAGCAAAATAAACCAGAAATAAGGTTGAGAACCAAAGACTCCTGAAGGCCTCTGCCCCCATGGCTTCCCTCCTTTGTAGCCCCATGATCCAAATATTCCCTGGATTTTTTGCATGCCTTTTCAATTTATGCCACCAGCTGTAATTTCAGTTTCACGGTAACCGGGCAAAATCTCACCATCTTCAGCAAGACCCTGCCAAGTTCTACTCTTTATGAGCCCTAAAGTTCACAGAGGTGGGACCTTTACCTCCTTCCATTGCTGCTGTGCAGATGTATTTGTTTCTGAGGGGTAAAAGCTCATTGCTGGTTTTAAAGTTGTATCCTATTAACTTATTTCATCTGTCAGTGGATGTAAATCTTACATAACACAACACTTTTTTTTTCTTCCTTTAGTGAAACCACAGTCTAATACAACACTTTCTTTGTTACCTGAATACACTTTTCTTTTTGTGCACTTTTGTTCAGGCTGCAGGAATCCAGACAAACAAGTGTTAATTCCCCATGATGTTTTCCAGCTGACAGGCCTAATTGATTTGATTTCCACTGTTTTCACAAGTGACCCCCCTCAACCCGTCATCGCCACTTCTTTTGATACCTGAGCTTTACTTTCTACTCTCACATTCCACTTCAACAACTAATAAAGAGCTTATTAGAGAGGAAGAAACTCATTATTTGTTTTCTAAACTCTGCTCCATGCACAGCAGATTTGGCGGGTTATAGCCCTGTATTATTAATCAATACAGAACATTTGCTTCTATTAGGTTACCAGCATCTTTTATCATCAGGCTGAGGGTAGGAACCTGTTTCTTTGTGTTCTGCTACCCACGCTCCAGCTAGACTAGACAGAGATAAAAGACAGCTGAGTAATATTTTCCTGAGATCCCTGATGATGCACACAGATGGCCTGTAACAAATGAAATATGCAAGGTGACGGCTGGAGATCTCCTCACTCCAAGTTCAACTTTTACGGCTTAGAGAGTATTTCAGTCCTTACACCACAGCTTCGTGGTAGAGGGAGATTTATTTTCTTATCTGTAGCAGGGTTTGTGAGTCTTTGCCTACCATGGCCATTAATGGTTGCAGTAGGAAGTAGCCAAGTGTACTTCTTGCCTTATTAAAAAACAGCTGGGGAAAAAATGTATCGAAAAGAGCAATGCAGCCATGTGGAGCTTGAGAAATCCAAAGGGAAGAACTGGAGAAGTTTGTTATCTACATGGAATGAAATACAAAGCTGAAGAATCCCATTAAGGGATGTAGCATATGTAAAAGCAAACAAACAATATCAAACACATATTAAGTCAAGTGAAAGATTACATGTTAGTAGCACAGGGGAAAAAAAGCCCTTTGCAATAAAGTAAACACAGATCTGTTTACAGTGTCTGAAAGAAACAATTTTTTTTTTCTGGCCTATTACTGAGTCTTCTCTGTGGCTGCCTTATCAGATCACAGTCCAGCTGGTGGCTGTGTCCATCAAATTCACTTTTGCTAATGTATTAAATAATCTGACCATAATGCCTGACTGTGGATCATAGTCTGGTGAGCAGGAATTCATCCAGTTTGAACTGAACACAATTTTAAACACATAGCTCCTAAACTTCCTAACCCCTGGAGTCTCAGCTTAGTGGAAGATCATCTTAAAACAATCCAACTAACTTCTGCAAGATTTTAGAATCCAAAAGTGACTTAGCTCCCTTGAACTGCAGAACAGCACTGATAAACCAGGGATTCCTTGACTGCTTAAGCAGCCTGGACTCTGGAAATCTGGGAGCAGCTCATCACCTTCCCAGTGTTCATGTCCTCAGGGGCAGAAGCACAAAGATATGGAAAGAAACCCCAAAATCCAAACCGAGCTGCTGCCTGGGAACCGTGCCCCTCTCAGGAAAGGTTTTTTTGTGTGTTGTTCCCCTGGGGAAGGGGTGGCTACAGACAGTATGTGGCTGTGCAGAAAAGTGCTCTGCTATGGACACACCCCACTCCTGAGGAATGCGGAGCACCTTCTTCCAATTCAAAGACAGAAGAGGACAGTGGACAGCTCCAGCCCAAAGAGGGGGCAGATAGCCAGGGAATGTGGGACTGAAGAACTCCACAGCCCTGAGCCAGAATGGGACCCAGCCCCACTGGTTGTGGTGCCAGTAAGAACAAAGAACTGCTGCCCCATTAGGAGCTGTGGGATGAAGGGGTGGTGAGAAGATGAAACTGTGAGAAGATAGTGTAGGAATCAAGTAGGACTGTAAGTTATGACACACAGATGCTGAACAGAGCAGATCTGGTGGCTCTGAGTGACTGCTGAACGGTACATGACCCTCACACCATGCGTGTCATGCCTTCAGTCTGATGGCAAGGAATCCCACTTAAAGTTTCCAGATTTGCCTTTTCAGTCTGCACTGAAGTATTTACATAGGTGTGTATCAGTTTTGCAGCTTCAACCAATTACAGTGACAGTTTTTAAACAAATCAATACATTATGTATGCATATAAAATAGACTGTATTTCTATATATAAACCTAAGCCATTTCCTGTCTATATGGAAAGTATGGGTATCGTCTGCTGTGTGAAAAAAGAAAAAAAAAAGGATATGCTCCACTTTTTCCATTTATCGTCCAGAACATACCCCCATATCAAACGGTTTCTGATGGAAAACAGCCTCTTAATGCATTACAAGTAAAAATAACCCATTATTGTGTAATATATGATATACCCTTTCCTCTTTTAGGCAAAGCAGTGCCTGCAAATATGTCTAGACAGAGTGATGGAAAAGCACAAATTGGCCTCTAACTGTTGCCACCCACTTATCAGACAAACCTGGAAAAAAATTTAAGATATTACAGTCTCAGTCGTTGCACGACACCCATAAGGCAGAAAGTCTCTCTGAGGCTTCATGGCTGCAAAGCAGAAGTGTCAGAAACTTTGTGAACAGGAGCATGATTAACTTGCCTTCATGGCCTGATGAGAATTGCCAAGTGACTGAAGTAGGCCAGGGTGTCCTGTGAGCAGTGGAATATCCCTTGTATGGACAGTGTTAAAAGTCTTCTTCCCATGCTGCTGATGGATCAGTCACCTGGTGACACTGCAGACACAATCAGAATTCAGAATCCATTTGCCACATTTTGGAGGAAAACTTTCAAGTCCTGACCTAATCCTTCTGCCCTGCACCAGATCATTTTTTAAAAGCAGCTTTTTAAATCTCCTGAGTTTATGTCTGGTTATAAAGTTGTCTTGGACAAGGTTCTCTTTGTAAAAAGATCATTTTCCTCCTCTGGCACACCTCCCTGCTACCTTGTTGTGGCAGGAAATCAACATCGTTTGTACTTGTACTGAGGAGTCTCAGGATGCAGTGTACATTGTGGATAATTGCCTTTGGGTTTAGCTGTTCTTCTGTTCTCCTCCTCACCTTTAGAAAAGAATGACAGGGTAACAATGCTAATGGAAAGAAAGAACTGCAGAAGGACAAGAGAAATCAATTGTTCAAGAGTTTTTATCTGATGCCACTTGTTTCACACTTGCAAAATACTTTGTGTCTGTTATTCAGAAAGTGTTAGTCTTCCCTCTGGTGAAAAGAGAAATGGTGAATCAACACATTTTTGTGATTTTTGTATAAAGGGCGTGCTGCATGATGTTTATACAGTCTGCAAGCACTTGCATGTTCTCATCTGTGAATGTATAAAGTGTCGGTGTGTAGTAAAAGTGGTTGACTCTGGTTCCAGAGAAGTTACAGAAGCCTTGTCATGTTTTCATGTTTGAAAACACCATGATGGTGCAAACCAGGCATGGGTTGGGATGTACAAACCCTGTGTTGGAGTTGGGTACTGGAGTAACACACTGCCACCTGCTTTAGGCCCTTTTCTTTAATGTTTTGGCTTCATCTCTACAGTTGTGGAATTCCACAAGGCAAGGGACTAATGTGGATGTCAAACACCAAGGGAGAATCCAAGCTTGACAAGTGGTTTGTCTGGGTGGAAGAAAAACCAAATAACTTTGCAGTCACCTGTAATCTCTGAGCCAGCACTGAAGGAAAGGCTTTCCTATACACACATGTGCACACTCCCCCTGTACCATATACATGTACACATATACACAGCTGAGATGTAACCTCAACAACACTTTTTTTCCCTTTTATTTTGGAAAGCCAATATAAAGTTTCTCCTCATGGCATAAACTAGGAAAATGGCACACACAGAACTACGGACTTCACCCAGGCAAGCAAAATGCTGATGTACTTTGCAAACATCACAACAGTTTTGACACAGATGTCCCCATAAATTGAGCCAAGCTGTTCACTATGTACCAGAAATGGTCTTGTGTTTGAGCTTCAAATTCACCTATTTGTGTAAGTGAGATTGCAGCTGCAGCTTTGCTGCAGGGACAGGCAGAAATTCAACCCAGGCAGTAATCTGCAAGACAAACATC
Organism: Cinclus cinclus; assembly: GCF_963662255.1. Taxonomy (NCBI): domain Eukaryota; kingdom Metazoa; phylum Chordata; class Aves; order Passeriformes; family Cinclidae; genus Cinclus; species Cinclus cinclus. Next base: position 111,713,084 of record NC_085047.1, read on the forward strand.
AAGAGGAAGCACTTTCCAGTTGAGCTTTGAAGTTATAGCCTTTCTACCAATGTGCTTTGGATTTGCTCCGCTATTTTTAAACCAGGAGAGATGTCCAAGCCTCTGCCCAGCCCTCCCCTTATGTTTGGTGCACTTATCGAGGTTGGCATCCTGTCTGAGGCAGGAGATCAGTCAGGAAGTTAACCAGGAGTCCAGATGCTGCTCTTGGAAAGGCTCATGCCAGAGCCAGGCTTCCACGCATTTCAGCTGCCAAATTCCCTCCACACAAATGTCCACAGCTCCTGGCTCTCGCACTGGGGTAGTTAAAGGAAAAGCCTGAAGAAGAATGTTTTCTACTCTACAATTAATGGGGAGGAGCAGTGCCAGGGGAGCAATACTGCTGACATAGATTGGCATGCCTTGCATTGCAAGTTACTGTTTTCCAGCCAGAGAAAGTTCTTGTTTGTCCGTGAAGATTTGCACACGTGATGGGACAGGCAGCACAGTCCAGGCTCTGCCCTGAGGAAGGGAATCAGGCTGGGCTGCTTTCCCCTTACAGGTTGCACTGAGATATAAATGCCTACACATATTTATATGTTAGATAAATATTGCAGTGCCTATCTCCCCACACCATCCTAGGAGAGACACCAATTTTTCAATAGCTGCTTACACTGCAGACCGTGGCTTCTATGAAGCTATGACTTTATTTTCCTTCAAGCTACTGAAATCCCAGTCCCATGGAAAACTAGGACTGTGCCTCAGTATAACAGAAAACTTCACATGCTAGGAATGTTTTTTTTTCCTAAATGGGGCTTTGGTTAAGCCAATCTGTCTGTGATGGTCTCACTGACATCTCTGCAGTGGGGAACACACCTGCCTTTTGCTGGAGGTCTGGCTCTGCAGGTACTGAAAGGGCTTTTCTTCAGTCACCCTGCTTGAAGGCTCGGGCAGCTTTTGGTGAGCACACACTACTACACTACCTGCTCATAAAAAACAACAGTGAAAATCCAAACCTGCAAGCAGGTGTACATGTTGATTTCAAGTCATGATGAATCATCATACTTCAACTAATTTGTCCCTTAATTTTATACCACTGACATGAAGTTTTCTGAGACTGCAGGATCTATGAGCTCCATCAGAAAGGGGCATCATTTCCTTGGACCAAACCTAAGGGTCAGTAGAGAGCACACATGTACATGTCCCTCTTGATACAAGAAAATGTGAGATTTGAAATCCACAGTCACATTAGCACTTTCCAGGACGTTAATGTTTTTAACATGCTGAACCCGGGATTTTTTTTCCTTCCAATTTTAGATTACTCATTAAAATCTCTATTGCAACTAAGGACCATGAGTCCATAAAAGGTGATGTGGGTAGTGAACCCTTATAGATTCAGTTGTTGCCTGAGGCTTGATTTTGTTTCACAGGTCTCTCTCACATACCTCTGGGGTGTGTAGTTTGTTAGTTTTGAGCTAGGCTAGGGCTGAGTTTCAAATTACATCTTAGGAATATCCAAACAAGTAGGAAAAAAAATAGATTATTCAATCTAACATGGATTCTTCCACCAGGAAGTGATAAAAGCAACGTGACAATTGTAATCACAAAAGGAATTGCTTCCAAAAGTTTTGAGCAGCTAAAAATACAGCAGAGAGGAGAAGGAGGAAGGATTTAGGACAAAAGCTGGAATTCAACCTTAAATATAACAATGGGTATCTACATTTACTGTCATAAAAATCTTCTCATCAAAAGCATGTGTTAAAACTCCCAGTGCACACAGCAAATGCTGCACTATTTTAACTGGTCTATTTTGGGCTCACTTCATAAGGACCCACTGGTCACAGTGGCAGGACTCACTTTTTGCTCATAGCTCCATATGAAGAGACAGCACTTCTCACTAATGACAGTAAAGGCCAGGGTGTTTCATCCAAGATTTTATCTTTTGTTTAGTGGCATTTTGGCTTCAGTTTCACTATGCTGTTGACAGAGACATTTGAACATTTTTATTGATTCAGAAATCTGGGCATTAAGACTCATCTTTATAGTTCACTTAAAAGTAAATGTTTCAAAATGTAAAACTCCTCATGCAGCTTTTAAACTTTATTGGCTGAAGACTGTGTGCTGTAAAATGATTTTTTTCTTCAGCAATGGAAGTTCTATTTTACAGAAAACGGTAACCATTAACTCTGCTTGCTGAGACCAAATGCACAAAATCAGACCTGTTCTATGAAAAAGGAGGATTTGGTCACCATAATAAAAGTACGAATTTTTCATATCCTCTGTTTTCTCAAGACCTGCTCATTCCTAACTCTTGGGTTTTACTACACAGTCATATGTTAACAGAGGAATCATTTTGCTCATTTCAAATGCAGCTGGAATGAAAAGTGATACAGGCGGAAACAGGAATGAATGAAGGACAACTTGGAAAATAGTTTTTTCCTCTTCTTCCCTGTAGTGCTTGCGTACTACCTGGAAGGAACTCAGGAGGTTATCCATGGTAGCATCAGCTACATCCTTGTCTTTCCTAGCTGCTGTTTTTCTACTCTTAAAAGCACCCTGTCTGGATGACCCAGAATTTCTCCAGTCAATCCATTACAGGGCTTCATAATCCTACAATCACAAATACTGGGTTTTTTTCCCTTGGTGTCTAACAAGAATCTTCCCTATTCCAACTGAAGTATCTCCTTAGCTCTCTATCTCACCACAGGATCTATGTTCTTCTATTTGTGGTAACCCTTTATATATTTAAAAACATTCTCAGCATTCACTTCTTTTTCTTTTCCTTTACAGTAAGCAAATGCAGTTTGTTCAGTCCTTCCCCCACAGGTAATTTTTGTTGTACCTGTGGGGATTGCAACAATGCTTTGGATCCTCATCAGATTATCAGCATCTTTCGTATGTGCTGTGACCAAACTGAACTAAATGGGGCCGGATTCATAGACAGATAAAATATCTAAAGCATCCCAGAGTCCTGTGGCTCCTGAGTGTCTTTTCTAGCATTGGTACTGGGCAGACCTATGACCTATGTCCCAGTCCCCTATGACCTGCATATGGCATCTGCATGATCCCAGACATGCTCCAACAGCTTCTAGCACATACCTGGCAACCCTTCAAAGAGGACTAAAGGTCTCTTGCCTCCACTTTTTATAATGATGTTTCCAGTGAGAACCAGGCCCTGAATTAATCTTTGTTCCCCTTTTCACTCCCAGACCTCACAAGGATGCACCTTGTCACTTCTTGAGCTCTCCTTGTCTGCAGAACAAAAAATTCTTCACACAAGGGAACAGCATGTGGGATGGTTTGAGAATTCAGCAAGCTTTCCTCACATAAGTCATCTAGCATCTCTCACAGTGTCCTTCAGCTGCTCAAGAAGTTATTATCCCTGTCCTGCTTTACTGCATGCTATTCCTGCAGCTTTCTTGAGAAAGTTTCTGTACTGAACACCTATGGAGTATCTACTCGGTCATCCGTGACATCTTTGTTTCTGTCTGTAGACTTGATGGAATTGTTGAGAAAATGGTTTTTGGCAGTGGCTTCTTTTAACAGACTTGAGCCCCATCACAAATAGAGCACCTTCAAAATTCCATGAGCACTATCAGACATCTGCAATCACGGGAAGAAGGGAAAACAGGTGTACACTGTCCCCCAGTGACTGCTTTTCACATGTGTCTATTCTTTCTCCCTGGCTGTAAAGTTTGGCTGCAGGAACTGATTTGAAGGGCTGGGAGAGATCTGGTTGTGGCTGATGGAAGCCTTTGTGGGGTAACAAAGTTGTACTGTTCTGGGTGGATGCAGCTACAGAAAGCTCGGGGTTCAGGACTTTGGGTTAGGGTGGGCTAGACACACTTCTCAGAGGGCAAGGTATAGGAAAGGGTAAATAAATGTCTTTGGACCATTTAGTAATAGTTGAACTTGTGTGAATGTGGAGTGAAGGCAGGGCAGACAGGCCCTGAGTCTGCTCAGACATGGGATGCTCCAGAATGCCTCTAAATCCAGACGGAGTTGGCATTTTTGTGGCTGTACCCACCACTGATTGTCAAATGGCCTCAACTCAGCCCCTTCTCTGACATTCAGGCTTGGACATGGCCTAAAAGCATCTCTCATTGATTCAGACATCCCTTAATTTTGTTCAATCCTGGAGGTTAAATAACCAGGAGGGCCAGAGCCCAGCTCATGGTGTGCTGACCACACAAGCAGAGGTGTGCAAGTAGACCAGAGAACTACAAGAGCACAGGGCTGGGACAGGATGGTTGTCCAAATGCTTTTCCAATATGCTGGCAGGATTTTCCAGCTGCTGCTGGTGTTCACACACATGAATGTAATGGTAGCTTAAAAATTTCTTCCAGAGCAATACTCACACCCATGAAGTAGAGACGTATTTTGGGAGGGAATAAGAGACTCGAGCGGTACCTCCCTCTCCTTCCTTTGGGATATGATGCTTCCAGCTCACCCTGGCCCTCCCTCAGATGGGAGTCCCTGTTCCTGCTGTCCAAACCTACCTGGCATGCCCCTCCAAAACCCTAACACTGCCATAGGAAAGGCTGTCAAAGCCATTAGTCTCCTCCCAGGATAATAGCAAAAAGAACAGCACTTCACCTTGCATTTAAACTCCCTAAAATAAGTGCTAAATAAGCTTGAAACTGCCCGGTGCATGTGTGTCCATGTGGGAGCAGGGAGCCGGTGGGGCAGGTCTGACCTATACCATGCACCTCCCTTCCTTGGCTGACCTGAGTCCCTCCAAGGATCCCCCAGCACCCTCCCTGGCAGGATGGCATTCCCCCACGAAGGAGTGATCGCATTACCCAGGCCCCTTGTGTAATTCTGGTTCCCAGCAATTGTTTTCTGGTGACCTTTTATTGTTAACAATTAGCGCCGGAGCTGGAGCAGAACTAGTGTAAGCATATTTTACATCCTCCTCAAGCAAACAAAAAAGCTGGGTGGGCACGGTCCTGTTTCCTGGTTCACACCCATGACTCCTTTTTGTCTCAGATCTCCTCCCACCATGTGTCATAGTCAGCAAACCCACTCCCTTACCTTTTGGCTCCCAGATAGAGTGACGTCTTCGAGGGATGCGTAGGCATGCTCAGTGTATCCCATTATTTCCTTTCACATCCTATAAGAACACTGCCTCTCCCTAATACTCAGTCTTTCCTTATCCATGAGGCCAGAAATGTAAATCCCTATGCAACAGAGTGCAAAGAGTGAGTTTAGAGGATGGTTTCTATTTATTTAAATGTACAGGCTATAAACACCACCCTCCTACGCTATGTTTTGGGTTTTTGCATGTATTTCCATACAGTAAATATCTTGAGAGTTCCCTCTGCTCGACCTCAGTGATATACACAGATCCCTGGAGGCACAAACACATTAACAGTCTGCTAATCTTCACAAGCAATAACATAGATTTTTCTTCTCTCTCCTCACTTTATTAAACTACATTTGGGGAGAAAAGGCGTTGTTGGCCACCCGCTCCAAACCAGTTGTGGTAGCCCAGGAATATGCCCAGACCCTTCCCAGATACGTACATTGCTAAGTAAGTCCTTGTTTTTCCTGCGGGGAAGAAGGAAAAATGGGGAGGCAAAAGGCCAGGGAAAGACACTCCAATCTAATCTTGTTTCCTGCATTATGGTGTGTGTGTGTGTGTGTGTGTGAGGGGGTGTGCGCTGGGCGGAGGGGGGACACTACATTAATCAAATCGTGATTCTTTTAGGCTACAATAGGCAATTAAAAACAACGACTTGAATTTCTCCTGCAGTCTGTTGGCAGCTAACACACAACTCATTCTTTCTGCGGATAGCTTTACTTAGCAGGTCTGTGCCATGACTAATGAAGCCATCTCTCCGCTAGCGCTAATTCCAGACCTTTTGGGAAGGAGCCCGGCTGCATCCCTGCGTGGCCCTCCCCTCCTTGCAGGCTCCTTATGGCCATCCTGCAGGTCCCTCCCACTGCCTGCACTGTGCTCAGGAAAAGTGTGAGAAAATATTTCTCCTTCAAATCTGCTTTCAGGAGAGCGCTGCTTCGCAATGACATTTAAGGACAGATTTTTCTGGGGCACTTCTCATTTTATCTGAAACATTTGAAAGCCGCTTCCTTGGCAATCTTCTTGCCCGCTCCTCGGTGGCATGTTATCTGATCTCTCCGTACCCACTGGCTGTGGGAAGAGGCATAAGTTTCACCTGTAAAGTCATAGTTAAACTAAACATTAAACTGTCCAAGAACTGACTTCCTCGATAGCTCTGATTCAGGCTCCCAAAAATGCTCCGCACAGTGAATCATGCTTCCTTCTGGAAATGACAGAACTTCCTCATCATGGTGTTCTAACTTGCCCTCTCCTCGTCTCCGGTGCTATCAGGAAAGGATTGAATTTCATGCCACGTTTTTTCCGTGGTCGGCAGGGAGATGCATCCTTTTTGAAGGGGAAGAATTTCTATGAGTCAAAGGATGACAAACTGAAAATTAGTACCAGCCGCAGAAATAAATGACAAACAACAACATAAAGCCTCCTAGAGGTGGCCAGTGGGTGTTTATTGGCTATTTGCCTTTCTGGCAACTTGAGTAGCCTAATGATTGAGAGGCAAACTTGCTTTTCACCGCTGAAAGTAGGAGCAAAGTTGAAACCGCTAGTAGTAGCTCTCTGATTATCTTTCCTGTGCTCGGTTTGACAGGTCTTGTCTGCCTGCAAGTCAGGTCAGGTGGAGCAGTGCATGAAATGTCCCAGAGTCCATCCCAGCTTTGAAGGACACACAGCAAGAGTGTGGGGAGAGGGAGGATAGAGGACAGTGTTTTCTGGGGCTTGTTCCAGTCAGACTCACACAGCAGACTGGTTCACAGGCATTGTGGTGACAGCAATTTAGAGACAGTTTGATGCACAGGACTTTGAAATCAAAACAACAACCCCCTGCTTCACCCCCATCCCACACAAGCCTCTACGCTGAGCAACATGGAGTTGGGGTAAATACCTGACCATATGGTAAATTATGACTTACAGTGGAAATCAAAATTTTAACAGCTCTTTTTGCTATGTATACAAAATTTTAACTCCCCCAGAACCAGTGCAGGTAAAAGCCCAAGATGCACACTCATTAGTTACCAGACTCTGGGCATACCTGGGATGAAATCCTGTTCCAAACCAAATCACTAGCAAAATCCCAAAGGAATAGATTTTCAACCTCATTTAGACATAATATAATAGGAGGGGTTGGACATTAAAAACTGGAGAGTGGCTGAATGGAAATATAGGGGCAATTACTGTGCTTTCCTTAGAATAAACTTACCTTCTTTCCCCAGCCATATTCCATAATCAGCAAAGCACTATGCACTTAATAGGGAAGAAGAGTAAATAATACCAAAATATATAAACTTTCATTCATTTTAGGTAGATGAAATGCATTTTTTCAAGACTAATTGAGGAACATTTATTGCCATTGAGATTTAAGCTTATATTCCTGCCCTTTACATTGTCCCTGAGAAATGGTATTGTTTGCATATTGACATTTCATTATTTTAATGTGGTTCACACTTGCTGTTCATAGCAGATTAAATACATTAGAAAGAGGCATGAAGAAAAGAAACAAAATAAATGCTTAATGCATCTGAGACTTTTTGGGTTTTCCTGTTGTACCAAGTAGGGTTAGAGCACACCTAAGGTGGAAGTCAGGGAATGTAGAAGTGGAAAAAAACTCCTGAACCATCAAATTCAGTCACAGGTAGCAAAACATAGCGTACTTTTTATTAATGGGCCAAGTTCTATCTAAAAAGAAGTCAATTTGTTGTTTCTTGAAAGGCTACCCCATGTCTTACTCATCCAAATTATCCTTTATTTTTTTTTATTTCCTCCATATGCTTCTTTGTGGCCAGAACAATCTTTGCGGTGTCTGTTTTAACTCAAAACCTACTAGAAACATCAATCCATTACTTAAATGTAATGCTTCCAGGCAGCAGCTGATTCAATCACAGGAGTAAAAAATATTCTTAATAACAACTAATAGTCAGATCCCTTTAAATGCATGTATTAGAGACTAGGATAGCACACAGAATAAAAGTACCTGTTCATTCTTGATTCTGAAACCATGATCACTTGGCAGACTGATCTGGAGCTGCAAGGCAGAGGGATAGGTATTGAATCCCAAGGACTGATCATGCTCAGCAGTTTTGCAATCAGATAGGACCTTGCCAATTTGCTGACTCATTTCCTTTGGTCCCTCGGATGTAAAAATGAGAGATCTCATCCCACTGCCACTGCACATGGTATGCCTCACCAATGGAGTCCAAACCAAAGCAATCTGAATCTAATGGGAAAATTCACACATCAAAAGTATGTAGACTCATGGACATGTAATTGAAACAACACTCAGAAAGAACATTGTGGGTTTTTTTTTAATTCCGTTAGCTTGAAAACTGTAGTCTTAATGCAGAAAGGCTTATTTTAAACCACAAAGAGAGCTGTAGGAATTAGAAATTATCTATTTTCAGCAGCAATGTCTGTTGCATTTTTTTATTCATCTGTCTTTCAGATGAGAGTTTGAGCCCAATTTTTGTACAGCTGTTGGCAAACCTCCCCTTGACTGCAGTGGAAGAGGCCGATTTTTCATGTTTGGAAGATGCTTCAGAGGTCTTCTGACACACAACAAGCACATGCAAAAATCTGTTCAAGTTGGATAGGCTGCAACACAAGACCAAGGTCTCACTCCCAGGAAGACTTGGTTTACAGGAGGGTGCAAGGCTTCTAATGATGGGAGAGGAACACCAGGGTTAAAGGGGCATTTTGAACAGGGGAAAAAGCAACAGACCAGCACCAGATCTTGTCTAAGTGGCTCCAAACCAGAGAACATGAAGACAACAGTGGTGGCCAGAAATAGTTTTGGAGTTGGAGAAGTCAGGCTGGAGTAGGGAGTGGAGGACTTACTCCCGGCATCAAAATGTCTCCTTAGAGCTCTGATGGGTCATAGAAAAATGCTCTGTGTTTGGGTAACACTTGGCTGGTTGTACAACACACGGTACTTATAAATGGTGACATTTATGAATGTAACTGCACACAGTGATTATGGATTTAGGGGGCTGGTTCACTCTGCTCCCACCTCCTTTCATATCTGTGAATACCACAGTGAGTAGAAAAATACCATAAAAATTCACAGGAAGGCCTTTCTCAAAGTGCCAGCCTGGAAAAGGAATAATGCAGCTCCTCTGTGAACAGTGCAAGAAGCTGAGAGCTATCTTTAGAAAAACTCAAAATCAAAACTGCAGAACTTTCCCATCACTTCCAGTCCACAGGCTGGTCTCTCTTTTCTCCTACAGACCCACATGTGTAGGAACACATAATCATGGTTATGAGCTCTCTTTCCAAACAACTCCTCCCCCTACTCACCCCCTTTTCTTCTGCCCTGTCCACACGCACATATTCTAGCTCTTTGCTCTTCTGCTCATGGACAGACTGACTGCTCTTGCACACTCACAGGTGGAAAACAAAGTGAAAACCCAGGGCCAGCAGGGCTTCTCCATTCCCAGCCAGCTGCTGCCACCCATGGAAACCCAGGGAAGAAGCTCCTGCCAGCCCACAGCTCCTCCTGGCTATCAGGGTGCTGCTGACTCCTTGGCTGTGGACTCACCACTGCAGTCCTGTGACTCCCCACCAGCTCTGCAGGGCTGGAGCAGGTCACCACGTGCCTTCAGAGGGCTGTGACTGTGTGCTCCTGGTGACTCACTAGGTCACCAAATGAACCAGATCCCAAGCACTGAGAAACTCTGCCAGACCTGTGCAAATGGGAGAAAAAGGAGGAAGGAAGTTCTGTTGTTGCATTTTTTTATGGTGATCAGTGCTGAGTCAAAGAAAGGGCTCCAGGATCAGAGGGGTGGGAAAGCTAAAATCATTAGAGAAATATAATTTTAAAAGAATAAGCCAGCTGGATAGGAGTGGGAGCCCAAAAGACACCATATTCTTCACACTGTAGGTGATGGCTGTGAGAAAAATCAGAGAAGGGAGTGACAAGTGGGTGGTGATAGTCTTCACTGCTAGAGTATGACCTGCTTTTTTTCCTCATGCTGGCCTCTCACTGATCCAATCAATTATTCCCTGTGGTAAGACAGAGAGACAAGGCAATGTTGGGCAGGTGCAGCTGAGTCTGCTCTCCCTAAGGAACGCCTCTGGAGCAATGAGGTTGATTTCTGCTGAGCCTTCCAAGAGCTGTTCTCAGTCACTGGTACTGATGTGGAGCCGGTGGACACCACAAAGGCCCAAGGTGCTCACCAGGGTGCTTCCCACATTAAGCAGAGCTAAAACTCAGACAGACTGCAAGCTCGGGTGAACTCTTAGCCCTTTGCCAAGGTAAAGTTGCCAGGTTTTACACACTAGAACTAAGGAAAAATAACTCTAGTATAGCATGATTGCACTTCTAATAGTGTGTGCTAACCTCTTTGCTGGAGAGTGAGCAGCTGTTCCAAAAGTACCAGAAAATTACTGGCTGCATGGTTTTTCACATAGGATGCAGGACATGCTCATATTATATAGGATGTTCACCAGTTCCAGAAATACACCAAATATATGCCCAGAAGTTAGTTTTTGAGATACTTACATTTTAGGCAAGAATCCTTTCAAAATATTTCCTCAGGCAACCAGTAGCATATGGCTGAAGAGTTTATCTTGGTTAATTCTGACTGGTTTAAAAGGAAAAAAATTGTGGGGATCAGCTCATTAGCAATTGTAAACTGGCACTAGTCAAGCAAACTAAATTAACTTCTGAGTTCATAAACTGGCTGGGGAGAGTCTGGCCCTATTCTGCAACTATTTAATCCCATAGTATGGCAAGGGTTTTACCCCACTGCACTGGCAAGGACCAGTTTTGTTTGAATGAAGAAATACTTGATGTTTTTCAGCTCTCTCTTATTGTCAGGTTGCTGAAGTCCAAACATTGCTCATGGTCCTCTGTCTGGTCAGTGCTTGACACCTACTAGAATGGATTTCTCAGGCTAGATAGATGAGACTGATGTAGAAATGTTAATTTTTGTGTCTAAACCTATAAATGTCCTGCTTCTGGGCAACGCTTGGCCCTACGTACATTTTCTATGGATATTATTTTCGGCACATTTTCCAAATCTATTATTATGACGGAAACTATGTAAGATCTTTATTGCCAAATGCTTTGCTTAGACTGTGTTTCCTCCAGTTGACTGGGAAAGGAAAAGTGGGATACAGAGCTGCTAGTAAAACAATTTCCAGGATTGTCTGTTTTCTTTGCTTGTAAAGAGGTTCAATTTAATGTTAGTTATTAATGAATGCTCAGCATAGAGGACTAGTGGTTTGATTTATACTCCCTTGTGATATACTTTTGGCAATTGTCAAAAATGTTTTTTTTTTCCCTTAGTGTTTCATTGATTAGCAAGGATGCAAACTGGTAAAATAAGTAAATTGATATTGAGAAGTCAGAAATGCTGTATTTGGTGCATCCAGTTTGTACATGCAAATCTGTATTCCTGAAATGCATCATCCTTTTGAAAGTCAGCCTTGCTAAGTCTGTATTTATGAATGTCAATTATAGTGGCAAAGCTCATGACTTTAGAGCCTGATGCGATTTTGGTGCTTTAAAAAGGAATTAAACCATTTAATTATTTTTGAAGAATGTAGAACAACCCTCCAAAATCTGCAGCACTTGTTATATACAGAATAAATTTTCTGAAAATTGGCATAGCAAAGTTTTAATTTTAAGTGTGATTTTAAAAAAATTAATAAAGACACACTTTAAGAACTTTTTTCTACCTCTATCAGCCAGTGAGAACATGACTCATGTAATTCACTCACAACTACCATATGGCTGTAACCCTTTCAAAAGTCATTCTTTCTTTTATTGGAAGGTGCCTCTTCCAAAAGAGTTAAATAATACTATATGTCACAGATTGCCACAAATAACTTTCCTCTTTGCAAATGTTGCTACTATTATTGCCAATGCCAGCACAGCACAGGAAAAAATACCCTATTCAGAGTCCAGTGGAAACCTAAACTACCCCAGGAGGACGCTGCCATCAGGGACCACATTCTCAAGAAGACAAAAATGGTGTACTCTTTGGGAGCTATGCAAAATGAAAAAGTTGTGGATACTTTATATACAGTCCCATATGTGCAGTGGAGCTGGCTGGGAAGATGCCTGAGTAGGCTGCAAAGGAATTCTGAAACTAATATTAGAAGAAAAGACAGAACAACCTGGACAACACTAAAGTTGCAGGGCACTGCTGCATGATGAGGTAATGAGGACTGGCCACAGAGCAGTCTGTGTTTGTGGATGCAGAAGTAGGGTATGGACTCCTAAGTGCATGGACTCTTCCCAGCTTTGTTTTTATTTTTGGTTTTCATGCTAACCGTGGCACATATAGAATTATTTTAACATACAACATAAGAATTTTTATTTGTCTGAATTATAAAGCACCATATGTGAATGCATCTGTTTCTTCACTGTGTTACATTTATTATTTGTACTATGGTGGGGCCTCAAGTTTCCACCTCAGATCAGGGTTCCAACTTGCTAGGCAATGCACAAACACATAATGGGAAACACTCCCTGCCTTGAGAAAAACATATTCTAAATTGACAAAAACAGCTCAGGGTGGGAAAGGAAAACAGCCAGAGCACCATTCCATGGCAGCTTAACCTCATCTAAACTGAGGCTGCCACAGTCCTGAACCTCCAATCCAGAACTCAAACTGCCCATTCAGTGGCATAAACTGGCTCACAATTTGAGTAACTCCAGTCCAGTAGGGAGAAGAGCAACACTGATCTGAAACTAGTCCCCTTCTTTCTTTGGTAAGGTTAATTTGGCAGAGTTAGCTCCCTGAAGTTTTTCCCCAGTGCTGTGCTATAGGCACCAGTGCTGGCACAAGGGAAGAGCCATGGCAGGACAGTGAAAGGGCAAAAGCTGTGCTCTAGGCTGGCATAAGCTGCTGTGGAAGCTCACAACAAAGAAGTAGGACACCCAGGAATGGAGAGGTCAGGCACAGAGTAAAAGCTCTGGCACTTGCTAGAAACTTTGCTCAACTTTTCCCACTCTGTCCAATTTCTCCCACTTCTTCTCTCAGGTTTGGGCATTTTTGCACACACACCCACAGGCCCACACAATGGTCCAGAGGGTGAGGAGCAGCATAGGATGGTCAGCACTTCTGGATCTTCAGAGCAGAAGGCTCCTGGGGCTATGCTGAGTTCAGCAGGCCATGGTCAGGAGATGCTGTTTATGAAGCCTTTGATGTTAAGTGATATGTCACTAACACACAGTGTGCATTACATATGCTCATTCCACGAAAAAAAACAGGAATGGTTTTCATCCTCAGATCCGTGTGTGCTTTCTGCTCCTTTCATTTTCAATTTGCACTCTTGTTTTTAAAAGTCCACTGGGGCTTGCTCCATCACAGCATTTGGTTTCTTTCTTTGTCCTCCTACTGCAATCTGTTACCTCTTGCTAGCTACCATTATGCCTTTCTTTACTCCTTTATGTGGTTTTGCATGTTTGCTGCTGCCTCTAGGAACAAGCTGCCTGCCTCTGAGGGCATATCTTATTTATTTATTTTTTAAAAAAATTCTCATTTAAAAACACATGTTTTTCCTGTATTTATGATGCAAAATTGTTCTGTCCTTCTCTGCTATGGGCCATGAAGAATGCTTGCTTTAATTTACCCTACATGCTGTGCTGTTCATTCTTCTTGTCTGTTAATTTATGCCACATACTGTGCACTCCCTTGTATTATACAACATAAAGTTGCCAGATGGGTGAGTGCAACGCATGCTTTACAATGAAGGCTTTTAGGCAACTGCTTAATCTGAAGCTGCAGAAGAAGCCAACTTGAAAAAAAGAAAGAGCATTTGAAAATATACCCAAACAGGTCAATAGTTATTATGTGGGGCTAACACTCTGAGAACACTTGCTAATTAGCATATCATGTTTTTATCTTCTCCTTGACATTTATTTTTTCCTGCTTGGTTTTTATGGTGTGTGATGGCAAAAGATGGAGCCAACAGCAGAGCATTATTGGAAAAAAAAGCATATTTGGTCCTAAAGCAGGAGCAGTCACTTTTCAGAATGAATTGGTGCCCAGCACCTGGAGACTTGTCTGGCTGTGGCCAGTGGGTCATTTGGCAGTGCACTTTGCCAGCCCATGGGGGATTCTGTAGAAGATGCTCAGCATATGGGAGGGGGTGTTGTTCTTGATGTCTTGCATTCCTTTCCTGACAAAGGCCATATTATACCTTAGGGTTTATTTTATGCAGTGTGGGCTGAATAAAAGGAGCTCCAGCTGCCAGGCACCACTGCTGTACACCCTGCGTGGTTCCTGGGGCATGGGCTGCTCTGGCCACTGCTTAGCCCTCATCTTCTTTCCCCCTGTCCCACCACTGGGAGGGCTAAATCCAGCTGCTGATCTGTAAACTTTGCTCTGCTGTTGCAGCCCTGGACCACTGCACTGGGTTTGTGTGGCCAGGTTTTAGTAGTGGGGGAGGTACAGAGGTGGTTTCTGTGAGATGGTGCTGGAAGCTTCCCCCATGTCTGGCAGAGCCAATCCCTGATGGCTCCAGCATGGACTCACTGCTGGCCAGGGCTGGGCCAGTTAGAAAAGGTGGTGACACCTCTGGGATAACAAATTTAAGAAGGAAAATAAGGTATAGTGCAGATGTAATTGCAGCCAGAGAAGAGCAAGGTGAGAATATGTGAGAGGAGCAGCCCTGCAGACACCAAGATCAGTGCAGAGGGAGGGGCAGGAGCTGCTCCAGGGGCTGGAGCTGAGATTCCCCTGCAGCCCCTGGAGGGCACAGGGATGCAGAGATCCCCCTGCAGTGCACAGAGGGCACAGGGATGCAGAGATCCCCCTGCAGGGCACAGGGGGCACAGGGATGTAGAGATCCACCTGCAGGGCACAGGGGGCACAGGGATGCAGAGATCCACCTGCAGGGCACAGGGGGCACAGGGATGCTGAGATCCCCCTGCAGTGCACAGAGGGCACAGGGATGCAGAGATCCACCTGCAGGGCACAGGGGGCACAGGGATGTAGAGATCCCCCTGCAGTGCACAGAGGGCACAGGGATGCAGAGATCCACCTGCAGGGCACAGGGGGCACAGGGATGCTGAGATCCCCCTGCAGTGCACAGAGGGCACAGGGATGCAGAGATCCACCTGCAGGGCACAGGGGGCACAGGGATGTAGAGATCCACCTGCAGCCCATGGAGGTGACCCAAGATGGAGCACAGGGATGCTGAGAGGAGGCTGTGAACCCATGGGAGGCCTGTGCTGAGCAGGGTCCTGGCAGGGACCTGCAGCCCTGTGGAGAGAGGAGTCCACCCTGGAGTGTTTCCTGGCAGGACTTGTGACCCTGTGGGGACCCACATTGGAACAGGCTGTGCCTGAAGGACTGAGCCCATGGAAGAATAACCCACAGTGAAGCAATTTGTGGAGAACTGTTTCCAATGGGATCAACACATGTTGGAGAAGTTCATGGAGAACGGTCTCTCCTGGGAAGGACTCCATACTGGAGCAGTGGCAGAACCAATGTGTGATAATCTGACTGTAAACCCCACTCCACATCTCCCTGTGCCACTGGAGGGGAGAAGGTAGAGCAGGGAAGGAGGGAGGGGTGGGGGCAAGGTATTTTTTAAGGTCTTATTTTACTTCTGATTATCCTGCTCTGATTTTGTTAGTAATAAATTCAATTAATATCTCTAATTTGAGTCTGTTTTGCCCATTATGGTATTAGGTGATTGATCTCTCCCTGTCTTTATCTCAACTCATCAATCTTCATTATATTTTCTCTCCCGTGTCCAGCTGCAGAGAGGGGTGACAGACTGATTTTGGTGGGTGTCTGGCATCCAGCCAGGGTCAACTTCCCACAACCAGGCCACTCAATACTTGGATGCATCCCTGCAGTGCTTGAGGACTGGTTTGTGCCTGGAGAAAGCTGGTGTGGCTGTGGAGGGCCAGTCCTACCACCTACCAAGGGATTACATGAGCACTTATGCAACACTTTGTGGGGGAAGCAGGGATATCCTGGGTGAAGTCTGGGCTCTGTGGAAGCTGACATAAACTCTGCAAGTGTTGGCTGTGAAACAAGACTTTCTCCCCACACCCTGATGTGCTCAGAGAGGCTGTGGTTGCTGACACCAGCAAGAAGCAAGGTGGCTTGCTCAGCCAGCACTTCGGCAAAAAGGAAAGGCTGAAGTAACCATGCATTTCAGGTGGGCTCTTGGAAACCAGGCTGGGACTGCTAAACAGATGGTGTCACACTAAGCTTCAGCACCACCACTCCCTGCAATGAGTGTTTTCAAAGAAAAAAACGTGAGGATGGGGAGAAAAATATGTTAGAGTGTGACAGAATCCTACTGTGTTATGGAAGGGCCAGTGGGAGGAAGGGAGATGTGGAATGAATCTATCTACATAGTAAAGTGAAGGCACAGCAAGTCTGTGCCAGCCAGCACTGAAGGCAGCAATGAAGATGTACCAGCATGGGCTTTTAACACTCTGCTCACCATCAGAATGCAAGTTCTCATCATTCTGCTCTGGTGGCAGCTTGTGCTGTAGCCTGTGTGCCTCATCTTGGTGTCCTTGCAGGTCTGGGTAGGGAGCTCGAGCTACATGGCCAAGCTAATGCAGCAACACCTCAGCAGGAAATGTGCTGCATGTAGCAAGGACAAAAAAGCTGCCAAGAGGAGAAGCTTTTTGTCTCCAAGTTTAGACAAAAAATTATTCTGTAAGCTCACAGCTAAGAAGTGAAGGTGCCAGGACCATGATTTGGCTTCTGCTTTATCTGTCCACTTACCAAGGCTGAAGCTGATAAATGCACCTATTGCATACCCAGAGCTAGACTCTATTTTTCAAATGGTTCCTCCAGTCCCCTGGTGTAGCCTTAATTGCTTTAATAATAAAATTGGCTCCAGAAGGGTGAGGAGTGAAAAAAAATCATATTGCTCATGCTGAGAGAGGAAATGTAGCATTGCAGGTCAAGGTTGGTGCTGTGAGCAACTTTTATGCTGTCCTACACTGAGTGACACATCATCAGGCACACATCTTCTAAGGACAGATATCTCTGGAGGACACAGAGTTGCTTAGAGGTGTTCCAAGACCATTTCATTATCATTTACACTGCAATGTTTTCATTGTAAGTCACAGAGAAAAGCTCACTAACATAGGTATTTGGCATTTCAAGTTTCCCTCTCAATTTTTAAAAAAATTCTTCACTTCTCTGGAAGATGATGGATTATGCTTTTACTCTAGATTATTAAAGAAACCAAAAGCATGAACAGTTTGTCTTTGGTACAATGAATTTCCTATTGACACTAAACTGGCAGTACAATGTAACTGATAAGTGCATTTCACACTTAGTTTAACATGCCTTAAAACAATCAAGGTTAAAGGACCAAGAGTAAGCACGGGAGTCTAAAATAGCTGCTGATATTTCCCTTTACTTTCTCTAAGGCTTGGCTTTCTAATAATCAACCCATTTCTCCCATGCATTTCTCCCATCCCATGTGCTTCAGTGGGTTGGACACAATCCAGGCATTGATTGTGCCTCGCAGCACTTGCTAAGTTTCTATTCTTTGTAGAGGAAAAAGAAACTCAAGAAAGAGAAACTTTGTGCTATAGTGCCTGAAAAAAGTATTACATCACAAGGCCTGAAAATAACCAATGTGAGCCTGATTGTCATGGGTTTGTTTCCCCTTTCTATCTGACTGTCATTAATAAGCCATGTCAGTACATTCAGAACAGGAGCTTCCTCTCTAAGGTTATATATCCATGTGTCTGCACATATATTTAGCTTCTGTTCAGGGCTTAGTCTCTATCAGTCTGTAACTTTCTGTTGCAACTCAGTTGTGTTATTTGGGAATGGGATGCCGCTGGACTGATTTGTTGTTAGTGAACCTCTGATGCTTGTCCCACACCACAGAGCTTCAAGAGCAAGAAATCGGAGCAGTGTTTGCCAAGTCCCAAAATTAAAATCTCATTTTCTTGGCTTCTCTAAACACTTTACTGCCTCTCACAGTCAAAAATTCTGCACTGTGTCAGATGCTCCCGAACTGGCATTTCCCAGGGTAAAGCATGCTGGAAGATCCCAGACCCTCCAGGGGCAGAGAGAACAAAACCTTTTCTTAGGAGCTCTTGGCTCTCATCACCAGCCCTGCTCTGACATCTCATGCAATGTTTTGCTTCTCTGTTGTAGTTGTCTGAGGACAGTGTGCTTCCTCCAAGCTTTTCATTCTTTTGGTTTGGGTGTTTGCACTGTCATCTAGAAGGATTGAGGTTGACATGTTCATTTGCATATCACTGGGACATAGTTTTCAAGAGATAAATCTGTCACATGGTGGGAGAGGGAAGGACACACACTGCCTTATTCAAGATGAAAAACTTCTGTTAGTATGACTAAGAATTAGTCACATACCTGGGACAGGGTTCTGTATTAAGACGTAAAATTCATGTGAAGGGAACATCCATAGTTTTGGCAGGGGTGGGTATTCAGTGCATTTTTCAGGGATGAAACTCAGAAGAACAGAGAAGGTCAGTTTAACCGTGTGGTTGTGGTTATGAATGAGCAAGGAAGTTTAAATTACACTGAAGGACAGCTCCTTTAGTCACACAGGAGCCCACAGTGCACTCTAGATCCTTCATAAGTAAATATGAGCACTTTTTGTTTTCACAGCAATAAGCAAAATGCTAAGACACAATGATTAGATTTTTCTTATTTAGCTTTGCTGATGGTGAAGTTCCTTATTGGCTACTGAGGATTACAGCTATGGAGCAGGCTATAAACAGAACAGCCAGGCATTTTTCACAAGTGTAATACAGTGGGCTTTTAGCAGAGGTCTCTCCTGCTTCCTCATCATTTTAAATGACAAGCATCAAGCACAAGAGAAAAAGCTAATTACATTTGTGTTTAATCCATCCAACTGCTCATTCAGAATAGGATGGATTGTTTCACATGTCTGGCTGAATTCAGCAAAAGAAGTGGGTTCCTTCATAAGTAACTGATACATCATGCACAGGATTGCTTGGACATTGATCTCTGCAATTTGCTCTCTGTGAATTTTCTATTTCAGATGTGTGAACACTGATGGCTGAGATTCCCAGCTACACTGCTCCTGCTTCACCTTGGGATCAGCTACACTTCTGATTACTCCTGCTGCTTCCAAAATCTGTCACTTGCCCCACAGCCAAGTTCTGTCTCATGAAGTGCCTGTTCAGAGAAATCCCCAGATGTGGTTTAGAGCTGCTCTCTGCCACTCATGTGCCCTGGTGCTTTGCTGGCTCATGCTGCTTGACTGTACGTGCTTGTTCAGCAATAGTGGGACCATCCAAACCTCCTGGGGTTCCTCTGTCAACTTTTTCTAAATTGTTCCAGGAGCCTTCAACTGACTCACTGAAGCCCTGTTAAGTGAATAATAGGATGTTCCCCGCTGCTTTACCTGGCATCTGCTTTCATTAAGCAATATTAAATTTTTCCTTAGTAATTTAATCAGAATTTTTAAAAGCCTGAAGTCAGTAATGCTCCTAGTGATTTATGCCACCAGTTGTCACAAAGATCTGAATCAGACCTTTAATCTTTATTAGCCAGGTGATTAAGTACAAAATTACCTTCTGGGAGTAAGAGCAGATGTTCAAGATACATTTACCAAAACTTAGGTAGAAAACACACTTGTGCTTCAAATGGCACCTCATATTATGGGTGCAAATTACCAAAACATGTAACTGTACAACACTGAAATGATGAGGCCACCCTTTAATAAATAATTATTTATTTTGCAAAAGAAAGGCCTTTTGTGAAGAAAAACTCCACTTCAGGCATATTCTTATTATTACTTAAACCCAAAGTCAACTAAAAGAGAAAACTCTCACTGCTAGCTCTGACAGACTGCAGCACTGCACTAACAGGAAAGCTATTTTAGTTCTGAATTGGGAACTGGATTACTTATTCAAACAGTAGTTTTCAAAATTGCAGGACTGTGTTCTTGTTTCCTCTGCAGCACGTTTCCAACTGTACCCTATCCACTGCACAGCTTCAAAGGATTGTACCTTTGCTATATATACACATACACAGCACCTTGGCTTCTGAAATTGGTTTTTCCCCCGTTTCTAGCTGGTTTGACCAACCATGACTTGTTTCCCATGCATCTATTTCAATAACATCCCAGCAGATGACAGCAGGCAGCTTGGACCAGGCTTCACATCAGCCTTTGGAACAGCTGCCAGGAAAAGGACAGTATTTCTGAGCTACAGATGGGTACATTTAGCATGGATGTCACAGTTAGGTTCATGCTACAGCACCACAGGTACCTTTGGAAATTTCCAAGAGCTTTGGGTTTCCTTCCTGGGTGTGCTGAAGTCACTGGAAGTTGTGCTAACAACCTCCTAACGAGTGGTGTATCTTGGATTACCAGTACAGACATTCCTCCGTTTGTGGAGAAGGAAAGTATTCTGCTGCTGAAGAAAATCCTTTTAATAAAGGATCTTTGTTTATGCAAAAAAAAAAAAAATGCATAGGACATAAGATAATCAGTAGAAAGGTAATTTAGATGCTGCTTTACAAGGCAAATATTAAAGGTGCCTTTGCCACCTGAGCTGCAGTTGGGAGCAGGATGAGGTGTGAGGGGAGTGAGACAGAGTCTTTTTTGAACCTCTTGGATGGCAAGGGCATCCAAGCCAGCCAGTTCTTCCAGCTGCTGGAGACGTAGAGGTGCTTTCTCTCCACAGGGAGGATGTATTCTCCCGCATCAAGAGAAACATGGTCATGCCCTTGAAGAGCAACAGAAAAAATTCTACTCACACAACACAACATACTCCAGTGAAGGCTGTTGCCACATGTATTTCAGTGTCTCTAGAGTAGTGGGCACTGAAGCTGGGCAGCCTTGGCATGATGGAAATTGTTTGAGGAGTCCATGGCTGCAGATCCAAAGCCCTCCTTGGCCTTCCACTGCCCTGCCTTGCTAGGGTAATCCTTGGGGGAAAGTTCAGCTGCACTTAAATGAAACTTGACTTGCACATTACTTGTTCAGACAAACTACAAGTACAAATGACTCATCATTTCCCTACTTTGTTTTGCCTGTTAGGCAGCCATCAGCATTTACATCACAATTGATCATAAAAGAGTAGAGCCTATGTAGCAGTTCCAACCTCACCCCTTGTGAGTTACTACAGGAAATTCACAGTCCTCCCCCAAATTTCTCCACCTTAACGTCCTCGCTTTGAATATTCAAGGAGAAAATATTTTGAGAGCTCCACATTTCTAGGTATTTCTTTTCTCTGTTCAGTAGTATTCTTTGGCTTACCAGTCCTCATTCTCACAGTTCTGGGAGAATAATGATGACATGCTGTGATAGGCAGACTAGCACAAAAAAAATAATATATATATATATATATAAAACTTAAACTGATGTAGACAGAAACCTCAATGCACAGGCACAAACAGCTCCTTCAACCTGACCCAAGAGCTCCAACTACAGCATAATTCTGCAGCACAGGGATACAAAGATGGCACAGAGGAGTGAGACAACAAATTAGCTTTAATTGCAGCAGTTTACCAAGGTCAGCTGTGTAACCCTGGCCACATTTCACCTTGTTGTTGTCCTGTCTGCTAGAACCATCCTGTTCAGTGAACTGCAGCCAAAGCACAAGGAGACCACAGTGGGGCTGAGACATGAGAGCCCGTTCTGGGTTTGGAGTGCCAGAGCCGGTGCTGCAGAAAGCTCTGCCCTCCTTGGTGAGCACACACTGCTGTAGCTCTCCTCTTTTTTGGGGAAAAGAAAATTCACTGGCCAACACAGCCTAAACAATTTGGATACTAACTCAGTTTGGAGTGGCAGGAGGCAGTGAATGAAGGACTGATTTACAACCTGCAGACACAAGGAGCCCTGTATGCATTTCATACTGTGCAGTAAAAATGGCATGACTGCAGCTATCTTTGTAGAAATCTTGCTCGTTTGCCTTCCTATGTTTTTCAATACATTTCAAGATAAACTGTTACAGTTTGAAGGTTTTTATTTTTCTTGTTTCATGTCTCAGAAGGGAAAAAATAAGGCTTGTTCCTGCTTTACAATCCCAAGGGCTCAAAGCATAATTTTCTTCAAAAGTTTCACTTGAGAGAGTTTGTGCTAAGAGGACTACAGGTGCCAGGATTTTAATGCATGTACTGTACAGGACAGGTTATCCTGTGCAGATGTTCCTCAGCTTCCCCTGTCACACAGCACACGTGCATTAGTGATATCTGGATGGATAAATATGTGTACACCCACACCACTGGAGCCCGGCACTTGATTTTTCTGAAGGCGCCCTATTTGTCAAGAAACCCAGAAGAAGGTGACAGAAGCATCTTGCCACAAACAGCAGCTGAGGAGAGAAAAAGACTCTGGTCACAAATGAGAAATCTCAGCAGCAGCTTCGCTTTCTGTCAACAGTGAGTTGGTACCCTGAGACTATCCCTGTGCAGGGGAGACACGAGAGAAAGATTAAAAGGGACAGAAGACATCAGACCTGAAAGTAGATGTCATAGAAACTGGAGATGTCTGGAAATCATACGATTTAATAATAGTGTTAAATAAAGCCAGGTCTGGAGCAGGGTTGAGTGGACTAAGAGTCCCTGTTATGGACTGTGTCACAGTCCATGTCTTTGTTAAACTGTGACTTAGGACACTTTGCTTGGAGGCAGCTGTCCCAGCAGGCTCCTGCAGACTTAGGAGTGTCCATCCCCTCCTCCTTCTATCTCACCTCAAGAGAGAGCATCCCGCTCTCCCAGTGGCAGGATGGGAGGGTATCCCTGGGCAGACTCATTGCCATCTCTCCAGTGCTGCAGCAGAATGACTGGGAGCTACTGAACAAAACAGAAGTGCAAGTGAAACACCAGAAGCCTGACTGTGAGCAGGAAAATATGATAGTGCTACCAGTGACAATGCATTTCTGTGCATTTGCTACTGTAATTTTTCTTAATTAAATAAAACATGTTAATTAAATGTGCAAAAAAAGGCATTTTACTCATTTTCCATCACAAGTGATTACTGCCTGTACTGAATGGCTTTGGATAAAAGCCACTAAAGAAAAGGAAACAAAAATTGTGTGGGCAATGCTGTAATATTCCATCCCTGGGTTTGCTTCCTCTTTTTTTATTTTTTTTTTCTCTGAACAGCAAAAATTTAGCATTTTCTTTTCTTTAAATAATCCTTCTTGCTGTTGGGACAACTCCCTTTTAAGGCCAGCTTTTTGCTCACAGGGAATGTTGACTGCACTTACAAACACCCACTTCCTAGGGTTTAGAATAGTAACAGCAACATAACCTGAACTATAGTTTCAGCAGTATGCAACAAACACATTCAGGCTAAGTTTGACCTACCAGCATTTTCAGAAATGCTTCAGAAGTGTTGGCAATGGCACTGGGTTTTCATTTGCTATCCTCACAAATTCACATCTTTGAAAATCTCCCATCTTTCTCCTTTCTTCTTTGAAGGTGTAACCTTGTGGTTCTTCCAGCTCCTAAATACACAGTGAGAGTTTTTGGATGGGGCAGTAAACACTGAGGCAGGAAAATGCTGCCCTCTTTATAACTCAGGAATTTTAGGTGGGTGCAAACTGTGATCATGAGGAAATTTTCCAAGAACTACACTGAGGACCAGATTTCACCATATGTGTATTCTAACCAAAATAACCACTTTATCTCCAGGGAAGGTTGCAAAAAAGCCTAATGACTTTTCAGCTGCTAGACTGTCATCCCCAGTGTAATTCACTGCAACCTGCTTAATTAGCCTTGTACTTTGGAAAAAGATCTGGTGCAACATCATAAAAATAACTTCTACTTCAACACTGCAGTCAAAAGTCCAAGAGGATCAGACATGAGAATTACAGCCTCCAGAAGTACCAGTGACTTCCAAATAGTCCCTGGGCTTATATGGCATTAACACCAAGCCAGGGAATGACAGTGGTGTCTGGTTTGTACTGGCCTCACAGGTTACTGCAGATAGCTCAGCCTCTCCAGTCATGCAGGTTTGGAATTGCTACCTGGTATTTAAGCTGTTGTCTGTGCATTTGTGCCACATCTCAATATTTCACACCATGACTCCCCTTTGCCTGGAGCAGGATTTGTAATTCCAGTGCTGCACCAGCTGAGCAGATCCCAAGGGACTGATGCTGAACTTGTTCATGTGGTGATAAATTAGGAGCAACTCCAGTGCTGGTGGTGACAGTGAAACACACAAGCCTGGACTCGGGCTCTTCATACCTATTGCAGGGTTTGGTTTCTCAGTGGATAGCTGGGAGGCTAAATGTAAAATGATCCACCCCCACCCTCCTGAAAAAAAAACCCAAAAACAAACAAAAAACAAAACAAAACAAAAAATTTAAAAAACCAAAACAAAACCCCAACACATGGAAACACATCAAAAATGCGTAGTGATTGAGGGGAGGGGGAATCCTTACTGAACACAAAAAAATCTTGTGCCAAATGAGTTGTCATGGCTTTACTATAACATTCCCACAAAGACGAACAGAATTTTCTTTATTGTGAAATCTTTGCTGTGAGTCTTTCTGCTCCTGGGAAAAGTCATATGTCAGAACAGAACAGTGTTTCCAAATATGACTAGTCTGAACAGATAAACAATGAATGTCAACACAGCACTCAAGGAAGTATCTAACTGTGGTTAAATCCCTTTCTGAGAGTTTATATTCCTGTCCTGAGAGTATTACACATAATGAACACCCACAGAGGTTCTCGCCTTTGTACACCAGACCCTAATAAACTCCAGTTAGAGCTCCTGGAGTCCCAGTTATAGACAGCCAAAGCACCAGCTGTGTCTGAGAAGATCCTGCAGCATTATCTGCTGAGGTCTGAACTTTATATACCATTTTCTTGAGACTGTGTGTAAGAGTAGGACAAAATTAATACCATTGTTCTCTTAGGTTTTTTTTAACTGACTAAAAATCTGATGAATTTTCAGGTTTAGTCTCTTGTAAATTTGGAGGTTGGGGGGGGGGGGTGCTGTCCTACTCCTACTTTGGTTGTTCTGAGGCAGGGAGTAAATAACAAAGTTCAGAGAACCACAAGAAAGCAGAAGGAAAGATTCTAGCCCTGTACCCTCTCTCATTACAAACACTGGGACCAAGTTCATCTTGCCCTGTAACAGTGGTGAAAACAAAATGCACTGCTAAGAGAAGATCCTTGAGAAGAAAAACACCATTGGAACCGTCCTGCTCCTAGGGCTGCTGCATCCGGGAGCTCTTTAATCAACATTTAAGGAACAGGCTTCCTTCCTCAAGCCACCCTTTATATCTGTCCTGCCTGCTTTGACCACGAAATCACAACTGTGTTTCCACTCTTCGGGTGTATGAAATTCCACTTCTTTGAAGCAGAGCAATGTTACTTTATTAGGGGAATGCATCCCCTGCTGCCCCATCAGTCCAAAACTTAGTTGTCAAGACAATCCACAGGTAATAAATTTGGGTCTCCTACTGCTTTGGGTTATATTCATATTTATATAGGCTGGGCCAGTAAAGACAATAACTCTGTCTTCTGATCAGCATTCCAAGCCTTCCAAAACTCAGAGCCTCACTTCTGCCTTACAACTTCTCTTAAATAAAGACAGCAATGACTTTTGGTTCTCTGCAGGTCTTTCCCTCAGGGCTGAGAAGCTACTCAGGAGATGCAGCATTTCAGACTTCCATTCAAATCTGATTTTCACATGGAGAAGGGGGGAAGAAAGACAGGCTTTTAATTTCACTATGCCCCAACTCTGCATTTGCAAAACAGGGATGTTATGGGGCAGATGAAGATCTAACACACAATATGTATTCTGGACAGCAACTTTCTTTTGTGGTCCCACAACACAGCAGAAGTTTGAATCCAAGAGAACACATTAAATCACACTGTCCTTGTTGTTAGGGGAGAACTGAAGGGAGTTTGGCCACTGGAATGGTTTTGTTTTTCGTAACACTACTGAACACAAAGAAACCCAGGAGCTTGGCAGCCTACTCCACCATGTAAATCCATGTCTTTCTAAATTACCAGGAAGTTCACTTGAGGTCAAAATCCTCCATGGAAGATTTGGCTTCTGAAATACCTCCTAACCAGTACCTAAAATCCTTCTTTTAACACTGTACATCATAGGTGAAGGAAAAACATGGAGTAGCACCAGCCTTTGGGAATGGCATATGTTTCAGGGGACTGATAACGAGGCCAATGTAGCAATAACTGAGAGCAGTTAAAACATCCATCAGCAGCCAAGTCACACCCGGGCTGGCTGTCACAGGGTGACAGAAAGTGGGTGGCAGAAAGGATCAAGAACCTTCCTGCAGAGCACTGCAGATTGGCCATTCAGCAACAGGTAGGGCTCACTCTCACATCTTTAGCCAGCTAGTCTGCCTGTAAGTAAACAGACTGAGACATTAGGAAGGGTTTTTGCAATTCCTAATACTACACCTCATGAGTCAGTTCTGTAGTAACCATGACAAACGCTGCCACGGTGCTTTGCAGCAGTTACCTGGGCTCACAGTGTTACAAAAGGCAGGTTTGTTTACTTTAATATTCATTCATTTTTGTCTTATTCCTTGCTGCAGCTACAGGGTTTTGGTAGTTTTGGCTGTGTTGCTGTGATTGTAATGTCTTTTATGTGGATGTTTTGCATGTAATTGCAGCTATGCAGAGTTACCTCATTGCTCCACTGAAGTGTACAAGGCACTCTGCCGTGTGAAGTCCATGAAACAGAGAAGGTACGCTCAAGGAGAAAACAGCAGCTCCTGGTCTCAGCACATACAGTGCCCTGTTCAGGTGTTGATATTCTCAAAACAGGCTCAGCCCACCTGCCTGGACTATACAAGCAACCAGGGAACACTCAGAGGCAAACAGGAAGAAAAATACTTGAAGTGTCTGGTACAGCACATATGTCCAGTGGAACAGTATACTGAATTTATAGAGGTGGAAGAAGAGAAAGTGCAGATCCACTCCTTCCTTCTACAAGATAAAACAGGTTAAAATAAAGTTTCCTACACTCTTCATCAACCCTTCCCTCACATCCTCATACCTGCCTCTAAAATCTTCAGCACTACCCAGTCAATAGTCAGCCAGCCTTGGAGCACAGGAAAATGACCTACCTAAGGATTCAGTCCAGATCCCTTCAGAATTCTGCACTCTAAAGAAAACTAAGCTTTAAATGAATGTTATCACCAGAATGAACAAACTGATATTATAATTGTGCTCTCTGCAATTTACTTCTCTCTCTGGAATTAGTATGTGAGTGTATCAGAAGATACTGTTTTCTTGTAGCTAAAAGGAACTGGAGATTCACCATATTAGTGATTCTCCAAGTGTCTTTAGATGGGAGAGTTAACACCTACAGTAGGCAACATGATTGACTTGCATCACAGCACCACTACCTTTCAGGAGCTTGACAGACACTAATTTTGGAAAGGTGTTTTGCATGGAAGACTGGCATTCACAGCACATGGAAAATTAAATACGTGCGGGTGTTACTTAGCAACCTACAGAATAAGACTTTCAGAGTAGATAGAAAAATTACCAACTTTATCCTTTCAAGTTTTTAACGTGTAGGAGCAGCAACTGCTCTTCAAAGCCTTGGAACTAAAATTCACTGCTGTACACATAGAAATCCAGTCAGAGCCACACCACTGCCTTAGAGCAGTCTCCTGAAGCAATTCAGCATTTTCTGTGAGCTACAACTAGGAACTGTATAGCCACACAGCAGGAGAAAAATGTCAGCATTAAACTGGATTCTCAAGGCTTTCCAAAGTTTTGGTTAACTGCTTTTATGAGTAGCTGGCTAGCCAGGGACAGGACAGATTCAGAAACTGCAGGGTTTTCAAAGACAAGGACCACTTGAGCTAAACACCAAAGCAGAGCCTTGTTTTGCAAACACCCACAACCAAGGTCTTCTTTTTTCAGTTTATTGTACAAAGCAACACATCACACTACAAACAACCCCACAGGCAGACAGACTCTCTAGCACTGAATATAAGCAGTTCTGTGCTACAGGATTTGTCTAGGACCCTCTGAGAGAGGCCCAGAGACATCTGATAAAGGAGCCAGGGCCGTTCATCTTGCCTGAAACATCACTTTAGGAAACCAGGGGGAGACTTGTAGAGTAAAAAATGCATGAGCACACTGACACCATTCAAGTCAGACACCAAAGCACATTGTGAAGAGGGTACTTCTGGTGAGGAGTCCCAGGTGTGTTTATGCCTTTGGAAAATGCTTGCTCATGCTGAAGGAAAGAAAATGTGCCCCACTGGAAGGTCTCTAAAAGACTGCTCTAAAACCCTTAACACCTTCCTTCTGCCCTGATCTTCCATAGATAAGTCTTCAGGGGATTCCTTCGTGCTGAGTGGAGCTGGAATAACAGCCACAGCCACACAGTCCCCAAAAGCAGCTGTGCACAAGAACAAAATCTGCTCAGTCACCCAGGACAGCAACAGCAGTCCAAATTACAGATAGTTTAATTGCAAGCCACCTATCCAACGGATGGAGCTCTCCCATTAGGAATGGCTGTTCACACACTTTTGGGCAATTAAAGCAACCCATTCATTATTCTGTTCTACAAAACACAGTTTGGGGTTTTGCTGTCCCTGCCTCAGGTTTTATATTGGTTATTGCAATTTCAGAAACTTAATGACTGCAGGGTTGTTTGGATTCTTCTCTTTTTTAAGAAACTTACAGAATGTATTTTTTGCTACCATGTACTGATATGGAAGAATATGCTGCAAATACATCAAGGTTGGGCTAAATGTACTCGCTCAATCTTGATTTGCATAGAAAGAATAAACATAGCCAAGAAAACAAAGCTTAGAGTCTACAGAAGAGTTTGTCACAGAATAGATGAACAGTAGGCAGCGAGGCCTTCCTAGCAGTTATCTGAAGCCAGAAAGTAAAAATACTGTTCTTCCTGCTATTAGGATTTAAATAGATATTCAAGTCAATTCTAAAAGCAAGTCAGAGGATGGGAAGAAACATCAGTGTGGGAAGATATTACATAAACTGAGATGCAACTGAAAATAGAAAGTTAGGAAAGTACTGTGATCCTCTTCAATCTACAGGTCAAACAGACCCAACTGCCACTATTATCTTAGTTCCCATTATATGCTTGGGCAGGAAAGAGGAGGCATTTGGGGAAAATCAGGTCTTGAATGCCAAGCTCCAAGCTTTGCATCTTAAAGGGATAAAAACCAAGAGTTTTAGCAGTTGTGTTCTCACCGTTTACTGCCTTAAGTATCATCCTATTCCAGCTCCTGCCATGGGCAGGGACACCTTCCACTGTCCCAGGTCACTCAGAGCTTCACCCAACCTGGCTTTGAACACTTCCAGGGATGGGGCACCCAAAACTTCTCTGGGCTCCCTGTGCCAGGGCCTCACCACTCTCACAGCGAACAGAGGGTGCTGTGAATAGAGGGACAGCTCTGGCCAGCAAGAGCCTTGGTGTCACTTTCCTGTCTGAGGAACAACATTCACCTTAGTCAGGCCTCACCCTCCACGAGCATTACAGCACAGAAACATCATGAAAATATAGCCATGGGTGTTGTTGGGAGCAAAAGCACAAAGAAAATGCGAACTCTGAGAACCTCACTAAGGCTGAACAGGTGGAAAATGTTATGTCACAGGCTCCAGTTTCTTTCACTGAACCTGAAGGAGGACTTCTGGCTGCAGTTAGCAGCAGTTTAACCAGGAGTAATAAAGGCACCCTCAGCAGGAGAGAGGAAGGAAGAGTCATGCACTTATGCCAGTTTCACTGAGATCCATACAGAAGGAACAAAGAACTAAAAAAAGAAAAAAATAAATATCACAGTAGGAAGAGTAACCACTTTTACATGCTTCCATTAGCTATGCTAGACACTGAAAACAAAGCAAGAACCTCAGTGTAAGGTAACAGAGGAATATATGTAGGGTTTTTTTTTTTTATTTTAAAGGTGTCCATATACAAAACCAAGTAGCATGACAAAAAGAAGAGGAACCAGAAGTACCTGCCCACAAAGGGGATTTCAACATGCCAAAGTTTAACTGAAACACACTGGGGAAGTGAAACTAAATAGGAGAGGTTTTTGAAGCTAAACTTTAGGTTGATCTCTCTTCAATTCTTTATTGTGTTTGTCATACACACAGTTGGGGCAGACAAAGTTTATTCTTAGCTTATTAATAGCTTATTATCCTTAAGGGTGAGGGAGAACAACCATAAACAGAGGAACAAAGCAATGTTATAAGAGCTGTTGATATCTTAATACTGCTGAGGCTAAATGAGCCACAGAAATACTGCAGAGAATAACTTATTACCAATTTCAGGAACATTGTGCATACGCTGATCAGGACTCAGGTTATATGGAATGAAACATCAGTAACACCTCTGAGAATGTGCCAGTAAATTTCAGAAAAAAAAAAAGACTCAGCTATATCAAAGTCCCTACCAATTCTGCAATATCAGAGATGCAGACACCAACAGACTGTCACTGAGGAAAACAACATAAAGCAAAGGATAAATACTTGTTCAGCCTTAACAAGCAGTTTTCAAAGCTATCTAGACAATCCACAGTTATTTCAACAGGGAATGATTAATTGTGCCAATTACTGGCTCTTGGTAGCTGTCTGTACATTTTTACTTAAGGTACAAATGCATAAATGAATGTGCATTTTTTGAGAACAGTCTGACAAGTATTGAGAGGCTGTCTGCATCAGACATGGTAATAAACAGTTTTATAGTCCCTTCAGAGGTCCTAACAACCTGGTGAAAACCCAAGTTTGATGTAAAAAAAACAAGAAAAGACACAGTTCTTGGCATGAGAATTTTTATTTGTTTTAACAAAACACACCTTTTTAACAGGAGCACTCAGGAGCCCTTCAGCCTCCTGAGTATTGCCCTTCCAGAAGAAGGGTTCTGGATGAATGCCTGCCGATCTAAAAATCACCTTTGTAAAGCTTAGCCAAACCACGCAGTCCTTCACACCAGGAATCACAGCCATCACAACTCTCCTGATTTCCCCATGGAAATGGCACAGAGCTCACCAATGAAGGGTTAACAACACAGACATGTGAAGCTTCCCCATTTACTGCACTGACTGCAGACCAGGTCTGGAAGGACAACAGTCCCTGCTATTCCAGGCCTAATGTTCTCAAACTGAAACTGCCCTTCTTCTCACCGCATGGCACATTAGGTTTGGTACCACTAAATGACAAGAGATCCAGCTGGAATCAGCACTCAAGACATTATCTTATTCCCCCCATTTATTTCTCAGCACTTTCTGTAAGTCAGTCAAACTATACACAGCATACTTGTTTTTTTTTAAAAAAAGGAAAGTCAGGCCTATAAATAGCTTCCCACTACTCCCTTCTCCAAAAAGAATCCCATAACTGCACAGTGCACACATATATAGCTTTCCATCTCAAGATTTCTGAAAAAAAAAAAAAGACATGAAAAGTGAAGCACCATTATTACCAAGGGAAACTAATGGTTACTCAGAAACCAGACATTAGCTTCTGCCTGACATCTACTCATGCTCAGGTGCCTCCACACTCCAATTCTTTTAAGTTTTATCCTCTTAAATAATCTCATATCTACCCTGTCTCCAAGCTCCAGTTGACACCAGCTGGATCCCTTGTGTGAGAAGAGAGGGGGAGGCAGCAACTAGGCACGAATTGCACTGTCTTCCTCAGAGACATAAGGGAGGTAATTTGACCAAAAAAAAAAAAAAAAGTCGATAACCCTCCACTTTGTATTTCCAGGCAGCTGGAAACCCAGCAGACAATGTAGCTGTTGCTTGACAAACACAGAAATCTACATTGTATGCCAGGTTCATGCCCCAAACCTGGACAGTCTTCAGAGAACTGGTTATAAAACCAGCTATGCACACCCAGTCCACAGCAGGGTCTCCTCCCCTAACACACTGTAGGTATGCAATCAGCAATGGTGTTTCAATACCTTCCCTTTGCAGGAGAGAGTCAAGAGCCTTCACTGGAAATAGTGAAGTCCAGCTATCTTCTTAGCTCTAATTTTCAAATATTCTCATTGGTTTTGACTATTTAAACCCCAAGACTAGCCTACAGGAAAGGCTGCTGCTTTCCAATCCACAACATCCAGGTATTTAATCTGATTCCCACTGTGAAGCAGATCCAACAGATATCCAATCCTTTATTTGGGGCCACACCTCAGGCGTTAACTTGTTCGAACTGTGAACTTGTTCTGCACCCAGGAGAGAAGACACAAATCCAACAAAAAGTCTAGACAGGAGGTAGGAGATGTCATCAGAGACCCAGTAGCCAGATGTAGCTGCTGATTGTAAAGACAGAATCTACACTGACTACTGAGCGACTGATGGGCAACTACAGGTTCTGGGTTGATTGATCCACAGCATTAATCCAAAACGACCTGCAGAAACAATCAGGAAAAAAAAAAATAATATCAGTATGAGAAAGAGTTCTGTAGATTAGCCTTTGCAGACAAAAAAATTTCCACCACTGGTATCACACAGGTTTCTTGTGGACAGCAAATAGAAAAGAGTGTTGCCAGAAAAGTCACCTCAGGTATGCAATCATTGCCTTTTAGTTAAACAGTACTCACAGTGTTCCTACATCTTTATTCTGAAATACACTCTTTCATCCCCATGTATTACTGAAGACCTGCCTCCAAAAAGCAAATAATAAAAACAGCTCACAAATGTGAAGTGGAATAACAGCAGAACCAAAGTCACATTAAGTTTCTTCTTAATCCTCCAACAATATTGTACAAAAAGACATGAAAAAAACATGAATTATGCAAAACCAGGCTGTTCTTAGCCAGTCAGAAAGGGCATTCAGTCAACAAAAGTAAACTTACAGGCATACAGGCAATCCTGGAATGGGAAAATATATCCCACATTGCAGTGGGGGGAAAAAAGTACAACTCCTTTGTAATTCAGCAGAGATGAGGAAAGACTCTTTAGAGTCAGTTTCTATTAGAAATCAGTCCAGCACATCAAATCTTTGCATAAAATACTCCTATTCATGGTGGTTGGAAATTCTTTTATCTGTTGTTAAATGAAGAAATGCTGGTTCCTCTCTGCCTCAGCACAGTGCAGCACCTCTGAGAAAAATCCCAGTGGATGCATGCCCAGCTTGGCCTTCCAGTGGTGCCTGGAATGTACTCTGGTAACTCCTTGAAGTCTTGCACGTTGTTAAGATTTTTCATTGCAAGAAATATCATTATTGGTAAAAGCAAATAAATAACACCCATCAAGTTAGAACTGCTCATTAAATATTTCAAGTATTTGCTTAAATAAAACATTCATCTGGGAACTGGGAAGACTTTCAGCTTCAATGACAGAGTATTTTAATAACCACCAGCCTGCCAAGTGTTTGCTTTTTTCCATTCTTTTTAAACACAGAACCATAACTGACTAAGAATTTTGATGTATTTTTAATAATTTCTTGAGCACTTTTACCACTAATGTTTGATTAGATTATAGCAATATCAGCAGTGATTCAAGACTGGTCAGCTGCAAAGGAAATAAAAGAACAGCTTGCTGTCAGATATTTCTGGAAGAGTGGTGGTCACTATGCCCCCACTGTATAGAACCATACACGCACTGCTGAACTTCTTCCCACAATAGAGTTTCACAAATAGCTTTTATTAATGATGAACAAACATGATTTAGCCCCTGTACAGTACCTATGCCAACCTCTGGAGCTTGCAGAACAGGGAGGTTTCCCAGGAGTAGGTACCAGAGGCAAGAGAGCAGTGGCACTGAAGGTGGGAATTGAACACAGGCACTCTGCTGGAGCGCTCACCTCAGTGATCTGCACAACTCATTCACTGCAACCTGTCCACTTCTCCCTCCTGTAGGCAACAATTTCACCCTTCCCTGGCTTCAATGCTCCTCAAGACAAGCCAACATAATCCACTGCAGTATTGCCACCATGCTGCAGCTTAGAGCTAAAGCTATTTCCAACCTCAGAGAACAACACCTCCAGCTTCCCTCCCAGCCAGGGCATAGTGGTACTCAGGAGGCAAAGGATCATCCCTCCTGAAACAAAGGCAGACAGCTTTTCCACCACAGGCACTCCAGGCTTGGGGCCACTCAGAGGAAATATCTCCCCTCCCATCCTCAGTCAAGCAGGTTCTGGAACAAGACACAGAAAGCACAGCCACTGTGTCTTCAAGGAGAGGCCAAGAGGATCAGGCAGCAACTTTATGAGATTTTTGGTGGTACAAATGTTACTATTAAATTAGAAATTTTTACTTAAATGAAAAAACTTTTGATTTGCTGCATTACCAGCTATTTTGTCATTTGTGAGTTTTAGCCAGAGCCCCTGTAGCTAACTGTAAGAGGAAAAGCGAAGTGAGGGGATGAGCAGAGCCTTGAACCCAGATATCACCCCTCTGTTTTAGGGCAGGTGATGCTGAGGGGCAGCTGTTGAGCAGTTTTGTAAGGACCCCCAGACTTCTGAAGTTCCCCCAGACCTCTAAGAGTGTCCATTACACCCAGCTCCATCCCAGCCCCAACCAGGGCAGCAGGAAAAAGTCCAATCCCCGAGATGACAAAGGGTTGGGTGACTTCAAATTCAGAATTCCTGTAGGAAGGGAAAGGGAAGAGGTTTGTGAACACCTCTGAGATGCAGGAACTCTTTGCACATATGTAACCTGAAGCCTCAAGCTGTACCATAATCCTGAGCAGTGTCTGGGTTTGGTAGTTGTGCAGACAGGAGTCTCACTGCTTCATGAAAGCAAGAAATACCAAGTTACTGAAAAAAACCCCACCATCTGTCATCATCTAAATCCAACAGGCAAAGCTTTTGACACTGGTGAACTGTTCTAATATAACAGTTTGTTGCCAAAAAAAAGGCAAGATGCAACTGAGCCCATTACCATATCATGCTAAAATTAGAAAAAAACAACTGGATGTATGTTGTGCATTAAATACAAAGGCAGGTGATCAGAAAACTTGTAGCTCACCTCCTAATACTCACACCTTTACTTGCTGAATCAAGATAGATTTAATATGATTGAATGATCTTCAAGTGCACTGATAGGGCAAGAAACCCAACAGATGCATAGGGTACCATTCTTTTTCTGGTTTGGATTAAGCAACTTTTAGAATCAAAGGTCGAGATGTGGAATTGATAGGGAAGGGAACAATCAGCTTCTCATCAAATAGCTCTGCTCTGAGAGTTACATCATGGGCTAATATATTCTAAGCATAGGGATGGCACTGACAAGCATTAAAATCTGTAATGAAAGGGGGTGGAATGCTATTCAGTATAAATATTTTGGTGGGTGGGGAAGAAGGGAAATACCAATTACTAGTGTTTGGACAATAGCTCTTCCCATGAAGCTACTGAAATTGGTAAAATGTTTTTGTCCAGGACAGGACAGCCAGAGGTGTCAAGTGAACTGAACACAAAGAAATAAGTGCCATTTTACTGGTTTGTTTAGAATCCATACTGTGATATTTACAAGTGGGGAAGCTAGATGCTTTTAATCTTTTTATTTTCTTTTGAAAAATCATTACCTGGATGCCAGCTTCGGGAGCTTCCCAAACAAAAGCAAGCCAGCATCCCTGCAAGTCCAGAGCTGACAGTTTCGCTGAGATTTAATAAAGACATCACTAAGGACAGCCAAAACACATAATTTAGTGCACTGGCACTGCAGTTGAAGAAATATTTCCCCATGCTTAATGCACAACACAATGGAATTTCAGCATTTACCAAGCATGCCAAGAACTTCTAATTACCTAATAAGAACTTAGGCAAAGAGCCATTCTGTCTTAAGTTCTGAATTCAGTAAAACAGATCAGCGCATTGTTTCAAGCGAGTAGGCACTGAGTTTATAAAGGAAATGCATAATCATGGATTCAGCTCTGCACTGCAATACACACCACTTAACAAAATGGGAAAGTTAATCAAAGCAGTAACTTGTTTTTTAAAAGCCCACAGTAATGGCACAGAAGGTGAAACCAACATTAAATACAGGTGTCCAATTAAAACTCGTTCTCACACATATGAATTCCTCTGCAGTTACATAATTATGCCAAAGCCAGGATATCTCTGCAGCAAAGCATGTTTTCAGTGATCCCAGCTCCTGCATACCTCAGACCCTGTGACTGTAGTGGTCAAACCCATTCAGACCAGCTGATGGTCACTTGACTCTCCGCACTATTTATACATTGCTCTATTAAGTGAAGCTTCTGATTGGGCTGAATAGATTTATGAAAATCCTGCCCAAGACATTTCTTAAATTGCTTTGCCAGACAGCACTAGTATGAGCAGGCCTAGGGAGGTACAGAGCTGGCTCAGCCTTCTGAAACAACTTCCTAAAGGCAATACCACTCTCATTCTCAAATGCCAACTAACTAACTTGTTTTTAAAATGTGATTGCTGATAAATACAAACAGTCACCTTTAACCAGGACCCATTTTTGCACTGACCTCAGAGACAGGGTCTTTGAAGGATTTGATACAGATATGAAACTGGCTTAGCTGCAAAAAAAATCCATAAAGGATGCTGTAAACAATTACTTATTTGAGCCTACAAAAAATGACCAAGCCAATCTGTTGACTGATTCAACATAGGATTACAACCATAATAAAATAGGTCTTATAGGGAGTTAAGCAAACTGTTCACAAAACTGATGGAATAATGAAGCCTGCAGCTTTGAAGAATGGCACAAAACATCCATGGAAGGGTATAAGCATGAATTAAGGTCCCTCAGCTAGGGGCTTCTGTATGCTAGGAAGCGATGAACTAAGTTTCTGTAATGCCTGCATTAGGACCACACTGTTCTACAAGTGAGTAACATTCAGTTGTCAGCTATTGTTAGTGCATGCTCATACCCCAGTGCCTTTTAAATGTCCTCTGGATAGTCATAGAATGTGAGAAACTGAATTAACTTATTCAACAAACCACGATTTTATGAGCAGTAAGGTAGAATTTTATATAAAGGCAGCCAACAGTGCCAGTGAAGTTTCTGTTTAGGCACACTGTGTTAAACACCTTGCCAGAGGATTCCAGCTCAGTTTTTTACAAGATGTATGGAAGGTAGTGCTGTGCACATGGAAGGTATCAGAGAAACACCCACAGCCAGACCTGCTTGCATGGACACAAACCAAACACTTCTAAGCACAAGGCAGGGTTACAGGGGAAGAGACAGCCAAAGTGCAGAAAGGTGAAAAAAAGTGAAAAAACTGTGTGCCCTGGGTTCCCTTCATCAGTCACAGACCACGGCAATAGGTTTGGCAGACTCACTGCACAGGAGCATTTTGGGCACACATCAGGGCATAGAACATGTGCAGAACAGACCCACCCAGGCATTCAAGAAGCAAATAGCTGGTGCTTACAGCATATCAATGTTGTTGTAGTAGAGATGTTAAGGATTCAACAGTCAAAGAATTATTTCATCAGTTTCTTAGCTAGCTTAATTCTCTTTTTCTAGGCAGAATGTATGCACCTTGCAACAGCACACCCCCAGTATGCCAAATGCCAACAATCTGACTAGCAACGCAGCTGAAACACGAGTAGGAACTAAATGGGTAATCACAAAAGACTGTATTTTATGATTCAGTTTAAGTTAAATACTAATAAATTCTGATGCTGAGTAAAATTACTCAAACAAGCTTCTCTCAATATCCCTACAGCACAATCTTTGATGGCTGGGCTCTGAAAGCCCTGCTATGTCCTTACTATGCAATTCAATTCAAGCTATCATGCACTTCCACCCTCAGTAGTACCCAGGCTGTGTGGAAAACGGGGGCCCTCATCTTCAGTAACACTTATTTATTCAGGCTGGATACTTAAAAGTGCAGAAAATATCAGGGAAAGAAAATACCAGCATGAAATGGCAAGCACCTAGTCAACAAGTGAAAGCATACCAGGGATGAGACCAATTTGATCCAGAAGCTGGGTAACAAGCCAAGTGCCAATAAATTCTAAGACTAACTCACTGCACTGACAGTGATATCCCCTTCTGTATCCTTCTCAAGGACCTACTTTAAAGATAATTGCTCTTCTAAGCGCAGTTAGTACTTACTTCAAAGAACTGCATTTGTGTTATTTGAACTTCACAAAATAAGGCACCTGATTAGTCCATTATGGAGGTGATGTTACAAAGCTACCTGGTCCTGTATCACACCCTAATATGCACCAGGAGGGTGGTGAACATAAATCCATTCCCTGTCCTGTTGGCCACCATCTCCTACTTGCCTTCCTGTGAATTCAGCTGAGGGAAGGTAAACACACCCTCACCCCCCCTCCCCCCCATCAGCCAAGCATAATATAAAACTTAAAACATCTATCCTGAGAACTTAAAATATTTCTGTTCACCTCCCTGTGCAACAGGGAAGCGAACTCTGGTCCCCAAGCACACCTGGGTAAGAGGGGAAAGAAAATAAAGTAACTACCCAGATAGGCATTTTAAACCAATTAACTGTAAACCTGCAGGATTATCCATCTGTACTACAAGGACGCTTTGGGCATTGTTGTGCTTATGAAGCAGAGGTACTCAATTTATCCCTTCAAGTCATGCAGTTTAAATGGCAGCCACCCTTCTCCCCTGACAGATGCTAGAACCATCCCAAAAAACAGAGCAAGTCCACCCAAGGTACCACAGTTATCTTACACAGCAGCAATATTTATCCAGGAACACAAGGGGACAAGTCACAAGTGTGTGAAAGAAAATGCAGAGTCTACAACTTCAACAAAAACACATATACAGTCCTAAGGTGGACATAAAAAAAAATCATGAGGGGACATTAAAACCCTCAGAAGCCTGGAAATCTGAACATAATGTCCAAACTACAACGCAGATGCAGTTAAGGTCTTCAAAAAACTTGGACGTTAAACCAGAATGGATGTTTTAGGTAAACATTCTGCAAATCACTAAGATGAAGCACCCTCCAACAACCAAAAATAAGGTTCACAATTCTTCAAGTGTTAAGAAACCTTTACAAGAGACAACTGAAAGCCAAGGGTACATTTTATCTTGCCTGAAGATTATCACATGACAACAGCATGCTACCCTGCCACAGAGACCTAAATGTGTTTATCCCACAGCTCACATGACTTTGCTTCCTTCAGACCATAAACAGTGAAGAGAAACACATTTAGCAGAAGAGCAACAGGTAGAATGTACTAAGCAGCTTCCTAAAATAGGCATCTATTCTACAGAACACAGGATAATATTTACTGCTATTAAATCTGCATAAAGTAATCATCGCCAGCATGTCACACACAGGTTACAAACACCAACTCATGAAGCTCTAGATAGGCAACAGTCTATATTTAACTTATGAGAAAGCAGGAATATTGATGTCTAAGGGACAGTTGCATCAATGCTTTTGAAGTTTGCAAGAATCTTATTCCAAATTGGTACTCCCAGGAACACTGTGGAAAAAGTCAAACAGTTCTAGCTTTGACCAGGAGAGGAGTTTTTAAGTGCACAGAGAACTGAGGGTCCCTAGGTAAGCAATAAGATTGTATTCTACAACCATTTAAATGAAGATGTCCTGCTCCCTCAACATAAATACACACACACACACACACACACTCACTTCACTAGAGTGATCAGGCAAACAAGGACAAAGCAAGTGCCTCAGCAGAGGATATAGATGGCTGTCAGTATTGCTTTACCTTCTTTAATCATTTCAGCAAAAGGCCGGTTTGGATTTGGGACTGTATTACATGGGCCACCAGCAGAGTTGTGCAATAAGGCCATTAATATTTGAATGACACACACAAGTCAAAGCCAGGCTGCCCTCTCATGCTTGACATCATACTGATAATTAAGAAGGAGCCAAAACACAGGGCTGCATCCCTCAGTGCAAAAGCAGTTTATACACAGCAAGTGCTAATCAGTAAGTTTCGAGAAAACATCACAGTAACTATGCTAAAAAGGCACTAAAGTCTGGTTAAGTCCTAAATGGGATCCTGAAGAAAAACCACAAACCCACAACCTTAGTAGGTCAAAAACCATGTGAACACATTACGATATTAAAATTTAACTTTGACTTTATCCCTTTTTCAAAATGGGAATTACAGAATCTGGAAGAGAAGACTGAACTTACAGAAATATTTTGTGCAAGTGATATAACTCCCACGAAACAGAATAGAGGAGGAACCAGCTGGAGAAGCATCTTCTCTCATGGTAGATACAATCTCCAGGCTGTTTTACCCACTCAGAATCTTGCCAAGATTATCTTTTAGTTTTTCCATAACAAACTGTTTTTAGACCATCTCCAAGAAAAAGGCAAAAATTAGTCCAGGACTGTTGTGTAAGATGTGACTGGAAAGAACAGAAAAGTAACTCAGTCAAGTATCCAGTTAATTGGGATATAGCTCAAGAATCTCAGAAATACTCAAATTCAAAAGTACATCCAGGACAAACAGGAAGAAATACTGTCCTTCACCAAGGTGACCTTAAAATGAAGAAAGCAAATTTATTCAGGGCAGGCAATGACTGTGGTGACAGGAATTCACAATACTGAGAAAAAAAGAATAAGGACAAGCATATCAGTGGGTTTGAACAAGGCCTCTTGAAGGGAAGTCTTGGACAGTACGGAATATCAGTAATATTTAATCTTGTAGGGATTGCTAATAGGTTCAGGCCATGACAAAACAGCAGACCACAGCAATCATAAGGTGGTCTCAGTTTTGAGCTGCATATTAAACAGCATCTGCTAACAAAGCTTTGAGATTCACACCCCACTACTATAGTGTGTAGTGGTGGACAGTGATTAAGCTCATTCTGCAATCTGAGAAGGTCTCTTGGAGAGTGATGAACAGTGTGTTACAACAGCAGATTTAACTGGAGCTTCTCACGACATTCCTGATGTGGCCTGAGTAAGCACTGCTGAGTGTGTGACTACAGGTTCCAAGTGAAGAACCCCGCTGAAAAGCCATTATTCCTGGTTCCCAACACACGCTTAGAACACCAACTCAAAGCAGACTGTATTACAGCAGCTCAGGCTATACCTGCCCCGTTTCACCCAGTTTGATGTACTTGCAATGACCACTCAAGTCATTGTTAAATTCAGCTACTTAATAGGACATCTATTCTAAATACAAGCGTTATCTATTCTTAGCCCTAGAAACACCACTGCAGAGCAGGAGCAAGTCCTGGTTTTGCTCTGAGAGGTTTAAGGGTTCTGTAGGATTGTTTGCTTTTTTTTTAAATTCCAAGTAATTTTAAGGTATTCAAGTACTGAATCACCCATTAGAATAAACAAGAGCATTTTTCAATCAGGCCTACTCCAACTCAACAACTTTCTGCCCAGAAGGGCTTTTTCATAATCAGAGATGCAGCATGAACAGATGACAGCAGAATATTCTCTTAAAGGCAGGGTTTTAAAGACCAGGACAGTGAGGACAATCAAGCAACCCAAAAACTTACAGTACACCAGAACACAAGTATTTCAAAAGTGCAAAACTCAAAGCCAGCTTAAGTATGAATCAGCAAGCAGATGACACAGACCAACCACTCCAGGTGTGTTTGCACCACTATTACAAATGAAGACTGCACTGCAGAAAAGAGATTTGTTTCACAAGTGAAGTGGTCTCCATCTCTCTACAGCTGCAAACACATTGACATGTGTCACTACATGTTTTGTTGATCTAAAAAGAGAAATATGAGTAGCAATCTCTGCAATAAGCACAGAAGTGGAACAGAGTTCTATATTCGTGCACAGTACTTGATCTAAATGCAAGGTTACCTGGATAAGGAAAGTTAACATTCACTGCAAAATACTATACAACATGCAGGAATGCACCAGATGCATTGCTGCAATTAAATTTCATCTTTAAAGCAAAGCCTTTAGAACTAGATTCCTATTACAGGTCAAGATGACAATGAGAAAATTTAAATTTAAGACTGAACTGTGAAAGACAAAACTGAAGTGTGGCCATATTAAAATCAGATCTCACACTGCATACTTTTATTCTTAATATCAGATGGAAGAAGTATTGCCTTTGTAATGTAACACCTGTTAAAAATTCTAAATATTATCAAAACACTTTAAAAACACCAGGTAGATTTATACTGATAAATCATTTGGTAAAGTCTAGTTAAGCCTGATAGCCTGTAATGCACAGCAGTAACACAGGAACTACTATGAAAAAGCCAATCTCATTCATCCTCACTCCTTTCTAAAGACGAGTGGGGAAACCCAAATATAAACACATGCATGAACATCTGATAGGCAGCAAGGATGACAGGCACTCTTGACTCTCCATTCTGTGTCTGCTAATGGAATGATCAGCTTCAGAGTAAGTCTGCTTTTTATCTCTCTGCCCATAAGAGATTCACAACTACTGATGTGAACACCAAGTAAAGAAACAAAATTCCTTTTTCCTGTCAAATGTTGTAAGGAAGGCTCAATGCATTACTAACAAAGCAGAGTCACTCATTTACAAGCTTTAGAGTTATGGGTAACACAGCTTTTCCACTCTCATTGTTTTCTACCTATACAGCACAGTCAGCAGTGTAAATAATGCACAGATTTCGAGATAGGAGACCTGGGAATACTATGTTCCAACACAGGTTCAAAGCATTTTCATATCATCTGGTAGCAGCATTTTCTTCTAAATGAAGTGTTGAAGTGTATGCTCCCATTTGGAGACTTGCTTTGCCATCCCACTGCAGCAGCCTTCCAAAGGTTCCCAGGGAAGCAGCTCCCTTTTCTTGGCAGAATGCCTTACACAGCATCCCCGGATAGCTGGGAAATCCAGTGTACTGTAAGAACACAGACACCAGCACGAGATGACAATCAGAAGGCAGAGCTGCACATATCAGTAAAACAAGTACATTAAAACAGTAATTTTGGAGATAATGCCATTCAGAGCCTAGATACTGGTGCACATAAACACAAACATTATGTGCACAAAAGAATTCCGTGGCATAAGGCAGGAAGACTCTGGTAAAGTTGTTTAACAGTAAGTAATTCTAAATAGCGATTCATAGTACAAGGCAGACATTTTTAGTGAAAGTAATCCCTCTGACATCTCAAAAGACAGACTCTTAATAATTGATGCCTTCAAGAGAACTTATTAGCTGAAGCTATGTATTAAACCCCAGGAGATGCAGTCCAAGTGTTTTTCACTACATTCTGCTTGAGAACTAGGAAATAACACTACAGGTTCTAATGGCTTTAACTGCTTTCAATTACTAAAATGTGGTGAAAAACTAAATATGACCCAAAGTTCGTCAGAAGCTGCTTCTAACTACATGTGCAGCTGACGTACCAAGAGTGATCAGTCATACACAGACACGCTACTGGAAATTCTCCTGAAGAATAACCAGGCACTTCACCTAAATGACAAGAAGTGCCAGTTGTGAGGGAAGATGTAGATAGAAGCAAATCAGCCTTCCCATCCAGCACTGCCTGAGTTCTGACAGTGGCAGGACAGAGGAGTTCAAAGGTCACTTTCACAGTTGATGTGGGTTTCCTTTAAGATGCCTGGAAAATGACTGTGTTGACCACATCCACATTCTGAAATACTTTTTTGAGAACTCCTAACGAAGCTTCAGCCAAAGGAACAGGAACTGACTCATTTGTACAGTATCCATGCACTGCACAGTCACACTCAGATGTGTGCCCAAGGCACACGTGGGCAGGGATGAAGCAGGCAAAGTTCACATTGAATTTGAGAGACTCCATCCTGGGATTCTGCCTTGACACATCAGTGCTCAGCATGAAGGTGTGCTCACACACATCTTTATCACTGTCAGCCTCAGCTCTACTATTCCTGCTCCTGAGCACAAATTTATGCACAGAACTGAAGACTGCAAGCTGAGCTCCAGACTGTGAGCTGTCTGCAGTATTTTACTATTTACAACTCAAACTGGCCATGAACAAAGAGATAAAGATAAATAAGCTGTTATGTTATGCTATGTTATTACAGCCTGCAAGGGGAAAAAAACAATCCTAAACCAAGGGCACCTTTCAAAATGGACTTGGCTGTATATACTGTGTGTGAATCTACTCAGCCCTAGCTATGTCATCTTACTACAAGATAAAACAGTTCTGAAAGTGAAACATGAAGGATCCGACAAATCATTCTAATATTTCCAATTCACTTGCATGCATGGGAAAATACAATGCAGTGAGGGAAGCTCTGTACAGGACATATATACTACTAAGTATCACCTTGCAGCTGTTAGCTATGTATAGACTTGCAGAAAACAGGCATCCCATTTAAAACTCTGCTTTCTACAAAATAGGTGTGCCATTAGGCTATTGTTTAAACCCACTGAAACTGCACTGAATCATTTCCCTGAATAGCATCACAATGAAGTGGGTGTGTTGTTTTTAAAATCAAGGTGTCTGCTAAGCAAGTTCTTTTAACAATTTTTGATTATCAGCACATCCCAGAAGCACAAGACCCATCTCTGAAATTCCATAAAAATTACACTTACAAGCATAAGATGCCAAAGAAGCAACCCCGCACCAAGTATATCAGGGAAAGGAAAGGTTGGATTCCAGGAAAAAACCACCTTTGGTCTGACTACAGAATCATGCTGCTCAGGATATCCATCAGCACCTCCACTGCTCCTATCTAGCTGGGCTACTGAACACAACCCTTTAAAAGCAGGTTTACCTGACATCCCAGGAATAGTCTTCCCCACGGGTTTGGCTCTCCAGGCTATCACAAAGAAGCAATTTTATCTACAACATACAAGCTTTTTGTTTAGGATCATTCCCCCCCCCCCCCCCCCCCATGAATATTTGACTAAGCTTCCTTGCCCATATCTAGGCAACTTTTAATTGCTGTGCATTTCTGTGGTATTGAATTGCACACTGCTCCTTTACCACAGCACTGCTTTTAACCTCAGCCAAGAAA
The DNA here is from genome assembly GCF_963662255.1 of Cinclus cinclus. Taxonomy (NCBI): domain Eukaryota; kingdom Metazoa; phylum Chordata; class Aves; order Passeriformes; family Cinclidae; genus Cinclus; species Cinclus cinclus. The sequence continues at coordinate 111,757,838 of NC_085047.1, forward strand.
TAAGAAAGTTCCAGTAAGCAAATTTATCAGGCAGCAAAAAGTATATTGGAAGTGTTCAAACCAAACAAGTCAATCCCTGAAGTTACAAATTACTGAGGGTCATTCTGGCTACAACATGCAACTCCCTGGGCTCTCCCCAGAAAGTTCCAGAGAATATACACCACTCATCTTGCCAATACAGCTTTTTTCCTCCCTTTCCCTACTAGATCAGGTAGCCCAGCAGATGAATTCTAACAGGAGAGCAAGACATGCCATGGTACTTTAAACTTAAGAGGCAATTAGCAACTTTAATTCAAATATATCGCCACCTTCTGTACTCATTTTCTAGAGTATGGTGCATGTATGTTTTCAGGGTGATTTTAGTTACATAACAGCTCTACTAAAACACATAACTGCCAAGAAAGAGACACCTAGACAGGTTAACAGTCATAAGAGCTTTCCTTTGTGGTCTAATGAAACAAGTAGCACATTTCAGTTTCTTCTTACATAAAGGTTTCTCCTACCTTGCTGCTATTACTGACATACCTAGTGGAAGACATCACCTTCCCCATTTAGGAAGGAACCACTCCTCCCCATCACTCAGCCTACTGAAAACAGCTGAACAAAACCAGTAAGGCAGCTGCAACCTGGAGCATCACCCTGACACCAGCACTTTCACTAAGTTGGTATATGGATTTCAGAGCCTCGGAGCCTCATTCTTCCTACAGTCATTAGCCAGATGGGAAGAAAGCACTTTGATTTTCTGAATGTGACAGGAGATTTTTGCCTTCTCCAGCTGCAGTACTAAAGAAGGTTTCAGTGAGACCTGCCTGATATTGTTCAGCAATGTTTCTGAGCAGTTCCAGACAGGCAGGTGATCTCCCAGGTAAAGTGGTGTCACTGGTGAGAAACAAGCTCACACTACGCCTGCCTGACAAAGGGCAGCATTTTTATATTCTGTATGTGAAGACTGGGTATCATCAGCCATTTCAACTTCTCAGCCATCTGAGCATCAGAGAGCAGAGCCAGACTCCTGTAGCTGACAACAGTGGAGGAGACTGGACCACTACAGCACTCCAAGTGAGCAGCTGCTGTACAAGACGCACAAATCACAGACGGCTTCCACCAAAAGATTGCCTGGGCTCCACAGCAGAGTGGAAACAAAGCAGCCACTCAACTTCAAGTTCCTCTCCCCAGCCACAAGGCACATCATCTTCCTGTCTGCTTGCACCAACAGATGCTCCCAAGACTCTCCACTGCAGCTCAGTTCAGCTGGCACCTACTAAAGGAAGGCAAAAAAAATCTTCCAAGGATGCTCTTACGCAAGGGCAAGTTCCCTGATAAAGCAGCTTAATACCTTCACAGTCCATACTGTGGATGTTCCTGAGAACACAGAGTTTCCAACATCTCACTCTCCACACGCCCTGCCCAGGCTTTCCCTATCACAACTGCAAACACTTTTATGCAATGTACATGAGTGCTACATTTCCTATAGTTTCCGGGAGAAAGAATAAACATTGGATTTCATCCTCATTCCACAGCTGCTTGTGGGGAGGGAGGCCTCCCGTCCACTCCTTTCCTCCCCTGAGGAATTTTGGAGGCGGCGCGGAGCTCTCCCGGCCAGGGCTCCAGCTCAGCCCCCATCGCAGCATGCCCAGTTCAGCTGCTGCCACCCAACCCTGGCACTTCATCCCTGTGCCACTGCACAGGGCAAAATACCTGCCCGCTTCGGAAGCTGGCACCCTGGAGGCTGGTTTTGCTGTCAGAGGTACATTGGAAGCACTAATTACTGATGATAATCTAATTTTTTTCACTCACTAAGGACTATGTCAAGAGCAGGCTCCCAAAAAGAAGTCTATTTGTAAGCACAGCATGAATTTATTACTACTAGCACACAAAACATAGCCAGCAGAACACTTCTGCCCTCATTGACTTATTGAGAAGTCAGTGCTTTATCTAAACACGCTCAATTAAAAAGACTCATGCGCTGATAAGTGATTAGTGATGCTACAAACATAGTCATTAATGATGAATATTTACATATCCATTAATTCATTCAGAAGCTTAACCAAAAGCATAGGTCTGAGGAGTTAAATATTTGGGGATGCTACATGAGTATCTCCTCCATTCAAAAGCTGTCATCTTATAAATTAGTATATTTGGACAAAACTTGGAGATTTGCCTGAAAGTTGACTCTTCCCACATGTTAAATGAATCAAGGAAATAGTTCAAAATCCATCAAATGTTCAATTCTTTTAATTTCCACCGATGCCTCCTGAAAAAATCAGAATGGTCAATTCTTGTCTCCTCCTATTCCCAAATTTTTCACCCATTTTTAAACTTGCTAGCACATGAGCTTCCCCTTTGTATCTGCAGGTAGATACTGGCAAATACCTCCAGTTTTTGTATAAAATCAAGAATGATATCACATGATCACATTCATATGACCATCTCCCATTCAAAGTATGCAAACCCTATTCAGTAAGGCACACCTCCAAATATTGAGCCTTCATTATCACAATTATCAAAATTTTTAACTTAGCCTGAAATTTAAAGTAGGATTGGGTACAAGGATTAAAAAAGTCTGTTCTTTTAAATGTTGTTATTCGAAGTTTTAACATCTGTTCCCTCTCCCCCCAGTATAAATTAAAAGGACAAAGCAAAATGGGCCTCTTAAATGAACAACTACTCCAAGTATTTGGAATGAAGGTAGAGAACAGAAATCATTGCCAACAGAAATAATTTCACGTGTATTGCCCAACCCCACACTTGTTAGACAAGGGCACCAAAAGATTAGCAAAATACAAATATTTAATTATTCACAAGCCATCCAGACCTGTGATGTTTTCCTTAAGGTGTGAACAGCTGGCTACAAAATTTAGACCAGATGTTGCTCTTACAACGAGCACTGATTTATAAACACACAGTTTCACCACAACCAAGACAGCTACAAAACTGTACAGCACTATGCATCTATTTATAGGAGATATTTCTGATGGTGAAGGAAAGTGAAACATCTGGTTCAAGATGATTATGAAACAGACAAATCTCATCACACAGTAACTACAGAGCATAACTTTTCAAGAGCATAAACCGATGTGCAAAAACAAACCCAAAATTCTGCAGAAAGGTACCTGCACATGTATAAGGCAGCCTCATTGTACACATGGAGTGAGAAGTGACCATTAGAAGGCCAACATATTTTTTTTCAGGATGTTGACATTGCTATCTCATTATGTAGGGAATAACTCCAGTATGCAGATTCACTGGGAGGGTTGCATCACTGCCTAGTACTAAAAGCAAGCATGTACTGTTGTAACAAGAGTAAAAGCTCACATATTCAAAATGAAGGAGGCTTTGTTCTCCCTCATCTACAAAATTTTTCAGAGATATCCAGAAATTTTCAACATGGACAAAACTACTAGTAAGAGCTTGGCCTAGAAAACTTACTTCTTGATGGCTGAGATGTTCTACAGCTCACTTCTGCTCTCACAGAGCAATAAAGCACATCTCAGAAGTAGGGAAGAATCTGAACAGAGCTATACAAAAAGTCAGTAAGGATTTCCATTTGAGAAACATGTTGCTTGCTCTAGGGTTTCTAGGCAATAATTCTGTCAGATCATTAGTTTCTCTGGTTCAATACCTCATCTTATAATACACAGTATAGGCTATGCCAATACAGTATATTTTTTACAAGAACAGCTACAATTTCTTCGTTAAACCTGGATGCTTACAACAGCATATCTGGCTGTTGTATGTTATGATCAAAGACAGAAGTTTTCACCTTTATAAAGAAATCAGACTCAAAAAAAGAATAATTTCTAGGAGATTACAGAACATGTTCTATTGTGAGCCACACCCAGTCCCACCTTTCCAAATCTCTGTTCAGGCAACATGATGATCTGACTTTTGAGACACTGTGGGGACATAATAGTACACAAACTTGAAAAGGAGGTTTAAACTGTTCTTCTTGGACAAATAGTTTCAGTTCAAATTTATCACCAGGAATAGTCAGATTCAGCAGCATCTGTATTGGTAGGCAAGCCTAGACAAGGCAAGCTTTTCTGCTGGGAGTTGCACAACAGGCCCGTGTCAGTTCTCTGAGAACAGGTCAGAAACACGGCCATCAGGATCTGCTTAAAAACTGTCAGCCTAACCATTGGGACAGGATGATGGTCCAGAGAATCTCCTATGTGCCAGACAAAAGGTGTGAAAGTGAAAGAACAATTTGTAGGTCACCACTCCATCATCAATTTCAAAGCCATCAAGCAACTTGGTAAGGTTGCTTGATTCAATTCATTCTTCAACTTTACATCATCCATCTGAATCATAAAAGCAGATTTTCTGTCCTGGAACTGTTGAACTTTAAAGATTCTGCTATTTGTACCAGTAAATCACTTATTTAAATCTCTACTGCTCATCAGCCTTTATGAGCAATACAAGATCTTCACAGAAACGAGTTGATGACTATGTTCTGGCAACATGAACTGAAACCAATGATAAATCATATTCATCATATGTAGGAGACAGGAGGATTTAGATATGCACTTCACTTCTGTCCACACAGCAGTTTAGGTTTAACTTACTTTTATTGGTGCTGAGGATTTTCAACAAGGTATTTAAAGAAATATTAACAGCCTATCACAAACCTATAAAATTGCTATGCCTCTTACACACATCTATTGAAAGATGTTTCTTGTTTCACACAAATCCCAACCAAACCAGTAACACCAGCTCAACTTTTCAGCTGTGTCAACTCATTTGTAAGAAGAAATTAAACATGCTAACCCCCACAAAAAAACTACTCCAATCATGTTACGCTGCATTTCTAACAAATACAGGGGCAGAAGAACTATCTGCAGTACCAAAATTACAGCTGGATGAACAAAGTTTCTGCCCTTGTAGAGAACAGATTCCACATAAAGAAACCAGTTTTCAATCCCCAGTACAACTAGAACATAAAGGAGAAAGATTTGTTCAAAGAGCTGCAGTGAAGAAAAATAATCTAAAGGGTAATTCTTTCTTCCTTTGCCACATAAATACCGCATCTTCAGGGACTGGAAACAAGCATCCTTGCCTATTAAAATCTTTCCCTAAGTTAAGGCTAACTAGAAGTGCAACAGCTAAGCCAGCCCCCAATTCCTGGGCAGGGGAAAGAGTGATGTCTAAGAGATGGAGGAACCATGGTAGTGCCAAAAGCAATCCCTCACTGCCACACCTGGGAGCATGCACGTATGTTATTCAGACCTATGGAATCCCACCAGCTCAAGATGCTGCAGGAGGAGAGTGGTACACACCACACACTTGAAGTTTCCACAGCTCACTGTAGCCATTATAACAATTTCTGGTCTCTCACTTGAAAAACCCATTTAGTCGCAAAAAGTTATCGGTATCCAGGAGGTCTGTGTGTGTTATGTCAGAGAGGAGAGGGCTGTGACACGCACCATCACCTGGTCTAAGAACATCCAAATTAACAAGTCTGGAACTTGCCACTACCCAACAGTTCTGGGTGTCACCACGCACTGTTGCTCTATCACACGTGCAGAGGTATCCCCACACTGTCTTGCCATCCACGCCATCAGAATATTTCACGCAACTCTTTCAGCATCTAAGCTGACACAGAACTACAACAACCACCCCCCCAATAAAAAGCTAATTGCATGCATTCCTTGTGTTTCTCTACATCAGTCAGGCAACACCACCGGTAATCTTGTTATTATGACATGTAACAAAATTTACTTGTTGCAGTTAAAATTTCAAATTCCCCCAAAGCACTTTGTTTTAAAAAATAAAATGCTGGAATTGCAAACACTTTCATTACATATGCTTACAAAAATCAGACAGCAAAAACTTGCTAACAGAATGAGAGTAAAATGTGGTTTTACATGAGATCATACACTACAAAACATAAGGGGTTTTTTTATGAATAAACTGGAACAGTCAGCAGCATGACACAAACCCAAGTACAAGTAACAGACATGATCTAAACAGAATTTGACTAGAACATGTTTATTTAATTCCCAAAATTTCAGCTTATGCTTAAATCAGTCAGCCCTCACCTCATACAAATATTTCAAAACAGGTGAGCAAAATCCAGTGGGAGGGGACTGATCATTTTAATAACAGACAACAAATCGACTACAGTTAAAATTTTTTTTTTAGGCACTGACTACTTAAACAGAGTAGTATGTGATTTTCATCTTCAGGAGAGTGGGGGGGGGGGGGGGAGGGAGCGGGGGGACCTCTGGGAAGAATGCTAACCTTATGAATTCTTCCTCTGGAATTTTAATTGGTAAATCTATAAGTAAAAACGTACCCAGCTGCAGGGAGCTGCTCCCCAGCCCCACCACAATCACAGAACCTCAGAGCCGTGTGCTCAAGCCTGAAAACAGAACATTTCCCTCAGATGGTGCCCAGCCACACCTGAGTTAAGGAGGAGACTCCGACAGCAGAAGGTGGATTACACTCTTCCAGAATTGTGAAGCCAGAGTGCCTCTGGAAGACACGCTTATCTCACCATCTAGTCTTTTTATTGCTTCTCTTATTAGACATTTCCTACTCGTTTCTGCAATAAATTTAGCTACACAACAACCTTGAGCTCTATTTTTACATACAGCATTGTTCAAAGAGCTTCCGAAAATTGTATTAGGAAAGACAGAAAGGCCTTTGAACAATTAAGACAAGATTCTTAAAAGAAATGTAAACTCAACACGAGCTAGTTTCTTTTCCCCCTTTTTAGAAAAATCTTCACATCGGGATCAGAGACAGATGAAAGCAAGATATTGAAAAATAAGAAAAACTACTTTATGCATCAGAACCAACAGAGAAGACCATACTCGGCATGACACCTTTTAACCTGCAATCAAAGATCTTCCCAAGTGCATGCTGAATAAGTTACAGCTCAAAAAGAAAGCAAAAATAAAGCTTACAAAGTTTAACAGCAGACTTGAAACACAGGTTATAATTTCCACATAACATATCCATTCTTTACTTATTGACCAAACGCAAGGTCTGCAATATATTACAGGCACTACTGTTTCCCATCTGACTTGCAGGCAGTTTTCAACGTAGCAATTTGTGTACTGCATTGAAATATAATTGAAAGAAAGGTTTTTATACCCGCTCACACGGTAACGTGGTTTCTAGGATCACACTGCATTCGGAAGTCTTGTAAAAACCAACATTCTGAATCTCCACATGTATTTATACATCACTATCTCTGCTTTGAAGAGAATTGTGTCTCCGAAGTACATTACGTTTTTTTTTTCTAAACACTCAGAGGATATTAAGTAACAGGCACGTGGGAAGTTATATCTAGTTTTAACACGCAGAACGCAAAGCGATCACGCTCAGCTCGTGATTTAAAGTCACTCTAGCTTCCACACACGAAAAACAATGGCAAAGCAAACTCGCAGCGCCTGCAGCCGCAGCCTCCCCGCACACCGGGGACCCTCCCTCCGCCCACCACCACCCGCACCTGAACGCCGCGCTCCCGGGGAAGGAGAAAGGAGTTTCCCCGCGGCAAGGAAGTCTCGGGCACACGTGCTAGGGGGTACTTTTATCCAGACGGGGTTCCGAGAAACCTCCGAGGAACTTCCCCCTGGGCGAGGAGAGGAGGGGGGAGCCGGCAGCGACAGCACCCCCCCCGCTCCCCACAGGTGCGCCCCTTCCTTCCTCCCTACCCCAGCGCCGCGCACGGGGCAGAGCGCGGCTCCGCGGGCCGGGCGCTCCCGCGGGCTGCGCTCCGCACTCACCCGAGCCCGGCGGCGCTTCCCGCTAGCAGGCGGCTCCCGGCAGCCCCGGGCCGGGCCGGGCCGGGCCGGGCCGGGCCGGGCGCGATGAGGGCGGGCGCGGTTCCTGCGCGGGGCCCGGCGGGCGGCGAGGCCGCGGGAGCGGCGCGGAGCAGCGCCCGCCGCCGCCGCGCTCCGCTCTTATAGCGACCCGCCAATTAAGGGCGGCCAATCGGCGGGCGGCGGCCACGTGACGGGGCAGTTCCAATTACGGCGGAGAATTTTCTGAATTAGCGGGGTTACACAAAGGACACTCATTGAGGGGAAGGAAAAAAGGGCAGCGAGCGGGAGCGGGAACGCCCAGCCGGAGCCTGCTCGGTGATTTAAAGCAGGAAACTCCCTCGCCTCACACAGACACGGCCGCATTCAGCACCGGCCAGCATCTCCGCGGGAGGAATGTCTGGCGCACATTACGCTAATCCTCGCCCCCGAGCCGGGGTTTACACAGCCACCGCGGCCATCGCTCGCTTCCCCCCGCCCGGGGCAGAGGCGCGAAGCGGCACCTCCAGCCTCACCGCCGAAGAAGCCCTGTCTGTTACCTACACACACACACACACACACACACACACACACACACACACACACACACACACACACACACACACACACACGTACTGATATATTTACAAGTATTAGCTGGAAGCGGCTCGCAAAGCAAAGGCTGGCGGTTGGCGCTGCTCTGAAAAACTTCAGCGCGCGGCGGATGACACGGGTTAATTAAAAAAAAAAAAACCCAACAACTAAAAACGGAATTATTGAAAGGCATTAATTATTGAGCGATTAGCAATTAACAGGCCTCCCCCCCCACCCACCCGTGCCAGAAAAGGCTCCCGAAAAAAAAAAAAAAAAACAGAAAAACGCGCCTGTGCTAATTAATGCTTTACGTTTTAACTGCGAGGAATTGCTGCGAGAAGAGACGAACAGCGCATGAAAACAGGCTCGCTGAAAAGCAATGCTGAAAGCCTCACCTGCCCACACACCTGGGAGCACAGGCCAGCAGCTCCGAGCTCCTGCCCGAGACGCCACCGAGCCACGCTGCATCCTCGTTTTCCTGCCCTGGAGAAACACGGGTGAACATCACACGGGTGCAGAGAACGCCGTCCAAGGCACAGCCGGAACAAGGGCCAGGCTGCCTGCCACTGACAAGTCCTGCCAATCCCAATTTATGGGCAGGAAACGTATGCCAGGACAAACCAGCCGAGATGACTCAAGTCGCCTCTCCCCCACCCTCCTGTTCCACAGAACAACAGCCCTCTTTAGCAGCGGGGAGTAGGATCTCTTAGAGGAATGACTCAAAGTTGCTCTCAGGAGTAGGGGAAAAACCCCCACAGAACAGAAAACACCCAGTTCCCTCCCCACCCCCTTCCTCTTTTTCACATTGTATTAATTAAACGCGAAACGACCGTCTTGAGGTAACAAATACAGTAAAGAGAAATCTAGCTGGACCACAAGATAAGTTTACTGAGGTCAAACCCAAGGGAAAACTAATCTAACCACATTTTCAAATTTTTGGATTATTTCATAGACCAATAAAACCATCAAATGACAAAAACATCCTATCCTAGAATAGCATGATGGTAACAAAAAATGCTATTTTTAATTAAAGGCAGATGACTTAATAAAAATTTCACACTGTGTACATACAAAATTCAGTATCATTTTTAAATCTACTGTTATTTTTTAAAAGACAATGATCACACATTTTAAGCTTTTGGGGGTACTTTTTAATCTTTGAGTTAAAGTTATTTGATTTTAATAAAGAAATCAGAATACTTTACAAGTCTTGTCTATGAACATCACACCACTAAGTGATTTTAAATAATGGATAGATTAGTTTATGGAGAATAACATGTTCCATCTTCTTAGCAGACAGTGAATGAATCTCAAAATAGCTGGGGGTTTTCTATTCATATAAAAATGGGAGATGCACTGTCCACCTTCATTGGAACTTTAATGATAGATCACAGAATGGAAGATGAGACCTAAAATAACAGGGGGAGCTGCAGAAATTAGGAACTGGAAAGCAAACCAGGCAACACCTCCTTGAGGACTTAATAAATATGACTGTATCCCCATCTTGAAAAAAGATCCAGTTTCCTCACAACTGCAATTGAAAGTTTGTTCCAGAAGCTGCTTCTGATGGTTCGGACCTTCTGAGGTTTTTTTTTTGGTTTTTTTGTTTTTTTTTTTAAATTTCCATCTTAAACTTATTCAGGGCCAGCTGCTGGCACAACATGAAGTGATCTATATTGTCCTCTCTTTGCTAGAACAGTGCTTTTCCTTTTCCTGTGCTATACCACAAATACCCCCATTCTTCCATTCTGCAGCTCTCTGGGAGGCAGCAGTCATATCTGCCTTCAACTCTGATGAGATATTTTATGCTAACAATTTTATCACGCTTCATCTTTGAGTTCTTCCCAAAGCATTTATTATGAGGTTCTTCATGAAAATAAATTAGATTGAAACAATCAGTTCTTTTTGAATGGAAACCGTGACTCAGATGAGCCAAACACAGAATATTCCACCAAAGTATTCTATGTATAGCATTTGTGTGAATTCGTGTGCTGAAGGCAGCCAAATAACATAAGTACTCCATAATGGAAAAGCTGATTAACCATTATAAATACTTCAGAAGTACATTTTAAGGTAAATCCTCATAATATCCCTGTGAAATCGTAGTCTTTAGTCTCCTTTAGAAAATGGGAGGCCAGGAATACTTAAAATGTCATGGCCAACATCACAGAAGTTTCCATCAGGAAGTGAGCTGCACCTAGGGAGCTCTTGGCTCCCTGTCCCATGCCACATCTTCTGGAGCACACTGTGCATCTTATTCCAGCCTAGTGCTGAGCTGGATCATCCACAGTCACCTTCTATGTGGCAAAAACAGAACAGTGAAAAATTATAGAAGCTGGTCTCTAATGGGGTAAGAAGTCCTTTCAACATTGCTCTCATTGTTAAGAAATACTCTTTATGGTAAAGTCAGTATAGTTGTTGGTGGTGGCACTCTTGGGAAGTTTTTTTCAAGAGTCAGAGGCTGAGACTTTTGAACTACTGGCAGAATGAAAATGCAGAAAGGTGCATTACTGAATTGCTGGCAGTGATGGTCTAATTGCAGCAGCTTGACCACTCCGACATGACTGAAGTTCATCTGGATTCTCTCTGTTGTGTTCTCTGGGTGCCTGAACACAGAAACCAAACTAGAGCAGGAAGGCAGAGAATGAGGAACATGAGAGGGAAGTCACTGTTTTCTTCACCCTGCTCTGTGCACATTCACAGACAAAAATCTCTCACCTACTCTCCCTCTGCTGACCATTTCCTCAGGAGACCCATTCCTCTTTATTGTATGAGCAGTGGCTGTTTCCTACTGCAGTCAGCAATTGTCCTCTCCCCAGTAATTTTCTCTGCTTTCTCACCTTTGTGTCTTGGTCCAAACATGACGGATAAATTGCCTGATTGCTTTTGAGATGCTCGCCATTGACAACACTGGTATTGGACACTGGTCATGGGTATTGGACATGGGCAGGACAACACTGGTACTGGACACTGGTATTGGACATGGGCAGGACAACAGTGGTACTGGACACTGGTCATGGGTATTGGACATAGGGGCAGGACAACACTGGTACTGTACACCGGTCACTGGTGCTGGACACAGGCAGGACACCATGGTACTGCACATTGGTCACTGGTGCTGGACACAGGGGCCATCCAGCTGACAACACAGGTGAGAAGGACTGATCCTGTCAGTATTTCAGCACTCCACAGTGCTGCCAAAGGCCACCACCCACCACACCTTAGGGACTCCTGTTCCCCAGGGGAGTTAGCCCAAGCTAGGCAGTTCCCGTCTTGCATAAAGCCATGAGGCAGAAAAGGGAAAGGAAAAGGCAACACAGAGACCATAAGTGCAAGACCACTTGGCACTCTAGGTCAGGTTTATTTACAGCTCTTTGTGACCAGGACTGAAGATGTGGAAGTCATCTCAGGACTGGGGAAAAAAAGCAGATGCTCCAACTCTCGAGTTTCCCTGAGGAAGGGAGCGAGCTCCCCAGCAAACTGACACCACCCTCAATGCTAATTGCACTGAAGGATCTCCTCTGCCAGAGGGGAAGAGCCCAGCCCACGGGGAAGCTGCCAGCACCACTGGGACATGTGAACCAGGCAAAGTCACAGACTACTGACGCGTGTGAATGTACATATCATTTCCTTACAGCACCATGCAGAAGCAGAGGATATTAGGGAGAGAAGGAAGAAACGAATTTTCTCCTTTCTTCCCTACAGATCCCCTTCCCTGTCGACACTATTGAAAAAGTAAAGCTTGTAAGCACAGATATAAAGAAACATGCATCATTTAACTAGAAAGTGAGCAAGCCCATGTTTGTTTATTTTTCCTTTGCGCAAACAAGTGATCTAGGCTCTAAGAACTTTTTTATTAAAAAAGGCCACACAAAACACACAAGCAAAGAAACAAACAAACAAAAAAACCCACCCTAAAATTCAATCCTCTCTGATACTTACCCTTAAGGTATCCCCTATTTGTCTCTTTTAGTGGAAGTGGAAGGGCTGTATTAGCATGCTTGGCTGAAAATGCACTTTCTCCCACCAGTTTATGCAAGTTATGGTACCTGCTGTGACAGATTCACAGCATCAGTGTGCAGGAAGTCCCTCTGTGCTCAGTGTTATATACATAACACATGCCAGTTTTCAGAGGCACTGAGCTGCTCCTAATTTCCACTGGGATTGTTGGACTGCATCACCTCTACATACCAGCTCTCTGTAAACATCTCTTTTTCATGTATAAAACATCTCCTTTGAATGTTTGCAGTGTCTGATCACAGAATCTGAGCTGTGCTCAGCATTCAGCTCTTAGGGAACACGGCTCGTCAGACACAGTGATGGGCAGAAGTGTAACATTTGTGTTTCCAGCAGTGGGTGAAGACAGGAGCTTTCCACCACCCATCCCCAGCCGACTCTGGCACAAGCTTGTAGGAAACACTGCTACACATTTGTGTAATAGAAGCACTGCAGCTTTTATCTCTTCTTGGGGAAAAGTTTGTTAAGGACACAAAATTAAGACTAATCAAGGAGCAAATAATGCTAAAGCAAGGTCTTCTGGTGTTCCACTTCAACCAAAAAAAAAAAAAAATCCCTACATTTGGTTTTCTCAAAGAATTCTTTTTTTTCAAAGACAGACTCACAAATACAAGAACCTGACCAATTTTAGCATCGCTTGCTGCAGCTCTGCTGAACTGCTATAAGCAAGCACGACTCAAGACCAATGCAGTGCTGTTGTCTGCTAAAGTAACAAGAAAACCAGAGTACTGCTGCTGCCTCTACGGCACTTGTGAAAAGGAAGTCTTGTTAGACTAGTATCAACATAAGTAAAACAGCAGCTTGAAGAAGGATTTCATTTGCTCCGTTTCTAAATCAACTTTTTCAGACTACGGTGACATAAATATACAGTGGGTGAGGGTGGGGGAGGTTTGGGTGGGAGAAGGGGAGGATGGAGGAGGACAGGGTTTTATGCCAAGAGCTGAATCATAACCATGTGAGTAATTTTGCCTTTTTTTTTTTTTTTTTGTAAGGGTATGAATCAAATTAAATTTGTTTTGCTGTGGGTGAAGGAAGAGAGAATATAATAGCATGAATCAGAGCTATCATCAAATATGAGGCAGAGACTAAAAATTAATTACAATTACTGCCTTCTTGTAAAAAGTTTCTGCTGTAAGATGTAGCAATTTCGTTAATCAATATAATCAATTTAAAAATTCACAGGAATTAAAACCTTTAAATTACTTTCCTCTTACTTTTAATTTTTTTTCCTATTATAACAAGGAAAAGATGAGCATCTTTGAACAAAACCTTTCTTCATCTGTTAGATGCCCTTTTGCTCCAGTGATAAAAAGACTGCTGCTAATAATGAAAATTAGATATTAGACCACATGTAGTCTCTTCAGTCAAGACTAGCCCAAGGATGCAAGTCCAGGGAATACATGATTTACCACTTTAGCACAGATGCTTTATTAGGCATTGTAATAAAGACAACTTATTTAGTGAATAAACCAAACAGAAAAAGATTCAATATCCCTTTGTCTTTTCCTGTAAGAGTGAGATAAGGTCATGCAAAAATGAGTGTTGAACACTGAGTTTTTTACACTTTGGAATAGCCATTTAACCATGAGATACTGGGAAAAGCATAAAGGGCTTATACCATAAAACCCCTTTTAAAGAGGCCAACATAAATACTTGGGAACAAACCCATGCATTATTAATTACTAGTTAGATAGATAACTAAGGATATATGTATTTTTGTACTAGTAAGGAACCACTGATTTTGATAACTAAAAAGTTAGTGAGTCTTTGCCTCCAAGCTTCTAGTATGGAGAAAATGTTATTAATTCCCTGCCTGAAAAACACAATAAAGCTACAGCAAGGCATCATTTGGAATCAATTCCTCCTCCTAAACAACTCCAGATCTTTCCCATAGTAATTCCCTTGCACGCGCCCAGTAAAACTCTCTGTATAAAGGATGGGTATACAGCATGTTCAGGAATTCAGCTGAACCACGAGCCTTAAGGATGCAATTCCCAGACAGACAGAAAACTTCTGTCAAGCCCACTGCAGCTGCTGTGACTTTCTAGTGGTGTGGGGAAAGAAGAAAATGTAAGACAATTCCCTCAGCCATCCTGGATGACCCCCCTGGGACATCTCAAACACGAAGCTGCTGGCCCAACAACCTCCTTGCTACCTCATGGAATATGTTCCTCCTTTTTTATCAGCATCACTCAGCACCCAGGTCCACCCAAGCCTGTGCCAGGTAGGACAAAAGCCCAGACAACTTTGCAGTGCTTGGTGAGAGGCACATTCAATACATCCCATATGGATTATCCCAGCCCTACAGCATCTCACAGCCCCACCTCACATGCCCTGCATGGGAACAGAATAACTCAGAAGACGTCTTTGAAATACTCACCCAAGACTGAAGGATTACCAGACAACAGCACCCATTGGAATCCCTCTCTAAAACACAGCAACTGAAACTCTCCAACAAATCTTAAAAATCCCTCAAAACACAGCAATAGAAATTCTCTTGCAAAGAGATCAGTGTCACTGTGGCAATCAGTATTTTGAGATGGTCTGGTGGTAAAATAAGAATATATACTTTTTTTTTTTATATTTACAACCACAAAGAAGACCAATTCCCCCTCACTTTCCTCAAGATAAAAATCACTGATGCTCCTAATTTTACTTGCAATGAAGAATAAGCTCCAAGTAGAAATAAAATGCAAGTTGCCAGAAGTTAACCAGAAGATGCTTAATATCTTTTCCTGAAGGATAAGCCAGCATTTTTACCATAACTGTGGTCATCTTTATTTATTACACAACAGATTAGCACAGGCCATGGTTTGTTGTGCTTTTTTACATTTCTGGTTAAGTTATTTCTCAACTACTGTGTAGAAACCAAACTTCTCAAATGTCCATCCTCCTTATTTTGGCATACAATGGCAGAGCTCAGTAGGGACTTTTACTGTCCTACAGATGATACACATCAGTCAGTAAAGTTAATTCCCAGCTTTCCATGGCAAACAGTTGCCATTTCTTGTGGGAGTCAGAAAGTTACAGAGAGGAAAAGAACATTTTTCTTTGGCAAAAAAACCCCATTGTATACCAATATTGATCAGAGCAGTAACATTTTCAGCCACTAAACAGGAAAGCTCTTACACCTCAGTCCAAGATATTAATCATGGTTTAAATATTATTACATGCAATGTAATTTTGTGTATTTTAGCTATGAGTTTTTTAAGTAGCTTCTAGAACACATCTCTTCTACCAGTTCTTCTCAGCTGTCTCAGTGACAAATTTAAAAGGGAGCCTTCTATCTAGGCACTTGGCTACAAAATCCTATTAAGGGTAGTCTAATTTTTATCCAAGTACAGAAAATAATACACTTATGCACTTAGCAAAATCATTAGGGATTTATCTAAACACCACAGATTTTTGTAGAAAACCTCCTGTAAACGCAGTTGCTTTAAATTAGTACACATAATACTACTATTTATTTACTTTAATGGCTTAAGAAGTATTTTCGAAAGTAGCCTTTGAAAACTGAAATTCTGTTTTGCTTTCAAAAAAATCACACATCCTTCACATTTTCAGAATTGCTGGAACAGCTCAAGAAAAGATGATGGGAAATTCCATTTGAAAATGCCAACACTTGCAAATACAATTTCAAGTATAGGATGGGAACATGATCAAGAGCGAAGAACAAATACCTCTCCACAATTACACACTTTTTTCCTCCAATCCTATGAAGAAAAGCTATAGGTAGGGGGAGTGTGTGGGGATGTGAGGAAACTGAGTTGCAGTCAGGAACATAGCACACCACTCATAATAATTATAGAATTTTTTTTTTCAAAGCTCATAGGCACAATGTGGCCATGGGTACAAAACCATGCTTGCCCTACAGTGCATTTTTTATCCCTGCCCTGTTAAATTTAAAAGGCAGTCCAGGATTATGAGTTTTGGTGACTTCATAATGGATGCACATGTGAGCTTTTAAATTAGCCTGTGATTCCTGAAACCCATTATTTGAAATTTGTTTCAAGGCATGCTCCAGGAGAGAGAGAAGTCTTAGCACAGACAATTCTGATCTGGCACCTTTTACAGAGCTAACAGGAGGCATTTGATTTGCACGGATTAGTGAAGCCAGAGCAGGCTGATTCACGTGCCTACAACGGCTTCTGCACCCCAGAACTGCATCCAGAAGAGGGTCACAATACTAATAAACGCAAAATTAATTTCACACCTCCTAAATTACAAGGCAAGCCTTATCAGTGCTAGACTGAGAGCTTCTAGGGGCAGAGACAGCCTTGTCTGCCTCTCTTGCAGAGCATTAATCATGCTGTGGGTGCTCAGGGCTAATAAGACACACGTAAATCTATTCTGATGTGGTTTTTTGCCACTTCAGACTCGAGGAGAGTCACACACACACAGACATAATCTTACCTCTCTACCTAACGATACACTAATGCGCCTAATTGAAAAAACAAGTCTTGATAGGAACAGAAAGGCTTTGTTTTTGTTTATGCCACCCAGACAGAGTCTGTGGCTATACAATGCAAATAGTTGGCAAAACCTAAACCGCAAGTATGCAGCAGCACTGTGAGTAATAAAGATAATGTTTGTATTTTGTTTATGAAGAGCCCTAACCAAACACTAAAGCAAGCGTACCGAAACCAAACACCACTCAGATCTTTAGAAAGACTTCAGAGGATCCAAATCGTATCATTTAATCACTTTGTTCTTTAACAATCTAAACATCACTTAAAATTTACAAGCAGTAATTCTGTGTAAGTTCTCTGAGCTGAAAAATGGGATGTAGCCAGTTGCCTTTTTCTACCCCAACTATTAAAGTTCAAACAAATCAAGCTCTATTACCGAGGGAAAAATAAAAAACACCTTGCAAAATTCCCTTGCCCCTAAGGCTGAGAAATGCTGTATTGCTCAGCCAGTATGGAATTCCTCCATCTCTGGAGTCATGTGAAAGTATCTTGCAGTTACTTCACTCTGCTGAATAATCTGCAAATCTGCATACAACTTTGACAACACACCTGTACTTCTGTGTGGAGTGCATGGATAAGAAATGTATTCTCTACTTCACAAAAAAAAAAAAGGAAGAAATAAAAAAAGGAAGAAGAGGTGCTGAGGTAAGACCTCTTGCTAAAAGACAAAAGACAGATAGAAAGCTGAAGCTCCAACTGGTTCCTCCCCACAGGGTGCACCAGAGGCAGCCTGGAGAGCTGTGCATGACTGTCCCTGAAAGATGTTGAGCGAAGCTGCCGACACATACCTTAAAAAGCACAGTCTGGTCTGTAATACCATTCTTTCCAACCCCTGTGTATGACATAAGTGATCAAAAGAGCCAGCACAATCAACCTGCAAGGAGCTGCCCAAAAAAAATGTGGGGAGCCTGGCTTGGAGAACTCTCAGTAAGACTTCACCTAGAATTGAGATGCAGAACAAAGGCACAGTCAGGTCTCCCTGCACAGAACTGGGACACTTCCCTTCCTAAGCCATGGTTCTGAGCTTCCACGGGCAGCCCAGACCCCTCTGCAGATGCTGCCAAGAAAGATTTAAAACCATGTCGCCAGGTGACCCAGACCTGCTCAGCAATCAGGTGCTTAAGCAGGGACAGTGCTGACCCCCTGTTACCTGCCTGAATGGCCAGGTCTGGGTACACCACCCCATTTTATACCTTGGCTGCTATGACATGACTGTGGCCAAGTCTGCTTGGGCAGAGCCTTTTCTCTAGCAAAAAATGACCACAAGTGACATCTTGAAGAACTACACTGCACACATGTGGAGAAGATCAACAGAAACATTCTCTTCCAAACAAAAAGCACGCCAGCAATACTAAATCTTCTGCTCTAAGCTGGCTGTCTTGTCCTAAGGAAAATCTTCTGGTGAACTGGCTAGACAGGACTTGGAGAAAGAGCAGAGACTGCCTTATCACCACCATCACCTGAAATCATGACTGTATGAGAGGCTGTGTTGGTTGGGTCTTTGCTTACCAGGCTTCTCAGAGACAGCCTTGGCAAATAAGGCACTGGAAAATAACATCTCTTGTCTGACTGTCACCCCCACACACTCAGGGACAATTGTGAAACACTCCTGTGGAAATCCTATCAGCCTGTAGCTGGAGGGGAAGGACCAGCATGGGATGTATGTATGTATGCATGTGTGTAGGAGGGATCATCAACAGCAGAGCAGCAGCTAAAGGGAGAAAAAAAACAAACCAAAAAAAGGCCAAACCAACAAAAACAAACTCACCCCAAGAAAGAAAGCTCCAGGAGTAGTTAACATGTTCACAAGGATGACTTCCCTCCTTCTATACCCCTAACATTTCCTTTCTCTTATGCACCCACCTGCTTTGTAAAGGGAGCTGCATCACAGCCATTACTACAATTAAATGGGCAGACTGGGAACTGTGCACCATCTCTTCAGCATTTCTCTGGCCAATACTCCCAAAAGTGGCACCTTGGTAACTCCTCATAAGAGCTATTTAAGCTTCCTGTTTGTTCAGCAGCCTAAGGATCCCACTCATAGATCTCTGCTGGAAAAACACGTGAACAGCTACTGAAACTCTCCAAGAGCAGGCAAAAAGTGATCAGCACATTTTCTTTCCTTCATGTCACGGACATCATCAGCTCTGTTACTAAATGTCCCTTGCCTTCAACACCCAAATTGCTCCATTCCACAAGGAGAATCCTTCAGTTAAACCCTTCCTAAAGCCAAAGTGTCCCTACACATGGAGTATCAGCACTCCCAGGGCACTCTGGCTACACGTGCAGAATCGCCAATAAGGGAAGGTGGCACATTTAGATATTCCTGGAGCTCTGCTTGCACCTTCCTGCCCCACAGCAGTCCTCCCATGACACAGATGCAGCCAAGTTTGGCAGGATTGTTATACTCCATGCCCAGGAATCCTTTCATTTCCTGCAGACTCTGAGTGTCCTGCACTTAAATCCAGGACACCTAACCACCTAGACACCACCACAATTAAACGTGCTGAGAAGCAGGTTAGATTAAAAATACGCTGTAACAAACATCTTAAAATATGTGCGCTCAGTCAAGTGTGAAAGGTAAGTGGTGATGGTACATTGAAGTATTGCTGTTCACAGGGTAGCTTAAAAATACCTGATTTATTGCCCTTTGGCAACATTGTGTCTGGAGACAATCAAGCACTCTTACCTCTCCTACACTGAACAGAGTGCACAATATCATTCTCACGGAAATACTACGTCATTTTTAGGTATCTTGTTCAAACTATGAATGGTTAGGTTATTTTCTCATCTTAATACATGATGTAAAACCTCCGGACATATGGTAGCATTTGTATGCTTTCAGGCAAGCAGTGATAACTTTCAAATGTTACTTCCCCTCTTCCTCCTCCACTACATGAAACAAATATACTGGAACCCATTTAAATCTTAGTGACAAACACATTTAAGAGAGACTAATTTCAGTTAAAGTTTCCAAATGTCAGATGTACACGTTAAATAATTACACTAAAAGAATGAAGAGCAGATGAATTCTCATTCTCGTTATTGGTTGCAAAAGTGCCTGTATATTTCCAATAAGGATTGCACAACTTTATGAGACAATGCTTGTGCCTAAATTAGCAAGGAATAAACAAGTGTCAGCTCATACTTACATGGACATCTGACAAGTATCATTCATGCTAACTCAACACTACCAGACTAGAGGGATTGCTGCTGTCTCATCCAGTTTTTTAAGTATCAATCCACAACTGCTTCTCTTTTTCTAGTTTAAGATCCATAGGAAAACTCTATTTCTGAATAATGGTTACAAACTGTCTGCGGACTAAGGCTTGGATTTCTCAGAGGGGGAAAGCCACAAAATTCATAAATGAAGGTATGGCATCATACATGTCAAGGTACTTAATTAAGAGGAGAAGTCATCTCCAGGAAGGGACAAGAACCTGCAGCAGCAAGTCCAGAGGAGGCCACGATGATCATTATGAGGATGGAACACCCCTCCTATGAGGAAAAGTGGAGAGAATTTGGATTGTCCAGCCTGGAAAAGACATGACTTTGAGGTGACCAAGCTGTGGCATTCCAGTACCTGAAGGCAGCTACAAGAAAGATGGAAAGGGATTATTTACAAGGGCCTGGGGTGACAGGAGACGGCTGAATGGATTCAGACTGAAAGACAGGAGGGTTAGATCCAATATTAGGAAGAAATTCTTGACTGTGAGGGTGGTGAGGCCCTGGCTCAGGTTGCCCAGAAGAGTTGCGGATGCCCTGGAGGGATTCAAAGCCAGGCTGGACAGGGCTCTGGGCAACCTGGTCTAGTGGAAGGTATCCCTGTCCATAGCAGGGGACACTGGAACTACATAATCTTTAAGGTCCCTTCCAATCAATCCCCTTCTATGATTCTAAGGCTTTGCCCGCCATATTCCTTGGAAAAATAAAGGTACATTTTCCCAGGAGCTTTTTACATTTACCAGATCATCTCCTGTTATTGAGAAACATGCATATCCTCTCCAAAGCACATAGCAGAGTGGCACTGGAGTGGTTCAGGTTCCTCTCTGATTGAATGCTGTACTGTCATCCATTATTACTCAAGGCCACTCATAACATGCATTAACATTTATAAAGTTGGAATCAATTCAGCCTGTCCACCCAATAGCTGACTAACTGGATGTTATTACTTGAAAAAATAAATATCACATAAAGGGAAAACAAAATAACCTGGGTACACAGTGTAACCCACTCTATGCCTGTATTTTATCTAACTTGAGCATTACTAAAACAGAATAAATTGTCAAGTATTTAATCTGTAACAGCTTCTAAGCTTCTCACAGAACAAGAAGACTGAAGACTACACAATTAATATTCTGCACTTTCATAACTGAGAAGAAAATCTAAACAGACAAATATTTTCTACTAGTTAGGGCTTAACTTTTTAACTAGTTAACTTACTACTATTCCTTTAAATAAATTAAAAATTGCTGTGTGCTTCAGGGGGAAACAGGCACCAGTAACAACAAGATGCTCAGCATTTCTGTGCCAAATGCGCACATACTGAACATAGAACACATCCAGAGCTGCACATCTTTCACCACCTTGACCAAAATTAAAGGGAATAAACCTCACCCCAAAACACTGCTTACAAGCGCTTTGCTTGCAGAAAACACAATGCAAATTTGCATGAAGTTAATTGGAAGCCAGTAAATGCTGCACGCCTGCATGGGAGCTAGGACATGTCGAGTTAATACGCAGAACCTTTAGGTGCTGCCCAGAATTATCCCTGTGCCTGGAGCTCGGTGGGCTCCGTATGCTGTGTCTTGGTTTGGGATTTTAAAAGGTGTTCGAGGAAGCACAGCTAGGACCCCACAATCCCCACCCAGCCCTGAGTGCTGCTATGGGGCCGCTGAGGAGCCAGCCTGTCCATCCCATCCCATCCCATCCCATCCCATCCCATCCCATCCCATCCCATCCCATCCCATCCCGGTCATTCTTCCCCCACCACCACCTCCATTCCCTCCCTCCCAACCCTGCTCGGTACTCGAGGTCCTTCCCGTGGGTTTGGTGCACAGGCACTTAAAATCTCTTCCAGTTAAAGCCCTACACCAACCCTCAAAAGCACACATCAGCCACCACCACCCCCAGGCAGTAAATCCCCATCCTGACTTGCTGGGCTGAGCTCTCCTTCAAGACAGAGAGGTTTTTTTCGGGGGGGATTCCCCCCCCTGTTCTCAGGAAACATTTACATCAGTGTCTACAAAACATTCTTCAGAGACTGATGAAAAGCTCTGAAAACAGCTTTGTCTTCAATTACAAAGAATATTCAGCTTTAGCACGTAATGTAGGTCCCATATCAGACAACATTTTGCACAAGTGACCACAGAACAAAATGTTCAGTGAAAAAGCTTTAACTCTATGGCTTGCTTTTCTTTAGAGAAATTTGGTGTGATGATGAACAGGTTGGGCTATGGGAAAGGCTCATTACATCTTCAGAATTCTCACAACACTTAAGATTTCTAATCTCACAACAGTGAGACTTCTTAATTTTAGTGAATCGCAGAAATTATTTTCTTCAATATTCTTTGGAAAAATATACTCTCCTATAAATTTTCCAGATAGAGTGATCAGCAAGAGATCCCACATAGCATTGCTCAGAATCAATGGTACAATTTGAGCATGCATAGATTAAAATACAATTAAAACCACAGTTGTCTATTTGCAAGATTTATTGCAACACTTCAGATCTGGCCACTCCTCAGGAGCAAACTTCCTGAGAATGTCATACCCTGCTCCAAAAAGCAGCAATTCCCACCCAGTAGGAAGCTGTGGGCAGTCTTGGAAAAAAGCAATGAATTTGTATCACAGATTAAATGTAGAGATTAGAGGATTAAAATTTTCTGTCATGTAGTGCACACTTGAATATTTAATGATTACATAAATGAGGAGAAAACAGTTGGGAAAGCAAGTCTTGAACTTCTATTGTTATGGCAGACAAGATGTGCCATTAAAATAGGTCTCTGTTTTTAAGGAAAAAAAATTCTGATGAAAACAACACCTTGAGCAGTGGCACTGTGCAGTGCAAAACTACATTAACTTGTCATAATATGTTGCTTCTGTTAGTATGACTTTCAATTGAACGACAAAATAAAAATGAGCTTCAGAATACACAGAATTACTGAAGTGCTTGGAATGCAACACTTGGGAAGCACCCCTAATGTGGATTTTCTGATTCCTCTTGTTGAGATGCAAATGATTGCCAGCCCCAGTTGCAGGTCACTATTTTGGGGTTTACCCATATTCTTGTCTTACAAATGACAAGTCACGACACACAAATAAATTTCTCAGAAAAGGTGATTCAATGTAAAGCTGGCTACGATCTGAATGAATGGGGGGAAAAAACCCCTAAAACCCCCAAAACTTATTAAGAAGCCATTTGCTTAATTTAAATCACAGCTCTTCTTCTTCAATTTCAGTCATATTCTACTTTCTGTGAGCAAGTACTGAGTCCTGATTTTGCTCAAGAACTTTGGACATCATCAGCATCACTGACTAACTCTTCAAATACTTCCTCGTCTTTTGAGATTTTTATAATATGGGACATTTATGATGCTTACTATGACACCTTCTGTTTTCAGGCCCACAAAATTCCTTCTCATCAGTTTCCACAGAGTGCAATCTGCTGTCGCTAGTCCTGTGGTGGCAGGGGAGAGAAAGGATGGCAAAAGCTGACAGGGAAAAGTCCCGAGCAAGCAGCTCCACACGCCCGGTCCTTCCATCTCTCTGAGCATCCCCTTTATTCTTAAGATACTCCAAAAGTATACAGAGATATTTTCAGATCAAGGATAGTTCCTTGCTTGTGCCTTTTCCTCAGTGAACTGACTGGATACTGAGTTTGTGGAACTGAGGTTTAGAGCACATGGTGCAGTGACAGCTCTCAGATGAAATGTGTGTTGTGGCAGGACTTTTGCTTCTGAATAATCATTCATCATAAAGAGTGAGTAAGTGTCAGAGCTCATGACTCTTTTAGAAGCTTATTGCTACTATCAGTGCATACAGTAGTGAGAGAATTTTTTTTTTCTTCTCAACTCCTAAGAGGGAAAGCAAAATTGATTTGGGAAGTAGCTCACGTATATTGATATTAAATATTAACATGAAACACTTGATTTAGAAAGCTTTGGGCATTTCCAACATTTTGTTACAGTCCAAAAGATTAAGCAAAGTTCACAAGCAGCCTTTCCGAGTGATCCAGACATGTTAAAAATCATTCTGCTCCTACAGCAAGGCTAAATCTGGTTTTCTAACTTTAATGTCACATTTCAGTAAGCAGAGACTTCTGGAGATTTTTTTTTTTTATTGTTGCAGCATATTATCAGTTTTCATTGAGGTGTTTTTTAGTATGTCTCTGCATACTGTTAATCACCACTTACAGTGTATTACATCACACAACCTGCACCAATACAGAAGAAATGCATAAAACCACAGAATGATAGAATGGGCTGGAAGGGACCTTAAAGACCATTTAATTCCAACTCTGCCATGAGCAGGGACACCTTCCACTAGACCAGGTTGCTCAGAGCCACACCCAACCACACCTTGAACATCTCTGAGCATGGGGCAGCCACAACATCCCTGGGCAGCTTCTGCCAGTGCCTCACCACCCTCACAAGTAAAGAATTCCTTCCTAATACCTAATCCTAACTCTTTTTCAGTTTGAATCCCCTTTCAGTTTCTCCCGTTGTCCTGTCTCTACACGCCCTTGTAAAAAGTCCCCTCTCCGTCCTATCAGGGAAAAGCGAGAAACTAGAGAGTGAGAGACGCTAAATTTGCTGGAGCTGCCTTTAGCATACTCTTCTTTTCATTTTCTGAGGGTGAAAAAGCAAAAGTTCATCCTTCGTTTCTCCAGCCGTGGTAATTCCCCCAAGGCAGCGGAGCGGCGCGGGCGGTGCAGTACCGCGTCCTGCCACGGGAGGGCGACAGCGGCGCCGCCCCGCCCGTTCCCAGGCTGCCAGCACAAAACCCCCGGCACCAATTTGGAGCCAAACCAGCACCAAAAAACACCCCAAAACCCCTCTGAGAGCACCCCAAAGGCACCAGGAGGATCCTGACAGGCGACAGTGAAACCTCACGGGGCTGCCCGAGCTTTAGTATGCAAGTGAAGCCTTAAGAGATTTCGTGTGAATAATACCAAAAAGGTCTAAACTTCTTAGTGCTGCAGGACTGGAAAATCCCATTTCAGATGTTGGTGCTCATAACTAGGAAAGAGGGGAATGAAGGGTTTTGGTTTTAAGCAGCTGAAGTGCTGTCCAACTGCAAGACAAGTGGGATGTAGCACTTAAGTAATGACTGTTTTGGTGTTAAGTTACGCCCTAAAATGTACAGAGATCTTACTAAATGAGTAACAGCAGGGTCTGCCCTCTATCTAGTAATAAAAAGCAAAACAAAACAAAAAAACATATTCCAAAATTAATTATAATAATCCGTGATAAAATGTATAGCAAAACAGTTCATTATAATAAATATTCCATTAAAATACTGGAATTCAACTTTCTTGAGGGTTCTTTGAAATTCTTAGACCAATTTTACCTATGAAAGTAAGCATCTCTGTATTTAAAGGTGCTAGGAGCTCATGTTCTTATAAGTTTACTCAGTACAGCTGTTAAACTCTTAATTCTTCTGCTCTAAAACTGCTCTAAGGAAAATTAAATGCTGCAGATGTTATCCTTTATAATGCCATATACAAAGAATCAGTTCCTCATTTGCAGGGCAAGTTATTTATTTTTTCCTGCTGATCTTCAAGGCAATCATGATCATTAGGCATTGCCAGGGTTAAATAAACATGACCTAAAGTCAGAAGTTATGTGAAAGAGATATCCTCATGTCAATAAGTGGAAATCTAGGAACTGCACTTGAAATATTTCAAGCAAATCCCTCTCTTCAGATGAAAACATATTAAGAACACAAGTGAAAAGGCAGAAATAGACCTGAAACTAAAACATTTCCTGTCTCTGAGATATATTTGAACTAGACAGTCTACACTAGTAAAGATACTAGTGGTCACAGATAATCAACAGGTTAAACTCCATAAAATAAAGGAAACAAAACCCAAAAACCAAAATGTCAACAAGAAGACAAAAAAACCCCCGAAAAACCCAAAAAACCCACCACGCAAGCAAACAAAAAAAGACAAAAACAAACAAACAAAAAAAAAGAAATAAATGAATACTTTTATTCTCTCTGAAGTTTTTACTCACTTCAGTTCCACACATCTGACCCTCTTTCACTCCACAGCAACACCCCTGGGTGAGGATCCTGCGTGTGCCCTGGCAGCATTTTCTGCAGCGTGCAGCCCGGACAAGCCCACCTGCAAGGAATTCCCCTAAGGACAACTCTGAGAGGAGCTTAAGAAGATTTGCATCCATTCATAAAAGATCCCTTTGCTTAAGATGAAACCAATGTGCAACGGCTTGCAGGAACTTGGGGAACTCTCAGGGCTATTGCCTCACTTTCCAGAGCCCCAAGCCCATGCAATTCCCAGATCTTACAGGGAAGGTGGGCACTGAACACCAAGTGCCTGCTGCTGGCCCTCATGGCAAGCAGAGGAGCCACTTCAGAGCAATCCCAATCCCTGCTCTCCAGAACCATTGTTGCCTGACATTGCTTTACTCCACCAAGCTTTCCTCACCTCATGAAACCTCCCCTCCTCCCAATCCCACAAGAAGAGAAAAGCACATCTCGAAAACCTTCAGTGGAGAACTATTGCCAAGGGTTATTAGGAACTGAGGAGTGCTCCCTGCACCATGATCTACTGCAAAACCTAACTTCACAGCTCTTATCCCTTGCTGTAAATTCACTGCTACTCTCAATCTGTCTGATGCTTCCCATGCTTTTGCAATTACCCTCCCAGATTTCCACTCAAACCTGGGTGTTTCCTCAGGCTTGCACATGATAAAGGTCCACTGAAGCCAACAGGAAAGCTCCTCCACCTATCCCACAACCCCATTCCAGGGTCTTCTCCAGATCAAACCTCAGCATATCTGAGCATCTAAGAACCTGCTGTTGTTATGAGACAATACCAACATCCCACAGCCAACTTGTCATAAGCAGACACTTTTTAACAATGAGAAAAAGAGAAACATCATGAAATTAAACAAAAAAATGGAAAGTCACGCATCTTTGTTACTCTTGTGTATAGCACCAGCCTCTTAGAAAAAAGTAGGGCTCGAATAGTTTTTATTGAAATACTGCAAATTAGTGAGGAGTAATGGTACCAGTAAAACATTTGTATGACAGGTTTTCAAACTAAAATTCTCATCCCTAGACCACGAGAGCTGCAGGTGGGAGCTGGGAGCACTTGCCTGCTTTTTTCATCTTAAAAAACTCTGAGCACATCTTTAAACAGGAGTAATTCAGAACTTCAGAGAGTTATCTGAGCTCTTACAGTAAGGGAAGAAAAACAGTAAGGAAGAAAATTTTGCATAGTTAAGTTTAAAGAGAGGAGAATGTGGCACAATAGCCAGACATAAAACCAGTTAAACCCCACTTTTATCTGTCACACCCACCAGGCATTTTCATTCTGCATTCTTTCATTTATAATAAGTGCACTTACTACTGGTTTTCAATCTGTTTTCTTGCTAAGACATTATATAACAGGAATTAAGGAGTCAGAGCCCTTTGAAGCACCTTCAGCACATAAGACTCATTCACCAGGTTGTTGGACACAATGAAAGAAAAGATGCACCAAGAGCACTTGCACAATCCTCTTCCCCAGTCATCTGCTTCAGCTCTGCCACCTATCTTTTAGGTTATGGTCAGCAGACTTTAAAGAGCTTCAGCTTTATGAATCTTTGGGGGTTTTTTTAAGACGTATTTTACTACCAATGGGTACAAAAGCAGCCACCCAAGGCTGAACGGAGTTTTTATCCTGAACTGTTGTACTGGTCCTTTAACTTTTTATGACTCATAGTTCAAGTATTTGGGAATTCCCCTCTAAATATGAGTTTGACACGCTCGCATTATAGAAAGTAATTTTATTCAAGAAGTAACAAAATGCAATATTCATGCAATACCCAGGTCTATATTTAACACCACACAATTGTTTTTTTTCTTCTTTTTTTTTTTGCAATAAAGCTTCTAATTAAAGACAGATTAAAAAAATTGAGAACAAGACTGAATAGCAGAAGTAGCATCATTGAAATAGACAATCACAGTGTTGCACATCCAAGCAAGTCAGGCTTTTTTTTTTTTAAACTGTTCAAACCACGTTACAGCTGTTTACCTTCTTCCCTGGACCCCCCAGCTGCATGTAAGAGTGCACAGCTTCTCTCTTACCTGTGTGCTGAAGTCCCTTCTTGGTGGGCTGGCTACTCATCAGGGATCACCTGACTAAATCCTGGAAAGAAATTAAAATATAATCAGCTGACCGCCCTTGCTCACTGGCTTTAGCACAAATACTCCTCTCCACAGCACTTTGTCATGTGAGGCAGGACAGAACCAGCTGTCATTGCTCCAGAAAAAAAGGGAAACGGGCCCCTCCGTTTCCACCTCCTTCCTTCCTCCTCGCTCACTCTTTCCTATCTGTCCCTGCCTCCGACCTCCTCCCTTTTTCTCATTCTTCCACTTTGCTCATTCACTGCCCGCCCGGCTGGGGTCTCCCAGGGGAAGCCGCATTCCACAGCGCACAAGCATTTCCCCTGCATCCCGAGGTTTCCCAACAAGCTGCCTACACATTTGTAGTGGGAAAAAAAAAAAAAAAAAAAAAAAAAGTGAGAGAGAGAGAGAGAGAGAGAGAGAGAGAGAGAGAGAGAGGGAGAAAAGGCACCACATTCCACAACCCTCAGTCAGCCCTGGCAGACTAGGAGACATTTTCAGTCACACAGCACAAACTGCATTAGTCAGAGCTGGAGGACCACACACTTTGTACCACTACCATGCTAACAGAGAATGGTCCGAGCAGAGCTACAGGAAAAAGGAAAGGAGGGGCTCCTGTTGGTGCTTCCATTTTACATGGGGTGGCCACCTAAGAATATGAAAAAATGCGCAGGAAAAGGCCCCAGAGTTGACATTCCCAGCAGAAACAACGTGGATGTGGGCAGCGGGGAAAGCCGTCCGCTCAGGGAGCGCCACCTCTGCCGAAGGGACCCCCAGCAGAACGTGTCATTCCACAAGGCTGCAAGACACTGTCTAAATCACAACTCCTATCTCCCCGACGGTGCGTGCATAGGAAATGCAAGTCTAGAAAAAGCGAAAGTAATACTGCGTGATTCAGATTCCCCGAAACCACATGTACTTTCAGTTCAGACTCCTCTCCTCTTCGCTGCTCCTTACAGCTCTGCAGCTTTATCCATCTATGGAGTTTTGTTTCCTCTACTTACGCAGTTTCAGCCCTCCGTGCTCGCAGGGAATCTGATCAGCAAGAAACGAGGAGGGAGCTCGGCGTTAAAAGAAAAAAAAAAAAGAAAAAAAAACCAAAAAAAAAACCTCTCCGTCCTCATCCCAATGACCTAATCACTCATCTATCTGCTCACTGCTTCCGTCCCCCACACGCGCTTATCTCCTGCTTGGAGGCATTTTAGGAGTGAGGACACGGCTTGGGAGGAAACACCGCTCCTAAAATCCCATCACAGAGGGACAGCGCTGCGAGGAGCACGCGTTTGTGTCCGCTGGGAACAGCGCCGCGGAGCCCCCACCCCCAATTCCCGGCTCCCCAACCCCAAATTCCCGGCTCCCCAACCTCACACTCCCTTCTCTCAGCCCCCAATTCCTGCTCCTAAACCCGAATTCCCGGCTCTCAGCCCCGAATTCCCTTCTTCCAGTCCCAAATTCCCGGCTCCTCACGGGACTGTCCCTAACACACCCTGCCAAGACCCAGGGGCTTAACCCAGAGTTAGGGAAGTGAAAGGAGGCGGGGGAAGATGGGGAGAACCCTCAAGCGCCTGCACTGGAATTTCTCTTCAGAAAAGTCCATGCTTTAATGAAAGACTGATACTAGATACCACAAAGAAACTTTTATTTCTGTAGGCACATGACTCAGATGCATTTTCTGTGTGGGTTATGCGGTTGTGTTATGTTTCATCTTAAAAAACTGTTTCAAAGAGACCTTTAAACATTAGTTTTAAGCAAAACTCGATGTGTTTATGTACAGTGAGTGTTGTTAAACTGCCTTTTATTGCACACTGCTGTATAAAGCAGAGACGCTAATGTCTGTTTTCATTATAGACATAATTTGAATCTAATATTAACACAATAACCTGCAAAAATATTTATTTTAAATTACTTCCCTAAATAGTTTCCAGAAAAGTAAACAAACTGAACCCCTCAGCAAAACAGATCCCCTTAGTTACAGTATTGTTATCTGCCCTCCTTTCTCATTTTCTCGATTTTGAAAATACATTTACTCACTGCGTTATTGACTTAGATGCATTAGTTTATAAAATAAATGGTAGCTGCTGCTGTGCAGTATTTCAGCAGAGGAAGGCTGTCCAGAACTGCCTCAGAGACTGAACACTGCCGCCATTATAACAAAAGCATTAAAATGAATAATTCATGAGCAGAGGAAGTACCCTACCATTAAAAGGCACCGACTATTTCATGAATTGTCCAAAAGCTACCCTTCTTACTGCCCAGTTCCTCTTACTACTTAACTACGTTTCGTTTTTCTAAAATGGCATCAAGTAGTAATCATCAGAAACACATGGACCACTTGTAGACCCTCCTGAGGAGTAAGAAATGAAAGCTAAAAAAGTGAGCCAGAGAGAGGGAGGGGAAAAAAAAAGTATTTCTATCTGACGTTGGATATATTAAGGAAATGAGACTTGAGACTTGAAGGGGCTATTCCAAATTGTGCTTTTGAATCTTGGGAAGGAAGAACATCGACAAATATTCTTGGCAACAATAAAGGCAATCAAATTATTTGCCTTTATCTGGTACCTTCTTTTTCAGGATCCCAAGGCAAAATTAAAATGCTCAGGAACTAAAAAGCCCCGTAACTGAGGACTTTAAGAACTTTCCTCCAGTTTACAGGTGCACAACATAAGGCCTCAAGAAGACTAAATTGTTTTCTCCAGGTCACACAGGAAGGCTTGGAGACTGAGGCAAAAACAGAGCTTCATGCCCTGGTTACCAGTCCTGTGCCCAACAAAAAGAGCAACTTCCTGCTTTATGCTAAAAAGCATCAAAAAGTTCAACCGTCCTGCAGGTTTTAACCTAATAAAATGAACAGTGGTGCACAGGCATTTTCTACAGGGATAGAAGAACATTCCAAGCCATTAACCCCACATTACACCAGAATTACGAGCAAACTTAAGTTTTGAATAACATATTTAAGGAATTTGGCCTGGAGTAGCAAAGAGCACCTGCTCATGTTTCTTTCATTTGCTGCAGGAAACACATGTACAGTGCCTGGAAAGAGATTTATTTCTAACATACACTTCTAAACTTTTCAAGACATTCAAAATTGGTACACTAATACTAATAAACTCAGATTTAATTTGAACCAACATCCAGTCCTTAAAACTGAAGAAATTGCATCTCTAAGACATTTTGCCAATGGGACAGCATTCCATAATGTTGAGCAAAAGCCATCCTAAACATCTTTACTTACATGGGTTGCTTTTTAGGTGTCCTACTCTCTTACGCTGTTGGGTAGAACTCAAACACAGTTTTTATTCCAAGGCTCTCATTGCAACAAGTTCATCAATTATCTGGTAGCAAGCCCATTAATACTGAGATACAAAAAACATGCCCCCAAGGCATCGTGGATGGAATGAAAACATGAGGTGTAACTCTGCAAGATCAGACACTGTCACTGGTCAACTTACTGGTGCATCTGGGGTTTTTATTTTTTAAACCAGTTGACTTCTTTGCAGAGCACTGGTAAGTACTTTTTTGACTGCAATTTTCCAATTTCTACGTTTTTCCACTTTTAAAAAAATTTCAATGGCATCTATTTGAGAGAGATGCTCTTTTGATCCTGTATTAGATGGATGACTTTCATTCAGCCAAAAAAATTTGCCCTTCAGTCAACTCAGAGCTGCTCCCACAGCAAGTCCTTACAGGAATAAGGAAATGCTCTTTAACAGCTAGAACAATCTGTACAGTTAAACATATTTTTAGTCATCAGTCCTCAAGGAACTGTGAGTAGAATTGAACTACAAAACAAATATTAAAAAACCCCGTAATTTTTTGTTAGATATAATTAACACAGCCCAGCTCACAGCAAGTGGGTTTATCGTAACTGATAGACTGTTTCAGTACAAATGACCATTAATGGTCTGATATCTTGTGGCAGGGAGAAAGAGGAGGAAAACCCATGAAATACTTATGATAACTCTTCCAAAGATGGAAGGAGTTCTTCTTAATAAAATTGCACAAAAAAAAATCAGTAAAAGAAAGAAATGCTGTGAACACTTCAAATTTATCTCCTTCAAAATATTTATCTTGAGTCAACATTACAGGAGAAATTCTGTGTTGACATAAACCAGTGTGAGTGTGTCTACCAAACCAGCAACCTCCACCAGGGCATCCAGACTACTGAGTCACTACCTAAACACAAGTGTTCCAGAGAACAAACAGCATCAAATAAATTACTTCAGAGAAAACAATGAGAAAGTTCACCAATACTTCTACTTGGAAGTAGGCGAAAATAAAAAAAAGAAAACAAAAAGAAACAAAAAGTTATCATGTCTGTAATCAGAGCAAAATTTCCTAGTGAAAGGAACTTAATCAGCATTTTGCCACTTGGACAGGAGGGAGAGGGGATGGGAAGAGACAGGAGAGACTTGTAGAGCAGGAACAATCAGATTGGTACATTGTACAGTGTGTACAACTGTCTCAAAACTACATTATGTCTGCAAGCAAGAACAAATGGAATTATATATATATCAGTGTAATGATAAGGCAATCAAGCACAGAAGAAAAAATAAGAAATCAGAGGTTAAAGAAGTGTTCAGCTATCCAAGAATAACCCATCTGATCTCCATACGCCAAAAGCGTGGTCAGATAATGTATACAAATTTATATCTAGGAGCTTAGATATGTTTAGAGAGTTGTGATATTTATTTTACCTCCAGTGAGTGAATTTATGGTCCACAGAGCAGTGGTGCTTGGTGTTGTTTACTAGGATCAGCAAACAGCAGAGTTGTGTAGACTGTGCACTGAACTACTCACAGAACTTTCAGTGCTACAGAGGAACAGAACTATTACCTAAGCCTTCTAAAATAAAAAAAAAAAACCAACATTTTTTAGACATTGATACAAATCAATTTTTAAAATCCTAAAACAACTTTTAGAAGACATTTTGAGGGCTAAATAAACAGATGGAGATGCAAGAGTAGTGAAGGTAATTTCCACCTTTTTTATAGTAAAGAAATACCTCAGAGGAGGCATGTCAGCGCATCTACAAGATCACAAAATAGTTTACGTTGGAAAAAAACCTCTGGAGGTCATCTGGTCCAACCCCCATGCCCAAACAGGGGCACCTTCAGACCACTGCTCAGGACCACCTTCAGAGAGCTTTAATAACTCCAAAAAGCTGGAGGTGTAGAGACTCTACTACCTCTCTGGGCAACCTGTGCCCATGAAAAAGTGATTCCTTGATGTTCAGATGGAGCCTCTTGTGCTTCACTTTGGGGCCACTGTCTCCATTCCTGTCCCTGTGCAACACTGAGAAGAGCCTGGCTCTGTCTGCTTTGTAACACCCCCTCGGGCATCTGAACACATTTATCCTCCTCCCTCAAAGCCTTCTTTTCTCCAGGCAGAACAGTCCCAGCTCTCTCAGCCTTTGCTCACAGGTGAGATGCTCCTGACCCTTCATCATTTTTGTGTCCCTCCACTTGAAGGGAAGCGTTTAGTAGCTCCAGCTCTCTTTAACTGGGGAGTCCAAAACAGGACCCAACACTCCAGATGTGGCCTCATCAGGGCTGGGCAGAGGAAGGATCCCCTTCCTTCACCTGCTGAACAGCACTCCTGCTAAAACAGCCCAGCAATTAGTCCTTTACAAGGCAAGGGCACATTGTTGGTTTATGCTCAGCTTGGAGCCCACCAGCACCCCCGGGCCTCTTGTGGGGAGCTGCTTTCCAGCTGGTCATCCCTGGATGATGCACAGGGCTGTTCCTCCTAAGGGGCAGAATTTGTGCTTGCCTCTGTAGGTCCTCCAAGTGTACAGGTCTTTGAAGAAAGGAAAAGTTGCATGCTTGGACGAAGATGCACACTGCTTTCACTGGTACCATTATTTTTTATTTTCAGATACAGGTTGAACTTCCTGAAAGAGGTTTTGCTCTGCTTTCCTTCCCTCCCTGTTAAGGAATCCTTCAGCCTCACTATTCTCTTCCCCTCTCTCAAATACCAGTTATTCCCTGGAGCAGAAAAGGTAAGATTTTAGACAGCTCATTTCTGTTACCTTGACATTTTCTGCCTCTTCCACAGTTTTTCAGCCCTTTGAGAGAGTGGGCTTAGAACAGAGAACTTAGAAAGGAAATATATGTAGAACATTTCCATAATTGAAAGTCATAAAGTCACTCAGGTGTTTGTAGGATGTTCTCATGGTGTTTTCCTACAGAACTGAAGCAGCAAAAGCTCTCTGAGTCTGATGAACTGGTAGAGTCCCACTGCAGTCTCCGAAATGTCAAACTGTCGTAGGAAGGAGAGCAGAAAATGTTTTCTTTGGGTCTTCTTATCAGACAATCTACTGCCAAAGGGTAGCTAGCACCAAACAAACAGCTACTCTGACACAAATACAGTAACCACAAATTCTCTTCAGATCTTTCAGGTACAATTCAGTTCCTCCAGTCCAGTTTTCTGGTGCCATCTCTCCCCGACCTCCTGCAGCCAGATCTCCAAACTCCAGAGGGCTCAGGATCTGCTCCAGAGCTGCACGCCCCATCCAAAGGCCTGGGATACACTGCAGCATCTCAAAGAGAACTGAACAACAATATGTAGGCACCAGAACCCACCCTAAGGACCCCAAATTACAATGTGACTCCTTTTCATGCTGGTATTTGAATCATCTGGGCAAAATGGCCAAGTCCCTAAATCTGTTTGTCACATAAATGTATATGTTGTTTGTCCCAGAGAAAGAGCAATTATGCTCAGCCATAAACTAGAAACTACTTATAATTCAACAAAACACAGAGGCACATCTAGGCCACCTTACCACAGCATAAAAAGGGAAACAAACCGGTTTGTTTCCAAAGCAGGAGAGCAAGTGATTTTTCTTACACCACAAAGTCCATCACGAGACATTGGCAGCACAAAAAATAATCAGCCAAAACAAAAAATAATCAGCCAAGAGTTCTGTACCTGTGCCTCATACTCCCACTGATATTTCATACACTCTGTCCACAAAAACAATTATATTGCCAGGGCTCAGATTTTCCTCCCATCTTCTCCAGTGACCTCCATATTTTCAAATCCAGTTTTATGGTCTGAAATATTTACAGACCCATGATCTTTCTAATTAAGGGGGGGGGGGGGGGGGAAAGAAGAGGAAAGATGTCTTCAAATATTTCTTCTTCGCTATTAATACACTTTTAAAAACAAATAAAAGCTTCTCCAGACCAACATTTCTAAGAAAAATATGAACTCAGTCACTTGGCTCAGAAAGGTACAGGGATATTGTAGCTCTGAACTGGCTCCTCAGGGACTAGCACCAGTTTAAGTATATTGACATTTATTCAGCTTCCTTAGAGAGGCCAATAAAGCCAATCAAGGAACACAGCACCAGTAATTACTCTCATTTCTCCTGCAGTATTTTCAGGTACTGCAGTTTCACGCTTTGGTGTTGACATCTTCTGTTTGATATACAATATTAATTTTGAGATTTTTCTCTGAATGGACACCCTTAATGCCTCATTTTGGGGCTCAATGGCTACATTGTGCCATGCTGTGAACAACCTCACTGTGCTGGATGTAGGCACACGAACAGGAGGACTGAAACAGCTCTCTCATACCTGGACTGTTCCTGTACAAATGAATTTTTGTCCCATGTATACAAAGCCAGGAAGGATATTTTTTTGTATTTGTCTATAGAAACATCTGCTCAGTACTTTTCAGCATATGTGTATCTTGTTGCATCATCTCAAGCAATGATTACACTCAAAGTGAAGAGTCCTGCACTGATTCCCTGTAGAAAGGAAAAAAGGAAGATTTCAGGGCCTCCCACTTACTGCTCTTTTCCAGTTCTGTGTGACTGGGATTATTCAAGACATCAAAAACTTACCAGCATAAATGAGACTGATGACCAGTGACCAGCACCCTGGTCTCTATCTTGCTCTTCCAAACTGTCTTATAAACAATCAATGCTATAATTAATAACCAGTGACATTCATCAACAAGAATTGCACTTGGTTTCACTGATGATGTATCAAAAAACTTAAGTATGCTACATTATATCAAAAAAGGCTCATTTAGGTTTTTTAAAAATTTTAAATAGAGAAGAAATGCGAATTAAAGTTCTTTGGTCTTTGAGAAACTGTCATTATTTTGTTCCAGTTAAAAAAGTTTCAGTAGCTTATTTCAAAAATTTATCCTGTAAAAATGTGAGGTTTTAATTAAAATTCAAATAGCTTGTTCACAGTTTTTATGGCTAGAAGCCTAATTCTTTTCTATAGCATGTCATTATTTAAATCAAGTCATTTGAGAACCATGGGAAAACAAAAGAAAGGAGAGGACCTTGGCAAACTGAATGAATGTCAGATTTCAAGGAAGAGCAGAGAGCAAGGACAGGACAGAGAGCAAGGAGTTTTCAAGTCCTATGGAATGTTAAATTTGCTTATCCAAGTTCTTAAATACAATGTCCAGTGCACCTAAATAACAGGATTAAAAGCCATGATTTTGAAAGAAATTATCTCAATTTTTTTCTGAATCAGTCTTTCAGGTTGTGAGCCAGATGGAGGCACCTGTGGGCTTGCCAAGTGACCAGCTTTTTAGAACTCTTCTTAACTACTTATCTTAGGAAAACTTTATTCTGAATTAGTATTCCCAGTTCCTTAATGCTTTTATGGAATCATTAAAGAGTTTAAAAGGCACAGAGGTCTGTAAAGCATTAGCGCTTCTAAGAATGTACTATGCACAAAAAGGTATCTTAAACAGTGTGAAGCTGAGCACTCAAAAGGCAGATTGGGCCAGACTGAAGGACCCTTGAGCACCTGTAAATCCATCTTGCTTTGTGTGTGCACACACTCCGATCAAAATCTTCAATCACTATTCAAAACCTGGATTTTTTTTTTTCCTTGAACAAGTCCATCCCAGTCAGTGCAAAAGATCATAGGCTGTTTGCTCAATGAGCAAAGGGATATTCCAGTTTACTTTGCCATTCAGCAGATGGCCCCAGACTTTCCTGCCATCTCCTTTTTAACTCCAGCTTTGAGAATGCAAATTTCTTCATGAGCTTATCACTACCACATGGATACTGGGAAAACGAGTTCCACAATATTTGTATGCACCACCTACCTATGAAAAAAGGGAGAAGTAGTATTTTAATTTCACACCTGGGGAATTGAGGTGTAAAGAGAGCAAGGCTTGGATGACTGCGGTCATCCAACTTAAGCTATAGCAAAGTAAATGAGAAATGGTGCCAGGTGACCATAACAGGCTGAGCTGTACTGAAATAATTCAGCTGCTTCCAAACCATCCCAACCATGCCCACAGCAAGACCCTCCCACAGATCTTGGCTGCGGGCAACCACATCTGAGCAAAGTGTCTCCAGCTAGGAGCCAGACACCTTCAAAATGCAGCTGTCACCGACCTCAGGCAAGGAGAAGAGGCTGCTCAGCAATGCCAACAAGCAAGCAGCAAGATGCTCTGAAAATGGGATAAAGCAGTAGGGAAAAAAGCTTTCCAGCAGTGATGAGGGACTGGACTGTCTCACAGACCTCTGGGAAAGGCAGGAGGAGAGTCCCAGGGCCACCCTCAGCTGTCCTTAAAGGAGTTGTTCTTTCCTGGCAAACTTCTCTCCCTCACAACACGTCTTCCAGAATCTATAGATGTTGAATTTTGATGTACTCCCATACAGATTCACCTGAGCTAGTGAATGCAAGAAGGAAGTCCTGTGGAATTAAGTATCATGTGAACCCATTAGAATCACATTAAGTATCATGTGAACATGTAATTAGATCCTCTGACATGGTTATATAATCAGAACTACAGTGAGCTACAACAGCCCAGGAAAAATTAATTCCAACTTTGGATAACCTTCAGCATCTACCTTATTATTTTACTGCCTTATTAGGCAACAAGTTTTTATAAAGTATATTTTTTTAAAACCCTAGGGAAAAAATGAACAAATGCTCATAGGGAAATGGCCCAATGTGGAACAACTGAATCCACCTAGATTTGTCTCTGCCATTTGTACTAATGGAGGGAATAATTACAGCAGTGAGATGCTCTCATCCACGCAAGCCATCATTTTGACAGTGGGTCAGCTACACAAGACATCTAGGAAAAGGCCAGATGAGGTTCTGCTCAGGAATCTTTGGCTCTTCACTGCAGGGAGCAGTGCACCTGAGTTGCACACAACTTTTGACCCATTTCCTCAGCCTTGACGTTTTCTGCTTATATACTCTTCTCTTTTTTTTTTTTTCTTCCAGGACTCATTCCTCATCCACTCTTAAGCTTCCAAGATCATCATTGTCCTGCTTTCCCACTTCCCCCATCTCCTTATTTTGCTCCAGCCCCAAGTCTAGCTCTCCTTTCTTTCTTAAGATTTTTTTCTTAAATTCTCTGTTTTCCTGACAAAATGGCCATTCCTTATCTCCCCAGCTGATCTCCTTTCCCTTGCTTCTCCCCATTTCAGATCTTTGTTCTGGACTTGTCAGAACCCCTGTCTCAGTGTTTTTATACAAAAGTCCAGCCCTCGTATAATCAGTCCCCACCAGAACCATTCCTTCCCCACTCTGTACTCCACAGTCTTTTGTATGTGTCCACTGCATAAAAGCCAGGAATGTGCTGGAAAAGCTACAAAATTAATTTGAGGAGCGTCTTTGACCCCAGTTTTAATAGCCAAGGCCTGTGCTGTATGCACAGCAGGTTATTTCCACGTTTAATTATACATGTCAAGAGCAAAGTAAAAGGATGTTGCCTCACCTCCAAGTCTCAAATCCCTATTCACAGCACAGGCAAAACAGCACTAGAACTACAGAAAACAGTCACAAACAGCTGAACATAGTTCAGCTGACAATTTAATTCCTCCTCCTCAACTTCAACAAATTTTGCCCAAGGCAGAGATGTGATGAACAATTGATGTGGTGTGGTGGAGTCATGCTCTGAAGGAGAGCAGGCTCTTGAGTACAGAGATATTGTCCATTTATTCTCTTTCCATCCTTTACTCCCCAGCACAATCAATTCTCCTATGTGTCCCTGGACAAGGAATTAAGCTGACACTTTTGCTGTGGTCGGGCACAGACCTTCAGCACAGTTTCACAGCTCAGGAGCTGCATCTGGCTCCATCAACCCCAGTGATAGCCTCAAAGAGCAGCTGAACAAGGCAACATTCCAAGGCATGGATGTCAGAGTGAAGGATAATCACAGCACAGTAGCCACAGGAAACAAAAATAAAGTCCACTTCTCACATTTTCCTTTTTCCTCGTCCTAGAGCACAGATCTGTCCTGTCTCTCCCACCAGGCTGTTCATGAAGTCACTGCTGAGTGATTTCTCCCTTTCATTATGATTTCTCTCCCCTGCCCAGATGAGGAGGAGAATGAGAGAGTGGCTTCAGTGGCCGCCTGGAATCCAGCCCAGGTGAACCCACCACAGACCCCAGCCCCACCTTTCCCAGCAGAACACTTGTGGGCAGCATGAGGTGGGCATGGCCCACACCACCAGACACAACTCTGAGCTGCACAGTGGTCCTCTACTTCCTGATTTCCAGGCTCAAACCCACTGAGGTGATTACAATTAAATCCTGCAGCACACCTACAAGTGAAACAGGATGCTTCCCAGATGATTTTTTTTTTTCAGATTTACAGCACCACTTAAAGCAGGTTTTTATAATTTATTATAATTTTTATTGTATTTTATAGCCACTTTATATTACACATACCTTTTGTAAAACTCAGTTCTTTTATAGTTTTTAATGTTCTGAAAGCCTGTCTTAAAAGTTTATATGAACCAGATTATTTGTGTATAATTACACTTTCATTATTTTTAAAAGAACTCTTAATCTCCTTGACCAAAAAAAAAATCTTTTTTGTTTTAAAAAACAAAGAGACTGAGCCAAAATATGCAAGGTATTGTGCTGGCATTCCACTTTTAAAAAATAAAAGCTAAGGATACTTTTCTAACAAAGCTTTCACGAATTATTCCTACTTTAATTAAATCCCTCTTTGCTGGAAACTAACAAAATGCCATTAAGAGCAGAAGACAGTTATTATCTTTCAGTCGTTTTCCTTTTGTATAATACATTATTACCTAAGTTTCAGTGATTCTTGCTGCGTTATCCACCTCTCCTTTAAAGAAAATACTCTGTAACCATAGCAATACTTTCCCACCCTGGTATTATTTCCCGCTGGTTTGTTCTAGGCTTTTGCACATAGCAACCACAGCAATCCTTGGTCCAAGCTGTCAACTTCTTCTTGGCAACTCTTAGCAAAACTGGTGGATCCCTAAACTACCAAATATGCAGCTTCACATTTTCAAAACAAGATGGGCACCTATGTCCTGAATAAACGGAGTATTTAAAATTTTAACTCTACTTCGTACGGTATTTCTAGCATCCCAAACATGAGACTTTGATACTCTACATGCTGTCTTCTAACTTTATCACTTTCTGCAGAGCAATGCAGCAATCCCTCCTTTAGGCAAAAAGCAACAGGCAGCGTTGTGACATCTCACTGCAGGTCACCGAACTCACAACAAAACTTTTATGTTCCTGCTTCAAACCTGCCCCGTTTTTCACTGAATTCACGTGGGGAACACCAGATGTACCACCTACACCCCACCAGCTGGGCTTCAGGTTCTGCTAGGCCCGAGACATAAATGCTTTGTACCCAACATCTAAGCACTCAGCAGTCACAGAACGGGGGGGGGGCGGGGCAGATCTCAGCCATGTGCGTAAATGTTTAAAAAATTTCTTCTATTATTTCACTACTCATCATGTAATGCCATTAAGGTTCTCAAGTCTGAGCAGACTATCCATGCTCTTCTTGACCTCTACTTTACTGTGGATTTGAACTGAAGA
This sequence comes from Cinclus cinclus, assembly GCF_963662255.1. Taxonomy (NCBI): domain Eukaryota; kingdom Metazoa; phylum Chordata; class Aves; order Passeriformes; family Cinclidae; genus Cinclus; species Cinclus cinclus. Next base: position 111,798,824 of record NC_085047.1, read on the forward strand.
AAAATATTTTTTTTCCTCTACAGAAGTCAAAGCACATGAGAGAAAAAAAGTGCTAAAAAAACCCCCACTTAAAACTAACCCAGCTTGATTTTGTTTGACACCTTTTCAATAGTATTTTAAGTTGCTGCCTAATGAGGACAACAAAAGCACTAGTAAATTTTGAGATTTAACTGAATTTCGCTACTAGTTGAGTTAGTTTTCATAAGTTGCATAGTAAAGTAGTGTCAGTGGTGAAGCAGCACAAATTACGTTTGGGAACAACAGAAATTTAAAACTTTGGTGTTTTACTGTGAATCCTCTCATTCCCCCTGGAGTCAAGAGACCTTTTGTCATTAACTTCTCTGTCAAAATTTTACCCCACTCATTTGTTCCTATGAATCACCCAGGGATATTCCCTTCCTATGCTCTCTGGAGGGGGAGTTCCAGAACTGGAACTTGATATGCAGGACAACTTCATTTACGAATCACCAGTAGGTCATAGAGGTGATTTTCTTCCTTTGAAGAAAAAAAACCCCATTTGTCACAGTCACAATGATAGAAACAACCAAATTAAGTTGGTATCAAATATATGTGCACACACATATATATAGACACACACCCCCATGTATTTTTATTTTTATGTATGTTCAGCCCATATTTTTATAAATATACAAACCCCTCCCCTATTTTTATGTATATACACACATAAATAAAACAGAAGGGTTATTTATCAAACAAAATTTCAAATGACCTAATATATTTGTGAGAACTGACAAAAAACAGAAATAAAAAAAGAAACTCACTAAGGTAGTATCAGCTAGCTAGGTTGGTTTGGGTTTGTGGTTTTTTTTTTTTTGACTCTAAAATGCTACAGAAGAAAACTATGGTGAAAAAAAAATTATAGAACAATTACTGCAGGAGGGAGAGGAAAGATTACCCCACTGTTTTAAATGTTGTTGGGTTAAGACACAGTCTTGTTTATATTCTAGTTTATGGATGCATCAGATACCCACCCATACACACAAAATTTCTCCACAGCCATGACCCAGCTGGGGCTATGCACCAGAGAAATATACACTAGCCAGACTGGCCAAAGTAGGAATATAGAAACACATTCCTGATTGAAAAAAAAAATTAAATCTTTCCACCGCTGCTGCCTGTGGGGGTTTTTGTTTGAGTTTTTGTCTTTTTGTAAAATGGAGTTAGACCCTCATGCAAGCAGAAGGAGAAAAGGAGCCCAGATGTGGAAACAGAAAGGAAACAAAGGTATATAATAACTTTTCCAATAAGAGCTAAAGAGAAGGACAAAGTTCTATTTTGCTATTCTGGTATTTAGCCTAGCAGAGACACATATTTATGAGTAACTTACAAAAAATTCACTAAGGTTTTCTTTTTAAAGAAAAAAAAGTGGAAATTTGGAATTAGGGGTCTCTATGATTCAGCTATGTTCACTGAAAGACTAGCATAAATACAGAAAATAGGAGTAATTTTGTCACCAGAACACTTCAAAATTAAGACTTAAAACTAGCAAAGTACCCTATCACTGTACACAAAAACAGTAATTGGTATTTTATCAGTTATTATGCTCAATTTGTAAGAGAATTTTCAGACACAATCTTTCAGTTGATGATTACATATAAAAAAAAGTACACATTTTCTTTTTCTATAAATGAAAATGGTAATAGTTTTATTAAATTCTAATTCAAATGACGTTATTTTAACATGCTGATCAAATGCATCATGAAAGCCAAACATTATTTGCTTCGTTTAGTTTTATGAGGGTACAATGGGAAATGCCATTCTCTCCAATCACAGGTTTTCTGAATGTATTCACTTCACTGGTCTCTTAATAACAAATGCAATTACATTTTACTGTAAAATAATCAAATATTCACTTCCTTGCACATAGCAAGCTATTTTGTTTTGGATGTAAACACTTGGGTTAAATTTTCTCTTATCTTAAAGATGCTATTTTCTAGTAGCCAGCATCCTCATTTAGAAAATGGCATTTTCTGACGCTTGATTTGATTTACAGAGAGACCTAAAGGAAATGGAATCACTGAGAATTATTTTAAACTTGAAATTATAACTCAATCCACAAGGCTAAAGAAAACGTACCTCAAAAAAATCTATTATTATTTCCTATAAACTTATGAAGGATGTACAACATTTTATACAACATTTTGCCAGGGTGCTCTTGCCCCAAGACACAGGAAATAACTTTGGAAACTTTTTCAGTACTTAAATATAAAATAAAGTCAATATTTTTTCAATTAACTGTCAGGTAAAAACAATGTGTCTTTTAATTTCATTTCTTTTCATAATGGTTCAGGTTGACATGACTTTAACAAGACTTCAAAAATCGGCTTAATATTTCAGGTACATCTTGTGCCTCTTACATAGACAGGTCCTTGACTGCATTCCTTATTCCTCACAAGAAGTTTACTTTTCTTGTTCTTACTTCATGTGTTTTGGAGACTTTTAATATTTATCCCTTCTTTTAAGAGGATAACTGTCCAAAGCTCTGCCTTCTGGAAGCTGTGAAAGTCTTAGCCTTAATGGTTTTGTGTTTGGGTTTTTTTTAACTAGCAAATAGTGTCTTTTCAATTGTTAAAGGCTTCATTACATAGACTTTCCAGACACAATTTACGTATCTCTCCATAAATTAAGAATGAGCATTGCTTTAATGGTGGTCTACTTGAAGAATGTTTGGTTTTTTCCCTTCCGAGTTTCCTGAAGTCTCAGAACCCTCTTCCAGAAAACACTCTGGAACTGGATCTTGTACAGAGATATCCACCAGAAAAGTAAAGAAGCGTTAAAGGAATCAAAGCAGGAGTGAGGTCTGTGACAGACAGCAGGTATTTGGGGAAGTTAAAGAATATCCTCTGCTTATAAATCCATCACGTAAAAAAACTAATTCATTTTTATCCCATTCTTACTGGAAAAGTGTGAACCAAACCCACAAATAAACTGCACCCCTGAATCTGAGCAGAAGGAAGAACACAGCCCTGTTTGGGACATACACATTAACCACTGTGGATGCAGTGCTCCTATCAGAATATATTAATCACACAGTATCCAAGTTTATCAATGCTGGCCTCAATTCAAATATGCCTTAGATGCCTTACTAAGTGCTTCACTAAACTGAGCCTTTAATGCTATTTAAAACTAACTTAATATAGAAAAGAGCTATAGATTAACTGACACATCTATTGCCTTTTTTGTTCCAATCACTTCTGTTTAAGTGCACAGCACTCTGGGGAACATAAAAACTTGGCGGGCGGGAGGAGGGGAACCTCAGCAAGTTATGTTTGACCTGGAATTGAAAATTCAAACACCAGACCATTCCAGACCTCAGGCTGTCTGATTCCTCCAGTCTCACGTCATCTATTCAATAGTTAAGCCTCACTCCCTATTACTCCTTAATAGTGGTTGTGCCTTTTATTGAATTCCTCAGAGCAAATCATCTAAAACTGGCTTTGAATGACCATGTGGCTCCTGGAGTTGATTTGGAAATCCAGAAAACAAGACATGTACCAGCATTTGGGCAGCTGGCCACAGAATGACAGCCTCAGGCAGGAGCCCTGTGGTAGAGGCAGAGATGCCAGAGCCCAGCTCCCTCTCACACCACCTGATGCCTCAGCCAGGAGACCCTTCTGTGTCCTTGTCCGGTGCCCTGTCAGTCACACTTCCCCACTCTTGTGACAAGCAGAGGTTGAGAGACGAGATGTTCCACGAGTACGGCGCACACACCCTTAGTGAGATGCTGGCTACTTCAAAACTCTAAATGAAGGCTGCCTGCAGAGCCCAGCACCTCCTCTGGACAAAGGTTCACAGCAAGCAACCCCCTCCATCCTCCAGGGCTTTCCAGCAATCCCAGAGGCTGCTGCTGCCATGAGTAAGAGGGGAGTTGCACACAGAGGCAGGTGGCAGGAACCTCTGGGAAGAGAAGACTGCCAAGGGCAAATGTCTGTTACAGCTTCGTGCAAAAAAATTCCTCTCAGAAATATCTGTGAACATCTCATTAACTGCCTATCCCTGATTGATCCTATAAACACCATAGTTTTATCAAAGGTGTTTATCCCAGAAAACAAACAAAAAAATAAAAATAAATAAAAAAAAACCAACAAAACCTCCACTGCTTACCATTTATTTAGATTTTGCTGCAGCACACACACATCCATGAAAACAGAGTTAAAGTAACATGTGCAACCTTGATTTCAGCATTTCCCAGTTCTGGTGGCCTGGCCTTGTCACCTCAGCAAGTCTTTAAAAGTGCATGCTATACATGCAAAGTTTCCTCAAACTTAGAGGAGGGGGGGAAAAAAAAAAATCAAACCACAAAAATTCCTTTTTTTTTCTTTTTTGTCAACCTATCAACAACTGCACACCTGAGAGACAGGGTGAGAGCATTAACACCCAGTGCTGATGCTTGACTCAACCAAGAAGCCAAAATCAGGGTCTATCTTACTTTGCAGTGCCCCAGCCTAGGAGGGAAAGCAGAACCCAAAAATCTTGTGTTTCAGGCAGCATTTGGGAAGCAGCAGCATCCAAGATCCCCCCATGGTAGCCCCTCGTCTTCTGCCATCTTACCCTCATTACCAGTCTGACTTTATGATTCCCTTTCCTGTGCTCACAGCAAGTCTGGCCCTGTTTTGCAGCTTCTCTTGCCCATAAATCAGAACTGCTTCCCACCTTCATTCACCATCTTCCCCTGCTGCTTGGAGCTTCAGAGATTTGGTCTGTCTAATCCATCTACCCCATCCTCCAACTGAATCAAATCAATGGGACATGAGGCTGCACCTGAGGTAAGATGTGCTAATACACAGAAGTATCCAAAATACATTGGTATACCCAGTCCTTCTTCAGCCTCATGTTTTTCTACCTCTAAAGAAGCTTAACTGTCTTCTTTTTACCCTATTTTCTGCCCCTTTCTGCCAATCAGAAGACATTTCCACAATCCATATTCCCTAACATACAGCCTGGGGTTTGTTTTGAGGAAGAACAAAAGAAGTAACTTCTTCCAAGTGGTGCACAGTGCAGTTCTGGAGTCAAGGCAATTAGGCCTAAAACTGACAAAAGAAAATGACTTCACATCCCAACTGAAGAGAGCAAATGGAACAAAATGTAATGGAAGAATGACACAGCTGAAAACAAAACAAAGACGTGCCATATTTCATAACAATGCAGATGTTAAGATATTGAAAATATTTTTAGCATGTACCAGGGAACACAAAAAAGAAAAAACCTATTGGGAATAAGAGTTCAGATCTACATTGTTCCCCTGTTTTCATGACGTTTACAATAGTATTATTCCCTCCCACCCGCCATGAATTTAAACAGCTCCAAAACAAGCTCTTCATTTTGCCAAAAAAAATCAACACGTTCATTATTTTTAAGTGTATTCTAGTGAATAGTACCTGAAGCAACCCATTCAACTCTCTGCAGCTGGTTTTCTGCTTTCAGAGGCCTTAATTGTCTGTACATGGACCTCACCTTAGTTACAACCATGTTGGACCTTTCCACCCCAACTCCATTTTCAGTTTTGAGTTCTAGTATGCTGTACACTGAAGTCCCAGAAACTCAAAGTAATTTAACTCAAAGGGCATATCTTTTATTTCAAATTCAATTTAACACTGCAGAAGTTGCCCATGTACACTCGCTCCATTGTGTGTCATCATCCTTTTCAATTGCCCTCTCCTCTATAAATTCAATTTTTCTTCAGCTGGGTCACCTACATATCCTTCAGCTGCTGAGAAAGGTGATTTCTCCTTTTCTTTTGCCCATGCCCTGCCCTTCTGCAGACACACAGATAAACCCTTCAGTAAGAGGATGACCCAGTACAACACCACGACAGAACTGCTGTGGCTCCCAGCCATGGCAGGTTACACCTTGTGCCCTGCTTAGTGTCACTCTGGGTGTCACCTGAACATCCCTGCACGATGCAGCTCTGCTGGGCATTGGCCTTTGTGCCTCCCCAGCTCCCAATGACAAGAGCAGTTCCTTGCTTTGCCACTCCGCTGCCTTTCTCCAAAGGGTGAAAACAAAGCACAAATGCAGCCAGTGTGGGAGTTCTGAATCCCCCCACCCATCCAAAAAATGGTTTGCTGGGGTAGGCAACTTGATGTCACAGGGGAATAGGGAAGGGAGTCAAGAGTTTTCTCACTGTAACTCAATTCTCCAGTTTCCAAGAACCAGCACTCATGGCCACCTCACAGACTGGACCAGCTTAGGAGCAAAAACTCAAAGCTCCACACCCAAAAAGATGCCAAACACCACGAGATTGTATCTCCTTTCTCAGCCTCGTGTACATCTTGTGAGATGTACAACACCCTTCATTTGCACTGAGGGCTCTGCAGCACAAATTCCCCAAGCACAACACAGCCAGTGCAAATCCTGGATGCTTTCTGAAAGCTTTAGACTTCCTGAACTTACATTACACAACACAGTCCAAATCCTCACCTGCCCTCTAGGGTGGGAAATCAATGGCCAGGAATGGGTAATTACTGCCTGGATAATTCACTCATAAGCAGCCTCAGTTATCCCCCAGCAACAATTCACGCTTCCATAAGGAAGGGACCCACGCAAACTGAATGATGCTGGTGGTGACAACCCCTGTGCAGCCACTGTTTCTAGGGGAGAAACACAGAGAGTGTCAAGAGAGGGGCTGCAGGGAAAACAGCAGCAGTTAACAGGGTGATACCTCAAATTCCAGGGTCTGCATTGAAGAAGCCTTTGGGTAAGACCACATATTGATTTCAGCAGCCCAAGTCTAGTTTGTACTGGACAGGAATTGAGAGCATGCTTTGATATGAAAAAAAGTCTTCCTGACTTGAAGCTCTACAGTGCTTTTCCTAGTAGCTCACCTTGTTAAAGGGAACCACCACACACCAGAAATTCTTGGTGGCTGGTACAGCTGACCATTACTGAAACACAAATGGACAAAAAAGGGCTCGTGTGAAGGCAGCCAAACAGTTCTGTGATGGTCTTTACTTGTCAGTAGCCCAAAACAAATGAGTAGTTCCACTTATATTCATGGAAAAGCCAACAGCTCATTTCACATTGTCAGGAAAGAAATGCTGCTTGCTTCTCCCTTCCCAAATTCTCATCAGGCAGCTCTGCTGCAACTTTGAGGCCACTGCACAGTTAGGAGTCCCCAGGACCTGTTTACCTGCAATTGCCACCACCCATGACACTGAGGCAGAGGGTCACACTAGACTATTTATACAAGAGGAACAGCTTTGTAAAACCTGGTTTAGTCTGTCTGCCTGCCTTTAGCTCCAAACTACCAGACATAGGTTTCAGAAAGGTCTGCCAAGAAATTAAAATCTAACTTGTCAGAAAGGCAGAAACAGATTGCAGAAGGGCAAGCTGGGAACAGGGGAGTTCCCAAGAGGTCTTAAGAGTCTGTTGAAAAAAAAAAGTAAAATTTTTCTAGTTTTTCCCTAAGTAAGAGGAAAGTACAGTTTGACTTAATTGCAAAGCATAATGATAAGCCAGCATATATGTACATGACTCATTTTCAAGTAATTCCAAAATGCAAGGAGATACAGAAGACAATTCAAGACTGTTTTCTTACTCTTAAGACTCACACAACAGTAGAATCAGGTCTACAGTATTGCTACAAGACTCAGACACCCTACATAGGCAGATTTATCTCCAGTCAGGCCTGGTATTTCCCCAAAATCCCATCTGCAGACACAAATTAAAGCCAGTGAAGGCAAACCCTACTGCTAATGAAAGACCATACTCCTCTGAGAACACACAGAGTTGGTGCATGTCTGAAACCTGGGACCGCAGCCTGGACTGACACCGCTTCCGTGGAGGACCCCTGAACAAACCACTCAACACGTGCCTGGCAGGCAGTGCTGTGGAAAAGAAGGATCAGGGCACTCCCCAGACACACAACAGATACAAGCTCACCAATCTTGCTCTCTCTCTGCATGGCGAGATCAGTATTAGAATGCACAGACATCGGAACTGTATGCAGAAGGTGCTAAATAAAAGTGGAGAAGAAATAGAAGAAGCCTCAGGTGATTTAAGGGATAAAACCAGAGTGTCTTCAAGTGAGACTTAAGGATTTAAGCCTGTATAAATTATCAGTGAGGATAATTTGTTTGAACAGGGTGCCAGGCTAAGCGATGGATTCTCTGTCATCCTCTTAAGTTTTTGCAAAACACTGAATACAGCAGAATCATTGCAGAATATATTTCTGTGTCCTTTGGCATGTAGGATGTTTTAAAAGACAGCATGAGGATCTTTCTGGCGTTGAAAACAAAATTCTGAAGGCTATGCTAGAACTAAAGACTGAAATCTAAGAAAAATATTTAATGCTTTAAACAAATAATGTATTTCTTATTTAAATAATACCACTTTCAGACACTAAGCATTTTGAGTGCAAAAAGCTCAAGCTTTTGCTTTGTGCAAAAGCACAAGCATTTACAAATGCCAAGTCAGCTAGACAGAATTTTTAAGAAATAACTTTATTTCTATGAAATATTTTCTGCTCATTCTTTAATTGGGAAAAATTCATGTGAATGTCAGTCTCGCCTCCTACCAATTATGACCAAAATATTGCCTCTTACTTCCCATCAGTGACACACCAAGTACTGGCATTTTTTATTTCAAAATTTGTATGTGAGGACAAAGTTAACATATCAGTAAAAGACTGTGGTTAGTTAGGAAAACTCCCCGTGGTAAATTTAGTTATTTCCTGATGTCACAACTTAGTAAGACAGGAAAGTCTTCTGCCAGTCTCTACCTTTTTGACATATGGCAACTCATTTCAAACCAAAAGTAGATACAAAAAGCTCCCCTATTGCAATAAAGCAATTAATCACTGTCTGCTAACTTTCTTTCCTGCTTTTGTGCCACTTTTTAAAGGAATTCCCCACATTCTTCTTCCAAGCATAGGTTTTAGGTATAGCATTAAGCAAGTTATTAAGATCAAATAAACAATTTAATTCTATGTCTCACAAGGCCATGGTTCTTTGCACATCTTCACATCCTTTTGTCACCCTCAATCCCCTCCCAGCAGGTGTAGAAAATGAAAATATATTTAAAAAAAATAAAATGAAAATACATGTAGAAATGTGGCAGCAAAATAAATATGTAAAGGAAGTGCAAGGTCAAGAAGTGCAAATATTAAAACTCACATTAAAAACTGAGAAATCCAATTAAGTTAATCATTCAGGTTTCATCAATAGGTTTCTACTTGAATTTCATGAGGTACAAGTAAATATTACGAATTTGAATAAGGAATTTAGCTTTAAAATACACACGTTATGCATTTGAGGCAAACTTTCTGAATGAGAGTAGACAGTGAATATGATGGGAAAGAGAAAATGAATTAAGAGAAAGTGAAAGAATACACAGCAAAGGCTTCATCTGCTGTCCAGTTTCTTTCCTGTTCTACAAAAAGCTGCCTGAGACCAGAGATGCCATTTACTTCTATAGGTCCCAAAATCCATGCATTGTGAGCATCATGGACATCCTCAGTAGCAAACACTAGCTTTTGATTTAACAGAATCTGGAACCACACAAAGGGATGAGGAGTAAGGCATCCAAGGTCTCAAAGCCAGCTTTGTCTCCACAGAACTCTAATTTTTTTCCAGAACAAGAACAGAGACAGGGACATACTACAAGAATTGAAATTCTTGTTTGCAATTAATTCATTAGTGACAACTTTGTAAAAGCACCACATAATATTTTAACCATGTACCAGCTTCAAAAATCTCTTCAATTCAGGCAAGATAAAAAGCACAGTTTTCTACATGGCAGAACAGGAGAAGTTCTGCAGAACTGTGATGAAAATTAATGACCATATTATGAAGTAAATGATACCAGCCACCAATTATCTGCAGCTCAATTTAGTGAGAGGCACCCTGAGAAAATTCCAGCTAAGCTGTTTGGATTCTGTACTTTCCAACAGCCACTAAAAGTGGAAACACAACTCAAGCACTGAAATACTTGTACGGTACATGTGTACCAAGTGCACACAGTTTAAGTCAATCCAGACCCTGTAACATAACAAAAAAGTGTAATTCCCAATCAATCATTCATCTTACTTTTCCTTTCCAGATCCACTGAGCTACCTTGGGCAGGGATATCTAGCTCCTCACCAGTGACCATCAAACGTAGCCCTGCTGCACCTGGAGGAGTCAGTGACCTTCTCTGGAGGGCAAGTCAGAATAAAAGCCCAACTTGGAAATTCAAAATTGCCCTGGAAACCCCAATAATTTTCCACTAGCCAGGAAGGAAAAACAGTCAGTGCTCCCTCTAGACTAAGGACAGCCTTTGTGAATGCCCCACCAAAGTCAATGCTAATGCCCTTAAACACACTCCAGCAGAAAATAATCCTGCCTGAAAGAGGGGCAGAGGGAGGCAAAGACTTGCTTGACAAAGCAGGAGCATAAAATGGATTTATCAGAGTGGGAGGAAAAGGGTGATAATGAAGAACATTTCAGTAAGACCAGCTTGAGAGAGATTAAAATTCAGTGTAAAAAAAAAAAAAAAAAAAAAGAAAACAAAATTGCTTAAAAATGCTTGGGAGAGAAAACTGCTAGATCTTCAAGGTGCCATGGAGGCCACATGTCTTTACCAACAGAGCTGGTGGAAAATCCAAGTGACTAAATGGCAACAGCAATCAGCTTGTAAAATTAGAGAAGCTTCTTCATAAGACTAAAAGAGCGTGGAGACAGCAAAAGTAAAAGAACATTTGAGACAATTAGAGCAGGCAACAAAATCATCTATGAACTTTAACAAGAAGGCAGAAGTATTTCTTTCCCCATAAACCAAGAAAACACACAGCTGCCTCTCAAGGAAAGTCCTGTGCTATTTCAGAAACATTTGGTCTAAGAGATGAAACTTTATCTTCAGATATGCTTCTGCATAAAACACCAAATTTAAGGGCTGAAGATCCGTAACATCTTCAGAATAAAATATTCCCCAGTTCAATTGTGGAAAAATAGACAACATATTTTGAACACATGACCATGCTAATAGTAGGAAAATAATCTTCAACAAGCAGGTAGCAGTCAAAATTCAGATGTAAAACTGGAATCATGTAACAAGACATTTGACAAAATGATTTTTAAATGGACCTTTTTTAATAGTACCCGTTCAGTTGTTCAGCCATTACATTTTTTCTGACCTTACTCTTTGGTTCTTTATTCCCTAAACATTTTGATAATTTTTTCTCCTAGCCTCTCACTGCATTAAATGTAAGGGCCTGATGGACATGAAATCTAGCACACATTCATCTTTTCCATCGAAAAATTTCAATTCTTACTGCTAATTACAAAATTATTGCCTGAGTGCCACTGCTCACCAAGTTACTTAATAGTCTGTGGTTTTTAGAACAGCTACATATTTTTCTAAAATTTCATTTTTTACACCATACTACTCCCCAAAAACCTCACAGCTAAGTCTGATTTAAGTCTAATGACCTAAGAATATTCCATCTTCCCAGCTTTATATAATCCCTAGGTTTGATCATCTCCTCACTATGTTCCAAGACATTGATTAATGAGAAGTAAAGCACAAGGAAAATTCTGTGGGACAAAACTTCTTTCTAACTTGAATCATAAAAATGAAATGAAACCTAAAGTAATTGTTGAACCAGTCATAAATTAGCAATCTATTTAATTAAGTAATCCACCTGGCATCAAATTCTTGTGAATTTTCTAAGTTTTGTTGAATCAAAGGAGCTACAGCAGACTTCTTGGAAGGACTGCTACCTTCTGAAGGTTTCAAAAGTCATTACAAGCACTACTTCCACTCTCCTTCATTCCCCAGCCTCAGAAACACAAAAACAATTCTATTTTAGGCTGAGATTTCTAGGTCTGGTTACAGGGGAGTGGGGTGGGAGGGAAATACTTGTTTTCACAGACTTTGTTAAATAAAAGATTCACAAGATATTTTTGTGGGAAATTCATAGAATCATAGAACTGTTTAGGCTGGAAAAACCTTTAAGGTCACCAAGTACAACCACTAACCCAGCACTGCCAATGCACCACTCAAATATGCCTCCTGTGCTTACATGTCTTAAGTATCTCCAGGGACAGAGACTCCACCACTTCCCTGGGCAGCCTGCTCCAATGTCTGACCACTCTTTCCATGACATTGTTTTCCTATTATCCAATCTAAACCTGCCCTGGTGCAACTTGAGACCATCTCCTCTTGTCCTGTCACTGTTATCTGGGAGAAGTCCTTCTTCATCAACCCCACCTGGCTACAACCTCCTTTCAGGGGATTGTAGAAAGCATTAAGGTTCCCCTGACCTTTGTTTTCTTTGGGAGTTAAAATTAAGAAACATAGGGTTGATGAGGAAGGATGAGGAAACATTGCTCCAGAGCAGCTGCTATGTCTGGATGCTGCAGTTCTTTGAAATTCCACAACCCATCCAACAGAATCCCCCTGCACAAAAGCATCTTCACTACAGTCAACAAAAATCTTACACCTTTACAGACTAAACAATTTAACAGGCAAATGCCCACATGGGAAAGCATTTGAGAAAACAGAGTACTTTGAGAAAGCAGTCAGTACTTGATTGGTCTCTGTAAAGGACCATATGAATGCTTATCTGGTGAGGAAAAATATATTAAATAGAATAACCCTCTCAAGGCACTTGCCACCAGCAAGCTGACACAGCACACCAGCACTTAGGGTAGCCCAGCCTGCTCTGACTGAACAAGCAAAAAAAAAACTTCTTTAAGCTTCATAAAATAACCCAATCTGGGTCAATGGATATAGCACTGTTATGCCTATTTGTTTGATATGCTGTTAAATATTCATTCCAATTAGAAATAATTTGTGCATGGGGTAAAGCAACCATGGAGATTATGTTTACATGTGTCAGGAAGCAACAAGATGGATCAAAATTAAAAAAAAAAAAAAAAAAAAACAACAAAAACCTCCACCTATACATTTGATGATTAAACGTAAAATTACATGAAGCAAAGAAAAAAACAAACAGAAAAACATAATGAGAAGAGAAGGAATATCTGAAAGTTGCATAAGGAAATTGGCAAATGTTTCAGGGTCTGAAATTAGAGGACCTGGAATTTCTGTGCATTTTCAGGAGCCAGCAGGATACAAGGCTGTAGGAGATGTCACAAGTGTGTCTGTGCCTCACCACTGGGCTCAGGAGAGACCTGAGGAGCAGATTTCTGATTTGCTTTGGGCTCTGGCTTCCATTCTATCAAAGGTTTCGTAAGAGTTTACACCTTTCTTTGTGAGCAACACAGACTTCATACAACCTAAATCTGAATCAAAGGAAGCATGTGACTTTGATTATGACTTCAGAATTATTATTATTTTCATTATATGATGCAGAACCACCTCAATTATCAGGAATGCTAAGAACCATCCAGATAAAAACTAACAAGTAAAATCAGCTATTTATAAGGCATCAGAGCATAATTACAGTGCCTGACACCCTCCCCACAAAAAAAAAGGAAAGTACAAGTGTAGTTGATAATAAAAAGGAAAATTTAAAAAAAGGTATGTATGCACAAGCTTTATAATGCTGAAATATACAACCTGTTTTCTCAGAGGATATTGTATTAGCAAATATAACTGGAATAGTTTCCAAATAACTGACTGAACTCAATTAAAAACAAAAACACAGCAGTTTCCACTTTCTAAGATAACACTGGAATAAATAATTCCTTGGGAACTATGCTATGACTGGTGCATCCCCTTAACTACTTACAACCACACATTACAGTTTGAAGTATGATTTTAAATAGTTATGAAAGTCTAACCCTTTATGTTACTAGTGAAGTTCAGTTCCACAGTGCCTGGTAACAAATTATTTTTAGAGAAAAATCAAACCTTACTGTTATCTGTGCTGACCCAAATCTCTTTTAGTGTCTGACTGCCAGTAGTTCAGCTTTATTACCTCACTGTATTAATGACCAAATAAAGAGAAAACCAAGATTTTTCCTATACTTTTTCTTTCCTTTAGTATAACATTCCATTATAGAAAATTAAAACCAAGAAATTACTCTGTTTTGCAATTGTTGAACAAATAGGAAAAACTGAAGACCATTCAAGGGAATCATCAAAATAACTGAGCTAATGACAGGACTGATTCTTCTCCTATTCTTGAGAGAGGTGAGTATCTTAGGTGGAGTAAATAATTAACCCCTTCTTTCAAACAGGCTCTATTGCCTAAATTTTGTAATTTACAAAAACCCCATATAATGTTTTTGCATGATTCTTTTTATTTCAGTAAAATCTCTGATTTTACTTTTCCCCCCCTTTAAACAGAAGAGTATTTTATTCTTGTTTTTAATATGGCGCTCAGCTTAATAGGCAACTATGGAAAACTTTGCGGGACAATGTGAACTTTCAGAGCAAACAGACACTTCCCCATGAAACTCTTAAAAAAATGGGTTTAATTGGTATTGTCTTTTCATGTATTTTTATCGTAGTACCACTGGGAAAAAAAAAGTGACCTACTAAAACTTGTAGAAAAATCGGATCTGACAGTAACATATAGAATGGGTATATTGAAAGGCCAGCTTTGACTTTGGTCAGTCTGCTTTGTTTCCCTTGTCAGTCTGCAGCCAGTGTGGACAGAGAAAATGTCCTCTAGAAGGTAATTCAGAGCAGAAACCAGCTTGGGGTGCTCCTTATCACCCACTGGGGAAGCTAATTTATTGAATAAACCCCAGGAACACAAGGACAAATATTCCTGGGTCAGATGAACCCAGGTGCTCCCTGCACCATCCATTTCCATGACTACTTGTCATGGGAAGGGCGCAGCACGGTGCTTGTGCCTTGTGGCTGGTTGTGTTCACATCAAGATTTACCACTGGGAGACTCTTCTTTGATTTTGTTTATTACTGGGTTGGAAGGATACACAGCCCTGGTTTTGTAACTTCTAAATACTTTTAATATTTAAATGCCATTCTCACGTCTAATGGTCAAGTTGCTGTTTATTCTGAATAACCTCTCCAAGTTCTTATTTAGTTCAAGTCTAGCATAGCTTTAGTCATTCTATATTTGGATAATGAACAAGCCTAGGTGTAACCTCACCATATTCAAAGGAGAAGACATTTCATCTTCCACATTCAAACCCTGTATTTTTCATTCTATTTTATCGATAAGCATTTTATCCTGAACCAATATTTTCCAGTTTATTTTTGCATACAGGTTTTTAATTCAGCCCATCTGAAGATAAAGTGCAAGGGATAACTGTCCAATTTACTTTGAACAAGGACCTAAGTAAAGCTGAATACTGACACTTCAGAAGAAAGAATCTTAACTCCCTTGTATAGGCATTAAACTCCACATATCACATAATCATAAAGGCTGAAAAAGACCTCCAAGATCATAGAGTCCAACCTCTATGCAATCATCACCATATCAACTAAACCACAGCATAAAATGTGGTATAGCAAAGACTGGTACATTCCTCAAAGAAAACAGAATTTTTTTAGTTTTGGGAAGTTATGAGGCCCAAGAAAAAAAAATAAATCTGTTGTTCTCAACGTCTTCATCACCAATATTTGTGTTATGCATCTGGAGTGGCATTTGGTCAGCATTTTCTGTACAGGACTGCAATTTTTCTTCCTTTTACATATTCCACATTCAGTCAGGCCAAAGACACATCTATCTTCATACTGCGTCTCCATCAGAGGCTGAGAGCAGAGGTCTGGGAAGAGTACCAGGACAGGAAAAGCTTGCAGGGACACACTTTGGGATCCCTCTGCAGTCTTCGGGGACTGAGCTCTGTGTTCTTCTAAGCAAGAATTGATGCTTTTGCACTGACAGTCCACACCCAGATAATCCTGCAGTATGCGCAGTGGCTCACAGCTAAACTATGCACTGTGAAAAAAATACCACCTCTTACTTGTTCTGGATCTGTCGCTTGATAATTTTATTTGATCCCCTCTGGGTCTTGTACTACAAGAGACACTTAATGAACACTCCCTGTTCATTTTTTTCCATTACACTCCTATATAGATTTTTATCATTTTCATCTTTAGCTGTTACTTTGCCAGGCTGAAGATTCTCAATCTACTTAATTGCTCCTTATCATCACTGCCACATATTTCTAGTTCTGCTATCTCTCCTTTTTTTCCCCCCACCTCATTGTTCCTTTAAATCCAAGGATCAGAACAGCACCCAGAGGTCAAGACAAGAGCAGTTTACAAACTGGCATAGCAAACTCCTGCTCTACGAACCATTTTTCCCTATTTTTTTTTTTTAACCAAACCCAAACACTTGATCAATGCCTGGATTTGGCATGATAAACTCTCCACAGCATTTCTTCCTTCCACACTAATAATCTCAATAACAGCAGGATTGTTCTCCTCCACATGCATTACTTCATAGCACCAGCAGCAAGCTTCAATCCCAGTTAGCAAGCATCACGAGCTCCCTCTTGGGTTCTTCAAAACTGGCTTTCATTTATGCTACTCTCATTAACTTGGAATCATTCTGCACTCTCCCTTTCAGATCACCAATGCATACTGGTGTTAAACTTAACACAAATCCACGAGTAATTCTACTGGCGACCTCCATCCCTTCTGTTAAACAGGACATTTATTCAACTTTTTGGCCATCAGTCTAGGACAAAAAAAAAATCTTCCACTTATGTCAAGAGCAGTTTCATTTTGCTCAGCACCTTTGGTGAGTCGTTCTCACAAGACTCCCTAAAACACCAGTGCACTGCATCAGCTAAATCACACTTACTCACAACCTCAACAGTGCTTCAAAGAACTCCACCAGACCTGTGAGACTGTTCTGACTCTTTCCTGGTGCATCAAGTTGTCCACGAATGCTCTAGTTTTCTTCCCCATTGTATTTACCAGAAAACTGGCTGGTATGAACACCAGTCAAATTTGTCCTGTTCTTTCACACAGGCTTTCTGGAAGCCTTTTTAAAAACTGGCATCACCTTCAGCTTTACTGCTACTGTGAACATTGTAATCTCATATGCCTTTAGCTACAGGTGCAATATTCTTTGAGCTCTTTTAGATCTTAGTTTATCTATTGGACCATTGGCCATCCCATTTCTGATTGTTTTGAAAGAACTTATGACAAGCTTCTCTGCCTTTTACAAATCACATATTGGGCTTTACCATTTTACTGTATATTTCATGTTTATTTTGCATGAATTTCACCTTTTTAAAATTTCTGGACATGTTTTTGCAGAGTATCTTTCTGTTCCTTACATCTTGCTCAATCATGCTAAATATTCCTCAAAACTTTTTTGAAGAGTCAGAGAAGCAGTTTTTAGGGAATATGCCTTTTTTCCCCCCCCCCCCCGAGTCTCCCACAATGGCTACAAGCATTTTATTCTCTTGACAGTTCATCTTACCAGGCTGTCCATAGGAACCCTAATCAGTGTCCTGCTTGATACCTTCTCTATGGCAGATGTGGACTGTCAGTAACTCACTGCAGAAATATCAATCTCTCCCTTTTTTTATCAATCCCTCCATTTTATATTCCCGTCTTCCAATATTTGCACAGAAACACTTCCATTTTGGTCTGCTTGCCTGTCCTTCTGTGCTCCTGCATAAATAGGACCTAACTTTTCCAGCAATCCTTCACTTTTCTCTAGATGACCTCTATCAAATCCTGCCTCATGTACTTCAGGCACAGACAGCATCACCTTGACCTGTGTGCCCTTCCTGCTCGTCCTCATGCAGAACATTGAGATTAAACTGTAGACTGATGCTGCACAGCTCTTTATTTTTAACCTTTTATCCAGCAACTCACGTGTTGCTTCCAGCACTCTTTTGGTAGCCTTTATGCCACCAGCACTTCCCCACCATGGAAAAACAACCTCGACTTCCTTTTGCTGTAAGCCACTTTGGCATGTGGTTGGAAGGTTATCAAATGCTTCCTTCCAGCACTGGCTTTACTCCACAGCAAGAGACATCTCTCCAGCACCTGGAATCAACACCATGCAATGGAATTCTTAGAGCAAAAGGATACTTGACCATTGCCTGACAGCCAGCTCTTGTCTACAGGATGAGATTTATTTATATATGTTTTTTTTACCTAATTTCGGAGTCATTCCTCCTTTGCAGAACTGATGTCCCACTGCATTGCAAATCCTCATGGAATCCCAGTAACAGCCTCCCTGAAGACAGAGGCGGGAATACCTGCCTGGAGGTTTGCTTTACAGATTTGCTAAATGAGTAATTACCTTACACTTCTCATGTTGTGACTTTCACAAGAGTTCAGTTGCTTTAATCTGCAATGAACATCTTGCAGTGTCATAACTATCTCTCTGGCTTAACAGCTGCATTGTTGAGGGCATGTAAATGTTGTTGGTTTTTTTCCTAACTGGAGATCTGGTATCAGCCTCTAGCCTGAGAAGCCAAAGGGTCTACGCTAAATGGCCTCAGACACACTCCTAGTGTTTTAGGCTCACTCTCACTGTATTCCACTGAAATTTTCACTTTGTGTTTCTCCCTTCAGACTGTCCTCATCCTCCTGGAAGACACTGGTTTTCCTAGTGGTTTTCTAAAAATCTAAAACTGTTCTAGTGGTTTTCTAAAAATCCATCTTTAATATTTGATTGATTGGTGCTTGTGAAGGTTTAAAATGTTTACTTATTTTGTGAAATGTTAGGAACTTCTCTGCTTTCCATTCAGCACCATTAACCCATTCTTCAAGCTCCCACAAACGATTTTCAAGACTATTTATGATAGTAAGGAGGAATAAGAAAGTTTCATTTTTCTCGTGTAACACTCTGGTATCATTAACAGCCATTTCCCACAACTCCCGAGCAATCATACTTTATAATCCAACAGATCAGAGCTACTTTATGATAGCATGAAAGGACTGATTGTGCAAGCCCTTAAGCATTGTTTCCCTAAGAAAACAGAACACACAACCGGCCACAGCTTTTAGTTCAAAACAGAAGCACAGACCTGCTTTTTTAAGATGTAGCCTCTTCTGCACTGTTGAGGGGAGCTGTACTTACACCCTTCCCCAAATCCAAGAATATTGTACATAACTAAGACTTGCTGATTCAAAGTGAGACCTCACCCATTTAGATTCCAAATTTAGGTTTCTTACTATGTTTACTTTCAATTACACCAAGTGTTCTTATCGGCTCTGATGTGCACAGCTTTTGACACAAAAGAAGTCTTGAGAGCTTCCACACACACACGCTGTCACTGCTGTATTTACAGGCGAGATGCTTAAACATTTGCATTTTACTGTAAGGGATAAATTGTGCCATACAGTACAGAGAAATTCAATACTGATTCACAACACAGGCCTGATTTTTGAGTTGATAGAAAATGGTTCTAGCTCACTTTCCACCATCAAATCTAATTTGAAGCAACCCAGTGTAGTGCAAATAACATCAGATACTTAGTAATCTCCCGTAATGGCAGGGAAATTCATCACAAATTGCTGAATGTTATGAATCATCTTATGAACACATAACTGCCATACACTGAAAAAGGCGCTTTAACAAGTGGTTTCATTCATTTATGTCAATACTTCATAATTAGCACAGAGAAGTGTCTGTAAATTGAACTCTTGAGCATCACTCTGCTTAGTTACCATTTTTTAAAATATTTTCAGCACTTGATGTAATGGAAGACCCCATTAAAATTTTGTGCCAATGACAAATGACATTTTCATTTTCTCTTCTAAATGTGTTAGCACAAGCTAATGAACTCAACAATGTTCAACAAAGCCATAAGCATATGCTGACCTGTACTACACAAACAGTTCAGCTGACTTTATCGGGGATATTAATATAAGTTTTTGATGGATATTTAAACCCTGTTGCTCAATAACATACAGTAAAAGACCTACTGGTCTATATGGAATTTAGTGCTGATGCTCACTCAGAAGTAACACGTGACACAAAAAACATGACAGTCCAGATGCTTAGGAGAGCTCTCTGCTGCACACCAGCCTGAAGGCCTAGATTTAGCCACCTTTCCGTTTGTAACTGAAGAACTTTGAAAGCTTTGCAGGCTATTCTATCCAAGGCACAGTGTTTTGAAAGAATTATGAGGTACCCAAAACCAGAGATCAGGGTCTTACTATTCCCTGACAGAGACACAGCTTTTCTACAGAGACCTTACAATTTCAGGGCTTGAGTACCCATAAAGCCACACCTGAACTGCGGTTTCCTGGCCAGTACTTTAAGCACTGGGTGGAAATATTTAACAATTTCTACTTGGATTCTGTAACCTCAAGATGCCAAGTCACCGTAACTTAACAGTTTAGTGGTGACAGCTGGTTGGTCTTACCTATAAGGTGCACAGTCTTAGCCCATTTAAACAGCAAAATAAATCATTCTCTCTGCAACTTCCTTCACAACTGGGCATAACTCAAACAGTGCCCAAGGCCAGCTCCTGCAGAGGGGCTGACACAAGGTGACTTGGTCATCCATGGGCATTTGCAGTAGAACTACATTCTCTCAGGAGCAACTGAAAGGTTTAGACAAACTGCTCTCCTAGACCAGAAAAGGAAGTGCAAGACTATAAATATATCCATGACCACAGTGACAATTCCACTTAGACGCTTCTTACCAGGATAACTTCCCACTCATCAGTCCTAAAAAATCCTCAAGCCCCAGCTCTGAGTTCTTCTCATCCTCCATGGCTTCCTAGGAATCCTGGAATGCGGGCCCATGGACTAATTTCCACAGGCTGTGCACACCAAGGTAAACATTCAAGAAAAGCTTTGCCTTACTCTAATGTTGCTAATTAATGACCAAATAATTATTAAAATAATCTAGTATTTTCCCATGCTTTGAAATAGAAGACCTAAACTTGAGCTCTTATTACATACTGCTTATTTTTACTTTTATTTCGTAACTGAAAACAGTGCTGTCTTTTTTTTAAATTAATTTTACAAGATTTAACCCTTAACAAAGTACACATATCCCCACTGGACACTTATTCGAAATTACATGTAATTTGTAATTGCATCTTCTGAATTCTGCAATTTTCCTCACTTTCAATCCTTCAGTGCCCGTTAAAAAACACTGCTGATGAGACATCCAGACATATAAACTTGTCTCTTGCATCTAAAGTTTCTCCTTTTCAAGGATATTCAGGCCTGAAACTGCTGCTAGGTTTATCAACGTAAAATCAATTTATTTAAAGGGATTAAAAAATAAAAATCTTCAGGCTACTTAGTGCTCCAATTCTCAATAGTTACAATAAATCATAAAAAGCAGGAAAATCCCACCTCTCCTTGCATACAGCCTTCAAGTATTTTTGCTCCTTTTAGTAGTTAAACACAGATTTTTTTCCATGACATTCTGATTAGGTTCTCACTGCGAACACATTAAGTGATAATTGGTCCAAAAATACTTATTGAGCCAGGAATATCAGAATACAGTAAATACCAGGAGCACTATAGGCAGCTGTATGAATCACTTCACATACCTGTGGTTTTCCAGGTTCCTGTGCTTAGTCATGGGTACACTCTTCATATTCTCTTACACAGAGCACAATTTCTGCCCATTTCTGTTCTTGGCATCCACACTGCCACCTGTAGTCATACAAGAGAAATTAGACATATTTTATGCTGCAAATCCTATTAGCACAATGTTTCAGCTCACTTGTTTTTCTAGACAAACATTCCAGAGCATCCCCTTTTGCAAAAGGCGCATTTAGATATTCAAGTTACTTACATTTTTCTCTTGAATACCTCTTAGGGGAAAAAAAAAGCAACCACCAAGCAATCCCAACGAATTTTATACCAAGAGGACACTTAAAACTCTCAGACTCTCTGCACGTTTTTATTTTATCCTTGTTGCTTGTGGACACGTCATAACCTTGACAGACCAAGGTGACTTCTGAAGTGGCAATGCAAAAACATCTGTACCTAATTACTTGGTGAATATAAAAGTCCCCAATTGGATTTGTTCTACCATCTGAAAAATGAATATTGCTTTACAGAAGCATAATACCCATGTTCGGCTTAGTTACCTTACATAGGTTATAAGAAAACGTATAAAAATAAAAACTGACTGTATTTGAAAGATTAACTCAGAATTCGCAGTGATTTTGAACTTTTTTATACAATGAAAGCCATTTGATTTATACCAGGCTTACTGCACTTCCAGCAACATGCCACAGACCCTGCCAATTTAACCATGCACAACAAATTAAGACCTAAACACAGTACTCAGAGCCCTCACGTTAATCCTTCCCTGAAAACGTAAAAAAAAAAACAAAAAAAAAAAACCCAGAAAACTCATGCCTTCCTGGAAAAACCAAAGCTTCCTGGTGCTCAGAACACGGGTTTCACCGAATAGCGAAGTTTCGGAGTACAAGCTCCGGGGGAAAACCTGTCTTTTTCGTGCACACGCCTTCTCCTTTCTTCCAGTTAAGAACCGCTCGCCACCCCTGGAAGCGAGAGCCCGAACGCTCCCTGGAAAAATGCGTCTCGCAAGGAAGAACGCTCCGGGAGTGAGGAGCGGGCAGAAACAAACTCGGATCCCCGCAGCACGGGAGGCTCCGGGCACCCGCACCCTGCGCTGCCCTACGGAAGCGACACCCGCAGCCGCCACCAGAAACCTCACACGGTTACACAGAAACCGAAATCAAACGCTATTTCCAAGAACAAGTTGGTCTTAGGGAAAAAAAAAAAAAATTACAGCAAACAACCCGAAGGTGATACAATAAAGAAATAAAATCCCCAAGCGCCGGCGAGGCTGCCCACGTCACGTCCAGGTAACCCTCTCGCCTTGCCACCAGCGCCGGTCACTCCCGGACGGGAGAGGCTCCCCCGGGGCACGGAGTCCCCCGGGTCGCGGTCACCATCCCAGCCCGGCCGCGGCCGCTCAGATGCGCCGGGCACCGCCCCGAGCCAGCCCCCGGCCCCACGGAACCCTCGCACTCGACCCCCCGAGCCAGAGCCGCACGCAGGACGGTGCCGGGGCAAAGCGGTCGCGGCTACGGCCGCGGCGGGGAGCGGCCGCTACCCTCCCACCCACCTGCGCCGGCCGGGCCGGTGCCGCAGCGTGAGGCGGCGGCTCCTCCTCGCCCGCGCGGCTCCCCCCGCTCGCCCTACGCCGCTGCCGCGCAGCCCGGGGGAACCGCGCGTCCCAGGTGCCGCCGCGCCGCCCGGGATTCCTGCGGGAGGGCGGGCGGAGGGAGGCGGCTCATCGCTGGGCACAGCCTCCCGCTCCCCCGCCGGCTTAGCCTTCCTCCAGCCCTTCCAGGCACGTTCTGCCGCGCGGCGGACCCGCAGCGCGCGCCTCCGGCCCCTTCCCTTTTTATCGCGTGGCCGGAGCTGCCGGAGCTCCCGCCGCCGCCGCCGCCGTGCGGGGGGCTCGGCATCCGCACCGCCGCCTGCCCACGGCCGGCCCGCCCCCGCCCCCGCCGCGCTCGCACCGCCCGCACCGCCCGCCACCCACCTGTCCGCGCCCCGGCCCCGCCGGAGCCGCCCCCGCTCCGGCCCCGCTCACCGCAGCGGCCTCCGCCGGCGCGGGGCTCTGCGGCTGCCCCCGGAGCCGCCCTCGGGCTCGGGCTGGCGCTCGGCGGAGGAAGGGAGGAGGTGGCGGTGACGCTCCCGCGGTGGCCGCGCTGCTACAGCGGGGCGCGTCCCACCTGTGCCCGCGGCCCCCGAGCGCCGGGATGTTCGCCGCCCCCGCGGCGGGGAGGCGTGTGCCAGGCGCTGGAGGAGCTCCGAGTGCCTCGCCGCTCTGCCGCCCAAACAAACGAGGAGTCTCGGCCGCTACAAATAATTTACGTGCTCAGGAACGTGCTGGAAGCCCAGTTGTTGATGGGTCTCCGACAGCTGGCGTTGAGAGATAACCTAGCGGGAGGCGGCCGGCTCTTAAAAATTTGGGTTGCGACGCTTAAAAAATTCGAGAAAGCAGCAGGTAAATACAAAAGTGTAAGGAAAATGTCTGTGTTGTAACTAAAACCGAAGCCGAACTTGAGGCGCGCACGCTGTCTGAACTCACACCGATGGAAGAACAGCCCATCCTCGGGAACACTTCTCTCATTCTCTGTCTTTTGCCTGATGTATTTGCATCTTGGAAACGTACGATGTGTTTAAATTGTTGAGTTTGCATCTTTTTGTTCAAATGGGTGATGATGACATTGAAAGTGTGCCCTAGCTCACAAGCCAGTAAAGGAGCATTGGGAGGAGTTGAGTGCGCTGATGCAGGGTCACACTGACTGATACCATTTTCAAATTTCGGTAATAAAAATATACTACATTCGTTCTTCCCACAGCAATAGGTTCCACTTTGTTCAAGACAATCTTTACCTTTCCCAAATGTTTTATTCTAATCCTAATATTTTGGGACCCAACCTTTTCAAGGTAAGCCAGAATCCATACAGTCACGTTACAAACTGTGATATCACGCTGTAGTTCTAGTCATATTAAGAAGTAAGCTATAAAAATAAAATTGCTTTTCTTCATCTGGTCTTCTACGGAATTCAGGCTATTTTCAGTTCCTCTTCTTACATCTCATAAGTGAGACACCAGACTACCTGAATATTTAATGAGTAGTAAACCAGAAATCCGTAAAAGTAGCAAATATAATACACATATTTTGATAGCAACATAGACAGGTACTTATCCGAGAAAAGTTTGTACCATTTAATTCCACTAGATTAATGAACAGCAATTATATCTAATCATATCTGCAGCCATTCCTAATGTAAAAATATCAAAATCAAACAAAGCTTACACTAAATAAAGTAGAAATTAACCCAATAAAGATGAGGATAATAATTGATACAGGCATTTAGAAGTTGTGGGGTTTTTTTAATCTACTGCTTCCAAGAAAACATTCCTGGTCTTTCCCTTCAAAACCTAACAACCTAGTGGCACACTGGTGCAATAATTCACAAAAAAAGGTGAACATTGGAAATGGTTGTGCCATATCTCTGCTTAAAAAGGCATTTTGTTAAACATACAAGTTTTTACACCTGATAAATTTTATTTTATACAGTAATAAATTTTCTTTTATCTCTAGATGGAATGTTTATCCTCTTTCTATTTCAGCCTATGGTACGTGAGACAAAATTGTTAAGTTTTTCAGTTTTGCCTCCTCACCTAAATTTTGATTAAATGCAAAAATAAATGCAATATACCAAGAGTTACCAACTGGTAAATATCATGAAATTCCGTAGTTACCTACAGGAAGCTCTGCCCATGACTTCAAGGACTCTTCAAACAGTACCTGAGCAATAGAAACCACATTGACATACCTCCAGTGCAGAAGAATTCATTTTCCACTAAGCCATTCACAAACATAATGTTTGGTCAACAGGTGTCTTTCCTATAGTGTCTTTCCTATAACTGTTACAAATGCATTAAATGCTAGCAGAAAGTTCTTGTCTTTTCCACTGAAGCATGGCCAGTGCACAGAGTGTTCCCTTTGCAAAAGAAGTTATTGTTCCTTTCAGGTCTTACACAACATTGCTGTTAAATCTAGCCCATCACAAGAGAAATGCTGCCTCAATTCTGATTTTCAAACCAAGAAAATAAGCGCTTGCTCACTTAATAATGACTATTAATCAGACACTATCATACTTGCCTTGAGTGTGTGAGATGAAGAAAATTAGATCAGTCATGCACAGACCCTTTCTTTCACCTCCTGTCCTCTATACCGCCTACCTCCCAAACAGCTCTGCCTCTTTTTTTCTTCAGCAATTCAGGCTTGGAAGAATAAATTCCATTTTAACAATGATTCAGAGGCAAACTGAAAGCCAAGTGAAATATTGTTGTCCCAAATCTGACAGGAAAACTTATAGGATGTAAACACCCGGAAGATAAAACCCAGTTCTCTTATACTACACTCCAGAAAGCATTACTTATCAGTGTCCCCTCGTTCCCAAAATATATACAGCAACTAATGGGTTGCTGTAGTACTGAAAATTTCCAGTTTTCCAGATGATGAGCTGTGACTCAGTACTCCTACAGATACATCTCAATGCACCATCCATTTATTTTATGTGCTGGTAAATCATCTCTCCCTTTCCTTCCACCAGAACTTACTAGGAACCATCCTGTGTCTGCGGGTCTAATCTGCCACACCATGTCCTGCCCTGTCCATCTGAGACCAGATCAGGTAAAACCTCTTCTACTCCAGTATTTTTCCTGGTCTAGCTCCTTGTTTCAGCTTCTGTCAAATGTGCTTACAGCTCTAAGAACATGCAGGTTATAATCTTAAACTTTCCAGGCTGGACTACACCCTTGTTTATTGTCTAGGGAAATCTCAATGGTGGGCACAGACATCTTTCACTTTGTGTCAAGGGCATTTGTAGAAACTACTTCTGAGAAAAGTAAGTATGTTTGTTTTTTTTTTTTTCTCTACATGCAAAGCCCCTTCTAAGAGTCAGCGAGGTGACGAAGCAAATTTTGATCCATTTATAATCAAAAAATGAGTTCAGTCTACTCTATGGAAACCAGAATTTGGCATAATAAAGCCAACAGCTGCTTGAGGAAGAGTAACAGTGTGGGCTTTTTGATGCTCACAGACGAACACAAACAGTCAGAGTTAGGATAGCACATGATGTTTCTGAGTAGTGGTAAGGAGTTAAAACTGTTTCATAAGCCCATTTATCAATAACCAATTTTCTTATAAGAAAATCATCTATTGCCCACAGTAGTGGCAAAAAAATACCCAATAAAACATTTAACATGCAAGATTATTGGGCTAATGAGAAATCTGTGTCAAACAGCCCTTATGAACTATGCAAAATGTAGTTCAAGCAGCTGGAAAGTTATCCTAGTTTCAGGGAGTCTTCTTACCTCAATTTGCTATGTACACGGAACATCAGCATGGAGAAATGAGGGTATTTTAATACCTTCAACTTCTGTCAAAGCTATGCAACATTCCCCAGTGGACATCAGAGACAAAAACAGGCAGAGCTATGGAGTAAAAATACAGTTCTAGTTAAAACTATTAATTTAGTTTTAATATCTGCTTAGAGACATTCATTAGCCAGTGAGCACTGAAATTTACACCTGAGAACTTCAGAATTGTAGAGGAGATTAAATGCCCTGACATGGGATTCAGAAGGCCAAAGGAAATGAGCTGGCAGTGGGAAGGAACTGCTCATGGTGGCAGTGGGAGAAGTGTGGCCAGACCTCTGCAAGGGTAAGGAAATGTTATAATCCTGCACACTACATCTAAGCAAATGGAACTACAGAGGCTCTGTCTCCAGCCAAGCCAGAAAATCCAGGAGGCAGCTGATCGGCTCTCCTAGAACAAGTTCTCCCTCAAAAAAACTGCTTTAGCTGAAATCGTTGGGAATGAGTAACAGTTGCCTATAACAACAACCAATTTCCTCACGTTACATCTTCCCTCCCAGGTTAAATTATCATCCTTCTAATAATAGGACCATCAAGAGCCTTTTTCTCCTTCTTTGGAAAAGAATAGCTGAGAGTTATGTTCTGTCATAAAAATGTTAACAAAACCTGGACAACATTTTAAGGAAATAGGCTGTTTCAGTTTGATGGTGCTACAATCATCCCAAACTCCTTGTTTAGGAGTTACAAAATCTCCAATAATCAGGATAAGAAAACAAGCTATTCCTTCATATCATTTTATTTGTTACTGACTATTTCTGGTCTCTACTCAATGAATATGATAATGCCATCAACCGTCTGGATTGAGCAAAGTAAGGCTTGAGTGTAAATTCCTTGGAAACATGATCATTTAATAAACCTCTCCTACTTCTACTTCCCTTGCCATCTCTGTAACAGGTTCATGATCAGTGCTGCTTGTAAACTAAACATGTAAACATGTAGTAGAATCAGTCTGATTTCTCAGAATGGTCTTCACCATAGGTCTGCCCAAACCCTTACCATGTTCTTCCCCAAATGGATTTCACTAGATCTCGAATCACATCCCCCCCTCACAAAAATACACAGGTTGACTGAAACCCTCTTCAAGGAGAAGCCAAAAAGCAATGCAGTTTTCATTTAGATTCCAATACAGGTTTTAAAAAAAAACTTGTATTTTCCATCTAAAATGGAAGAGCTCTGTTCCAACAAACTCAGCAATCATTACAAATTTTTATCTACTTATAAACGGACTGTAGCTTATACGGGTCTACAAATTAGGTGTCCATGACCACATAACTCCCTGGAAAATAGATCCCTTTTTGTCCACATCAGCCACTGAAGCCATTCATTAATCTGTTTTCTAATGCAACCATTTCCCTGGACCAAACCTATTTAGAGAGACCACTGGTTATTAAAAGCATTTGCAATAAAACTGACATGCATTTCTAAAAACTGCTGTGTAAATCAATATAATTTCTTAATTGGTTAGCCAAATAGCTGCCATGCTAATGAGTCACTGCAATTCTCTGCAAACATCTCTTTCTGCCTGGTTACATGTCTTCAACCACTACACAGTTCCATAGGAGGTAAAGTTCCAGTGCCTCTCTTTCTGCTCCCTGCAGTCATTTCAGCTCACCACACTGCAACCTGTGGACTGTTCATTTTCCAGTAGTTTGCATCTCTTTAGAATGTATTCTTAAAATTTATTTTTAAGGGCTTTGTCTCTAACAACCCATGCAATATATACATTTCTAAAGTGAGATGTTTGTAACAGCGATGAATAGGATGATCAGGTGCCTGACTGCCTAAAGAAGAATTGTAGAACATCTTAGAGAGAAAGCTCTGGAGAAATCACAAATTTTATACATGCAAGTGCCAAACTAAATTATGGGTCAATTTTATGTAAATAAACTCCCAGATCTTTCCATGATAATGCTCTGAACTCACAGGTTGTGAAATTGAGTTAACTCCACTGCCGTGTTATCACTTGTGTACTAAACATTTCTTAAGAGACACCTTCCAAGATATGAGTATCTGATACTCCTAAATGATAAGGATAAATATAAAACATTGATCTAGACAATCTAATAGAACTCTTGCAGCTGGGGCTGCATTTCAAATTATAAAATACAGACTCCTCACCGACAATTGTTTCAGTTAGTGGAAACAGTTTTGTCAAATATCTGGTTTTGCCAAAAAGAAAAGGCACTGATACAGCTTTCTCTAGTTTCCTACTGGATACTTTGCCATTGTTTGAGGCAATACAGTATACATCTGAATTGTCTTTTCCCCCCTCTGTCAATTCAACCTCATTTATTGTGTTTTAAGTTTTAATGTAGCCCATTCAAGAAGGAAGCATAAGCCCCGAAGTTCAGATTGTGACTTGGGTCACAGTTTCCCCAAAGTCTGCCGAATGAAATACTTTAGGTTTAGGATCCTCTTTAGACCTCCTTTCTCCTATTCAGAATCAGGAAAGGGCACAGAGGGAGGTGATATTGCCTATTCTGCTTCTGATCAGGTCGAGCCAGGGTGGCATTCCACTTTCCTGTTTACTGTGAGAGCTGCATCCATGAAAAAAAATCGACAGAGCTATGGAAAATTGTGTAGCAATGGTACCTAAACAGAAGCTGGACTTCATATTTAAGAGGAGTGGCCATTTGCCAATCATGGATTTTTTTTCTTTACTTCTCTATGCTGAAGGGGTGTATCTCAAATCTGTTAATACAGAGGTTATTCCTCATGTGTAGTGAGTAATTTCATCCCTAGGTCTAATACAGGGTTGAAGTTACTTTCCTACCTACCTTTAATCATGGGCTCACATGACCCAATTACTTCACAGGTGCAGAAAAATATCAGGATTAATAAAATTCCCTACACGTGGTTCAACATCTTTTTTTCAACACTTCCACATGCTGAGTTTTCATTTGTTGTTAGCAATGACTGATTTTTAAGCAGGCTACAGAATGAGATGGAACATTTTATTGCCAATTATAAGATGAATTAATGATGCCTGAAAGCAGGTTGGTGAAGTTAGAAGCCACTAACTAATAACCTTTTCATCAAATAAGAAAACTATTCCACCAAAAAAAAAAAAGCCCAGCAAAAAAACCCCAAACAAACAAACTCAAAAAAGCTCCCCCCCCCACAAAAAACCCTAAAAACCAAAAAACAAAACAAAAAAAACCCTGAAAAGAATAAAAAAACTAAAACCAAAACAAACAGGATGAGCAAGAATTTGCAATTGCTCTTGCAGATTGCAAGCCTTAAAACTAAAATCTTCAGGCTCTGTCCCTCTCCTGAGATTAATTTTCATAAAGGTTAAATCAATACCATCAAGAGAAAAAACGTGAAAGTCAGACAAAGAATACCACCACCATTTTTGTTCCTCAGAGTTGCTGTGGATCATCTATTTATTGTTCCAAGCTCTGTTGGAGAAGTGAGATTGTGGATGCCATAGGAATATCTGGGGGTCTGTTCTGTTCTCTTGACACAAAAGGAAGCCATTCCCCAAGGCCCCGGAGGTGTTACTACAGTGAACTTTATTAAGAACATCTAATAATGCACAAAGATGACCAAGAAAAGAGTATGTACAAAGAACTTAGTGTCATCAGAATAAAGGCTCACAACTGCCCTTTTTGGTTTTATACTCCCTGAGCCATTTTAGGGTCTGATTTCATTAGCCTGTTGCCATCCAGCCCCTTTAGAAAATGTTGGAAATTTGGCGTTTCCTATATCCAATAAGGATTTCCTGACAGAATCTTTTCTGTGGTCAAAACTCTCTGTTTTCCCAGAGTCACAGAGTGGTTGGGGTTGGAAGGAACATCTGGAGCCACGCAGTTGCTGATAGCTCCATCCTATGGATTATTTTAAAAAAAATTCTTGGACATGAGGGGAAATGTTTATATTTACATATAACAGATAAGAAGATTATGAAAAGCACTAACAACTTCAGCACAGGGAATTTTCAGGGAAATTAATGACTAGCCAAGGTTAATGGCCCTCAGCTTCACATTGGCCCATCAACTCTCCCAGTCAGTCATTAATTCCCAGGAAATGCCTCATGCCTTGATTGTTATTGCTTTAATACATTAAATTCAACTTAAAGGCTTGACTTAATGTTTAGCCACTATAAAGTAAAATACAAGGAAATGTTCCCACTGGACATACTCACTGTCAAATATTTTTTTGTTTACCTTTTTCTCTGCAGGCATTTAAATAAAGAATTGAATACTCATTTACCAATTTGCTTTGCTTTTACTACTCACAGTAGTACTGAAGAACTCCTCCGATCTTCTTTGTAATTTATTTTGTATTTCATTAAAGATAGCTTGTCTGAGTTGAATTTGATTGAATGTGCCAAGTATAAATTATTACATTTAACGATAAGATGAAGAAATTAAAATTTGATCAGAATTAGTTCTGTTGTAGCTGATTACTGCCATTCTGATGAAAAAAAGTTGCAGAAGAAAAGACACTATGACTATTTACAATCTCCAGCAGAAAGTGAAAAATCAATTACTATTTTGGCCCCAAACCAATTGAAAGGTGGAAATCTGCTGGTGCCAGTTTTCCTTGTGAAATTTCTGCCATCATGACCTCCACCTCAGGGAAAAATGCTGTGGACAGGATGATGCCAGTTGTCCTTGTGAAATTTCTGCCACCATGACCTTCCCCACAGGGCAAAATGCTGTGGACAGGATTTTTTTCTGCCACGTTCTGATAAATCTGAATTGGATTTAAATTTTTTTAAAAAGCCAAACAAAGAGGTCACACCACCTGGATTTAGTGTGAATTCTGGTCTGAAAGCATGGCTTGCAGCAATGCTGAAAATGTCCTGGTTTTTACCTTGAGTCATTTTATATGTTACTCATCACATGTGCTTGGCCACATATTTAAACACAGTCAGTTCATTTTCCTTCAACACATGAAGAAAAAGCTACTTTCTTCAACATCACACTCAGACTGTTGGTGTTTCTATTTCATTCACTAACTGAATAATGTACTTCTTGCCACTGTGGAAAATTGTTGCACATGGGCTCAAAAGCCTGTTCCTGAAACTTGCTTTAACATTTCACAGCCAAACCTTGTTTCTGGTGCCACTCCATTAAAGCCAACAGAATGATGATGGGGGTAAAGCTGAAATTGTAATGTGCCTGTGTACTAAGGTGAGGTTTGATTTGATGTGCACATAAAAGCACATCAGAATTACTACTGGATTCCTGTATTAAGTTTTCAGGAGTCTGGGAAATGCCATGCAGTCCCTGTCATGCATTGCTGAAGACAGTATACACTTAAAAGTCCTTGGGATGTGAGATGATGCAAAGTCAGGCCAAAATATGAGACAAAATTTGCTTATTAAAGGAATCCAGGCTACTCAATCTCTATTTTGACTGATACTTGCTGGATGAGTGACGCTGTATAAGTCACCTTATCTCTGCATCAGTTTTGCCAGACTAAAAAATGAGAAAAATGCTCATAAAGAGAGAAAGAAAAAAAATGTCACTTTTAATTTGATACTCCACACTATCAGGCCTGCCAATGTAATAATTGTAGTAATCCTGGGCTTCAGTCAGTTCCCCTTTCCCTGGGATCAGAGCCTGCAGTGATGCAGGATTTGGAAGCACAGGGTGGAGACACCCACACTGTTCATCCGTGGTCAGCTTTGAGCTGGAGTGAGGAGACCTGCCAGAACCCCAGGGGTTCACGCTGAGCATCTCTTCACCCCACAGTATGGATTGTTTACCTTACACAATAAAGAGCTGGCTGCAAGGATACCATAGTTAAATCTCCCAAAAGGCCCAATCCAGCAGAGTGAAGTGCACACAAAACCTAGGCAATCTATTCTCATCCCACCCCTGCAGAATGTGAACTGCAAAAGAAAAGCTACAGAGAAAGAAGAGGCTCGGGCATCCTGAATGAAGAGGTTTTGCAACCCCCTGAGACCTCTGCATGGCTCTGCCTGCTGGTTTGGGAAGATCCATCCATCCTCTGGCTCCTGTGTGGATGACCCCTTCATAACTGCCTTTAGAGCATTTAGACTGGATGTGAGTTAGGGAGCAACATCAGAGATGATGCACGAATGTGGGGTATCCTAGAAAAATCTGTGTTCAAGGTTGAACTCTATCCCTAGGCAGGATAGAACTGCTCCAAATTTTCCATTCTTGAAACCAGAGTTTCTTGCCTTCTCCCGAGGAAACCTGTGAGTTTTTGTCTGGGCATTGGCACTGCTGGTGTCAACTCTACAGAACTGCCAGCTCTGCTCTGAACGTTCCACCTTCCCCCTTCTCAGCTGGCTGCTCTTCCCCAGCTGCAGTGCCATCCTTGGCACTGGCACCTTGCTCGACCAGGGGACGCGGTCATGGAATTGCCGGTGTGGAACTGGGGAGGGGCAGTGGCTTAGGGCAAAAAGAGACAAAAATTCCTGGCTGTGTGTCTGTCCTGGCTGTGTGTCTGTCCTGGCTGTGTGTCTGGCGCAGCCTCGCTCCCCTCGGCAGATGGAGCAGGTCTTGTACCAGAGCCAGCTGCCTCACAGGGCTCTGAAGCAGGACAGGGCTCTGCTGTGGCACATGTGCAACAAGATGTGGAAGCAAACAAAGTTTGGGAATAGAGGGTACAGGACAGGAATGGTGAGAAATCTTCCAATGAGGGTGAGGCAAAAGTTGACAAGAGGAGGACATGGATCTCACTTGAAGAAATGCAGTGAGTGCAAGCAGCCGTCACATCTCTCAGCACCTGAAATTATTGGAATTGGCTTGCAGTGGGAAACAGTGGGGGCTGTACTGGGAACTACACCATCATTTCCAACCTGTCTGGGGATGGAAGCAACCTTCCAGACACTGGGGGAACAGGAGACTAGCACAGGGAGCTGTGCCCAGCTCCTCAGAGAGCCTGGAGCCAGGGCGCTCTGTGTGGCTGTAAACTGATTCCATCCCTCTCAGTGGGTGCTCAGGCTGAGGGCTAATGATGCTAATTGAAATGTCGACCTTAACAGTTGAATTGCACAGCAAACAAATATCATTCAGATCTTACATTTATATCTTACTCCTTTTGCATTTATAAAAAGAAATTGTTTTAGCTACCGTGGTAGATAGATGCAGAGTCAACCAATTGCTAGAACTGCTACATATCTTCACCTCTAAACTATGTCTGAATCAAGGTATTGCTTAGTTTGCATTTTAAAAATTCTCCATTTTCCTACGGATACCACTAATATAAACATTTCATAGCTGCTGGAATTGCTTGGTCTCCCCTCAGCCAGCTGCAGAAGTATATATATTTAATATATTTTCAACAATTGGTCATTATTTATTAAAATATTATATAAGAAATTTAAATAATTTATCCTATAATAATTTACTTTATAATAATTTCTACAATATATTGAAATTTTCCTCAGTACGAATAATGGTGTCAAAACAGAAACAAACACAGAGGGACTCTGAGGTAAGTTGCATTGAATCTAATAAAAGCTAATGACAATAATAAACAAACAGCACAAACCTACTCTCTGAAGGCACTGGATTGCGTAAAGAATAATGAAAAAAAAAGCCATGAATATATGCTTATAAAAGCCATTATATATGCTTATAATATATAAAAGCCAAGAATATAGGCTGCTGTCATAATTTTCCAGGTTCTCTTAATATCAGCCATGGCCAGTGCATTGCCAGATTTTTCAAACAATACTACTGTGCCTAATTAAAGCACAGTCCTCGCTGATCCAAAATTTCTTGGATTATTTTTGAGAAAACTGTTTCTGAGATTATTTCTCAGGAGCCACAGGACCACTCAATCTCTGCTCATAGCAGGGAGGCTGGAACTGGAGCATCTTTAAGGTCCCTTCCAACCCACATCCTTCCATGATTTTTTCCTGCTTTGTGGGGGCAAACCCCCTGCCAGAGGTGTGAAACAATTCCAGGACTTGTGGTGCACCACCAGTTTTGAAACCAGGCCACTGTGATACTTCCAAGGGTCTCATTTTCAGCATCTCACCTGGGACTACCCCTGTATCCCTCCTAACCCACCAGCAGTGATGGGAGCTGATGGGCTGCAGGTGGGACTGGCTTCTCTTCTGTCTTCCTTTTAGCTCAGGAAGAATATCACTGACAAGTGAGTCCTTTTCGCAAACATTTTATTAATACAATTGAAAAACAACTACCACAACCCACTCATCCCTCCCCCCTCCAGCAACACCATCAGACACCTTTCACATACTCCCTCTCTTTTCATCCAGTCTAAGTTTTTCCAAAAGATCAAAAGCTCCTAAGACTGCTGGCCAAGTCATATTTTCCTCTTGTCAGCTAGTACTATTTTCTTAGCAGACACATAGGATTATACCTGCCCTTTTTTTTTTTGGTATTATTTTTCTTTTTGTTTTGTTTTGTTTTTTATTTTGTTTCTTTCTTTCTTTGTCTCAAATGAAACTTTGCTAGACACAGGCTGAAATTGCAAACAACTTGCTGGGAAGCTATAGTAAGCAGTTAAAAAGAGCATTCTGGCAGTAAAATTATTTTTAGCCAATTACATTCTCTATCTCTCTCTCTTCTTATCATTGCCACTGCTCCACAAGCAAGCTGCCTGTTAACATTCGAGAAGGAGCTCACAGAAGCCTTGATGTGGTTTAATGTGCTCCTTGCCTTCTAGGGACTCTACGTGCAGGTTTGTTTCATACATCTCTCCTTAGGCTGGGTCATGCAACACCAGGGCCCTGCACAGCTCACCCAATAGCTAAATACACATTTTTATGTCGTTTTGAATTATGTTTTTTAGCCTGCAGCCCATTACCGCCTTCCCACTTTTCTCGATATCAGTTATCAACCAACATCTAGGCAAGAGGTTCCTGAGGATGTCGATACAGCACAGTTGGAATCTACCTTGACAGATCATCCTGAACAGAGAGTTTGTCTTGTAGGATCCATTAAAAGAAGGAAAAAGAATTATAACATGTGCTCTTTCTAGGTGTCCAATACTCTCTTTATTTATTTGACTGGTTTATTTGGCCTCCTGAGCTTCTCCTCTGTACCACAGCTCTGCCTGAAGCTTCCTCACGCTGTGCTGCACTTTGGCAGAATCCAGGTCTGATAGGGAAGCTCAGCCCACAGAGGCTGTGCATGGGGAGCCCACCTCCCTGGTGAAATTCACAACCTCTTTTCATATGTCCATATTTACACAAAGGCAGCCTTCATGCTCCTGACTCCATTTAATCTTCCCCATCTCCCCTCCAAACAGCTCAGCTCCTTTTTGTTCAGATCCTCCCCAGATTCACTCCCATTGTGCATTGTAGATGCAGTCCCTTGGCATAATGAACTCCCTCACAGCTGTAGCAACTATTGTTGAATTGTCAGTTCTATTTAAAATGTCAGGATTAACTGTTACCCAGCTGGTCATCTGAGCAGGAAGAACACGGGCTCATTTGCTGTTGCCTGGTACATGGGAGACGTGAGAGATTTCTGCAGGGAAGCACCACGGCTTGGTAGGCTGAGAGTGAAAAACTCTGGTCTCTTTCTTCCCTTATTAAATTCTACCTCTGCCCTATAAATATCTAAAAGGTAAAACACAAAATTGAGTCTCATTATAACATTCCATTAATAAGTCAAGGGTATGTTTTATACAGGAAAATAAAAGAAGT
This sequence comes from Cinclus cinclus, assembly GCF_963662255.1. Taxonomy (NCBI): domain Eukaryota; kingdom Metazoa; phylum Chordata; class Aves; order Passeriformes; family Cinclidae; genus Cinclus; species Cinclus cinclus. Next base: position 111,835,193 of record NC_085047.1, read on the forward strand.
TTGTGCTTCAGTGCTAGAAATAGTGTGTTAATCAAAAATAAAGAGGCTGAGGCTTTTGAGCTCAGGATCTGTGCCTTTTCAAAACAAATATTGCAGTTTCACAATACTTGCAACACAGCCTGATCAATGCTAGCACGCAGCTTCACGGATGGATCACTGGTGCTGGAACTGCTCTCCATGGAAATTTTGATCCAGTTCTACTCAAATTTCATAAAATGCATGAGAATCAGAATTCTTAAAAAACCAAATATTTCCAAAGCACATATTTCTGGTTTAGATCCATACTCAGCCTAGAAAGAACACACTTGCTTGAAGTGGATTGACTGGTTTGACATTAAGATGTTACAGACTCTCTGTAGAAGTTCTAGAAATCCTAAAGTTTTATCCACCGTCAGTCTTACTTTAACATTTCCTCTCCTAGACAAGAGATCATGGCTTTCAGACATTTGTCTCAATTAGTTTGCTTGCCAGTTTAAACACGTGTCCCAGTTTAAGATAATTATGTGTCATTTAAAAATAAGTTCACATTAAAAAGACTCATTAGAATTGTTTGCAATCATATTAAATAATTAGTCAAAGTTATTGTAACATTTTAGACTGATGGTATCTACAGATGAGATCAATTTATCATTTGTTGATCATGGTTCAAAACATAGGTAAAATCCCAAGAAATTACAATCCAACATTGAAAGCATAAAATTGTATTTTTATAAATTGAACTGGAATGGAGTGCTGGGATTTGACTGCCTGAATTTGTTTCTGGGAAAAAATATCAGCCAGAAATCATAGTTGGGAACTCAGATGTTGCTTGCTTTCACTTATTTTATGTAACACAAGAGCACAGAGCAGAGATTAGCCTGATATGAATGTGGGAGAGTCTTAGAGTCAAGAAGCCTGCAGTGAAAACATTATTTAGAAGAGGAAGAGCACCACCAGGTTACATTCAGCAAACTGTCCAGTGAGGAATGTTGGGCTCAGACACCTTTGCAAATTATTAGAGACAATTTCTGTACTTTGTAGGGCAAGGACAGCTTTTACTGATACATTGTCTCTGTGAAGGAATATAAATATTGGACTAAAAATAAAACCAAAGACTGAAATGGGAGTTTGTATAGTCCATTTTTATACTTAAGCGGAAATATAATTTCTTTGTGCATCCCTAAAAGCATTCTCTTCTGATTGGCCTGATAAGTGACACAGAAAAGATTGCTAAAATCTCTATTTTCATATATATATATATATATATATATATATATATATATATATATATATATGCACATAAAGTAAAAATTTTATTCAGTCATCCCATATTTGTAAGACTTTACAGGCTAAATAGGAATTGTAACTTTTAAGTAAGTGCTCCTTTTGGTGTCCTTCCAATGTCACATTCTGCTGGCCAGGAAGGAACACCCTTCAAGACGATGGCGGGGTGCAGCAAATTCCATCATTTTTATGCAATATTGGAAGGGGACAGAGTGTTCTGCATTTTAGGGTACCAAAGTATCCTCTAAAAGATCTTTTCCAGATGTTTGTTTCTCTTAAAACTTTTTGTTTTCAAAGTGTAGCTTTCCAAGTTTGCTCCTGGATGTCTTTTGTTTTGTTTTAAGTAGAGTAAAAGTTGTCAGGTACATACTCTCAATATCAGGCGTGGGAAAGTTCTGGTAAATCTTGTCAGCAAGGTACATTTAAATTATAACTGATTCTCATTTCCTACCTCTCTGGAACACCAGGAAAACAGTAAAATTGCCACTGTTTTTTTGTGTGGGTTTTTTTTTTTTTGCTTGTTGGTTTTTTGTTTGTTTGGGGGTTTTTTTTGTTTGTTTGGTTTTTTGGTTTTTTTTTGGTGGGTTTTTTTTTGTTTGTTTGGTTTTGTTTTTGTTTTTTGTTTTTTTTACTTCCTTTCTTGATTCATCCAGTGACCTTCCAGACCAAGAGCAGGATACCCAAAAGTATAAAATTCCCTCAGTTTTGTACCTGGGTATTAATTTTGGTTCCCAGCTTCTCTTCTGGACAAAGAGGATTAAGTTCTCTTTCCATTTCATCCAGTTGCAAAACACCTGCCAAGGACAACAGGGCCAAAATTTTACCCAGAAATTTCATTCCACTCTGTGAGGTTCCTGATGGTGATGGCACATCAGAGCTGGAGCTCTGCTGCACTTCCAGAGCTCTGCAGGATCCCTCTGGGGTCACACCCAGAGGATGAAGGGCAGAGCATGCCCTGAAGTGGTTTTAGTTTTCTAACCAGTAAATGAACATAACTCAGGGGGTTTCTACAGCAATACCTATTGCAGTAATTTCTTTAACAAGGCAGACCTAAGTATGGCTTTTAATTTATTATTATTATTATTATTATTATTATTATTATTATTATTATTATTAAACATGTATCTGTTTATATTATACTTTTCCAAGTACAAAAATAAAGTACAAACACTTGCATATCTGCTACGTCTCATGTTTATGTCTTTTACTGCTCTTCAAGGAAAAAAGGGAGATGAAATTTTGTGATTTAGTTTTTTACTGTAAGAAAGTGAAATTAAATATAACTGTACTTAAGAGTGCAATACTATTGTTTATATACATAAATCTATATTTCTATCTATGCATATAAATACATACATATATATATATATGTACATATGTACATGTACTTATATAAGGACAGACACATGTGATTTGAGTTTGTCTGACCAAGGATTAAATTCCAAACTATCCCTCTGGAGACAGAGCTATTTATTGGACCTTTTTTAGCTGAGGAGGATACAGCCTTCCCATGGCTGTTGAACTGAGGAATGTAGCAGCAATGTCAAGTCTGTGTCATGCCTCCATCATGGGACTTAGATTGTTGTTTGACCCACAAGAGTAGCTCACTATATGCTGTATACAGAAAGAAAAAGATTATATATATATATATATATATATATATATATATATATATATATATATATATGACTGTACCAAATCAGTGGATTTAAAAATCTTTGTGTGTCAAAAATGCACTTATTTTGATGTCAGTCCAGCCAAGTATAGTCTCATGGTCATATACCTCTCACAGTCAAATTCCATCTTTTGAGGTTCATGAAACCCTGATGGAAATGAGACATTCTGTGGCTTAAGAATGAATTCAGAATTTAGGCTGAGCATTGTCAGAGCCATTATTTAGGAATTTTGAATTCCAAGAAAGCATCAGTTCCCATGTACCTCCATTCATACTTTGCCTAGGGACAGCAAAGTACTTTTCAGGAGTATCACAGCAGTCCAGAGAAATTTGGGAATCTGTTGCACAGGGCAACACTTGGGACTACAGATGGACTTGTCATGCCCTGAACTGGGATCCTCCTTTAGCTCTCCTTTCATCCACCAAGACAGAGTGAAATGTATTTACAAATACCAGAATTAGCTGTACCATGTGATTAGTTAAGCCCTTTTTTAAAAACATGTGGGCTGGCCCCCTCTCCACCACAAGCCTTATAAATAACTTGCTTCCTGGCTGTTGTGTTGACAAACTGAGCTCTTTCCACCACCTCTGCCACCCCCACCCCTTCACCAACACATGCTACTCCTCCCAGGACTTCAAAGTTTATTTATCAAGCATTTTTGGGGGGTGGAAGGTGAGCAGGAGGGAGGAAAGAAGAATCAGATTTTTCCTAAAATCAAAACCATCAATTAAAACCAAATTCTTTCTTGTTGCATGTTGGGACACACAGGAACTAAGCCCCACCGTGTTTTGAAAGTAACACAAAGGTCAGCATGGGGTTGCTCAGGAAATCTTGAACTTGAGAAATCCTGCAGGACTTTTCAGGTGTCACTGAAGTGGACTGGAATCCACCCGGAGTAAGACACTTCCAGCCCTGTCCTGCTTACCTGGCCCAGTGATGCTCACTCAAACTCCCATTCCCAGGCTTTATGATCTTACTTAAAAGCCAGGTAATGGCTGGCCTTGTGAAAATCCCTCTTCAGTGCCAATGATGTGATCTTCAGGATATTCAAAAGTAAAATATCCCCCAATTTTAATGCTAAAGCCCTACTTTATACTGCATGCACAACCATAAAATACCTTCCAGTAAGTGCTTCACATCCAGTGCATTATGCACAGGGCTGAAGGGTTGTGGTTTTTTTTCTGTCAGAGTCATTAGGAGCTAGGAATAAGTAGCAAGAAGTTTCAAGTGACTCACCACAAGCGTGTTAAATGCACAAACTTAGAGGTAAGGGGTTATCTCTGTCTCTTGTTCGGGAGTCTCCCAAATGCTGACTTGTTTTTTTACCTATACGAAGCGTCTGATGTCACTCCTGTGTGTGGGTGGAAAATGCTGTACAAAGGTTAAACAAGTTCTTTCATCCTTGCTCATGAAAGTAGGCTCATATTGCATTTCCAGTAACTAAGTGCATTACTATAACAGGTTGGGGATTTACTTTCTGCGTGCGTCTGTACCTCTGGTGACTAAATGGCCATGTGCTCTCCCCATTCCTAATGATGTTGCTTAAATTATTGCTTAATCTGAATGCTCTTTTGGCCAGAGTTTAGCAAGGTAGTGCAGCCAACATTCCCTACTATCAGTGAGCAGCCTTTCTAGCACAGCAGCGCAGAACCTGCTCTGCAGGCTACAGAAATGAACATTTTAGAAATTAAAGTGTTAAAATTGCGTCCCATAAAGTGGCTTGTTTCTTCGGCCAAGTACTCAAACAGAAAGATGTCACTGAGTTTAACACAGGAGCACACATTTGCATGTGAGCACAGGAAAAATCCCACTGGTGGTAGCCTAATATTAAGCAATAGATTTTGAGTTTTGCTAGATGGAAGCCCGAAAGAATCTAGAACCAGTGGAGTTACCTCAGTGGGTATTATGCAATAAAACTATCCCAAAGCCTCAGATAAAGTGGGGTTTTTTCCCCCAGAAAGGCTGTTTAACACGTGGCAGCCCAGGATGCTGGAGAAGCCCTGCTCATGGCTGAAATATGAAATATGAAGGCCAGGCACAAGATGCACTCGGAGGTGCAGCCGGAGCCGGAGGAGCTTTATGTGAGTCATTTTTTGCCAGCGTAGCTCCCGTGCTGCAGGAGGAGAGGTGTATCAGCACAGAGACCATCACAGCTACCCCAGGGTGGCTCTGAGGCTGCCAGCTCCACCTGGGCCAGCCCGTTCAGAGGAGCACAGATGTGTCTGCATGAGCCCCAGTGCCAGCTCTGCACTGACAACTGGAGCACAGCGCAGACCCCTGCGATGGAGAGCCAGAACAAAGAGCCCAGATGGCCTGGCAGAAACTGAGCTGGGGTGTCTCGTGTGTTCTAGCAGGGCTACTGATGGAGATGAACCTGAGAAAGGGATGTGTGTTTATGTGGGAGCATCTGGAGAACACACACACATACACAGACTCACAGAGAATCAGAGAGTTGTTTGAGCTGGAAAAGGCATCAGTTCAACTCTTAACCCAGCACTGCCAGATCTAGCACTAAACCATGTCCTTCAGTGCCATGCTTACACTTTAATATATAATAATTAATATATTATACAGAAGACCAGTTTTTGGTCTTTTAAATACCTACAGGGTTGGTGAACCCACCACTTCCCTGGGCAGCCTGTTTCAGAGCTTGGCAACTGTTTTTGTGAAGACATTTTTCCTGATATCCAACCTAAACCTCCCCTTAAAGGGAAACTTTCTTCTCTTGTCCTGTAAATTTTTCTGGGGAGAAGAGACCAACGCCTACTTGGTCAAAACCTCCTGTCAGAGAGTTTTAGAGGGTGATAAGGTCCCACTTGAGCCTCCTTTTATTCAGGCTAAACACCCCCAGCTCCCTCAGCCACTGATCATGAGACTTGTGCTCCATCCCCTTCCCCAGCTCCGCTGCCCTTGCTAGGGGTCCAGAGCTGAACACATTATTGTCTACAACTGAAGGAAAACATGGTGACAACCTTCACAAGGCCAGGTGAGTGGCAGCTCAGTACATGCTGGTAAGTGAGAAGTATTAACAATCAGTAAGAAGAATTTGGAAAGTCACAGGCATTTTATTGACTTAAAAACTGCTGCACTCTGGAAAAGGCTTGGTTCTCTCCTGATGACAGCTCTGCAGGAAAGCTCCTGTAGAGTGTGGAATCTGTGGGAATAAAATGACAAATTGTGCATTATGAGGCGTAAGACAGAGTGGAAAATATTATAAACAGCATAATGTGACAGGTAAATGAATAATGCACTGCCAACAGGGACACTGTTCAGTTTTGGTCAGTGCTTTTAGAGGAGATAATAGAGAGGATTCAGATAAAAAATAATTAAAATAAAATAGAAGAATGAAGAATTTTCTATGTGAAAAGATAAAAAAGGATTAGGCCCATTTTATTTAAAGACAAAATAAGAAGGAATATATTAGAGGTTTCAATATGATGACTCTAATACAAATGAAATATCCTGTGCTCCCATTCAATATTTCTCTCATTCAAAAAGGTGGAAATGTTACATGATAAAAATCCATAAGGTGTGATAAAAGGCTGCAGTTTGTTTCACAACACCAATACAAAACTGTTCCCTGGAATTCTTTGTTCTAGCAAAATTAAAATGGACTGAATGCTTATGAAGAAAACGAGAATATGCAAATCCATAAAGTCCAAGAAATATTTTTCAAGAAGTTGTAAACACCATCTCTAGATTAAATATATCCTGCTGTGATATCATGCCAATTCCAGCATTCGTTCAGGAGAGGGAACAGAAAGTACGGAAGGGAGGGCGCCATGAAAATGATTTTTCTACAACTCATGCTGTTGAGACATTGGATCTCTCATGCCCTGTTGATATTAGGCCTAAGTTGTTCATGAAGGTAAGGTTCATTCTTTTCCAATGGCAAAGCTTCTGGACCTATCCTTGCATTGCTATAAGCCAGTGAATTTTTAACTCTGTATGCTTGTGTGTGGAAAACCCACTGCCAATGCAGACCCAAATCATGCTTGCCCTGTGCCTCAGGCTGGGATAACACACAGGAGAAAATCCACTTCTGGTGTGAAAGGAAAAAAATATTAGCCTGACAAATTATTTAAAAGCAAATAGTAATACTGAGAGCTATTTGTAACTGGAAAAAAAAGAACAAGTCCCAGCAGAAACAGACTGGCAGGCAGAGAGTGGGGGAAACATTGCAGAGTTAATTAATTTATTACATAAATCCATAGCTTTACAAGTGATTAGCACTCAATATAAATGCCATGAGCAAAAGAAAAAAAAAAAAAAAAAAAAAAGGAACATTAGAGCTTTTAGGAGCATCAACCAGCATCCTTTTGGGAGGGTAGGACCAGTGCAGTGTCAAATCTTCAGTAATGAGTGGCTCATGACACACTGCATGTAGAGGCCAGATTTTTCCAAAACCAGAAGCTCTTCCTTCCCTATACCTTCAAAAGCCAATAAAACAAACCAAACCCCAAAAATCTCCAAGCCCACATACAATACAACGAGAAAGAGAGAAAGAGAAAAAAATTTAAACCCCCCTGGTCTTTGTAACCCAGTTCCTCCTACATGCATTTCCCACAAACTGTCAACATCCCACAGGAATCTGCCCACGTTACACATCACAGCACAATGCTCCCGACAAAGGCATCTCAACCCATGATGTTTCAGGCAGCCTTTCAAACCGCCCTCAGTGTAAGTAGGTTCACCAGCTCTGTAATTAGGTGTTAAGTTTGATCAATCCGGGAATTTTTGCAGGGAGAGGATTCTTTGGCTGTTCAGCATGATTTATGTCTGCATGGTCTGGCTGGAAGGAACAAAGGTTCATCCTTTGAGGAAAATAAGACTTTCCATACTTCTAGTGAAACAATTAAACATATGTTCAGGTTCATTCCTTTTTAAAACAGCCTTTAATCAAGTGTGGGGACCTCAATGGTCCTGTCAGTTCGACAGAACTTAAATTTGACTGCTCCCCTAAAGAGGCTTTAATTTATAAACATCAATAATAATGTTAATAGTCATCATCATCATAACAACATCTGTTTGGCTTTGCATGATAACAGCAGACTTCAGGAGGGAATTCTGGTAAATTAAAAGCACGGGTTCTTGCCATAAACAAAGGTGAGGAGACAACATTGGGAATGACACTGATCCTTGCCAGTAGGATTTTCTTTGGTACATGGCAGAGTGTTGCAGGGTTAAAATGGCCATTCAAAATGCCTCTTTGGTGTGTGATTAATTCTCAGCAAGTGAGTATTCCTACCGACCCTGTTCTCAGTCTGTTTCATTTCAGTCTCCAAAATCAGGGGTTAGGACAAAAGAAGGTGGAAAAATATAATTTTAGGACACCAGGAGGTAAAACACAAAATGTAAGAGAAAATTATAGGGCCATGTCAGCAGCCAGTTCTGTAGAGAGGTGCACAGCATGTTCCCAGGTGTTTTACTAATCATTACACTGGTATGTGTCGAGAGAGCTGCTGCTAATGACTCTTCTCCTACTCCAAGCTCTCTGCCCAGAATGGGAATAACAACAAATTTGGCAATCAGTTCTTGAAGTTTCAGCACCAATCGTGTCTGGCACCACTCACTAATCCAAACATGCATGGGCCTCTGTTTTCACCACGTGTACCTTAATTACCACAAAGCCTGATTTACATTGTTATCTCTCAGGTGTATTCCATGTCTTCCTGCAGCCCCTTTCAACTTCCAGATGAACTTTGGATACACCATCGGCCAGACAACACATTGTGGCTCCATGGTTTCCAGTGCTCTGTTACAACTGATACTCTGATATTGCCTTTATTTTATTTAATTTACCTTCCTATAAATTTCAGTTAGCAATTTTGAGAGGGGTATAGAGCTATGGGCATGCAGAACTCAGTGGTGTTCAGGCACAGCTGCCACACTGCAGGTGAGTGTGATAAAAACAACTGTTCTGCTTACTCTAAGGGAGTTTTCCAGATTAATTTTTGTTTTTATAAATCTGATCTTTGCTCACATCTTCTTTTCTTTCTTTCTAAGAAAAATTAATGGTTAATTTTCTGAAGTAAATTTGCTTTTGCAGTTGTGTGTGGTTCAACCAAAATCTTTGCATCTGCTATATATGTGGGTATGTATATAAATACAGATATATGCACAATAACATATGTGGAGGTATCTTGATTATGCTAATTTGGGGGAAATATTCAAACTTACATATATATTCAAAATATGTCATCTAACCACTGAATTTGCTCTTTTGTAATTTTGAATATTACAAAAGAGCAAATTCAGTGGTTAGAAGACATATTTTAACTGGGACATGGTGCAATTCTTCCCTCTGATCTTTACTGTGACCTTATGCCAACCACATTATTTCAGGAAATATTCTGGTCTTTCTAGTCAGTGATTGTGAAGCAACATTTTAGAGGAGGGTTTTCAGGCATATTACAGTTTCTTATTCCATGAAAATGCAAGGGAGGAGAAAAAGCACTCTTATCTTACCTAATCCTTCAACGCTTGTATTAATGATACATTCATACACCTAATAACTTTCTTGGGTTTATTTTTATGTTAATGAAAAACTCATTGAAAGACAAATCATAAAAACAAGAATTTCAATGTCTGAATCATCACTGAAAGGACAGAGTGACAACATATGGATGGTCTATTAGATGGTCCCAAGCCTCCAAACCTTGGGACCATCCTGAGTGCAGCATCAGACCTCTAAGTTCATAGTAAGTGATTTAGACATGAAACATCTGGGGTTTTAGACAATTGTGTCTAAAAAGCAAAGCTGCAACTCCCCCAAATACAGTTATTTTAAAAAAATATTAGTTTTTAGTTCTTAAAATACTTCTGCAGTATCTTGAAATGAGAGAGGTTGCAATGGACCTTTGCCCAGCAGACACACTTGGGAGGAGGAATTTGGGGCCAAACTTTTCTGTGTTGTCTCCTCATAGCTTCACAACACACTCAGTGTTGTGCATTGCCACCCACTGGGTCCTCTGACTTTGTCAGCTCAGTTTTCACACCCTTGGGAGCTGCTGTCAGGACAGTGCTGGAGGATGTGGCACAGGGGAGGAGGTGGATGAGATCCAGTGTGGTTCATCCCCATGTTACACTGGAAAGATGCAGTAACAGCTGACAGACAGACAGACAGACAGACATGTTCAGCCCACACCTAACCCCTTGTGTGGCCACAGCTCACACAAACCAGGAGGGGAGGGGACAGGTTGGGCAAAAAGCAAGAGTGGGGATGCTAGCCTGTTTTTGTTTGCTTTTTGTAAAACTGGTGCTGATAAAAAGCCAGCATAAATTACAGTTACTTATCATATCTGCAATTATTAGGGAGAGCTCTTCCTAGTTTCAGTCCTAATTATGGTACTAGTAATTTCAGGTGTTTTTTTAAATCAGTGTGAGGGACTGCAAAAAAATCTCCCCATGAAAACAATCAGTGACCACAAAGGTGTAAAATGAGATAATTACAACCTGAAACAAAGAAAAAAAATGCTAGAATTTGATTACCTCAATGATAATTAAAACTTGCATCTGATGGCCTTAACTTAAGCATCTACTTAGAAACAAAAACCATTTTGTTCCTTGTTGGTCCTAATTTACATTCCTACAACAGTGCTGGAATAAAAACAGACCAGTGACCAAACTGAGGTGCCTGTATAGCCTTGAAGCAAAACGCTCAGGATTTAAATTCCCTGTACTGCAGCAGGAGCAGGGGCGATTGGCTCTCTGCTTTCATCCACAACAGGCACAGAAGCAGCCAAGTTCAGGTTCAAGAGTCTCTCAAAAGGCTCTTCAAGCCCACGTGCCTTTCTCTGACTCCATGGTGTGAGAGCAGTGGGTTCCTTGAGCTCTCCAGAACTGCTGCAGCACACCTGCCATTCAAAACCTCCAGCAGGGAAGATGAACAGTAAAATTGCTTCCATTTTTTCAGGTGGAAAACAGCCCATTGTCAACAAACTCCTCCACAGAAAGCAAAAGAAAGGAGATCATCAGCAGTTCTGTAGGGTGGTGAACCCCCCCACCCACAGCAGGTACAGCATCTCTCTGAACACCCACAAGGAAACCCGAGCCTTCCTGTGTTTGCTTTCTCCTGAGAAGCTGTGTTTGGAGGCTGAAGCCCTCTAAGGGCATCGGGGTGGGACCAGCCCATCCCGACTGTGGGGACCCAGCAGCCAGACCCCAGGTCTCTGCACCAGTTCCCAAAGGAAACACTCAGGGCTGCACCACAGAGAAGAATAAAGAACACAAAAAGGAGGGGAAAGAGCAGTTATGAGAAACAAACTCCAAATGATCACATCTCGTTGCATTTATTTACACTACTTTTCATAAATTCCGCCAGCCACATCCTTAATCCCAAAGATTCTGAACTATGCAGCAGAGCCATTATTTTCCCTGGACAGGGATACATTCACTTTCAAGACGTTCCTTGGAAACCCTTCTACAATTAAGTCTTTATTAAAACCTTTCAGAATAAATAGCAGGTAAACTTATAACAGGTTCCCTCCAGGCTTTGCCAGTAGAAATGCAAGTACTGTGTGTCCTGAGGGACAAGAGATTTGTTGCCAGTAACTTAACAGAGTGCTCCTTACAAAAATATTCTCCCTTTTTCCTTAATGAGGTCCATGTCCCATGTGTCTGCTCATGAACACTCCCCAAGTGGACAGGTGAGAGACTGGGCAATTGCTGTTTCTTCAGGATTTTTAAAACACCCTGAAAATTTTTAAAACAAAGATTATTTTAAAATTAATTCACACTAAAAAAGAAGGCAATACCTCCTCCTTTAATGCCCTTAACTCTGCAGGAAAACAAATGATTCCACAGAATATTAGCAGCAATCAAAAGGCAAACCATGTATAGTTAATCAAAGTAAACTTTACAGAGGATACAAGTTTGCTTTCTCTTACAGTAAATGAGTGTATATAGATATCTATTTGGGAAAATACACCTATTTAAGCCTCTCAGAAGGTTGAGGCTTTTTCTGGAGAAAACCCATAAAACTTGGAAATTCCAAATAGATATTTGTATGTCCTACTGTGTGGTCACTCATAAACTTCATGTACATTTGCTGTAAAAGAACCATTGCCACTGATTACTACTGTCTTATTGCAAGCCAAATATTTATTTGAAACCATCTCATAAGGAATATATTTGCAGCTAATATTTTAAGCAGCTAAAGTTAATGATCATAGATGGAATTAAATGAAGCCATTATTTGAAAGCCCTGGTACCATGCAAGGTGTATTTTCTCACAATATGCTCATCCCAGCCACTCTGGCCCCCTTTCTGCAAATTATTTTCCTGCTTTATTCTAGCCAGCAGTCATTCTGCATATTGAAGTTTCTGTGCAAATAGACACGCTTAGAAATGAGATTCCTTGGCATTTCCTGAATTTCAGAGTGTTTTCAAGTGCACTTCCTAATGCCTTTTACGCTTGAGAAGGACTGGTGTAGTTTTAGAGAAGAAATATGAATTCTCATGGCATGAACACATGCTCTGTGATGAATATAGATTTTGCAATGTGTGCCAAACTATCCACTCTGAATGTGCTGCTGTTGTAGAGAGAGTCACATGCTTGTTTCTCTTGAATAGAATTATGCTGTGAGTAAGTCACTGTGAATCAAAGTGTCTCCTAAACAAATAATTTATGTACAACAAGCTGAGTTACGACAGAACAGAGTTCAAAGGGTTGCCAGCATTAAATGACATGGTGAAATGGAGGTGGTCAAACACACAAGGTGTGTGTTTAACTCAAGGGTATTCAAGAAACTTTCAGCCTGGTTTAATTACTCATTAAAGATATTTTAATGCTGCTTTGCAAGATGTCTTCATCTTGCTGCATGTTATCTTTCCAACAAATTTCTCTTGCCCCTCAGGCCAAATCATTTCAGTAGAAGTGCATTGATCAAGGAGTGTAATGATTCTCTTCCCCCACACCTGACATTTCTACCATTTCATTTTTAGAGGTTTTTCTTTGATTTTTTCAATCATTAGCTTGTTTTATATCTGTGAGAGTGTATGCCAGAACAGAGGGGATGCATATTTAGGTCTATTCAGAACAGCTCTATCATCCTGTTTTTACACCAACATAAAGTTTTGCTTAACACAGTGATAAGCCAGGCCTGTAACAGGCAGTCCTTCATATCTCAGGAGGACAGAGTTAATCTCAGGGTTTTGGGTACCCTTAGTTACTGCATCGTTGCTCTCATCGTTGCTTTTTGTTTCATAATTAAGCTCACTCTGTTTTACCAGTCCCTCACATCTTGTGGAAGCCTGTGTGATATCCAGTGCACAGAAGCCTGAATGTTCTTAGTTTTGAGAATATTCATCAGACCAGGGGATTTGGATTTGCAGATTCCCTGTCAAAGGTATCTCACAGCTGTGGCTTGATAAACTCAAATGCTTGCATCTGCTCATCATCCAGAAGGAAAGAAAACTGAATTGATGCATGTAGCTCAAGAAGCAAAATTTTGTAAGGCAGATGCAGAAAGACAGTTCTGGCTTCTGGGATGCCTGTGTGAACAGGAAGGATACCTCCCATCATGTCAGGGTTTGACGAGTGCCACTGCACTGAGTCGGACTCGCTTTCAGCACTGTTTCTACATCCAGGCAGCATCACTGGCAGAGCTGCTGTTTTGTGATAGCTGTCACAGGGATTTTCTTTACAGCTGGCTTCATGTGTTTTTAAATCAATCCACAGCTCCTGCCATAAGGAGACATTTGTTTCTTGAGAGGAGAAAGATGTGCTGAGTGATGTGGGAAGAGGAACACTGTGAACACATTCAGAGGGGCTCTCAAGGATGCCAATCCCACAGTTAGAGCTCATGGTTTCTTCTGGATATCTCAGAGCCCTTCCAAAGCATCTCAAACCATTTCTGTCCTATGTGTTGTGGTTGCACGTCCCTTCCCTGCCTGCTCCCTCCCACCGGGGCGGGTGGGCTCTTGCCTGCCTGCCCAGTAGTGAAATACATTTCTGCCAGTGCAGCTGAAGCAAGGACTGTGAGGATGTGTCAGGTTTTTGTCAAAGGCAGCTTCTGCAGCTGCTGGGGCTGGTGCAAGGACAGGACAGGAGCGTGTGACAGGAGCAGGCAGGACATCAAGCTGCCAGTGAGCTTCATCTTCTGCTTATGGTTTCACATCCCCTGAGTCCTGCCAGGGAAGAGAGAGGAGACCCTGCCCCTCACCCTCTTTTCTCCTGCCCCATTCCCTTGGGATGGTTTTACTGATCAGGTAGCCCTGGGGCAAATCAATTCAGAGAATTGACCTGGTGGAAATCCAACACTGCACATAAACAAATATGCAAGTAAAAGAACAATTTACTGCCAGATATGTCAACCTGTCAAGTGAGTGGGCTGGCCCTTAGGCCATACAATTTCCAAAGCCAATACGAGGAGGGAGAAGGGTGCCTGCAGCTGGGGAAAAAGGACAGGGGAGATGGAGCAGGACCTTTCTTTTCAGTGAAAGGTGGGCACTGACTTGGCAGGGATGCTGTTAGCATAAACTCACCACCTCTGGTTCTGTGCCACCTGTGCTTAGAATGGAAGGGGGCTTAACAGGGGACAAAATTCATAGAGAAAAGTTTTAGTTCCTGAAGATTCATTCATCAGTGTTGATTGATTAATTAGCAGACAGAAATGGACTTCTCTGGGCATGTGGTTATGTTATCTCAGTTGTGAGATTATCTTATCTCAGTTATATTAGATTAGTTTATCTCAGTTGTCATCATGAGAAAGGAGCCCAGAGACATCTACAACTACCTGAGAGGAGGTTGTAGTGAGCTGGGGTCTGCCTCCTCTGCCATGTCCCAAGTGAAAGGACAAGAGGGGATGGGCTGAAGTTGCACCAGGGAAGGTTCAAATTAGATACTAGTAAAGAAATCCACTGACACAGTGATCAGGCATTGGAACAAATTGTCCAAGGAGCTGGTGGAGTCTCTGGAAGTGTTCAAGAACCATCTGGATGTGGCACCTGGGGACACGGTTTAGGGGTTATTAGGGTGGTGCTGGATTGACGGTGGGACTGGATGATCTTGCAGGTCTCTTCTAGCCTTGATGATTCTGTAATTACACCCTCTAGGGACAAGGCTGCTTTGTGGAAATGCTCAATAGTGATGATTTTAATCTTGTCCATCACAGATCCCTGGAGTTCCCTGTTAGAGAGCTGCAGGGTGCTAGGGTGACTCACTGCCCAGGATCTGGGCTGGCTGCTTCACCTCCTGGCCCCTGAGAAATCATCTGCGCTCTCAGAAGCTCCTGACCCCACAGAACTAGGAGCTCAATTCCCTCTGCACAGCCAAAACAGCAGAAATTAAGAGGGGGCAATATGACCACTCTGCTATTGATACCGCTGAAGTAAAGATAAATAGTTAACAAAATTGTTGTGTTTTTAAAATTTTCAATACGTGTATTTAAAAATAAAGAACATCTATGTGTATTTAAAAATAAAGAATATTTGTTTTTAAACAAAATTACCCGTGTTTTATACTACATGCTCATGATGCTCACCTTGCATTTTCTCCATGAAAACCTGTATGGTTTATCTTGACAAACCACTAGCCTTAGTGGTAAGAGCAGACACAAATCTTTGGCAGGAAATTATGCTACATAATTTAAAGCTATTTTGTACTAAGTGTGTGTATTTTCAGTCTAATGCAAAGTAGAGGAAAAGCCCCCACTATTTTTCCAAAATAGATGGGATCTTGTTAATTTAAGAAAACCAAAAATAAAATTTCTGAATATGTCATAATAATATTAAAATACAAATAAAATTAAAGAAACAAACCTTCTCAAACATTCTCCAAATAAATTGTTGTATTTTGTTAGCATGGAATTTGACCAGGACTCACTGAGTTCTTTTCAATTCTCATTTTTTGCATAACCACCTCTTTGTCCTCTAGTTTTCACTGAACAGAAGTTACAGGGTTTGCTGCCACCTTTTCCAGTTACTGAATCCAGAAAGATTCCCCTTCCCCTCCCCTCACCTGTTCTAGGCATATTTTGGAATTGTTTAACTGCCTATTAGTTAAACTAATAACTTCAGGATGGCTTTGCTTGTGTAGCCTGTGAACAGGTCCAGTCTTCTATCCTCTATAAATATACCTAATAAAGTTGGTGAAAATTTTGTGTTTCTGTGTGTATAGAAGGAAATTACTTCCAAAACTGGTAACATTTGGAGAGCAAAAAAGAAAAGTGGCATCTGTTTTTTCTGCTTTGTGAAATTCTTAGGTTTCAGCAGTCATGCACGTGGTGCATACGGTCTGTCAGAATAAATTACCTGAGTTCATTCACTATTTTAGTCAGTGAAAACCTCACCACCTGTGCTAGATGCTAAAATATTGATAAATAATATATGTGGAAATTAGTTACTATTAATGTATAAGATGCTACTGTAATAATATGTCCCCACTAGGCAAAAGGAATTTGTATAATTAGGATAATTAATCTGTAAAAAAGTGAGTTTTTGAAGTTGCCTATGATATGCATCACAACACTATCAGAAATTATTTAAAAATCTACACTGAAAGAAAAGGAAGGGAGCAGTTCTCTACAAAGGCAAGATAATGGAACTTTGGAGCTTCTGAAAATTCTTAAATGTTAGACATTCATATAAAATGTTTTGTTTATCCAAGATTTGTTATTCAACTCAAATAAAATGCTTTGTTTATTTAAGATTTGTCATTTAACATGAGTATGAAGACTGTCAAGAATGCTATGTAAGCAACTCAATGAAACTTGCAGGACACAGCATCACCTTATTTACTTGGATTAAAATGTCTGCCCAATGCCATGAGCATTCAAGACCTGTGCTTTGTTTAAAGTTCTGATGGATAATTCAGGGCAAGTAATTTAATCTCCCCATGTCTTCATTTTTTCACACTCACCTCTGTGCTGGAGGATACTGGGATGTAGTATTGGAAACACTGAGGGTTTAATTATCTCTTTCTGAGCATCACTGCTCTTACCTCAGAAGAGCACAGAAGAGAAATGACAAATACACACGGTTTTTCAAGGTTCTTTGACCCTCCTTAGAAGAGAAAAAAGTTAAAAGGTGTTGCTCACTGACACACTAGGGTTGAAATTCTAGTTCCATTAAAAATATGGGTTTGCCACCATCCTCAACAGCGTTGGGTTTTGTTTGTCTTTGATGGGATTTTGCACACTGCCTCATTTCAAACTATACTTATTACATGTTTCAGTAATATCTCAGTTTGTAAAGGAAAACATTTCAACTTGAAAACCTCTCCTCTGGAGGAACATTATGCATGAAGAAGGTGACAAGGAGCAGCCATCTTATCCAAAAGGCTCTAACTATGAGGTCTTGGCTTTAAATTTATCACAGAAGAAATAAAACAGCCACCTAAACTGTGGGCATTGTTTTGACTCTAAAATATGCACCTTTGTTCCATGGCTTGGCTGCCATTGAGGTATTAGATGTTTGAGGTGCTGCCCAAGAAGAACAGGCAGGTTTATTGCTGTTCCCTGCTTCTGTTTTTCCCAAGCTGCAGCAATCAAACGAACAAGGAAAGTAATTTCTACAAGGTGGAGTAGATATCTGTTAACATGCCTGCTGATTTTATGGTGGAGTAGAAGGAACATAGCTGTAACTGCTCACTGTAGAACACTCTTAAACTTGCATTTATTTACATAGCATCTATGGCATTTAGCTGGCTGAAGAGAATTGATTAGCAAGGAGGCTGTTAAACAGCAGTCTTATAGCAGGCACTGCACCGAGGATTAGAGGTTTATTTCACTAATTGCCCTCCTGTAGTCTTTATGAGTCAATTCTAAAAAAATAAAGGAGCGCTCCAAACTGTGTTTGGAATAAAAGCAGAGTGATGCTTTTCACAGCACAGAAATCCCATAGATGAGCTCTTTTAGAAAAGGGCTTAGGATTTTCCAGCCAAAATTTTCCTCTCTGGTGAACTCTTGGTGTATCCTTACTATGCTGTTTAACCCTAGAGAGCACAGCATGCTGAAAACCAGACCTGCAGCGGACACGTTAAGGGTGATGTTATCTTAGCTGTCCACAGCAGCTGCCTGGCCATGTAGGAGCCACCCACCTTTGTTTAGAAGAATTTTTTATCAGGGGAAGCAGAAATAAAGCGCTCACCTCTGTGGTTTTAAAAGGTAGCCAGAAAAAAAAGAAGATGTGCACACTACAGCCTCAAGAGCAGTGCTGGTACTCACAAAGGACTGGGGCTCCAGCTGCCTCCCGGAGGTGTCCAGGGCATGGACAGCACCACTAGAGGGCTCACAAAGTATTTAAAGGGTTATTACACGTGGTACATGAAAAATAGTCTCCTTTTGCTTTCTGTTCCCCCATTTGTACAAGCAATGAATTTCAGAACTGAACCTGCTAATAGGTGCCTTTATTTTAAAGTCAGCCCCATGCACTGTGACAGGTTCACTTCCACGTGGGGACACTTCCACCTCCTGACCTCCCCTGTGTAAACAGGCTTTCCATGGAGAACAGTTTTGGGCTGATAATGCTGCAGTCACCAGCCAGAGGCAAAGCAGCACCTGCCCTTGCCAGTGCTTCCACAGGAATGGAGCAGTTCTGGGCATCAGATATAGAAATATAGTAATATTGAGGTGTTTTTTATGTCAGAGCTTCAGGGAAAAACAAACAAACAAACCAACCAATATAACCTAATACCAAAAAACACCATAAGCATATTTCCCTTCCTGCTCTTATAAATTGTGGGATAATAGACTGTCAGGCACATGAATATTTTGTTATATTGTTAATGGGGTCAGTTTGCCATCCCTACAATTAGATATGAAAGCTATTTGTGGCTACTAATAAATGTTAACTACCCTTGAAACATATTTCCTCTTAAGAATCAAGATCTGTCTTTGTTAATAGGGGAGAATACCAAACTAGTATAACGAGTTTTCTGTTTTGTCTTAGCCCTGAGGACCTTGTTACATTTGGTGTTGAGAATAGAAATTTTCTAATATATAGCCCCAGACTAAAAAATGTGAAGGCAATAATCACAGGAGTATTTCAACGCTAACTGAAATTAATTTCCCTTTTTTTTTTTTTCATCCTTTCTTTTCCCTTTCCTCTCTGAAACAGACTGCCAAGGGAATTATTATGATTACTCTGCATGTTTTGCAGATGGTTGGCTGCTGCACAGGGTTCTCAAGAGAGGTCAACATCCTATAGCATCCAGCTTGGATGCTGCCCTACAGACCAGCTGAGCTATGGAAGTCCTTAGTCAGCAAAGCTTTTGCTGACATGACTAATTAAAGTCTCTGGTACGTGTCACCTCCTCAAAGCTCAGACTGAAGCCTTTCCATGAGCTGGGACCTGATTTTACTCTCCTATTAAACCCAGTGGATGTACTCTACTTGTAAGGAGTGGAAGTTGAATTGGACTTTTACATTGTGAAAATATTTGCATGTACATACGTATATACACAGATGTAAAGCTGTAACTGTGATGTGTTCAGAAGCCATGTTCAAGGATGATTTCAGGAGTGTCAGCTAAACCTCAAAAGGTTTTTTCCTTAGGGATACCAGAGACAAGAACATTGGTTATGTCATGTCACTGCTGTGAGGACGGGAAGTTTTCCTGCTTTTTGGCTTTGCTATGTGCCATTCAGGCAAACAGATCAGAGAGACCATGGGGACAGGCTGTGTGTTTATTTAATTTGTAGCTTTTTGGGACATAATTGATAGGTCCACCCCTCTGGTACCACTCCACAGTGAAGTGGAAGAGAAAAAGGGGCAATATTGACATAATGCTGCAACACCCACCTGGAGAGTCCCCTGCTTTCTTCATGAATGCCAGCAACGTAGACACTCTGCCTCCATGATTACACTGACTAAACATCAAATTAGGAATAGCAACTGTTCCAAAGGCTCTGTTTGGTTAGGATGCTCATGTCTGCTCCTCCTTTCAAAGACTGAGAACGATACAACAAACCCAGAGTTTCAGACCCAAAGAAAGGTGAAGGATCAGCTGCTGCAGGTTGTCTTGGAGTCAGCCAGCCCCTGTGACCGACAGCAAGGCTGTGACTGCGGTCAGGAGCAAGCACTGCTGCTTGTACTGAGAGTGTGCTCCTGCACATGGCATCGACTCCAACTGTCCAGACCTTGGGGAAGGTCTCCAGGGCTTTAGCCTTAGAGAGAGACAAAGAATTCTCTGCCTTTTGAGGCCTTCAGAAGACCACTCTGTTCTCCCCTACTTGCATCCTGAAAGAAAACTCCTAGAAATCTGTCTTCATTACAGCAGTACCATCCTTCAGGACAGGAACATGTTTCCCTGACACATCCATTTCACAGGGACAAATGCATGAAGGTGATAATGCTAAATAAACAATAGTCCAATATTTTCAAAGTCACCTTGAGTAAAAACTGTATTTTCACTACCTTTAGTTAGTTAGAGCCACTGCCCTCATTGTCTGAATTGCACCTACATGGGCAATCCCTGCAAATGTGACATTATGTAAATTTGAGTTTCAGATTTATTGTTTAAAATAATTTTGGAACCAGTGACTGACACAGACATGTCGCCTCATCTATGTCACAGTTCCTATAATTTTGGGTTGCAAGCATCTTGGATTTCTATTATATATTTATGCTAGAAATTGATGTGTTTAATTTATTTTTTTGAGGTGGGCTTTTTCAGTTTGAACAATTTTCAAAAAGTTGCATACCACTATTTATGTATGATGAAGTCGTATAGACCAATAAAAGGAAAGAAATTACAAGGTAAGGTTGATGATAAATTGATGATACATTCCTAACTCATGCTGTTGTGCCTAGTTATTGCAGGACTGACAACCAGCTCATGATAAGTGCATATTGCGGAGGGGTTGGAATCTGTGGGGGGGAAATTATTATTTTGTGTTCATGTTACTTTCTCTGAACTTCATTGGCATGTTTGACTAATACCTCTTTTTTTATGATTTGAGCTCATAAGACCTGCAAATTTGAATGCAGACCTCCTGATGGATCAGGAAGAAGAAGGCTGTTTTTGACTCTTGTCAAAAACACAACAATCTTAATTACAGAATCAGAGAATCTTAGAATTGTTTGAGTTAGAAGGGACCTTAAAGATCATCTCATTCCAACCCCCTGCCATGGGCAGGGGCACCTTCCACTATCCCAGGTTGCTCAGAGCCCCCTCCAACCTGGCCTTGAACATTTCCAGGGCTGGAGTGTCCACAACTTCTTGGGGCAACCTGTCCCAGTGTCCCACCATCCTCACAGTAAAGAATTTCTTCCTAATATCTAATCTAAGTCTACCCTGTTTCATTTTAAAGACATGATCCCTTCATCACTACCTGCCCTTGTAGAAAGTCTTGATGCAATTTTTACCACAAAAACATGCCGCTCTTGCTTCTCTTTGCTACCCATTCTTGACCAAGCTCATTATTTCCAGCAGAGACATCAGCCAGTCTTGTTTCTGTCTGTGAGAGAAGGAGGGGCTTTGAAAAGCACGGGGAAGGAGCTGTTACACACAGTGACCACAGATTTCTGTTGATCTCTGTTTTTACTGTTTCCTAGAGTTCAAAAGCAAATTCACTCTCACTGGATATCAATGTAGTTTCAATCCCAGAGCAGTGGTGGTATCTAGAGATGAGTTTAGTTATTTTTGCTCTCTCATTTTACACTCTCATGTCCTTAACACAATTTAAATGGTCAGAGCACTCTAGGCCAGAGATTTTTGTTCTCTCCATATGCACACGGTCCCCAGCACTACAGGGTCCCACTCCAATGAAAACATTAAGTGCATCTCTACTAGAAATGCTAAATAATTGATCACAAATCCCTAAATCATACAATGCAATGTACTTTCTTCTCCCAGATTTTCTTACACTGTTATTTATATCAGCTTATGGTATTGATAAAAGAAATTTGTAATGAGGTCCCAGAGATGTTTTGATTTAATGTGGTTACAGAGACTATCATTGCAAGTGGGAACAAATAGCTCTAATGGATTTTCTAGTACCTTGTTTTCATCATTCATAATAGACTTTCATCTGTGCTGGTCGGAACTGTAGGATGTCCGTGTGTTCTGTACCCAGACTTTAACAGATCTATATTTTATGGCCCTACAGTAAAAGTAATTGCAGGTTTTATAATGTCTGTGTACTGTTCCGACTGAAAGCAATCCATTTAGAGACTGAGTTGTTTCAGTTACAAGTGCATGAGCTGAGACGAGTTCCAGTCATGCAGCCAGCCAGGTACCTGCCTCTTTTTAATGAGGGCACATTCCAGAGATCTAACTTTCTTTCCCTTTCCCAAAATAGAATAAGTGTTTTGAACATGAGGGGTTTGAGCTGAAAGAATCCTGCCCCTGAGTTTTATCAGTTCAGAGGAAGTGCAGGAACATGGAGGCCAGCACAGAAGATGCTGGCAGCTGGAAGCAGCAGTGAGGGCAGGATGCCAGCATGGATGCTCACCCTTTTCCCAAATAAGACCCTTCGGCTGCAGCTCACACTTGACAAAAATCAAGAATTGATTTTGATTCACTGTCTGACCTCAAATTAGCTTTCAAAAGCTGTGCAACCGTTCTTGGCAATCCCACCTTAGGAAAGCAGGAACTAAAGCAATCAGAAAAACAAAACAAAATCACTTCCTTCTTTCTTTCTTTCTTTTTTTTTTTTTTTTTTAATGTTAAATGACAGGGTAATTATACCCTCTACCTAACATTGGAGGGTTCGCCAAACATTTGTACCTACACAACCCTGCACAGCGCTGCCTCCTGCCCCCATGGTAACAGCCAGCCCTGCAGCAAGAATCTGGCCCAAGAAAAGAAGAAGGTAACAGGGGAATGTGGCTTTTTGAAGACACAAATGCCCTCTAAATGCCAGTTCTGCCATTTGCACCTCTCAAGACTGAGAATAACTCCGTCGGAATGTTAACAGTGCCTTTTTCACTGTAGGTGATGAATGGATTAATCCTGCTGTTACCAGAATAATTAATCTTGCTTGACACTCCAGGCAAAAAAATCCAATATGCTGGATTCCACAGACATGGCAGTGCTTCATAATATTTTGTTATTTTTTTCAATGTATAATTAATAAGGAGAGTAGGGAATCCAGAAGAATCAGACAGCATTAAAATAAGCAGAAAACAGTAAGTCAAGGTATCTGGACTTATCTCAGTTTTTTCAATATCAGTATCAATTGAAAAGGAACTCTCACAACAGAGATACAGACAAGATCCAATTGCATCTGGATGCAACAGAGATGCCACTTCCTACACTACAGGAAACTATTTTATGTCATGACATGAATTATTTTTCTCAGTGATTAATCTAATTTTAAAATGTTAATATTTTCACAATATGCTCCTTGACTGGTACATCCAGATGTATCAACTGGAGAGAAAAGGGCACCCAGCCTATATTTTTGGCATTGTCAGTCTCCCAAAAGCAGCCATTTGGCACAAAAACTTGTTCATGTGTTAGTCGGAAAAAAAAGTATTCTTTAGTCTTATGGGTAGACAGTGAGAGAATGCTCGTACAAATCATGTCATTTATTATTTTCAGAATGGCTACCCAAACACTTTCCTTGATTCAAACAATACACATCCTTCCTCCAGCTCTAAAAACCAGGTGAATCAAACAGTTGTTTCCAAAAACTGTGTTTTTTGGCTTAAAAATTACCTCCCCTTCTAACATGCCCACATTATCTTCTTATGTGTTTTTTTCACCTCAGGTTAAATACTCATTCTGAGGCTGCAGAGATGACCATGCAATGTTTGCTGTGTGCTTGGTTCACCTTTCTACCTGCTAAAATAAGCAATAACAACATGCTTGAAGCTCCTACATGGACCAGTGGGGGCTGACTGTTTGATGCAATCTTCACTTGGCCTGGACACCACTGACCTGCTGTAACTCAGAACCTGTCCTGAGAGACAGAAAAGCTTTTATTTTTATTTTCAGGTGGAAAAAAGTGTCACTTCAGAGGGAGCTGCTAAATGACATCTTCACTCTGCAACATCCCCAGCTGAATGTGCCATAGAGCTGTTCTGTGTCACTCCAAGCTGCTTGTGAGGAACTGGTGTGCTTGTACACAGATCTGATCATGGGACTTTGGGAGATTAGGGAATGAGAAGAATTTGCCTGAGTTTTTAATCAGAGAAGAAAACAATCCATGGGACAGATACTCAGTTGTGGTCACTTGCCATGGCCTTATGGACTTCAGCTGAACAACTTTATGTAGCAGCAGCAAGGTCTGGCCCCTTGAACTCCTGAAGGGAGGTGGAAAGAAGAAACCATAGTCACAGGGAAAAACAGTGTTTACTCAGAAGTTCTGTGCATTCTTGGATCAATGTAAAAGGGTCTTATACTATTCAGAGGTGTGAAAATGCATTTTTGACCCACAAATCAGATCTCCCCTCAGCCACCATAATGGCACTTCAGTCTTGATGGAGCTCTGCAGAAGTATACAAAGCAGAATCACTGCTGCCCATTCAAAGCTTCCCTAAAATCAAATGCATTTGTCAGCCACAAGACCTATTAGACATTTGGCAGGGGTTAGACACTTACATGTCATGATTAGAGGTGGTCTGCTGGAAGCTCTACCTGTTCCTCTTAGGGAAGCTGGATGGTGTTGGCATTTTGAGGCAAGGTTTTGGAAGCTGGGGGACTACACAGTTTCTTCTGTGAGAAGCTCCTGGAAGCTTCCCCTGTGTCTGACCCCACACTAGAACAGGATAAAGGTGTGAGGAGTCCTCCCCTTGAGGAGGAAGGAGCAGCAGAGATGAGTGATGAGCTGACTGCAGCCCCTATTCACTGTCCCCTTGTGCTGCTAAGGGGTAGGAGGTGGAGAAATGGGGGTGAAGTTGAGCCCAGGAGGAAGGGAAGGGTGGGGAAAAGGTATTTTAAGCTATGTTTTTCAATTGTCATTATACTACTCTGCTTTTATAGGTAATAAATTAATCTGGTTTTCTCACATCGAGTCTGCTTTGCTCATGGATGGGAATGGGTGAGTGATCTCTCCCTGTCCTTACCTCAACCCATGTACCTTGTGTTGTATTTTCTTTCCCCTGTCAAGCTGAGGATGGGAGTGATAGAGTGCCTTTGGTGGGCAGCTGGTATCCAGCCAGAGTCAATCCACCACGACTCATCAGACTTTTCCTAGGGAAAACTTCATTGGCAGTGAGAGACAAACCAGAGCCCCAGAAAGTGTTAGTCATCAATGGAGCAAAAGCAAAGGTCCTGCAACTCTTGATCTAATTGAGCTCAATCTCTGCAGCAGAGAGATTGGAAATTTCTGGAACCTTTATTTTAATGGGACCTCTTTGGGCGATCCAGTGCTTTTCTGTGGGGCCAAAGCTGGATTCTGGAAATCCTCTCTGGAACAGTGGACATGTTGTCTGAGCCAGCTGGTCTGAGGCCCAGTTTCCAAAAGTGTGGTGCCAGAGAAGGACAGGACAAGGAGCACAACCACCAGCCACAGAACAAACTCATTTTTCAGCAGTAAGGACCATGGTATGCAAGCCCAAGTTTGCTAGTTCCCTATTTTAATCACTCTGCAAAGATTTTTTCTTTCAATTGCTTCACCACCTCAAAACCTTTGCTTCTGTTTGGCTCACAAACATGGTGTAAAGTTTATGTTTGTTTGTTGTTTTGTTTTTGTTTTGTTTTTTTTTGAGGAGCCTTTTACAAGCTAGAATTCCTATGTTTTCAGTTGAGGCAGTTGCAGACTAACCCAAACACTGATGGCTAAAACATTATCTTGTTTTTCTGCACTCATTTGGGTGTCTCTAGCTGGTATTTCTCATTGTACTGTTCATTTTATAACAGGACTACCCTTCAGCACATTTGTGTACAGGGCTAACCACAATAGGGCCCTGTTTCATAATTGTGTTGAGGTAATACCCAAGGCTCTCAGCAAGAATAATAATAAATGATATGACACAACTGTGCTGAGTCACACCTTTTTAATGCCCAGCTCTTTTTGAGGGACACAAGAGCATAGATAAAAACATCCACAGGCGGCAAAGAGCCCCTTCTGAACAGCTCCTGCTAACTCATTCAAGTCAGTGGTCATAAACAACAATAGCACAGCTGTTAGATAAATGGGATCCTTACAACTGCACACAGAAAACCTAAAAATTTCAGCAACAAACCCATTAGCTTTTACTACATGAGTGGTACAGGACCTGCCGTTCCAGTAGTGCTCTGCTGGGTCACATAAAACCTTTAGAGAAAACACAGAGAAATCTGGCACCCATCCATTCCTCCATCTGGCTGAGGGAAGCTGGGAAACTGCCCCATCCTGTCCTTGGACTCAGGGATTCTCTCATGTGGCAGCCACTGCCAGGGTATCAGAACTGTGACCAACACATTCACAAGCCTCAGTTTGCAGTAAATGCCCTTTATCTTCTCTCCTTAACACTTAAAATAAAAGATATATTTTTTTTTGCAGCAGCAGCAGTTTCAATCAGCTCCACTCCTGGGATGGATATTTTCAAAACAGTGAAATCACAGACATTCAGCACCACTTGTGGATCATCTCACCAGTCTATGATCATATCCAGCATAATCCTCATGACCAGAAATTTTAAAACTAATTTCTACCACATCCTATTAACATCTGTAGCTCACAGCTCCATGCACAACAGCAGAGAGCACATTCTGAAAAATACATGATGTGTATTAAAGGGAAAAGAGTAGGGACACATCAGAACACAAGGCAAAGACATCACAAGCCAGGCTCTGTTGTTTTGTTTCATCGGGGTTTTTTTGGGGTAAGGTGTTTTTCTTTTTTTCCCTGCACTACGTAGTCTTCCTAATTTGTTATGACTCTGAAAGAACAATAACCTAGGATGAAGGAATTAGATTAAGTCCTTCCATTTAGTTAATTTCCATGATCTAATATTTCCCTCATGTTCCAACATAACACTGTTCTCTGCTGACGACATCAGGGCTGAGGAAGTCTCTTAAAAGTCAGATTGAATTCAAGGGCAAGGCAGACCAGAGACCACTTAGTTCCCCAGACAAAGTATTCTTGGTTTAGTGTGTTTGTAGGTGAGCCAGAAGCTATAATGAAAATACTTAGGAAACCAAGTCCCCTTGGATATAGGAGATCAATAATGTTCTCAACAAAGTTGAAAACAATTCAGCACACAGTGTCTCACCAACTTGCACTGTAATGTTTCACTGTAGTTTCTGTGGATCTCGTTTTTTGGCAATATCTTGGAATAGCAATCAATACTTGCCCAGGGTATGCCTCCCCTCCCATTTATTCTATTTTCCAGCTAGTGGCCACAACAATTATTTAAGGATAACTAAGCACTGATATGTTGCTAATGGTGAATATTTACTGTATGTGGAACAAGGATCAAGACCCTTCCATGCTGGATACTACAGAAGAAAAGATCCCCAGACACCAATGCTTGAGCATCTGAGGAAATTCCGCATAAAATAAACAGCAATGGAAAATCACCAGTGGGTTTCCTACCCTTTCATCCAGCAAATAAAAATGTTACCACAAAGACAGTAGACACTAAAAAGGAATGGACTATCTATCAAGGGAGCTGAGCTTGTATGTAGGAAGGAAGTGAAGGAATTATTTTAACAATATGGAAATAAGGGTTTTGTGGCAGCAAAGTAAAAAAAAAAGTTGGGTTTGTGGGACTGATTACTGGTATATGCTGCTTTTGTTTTTCTATTGGTCTGTATTTTATGTTTAGCACAAATGTCAAAGTCTAAGACAGAAGATCTTGGTTTATGTCCATATATTATGAAGGAAGTAAAGCAAAGTGAGCCACCAATCCAGTAGCTGGTGTTTAATCTCCTTTCTTCCTGCTTCTCCTGCTCTTCTAAGAGGATGGGAACTGTCTTGTTCCCAGGAAATATAACAAACCCTTGACTTCAGAAACAAAAATTCATATTGTGCCTTTGGGAAATGCTCTGAACAACGCTGTCCATCTTCTCCTGTGGCAAAATATTGCAGCAGAGACAGTGCTGGTGGAAATGAGTGACAGAGGAGTATTGCAAAATACATGTGACTGTAGAGCCCAGTATGAGTGTCTGAGGGAGCTGGACACAGGGAAACACTGGGAAAAGCACTGCAAACTGCTGGATGTGATGGCATTACTGAATACTGAGCAGCAGCAAGAACAAGGAATATGCAGCAGGAGGAAAACAAATGTGTCAGTTATGTGAAATAATTAAGCCAAAGTTGTACATTCAGTGCTTTTAGGTAGCTGCTAGACATGAGTAAGGAGCAATGTTACCCTTGTGCCTGGAACCAACTCAAGATATTGGTTTTCAGATCCTTCTTCACAGAGTTTCCAAAACAAGCTTCTCGTAAACAAACTCTGGATGTTGCCTTTGCTTGATTTCTTGGCCCCAGGTTTTCCATCTCAATTCAACTGCACTAGCAGGAGCAGCACTGGCAGAGTGAGCATGGAAAAGGCCCTTGGGATGGTGACACCCTCACCAAACCATCCCTTCCACCTGCTGGGAACAGGACACGGCACCCCCATCACCACATCTGCAGAGACAGCCCTCAGCAGTCACAGCTTGTGGGATTTCCTCCGGTTCATCGTCTGAACGCCAGCTCACAGCCAAACTGAATCATCAGGGTTACAGGTGAGGGAAGGAAGGTTCATTTTCTTCCCTTTGCATCCCTCCTTCTTCCCATCTCCCAGCCTCCTCCCTCACCTGAATCAATCCAAAGCTGCAGGAGTAGAATCACAAGTTAAAGAGCAAAAAATAGGGAATATGGAAAAAGCTTGTCATAAAAAGGGGTTACTCATACCATCATGAGGAAGCAGGGTGATTACACACACTTTGCACAGAGCGATAAAAACAATAAGATTACTCACACAATTTCAAACCCTAATGAAGTGCATCAGTTACACTCCCACAGCAGCCTGGAGAAGGAAGAAGAGTAAAATCTGCTGGTGTAGCCTAATAAGGACTTTGTGAGAGAATCACAGTTCACCTGTCCTACTTATGGTTTGCCACAGGCCTGCTGGGGACTGCAGTCCAGAGTTTCTATATGTACTCAGCATCCCAGTGAGGGGGAGAGAGACAAGCACAGATGTGTGTGGTTTTTGTATTTTTCCAGCCACCTCCTCTTCCAGAGTCATCCTTAGCATAATCAGTTCAGGAGGGAGAGAGAAGATGGAAGGCGGGTACAGAATCAGAGGAAGTTCAATAACAGCTATTTTGAAACTTTGATGAATGCACTTTGTATTTCATTTTAAATCACTGGTGACACACCAAAAAGACAGAGGAACAGGACAGAACTTCTTGAGTGCAATTCTACAACCAGACCTCCTGGAAAGAGCAAGAGCTGGATCGACTTTGTGCCTGTGACTGTCAAGGCAGTACCTGCAGATAGAACCAATGAAAGGAAACATACCCTCTGCAACTTGATGATTTCCCACCTGAGACCACACCATGGGAACGTCCAACACTTCCCATGATTATGACTTTGTGTGAGATTTAAATAATTCAAAATTAATTACTCTCTTCATACTTGCAAAAATGCTTCACTGCTGCTTCATGAAGTTTTGACCCTTCTATTATAATGTTACCAAAAAAAAGGATGAATCTAAATGTAAACATAAAAATAAAACTTAAAGTGAACATGATGCATCCTAAATGTGTTGAAATGAAGCAAAACTTTTTGTAAAGATGTTGAAATCATTGTGTTCTGTGCTGAATCAGCAGTTTCTAAGCCTCCATCCAGCTCAAGAATTTGTATGCTTTGTACATCTATTCCTTTTCAGCAGAAAAGCTTTCCCAGTGTTTTTGATGGCACCATGATAATTTCTCCACAGCATTTGTGCTTAAAATTCCCTTTGCTCACATTGAAGAAATGACCACGTAGCTTAATTTTTTTTTCTCACTTCTTACCACTAGAGCACCATCAGCTTCATAAGAAGCTTGGAGCTATTCAGTTTGAATAATCTCAGGCAAAATTGTGCAGAAGACTCCTCAGTTTGCATTACCCCTTCCCTGAGGGTCTCAGCTCTCCAAAGGCATAGCTGGAACCCCGACATCAACCCAAACTTTTTGCAGCAACCCGATGGTGTTTCTGTTTATTATCATGCCTTCTGTTACAATACACCCTCCCTTAAGAAAGGCAGTGTCTAATTGACCAAACAAGAAAAACAAATGCTTCCCCAAGGCATAAATTCCATGAACTGTTTGGATGTTTTCTGTGAAGCTAACAAACACTTCTGTCAGTATTTGGAAGAATTAGACACTGGTTTTTGAATGGACTGAAGCAAAGAAGAGACAGCCTTAATTGGATTTTAGAGTTTCAACAAGTTGAAAGACATTCCAGGGTAAATACTACTTGTTTTATAACATTGCTCATAAATAAATTCAGTTTTTAAGATAGACTTTATACTCTGACTAAAATTAATTTTTAGCTATATTAATATTGTTAGAATTACAGAAAAACAGTGTGGTTATATTCCAGACTTACAGGGAAGAGTGTCAGGCCTGCTTTTGAAACGTTCTTTTTAATATATTTGCATTTAATGTGTCCCTGAAATCAGACTACATGTGGAAACACTAAGTGCAGCTTTATGGACTTTTGGGGGCTCAGTGCAGCTGCAGGGTTATAATCCACAGATGATCCAAACACAGGAAAAGAAATGGATTCAGTTTTTAATACCAACATATTTTACTGACTTCACGCTGGTGTAGTGTAGGTGAACACAGGACTATAGAGAGGAAGATTAATTCTTATTCTTTCAAAACAGAAGCAAAACGTTAAACCAGCATTTTCACTGCCAGAAGAGGCCGGGGGGGGGGGGTGGGGGGGGAAGGGGAAAAAAAAAAACAACAAGAAAAAACTCTTCAGCTTTCCATGGTTTTTTGCATTGAAAAAAAAATACTGGCAAGCTGGAATTCAGGCTCCAAAGCCATTAAATTCTTGAGGATGTCTCCATAGTGTCCTTAGGATCAATGAATCAAAGGCATACCACTGTCTCACAGGCAAGTTCCTTGTTTTTCCCCCTTGCTCTTCCCCCTAAGGGGGAGCATTCCAGGAAGGATGTTGACTTTTACATAGAAACTTGATACAGTGAGCCTGGAAGGAAGAGATACCTGACTGGGACAGGTTTGGGTTACCCAAGAGCTGATGTTTTTCTCGTGGTATCTGAAATGATCTGTAAGTGCTCTGAAGTGCATGATTGCCTGAAAACTGAATGCTTAATGCACACAGTCAAAATGTGAAGCATATACATGTAATTTCAGCTTGATCAAACCTGGGGAATAAAGTTCCTAATGCAGGAGTTAATTCAGATATTATTCAGATGATATTCAGAAAATTAATACGGAATAGCAATCCATGTTGCCCAATCTGTACAGTGCCAGACAGGTATTCCTAATGAATGGAATTGCTTTGAATCCTGATTTCCTCAACATGATTTAATTTTTTCACTTGATCAATTCCTTTTAAGCTCCAAGCCAAATTCTACCAAGGTGTAGTTGTGGCATGAGGTTTAGTGGCATAAACTCTTGCATGCTTTGTACATCTGCAACCAGCTGTGGTAATAGTTTTTAATGACATAGGACTGCTGCAATCCAGGTCTGTTGTGAACAGGTGAACATCTCCAGTTCAACCATAAGACTTTGAACCATTCCCTACTGCAAATATGTCCTATTTGCCAGAATTTTTGGTTGAGAAAATAACATTTGTTCTTGGTCTGTAGATGGGTATCTACTAGAAAATCTGATAAGCCAGATAGTCTTCATTTTAGAGAGGCTACTGGGCATATTTCCTTAAAAGATGATCAGTTTAAGCAACATTCCTTTAAACATTCCTTTAAATTGCCTGGGTTTAAACCCACAGACCTGAAAACTACATTATCCTTTTTGACTGCACTGTGAACTTCTCAGCTGTGCTGAGTAACTCAGATTCAGATTTCTCAATATTGCTCTTTTTTTTTTTTTTTTTTTTTTTTTTTACAGAGCACTAGAAAATACAGTCTTCTCACCTGGCTTTTGAGTTTTGAACAAAATCAAAATATGAGGTAGGGTTTTGCCCTCAACTTTTTCCATATGCAGTTGACTTCGTGTTTCTACATAGATTCACCCTGGAGAAGAAAATGGCCTTCAGAATTCTGAACAGAATTTGAAGGCCAAAAATCTACTCATATTAAAGGCAAGAAAATACTCCTACACAAATCTTTATTAAGAAGTTAACTCATAATAAACATCCAGAATTTAGAAAATGTGGAAAAAATCACCCTTGAATAAGTATTGGCTCTAGTTGTTGGTTACAAACTAGAAATTAACAAAGCTATTACAATGCCACTTGGTTTTCCATGAAATATCAGCAGATTAAAAAAAAA
The DNA here is from genome assembly GCF_963662255.1 of Cinclus cinclus. Classification (NCBI taxonomy): domain Eukaryota; kingdom Metazoa; phylum Chordata; class Aves; order Passeriformes; family Cinclidae; genus Cinclus; species Cinclus cinclus. The sequence continues at coordinate 111,867,405 of NC_085047.1, forward strand.
AATTCCTTTTATTTTGTATTAAGGATTATGAAAGAACTGCGTTATTTACCAGACCAACTATTCAGAAGTAAAACTGGATTTTATGTATTAACAAGACCCCCAGAGGATTACAAATTTTAGTTCAAAGGACTGTGTATCATAAAATTCAAAGCCAAAATTGCTTTGCTTATAATTTTCCTGTTTTAAAAGTATCAATCAATCCAAATGAAGGAACTCAATCTATGCAATCTGTATGACCAGCTGGCACAGGTATGGAAACAAATGAAGAACAGAAAACAAAGCTAATAATTCAAACCAAATGTAATTAATTACTGAATAATTAACCCTGGTACTAATAGTATCAATACCAAGAGACTCTTCTTCTGTCTTTGCAACAAATTATAAATTCTAGGGTTTTATAGGAGATGAGTTTGGGCCATATTATTTGGACTGCTCTCAAGGTTAGCATGTTTGGCTTCAGAGTTTTGTGATATGAAAACAAAACAAAAATAATGGCAAAAAATTTGCAATCTAATTCAATTTTGAGATCACAACTTCTAGAGGCTCTATGTGTTCAGATCTGCCAAGTTTTTGGCTGTAATCTATAAAAAATTAAAAAACAAGGAAGTGAAAGAACACTGTAACCTAGTTGCCTGAAGTTTCCCCAAAGATTTTCCAGGCTTTTAAGGGAAAATCCACTTCAGCAATATAGCAAATCTTTTCAAAATCTTATTTTTTCAAAGGATGAGAAAGAGAAAGAGAGTGTTGCTGTGTCATGGACAGGATGTTGAACAAAGATGTTTTAGTGGTAATAATGGTTTATATCTCCCACCGTATCTATTTAGTAGTTATGCTTAGGTAGCAATAAAAATGAGGGATGGATCATTATTGATTATGGAATGAAGACCAGACTGGTGTCTGAGTTGGAGTAATCTGAACTCTGTAGACTGCTGGATGCTCCTCTGTGCCAGAGTACAAGCTTTGAGTTTAATGGAAGGAGTTACTATAAATAACATCTATTCTACTTCGTCTCAGGCTGAATAAGTGCAGCCACCACAGCAAACCAGTACAATATCCACACGAAAATTCTGGTTGTGACAAGACAGATACTTCAAGTTACTTGAGGCATCTTTTAAGAACTTGTAGTTCCAGCTAATTTGGTAGTGACAAAATTTGATACAGGCACACAAAAATACTATAATCATATAATCATTTTCATATCTGATTTTAATAGAAAATAAGAGTCATTGAATCTGCATTACATTCTTTCCCAAATGTTCTCTATATCTCTTTCCCTTGCATCAGGAAGACTTTACTTCTGTTGTTATCAGATTCAAAGGTAATATGGATTTGAGAAGTACCTGGCTTAGTTTTGCTGTATCATCTACTACACAAATCAGTATGAAATCATGTTTTCTTTACTTAATTAAAATGTGTATGTATCACTATCAAAGGACTTTTTAGGTCTATGAGCAAATTCTGATTGGGGCATCTGTGGGCTTTTGCAGTTCCACTAACATCAGGAGAGATACATGTAGGAAAAATGGATATTTCTCCAGAGAAATCTGTGTGTCTTAAATAATGCCATTTTTTTACACAATTCAAGCTGCATATTAGTCAGAATGCAGCCTGCAGAAAAATACTATGAATTTAAGAAAAAAGCTTGTGATGCCATTTCTACACCCTGAAGTGTCTGAAAATCTCCCTTCATCTCTCCCTTTTTCACCTGAGCATTGAGAATATAGAGGAGTTTTAAAAGTCTCAGCAAAGGACCTGTTTATTAATAATACAGACTTATTAGGCTTATGGAGAAAGTTACAGGCATTTAGTTAACTACAGCACTATGATTAAGCATCCAGAATATGAAAGCTGAAGTGCAGTGTTCTTATACTTGTGCTACTGGCTAAAGACTTATTTTTACTCCAAGATGTTTTACCTGCCAAGGGCCAAAAGCATATCTAAAGACATGTTTCAATCTCATCCCACAGCAAGACACAAATAAATAATGTGTCTCATAAAGTCATATAAAGTGAAGCTGAATACCATAACTGGCTGCATGCTCCTTCCTTCACTCACACTTTAATTACATAATCAATAATAAAAATGTGCAAATCAATGATTTTGAAGCAGTGAGCTCAAAGCCAACACCAGAGGAGGAGGTTCTGCAGGCTGTGCAGTGCCAGAGATGTATTTTCATAATATTTGTAACGTGCATTGAGTGCATGAATTTATAGATCAGGGGGTTTTGACAGAAAATCCACAGAATTTTCCCATGCATCCATATCTCTTTTCTACTTCTTTGGATTCAAGTGCTTTTTGGTTTTAACTTGAATCCTTTTAGAGGACATGAACCTGCTCAAGGGAAAAAAACCACCTTCAAACTTCCCAAAGATACTTCCATCTAGAAATAATTCAGAGGGAGCTGAGCTCTAGAATCTCTCCCAGCTCAGTGCTCTGCCCTTCTTCCCTTTCCCTGTCCTAAAATGATTTCCACACAGGCAGCAGCATTGAAATGACTTGTAAATGAAAGCAGTGGCAAAGGAGAGGGGCAGAGTTTGTACAAACTGAGCTGGGTGAGGACAGCTTGAAGCAAAGGGCTGAGAGATCAGTTCCTGCCCCAGCAGCATCCCTGGGCTGGCTGCAGCCCGCAGGGTTCAGGTGAGGGGAGAGGCTGCAGCTCCCACTCAACTTTTCACCAGCCCCGATCCCAGGGATCAGCTCCTTTTGTCAACCACGACATAAGTCAGACTGCTGCTGAAGGAAATCATTTTGTTTACAGCAACAAGGGAAAGGAATTGCTAGGGCAATTAAAATAATTCCTTGTTTCATAATACAAGCCATACCAAGAATGCCTGTTAGAAGCATTTCAGTGTCAGGTACTTAAAAAAACAAACAATCAGTCAGGAAAAGTAGGTGCTAATTTCACAGAGGATTATTAGTAAAAAGCAATCTTTATTTTAATGCCCACAAGACTTCCATGCTGCTGTACCCAGTCCACATTCCTGTTCCCTGGAGGCAGTGGGTGGACCAGGATACCTCCAGGGGTTATTGTCCTTTGCTGCCTACCTGCGGCTTTACCTGATGCTGAAGGTTGTGAATCAGGGGGTGTGCAGGTATTCATGGGGGAAAAGAGAAGAGTGAAACTCAAAGCTGTCATCCACTTCTTGCCAAGGCTGATGTTGGCTGGGAACTCTCAAACCTCTCGTGGTCATGATGCTGCAGGTGCCCAGGGCCAGCCTGGCTCCAGTAAAGTGCATCCATTTCAAGATTTTTCTATGGATTTCACCAACAAACACAATATTTGCAATAATGGTGTCTCATGTAAGCCCTGACTGGCTCAAGAAGGGGAGATTTGTTTTGCTTTGTTTCAATTTTTTTGAATTTTCTAACTGTATGTCTGCATGGCAGAGCTGAAGCCCAAATAAATTCTGCCTACTGATAGCACCTGCCGAGTCCAGAAAGAATACCAAAATACTGATCTGATCCATCACACTTAATATTTCTCAAGACCCAAATATTTACAGGGAATTTTCCAAGCAATTGGTTGGGAAGGAATAACAATCCTCCTTTCTCACCTACACACACCAATGTACAGCTCTGTGCAGAAATTCTGAAAAGCCACATTAAATAATGTATGTGCTGCTCATGGACATTTTGCAGCAGGGAGAAGTGAAATCTACAGTGTTACATATTTCATTATTTGTTCAGCCCTATTTGCTTGTTAGCTCTTTAGAGAAGTAAAGCAATCTCCCCCATAATTCCTCGATGTGTCCTGGACTGAATTTCTGGAGAAGTGCAATATCCTTTGGGATGGAGTGGCATAGCAGGAGGATACCTTCATCCTGGCAGATTCCTAAACTGAACAAATCTGATCCATCTGCAGTCCTGAGTAAACAGACAGGTAGGTTTTGTTGTGGTTGCTTTAAGGAAATCATAATAATTGATAGAAGTGCTGATAATTAACATTTATCAGTTGCAGAGGATAGTGATAGATTCTCTACCACTGAAAAATACTTTAATCACTTAAAAATCACCCTAAAAATTCACTGTAATTCTAACAAGATTTGTTCAAAGTCTTCAGACATTTGTTATTACAGGAATCCTAAACAAATTGCCACAGTGGCCTTTTGGTATAATTGTTTGTGCCATCAAGATTCCATAGGGAAAGACAACCCTGCCATGGGCACAATGCCAGAAACAAAGGTTGGTCTGTGTCTGAAACCTTACAGCCTTTCAGTGTAAGGCTGAGATAAGGAACCACAGAAGGATACAGGGAAACAGGACAAACGGATCTACACAATACCAAGACAAAAACATGAATCTGTTGATGTTTTTAAGACACTGCCAACCTCCACAGGCTCAGGAAGTTTCAAATACATTGTGAATAAAATACCAATATTAACTTCCCAGTGTGTTCTTTCTGGGGGAAGAAAAAGGTATTATTATAAAGTAACTTTCCAATTTAGTTCAGACTGGCGACACCAACCAAATATTTCAGGCAGCAGCAGCTGCAGAACTTCTGTTTTCTTTTGAAGCAATACAGGCTGTCACAAGAATTGTGTTAGATCTCACAGTTGAGGCAGGACCAGGTCTGGACAACACTTGGTACAAATACCTATGATCACTTTGGTCTTAAGGAATCCACAGCCTTCTTAATTTCTTTACAAGAAGACTCTAACCATGGTGGAAGACTGCTAACAACTATCCATACATGGCTTTCTTGAGGTTAATTATAAAAAATCACCCAATGTCCTTGTGAATCTGCAGAATATGTTTTCTATCTGTTCTAAAGAAGATGAAATTAAATTAGATGTTAGCTTATGTTCTCAGATGTCAATTATGTAGCAGGAATTCAATTTAACTACCAAAATATTAGATATAACTGAATCTAAAGAAAATAAAATAGTTTAAATGAAACATATCCCCCGGTATTATTTTTTATTTATAAATACTTATGCAACTATGAATCCCTGAAACTAGTTTTAATTGATAAATATTGCATAAGATCTGCCTTAAATCTGTTTTTTAGAGATGATTTGCATTTTAAAATGGACTCTATAGTGCGGGCTTATTTATAATAAATGTTTAAGCAGACATATATCTTCAAAAATTAAATATCATTGATGTTAACTAAAAGGACACAGCTTGTGAAATGTATTTGGAAATGTTTTCCATATGGTAAAAACATCAGGCAGAGGAAAGAGGATGGTGATACTCAACCTAGAACACTGAAGTCTGAACTCCCAGTATTGTCTCAAGAAGGTTGGTCACACTATGGTCTGTAGTCAGGGGTTTTGGAGACCAGTATTACACCTGTTACCCTGCAACTGGGGCAAGTCCAAAGAGTTTCCCCAGACCTCACATCCAGCTCCCCAGCTGTTAAAAACCAGCTGGAGTGTTTGTTCCTGCACCTCTGGGTCTTGCAGGAACAGCTCCAGTCCAGGAGAGCTTGGATTTGCCTATTTGACAATGTGGATGTGTTTAGGGAGAAGTTAACTTGTTAAAAGACAGCTTCAGCTCTTGTTCCAGGCTTGGAAAGCATTTGGGGATCATTTTACTCATCCCTTTATTTCCTATTGCAGATCTGACTCTTTCTAAGTGCTGTCGGAGCCCTATGGCCTGTTGTAGCTGTCTGAGTACAAATTCTCTTCATAATAAAAGAGGCCATTAACAAATTATAAATGAAATATTCCATAATGGGAGATATAATTCTACATGTATATTATAGGAAAAAAAAGGAACAGAAATCTTATCTTGACTGTGGTCACCTAAGCTAATAATACTCTTTCCATACATAGCACTAATTACTTGCTTCATATACTTCCTGAATTGAGGCCTACAACCAAAGGAAAGATTTAAATTGGAAGGAGTGGGGGAAAAAATAATAGAGAGAAAAAGAAACACTCTGTATTCTTTCCTCAAATATTCATTGCTCTCCTTCATTTCATCTTCCCTTTTTCTTTCACTCATTCTGTATTTAGGTTTTCCTCCATACAGTCAGCAATCTCATCCACTAGTTTTGTAATTCTTATTTTTAAAGTGGAATTTTCTTTCTTTTTACACCCACCAGCTGGAACAAGAGGGAGTAAAAAAATGGTTTCTTTGCCTCAAAGGGCAACATTGCTGTGAGGAAACGACTGTGTAAAAGTGAAATCCTCTCATGGAACAAAATTGATGCTTTTTTTGCACTAGGGTACCTTCAAGTTATGTTTTTGGAGAGCAACATACTGTTTCATGGGTGTTTGCAGGAGAGAGCTGGTGTGTCTGAAGGAGCAAGAGCAGACTTCTGCTTCATCTTGTGGCTCATTTTAACAGGGCCACTTGTCCAGCCTTGTGGGGTGACATTGGCTGCTGGCTCTGGGAAAGGCACTGACAGTGCCACCACCAAATAGAGAAGATGAAGGAGTAGCAGGACCAGAGAAGATCACAGACTCAGAGAATCACAGAATATGATGAGTTGGAAGGGACCCACAAGGATCATCAGTCCAAGTCCCGGCCCAGCACCATCCCCAAGAGTCACCCCATGTACCCAAGAGCATGGACCAAACCCTTCCTGAGCTCTGTCAGGCTGGTGCTGTGAGCCCTGCCCTGGGCAGCCTGTTCAGTGCCCAGCCACCCTCCAGGGGAAGAACCTTTTCCTAATACCCAACCTAAACCTCCCCTGGCACAGCTCCAGGCCATTCCCTCGTCCCTGTCACTGTCCCCACAGAGCAGAGATCAGTGCCTGTCCCTCCTGTTCCCCTCACGAGGAAGTTGTGGCTGCACTGAGCTCTCCCCTCAGTCTCCTCCAGGCTGAACAGACCAAGTGCCCTCAGCTGCTCCTCATACACCTTCCCCTCAAGGCCCTTCTCCATCTTTATTGCCTTTGGCCACTCTCCAATAGCTTCATGTCTATTTTCCATCGTGGTGCCAAAGCTGCCCCCATCACTCGGGGTGAGGCTGCCCCAGCCCAGAGCAGAGCGGGACAATCCCCTGCCTTGGCCGGCTGGCCATGCTGTCCCCGATGTCCCCAGGACAGGGATGTCCCTCCTGGCTCCCAGGGCACTGCTGGCTCACGTTCAGCTCTCCACTGACCAGGACCCCTTTCTGTGGCACTGCCCTCCAGCCTCTCCTTCCCCACTTGTACAATGCTGAACTGGCTCCTGCTGGTGGGACCGGGAAGGGACACAGGGGATGGGGGGACTGAAGAACTTGTCACATCACAGGGCATGAGATGGCTCTATGTCACCAGAGATGTGATCCCTTTCCTCCAAGGGGAGAGGGATGCAGATGATGGACCTCAACAGCAATCTTCAATCCCTGCTGATTTAATCTGTGGTTACTGCCTGTGATGACACACAGGATGCAAAATCTCAACTTCCCTCAGAGGCTATGAGAAAACTGAAGGGTCTGGTAGGCAGTCACACTGCATTTTAACTGGTAGACCAAAGCTCTTTATATAGAAACCATTAAAAACATACACATGAAACTCCACAGCACTGTTTTTACAGTCACCTTTCAGAGGGAGCAACAATCTAAAAGTTAAACCTTTTTGTAAGGAGGAATTTTATGACTCCTGGACTTCAGACTATTTAGTTTATCCCCAGAAAGGTAAAAAAGAATCTGAACATGGTCTGTAAATACCTCTGACAGCAAAGGGCTTTTTAAACTAATGTATTAGGGTAGAGAAAGATCCAACATCTGGCAACAGGGCTAACTGCATTCAGGAGCAAAGGCACACATTCCTAACATCCAAGATCTCCAATCAAATCACTTGCTCAAGGGTGTACTGGATTCCTTCTCAGGAAAAACCTTGAAATTGAACTTGTGCAGCCTACCAAGGGATAGAGGCTCAAAAGAGAAATCAGTTTGATAAAAAACTATGGCTTTTGTCAAGCAAGATGGTCCTAAATAGTCCTTTCTGGCATTAAAACTATATTCCTAGCATTCAATTTAAGTGGCATAAAGGGAGGAGTATTTAATTTAGAAATTCTTCAATGAAGTGTCTCTTTTTCAAAACATGCCTGTTCATGAAAGAAGGTGATATGGCCACAGTGTTCAGACAAAGATTTAGTGTTCACTGGGTGCAAATTCCTATTCTGCTATTCTCCAGAACACTGTGTAGCTGTTGAGGATCCAAACTTTTACTAGAATATTCAACCAGAGGAAAAAAAATATTAGAAAGAATAATCATAAAGATGTGTGGAACTTTTTGATATTGGGTAAAAATAGCTCAGGTCAACATTCCTGACATTCACCAACTTTCCCTGTCCTCTCACAGGAATACTCACTGACTTTTGAGGTCATGTGCAAACATCTATGGCCTGAACCTCAGACTCTAATAGACAAATTCCACAATTCATGTGGAAAAGTAATTTCTGAGATATTTCAATCTCCTGGGAGCACACCGAAAAGTCCTGGAACTAAAACTGTTTTCATAGCCTGCCATTAGAAATCATCACATTTTGTTAATGACAGAGATGCAGTACCAAATATAGATCAATTTTTCTCCAGGTTGCTATGACTTCTAGCAACTCCATAAGCAACCATGCACTATCTTTTTCAATATTTTAGGTTTCTGTACTGGATTCTTTGTGCAACAGGCTCCTGTGCTCTGGCAGAGTCCAACACTATTGGTATCTTGCATACCAGTTATGTGGGTGTTGTGGTAAATGGTTTACACTAGAATTAATCATCTATAAAGATATCTAGGTTGTATTACACAGATAACAGCAGCCTTACAGCACTGATATCCCTACATCATTATGACAGATTAATTCAGAAAACAGATGAAATTTCCTAGTTAGGATTACAAGAAGCTTCTGGAAGTGTGACCAGTACAGAGCTGTGTGGATTGACAGCCTGAAAAGCACGGCACATAAACAAAATCTGCCTTTTCCTGCTCTTCTTCATCATCCTTTTTCTGCTTTAGGATCTGACTTCTTTGGGAATGCATAAAAATTTCAGTGACACCCTGAGGACGCTGAACAAGTCTGTGCAGTTTGGTCACTTTACAAACTGCAGTCCTTCACAGGGCAAGGAATTCCACAGCAGCCATTTTCACTTTTGCAAGCTGCTCTTCCTGCAGATGGACCTGGGGCTGGGGAGGACAGACATCCATGTGCACGCACAGCTTTGCATTGACTTTCTCCCAAAGAGATCTCCTCCAGTGAGCAGCCCATACACCTGGGAATGGTGTTTCAGGCAGCCCAAGCCCACAGTTCATTCCGCTTTGGACTGCAAATTGTGAAAACCACAGTCAGCATTCTCAGCAGCAGCTCAGCACCAAGCCTCACATTCAGCATCCTTCAGAACGGAGTACTAATTATTCATAGGGAATAATAGCTTTCACATGAAGTAATACATTGACTGCCCTCCAAAATCTAGCTTGGAATTTAAAAGATTATGAACAGTGCCAACAAAACTACTCCAGGGCAAAACAACATTGAATCTTCAAGTTTAAACAAGAGCTTTACTATAAACAAACAAAAGTGTGATATTGTTAAAATCGGTCTTTGAAACTGTCAGTGGGCGATTCACTTTTTTTTTTTTTTTCATGAAACCCTTCAAACAGGAGGGGAACTTTTACCTTCATATGGCAAAGTTAACTTCCAAACATTACCAGGGAGCATTAAAAAAAAACCAGGTTGTGATATACATGTTCTGTTGCAGAGATATTGAAACAATCACTGCAAGCTCTTTTCTGTAATTACCACTTAAGGCTTAAGGATTTCCTTGAGGCCAAAGAGATTTGGTTACAGGGAACCCAGAATTTCATTCCATCTTTCACTGGGCTCCCTTTGAGCAAACCATTCCTTTGGTCAACAAAGCTAAGCTTTCATTTTTGAGGACAAAAATATTAACATGGAGGGTATTCTTCCTCCGTGCACTATATAGCAGGTAGGAACACTTAAGGAGCATTAAGGAACACTTCATTTATCCCAAAAGCTCATGAAAATTCTCTTCGCATAAGTCTTCAATGTAGGAAACACCTGGTGCTGACAGCTGAGATTCTCAAGCACCTGGTACTACAGCTTCCCCCCAAAAAAGCAGAATATAAATATATCCATATATATATATTAAAAAAAAAATTAAGATACAGAGATTACTGAATTTCCTGGTTGTGTACAGCTGAAAATCAGACTGAGAAAGGAAGGAACACAACAACTTTTGAACCTTCTTCTGTTTTGCACTCAAGAAACGATGAAAAGTTCAGAGATGCTCACATAATCAGGAGTTGCAATCACTACTCAGTTCCTTTGATAACACAAACTTTCCTGTGGCACTCTGTGTCTCACTGACTCAGATTGTCTCAGTTATGGGTATCTGTAAATAAAAAGCAAGTGAAATGGTGCTGCAGTCCAGAAAACATCACCTCCTTGTCACAGAAGGATGCTACAAGGTGCCACCTTCTTTTCACCTGGATTTTCTCGTGAAGTTGCAGTGATTTTTAAATTCTAAGACACTGAACTTGGCAGTTATGAGTCATAGTTAGGCTACCATATTTGACTGCTTCAAAATAAATGTGCTTTAGCTATTTTACCTTGAGATTACTCAGAAATTTCTTCAGTATAAACAGTAGCTTCACTTTTTCACCTCATCTGTTACAAGAAGTAAGACAATTTTTTTCAAGCCTCACTGGTTTCAAGTTAAGATCAACACAAGCAAATCACAAAATAAGTGGCTCAATGCTGCAAATATTCATGTATTTCATTGCACACATGGAGGTTGCTCCACTGACTCTCACAAAACTGCTCATGCATCACTGCACATGCAAAGCTTTTGTTGGAGAGAAAGGCACCAGGAATTTGGTTTCCAAAGAAGTTCAATGCATGTATCTCTCACTGATCCAATCTCTGGCCATGGAGCCACTTGCATAGGTACCAGTCTGAAAGCCTGAAAGTTCTTGACCCAGAGAGTTAATTTTAAATTAAAGCTGGGATTTTGGGTGAAAGCTACACCCTAAGATACAGCTACACTGACCTGGAAAGGCAGCATTCTACATAACCATCAGTAGAAGGATGCTTGGATTCAGACCCTCAGGTGATACAAAATGTGAATACTTTACTGGACACATTGAAACTACAGCCTTGCAGAAAAAGGTATGGGTAGGTCTGTTTCTAGAAAAAACCGTAGTAATAGCAATAACAATAATAATAACAACAACAACAACAATAACAGTAGTAATAATAATAATAATAATAATAATAATAATAATAATAATAATAGTCAAAAGATCTCTCTCAGCAATAGGACAAAGCTTTCCAAATAAAGAGCAGTTTATCTACAGAAACCTGCAGGTCAGCTGGTGCCTGTTGCTGTAAGTTATGTTACCTGGTTCCAGCCTCAGGATACAGAAGAATATCAGGGGATGACCAAAAGCTGTCAGATTTCCCTGGCATTCAGAGTATGTGGATCAGTCTGATGTCAGATACCAGGAGCAACATGTCATTATTGCAGCTTAGAAAAATAGACAAGGAAAAATAGGGAGTTATAACCTGATATTTGGAATGGAGCAATTTCACATGACACCTTTCTTTTGAAACAATATTAGCAAGCAATTTGTTTCACTGGTTTTAACCATGAGTTTTTCTAAAGGAAAAAGTCTGTCTCTCCATGTCTAGTCAAAGAGCATGTATGACCTCCTAGGGAAGCAGGACCTACATGTTGTATGTGTCCTGACTTTGCCTGGCATTCCTAGACACTCTCAAGTGAGAATCAATTTATCAATTTCATTACATGTTTTAAAAAGTATCATGAAACAATCCTATAACATTTTAACTTACTTATAAAGTAGCTTATGGGAAAGTCTTTTAGACTAAACACATTATTTCCAGATACCCATGTCCAAAATTTCTCTACTCCACACTGACTTCAACAACAAATTTTTGCTTTGTGGATGTACAAACCTTTTCAATTTTCCACAGCTATTCATGTGTATACATCACTCAAGAGCATATATGAACCTTCTTTACTTATTCACCTTTTCCTGAACCCTAGGAATACTTTGTGGACCATGAAGCGTTCATAGACAAAATGCTGAAAACCATGACACTGGAGGAAAGAGTCATAGCCCAAGAAAACTTCCATTTAAAAAGTGAAAAAGGCATTTTTTCAGGAATAAAAGTGGAAATTTTCCACATTCAAATTTTGTGGTTTAAGAAAATTTCCTCCTTCTTTATCATTTATGCTAATTGGCACCTGCATTCCTAGTGACAGTAGCAAAGGCAAAGGGATGATTAATTTTTCTTTTTTTTAATTTAGGGTTAAGTACAACCAATGTCCTGAGCCTTTCCATAGCTGAGAACTGGACTTAACACGTCATTGTCTCATCTATTATCATCACCAGAATCCAAGTAATGAAGCAAATCCTCCCTTGGGAAAGCAACACAAATAAATACAAAGTGACTTTTCACAGACAAGGAAACAATCAGCCTCTCTGAACTCCTTACTTGGCTTTGGAAGGCAGAAACCCATCACTGGCGGATAACTTTTTGGATTTCCCATGATGGTGGAAATGGGCAGACAAGCAATAGATTACATTCTACCTTTCTGACTTTAATTGGTGGAAAATATCTAAAACTTACAACATGGAGCATGAAGGGGAGCATGGAGCATTTGAAGATGAGGAACATCTAGAGCATTTGAAGGTGAAAGCATTGTGTGACAGGCTGTTACCACGTAGGATACACACTGTTAAAGAAACTCTGTGTTTCCTCCTCCTCCTCCTCCTCCTCCTCCTCCTCCTCCTCCTCCTCCTCCTCCTCCTCCTCCTCCTTCTCCTCCTTCTCCTTCTCCTTCTCCTTCTCCTTCTCCTTCTCCTTCTCCTTCTCCTTCTCCTTCTCCTTCTCCTTCTCCTTCTCCTTCTCCTTCTCCTTCTCCTTCTCCTTCTCCTTCTCCTTCTCCTTCTCCTTCCTTCTCTCACTTCCTTGTTGTCCCAAAACATTTTTCAAGATCACAATTGGCTGTGGAAAATTACTCTAAGATCATCAGCAAATTATTAAGATATCTTGAATGGAATACTCTAAGTAACCTTCCCTTCTTCATGAGGAATTTATATACACACAGTGTCAGAAAGTTCAAAAATTCAAAGCACATTAACCTAAATTACCTTCAACAACTACAACAGATGTATTTTCCTAATAAAAATATCAAAATAGAACCTTACATAATTATTTCCCCTTGAGAAAAATAACCAAAATTACACATTATTATAGGGTATATACTTTCTTGTTCATAACTGTAAAATAGATTTTCTGAATTCATTCTTTAAAAAAACAAAGTTATATATTATATTTTATTGTTACATCTTTTTACTTTTTGGTGTATTTTTAATCTTGGCTGTTTATGAGTGTTTTGAAGGCCAAATGAAATTTTAAAATGAGCACTGAAATCTTTAAAAAATACCAGTTTTCAGAATGTTGTTTTGTAGGAAAATGTGGAATGAAAAGTTTGCAATTCCTGATTTTTCTGTGGAATTGCAATGCAATTCCAAGTTTGGACAAGCATACCTGCTTCATCTGGGAAGAAGAGACTGATGCTATCAGGGATCCCTGGTAAACTGAGTTGGCTTTGAACTGATGACATAGTAATGAAGGTTTTAAATTCCTAAGCCATCCAACTGTCTATTAACAGCTCTTTAAACTTACTGCATACACACTGATACTGATCTGCTTATTACTGCAGAATTTCTAAACATAAACATTATTATGAAATCTTGTTGTAGCCACCAAGAATGGAGAGAGAGAGAGTGAAACACTAGACAGCTTTTCTTCGTCTTTTATTCCAGAGAATTTGTGACATTGGAGTTAGACATAACAGCCCTGTAACCTGCTCTGGGAGAAAAATAAACCCTTATAGGACAAAATGACCAGCATTATTCAAACAATTTGCCCTGAAAAGCTTAGGAAAATGTAGGTGCAACACGGGGAGGGAGAGATATAACAGCTGAGGAGTATAAAGTACAGAAAAGTGTGGCAAGGACACAGATGTGTGCTTTTGTCAAGAAATGTGTATTTTTAAAAGGTTAATTAATGGCATAAAGCTTCTGTAGTGCACGTTGTCTCCAGCAGCCAGAAAAGGGTTTCCCAAATGTACAACCCCTTCATACTGTGGGAAAGAAGGCAAGCCCCCCTGACTATAAACCATTTTACACCATCAGGTGCTCCTTTTGGGCTCCTCTTCCTGCGCTGTCTGAAGAGAAAGACAATTACACCGTGTGTGTGGAACACATGTCCTCTTCCCCTGGTGTGTTCAGAGCTCTAAATGTGGCTGCCTTCCCTCTTTCAGGTTTTGTCCCTGGTCTGATTGTGCTCTGCAGCCTGATTTCCACTTGAGTCCACTCAGGACTAAGATGCTGGAACACGATTGTTTCCACTCCTGGAGGCTGCTGGGTTTAGTGCCACACATTGCCTTAATGAGCTTCACCCCGAGCACGCGACCCAGCTGGCAGAAAAACAGGAAGCGTTTTGGCACACATTTTCCCTTTGTGGGGCGAGAGAGGAAGCAGACGTGAGCCCTGGCTAGCACTGACACAATTAAAATGGAAACAGAGAGCTGCCTTGCCCTTGGTGCAGTGTGAGATGAACCCTGGGTCACCCCTTTAGGCTGTGTCCCTGCCAAGACCCCTGGGTTGGGTTGGAGACGTGCGAGGAACATCCAAGTTAAAATTCACATACTAGTGGTCTCCAGGGGCCTGAGGCAGCAAAGTCAAAGGGAAGTCTGTCTCCCCATCCCCACAAAATCTGGATCAAGCCATATCTCTTCCCTTCTAGTGAGAAAGAATCTTTGATTTAATTGGTTAGAAAAGTTTGTTAAGTGAAGGTTGCTGCTGTATTTGGGGCACCAAGAGTCTTCTAACACTACAGCATTAAAGAAATAATGACATCTGCATTTATACTGAGGCAACTGTATTGTGTAATTTACAAGTGCAGATATTCTGGAAATGAAAAAACATGCTGACTTTTGTTGGCAATTCCTCCAAGTGGTCCCATTTCAGCTGTTGACAAACAGAGGATTTCATTCTCCCTCCTGTCTTGGAACTTCCCAAGTCCTTCTCATAGGTGTGTCCAAGAGTGTTTAATGTTAATTCATCTTCATCTTTGCTTCATTCCTTCATTTAGGTATTTTGTAATAGCAACAAGCATTGAGGAGGGGGTGAAGGGGTGAGGAAAACCATCTCACATTCTTTTCTTTCATTGGTAAATAACATTCAAAGCAACTTGGAAGATGTAAGCAAAAAAACATTATCCCATTCCACACCCTGGGACATTTTTTTGTGATGTAAACTTAGCAAAGATGCATGAGAGAACATTTTAGCATGAAAGCATTAATCTGTGGTTCATTATGTCTGTCAGAATAGGACTCTGTGCTGAGCAGGAGCATTTTCCTATAACTGAACTATGACATTTCTGAAAGATGGCAAGGCGAAATTTGTCTCATCTTCATTAAAAGCCAAATCCTGCAGCCCTTATCAATGACCAAACAGAATTTCTGAGCAAGTGCTACAGAGACCCTTAGATAAGATAGCAAAATGCAAGCTGATATTGGTGTTCAGCACAGTCACAGTGGCATTCTCTTTCTTTTTCAAAACGGATACACTTTTTGCCATAATGTCATGGACAGTGCCTACCTAAAGCAGAATCATTCCAGCAGCCAATTATTCCCACTTAGTGAGCAGAATCTGCATAACGAGATGTGATGCCTTTTCCTGGGATGCAGAAGAAGAAGTAATTAAAAAAATCCCACTGGGTAATGCTCATCAGTTGCTACACATTTTTTGGATGAACTGCTAAATTTTGTGAAAAACTTCACCCTCCTCATCCTAGTAGTCAGCATTCATCTGCACAACATGCAAGGGCTGCACACTCATCAAACACTCGTGTTTAGTGTTTTCTTGGTGTAAATAAAAGAAAAAAACCCTTTTTTTAATGCAAAGACCTCTTTCATCTGTAGAACTCTGAGTAACTTACAGAGAAGTCAATATCTCCATCTTGCAGATGGAAAGTGGAAGACCAAGGATGATGTGGCCAACCCATGGTTGTACAGAAGCACAGCCTGGAGAGCCCTAAAATCTTGACCCCTAAAATAAGGTCTGCATTCACAAACCCAGATGCAGAAGAGACATTTTAGGGAATAAAATCCATCTGTGCTTTCAATATTGTAACAGCTATCTCCCTAAAAAGAAAATTACTGATAGATAGAAAATCAGGCAGCTGGATGAATGGTGTAAAGATGACATTTGATCACCTTAAATGGAAAATACAAGCAATGTAGACAGTCTGCTCATAAGTCATTCATAGGTATGAGTCTATACAAGCCAGTTTTGCAAGAGTTTTAGATCTTCTTTATGATTGTGTTTCAGCTTCAAATCTTGTTGGCATCTTCCTACAAACTTGTCATCTCTGGAAACCCCAGCTTATGCTAAGTGTAGGCCATTTGAGGGCTCTGGAAACACATGGAATACAATAAGGGCAGAAAAGAACTGGGAATGGAGAGAAAGCAGAAGGAAAATCAGAAAGAGTAAAGAAAGAAGAATAAATTTGAGAGGAAGGAAGCAGGAGAGTGAAGAAGATTAAGAGAAGGGAAGAGTCACAAGAAGGAATATAGGATAAGAGATAGGGAAATTTGGTTTTAATTATGTTTATTGTAGTTCTTCATGCACAAAATTACAAAGTGAAAACAGCATAAACAGCTCTGCTGCAGGCATGCTAGGAAACAATCCATAAAGCAAGGAAACGTTACACAGGAGCTTGGAGTGACTTACTGCATTATTCACTACATAGTAATTGCCCAAAAGAAATTAATGGGACTTTTTTCAATTAGTTTGGCAGATAGCTGGAAAGACTTATAGGATTCTTTGCTGTAGATTCTTTACCTAAATAGCATTAAAAAAAAAGATAACCAAGACCTTTTGAAGCTAGTTGTAAAATAAAAAGTTAGATATACTTTGTGCAGAAGAGGCACCCCTGCCCCAGAGCAGGACCCCTCCCACCAGAAGGAGGATATGTTAATATAACAAGACACAACCCCTGCTCAGAGTACTTGAAAGAAACATTGGAATGAAGAGACAAGCTGTGGTGAAAAACACAAAAATAAACAATTTTGCAAGTCCAAACCCCGAACACCAACAAATTCCCAAATCCACCAGTAAAGCTGGGCCAGCTTTCAGCTAGTCAAATATTGCAAGGGACAAGCATAACAGGAGTAGTTAAGTAATTCAGGTGTGACAAGTTTTGGCAGGGTAAAGTCATTTTCCCCCAAGAACAGCATTCTCCTCCGCACTGATTAAGGCCAACAGGGACCCAAATACCACAACATTTCCAAGTCTTCCCATTTGTGTTCCGCATTCCATATTCCCCCATATTCCTAAATCCATGTTCATTTTACTTTATCTCTTCAAAGAAAGAAAACTTAAGAAAACCCTTTGACCTGAAGGACTGAATGGAGAATCCTATCCAGAGCAGATTTTTTTATTTCCCCCTAGAGTTTGGATGATGATCACAAAGATTTTTCTTTTCATTTCCTTATTACCCATTTCTACCTTTGAACTTTTCCAATTTAGAAATCCATTATTCTTCATCTTCTTCATCTCAGACCTCTAGCTGCTGGATCTTCCCTGGTAGCAGCTAACAAGGCTGGGATCATTAACCAAACAATCAAGGAGAAAATCTAGATACATGTTAATAGAAGGATATTCTTTCTCATTATAGCACTGACAATGTATCTTAAAGTTTCCTGTCAAAATGTCCTTGAAATCTGCTGAGTGTTATCCTTGCCAAACACATTGTCACAAGAATTCTGCCTGTTTCTAACATAAGCCTCTGAGCTGGTTGCTACAATTTCTGACTAAAAAAAAAGTTAAAATCAGGAAGCTATGTACACCAAACCAATTCAATACTATAACAAAGTGTCTACACTCCCGAAGGATTCATGTGCACAGGTCTGTCTGCGTGTGACCGTGTCCTGCACGGTGTGACTTGGCAGCTGAGCTCTGAGCATCTGGCACAGCTGCAGTGCCAGGAGTGCAGCCCATTGTCACACCAGCAGTGATTAATAAAGCAAAGCACGCCGGCAAAACTTGGAGCAGTCCCGGACTGCAGGGATGGGCACATTGCACAGCCTTCATCCTGCCAGCTGCCTCCAACTCTCATCACACATTCCTGCCCCACTGGCCAGGCAAACACAACTGCTGCTGCTCCCTCATGTCCTTAACCTGCTCCACTCACGCTGCATTTCTCACTTAAACCTTCCTAACAGAGCCGAAGTGTGTCCATGGAAACCTTCCTTGCTTTGCACTAGCTATGCAGTCTGTTGCTACACTTTTGCATCAAATTTGTTACTGCTGCTTATTCACTTGGACTGAAATGGTAAACTTGTCTGGAGATGTCCTGAATTATTCATAGGCAGCACATCCCAAGATAAGTCAGGGCATGAGATGCACCTCGGTGCAGGTCACTGTGGGGTGTGAGAGGGAATGATGCTCCTGTGGCTTTGTGGAGGAGCTGCTCTCAGCCACTGGGAATGGTGAGGGATTGGGTAATGACCAGTCATACCTGAAAGCCAGTTTGCCTTTGACAATGGAAACTGGGGGGAGTTTTTGATACAGCAGCTGCCTCTGCCTCACTTTGATTGTGAATACAACATTAGGGCCTGGAGTCCCTCACAGATTTATGTTTCGACTTT
The DNA here is from genome assembly GCF_963662255.1 of Cinclus cinclus. Taxonomy (NCBI): domain Eukaryota; kingdom Metazoa; phylum Chordata; class Aves; order Passeriformes; family Cinclidae; genus Cinclus; species Cinclus cinclus. The sequence continues at coordinate 111,886,047 of NC_085047.1, forward strand.
CACAGGAGCAGTTTTGTGGGCAGATAGGGGCAAGTATATCTGATAGAGCTTAGGCAGCTAATTACTTCATTATGCCTCTCCAGGAAGTAGTTAGATGACTACATATCAACAATGGCTCTGGAGCTACAGCTGGAAAACTGTCCATGGAAGTTGGATAAATCAGCCAATCTGTCATTCACCATCAGATTTGAGCTCATTTTTCACACACTGTAAGTGTATTCGCTGTAAAGTATTTGTGCTGTACAAACAATTTCTACCTTCCCCTGAAATGTCATAAGTGTCATACTGAAAGAGCCAGAAGCCAGTGTTTGTAAACTATGAGTGGACCTGGTTTGAAAATGCTGGGTCCAATTATTGATGCACACCACTCCAGTATGCATTGTGAGACTTCCATCTCTGGTTCTGAGTCTGCAGGATCAGAAATGGGACTGTTAAGAAAGCTATCACTTAATCAGGTACTTATGCTTTTCTAAAAATGTGCTTCTATTACTCTGAGAAAATGGGGGACAAAGTGAAAACGCTTCTGTAAGCCCTGGATTAAATACTCACTTAAGCGCTCATGTTCATCCTCATCCAAAATGGGATTTTTTTTTTTTTTTTAAACACAAAATCTTTTAGAGAAGAGAAATTCAGTTCTCACCCAGTTATAGCCCTTTAGCAGACTTGGGAAGTGTCCTGATTTGAAGATGTAAGTCACAAAAGCAAGGTGTCGCATGCCACAGCACAAGCTAATGGATTTAAAAACAAGAGAACTTCCTTCATAAACCACTACTGATTGATCAGTTTGACCACTGGAAAGAGATTTCTGTTTGTAAATGGCACGTTCCAATTTAAATTAGCACAAACTTCTCTTTGTGTTATCTTTATTTTAAAATCAGATTTATACCCGTTAGTAATTTTTCCCTAAAGCTCTTTACAGATCTCTGCCATCACAGTTGGTGTCTGACTTTCAGCTGTCAGTAATGTAGTACTGCAAGATGTTTTTAACATAAATTATATATATATATATATATATATATCTTATATTTAAATTACTTCAGAACTGTATACAGAACCTTGTTTTTAAACACTTGTTCTCTTTCTGGAGATAGTGTACACGTGCAGAGTTTGTTAGGAATCCAAGAATTTTCTGATTCTAATACTCCTACAGAACATGACTAAATATTCAGCAATGCTTCAAATTAAGTTAATGCCCCACCCGAGCAGATCAGCTCTTCAAACAGCCTACATTCCTTCACCTGGGAGTGGAAGGAAATCATGAAAAAAAGCAAATAAAGGAGTGAGATGGAAAGCATTTTTGCTGTGCAATTATCCTGATTTTCAACTTGCACTCCCTGAGAAAAAAGAGGGAAGGGCTACCCTTGAAATGTCCCTTGGTCATGGCAGGGAAAAATTGCTTGTGGATCAGTTCTACCCTCTGTACTCAACTTAACCATTATCTTACTCTGACAGGCCACTGAATTTAGAGAGAGAGAGAGAGAGAGAGAGAGAGAGAGAGAGAAAGAGAGAGAGAGAGAGAGAGAGATCTCAATGCCTTATGTTTTAAAATCATAGCAGATAGGAGGGAGATGCCCCTCACAGCAGGACTTGTGCTCAGCTCTCATTGTGGGCTGGGAGCAGAGAGGAGGAAGAGTGTTCACAACATGTTCCCTTCCATTTTGCAGTAAAACATCCTTCTTACTCAGCCAATTTTCCCCCAGTCTACTCCATAAGGTAGCACTGAGCTGGAGTTCCTGGCTCACAGTGTAATATTCACACATAGCCAACCTGTCTGGGTAGAAGGGTTGGGGAGGAGCATATTTCCACACATATACTTATTCGAGAGTACACTCATCCACCTCAACTGATCATTTCAGATTATTAGGCAAATATCATGATGACACCAGACCTTCCTTCCAAGACATCTGGAGGGAATAACTCAGAAATTTTGCAAGACTTTTCCTTTCTTCCCACTGCCATGATTTCATTACCATAAACCAGCCTGCTAAACCAGCAGACAAACCAGGGAATTATGCACCATGCTGAGCAAAGCCTTGGTGCAGGGTCCATATTTTGCCATTTAGCTCACAACAAGACTCACATGTTTACCAGTCACACTTGGGAGCAATGCTGCTCTTCAGCAGAGATTTTTGTCTTCTGAGGAGGTGGTTTGTGTTCCATGCACCCTCTGAATCACATTCTGCCTTTTAGATTTTAGTACGCAATGATGACGCAGCAAATTGCACCCTTGTAATATGAAAACATAATATTTTTCTAGCAACAGTTCATAATGCTGTGACCAGCTGGTCCAAAATTAATAGCAATGACACATTCTCAAATTCTCAAAGGCATGCTGGTAATGCAGCTCCTCAAATTTCTCAGGTTTAGGATGACATGAATGGAGCATCTTACATGAAGGCATTCCACTCTGGATAATACAGTAGTGGGAGTTTCAGAAGAGTTGAAGCCTTCTTGATTTTAAGCAGCTCACCTTATTTCTGGTATCTTGTTCTCATGATGAGACAACATCTTTGATGACGTCTCTGTATGTATGCTGATGGTACAGGGAGATAGGGTCACCCCTAAATTCTCTGCATCCCTGAAAATGAGAGAAATGTGAGCAAGGGAAAGTCCATTGCACAGCATGTGCTGCTACTTACTTACTTTGACTTGACATTGATGGATGCATTCAAGTATTTACAAGCTGCCTGAAGAGATGACTCAGAGAAAGTTTGAAAGAAACAGCACGGCTGACACCCCTGCTTGAAGGGGGAGGAAGTGGGAGGGAAAGATTGCCTTGAGATCAGAGTTTGTGGTTTTTTAAAATGCTGCTGCTTCACAAGCCCACTCTTTGTGCTGGAGTAATTATGTGGGTGTGCTAGGAAAAAAAAGCTAAGCAGTTTGAGAAAGGTCTGGCTGTGGGGAAACCCAAATTTAAAGATCTTGAAGAAGCAGAGCAGCTCAGTAGTCCTTGAGGACGACATGCAAGCCACGTTTGCAAGAGCCTAGAGCAATTACTGGGCCAGTTCTGGGAAATCTGGAATGCAAGTTGGCCATCCGTGGGCAAAAAGTCCATCTTTCCATCACCCTGCTGTAAAAGTCCTCCCTGCTCGGGTTGTCCCTACTCTGTGATATTGCATGAGACATAGATCAGCACATCTCTCTCAGAACTTGAAGACTTCTTTAGTCAGAAGTTTCTCTGACCACATGAGGATGTAAATAGGATTAGGGACTGGAGGGTCTACAGGCCATTCAGAGTTCTTCCTTCTGCCCCTACAATGAGTGGCTGGGCCCTGGAGATGTATCCTGGTACCCACCAGCACCAAGCCCTCTTGCTTGGGGGAAGGCCAGAGCCATGGCAAGGCACAGAACAGCCATTCTGGAGATTGTGTCTGTCATCACTGATTTTTTAATGAGCAGAGAGCAGAAAGAAATGAGCATCCTGTTCCATGAATTACTATTTTTGAGATATCGGGCAGGAAATACCTACACCAAGATGGGAAGACACTCCCAAAAGCCATCACATTTAACTCTTTCCATTTTTCTAACAGTGTGTGCAGGTCACAGATCAACAATGTAGAAAAAATCCCACAGAATCTGGTTTCTTCCACAGTGCCACATGGGAGTGATGTTAAACTCCATCTGTTTTTATAATACTTCCCCATGGCCCAGGGAGAGGAAGTGCACTTGTGAAGCCAGTGTTTCAAGGGAAGAATGTGGTTAAATTTTGACTTCATCCCCATCCTCAAGACAGTCTTCATCAAGAAATCCTCATCCTGCAACCAACATGGTAAGAAGGACAAATTCTCTGAGTAACCAGTTGGCACAGTTCCCCAGCAGGAAGGAAGAGGAGGAAAAAGGCCATTTCACCTGCAGAATCCTACCAGGGATTTGGTAACTTACCTCTGCACAAGGAAACCAAGGATCTCAAGGATGTGAGCTACTTCTTGTATGCATTGCTGCTTTAACTCATCAGATAAACTCCTTTCAGAGACCATTTCAGGCAGGTTTAAAAACAATTTGGGGATGTCTTGAATATCCTTTGTCTGCAGCTCACACCCAGGTGCTGTAGCAGAGGCATCCCCTAACTTGCAAAAGGAATGTGATGTACAAGAATTATTCTCCACCCAAGTAAATATCACATGCTACTATTTATATTCTTTTATATCCTCTATGGGCTTGGGTAATTCTGGATGCTTCCTGTTCCAAAAAATTAAAATTTAAAAACAATTTTAAAAGGTGGGAGAGATTAAGAAACTAATGGAAAATCCTAAAATGGTTGTCTTTTTCTGAATAAATCAGAGTATTTCCCTCAAAAGTTTTTTGCAAAAATCTCTAATTGCATTACAAGATATTCTATTTCCTTGGAATTTTGTTTTTCTGTCAGACTTTGCTGAAAGGGATATTTTTCTTGTCAAATCTTGTGTAATTACAAAAGTAAAGGCACATTTTTCCACTATGGTGGTGAAATTTCATTTGGAATGAAAGACATTAAAGAAATGTAGGTGTATTAATGTTGTTGAAAATAGCATTATGTAACAGACATTTAATGGTCTTACAGGTCTTTATTGGAGGTCAGATGCAGGCATTACTCATTCCCCAGTGCTTACAGAACTTGATGCCCCTTTTAACACCAATGAAAAGACTCTAGTGGACTGCAAAAGGAACTGTTTTGGGACACTGGTACATCAACTTAATTCCTCCTTTCTTTTGGGAGTATAAAGGAGCAACACTCTGACTGGCAGAGTGCAGTGAGGAAATTTGCTTAATTGCTAAAGCAATAATGCTTAATACAAATCATGACACACGAATAAAAGAACAGGAAAAAGGAGCCTCTAGCTGCACAAGAAAAAAGCTCTATGAGATTTCAAAATGTTCCCTTGCATGCATATATGCAGTGTTTTATACAGTAACCATAAAAATGACATGTTTTATACCTTTCAAGCACAAGCAACCTGTTTTGACTTTGTAGCACTTGGTGAGTCATTAGAGAAACTGATCTTACTAAAAGCTTTGCTGTTTCTCTTGTTCTAACTGAGATCCCTAAAAATAAAGGTTTGTGTAAGACACAAGCTGCAAAAACAAAATAATGTGCATGTTCATTGTCTCCCCATCTTTGCAGTGTGCAAGCTTGGGCATCCAGCTTGCCCTTCCTTTGCCATCCAGAATGAGTCCTGGCTCCAGAGCTGCTCATCTGAGGTGGAGCCCCACTGGACACTGATTAGGATTCCCCCTTTCCTGCAAGTGCATTCGGAGGGGAAATGGGGGTGTCTTTTTGCTCAAAGACTCAGACTCAGGGTGATCAGGTGTAGCTGGTGTCTGTGATGACACCTGGCTGAGCTCACTCCACCTGCCTATCCACCCCATCTCAGCCATGACACTCCTGGGAGCACTAAACCTCTGGAGCCAGAGCTGTGGATCCAGCACTGCCCCTGTCACAGGTCCCTTGGCTCGTCCCCTGCCTGGGACCTGTCCTTGGGCCCTTGTGCCCTGCAGAGCCCCTGGTTTGTGCCATCCTAAGCCCTGGACACCACCCCAGCTGGTGCAGAACCTCCTTTTGCAGCAGAGCTTGGCATGGGGAGCAGCAGAAATCAGAGCAAGAAGACAGAGATACCAGAAAGCCTTTGTCTGTGATCACAGCATTGCTCTCCTTAACAATCAACCACCAGAAGTGAAATCACTTTACGGGAGAAAAAGTAACAAGTAACCTATAAATAAAGCATTGCATTCCTTCTCAATGTATTTTTCTCCCCCAGCAATCAATTAATGTTTCTGCAACAAAGAGGTGATCAACTCCTGTGAGTGGGAAAGGAGGGGTCTGATGTGACAGTGAGGGGGCCCTGCTGCAGGTGACACACTGCAGAAAGAAGCACCTCTCCTGCAAGATGCAGCACATTGCATCCAACAAATGGAAGACACTGAGGAAAAGCTTATCTCTGAATCCAAACCTCTGCAAATGTTATTTACTTATTTTTGAAGGCTGAACAAGCAGCTATGTGTGCAGAGAGGCAGCAGGGTATTCATTTGCTTTGTTGTACATGCCTCCAATCTTCCTCTGGCTGGTTGTGAACAGTATTTTGCTGCTGAGCACCAGTGGACTCTTTCATGGTGTCTGAAAACCTGTCGACAAAAATAACTGCCACAAGAAAAGAACAACTTTCCTATCGTGCAGTACTTTTAAGTTCTCTCTTGATAGCAAGTGGTCAGATGTCACCACTATAAAACCACAGTTTTCTGGGATAATGTATAACCCGAGCAATAAATGCAGTACCGTATTCCTAGTCTTTCACATCAGATATGCAGGGCCTGGTGTCACTGCTTTTCCCTTAAGTTTAAGCAGGGTTGGTCTGCCTGCTTAAGCTGAATGTTCTTCTGACTCCTACTCCTTTCTAAAACGAACACACTTCATCTGCTGCCTGAATAAAAAGCTTTTCGTTAGTCACGACATCTTCCTGCTCTGTTTTATTCACAAAGTTTGACAGAAAAATAGATGTTATGAAACCAACTTTTAATGCTTGATGGAACTAGGTCCGAACCTTCCTGGGCAGCTGTCCTGTGAAAACTGAAGGCAGCATTAAGAGCTCCAGCCCATTTTCACCTGCTTGATGTATTGCCAGGCTTGGGTCACCCACTGATCAGACCAAAGACCATCGTGAGGGGTGGACCAGAGGCCTTCAAAACTAACACTTGACTTTTGACAGTGGTGAGTAGTAGGTGTCTCAGGGCAGAGGACAAATAAATTGTGGTGGCAATCATGTGGATTTCTCAACCTGCTACTTCAAGCCAGATGTTGTGCTCACAGTTTTAGGAGTTCAGGAATTGTTTTTCTTTTTGTGCTTTGGTCATCTTATGAAGCAATTCAGACTTTCCCCTCCATAGCATCCTATGAGTAAAACGTATCCAGTGATCTATCAATTCAGGAATCACTTTCTTAATTTGCTTCAGCTCTTCAGTCTGATAACACTAGAAGAGGCTGCCCAGAGAAGCTGTAGGATCTGCATCCTACATTCAAAACCAAGGGAGATAAACTCTGAGATAAGCTAAACCAGCCATACATAGAGAGAAGTTTGGACCAGATCATGTCCAGGGATTCCTTTCAACTTAAATCATGCTGTCTTTGTAACTTGTCAGGGTGCTCACCCTCCATTTTAGCAAGCAGTAGTGAAAGACTTCTCTCTTCACTTTCTTCTTACCCATCAGCCACATCATTAATGATCCCATGAAGGACCACAAACCAACAGCCCCTCTTTTCCCTTGCCAGATCTCTTTTCCAGACTCCAGGGTGATTATTCTGTTTTGCCTCTCCCCTTAGAAAAGGGTGAGGTGCCCTATACCTTCACTCATCTTTGCTGCCCTTCTCTCAGCCTTTGTTAATTCAACTTCATCCTTTCTTAGGGAGGGAGGAAGGACCAGAACTCCTTGCAGAGTTTAAGAGGTGAGCAGATCCGTCACTTTCTGCTGTGGGAAAATGGTATATCCAGACTATTAGATAAACTTTTAATAACCTCAGTCTGGTCAACTTTGCAGAGCCATGAATCAGCATTTTCTCTGTGGTACTCTCAGACTCTTATTTCTCTCTCCGAAAGTTATTCTTGATTTTAGTCCCATCTTACAGCATCCTCACTCCTCTCCTTCCTCCTCTTCATTCTTGCACCTCCCTAGCAAGGCAGGTGTTTCTGGGGCTCTAGGGAAGCCAGACAGTCTCAGCAGGAGCTTCCATCACACCAGGAAGCTCTGGCCTGAAGGGAAAGGCTCCTTGGCAGACTCATTCACTGTGTCTTCTGGCCACCACAGCCACTTCTGCTGTCCTGTCCCAACACCCTGCCCCTCTCCTGCAGCACCTTGGGGCACTTTGAGTGTCCTGCCACACTTCAGAGCCTTCCTTATCTCCATTAACAAAAGGTGATAGGAAGCTTTCTTGCACATTTGCACCTTAAACGGCTCCACAAAGGAGCACAGAACATCCAGGCCAGTGTAGGGGATGGAGAGAATAGAGTGGGGCTGAGGGAGAGGGGCAGATGATGGCACTGCACTGCAGAGGCAGCTGTTCCATCAGCTGAGGCTGCTGTGGGACTGCAGCTGTGCTTAAACTTCTCAGAGTGGAGCCCCTGGAAGCTCAAAGCCTGAGGAAGGAAGCTGCTAATGAGCCTCTTTCCTTCTTCCCTTTTTCACATGCAAAAGTACAATTCTTTTAATGGCAAAAGGTAATAACTCTAAGATGTTATATTTACACGGCGAATTTTTTTTTCCCCGGCAAATCTTTGCTGGCTTTTCGTAAAGTCTGTCCTCACAAGGCTGTGTAAGGTATGTAACACTGAAAGCAGAAGGCTGTCTTACAGAGAAATAAGGTGAAGTTCAGGGATGTAAAACTGTCTGATTGAGTTCATGCAGTCTATTAGGAGCAGTAAAGAAGCAATACTTAAAGGTCTGTCTAAGACTTCATTGATGTCTTTAACCACTAGAAAAGTGCTTGTACAGAAGAAGCATTTCTCCATGTAATACTGCTAAGGAAGAGACTGAGGAAAAGCCTGATGTCTGAAGGAGGCATCTCATTTCTTTTCAGGTATCTTATCACTAGCCTTATCTTTTACTATCCAGAGCCTTACTTTAAATTTCTCATCCCTAAGTATGATTACTTAAGTTAGATGCCCTCACACAGACTGGAAAAACAATTTTCTGTCTGGGTCAGACTATTCCTCTTTTACATATTTCTCTCCTGAAATCCCTCCACACTTCTCTTCAGATTTTTCTTCAGAAATATGAAAAAGATAAGCCCTGCTCTTCTAATAGTGATGGAACATCGTCCTCCCAGCCAAGGGACTCTACTCTCCAGCTATGGTTCCTGCTAGCAGTCTTCATGCGCTTGAGTGAGGAAAGCCTTTCAAAATTTTAAAACATCTATCCCTGTTCAGGAAAGCACTGGAGTCAGGAATATTTGAATTCACTTGCAAACCCCCTGTACAGTCACTGAACTTTTGTAGAAAATGAGTGTCATACCCAAAAGGGCAACAAAGCAGAGGAAGAGTAACATAACTGGTGGGACTTTCATGTTTGTCTAAGGTTTTAAATAGTCCATATTTTTATGTCATATGATTTAAAAAATGATATTTGTTCATGTAATTAGAGACTGTACTACCCCAAAGCAGCCAAATTGAGACACTGTGTGCTACATGAATGTTGTTGTTTCCTGGTATCTGCTTAAAATATATTCCTAATTCATTTTTATAGGTTTATTTCCCCCATCTTATTCAATATTCAGACATATTTTATAAGGTAGAAAAATATTATGAGAGAAAAAGATAAAACTAAATTTCTAACTATGGCAATGACAATCCTATATATCTCTAAGGAGAAGTTTTTTTCTGCATACTCAGAGAGTTACCACCACAACAAGACAACATCAGCAACAGCCATTTCTAGCTTTGCAGAACCTGACCACAGTCTGAACTGCCATCAAGAACTTAGACTGTCCCACCAAATGCTTTCCACCAGTCAATCTCCAAGTCAATTAAGAAGGAAAGCAAGTAATACTGAACCATTTCACAGTCAGACAAAGGTACTGGTTCCCAAAAAATTGGAGGGAGATACCTGGAGGAGAGAGGTCATGAGCAGTAAAGTCATGGAACAGCACAAGGCTCACTTAAATCCCAAACAATTATGATGGCTCCCATTACTCCTCCAAAATGACCAGACAATGGCAAATCAGATTTCGGTTTCATTTTGATTTCAGGCTGTCCTCATGTGACTGCATATTGCACTTCCTCTAAGAAAAAGCAAGAACTTCCCTCAGGCTGCCCCAGGAAGGTCTTGTCCTGAGGCTGTTGCAGGGAAGCCAGCTGTAGGAATAATTTTTCTATGACAAGCACACGATGTGCAGAGCAGCGTGTTTGGCTCCAGAACCCGGTGAAGAGACAGGATGCGGGAATTGCCTCCCACTCTGGGCATGAACCCAGAACCACATCCTCTCTCTTGGGAATGACCCACTGTTTTCTTCTCTGCTGCCTACTACAAACCATGAGGATAATGGACATCCCATTTGAGCCTGAAGGGGATTGTTTACCCTGCCATGAACACCACGCCTGGGTGAAATGGAACTTTAGAGCAGCCCACAAGTAGTGAAATCCCAGCCTCTGTAACCAGAGTGCAGAGATGCACTCCTGCTCTTCCCATCCTGCTGCAGTGTTCTGCTTCTGGTAGCTCAGCCACATGTTCTCCAAAACAAAGAAAAACTACTGCAACCACTTCCCTGACACTCTTGTTTTTAACAATGGTCTTTTCATATCCCCCATATTAAATCTGATGAGATGGCTTTGCTTAAACCTGTACACTCATATACATATTTTCATGCTGAGACAATGTTAATAAGCTCAGTCCTGCCTGGCTGAACAATTTCTATCCAGAAGGCATGTCTCAGGTAGGTTCACAAGCCTTGAAAGGAGTTACCTGGATACCTTCCATTATTATGGCAGCATCCCTAGTAAATATGGAATCACAGTTGGAGTTCTAACAGCGCTATGATCATTCCCATCTTCCCATATCAGCAAACCGACTAAAGCCCAGGGTAAAACTGCCCTAAGATGAGGAACTGGTGAGCATTCAGTACCACCAGCATTCAGGTAGCAGTTTGTGCAAACTCTGGTGGGGCTCAATGTCTACAGTGAGCACTGTTCCCCCTACAATAAGACAAAACTCCAGGAAGAACAAGCCTTTTTACAGCTGTGATGGAGTCATGCTCTCATCTATTCTAACAAAAGAATGAAGCCCAGAACAGTCATAGCTGACACTATAAATTAATCCCCCTTAATATTTGCCTTGTGGTTTAATCTCAAATACCACCAACCTACATGTGTTTGAAAACAATCAGCTGGTGTCTATATCAATAGTGGTTGTGTATGCTCTAGAATCAATTTTCCCTATTTGTACTCTCTTCCATGCCTTCATGAGTTTAATCACCTTATTAAGAAATGTGGAAGAGCTATAAATAAGAGAAAAAACAAACCTTTCAGCCATGAGGCTGAGTGGAGACATGTATATCAGTGAATATATTTCCTGACTAACAGCACACTATACAGTTTGCAAAATGCAATTATGCTGTAGCAACTCTTATCGGGAAGCATATTTACACTGATTTCTTGTAGCAATAGATCAAAGAGCTTATTTTACTGACCTATATCTGTATTTAGTTGTACAGCAGTTTCTTACATAAATAAGCAAATTGTCTTCATTTTTCTGAATAATTTCCTACTTATGGACGGCAGTTTTCTGACATAGATGCTTTGCAAAGATTAATTTTTGAAGGCTAAAACTGGTGTCTGAATTTAAAATAACTCATGGTTGGAAAATTGCAGATGTATGAAACACTGTTCTCTGTAGAGGAAAAGAGAAGCAGTACAATGAGGCCACCACCCTGAGAAGACACAAGCAGGTGGCCTTGTCACAGAAATTGAGATTTATTTTTTTCTCCTGTCTATTTTCTCTTTTGTCTCTACCCACCCACAAAATTGTCTAGAAAAGTATAATAACATTCATTTAGGAGAACCAAGAGCATGCAAGGCTCACAAATCCTGGCTCCTGTTCCTTTAATAATCAGGGGTGTGCAGAATTTGCTTCCCAACCATCCAACCAGACTTCTATTGAGACAGGGTCTCCAGTACAGCTGAGCAGCTGATGCTGACTCCTTTGTGGGGGATTTTAAATATTTTGTTTCCATTCTTCTTTTAAAAACCATTACTAGCTGTGTAAGGGCTCCACACACAGGGCACGTCACCTCTGGGCTGCTGACCTTCGTGCATCCCTGCTCATGTAGGGGCCCTGACTTGTTTGGTTGTTTTAGCACAGAGAGGAATGCCTGCAAGGGCATTTGCAGCCCTTAGCAGCATGTTCCAGACAGCATCAGCTGTGGTGTTCTGTGATTAGTTGTGCCAAGAACGGTTGGGATGAGAAGGGAAGTCAGAGTTGAAGTTTTATTGAGGACTGAGTGAGAGGATCCACAGACCAGCCCAAAAAACCAGTCCTTTGACCTCCTATCCTCTAAAGCTACTATGGAAATTTCTGTAAAATACCTTTTTTTATACAAAATGTGAACTTGTCAATAAATAGAGAATCTTATGGAAATATAGATGTCAAAATGAAACTTTTGGTATAAAAACCAGCTTGTGCCACTCTAGAAGTGTGTCAAGGCTGCTGGAGCTGATGCAGGGATTTCAGTTTCAGGATTAGGTGTTCTCACCAGTGTGGTTTGATAGAAAGAAAATGGCATCTTCTGCAAGCCCACCCACTGGAGAAGTTTCTACTTTTTATAAATAAAAATACTTGCCTCAGGAACAAGCATCTGAGTGTCCCCCATCCTAGAGCAGTGCTCAAATCCATACAGACAGCATCTCTTGGAGAAGCACAAGCAACTTATGTGGCCAGACCCATTTAAGGAGAGCCATCACAGAGCAGCTGATGGAGTGGTGTCAGGGGAATCCCTCCTGGCATGAGAAACCCAGACCAAGCCAACAAAGGGCTTAAATCTATTTCTCCAATAACCCCAATGTGAAAAACAAGCACCAGGCTACCACCTAGTCCACTTGCTCTTTTCCCTACTTGGAGAATATTTCAGAGCTCTGCTTCATGCCAGAGCAACATAGAAACATTGCTCAGACAACTCTGCTGCCTAAATTTGTTCTTGAAAATGGCAACTAGTTACACTTAGATTTCCTTAGACAAATTTGAAACCAGCTTGGCAAAACAATACATCTTGCATTATCTTGCAATAATTGCAGCTAATTCATTAAAGCTAACCCAAAAATGCAGGTAATTTATTTGTGATAACTCTTCCTTTGGGCAAGGAATTTTCTATGTCTGGTATAGTTTTCATTTAGGTGGGAAAATAAGTTGCTTAATTTGGTTAAACTAATAACATGGAGAAAGAAAGTAATCAGTGCAAGTCCACATTAGGAAGGAATCTTGTGGAACTGAAAGTCTTACACGCCAGCTAAACCAAAAGATCACCTGCAAGCTTCACAAACCCCTAAACTCAACTAGTCTGTGGTTATTATGGGGAAAGTTACAATATATTTATTATTGAATTGCTTGTTGAGGCTGATCTGTGTCAGCAGACACTGCCATATGTGGCTGGCTGCCCTGTCATTTCCTACAGAGACTCTCACAAGTCTCTGAATGACACTCAGGGAATTGTTCAGGAGAGCATCACATGTGTCCCATTAATTCCAAGAGGAGACATGTCATTGCACTGCACTTTTTTTAGAAATTTTTCATCATTACTTGTATTGTCTAAGTGCATTTCCAATGAGCGATGAATATAGAAGTAGAATAAAAACTGTTTGTGGTTAATATCTGAGCTTGCATAATGTTTTAAGAAGTCAATTTTATGTGAAAGATGGGAAGAAACTGCCAAAGGCAGCCATAGTTTGGATGAAGAGTAGGTTATATCTGCACCTACCTATATCAAGTGAAATTCCCTTCTAGCATTGCTCTGGGAGAAAGGGTGGTTAAAGAGGTTGGTTTATTGACTGATTGTTTCCTCAAGCCCAGGATATTTCAATATTTGCATGATGGACCCAGAAACCTATACCCTGGGGGCGCAGGAGCAATTTCCTAGTTCAGAGGTTCTGCAGCCACAGAGAAGCACTGAAGAACAGAAGCCAAATCATTGGACTCAATTTCCCTGAGAATAAGGAAAGACAAATATACTGGAAAATATGGACCAGTGGATTTAAATAAGTGTAAAAAAATGAAAATATTTTAGATGTGGTTTAAAAACACTTGCTAAGTGGTTTTGGTTTAAAAACAGAAAGAAGCCACTTTAGCTCATTGTTGTACACAAGCCAGGCTGTCTGACCATACTTCCTTCATGCAACACCTCACACTAGACTTTACTATAGTTGTTATTAACTTGACTGAAGATTTTTTTTGGGAAAAAGATTCCCAACTACCAGAACATTAAAAAAGTATTAGTTACTGCTTTTGATTCTTAAAAAGGGATGTTTAAATGATCTTTTCATCCATATGTGCTTTGAAAGGTGTTAATCCAATGTGTTTTGAAAGCACCACCATTTATTTTCTCAGTCCACATATGTCCTTTGGGAATTAATGAAAAAGAAAGGTAAAATCCTAAGACACCAAAATACTAGCCAATGGATGCTGATGGATCTAGTGGTCCCTAAGGGGCCACTGTTGACCACACTGGCTGTATATGGCTTAAGCTTCCTTTTACGTCAAGATTGTGGTGAAAAACAGGGTCTGTGATGTGCTGAGCTAAATAATGTTGGGAAAACTGCAGCCTTTTTTTGGAGACCAGCACCCAGCATTTTGCAGTAACCAGGTTGTTCATTTAACATGTACTGGTTTACTAAGTAAGGTAAATTAAAGGCTGAGGTGGCAACAACGATAGGCAGCAAATTTGTTTGTTCAGTAGGGAGCTGAAACATGTCGGCTCATGCTTTGATCAAGTTAAATTGAGAGGTTTCAAAGTACACACAGGAAATGCTCCAACAGATTAACTTTGTCCCTGGAGGTTCGTCCCAGTCACTTTTCAGCCTTCTGCACTCTGTTATCTGTTTCAGCAATTCTGTAACTTTAACCTCAGAGAATCCATAGAGAAAAGTGACAGTGTTAAAGGTCAAGGGTTGACTTCTAGGGTGATGAGCATGAAGTTTTGGTCTTAAGAGACAGGCTATTGGGCAGCTTTTGGTTCTTAAAAAAAAAAAAGAAAGAAGAAAAAAGAAGGAGAGGAAATGGGAAATTAAGTGGTTTTTAAAATAATTTGCTTTAAATGTGTTTAAGGTGGTAAATCATTACTGCAAATCAGTATCCCCACATGCTGTGGAGATCAGTACATTGAAGCCTGCCTGCTGAAAGACCAGAGCCTCCAACTCAATTGACTTCAGTTCAAAGAACAAAACAGCTTTCCCTGAAATACTCCCCATGGACAGGTGTTTATAAATAAACACTTTTCCAAAAAGTGGGTTTCCCTCTGTCTGAAATGGTGCCTGTTCACACTGCAGCCAACCTCTCTGTGAGCAGGTTATTTTCACAAAGCTTGTAGGAACTTGATTTTCTTTGAGAGATCAATGGGTTGAAATTTGTCAATAGGTTCAAAAGATTTTGGGGGTGTGGAAGTGACGAAGATACAAGCACACGCAGCAGGATTGCATAAGCCTCATTTCTGCAGGAATCAGGAAAAAAAGTTGCAGCAATATAAAAATAAATAACTGAGCAGGCATAATTCGTAAAAGAAATGCCAGTAGCTAGCCAAGACTTCATTTTTGCTGAGGGCAAAAGGAAAGGAGAGAGCTGTTGCCTTCCTCAGTGTTTAAGTATTTTAGCCTGTGACATTTGTTTTTGAGAAGTGAGGACATTTCACAGATAAAAACCACTTCTCTCTGAAATAAGGAACGTGGAGTCTTCTTATCCTATTAAGGAACAATAAAATGTCATGAAATTGGTAGATGAGATAGCATTTTTTCTGTTGCTAATAATGCTGTTCAGCAGCACAGATTTGTTCATGGAGCTCAGTGCTACTCAAGCTATTGCACATCCATAGTACACAGTGTTTAAAGCTGGCTAGTTATTTCACTGTTAAGGGTATCAATGTAAACACAACTATACAGACCAGAGAGGTACCTACATCTGCATGATGAATTAGTAGTCAGCATCTCAAGTGGAATTCAGAAGATAATGTCTATAAAATCCCTTGCAAAAAAATAATTGCCTGAGATGGGTTTCTCATATATTTGAATAATTCCTAGTATATTTGAAAAATAACATAATACTCTAAGAACATTAAAGGCAGAAATTTTTCAGTTTTGAAGAACATAATAATTTCTTATTTTTTGATGACATATGGCACCATAGAATCCAAGAGTTATTTTCTCATCAATATAGGACCAGCTAGAAAATCCTGCTGCTTGGCAGAGCACAACCCCTAACCCAGGGTAGTGACCTATTGACTGAAAAATAACAGCAAATCTAAGTGGTCTGCTAGCCCAGTTAATTTGTCCTGTTATATGTCCCTGCTGTTGGAGTTAAATGTTATCAACTTCAAGCACAATCTCAGAATCCCAAAAATACCTGCTTCTCTCCATTTTCAGTTCAGCTTTGTGTTTAAACAGTGTTGTCTTCCTATGTATCTTCTAGACTTTAAATCCTGTCACTTTTAAGGTATTTCCCTTTAAAGAAGAACATGTGAACAAATAAGAAATTTCCCTTCTCTGTGACACCTTGGACACTGATCACGGGTGCTGCTGATTGCTGTGCCCAGGGTGATGTGCTGTGGCATGAAGAACTTGATTAAAATTGAAAAGGGTTGCTGCACATTTCCCCTCCTATTTAGTATCTTTATTTTTACTCCTCTCTGCACAGCTTTCTGGACAATCCATTCGTGCTTATGGTTTTCCTGACCCCTTCATTATCCTACATTAACTCCTTGTTAAAGACTTCCCTGCTGGGAAACCTAGAAACTTTCTTCCTTCCCCCAGTGAGGTCTTAACTTAGAAAGAACAGTTATAGCAATAATTCAGTTTAGGGAAGAAAAAATAAGACAGCTGCTCAACCATGCTATTCAGCACTGAATTTTTTTTTTCAACCTTCCTAAGTTTTTCACATTTCTAGGAATGGAAGCTGTGTGGAGCATAAATTTTGTTCTCCTTTTTGTTGAAAACATATAATACTAGTTATTCATGCAAAAGCAGTTCTAAATTTAAATACAAATATACCATAACCTGAAATCCATTTTTTTAGAGCTAGCAATCACTCCAGACAATTCAGCGTAATTTTGACTGTAAGTGCACAATCTCAGCTTTTTGCTTGAGATATCAAAAATACTCCCTAAATAACCTTTCCTACAGTATTTCCAGCACAGCCTTAAAAAGAGCCAGAGACAAAAAAAAAAAAAAAAAAAAAAAAAAACCAAACCAAACCCTTCAAAGTCTGCTGCACCGAGGCAGGAGGTCAAAGTGCTAGCACAAATTGGTAAAGAAGTCATGTTTTATCAGTGACACAGCAATTAAGGACGTTGATTTCTGCTCATAGGACAAGGTCCTCTCATTGATGGAGAACCCACCGGGCATGGAAAGAAAGGGATCTTTGTGTGAGGAGCAGCAGCACATGACAGGCATCCTTGTGACCAGCTGGCTGATGCAGACCAGGCTGCCCAGGCTTGGGCTCTCCCTGCTCTTGCTGTGTTCCACCCCCATGACTGGAATCTGCTCAGCTCTCCCCAAAAAAAAACCAAAACCAAAAAAACCCCACCCACCCACCCACCCAACCAACCAACCAACCAAACAACAACAACAACAACAACAACAACAAAAAAAAGAAAACTCAAACCAAAAACCAAACCCACGGCAACAATCGTTGAAAGAGGTGGATGTGCTCACAGTTAAAATAAATTAGGAAAGAACAAACTGCAGCCTCCTGGGCAGTGCTTGGCCTGGCTGTTCCCTGAACAAGCTTGTTTCTAGACTGCAGCAGGTATCTTTTCCAGAGCTGAAGGGCTCTCCAAGGGAGTGATTTCCCTTTTTTTTTTTTTCCCCTCCTCAGGCATTTCAATGGGAAAGTTAAAAATAAATGAAACGAATCAATGCCTTTTGGCTGCCGCTGTTTCAGCTGATGCCTCCTCTAGCAAAACACAAGCTTGATATGGTGCCTGAGAGCTCTTCACAAGAGAAAATGGGCTTCTCCACACAAGATATTACAACTGCAGCCTTCCATCCTTATGACTTCAAGTAATGTTTTGCTTCAAAATGTTTATGCTTCCCAGCTATGAGTGAATATATGAAATAGCTCTTCTGTGCAGTGGGAAGTAACCTAACGAGCCTGAGCTACACAAGGGCACTGGAGGAGTTTACAGATGTGTGCAGAGCATGTGATGAGCAACCCAGGGGCTACCACTCAAGCTCTGACAGAATGGAGGACAGCACTGTGCCTGGAGTGGAGCAGACAACCAACCAGAGCAAAAAAAAGGGGCATCTTAATCTCCAGTTGAATGTAGGTACCCAAATCTCTGATCTAGATTGTGGTCTTGCTACATCTGAGAGAAAATCTATAGGCAAAAGAAGGCAAGCTGGGCTGATCTGGGTTTTACAGGGCCAGTCTTATCTTTATTAGGCAGCACAGAAAATGGATGAGTGGAGGAATAAATAATATGTTCAACCAATAAAAAAGTGAGGAAGAATAATATCTCATTGTTGTTAAATTTTTATGAAAATTCTTGAGAAAGAAATTATTGAAAAAGAAATTATTTCTTTTACCTGCTGAGAGAGGCATGTGTTGTTTGGGAACAAAACAGTGTTGGTGGAGACTGAAGGGGCTGATAATGAATTTTTGGGACTAGGATCCAACCCCAACAGTCTCCCCAAACAAACTCCATTCAGCTCTTGTAGGCAGTGAAAGTTTAATTCTGCCTTCAAGGCAGAAGCTAAAAGAGGGGCTGGAAAGGTGAATTGCTCCATTAGGTACAGAGACTGAAGGAAAAGTTACCATGTGCATGAACTGAACAGCCACTAGGGAATGTCAGGGTGAATGTCATATTTAACAGTGATCCTAAGAGAAGTAAATTACCTGAAGAAAGCAAATGGTAGCACAATATTTTGAAAGTCCTGTCATACTAAATATTTTCCGGCGGTTTTGCAAGAATGGAGTGACACAAATACCATTAATAAAAAGCCCCCTACCATCAGAGATCCCGTAAAGATGAACTCAATACTGCCCTTAGGCATTTCACAGAAAGCCAGAACATGTTTTGGATGCTAAAATGGGGCAAGAGGATTTACATGCTGGACATTTTAGTGAAAAGGTAATCAGAAGAAGAGTACAGCCAGAGTCTGGTACAGTCAAGGTAAGGGTACAAAGTTCATCATTCCACAAAATCCATCTCACTGGCCAAAATCTGGTCTGAGAGCACTCCAGAGCAGTTTGTGAGTGGGCTGTGCAGCCCACAAAGGATGCAGCCCTTAACAACCTGCCTGCAAAACAGAAGCAGATGATGAGGGCAGGGCAGGGAACATAGCTCAGCATGCAAGAGATGTGTGGTAGCACAGTGCAGGGACTGGATAGGTAACATCTCTGCCCTGGGGCCTCCAAGCCTAGTGCAGCAGTGACACAGTGACACAGTGCCAGGACAGCACGCCTACACACAGACACCAAAGGAGCCCTGCCTTCTTTGCATGAGGGGATCACAGAGTTGACTCAGAAGAGGGGCCACTTGGCTACTGCTCTGTCCAGGAAGACCAGGCCCAGTGGAGGTCCACTGGAGGCTGGTGAAGGGAGCTAACACCAAAAGGACTGTAGTCACTATGAACACCCTCCAGACTGGATGTCCCTCAAAGGGTTTTAACTTCCCTTTGAGTTCATGCCTGCTGGCCAGAAGGAAAAGGAAGTCATGCCCAGTGGTACCCGGGCCATGCTGGTCAGACATGGGTGCTGGGCTGGCTTCTCTTCCTACAGTGCTCAAACCTGCCAGACACAAGGGGACAGACACCCATCCCCTCACCAGGACACCCTGCTTGACCACCCTCAGGTGGCCACTGTCTCCTTCTGCTTCAGCACTGCTTGCCCAGCTTTCCAATGAAAATCCCGGGGCACGGGGCCAGCCTGTCTTCTCTGATCAATACCCAGCTGTGGGGTGTTCCTCCACCTCCCTCCAAAACCCCACAGTGGTCTAGCAGACAGGGAAAGCAGCATGTGGCTGGCTAGCCCCAGGCTCCCTGGCCCTTCAAGAGGAAGGCGGCAGGCTCTCTTACACCATCCTTCAATAATTTACTAGACAGGCACTAACAGCTTCCCCCTCTGTTGCAACAAGCAAGTCAAAAACAGTAGAGCAGAAGCATCCATCTCTGACATTCCTGCAGGTTTTCTGTAATGGATCACTTTTGATTAATTAGTGAAACAAGTTTGAAACAGCCTGCAGGATACTTGGTGTGTGCTTGTGTCTCAAACTGGAACAGGAAACCAAATGTCTCTCTATAAAACATGAACATAAAAACTCTGCCCTTATTGTTTCCACTTTCACAGGGGTCCTCCTTTCTCTGCTATCCATGTAGAAAAGAAAAAAAAATCATCTAAAGCATCTTTGCTATTGTACTAGAACTAAAAACGGAACAAAATTTGTTTTGTTCACCTTTTTCCCCCTCACCTGAGAGCTCACAGCCATTGCTTGACAAAATGTAGCACAAACACACAGCATGGCATTTTTCCTGCAGGTTTGCTGTCTAGAGTTTCCTCTGTTGAAAACTGAGCCAGGGTCTGGCTTCCTACAGCTGGTTACTGGTTCCACTCCTGAAGCACATCTTATCTTTGACACAGTCCCATGATGCTGAATGTGGTACCAAGCTCAGCCTGCATGGGCAGCACCAGCCCTGGAGTCTCTTGAACAGCAGCACACCCTGCAAAGAAAATCTCAAGATGCTCACAAGATGCTCACTCTGAGAGTTTTTGTTGCTTTTATTATACATTGCCCAAACTACTACCAAAAAAAAAAAAAAAAAAAAAAGTTTAAGACAGTAAGTTTCTCCTTTTTTTTTTTTATTCTTGAGGAATTAGTCTGAGGCCTTGCACGCTTTCCCACGCTGGCAGATTGTGGGTTATAAATGCGTGGGAGTAATGCAGTTTCGATCAGTCAGGTAGGCTGGGTTTCTGTTAGCTGCCTGCATACCTTTGAGCCCTATCAGCACACAGTGATCAGTGGAATTCCTGGCATTTTTGTCATAGCATCAGAGGCAGTACTTTACAGAGTAAATACCAATGACCTGCTGTTCTGTCAGGGCTCTGTACTTACCTTTTATTTTCAAGTCAAAGGTTAGGCCTATTTATGTAAATCCTCAGCCATGGGCCAAGTAATCTGACCTCCTGGTTTTCATTCTCCTAATTGTTTCAGGTATTTTTCTTGAAAAGTTTGGTCAGTTAAAGCTCGGGATCTTTTTTTAAGGCGCCTTTGAAAGGCTCTAGGGGCTTTCATAGCCCACCCAGTTTGCAAAGTGGAAACATCAGTGACCTGATGCCCTGGGCACTTATTTAAAATTCATTACCAGGAAATAAGGTTTTGATATATAGCCCCTCTATGGTGAAGAATATCTTGGGGAACATATGCATGCCATTTTTTACTTTGGATTATGTGATCTCTGAAGCCACATAGAGAGGCAATAATAAATTATATTCCTGTTTGCCCTTCATTTCTAATAAGAACGTTATTCAGCTGTAGATAGTTTTGACTTCCCACATGCTGGCCTCTGCTTACAATTCCTTTGTTACTTCACGCTTGGCCATGCCATTTTATTCATAAAAGGGTGTCCGAAGCAGTATAACAAGAAAAGGAAATTTACTGGATTTTTTCAAGCCTTTTCTCTGAGATTCAGCCCTCCTTATATTGTAAGATTAAAAAGCAACTTGAATATCCTCTGAATAAGAGAGAAACACAGCCAGATTACTCATACATAGAGGAATACAACTACTCTAGATTTTGTTCCATGGGCATAGAAGCTACATATTTTCATATGGTCAAAAACAGCCATAGATAGCTCCATAATGGGAGTAATTCTCTCCCCTGTTCAGGTATATTAAAACTAGAAACACTTATCAGGTCACTGCTTTCACTTCTGACCATGGATAAATCACATAAAATGCATGCTATCACATTTCAGTATTTATTTCTTCCCTAGTCTTCCTCCTGTTAAGTGTCACTTTGAGGTATGCACTGGAAAAAATCATTAATATAAGAATAATATGTTCTTTAACTGGTGCTGATACTGGAGATCATGCTACCATCTGAAAGCAGCAGCTCTAAACTGCAATTTGGCTTCTGCATTTTAGATCTGTGGGGACCCAAAGCACAATCAGAGAGCTGAAGTTTCAACATTTGGGACACTCATTATGCAGCTTATTCTCCAGGTGTATTCCTTTTAATTATTGGAACAGTCACTTGTCTGCTCCTGGTGAAAAGAAAAGGGATTGTAGGAAGCCAAGCTAAGTGAAAAGCACCACTTACATTCTTCACTGCTATGTGCTACTGCCTTGAATTACAATGTTCACTTTTTCAACCTTCAGGTAACTACAGACTCATTCTGGGGAGAAAAAAATCCTGCATCCCATACCCAGCAACAGAGGAACACTGGGGAGACGTTAAGGAAGGAAGATCAAGTCCCTCCACCTGAAGCCATTAGTGGTTAAAACACATAAGCTGGGATAGAATTAGCAGAAATTGCGACTGCAAACAGATGAGCAGTGGAGGCATAAAATAATGACAATGGCTGGCAAATAGAAATAGAAGTCAAACTGTCAGAAAAGGTGAAATTACAGCCAGAGTCTCAGGCCTTCACAAAATGTGGGACCCACACGTAGGAGAGAAATTGTACATTGGAACTTTTCCTCACCTCTCCTGGTTTCACAGGCCACTTCCCACGCTCAGCCGCAATTGCTCAATATCTCTGCAGCGACTGCAACTGTTACTTGAATGCCAGATTTTGAAAATACTTTGGCTTTCTTTGAACTGAAGGAGATGTCGTTGTTTGCTAAGGCAACTTCCCAGGGCACACTGTTTGAGACCATGCTCCGAAGCCCTGTTATACCAAAGTGTGTATTTCTGTTGATACTTCTGGGCTTCGTAAAGAAGATGGGACCAAATCATTACCATCCTGAGGTCTATTTCTTTTCATACATAGATATTTTCGTAACATTAAATAGATGTGGCTGCTTAGCTTTCCTATGCCCAGAGGGTGAGTGATGATCTTAAGATTCACCAGCATTGGACGAGGCCAAGACATTGACACCAACCCATTTTTCTTCCCAAGATGTGCCCAAACAAGTCAGCATTAACCCAGTTACACAGCAGGGAGTCTTTGTACCTCTCTGTATGTCCTGGTTGCCTTGACCTGAGAAGGAGACATCAGGGTGGTGAGATTTAAGCCTTCCAAATTGGAAACCCACAGCATTTCACAGACCCAAATGGACACATGCTGAAAAGTGCAGGAGTCTAGTTAAAGAGTCCACAGTCAGGTAAATGTGGATATAAAAATATCTAAGGGGATTGAAGGTTTGTAAGTGAATGCAGTGGAGCAGAAGGAAGGGTGAATTGCTGTAAGCTGAGGTTCCACAAGAGCTCAACCAATCCAAGTCCTGCAATTTCCATCTCACCCCAGCCACAAATTCCAGCAAACTGCTGTGTGCCAGTACCAGGCATTGCTATGACCCTGCTATGAGCTGGTTCAGGAAGTAAAAACAGGTAAAAAGTAAGTATGCAGGGAAAAGCTGAGGCCTTTAAGAAGTTTAGTTCCCTGAACTGGCTTATGACATGACCATGCAAATACCAGTGCTGGCAAGAAGAGAGGGAGCAAGGTGCAGGACCAAATCTCTGACTTGGACCTGAATCAATTTGGACATGGGCCCTTAAACAAAGAGCTAAACTACTCTGTGTAACGTCACAAGCATGAAATAATTCCCCAAACTGCTGCTCACATTCCTATTTACACAGCAATCCCCTGCTCCAGAAGAGTGCACGAGGACACATCTTTCTGAGGCAACAATCATTTCTCTTCCATGCAGAATAAACCCATTCCACACATTGCTCAAACACAACCTGCCTGACCCTTAATTTTTCTACTGGGCCCCTAACCAGATATAAAAACTGAACTCTGAGGACTTTTCAGCAGGGCTTGAGCAGCTGACCAGAACTCTGCCAGCCTTTACAGGCTTGTTGAAAGACAAAAAGAGCATTCCAGTTCATCTCAGTTGGGCTTGCTAAACCACAGCATTCTCAACCAAATCCAGCAGGTTTTGACTCAGTGCTATTGTTCTTAGGCACATGGTAGACACAACTTACTTGCTTCCCATTTTGTTGTTTCGTTTTGTTCTAAAGCATTGCCTCTCATTCCTCTCTAATTCCTGGCAGTGTTTCATGGGACTTTGTGCTTTAAAGACAGAGCTCTCAGAACCAACAATTCTTCTACAGATATTTCCCCTCTGTGGCTGTCCCTTTTCTCTTTAGAGGCAGCATGATCCTATATCACTTTTGACTAAAAGATGTGTGATCCTTGACAGCATCTTGGCCTTACTCCATAGAAGGACACTGCTTTATTTACTGGCCATGTAAGCCTGCCTGGGAGTTATAGATAGAGATATATGGCATTTTTTATTGATATTTCATTTAGAATTAAAAATTTGTAATGTATTTCCATCAAATGTCCACTTTTATTCTACAAGTTAACCAATGCTTTCCTACTTACTCTTTCTAAAAGCTCCTGATTTTGTGGTTTGCAAAGCCAGCTGTGCATGTGGTGCATGCACCACCTACCTCCCCACCGACTGGGTTATCCTGTTTAAAACACCATCGTGACCCTTGGTGCTTTACGTGGTGCTGTGACAGCAGCAGTTTTGTCTTCTTGACCAAAGGCACAGAAAGACGTAGCCCACGTCCTGCTGTGGCCATTTTGTATTCTTCCCAAGCAACATTTTGTACATGCTTCCCAAACACGCAGCAGATCCCACAGTTACAGAATAGAGCCTCGGGATCCTCGTTGCAGCATCCCAAAGAGTGCTGCTCAGAGCCCAGCAGGGCAGACCTGGTACCCAGCATGGATGTGGCCGAGCACTGCACGGCCTGCTCCTTCCGCAGCCATCCCAGCCCGTGTTTGCTGCTCCACAGCTCCTTCCCTGCCCGTTCCCTTCTCCAGGGTACACCTGGCACGGTGCAAAGTGGCGTGTCCACACGAGCAGACGTGGCCAGGGGCTGTGTCTGTGTGGTGGTGTGTGGCATCCCACGGTGTACAAACAGCCCTTGTGTCCAGAACGAAAATCTGCCCTCAGAGAAGGTGTGAGGACAGCGTGAGTGGAAATACCTGCGCAGGCTTGCACAGCTGCCTTAATCCTGTGACACAGCCTCTCTCAGTTCTTGGTATGAGCACCCTCCGTACATCCACATGCCTTTCCTCTCTTTCACTCTCTGACAGTCCTCAACAACCAGTCTGGGCTCCAACCAGAAGTTCACACACACGAGAACTGGAATGGTTTCCAGCCCTGTCTTCACGCTGCTTGGCTGGGGTGTGAAATGAGGTTTCCTTCTCAGGGGAGATATTTGGGTCAGGGTCAGGGATGGAGTGACCTACTTCAGTATCCTTGGGAATTACTTTTACTCTCCATTTCTGAGTCAAGAGCCATACCCAGCCAGATGTATTACCACAATATTGCAACTGTCCTAGTGAAACCTGCCAGCCCTGACCGATCTTGGCATCCCTCCTAATACCCCTGGAATCATTCACCCCTCCTGGCTGGTCTGCTGGCATGGGAATAGACAGAGCATCTCGACAAACCTCACCAGGCCATCCTTGCCCTTTGGATCAGCCCATTACAGAGGGATGTTTCAGCATATGCAATGCAATTATGTCAATATCAAGACACAGCAGATTTCTCTCCAACACAATTTCATCAAATCAAGAAAAATGTCCTAATTCCTACAGCAGTAAGTTGTCTCCCTTCCCCCTCTGATACGGCATTAACCTTCTCTACTCAGCAACCCAGTCACAGGATTGCTGATAGCTACTAATTAAAAAGGTTTTTAACTGACTGCAAAACCGGACTGAGTGAAATGATGATTATCACTGCTACAGATAGGAATTTTAATTTGGATTTCTGAAACAGGCAATTACAGTTTTTTTAATATATATGTATACATACATACACATATGCACAGATATCCTTACATGTTTTTGTACGTTACATAGAGCACGACCCTCCCATGGGTGGGTATGAAGAAAAAGACAAAGCTCGTGAATTCAAATTTCATATGCCAAGTGGAAAATGAAGAATTTTTGATCCCTTAAAAAAATGCTCTTTCCACAAAGTAGGAAGAAGTCCATTTTCCAGGATTTGCCCAACTCTGCCAAAGGGCAATTTCTTCTATCCTGTTCTCTATTGACAAGATCATAGCTCTGGACCCTCTCAGCTGAGACATCACAGTTGAAAGTAGCTGTAGTTTTGAAGCTCAGAGCCAGAGGTAATAAGTCTCTGAAAAGAGGAGCTAGTGTTAACTCTCATTGGATGACTCAGGACATTTCAGCTTTCTTCTGAAGAGGTTTGGATTTAATATGTTCATGTTTTCACACCCAGAAATGAAGCAGATTCAGCAGCTGAAGTCTGTCTGGATGGCTACAAAAAATGATTGAAATGCAACTTGAGTGAACCCTAGAGGCTCATTATATGGAAGATACCCTCTTCAGTAGCAACTGGAAATATAATGCTTCTGTTACAAAAATTACAGAGTCCTTCTTCTTTGAAGCTAATTTCCAAAACAATTTTTCAAATAAGAAAAGAGAAATTCTGTGAAAAGAAAAGAAACTGCAATTCACTGTGATCTGGAAGAACTGATTGCAGCACTGCACAGACGTAATCTGTCCTGTTTATAAAGAGACAGAATGTGTCTCCAAAAATCCTTCCTCTATTCATTTCTACACAAGCATGGTTTACACCCCCGCTCTAAGGACTGAGCTTCATTTTCATAAGATGTTTTTCTGCCTCCTCACAATGGAAATCTTTCCCATTTTTTGCCCCCTTAAATAAACAAACATATCAAAGAGGTATGTATTTTTTTACATTTGTTTCCTATATGGCTATGAATTAATTGATTTAAACTGAAAGGCCAGAAGCAGATTTTTGGTTTTCTAAAATCTTATCACTCAAATCTTAATTTATGCAAAATGACCAAGAGAAGTCAACTGTGTCTCATCATCAGGGTTTTCAGGGACGAGAAGGAAATGGAGATTACTTTCTAAAATCTGGTTTTGATTTGTCCCAGAGGCAAATTAGCTTTACATCCTTCTAACAAAGCAAGGTGTAGAACCATTCCATCATTGGTCTCTTTTAAAAATTATTTTTAACAAGAGATATGAACTGAGCCTTCATTTTCAATCTATAGAAGAGTTGTGGAAGTGTTTCTTTAAAGGAAAGAGGCGTTAAGAAATGCTATTGAAACGTGGGAAAATAAATAACTTTTATCCTTCATGATCAATATCAGCAAAGGTGAGGAGACTGTCAATGGCCTAAATCTGAGGCAGAGCTGAAACTCCCCCTGTTGGCACCCGGTGAGCCATGCTTGAACACCAACTTTCCTCTGTCTTCACAAACCTTTGGGGATTTATCTCAAATGAGCAGGTACAAATCCTCAGTTATTTGCTCCTTAATACCAGCCAGGAGAGAAATTAGCCAGATCCTCTGAAATCTGTGCCACTGCTCCTCCCTGTGCCTGGCACTTGGAGAGCTGTGGGATCTGAAAGTGGAATAAACCCACGGAATGGAGCAGGCTGGTGAGGAGAAGATTCAAAGTAGGAAGGAAAATTAACCACAGCGTGCAGATCAGTGAAAAATAAAGCTAAAGGAAAAGGTGCCTCCAGCCATCCCAAGAATTTGGGGAGAAGGGAGCAGTGCCTGCTCAATGGAGATGACAGGTATCAGGCAGTGCTTTTAAAGCTAAGAGCCTGTGAATTTATCCTTGGGTTTACAAGGTGGTGATGGCACTATCAGCTGGTTCATCCACCATCAGAAAAAAACCCCCACCACAAATAAACAAACTGATCTATGGAGCTGGCCCCTATTCAATGGCAGAAAAAAATTAGAAAAAGGAAGAATTACAAGTGTTAGTCTGGCTATGGGTAGCAAATGAATCTATCATCAAATCCAGCTAATAAACCCACTCACTTTGTGTTGGGGAAGCTACATATCCTGGAGGGATTCTTAAGGGACTGAGTTTCAGTCATCCTGCCAACTGCATTTGCTGTCATTTGGAGCAAATTCCTACAGCCTTTTCTCTCTCTTTTTTTTTTTTT
Organism: Cinclus cinclus; assembly: GCF_963662255.1. Classification (NCBI taxonomy): domain Eukaryota; kingdom Metazoa; phylum Chordata; class Aves; order Passeriformes; family Cinclidae; genus Cinclus; species Cinclus cinclus. Next base: position 111,913,838 of record NC_085047.1, read on the forward strand.
TTTTTGCCTGTCATAATTAACTTCCCAGACCATCTTTATGCAAATGGATCAGGGTTAGCACAGGCAGTGCCATTTGCCTGCAGACTGAACATATGCTGTGGGTCTTCTTGTTCCCTCCTTTGTACCTAATGGGTCTTCTAATTCTCAAAATTCAGAGTAATGCATCTGACGATGCCAAGGACAAGAACTAACAAGATTTTTAGCACTGCAGAGTCAATGCAACTGTGAGGAAACAAATCAGCACCTATTCTTCTCTGTGGACCACAACCACCTATATCTGCTAACCTCTTGAGAATAGAAATATTACTTTTGACATTGATGTCAAAAACATAGAGTTATTGTTTGATGGTTGAGTGTTTCTAGCATTGTTTGCTATACAGAAGTGTTTGCTGTTCCAAACATTGTAGAAATTGCTGCATAAAAGTCTGTTTTTTACAAAATAATATCACCATGACATGGCTGAGCGAGGAATTTATGTGACTGTGGAAAGGGCTGGACAGCACAGACTTAAAACATGTGAGATCTGTGAGGAGACATCTCACCCCTCTCACAAAAGGCAGCAGATACCGAGGATTGCCTCAAGGCATGCCCAGTTTATTCTTTGCAAGGGAAGGAGTATTTTGCAGCTAAGGTCAAACTGTTCCCCAGTAAACACTGAGTGTGTCCTTTCCTTTACACAGTCCTACTGAGCCAAGTGCAGACTCTCAAGGAGTGGAGAGCTACCCACAATGACTACAGATGGCAGGATCTCATTCTGTATTGACCCTGCAATTCTGCAGTTCCTGCTGTATCTGTGCCACACTAGCAGGAGGTCTGCTCTGATCTTTCTCTTCTTGTGAAATCATTATCCCAAGAAAAGCTAGCTAGTTATTAAATATTAAGTGAAATTAAATTCATACATGCAGTTGTTCTGACAACTCATTTTAGTGACAGCAGAATTTTGTTCCTGCTTTTCACATAAAATTGTGAAGAGACTACAAGAGTGTTTTAGCACTGCACAAAAAAGCAAATATCATTTCTGTGTGTTCACCCATGACAGGAAGAGTTAACCACAGGCACACTGTTCCACAATGTACCACATCATGTGCAGGAAGCCAGGTTCAAGCATCGTTTATGCTGTCACTGAATTCACCAGCACAGTTTCTCACCTCTGTACAATGGCCCTGTGGCCTCTCCTCTTTTCAATTCATGTTTTTGACTCAAGTGGAACACACACACATGCTACAGGCACCTGGCAGAGCCCTAAGGAGCTCGCTCACCACTCCCCTCCTACAGCATTTCTGAGCTGGACAAAGCCCCATACGGACCATAATGGAAAACATATTTAAAACATATTAAAAGAGTCTTTTAATGATAAATTATTTGTGGGGGTGCTTGGAGATCTTCCTAGGCCCTTAGCAAGCACAGGGGTGACAAAGGCACAGGGAAAGAGCAGTGGATGTCAGCAGGGAGTCAGTATCCCAATGGGACCGATTGCCTGGGACAGGAGGTTCCTGCAGATCAGTCCTTGGCAGCTGGATGTCCTGAGTGTCCTACTGGAGGCCACCTTACAGAGATGCACTATTCAACACCTGCAGAAACATTTGTTAAGTGACCCAGTTTCAGCTCAGGGGCATCAGCAGTGGTTGTCCCAAGAAGATGATGTGCCAGAAAGATTCATCCACAGCCCTGAGCATCCCCAGTGCCACAGAGAAAAAAAGACACAGGGAGTCCACTAAGGAGAGCAAGGCTCTGGCCAACACTTACAGTAGGCCTTGAGGAGGCTGCTGGTCAGGAGTTTCCTCCCTGGGCATCAGCTGAAGCTCATCATGTTGACCCAGAACTCGCTCAGACGTGAGGTGCTCCAGCAGCCCTGTGATGCTGCTGCCTCAGGAGCAGAAGCTCCAGCAGGTTGGTTTGCTGTCATGGTGAAGCTTTTCTGTGAGCACAAGCACTTCATCCCAGGACGGGAACAGTCACAAACAGTTTGAATGCGTTTCACATCCTTTCATGAGCTACACACAGTGACAAATTTTCTTTGAGCATCCCTTGCATCCCTACGAGGCTACCGCTGGTCTGGCCTTAAGACCAACTGAGCACCCACTCTTTTTCTCAAATGCATTTTCATTGAAATACCTACTTTAGCTTTAGGATTGCTTTGAATGCTAATGTGTTCATCTTTATTTCTTCAGAACAAACTGTTCGTAATTTCACAGGTTTTGTTCTTTTCTGAACGTGCTATCTGCAAATGGATTAGCTTTACTTTCAGCCTCAAGTGCTTCTGTGCAGGCATTTCAAAGTGAAAGAACTTTGGAAAAACAATTTTCTGGAGTGCTTCAAAAAAACTAAAAAATCACATGAAGTGACTTTGAATTACTGTACTGTATTAAATCACTTAAATGCTTAAAGCTGGAATTTTTTAAGGTTCTTCTAACTGTTCAGAGAGAGAAATATATAAAATAATATTCCTTAATGTTTTCATTTTTTCTTTAGTCTCAAATCAAACTCTCCAAATGCTTACAATGCTATGCTTTATTCATAAAAGGTGAAATTCATTCATTCTGCATAAATCCTTACTCATCAATCAAGGCAACAAGTAGGAAATGGAGGGAAGATAAACTGCACTGTTCAAAATAAGCAGACTAGCAGAGTGATTCACAGCATTTAAAACCAGGCTCCTGTTCTGAATCATCTTCTAGAGAAGTCTCTCCTTCTCCAGTAAGTACAGGGAGTTTAGGAGGCAAGTCTCCTTGGGCTGAAATAAACCACTGTGAATTAACCCTTCCACTCAGACCATAATTTTCTTCACAGATCCATAATGTTCTTCTTCTGGATTCTCTCTACATAGTTTCACTGTTGGGTTAAGTCATCCCCATTTAGAGTGAATTCTCATTTTACTGAATGTTGCAATCATTCTTGAAAGGTGTAAAACACAATCAGCAGGGAAAAAATGCAAACAAAGGAAAAAGTGAGAAGAGCTGAACAAACAATGAAAATATTAGTGCCAAAGGACATTTGTCTTTGTTGTCTGGGGCAGGTCAACACATGAGGTCTTCCCTTGTTCCTATTGCAATAAGAAATGAAGGAAACTATTTATTCATATTTAAAATACATTTGTTTGCAGTCAGAATGTATCCACTTTACTTGCTTGTTTCAGCACCCACATTCCACCAAGCTGTATATTTAACAGTAAAATTCACAATTTGCACTGCTTGGTGTGCTACAGAAGCCATTCAATCAGTGAACAGAAATTATTTGACCTCAAATTTGCAACTGTAAATATTTATATCCAAGCGTTTGTAAATTATGTTCAGTACAAGAATAATTGCCAAATCAATTCAAAAGGCAAAACTGAATAAATTAATGCATCTATGAATTATTCATGAATTTTGCCTTCTCAGATAGCAAGTTTATTATTTCTCTATGTAACAGTAAGCAGCTAATATGTCTGAGTGCATTTAAGATATCGATTATTCTTCTAGATACACTATGCCGAGCTTTTAATCAACAGAAGATTTCAATAAATATTAAACTTTCATTTAGGGAAAATATGAGAAGTCTTGGTTCTAGGGATAGTGCATGCTTATTACAGAGTACAAGGAAAAACTATTTGCAATTTATCCAAAATATCAAGATAATTTTCCATAGACATTTTAGCTCAGATGAGTGTAATAATAAAGTGCTCAAGAATTAATTGGCCAGGAATCTTGCAGATTTGATTGATCTTGGGAAGATCAATGCAAAAGACAGAGCCTGACTACTCCAAACAGCTACACACCGTGGAAAGAAGCCTTAATTTTCTGTAACAAAAAACTCACGCTTCTGTTGCAAGGAAGAAAAGTCCAAGACACACCTCTTATACCTTGGCAAGTCTGGGAAACTCTGTGAATGGCTTGGAGACAGGAAATGAGAGCAGCTCCTGGAGGGTTTGCTGTTCCATTGTGAGATGGAGCTCAAGGACAGACGAGGGATGTTGGCCCCAGCTTGGCTCCCTTGTCCCAGAGCTGGGCATGGGTTTCACCCCACAGCACCCTCATGGCACAGCCTTGGTGACAGCACAACATCTGTGCCCATGGTCCCAACACCTCTCAAGAGCTGCCACTGCTGCCTCTGACCTTCCTTGGGGACTGTGCATCACATTCTGTTTCTGACTTCAGGCAAGAGCTTGGAACAGCAGTGCTGTAGGTCTGTGTAACTTGTGCACTACTGGTAGGAAAAAGAAGAGCAATAGTCTCTCTGGAAGGCATCTTCCTGGTTACTCAGGTGCAAACACCAGGAACAAGATTTAGAGTGATGGAGGTTTGTCAGCCAAGTCAGTCAAAAATGCTTTTAAAGCTTTGCGGAGTCTGAGGCTGTTGATACAGATTTACTGATTTTATATTAGATTAGTTTATCCCGATTATTTCCACTTGTTTTCTTGCAATTTGTTTAGCTGTGTATGTGTTTGCATGAGAGAGAGAGAAGGAAAGCAAAAGGAAAACATTGCCAGGCACATTTGGCTACTGCTGCAGAGAAGGTCCAGTCTTTGATCTTATCTTCAGAGGGAGATGGTACTCTACAGTTAACCCATGCAGAAAACTTCAAAAAGCAGACTGTTGATGACAGAGTCTGGTTTATGAGACCAGATAGTCCAACCTCACAGGTTACTCTACAGTATGAGGAGGTGTGTACATCTGCCCTGCTTAGAAGTTTCAAGTACAGAGATATTTCCAGATAAGACCAACTTATCTCTGCAAACAAAGCAGTGAAAGGGGATCTGCAGACAGACAAGATGCAGTATCTTCTAGATTTTGGGAGCCCCATTCAGCTATCCTACTTCTCCAAGCTTTGCTTCATTTTGATGGTGTCCTCAGAGAGGCAAAGGGAACATTTTTCAGTGTGCACTTATCTACAAGCAGTTTGAAGTCATACAGTCATGCAAGAAATGAAGAAGTCGTATAAATTAAAAGTCACTTCAAGGCTGTCATCTAGCCCAGCCCTTCTTTCATAACTCAGGAATAAATATTAATAGGTTATATGTAAAGGATGTTTGTGAAACTCCTAAAGTAAGAGGGTAGTGTTGAGAGGGACCCCAGATTGCTCAGTTAAAATTCTTTCCACTCTTCCATCATGCAGTCTGTTCTGCCTTCACTGAAACTCACCTGAAATTTCCTCTTGCTGTAAACCAAGCTCTGAGCAGCTAAGGTGGATAGCTAAACTATTGTCAAATTTGTGCCATATATGATACAAAGGTAAGAAGCTTTTTTGTTTAAGTGTGTATTGGCTAAATAGTTATGTAGAGGTAAGGAAAGCAGAGAGAAACTAAGGAAGGTATCTCTATTTCTGTATTAGTTGTGCTCTTAAGAAAAGAGAAAATCAGTCTGTGTGCAAGATCATTTTAGCTTGGTCCCCACTGCTTTTAATAAAATGCAGACTTCAGATTAATTCAATATAAGAATCACATGCTCATCATCAGTCCATGTCAGCCAAATCATATAAATGGATGAAGCCACAAAATGTTACCTTAGCCTGTGTGGATTTCCTTAGACTCCTCCAGACAATGGGACTCCCAGGAAGACTCCCTGGGATGTTCTCTGCAGTACCTTGTCTCTCTCCACAGAGCAATTCACTCTCACAAAGCAAGTCCAAGGAAAGGAAGCACCCCACATGCACGTGGACTTTAAGAGCTGTTACACTGGGTCTGTATCAACTAATTCTAAACAAATTTGGAGCCATAAGGCAACCTTCCCTGGTGAATGCTTCACTTTACTAAGAGCTAGCTATAATGAATGAGTTAGCTTTGCAAAAATAAATGGAGCAGCTACACAGAGGATAAATGACCATCAGACCTAAACAAGGCATTTATCACAAAAGTACTGATAAAGGACTTTTAAGACTACCAAACTATTTGAAACTCAACTTCAGCCGAGGGTGATGTTCCCACTTTTTTCATATCATGCTGCTGACTAAAACAGCGTTGTTCCACTCTCATCTCTAAAGCTTCCTCTGCCATACTGATTCTTAGCAGACAATACCCACCTGGCATTTGCACTCTCCTTCCTAAATGTCACATTTGGTACATTGAACACCCTTTTGCTTATTCACCTCTTCATCTCTCTGTCAAGTTCTCTATTCATCTGTCTGTCTGACCAAGTTCATTTTGAACTCTGATTGTGTCCTCCAGAATGTCTTGCAACTCCACCAACTGAAGTGTCAAATTTTAAAAGCATCTCTTCCATCAGTCAAATTGTTTGTAAAAAAAGAGAGGTATTTTGTGTCTTATTGTATATCAGAGGTAGCACAAGATATATGAGAAACCTGCCATCTTGATAGCACTGACTTTGAGGATAATTTCTAGTCATTTGTGAAACTGGCTGACAGTGATTAGCATCTGACATCCCCTTGAGCAAAATAAAAACACCCATGGTCATATGGAGCGCAGAGCAGTTGTGTTTTTCATGGAGTCTGGAGACCATTCAGGGCAGGAATGTGAGGAATCCCCTGACTGAACTTGATTTGTGAATGTGTTTGAGTTTGCAAATCCCCATTTAAAAAATGGACCACATTCTGTCATCACTAGCTCATGGAAGAGCTCTCTCATGGCAAGTGTGAGGAATGGCCAGAGCCAAATGTTTTGCACATTCACTTGAGGAGGAAAGAGAGAAAACCTTCAGCTGTTTCTTAAAAATGATAAAAGCCCTGCACAGTCACAGAAACAAGACTTCAGGTTGCCTGTCACTCACTGGTAATGTATATTAATGACAAACCACATATGTAGCATCAGTGCAGACCTTTCACTGGCTTTTTCCAGTTGAGAACATTTTATCCAGGTGACCTTGTCAGGGGGATTAATCACAATGCAGGCTTCTCCCCCCTCATCTTCAGTGTATACAGCCAAGTGGGAGGCCAGAACCCCAGAAAAGTATTTGAAAAGTGTGAATGTTTGTTAAAACTTTTTTAGCTTCATTTTTGTTCAAGGGCAAATTACAGCACAGCAAATCTCTGGAGTACTTCCTCATTTTGTTCAGCCTGAGCTTGGCAATACATAGTTTCTGGAAACCTGCAGTTCCTGATGAATGCCAGGAAGATTTTCAAGTTCCTTTCAGACATGTATTAATTTGATTCAGTCCAAGCTTGGGGAAAAGTCTCTAGACAGAGGAGGAGGAGCTGTAGCAGTCACACACTGATTTTCCCATTGGCATGTCCCACACTCTGGGCTAACCCATGTTCTTGGCATAATGCTCCATGTCATCCCTCGTGTGGGGTGCACAACCAAAGTTTTCCCACTCCACAGTTGTCAAAATTGAGAATATTTCTCACTTGCTTCCCAAGGTATTTCTTTTGCACACCCTGTTGTACCTTCTGCCTTCCTTGCTCCTTCCCTCTGAAACAGGCACATAGGAACACCCTTCCTTTATAAAGTCTCTTCTCCCTATAGTCATAACTTTTAACTTTATGTTTGGGTTTTTTTACCCAAAAATTTCTAGAAAAGATAGGATGATAGACAAACCCTAACTATCTTTCCAAGAGCAAATTGCTGTAAGAGAGATTATCTACTGAAGCAATTGCTCATCTGATTTATCACCCCACTCCCTCATTCCTATTGCTTACTCCTACTACTGAGGCTGTACGACCCAGTAATCCCTACAAAGAAAGAGCTTGACCTTTTTATTTCTCAATAAAGGATGTAGAAAGCTTTAATGCAATTTCATCAGATTTTCTTCAAACAGATTATCCTATCCCTACAGACATAACACAAGAATACAAACCACAATGAAAAGTTTTGCTGCTGGAGGTAGATTGCTACTTAATAATGGGTGCCTGCATATAGATAACTGAGCCAAAGCTCAGATTGTTTGATTAACCATTGATTTTCAGAGTTGCTGGAAAGCAGTTTCAAAATCACTAGGAATCAACACTGATTTGAAAAGGAATCAGAGCAAAAGTCTTGCTATCACTATGGATACAAGAGATGGGGATTCATCATTTAAGCACAAACCCTGGAACTTCAGACTTATGCTTTTGGGAAAAGTAGATAACTTAATATTGATACTTAGAATATGTCCTGCTTATAAATAAAATGGTAATCAACATACAAAGGAGATCTTGATTCGTCTTTTGTTGGAGTACAAACATTCATCATTAGCTACTTAATTTTATTTTTTTGCTTGTGTACTGCCTGTGACATCAACACAATGCAGCACAACAATGAGGTAAGCTGAGATAGTGATGTTTCAAACACAAGATAACCATGTGATACTTTAAACTATTTGAGAATAGCTGTAATTTCCCCATATTCCCATCAAGCCTGAAGTAGCCAAATCAACACACTGATTTAACACAAAGTTTATTATTTATTATCTTTGTTAAGATCCAGATTATAAAAATATTCAGATACCTTACTCACAGAGATTTTGGTGAGCTTTAGGTATCTGAATACCTTTATTAATGCAGATCCCTGACCTTGGTTTACTGTCAGTAATGGATCAAAACCAGTGAAATGCTGATGGGTATTTGGTCTTGTTCCAGCCTCAGCACTCCTCATGACTCTATTGTCATTTTTCCTTCCCTGACACCTCCAGAGCCTGGTGGAAGATCTCAGCTGCAAGAGCCAGTGCAGCTACAGACACACAGTGTTAATTACAGACAGCAGGCACAGCTGAAGGGGGCAGCAATGATTTTCTCTGGTGCCTTCATGCAAAATTTCTTTAAAATAGCATAAAACTTCCCACTGCATCAATCTGAACTAAATATTCATTAGCCCAGAATTTTGTCTTGGACAGTGACCACAGAACCAGAGAAAGGTGTAAGGACAGGTAAAGATGGCATGGATTTAATTTAACATGCTTGCCCAGTTTCTAGTGATTTCTTCAACTAGAAACAGCTTCTGCTGATACTTCTTGACAAGATCTTCTATGATGTCTCTAAGTGCTTTCTGAGCATTGAATTAACATTGTGCACTGTGACAGGGAATTTCACACTTCATCATGACATGGAATTCAAATCCTTATGAAAATATTGGCCTTAAATGGTGCTTCTACTTTCCTCAGGTTGATGGATGTTTCTACTTTCTTCTCAGTTCCAACATCATTTTTTCATAATTGGATGTAAATAGGAATATTTAGAAATAACAACATATAGACTTTATAGAGTCACAGGATGATTTTGGCTTGGTTGGGTTTTCAAGATCATCCAGTCCAATGGCTTTTCAATCCTCTTTCAAATGCCTTTCAATTTAGACACCTGAAATCAAGGGCTAAGTCCATCTGCCCAGATATGTTCAGGCAATTGCAAGGAATTCTAGCCCAGAAGCCGTGGTAGCTACATTTGTTCAGCACAGTATTACAGATAAAAAGTCCTTTTCTGCCTCCTTTTCTCCCCATAAAATTTCACCTAGGACCCAAAAATAATCTTCCGGATAACAGAAATTATTACATTGCCACAAAACGTTTCCATTTCAGCAAGCTAGCAGTTCTGGCAAAAAAACAACCCCAAACCTATTTAGTGAGGAATTTCAAAGAAGCTATAATGAATTACTTAACTAGGCACCCCAGGCCTTGCTCGTGGTTCAGTAAATGTGCTGATCTCTGCCTGGTGGCATTTGGCTTAGTTTTTGTATCCCTGAAAAATAAACAGAAGGTTTGCCAGTGGCTTTGGTGAGAACAGATTGAGGCTATAAAGAAATCAAGACAATTTCCTTCTGGAAACCGGTAGCTTTCTGTTAATAGAGGAATCCAGAGGAAGAGAAAGCAGCATGACCCGTGGAAAGATTTCATTATCTCAAAGCATCCAGCCTTTTGAAAAGGAGGACGTGTAATTAAAATGCACAGACTGAAAAGAAAATATCTCTGAGTGTGCATAGTAGCAGCCCTGGAAGCAGCTTCCATGGGCCAGGAGAGGAAGGCAGGGAAATGGCAATGGGCACTGAGCCACAAAAGTCCTCTCAAAGGTGGAAAGTGAGGGTTGAGCTGTGCACTCTGCCTGCTGTCCAGCAGGATCAATATCCAGCACCAGCTTGGCTCACACACACTGGCTGGTATGCATTTTCTAGGGAGAGTCTGATGAGGATATGAGAAAAGAAGGATATTTTTTTCTAAGGTCCTCTGCATCCATTTTCAGTTTAAAAAGGAAGCAAGAAAACCTGCAGCTGCTGAATGTTGGATGTATCATATCCAGGACTGATGGTACAGCTTTTTGCAACTCTTTTCTAGCCTCATTTTGCACTAAAAATACATTATGCCATTTCCTAAAAGGTTTCATGAATGCCTCTAATACACCAGGAAGTGAATGATTCTCTTTATCCTGACCAAAAAAGTCTCAGTTCCTCATTAACCTTTTTTAAGAATGTGATCTCCTGTAGTTCTGCAGAAGAGATGTTGCATTAGCTGGGGTGTTCTTGTTTCCTGTTATTTCATAGCTCTACAGGGAAATAAATGGGGTTTCGAAGAAAAAGAAAGGAAGTGAAAATGGCAAGGGAACAACAGAAACATCTCTATTATTTTTCTACACCAGGTTATCTCTAGATTGCTGTGCCATTGCCTCAGGTTTAAAGAAACCCAAAGGGAAATCAAGCAATTCACACACAGTCCCAACTGCTGCATGAGGCTGTGTCTGAATCAGATGGTATTTAAAGCCCATTATAGACTGAGTGTGATCACACATGCTCAGGCATCCATATCGTTTTTGCAGCAACATGAGAGGGATCATGAGCCCACAGATGTACTCTGAGCAGGAGAACAGCCAGGTGACCTCAGTCCAGCATCACAGAGCTCCAGGAAGGACCAGCTAGCCCTCACCACAAGGCAGAGCTGCACAGAGGGAACTCCCTTCTCCTCACACATCCTTCACCACCTCAACATTTCAGGACCCCTGAGAAGAACTCAGACCTGTCAAGTCCTCCTCCTGTTCATGGACTGCACATAAAGCAGGTAAATGCTGTGGTTCTGTTACTTCTGATATTCTCCTCAGTCTGTCCTGTTCCATAAATGCACCTCCACCACCTTCTGAGATCCCCTTATTCAGCTGCAATGGGGTCTCAGCTCGTCTTCAGGACCTCTCTTGCCATCCCAGGAACCTTTTGCTGGCAGTCTCCCACACCTCTGAGCCCCAGGAGACATAACCATGACTGGCAGAGATGGTTTTCCCATTCCACTACCAGCCTCATCCTCAAGCTATTCATTCACCCCCCTCAGCTCACAGTCACTTGGGTTCCTCCCTCCAGCACCCAAAGCAGTTTCCTAAGCCAGTCTGGGAATGATCTGTAGGAAGAAGTCACTCCTGACTGACACAGGAGCAGAGGCTGAGCTGCGTGCTGTTTCCCAAGCCAATTGCTGGCTGTAAACAGCTCTGTGAAGGGAGGGAGGTGACAGAGGCCAGGCAGCCTGATCCTCATCCGAGCTGCACAACCAGACAATTAGCCAGAGTGTGTCACACATCTCTAATCTGCACACAAAGGTATTTTACCTAATAACTTCCTGTGTGAAGCAAATGGACCAAATAATGAAAGCACTGCGAGCAATCTTACTATTGACCCGATTTTCCCACTTTTTTCCTCACACTCATCAAATATTAGTAAACAATATTCCAGCAATAAGGGGGGAAAAAAAACCCAAAAACAAACAAACAAACAGCAACAAAAAGAAAAATTAAAAAACTTCCAAAAGGTAAATGGACATTCTGTTTCCAAAAAGTTCTTTCCCACCTTCTCTCAGCCTTTAGAAACCAGAGTGCATGGAGGATGCTCATGGACACCCAGCAGAGCTTCCCCTTGGCTGTAGCTCCCATGAGGAGACATGCAGCAACTGGAGCAAGGAGCTGGTGGATAAATCACAGCAGAACCCAACCCAAATACTTCAAGCTGTATTTTTTTTAATGGCTGTTGCTCATCCTTCCTCTCTAGCTCCACTATTCCAGTCTCTTACAGCAGGACATTGTCTTATATTATGAATACACGTTTACCATCCACAGTCAAAGCAGCAGTGAATAATGTTTGATTTTTCTCTCTAGCCAATGGGCATCTGCTGCCCAGGAAGTGATCAATAAAGTGATAAAGTTTAATCAGAGTCGTATTGTATATTATGAGAAGAGTCACATATCAAAGCTGTGTTCTGAGGTTTCCAACTCGAGATATTTACTTGATTGTGTATCTTTCTTGATCTTGAAAGGACTCCCAAAAAGCCTAAATCTTACCTAGCTGTTCACTTTCTTGACATCCTATGGCTTTGCATGGTTTTTGTATAAATAAAAACATGAAACCTTTGTAAAAGACCAGAGATGTCCTGTAAAACCACGCAGAGCTTGTGGAGCCAAATTCCAGAAACAATGACAGTATTTTTCAAAATGGAACTCCTGAGGGTTTTGTTGACTAAACACACACATATAAAGCTGAATAATTTTAGTACATTTTGAATACTCAAATTATATTAAAATTAAAAAAAGAAGAAGAAAAAAGGACAGAAGCAACAAAACTCCTAATCCTTTGCATATACTTTTAATGAAACCAGTTTCTCATCCTGACTGTGTTCTTATGTTGTTTTTGAAAAATGGAAATAATTCCTGCTAACGGGCGCAACTGAAAATTAACTGTTCAAGCTCAAATGTTTTCTAAGTGTGCCAAGAACAGACCATAAAATGGGGAAAAAGAGAAAGAGCACTAATTACTTTATTTGTCTCCTAAAACTAAACTAACAAGTAAAAGCCTTTAAAGAACACCGGTCAGAAATTCTGATATCAAAGGCAAAGACTGCTGATAATCCTGGATTCATTTGCAATGATTTATTCCATATTTTATTGCACAATTTATAAAAGAGAATTGCAGCAATCGGAGCCCTTGCATTGCTACAAGAGATTAAAAGATCTCCTTATCAGACAACTCAGAATTGTGATGATTCACACCTTCATTATTTCTTGAAACACTTCAGCTTCCTCCAGAAGGTACAGCAAAGGTTTTGCATGACTACATCCCTTAAACCAAACATTGCTCGTGTCATTTTCCCACGGTGCTCACAACAAGCTAGGGGTGAAAGAGTAACCCTTTTAAGCCAGTTAAACAACCGTCATTATTTTAAAATAAATGAAGAGGGGCCGAGTTATTTATGACTCTGTGCTCATGTTTTATGCATGCCTTACCTCGGAGACATTCGATAGCCCCCCACAACACTTTTGTTGGCTCTAATCTTCAACAAGTGTTTGCCAAGAAGGACACATTGGCCTATTCACATTGAGAAAGGTGAGATTTGGAGACAACGGTGAAGTCACAGGACAAATGGGAAGACACTGGAAAATTATTTTTGGCTGCCAGGATTTCCACGCAAGAATAAAACGTGGGTCAGGGAGAGTCTTTCCAGTTAAAAGTGAGTGCCAGTACTTCTCATTGCCAGGTTAAATCAAGAATACACCCAGCCTTGCTGCGCAGGGAGGAGAGACAGAGGAGAATGAGCTACTTGCAAGGAATTTCTTGAAATCAGCAAAGAGGAGCCATCATACACATGGAGAGTTTCGTGGGATTCCCCAGCCAACCATTAGCACAGACCAGACTGGCCTTCAGGATCTGCAAAAAAGATGGAAACTCAGACCCAGGGAATAAGCACCTGAAACTGTGAGGGGGTGGTCCAGGGGAGACCTTTCTACTTTGCAAAAAAAGTTTTCTGGAGAACAAGAGACCTGAACAGCTGTGCTTAAGAACCAGCTGTACCCAAATGTCTTGTTCTTCACAATTGCTCCACAGCATCCTCATGTGAAATTTATTTTGGTTCTGTAACAGATAGATACCTTCTCCAGGTGTGGCTTGTACCAGGAACATCAGTCCTGCCTTGGTAAAACCAGGGAAGGGCACCCATTCCCTTGCAAAGTACAATGAGGGGCTTTGTTACAGGTCCTGACTTTAGGGCTGTGTGTTTTAACCTTAGATATGCCCCCAAGGAAGTCAACCTTTTCTTTTGTGATCTCTCCCACTAAGCAATACTGGGAAGAATTTAAGTTGGACTGTGGCAGTCACACTGGAGATGATGCCCAGCCTCAGGGCTGACATGCATTCTCCTGCACACAGTCCTGCAGCAGGAAAGGGAGAAAGGTCTCCCTATGCCCTACAACACACATACATGCTCTGTTCAGCAGGTTGAGCTCTGTTTTGAACAAAAAACGTGCCTAACTACACATAAATTGGTGTCCAATTGTATTTCTATTGCTATTTCATTGATTTGTGAGGCTTATGGAGACTTGGAGTAAAGTAAAACAAAAGCACACCTCTGTACCACCTTCTACCCTGTGAACCCGAAAAAAAGGCCCTTCAGTGACTGTCCAAACTCCATTTAAAGTTTCTTTTTAACTGAGTTTCATGGGTGAGATATTTAATAGAATGTGACCCCCCCTAGCTCATTTAGCTTTGTAGACAGTGTATTGTGCTTGAGTGTGTCATCCATTCATGCCCTTGTATTACCTCATAAAGGTATTTTTTAGAAATAAAACATGAATAGGGACATTTTCTTTTCAACCTTAGCGATTAGCTGGAGATTAGAATTCAATTGAACAGTTTAGTTAAATATGGGTTTGTGTGTGTTGATATGGCTCCCCATTGTCACTGCAGGTATGAGAAGTTTGGCAGTTTCCCAGCTTGGCTCTCCAGTGGGGGTTCGTAGCAATGCAAAAAGCAGTGTCCCACCTTTCAGTAAAATAAAATTAAATGCTTCTCAGAAAATGACTATTGAAATCTTGCCAGTTTTGAGAGAGAGACATTTGCATTAAACTTGTTTGTTCCAAAGTTTTACCTTTTTTATTTTTTTGGACAGAAATGTCTGGTTTTACTTGATTATATATATACATATATAGTTGGGGTTTGTTCCCCCTTCAAGCTAGCTCTGGGGAAACAATATTAGAAGAAGAAATAATTAGGGAAGCCAACAGTCAGCTGCTTTCTCTGAAGAATATTGGGCAGATGACAAACCCACTACAACATTTGGCACACTATTTATGGGCAGGAAATTTTAACAGAGAAATGAGAAACGACACTCTGCAAATCTTGCTGAAGCTCCATGAAAGTTTTTTCCTGCTAAAACTGAAGTACCATAATGACAGACAGAAAAAAATGAACTTCTGTGCTTTCTCCTTGTCATGATGGTAACTCATAGTTTTCTTAGTGTGAGATATCTCTTTTTCTGATCAGTGACAACATTTATAAATGGTACTCTAAATGAGAAAGATCTTTGGAATAATCTTTTCCAGGTTAGCCTATCGTTACCAATAAAAGACCTCTGATTTGAACTAAACATGCAATTTGAGAGGTTTTTTTCCCCTGCTGGTGTAACTTCTTTGCTCTTTTACCTCTCCAAACCACAGAAAATGCTCTCAGAAATATTCCCAGCTGCTCAGGTCATGATCAGCTGTGCTGATACCAGTTTACAGCAAACACAATTAACACATTAAGTCTTGATTATATGGCAAAATTGGAGTCAAACAAACATCTCCTCATGCATTTGGGAACTGCACAGCTACAGTAAATCCTGAGACGTGACAGTGGAAGATCCACTTGCTAAATGCACAAAGTAGAGGCAAAAAAACCCCCAAACCTCTCTCAGTGTCCCCCCATGGAGCAACCAGCACATGGTGCAGCTGGGCAGCAGGGTGGTGCTGTCACTGCAGCTGGGGGGTGGCCCTGTGACATTTCTCCATCCTGTGCCACAGCTCTGCTCTGCCCCTGGAATTCTGACCTTGAGCTCATGAAAGCAGGAGCAGAAAAGACATCTCCATTTCGTTAATCCCAGGCTTCTGAAGGCATGTGATGAAGGAAACAAAGATGCACATACAGAGTGCACAGCAAAGCCCTGTTTCCCAAAGACAGGGATCACAGGTGTCCTGCTACAAACTCTGCACCCAGAGATCCTTCCTGCCAACATCTAAGCCATGGCAAGGAAGAGCAATGATGCAAGTTCAGCTCTGTGTGCTGCCAGAAACCTGACTTCACACTCTTGTCTCCTCTATGACCTGACTAACCTAGCAAGTGACAGCCTTGTTATAAATACCCAAGAATCATGAGGTGGTCACTTTCCCACTGTCACAGCTAATTAACTTCTAGGAATAACTATGGGAACTATTTCATTTTGCCATTCCAAACACAGTCCTGGAATGAATGCATGTATCTGACTAAATTGGCTAAGAAAAACCCCCTCTGTTAAATATCAGGGCAGGTATAAAATACTGTGGGTATGTGCCATGTATTCAAGGCTCTGCAATTTGCTGAAAGCAGCACCAAGATTTACAACACAATTTTCAATCACTTCCATCACCATTTTCAATCTCTTGCACATGGCAATACTTGTGGACAGAGGAGATATCAAAGAGTTCGTCTGTGTACAAGCCTCAGAAAGTGACTGCATTCCTAAAAAATAAAAAAGTGCATATTAACTGTCATTTCAGTTTAGAAAAATCTAGGCATAACCTCATAATTAGGAACAGCTAAATTGCCTACTCTTTAGTCAACGGCACAAGGAGAAATTTATTTTGTTTAATAAACTGCTCTTAATGATTACTGTTTGTTTGCTTCCTAAATCTCAGAGTAATCATGTACTGCAAGTGGAAAATGCTGCTGAGGAGGTTTGTCTCCCAAGCTTAAATGACAAATAAAATCTCTTCAGTTTTCCATTTTGAGGGAAACTTTTCTCCTTAGCCCCTCACCATTGATCTGTGGCCTCCTGCCAACACCTGGTCAAAAAGGTGACCTTGACTTATGGGCATGGAGGGCTGCCAAGAACATGAAACCAGCACCTATATCTCAGGGACACCAGAAAGCTGTAAACTGGCTGGATATAGAGCAGCAATTGTTTTATAATAATTGTCCACCATACCTGCATCCTGTTCCTGTTCCAGGAGTTTACAATGGATCAATGTACCCAAAGTGTTTATACCCACATGAACCTGGGGCAACCCAGTTTGAAAGACTTTTCTTTCCCTCGTCTGGAATGGCCCCAAAGAAAAGGAATTTGTTCTCCCTTCAAAGAGTGATTGCAAAAAAAAGCAACCATCTCTTTCCCGTTGTGCCCAAGTGCTGGAGCACAGAAAGGACAGCACAGGTATGAGGAGGGAGGTCACAGTATTCATGATTTCCCTTTTGCAGAAGATTTTGGAGCTGCAGGGTGGCTTTCCAGACAACTTTCCAGGAACTGTCAGCTGGAATGCCAGTGCAGAGAAGCCAGGCTTTGCACAGAGACATATGCGCTCTCACACACATCCATAAAGCCTCTGAACTCACTGCAGGAAAGGTTTTACCCCAACAGCAGGATCAGTAAGGTGTGGAAATTACCTTAGTGCAAAGTCCATGTGAAGATCAGCCCCTTCGATTTTACAGCGGTAGCAAGGTGATCCCACTCACAGCTGGGACAAATGCTATTGCTTCCACCTCACTATCTGATGGCAAAAGCTATTTTAAATTCATAGACAGAAAAAAATGACAGAGCTGAGAGGCTGAAGTTAGAGTGAGCCAAGAGTAGGAAGTGCTGCACATTGTATCCTAGAAACAGCTTTCAGTTCCTTGGTCCTTTTCAGTTATTCATTGTAGAAGGGAGGTTGGAAGAAGTGGTGCAGATAAAGTAGATATCAGCTGAATTTTTGCCAAGTGGTCATTAATCCCTAAAATTTCAATCTTATTTTCATTAAAATTTAACAGCAGAGACATGCGCTGGACTACAGAAACACAGCTGAGTTTGAGCTTCAGGAATGTGTTTATGTGTACATGGGTGGGAAAAAACAATAGCTGGATGGAACAGCTTGAGACATTCCCTCACCTACAGTGCAAAAGGATAAAATTATATAATGTGCTTTTTATCTGTAGTTTACACCAAGAAAACACATGTGTGAAAGACTGAACGCACTATGATTCAGGAAGCATCTCTTTATCCAGATGAAGACGAGGATGGCTTTCTCCAAAGGAAAAAAAAAAAAAATGGAATTTTTTTCCTCATTATGAAAGAGAACCTTGTCATGATTTAATGGTCTCATGAGAAAGAGTGCTTTGCCTTTGAGAGTCAAACAAAGCTGAGTGAGAAACCAGAAGATTTAAAAGTAACCTTGGAATGATATGCAGATGCTGGTTAAGATGTAGACATGCCTGAAAAAAAATATCCAGCCCCTCCTTATAAATCCTCTACCTTTCAAAACATATATCAGGCTTAAAATGGAGCAAAAGTTCTGCATATCCTTAGTGAAATCTAAAGTGACAAGGAATTCACCTGTTTTCTCTCCCCTTTGGAACCAAGTCAGGATTGCTTTGGTGAGAGGAGCTAGCATGTTTTGCAAGTTTGATCATATCCAGTGGGGAGACAGTGATTAAAAAGGCATCATTCTTTTAGGGTTTAGTTTTATCCAAGGCTGAACCTTCAAATAGAGATTCCAGTATGTAGGAGGGGAGGAAAATCTAATTGAGGAAAAGGAGAAGAATGTAGCTTGCAAATTCAGAACTATTCCACCAAAGATAACAAGATCATCTTTTTCATAGCAGGAATTAGAAGTGACAGATGGCCTTGCTGCTGAACCAAAGGTGTAGAAGTCCTGAGATTCAATCTGTATTTCTGGCTCTGAAACAGATTTCCTGTGCAAGATAGGGTAAAAAGCAGCATTTTAGTAATGGCCAGCTTCTGCAGACTTCATCTGAAACTGATAAACCCTGATTTTTAGGAGAGTGGTATGTGAGCCCCAGTTTACTTTCAATGGGAGGGACAATGTAAAGGCACTGTGGAAAAGACAGTTTCTTTCTCACAGATTGGAATAAAAATGCTGAAAATTTAAAAATGCAAAAGCAGTGCCAAATATTGAAAACTCTGACCAACAATGTTTCTGACTGGTGGGTTTATATCATCTGTGAAATAGAGACATTTATCCCCTTTCAAAATTCCAGTGCATCCACAGAAAAATATGACCTCAGACAAGAGAAACAGAGCAGAGGTAGCACCAATGACAATATGTACAGGTAAGACACCTTTTACATTTTCAATTATATAAGCCTGCCTTCAATTAAATCTCATCATCTTTGTTCACATGAACTGAAATTGCCTATTATGGTGCTGAATTGCATTAAGCATTGAATTTGAATTTTATTTCTGTATGCAGATATATTTTTAGTTGGCTTATGCTTTTCACTCATTTCTGAAAATGGTAAATTGACTTCACTTTTTCTCTAACATTAAAATAAATACCATCCTAAAACTGGAACTCTCCAGCAACTCCGTGCTTTTGACCAGAAATTAAAGTTTAGCAAAAATGTGGATTAAAACAGTGCTGATTATTTGCAGCCTCTGTGAAAATCTGCTCATGTTGTGCTGTATAAGACTCAGAGGTCCCAGAATGCTCACACACAGCCACAGCTGATGGGGCTGAGCAGGACATCCCTGCCCTGACATCTTCCAACAAGCTGAGGATGCTGCAGCACGGAGCAGAGGAGGTGAAAGTGATTTCTGATGCACTCTGGTTGCTCCCATCCCTAAGGGGGAGGAGAAGAACTCCAGCTGACATGGGAAAGGAGCTTGGGAGAGGATGAAGAACAGAGGGGTTGAGGGAGAGCAGCTCAAACCGCAGAGCAGAGGAAAGGAGCCCTTCAATGAGGAGGTACAGAGAAAGCAGCAACTGGTACAAGAAAAGGTGCAAAATGAGTCAGCTGAGGAAAGATGGCACTGGGAAGAAAGTAAAAAACTCAGCTGAAACCTGCACTTCTCCATCATCACCATGAATCACAAAAACCCCCAAGGGCTTCTCCATCGAGTTCCCAAATAACCTCCTAGCTGATCAGCCTGTTACCCTAATTGGTAAAGATCTCTACTTGGCATCCAAGTTCTAAAACTGCTAAGGGAGCACAAAGACATAAATTTAGCTCCAGATGAGGGATTGCGTTTTATCATTTTGCTGCATTTAAAAACTGAGAATTTTTGGGGAAAAGAAAAGGTTGTGAAATTAAGTTCCGTAAGAATTTAGACTAAGCTAGGATTAGAGGTTCATGTGCAGATTTAATCTGACATATCAAACGTGTATTTTGACATTGTCTTCATTCTTTGGGTTTCTGAAAGTTGCATGATCTCACATTAGCATTTATAAATGAAAATTTGTCTTTCCAAGTTCATGTTTTTTCTGTATTTTCTAGTCTGAAGACTTTGTACAAATGGCATGTAAAATTCTTAGGACATATTTGGTTAAAATTAGCTTTTACTGCTGGATCCCTTCTCTTCCACTTTCAAAAACTTCCATGCACCTTCATATATTTGCTGAATTCAAAAGCAAAAAGAAAAACCCAGAACAAAATTTCCTTTTTTTTTTTTTTCTTGCAGCAATAAATTAAAAAAAATCTTTCTATCTGTGCAATTGTTTGGAAATAATGCTCTTTGTAAAACAAGTCAAAAATTACGCGATAAATGAATGGAAAATAAAAGTACAGTCTCCTGCCGTCTCATCATACTTTGCTATATTGTCAGGGAGAAACTGAGCTTTTGCTGCCCTCAAGTGGTGTCTTTTTTTTTTTCCCTACAAGCATTCACAATGATGCTTCATCCTTTTTATAGCTTAAGTTCAGAGCAGAGGTTTTTTTGAAAGAAAGCTGAAAGCTTGGAGCAAACAGAATTCAGTTTTGATTCACAAAATATGTGGTTTAATTTTTCTTTTCTCTTTAAATATTATAGAAATCTTTGGCCTCATTTTGGATATGCTTAATCTCTGCTCTACTGCATTGTAGAAAAGGATGCTGACATACCCAGCCTTACAAAGTGTGGACTCCATAAGACCTAAATGTTATTGATTATTCCTTTGTGGCTTTGAGTTTTGGGCTATGCAAAACAAACTGAAAAATACACTCTGAGAAAAATGTTATTGCATAAAAAGGCAATTGCAATGGGGGAAAATTGAGTTTGTCATATCTTTATTGGAGATCGTGTTGAATTACTGACAATAGGCTAAAAATGAGTCAGGGAAAATGGGATTCCTATCACACTTCAGAGGTGGATTATAACTGACTCAGGAGCTAATTCAGCTGCAGCTCAAAGACAGCTGGGTCAGATTCTAACTCAGCCGAAATGAGCAACAAAATTGTGTCTTCGCACTGCATTACAAGACAAAATACAGTCTTTCCAAATGTACTCCAAACAGAAACCTTCTGTAACAACACACGTGCCTTGCTGCAATCCTCACCTACATTTCCAAACCAGCGCCAATTCCTATTGACTGTGGGGTGTTCAAGAGCTCCCTGGGCTGGAGCTTGTTTCAGTCACACTCTGAGTGCAGGAGCATCAAGGAAGTGCAGAACTGCCCTGCTCCTCAAGCCACTAATGTGTGTCATCAGAGCATTCAGGGTCGTGTGTGCCAGGTCCCAGGGTGTTTCAGACAGGCACAAAGCAAACAGATGGTGCCTCAAGGATCAGACACACTCTTGGTTACAAGGAAATACAACAATCAAACATAATGCAAAACTGGGGAGTAGGACTGGGACAAAAGGAGTGAGGAGAGCAAGTTCCACATGGTTTGCCATGCCTTTATGCAATAAAAAACATCTGCATATTAACATGAAATAACAGCTCTGGATGCATTCATATTTTCCTCCCTCTCCAATTTTGTCCTAATGTCCCCATCCCTCTGACATATGCTGCAATACTATTGTGAAACCAGTAATTTTCTGAAATGTCTGAAAAATAGCAGGTGGGCATGACACGAAAGGACTGAACACCATCATTTGGGACAGATTCCAAAGGAGACGCGTACTGCACACACTAAAAGGAAAAAAAGGAAGGGAGAGGGAAAAAGGATGGTAAACAAAGCAGAGTTTTCTATTTCCTTCCAAGATCATACATACCCTGAACTAGGAAAGCTGCATCCTCTTGGGCTGCCACCTGGACAACCCTTGCTCCTGCCCCTCAGTGCTGCTGGGAGCCTGGCTGGTGCCAAGGCAATGCCAGGGAGGTGCCTGTGCGGTTTTGGGGAGCCAGCAGGAGCTGCAGAGCCTGACACAGCCAGCACAACACACCGAGCAAAACATCTCGTTCATGTGCAGCTGCTGCTGGTGCCTCAAGCCCAGAACCTCAGCTGCCCCCTCACCTGACTTACCCCCCAAAGCTCACATTTCACCCTTGTGGTTGGGGTTGTCCACTTTTTATAGAGCTCCCTTTCCTCTCTGTTTGTGAAACCATGCCCTCTTCCGTACTTATTCCCTAATCCATGCAGGAGCACACATCCAGTCTCAGAACACGCTTGTCTTCACAGCTGACAAAGTCAAACGTCACAGCAATTACACTTCGGGTTTGTTTGGCAATTTTAGCAACTGCTTCTCTTACATTTCTTCAAAGGGGCAGTAGTGAAGCCTAGGCTTTGATTATCATCAAGAAAAGCTACAGAGATCTCCTACTTCCCCTGCCTGGATACCATTTCCTAAAGACTTTGTTTGTCTTGGGAAAAGTGTAGCACAACAGGGCTGCAATAGAAAAGCTCAGCATGTTATGTGATGGGAAAACTTAGGGGAATTTCATGAAGCAACCAAGTGGGAAAGCTGAAAGGTTTAACAGAATGCCTATAATTCCAGTCATTTTGTGAAAACATCCAAGTGTTTATTCTGAATAAAAGCAAGCACCTACTCTAGACTTACTCCACCTTTAAACTCCAATACTTTATGTTCCTATGACAGATCTTAAGATTATATAACTTGCCAAGTAACCTAGACCTCCATCACACCACACCTGGTCTTCTGTAATAGCAGATGTCATGCAAATATCAAAACATAGGTATCAGGAGAAGAATCTAAAATGCTATACCAATGGAAAGATCAGCATAGTTGAGTTAATGAGCTGGAAACAAGAAAATCTATCTCCAGAGCTGCTCTCTTGCGAAAAAGCGCTCAGGATTCACAATGTGTAAGGACAGTGCTCACTGAGATGTCTGTATCACCCTACTCTAGCTGAACAAAAAAAAAAAATCTGCATTTAAAGTCAGGAGTAACCAGGGAGTGGTTTGTTTAGCTTTTGTTATTTGAAAGGTACTTGTAAGTAAAATACAGAATTGTAGATGAAGGAGAAAAAAGGGATTTCCTTCTGGTGTTAACAAGGTTAAGCACAGGACAAGAAACATAGGGAAATCCTGACTTTCTAGAGAGGGACATTTCTCCTCCTAAATCCTCCAGTTTGTGATTCAGGCATCATCAATGCTGTTACCCTGAAATTTTTCACGCTGCATTGCATGGCACTCCCTGCTTTGTAGTCCTGTTCCTGGTTTCCCCTCACCACTAATTAATTCCTGTGTTGTTTCAGCCCTTCTTCTGTTTTAGCAAGGAAGGAGCTACAGAAAACAGTAAGGAAGGACTTCACTCACCAGGACTCTTTAATTTTTTTCCTGCTGTATTGTAAAACTGAAAAGCCCTAAATGGAACAGTTAGATGGAAGAGGCCAAGAAACCAGCTTGTGTGTGTGCTTAAATGGAGAGGAGCAGAACCTGCAGCATCTCTTCAGATAATGTTCCTGGCAAGGAGTGAATAGAGTTTCAGAGACCCTGGCTCTTTGCTATTCCCTAATAAATGTGTGAGAAGCACGGCACCAATGGTCAGCCAGGCAGAACACACACCAGAACAGAATTTATGACTGAAGAGGCAAGAAAAGCAGCAAATATATTTCAGAGTCTACAAATCTGGTCAAGCACTGGAGCAAGAGTTGCAACAGTGAAGCTCATAAACAAATCTATTCCCAGGGAATGAGACAGAGAAAAGAAAGGTGAAGCTTTTGCTGTCTTGTTGGGAAGAAAGGACACAGAAGACACACGCTCTTGCCAGGAGTTAACAGGAGGCCAACCATGAACTGCCCTGAGTCCTGTGAGAGAACAGAGATCTTGGATTATAAGTTAAGCAGCAAAACATGAGCTGCCTGCTCATGTTGTTGACCCAAGAACTCACACATCAACATATAACTTGGTGTCCTGGTTTGAAAGACAGGTGTTTGTTAAGGAAAGCAGAAGCCTCCCTTTGAACTGAAAATGTGATCCTTCTTTCCTACAGATTATTGTGATTTTGAAATTAAGGGAGCTCTCAGGCAAAGATATGGGGGTAGGAATAACAGTTCTTTACTAGTATATTTAACAAGACAAACAAGAACAACAACAGCTATGAAATTACCCACAAACAGAACAGTAACTCAGTCCCAGTGTTTTTTGGCTGCAGGCACCTTTTCCCTGAGCTGCAGTTCCCGGTGCTGGGGGCGGGCGGGTCCCGCAGAGCCGCAGGAGGGCTGGGGGTGATGGCAGCGCTGTCCCAGGGGGAGAGAGAGATGGAGAGAGAGCTCTCCGCTCACGGTGTGGGTCCCAGTGCTCAGCAGAGTGCTGGATGGTGGTAGTTCACAGCGAGAAGGCAGCAGGGCAGGGTCTGACAGCAGTGAGGATGGCTCCTGGTGCTGGGATGGCAGGGATGGGGCTGAGGCACCGATCGTCCTTCTCGTCCCAACTCCAAGGGGAAATGGGGAGAGCCAGAGCCTTCTGCTTCCTCTTCTGGCGGTTTGAATCTCGAGGGGTTTCCCTCTTATCTCCCCTCCCCCTTGCCACCAGGGCCCAGTCAACAGGTATCTTAGCATGACAACGGGGAAAATTCCACAGAGGGAAAAGGGAGAGAACCAATCCCCAACACTTGTGGTTCTTAAAAGTTCCTTAATTTAAGGCACACTTGTGCCTCACTTACTCCAGCCAATGGGAGGGGTTCTGGTTTGTAAAGCAGACAAGATCCAACCCAGGAAAAGATGTGCAAAGAGCAAGAGGAGATAAACTTGCAAGAAAAAGATCATGCTCTGAATACAGACCCTTGCACAGGACAAGGTGAAGGACCAGCAGCTGGCTCAGAGTGGAGGTGCTGCAGTAAAAAGCACCACCCACATAAGGCAGTACAAAAAACAAGGTGAAAAATACCCTGCCCATGAACAATATATGACCTCCTCTGGTCAGAAAGGGCAGAGTCAGGCATAAAATAAGCAATCAAAAGTCTCCATGCTGGAAAGGATATAAAGATTTAAAAGCACATAACTGGGGCAGAGTGCAAGTCCATGTTCCTCAACTGTGCCCAAATATCAGGCAAACAGCAGGAAAGAAAAGTCCAGAGCACAAGAAGCAGAAGAGTGATTTAAGGTGGACAGTTCTACTTTATTCCTTGTCTTCTACTAAATATAATTTTAAGTCTTACTCCTTAATTTTGGAACACAACAGTGGTTTTGGATAAGAGACTGAATCAGGTCTATGGTTTAATTTCTTATCTTTTCTATTGTCTTGCAACATGACGTTGGCAGATTATTTTCTTCTTTGCATCACTATTTCACCTCCTAAATTTGGCTATTTTTGAATACTTAGATAAGACACATTTCCTGTCAAGGAAAAAACTCCTGTGATTTTTTACAGTGCCTCCTAAAATGGGACTTTAACCCTAACTTACACCTCAAGGTGCTACTAAATTTGAAAATGGTCACACATTTTACAATGCTTGAATGAATCTACTCCTGCAGAGTGAGCTTCACATTAATGTAGAAAAGGTAGGCCATTTTACCAAAGAAACATTTTTTTTTGTAAACCAGGTAGAACCAGTCAGCTGATGTGAGAGAACACCCCAGCATGGGGACTATAATGAATACACCCTGCAGGACTGGCTTCATGGTGTGTGGATACAAATTCAGTCCCTGAATCCACACCACCTTTGCCTGTGACTGCTGTCATTTCATGTTGTGGTGGTTTCTTGTGCCTTTCTGCATGAGTGAAACCCCAAAGAGCATTTTGAAACAGGGACCTAATCACCAGAAAGTAAAATGCTTTTAAAATCTTGGCCCAAATCTTTACATATATATATTTATATCTTCGTATACATATATGTATATGTGTGTGTGCGTGCATCTCTGTCAGTATTAATTATTATTTTTTCCACAGAATTGTAGGAGATAAGGTGCCAAGTGTGAAAGAGAGAGGAAGGCAGCTAGGTTGAAAGCAGAGGGATTTTTGTGTCTCATCAGAAAGCAGAGCTGGTGGCACTTCTTCCACAGCTTCACTCAGTTGCCTTGGTGGAGACCTCCTACGTAAAGGTTCACAATAGCACTTCAAAATACCACCATGGGAGACAGGAAGATGGTGAGGAAACAAATATGCAGAAAAGGTAACTGGAGACCAGATGAAAAAGCAATATAAAAACACAGTATGTCTGTGGTCTCTCCACCATTTCTAGTCGTCTCACCAATATGTGACATTAGGTAAACTGATTTGTAGCTCGACCTGTTCATTATTAAAAACAATTGACCAAATTCCTGGTCTTCAAAAGAAGCTACCACCTCTATAAATTAGGCTACTGCAAAGTGTCTCCTTTTGTCCTCACTCTGGAATTTATTTACCCTCAATAAACAGCTATTGATGCAAGATAAGAAATGCTCAATTCTATCACACCTTTACTAGATCGCAAGGGAGGTGAAGGAAGAGGGACAGGTGATAGGGATTATGGACTGCAGCAGGTCAGGAAGATCACATGACAGAAGGGGTATTTCCAGCTCTGGATCAATAACAAGAGATAAAAAGGGGATTTCTGACATTATGGTTACCATTTCAAATCACCGTTGCATTTCTTTAAAAAGAACAAGAAACAACAACCACACAAAATTCAAGAGACCTTGAGGTCTGCCAAGGATTTATTCGCTGTGTGACTGCAAACAAGTTCATTCCCTTCCACATTCTTCTGTTTGCTTTGTCTTACCCATTTCATTTCTTTGGGGCAGGCAATATTTCCTTGTCCGTCTTTTCACAGAAATCAGAGCAAGGACACTCCAATCTTGAGTGATATCCCTTGCTGACTTTAATAATGACCCTTAAAGATTCATTTAGAGCAGATGGGCTCAAAGTCTTCCAACAAGCAAGGAAGTTAAATGCTGGTTTTGGTTAAGGACACTTTTAATAAATTCAGTGCTCTAAACCCACAGACAGTTCAACAGAACCAATTTAACCACTGGTAGCCCCTCAGGTGAGAAATGTAATCTGCTCCCATAAAGCAGCTGCAGCATTTCCTTCCACACAAAACTGCTGCTCACAGCAATTCCTCATCAGTTTGCACAAAACTAAGCTGGCCTACAGAAACTGCTGAGCCTGGGGCCAGGGAGGCAGGAAAATGGCTCTGAATCATGGAAGAAAAGCTAAAAGAAAAAAACAGAAACAAACCATTAAAGCAATACATTAAAAAAAAAATTAAAAACACAACTATGATGAGAAATGCAACACTCAAAGGAAACTCTCAGAAAATAAGCAGAGCAAGTTATTTTTTTTTTCAATTTAACAAAAGAATAGTAACTACTTCAAAGGAGATACTTAACCAGAAAGTGAATGTATTAACTCATTTAGTTACTTTATGTAGCTGCCAAGTTTACCTATTTTATTACCAATGGAAAAGTGGTGGGTTTTTCAACACTCCATAGCTATCTATGTTACATATTTTACCATTAGAGCACATTCACAGTTTTTTCTTATTTGTGCCTCACAACTGATTCTTTAAAGTGTGTAATGTATACTCTTTAAAATGCTGGTTAATCAATGATCACATATTCCATGAAGGGGTCGGGGAAATGGAGATACTACAGACCAATTTTCTATTTAGAATTAGATTTCCCAGTCTAGGTTTATCTCCACATTTTCAATTTATTTCCTTATCCAGATCCCACTAGCTGCTCATCCCTAGACCAAAAGCAAATTCTGTACCCATTTCACTTAACTCCTTCACATGTTTATTCATTTCAATACTTATTTTTTTCACTTCTGACACTTTCCAAGATGTTTTCATTTTTTCAGGCGATGTGAATTGTACCATTCATTCTGCTGACCTTTACAAAAGTAAGAGGAACCTTCATTTTTACAAGTCTCCCATTAACATTCAAAATGTCTGTGCCACGTTTCCTCTAGCCAGGTAAATGCAGCTGAGAAGATTAAATGGTCTGTTTAATTTGCTGATTCCAGCAGAATCATTCAGACTCACTTAAGGTACCCACATTTAAACCAAATTATTCATACAGTGACAATAGAAACCAGAGGAATTCCTAATTATTAGCTAAAGTGTTAGTGGTAATGTAAAAAGATTGTGGATCATGTCTCAAGGAATTTTAGGCTTTTGGGTCAGCCTTTTATGGAGGGTTAAAGCATCATAGAAACCACAGCTAATAACTGTGCTTTATTAGCTACTTCTGGTTTTCAGCTGCTGTAGGTTTTATTTCTCAGCATCCTTCCTTGCCCCACAGATTGAGGCTGATGAGGTTGGATATTCCTGTCAGGAATTTACTTTTGTCTGCAGTTTTGAAATAGCTGCTATACTCTTTCATTTTTGTTTGCTCTATTCTGAAGTATTTTCCTGGTCCTTCAGAGTTTTTGAAATGCCCAGCTTTCTTAAAAGAGGGTACCTGAGTCTCCCTCACATTTAATGGGATGTGAAACCTGGAAACAGACAAATTGTTTCTGCACATGTTGCAGTATCTCTGAGAATATAAAATACTCTTCAATTTTTATAGCACTTTTTACAGGCATCACAAAAACGAGCACACTTTACTGCAATATTAAATAAGATTACTATTAGACAGAAAACTGACTTCACCCTCTGCTGAATTTATAAGGAGTAACTACAGCTTCTTGATGTCACACCAATCAGTCTCTGGAGCATCAAAAAACCCTCTGGAGAATAATTTTTATTCCCTTGAATGCTTTAAGCAAAGCTTCCAGGAGAAGGAGGCAGACCATAGTCTTGGTGACTTTCACCCTCACATCCACATCTCACACAGACAAACATCTGAGCTGGAAATTTGGCTGAAGTGACTCACAAAAGCCTTGTCAATAATCAAACAGAAACCCCTGGGCCAGTGCAAAAGGCCAGCTGGGGCTGTTTTGTGCCTTGTACTGAGTCTCAGATGCTGTAAGAGTTCAGATCCTTATGAGGAGAATGTTTATGTCCTCACATTCTTTTGAAGACACACAACAACTTTCTAGTCCTGGCCTGAGTCACCTTCCAGACAGAGGAGCACATTTATAGGCTGGTGTTGTGCTCAAGCAAATGGTGGGAAATGCAGGGACCCAGCAGCAGCCCTACATCCATTAAATCAGACCTAGAGGCAGAAAAAATCTCGTTAATATGAAATCCTACCAGGAGAATTATGAAGACATCTGCAGTAAGACAGCTGTCACAATATTTACTTTACATATGACAGAAAAAAAAACCCACCAAGATGCTTTAGACACTCTGAAATTGTAACATCTTAATTTGATAATAGAAGTTTATATTAAACATGGTGATAGAAGTTTGAGAATGGGGGTAATTTAGAAAGCATCGGGTTGCATCCAACATTACAATTTCAATAGAAACAAAATGTTATTTAACAAATCTAGAGTAAATCAAGTCAATTTATCACTGATGCCACATACTGCAAATTTTCAGCAGAAAAAGATTTTGCAACTTCTTGGGGGGAAAAAAAGGGATGTTAGTATAGATGCCTAAAGAGAACTCTCACTTCCCCAGCACAGCCAGTTCTGGTTTAGTTTGTGCTAATCACATGCATATATTTACAAAATAATACCACTGTCAAATACAGATACATTGAAGAGAAGGTTGGGGTGGAAGAGGTCCTGGATATAAAGTGCTCTAATTGAAATTGCTTTTTGGCAGGAGATAGGCAGGAACCCTAACAGTATACTATATACCACACAAGTCACATTTAGTAAGTTCCCCAAGTCTGGTAGGTAAGTCTCAGTCAGTACAAAACATCAGCTGAGACAGACTCAGTTTGCTTCCTCCCACTTAGCCTTCATGCAAAAACATCAAGACAAATCTTTTCCTTGCAGAAAATTATCATATTGGTGTATCAATACAAAAGCCAATTACCCTCTGCTGGAAGAGAGTGCTACCACAAATCAGCCTCTTCTGTTTGGACTCATCAGAAAACCAGGCAGAAATCATAATAAGCACAAGCCAAATAAGCCATGTAAAACTACAATTGCAGAGGAGTTTATCATATATGGCTCCACTTTGCCTGGGGCTCAGGAAGCTTCAGGTTCTCAGCTCTGAAGTAACTTCTCAGCCAGGAAATATGAGGGTCTATAAAAAATAGCACTTTTGAATATATATCTCTTACATGCATTTTAAAAACCTTGACAGAAAAACGAAGACAAAAAGAAATGTTAGTTCCCAGTCAGCAGCAAGTATCTACAATTCATTCA
This sequence comes from Cinclus cinclus, assembly GCF_963662255.1. Lineage (NCBI taxonomy): Eukaryota > Metazoa > Chordata > Aves > Passeriformes > Cinclidae > Cinclus > Cinclus cinclus. The sequence goes on from NC_085047.1 coordinate 111,943,988, forward strand.
TGGTTTTTAACTTGTGTTTGGGGAAATGTCCTTCTGAGACAAACCAGCCCCTTCCATCCTTCCTGTGCTTTTCTACTCTCGAGAAGAAACTTCCACTGTGTTTTGCTGTTATTTCCAGGTATCTGAAAGTTCAAATGGTCTCATGCCATGAGAGGTATTTTCTTCTTTCATCCCATCCTGAATAAGCATATCCTCTGTCTGGTCTATACTGTTCATTTTGGCTGAAGTTCTTCCTTCCTATCTCCCCCTTAAGCACAGACACACTTTTTCTACATTTCAGGTCTTAAAATCTGTCACTTAACAAAGAGCTGAGAACAGGAGAAAGGAAAGAATAAAAGCTGGTTTGTTCCATGGTGGAAATCCTTCATATTCTGTTCTAAGAGGGTCTCCCACCTCAGATATTTACCAATTGCAGATGTTTCCGTAAGAGGATTAATCCTGCCCACCACCCTCAATGAACTTAATTGTTCTATAGCATCCTGCAGGATATGGAGAGGGGAAAAAAAGGGTATATTCTTCTTGACCCTTAGCTGCAAAACAATTTGTACCCTGAATTTGGGAACAGAGAGTTTCTCCAGTGCTCCCACAGTGTAAACATGAGCTATTCTCTGCCTTCAGACTCTCATTTCATTAAAGATAACAAATTGGTTTAATCCAATGGTATAAGAGGAGGGAACTCCTAAACTACCCACTTGTGTTGGTTTCTATCCTAAATTTTCTCAACAGGCATTGGGGGGGGGGGGGCAGCTTTTGATCTTCAGTCATCTGCAATTCAGTCTGTAAAGTGATAAAGCCACAAGTAAGACAAAGCAGTACCTGAACAGTTTAAATCTGGCTGGTAGAGTTAGCTAGCAGTGCATAATGCATGTTTTCAGTGGGTAGACTCCAGAAGCTTGCTTCATTTACTTCAAGAATGTACTGTGAATTTATTGAATGTAGCATAGCTCTGGAGCCAGAATACACTTCAGGGATGGGTTAATTACCCATGCTGCTCACAGTCACAACACAATTCAATAGAACCTCATGAAAAAACCTGGTGATGAAATTTAAAACACTAAAGGAAGGTATAGTGTGCTTTGGTGATGGTATTTTCTCTTGCAACACCTAAAGAGCATCATGTGCTGTCATGATTGAACTTTTCAGCACCAGGTTATAACTGAGGTACTTGGGATACACTCGGGATTTTTAAAAAACCTAACATTACTCCTCTGCCTACAATCTATAAAAATCATTATCTACATACATTTGGTGCTCCTTTAGGATGCAGCTACCCTGTGTGCCTTCATCAGGAATCACACAACCCGTGGGGATCACCTGGACTCCCAAGGAACTCCCCTGCCACCACAAATTAATGCAACCCATTTGCCAAACACCTCAAGAGACCAGCCAAACTTTGGAGATTGAAAGGTGGGATGTCACACACAACAGGGGTGTAAGATCAGACCTTAACCTCTCCAGTACAGACTTTTCCTTTCAAAATTTTCTACTTCCCAAATAAATTAACTGCAAGAAGCATGTATGGGGTTATAGAACATGGATTCTGGGAAAGCAGCTGCCTCACCAGCCCACTTCTCAGAGTTTCAGCTCTCTCTCTCTCTCTCTCTCTCTCTCTCTCTCTCTCATCTGGCCTCCATTATTTCCAGGATTTTTTTTTTCCAATGAATGCTGAACAGTAAGAGCTATTCGCCATAATTTCTTATTAATTAAGTGCAGAACTATAATCAATTAGAACCACTAAAGCACAGCATACTTGAATTATTTTATGTTCTCTTCCCCAAAAAGGCCAATAAAAATAAAGAAATCAAGAACCAGGATTGAAGAGTAATTAGTGATTTTGAGTTCCCAAAAGGAAAAAGTTTCAAGTCTGTTGTCAGTATCTTTTCTCTGTAAATCAGGTTCTTAGAAAATCCATCCAATTAGAAATATACATCCAGGTATAAACCTTCCTCTCTTCCAGATAAATATGCATAGCTAGATTTATATCTCTTTACCTTGGCCTAGTAGAAACAGCTATTAGAAACAATTAAATGATAACTAATTAACATAGCAGCTCACCATTAACAGAATTTTTTTTTTCTCTTACATTGAGAAGTAGCAGAGTGGAAAATTATCATTCTGTTGCCACCAGAGCACCAGGAAGCTCTTCAGAAGCAGTGTGAAATGTAAAAATTCATTTTCTTACCCGAGTGGTGCTTTTTTACCCTCACATTATCACCCGAGTCAGTACTGCAAAAGGGATAAATGTCTAAAAAACAGAATTATTTTACAGATTAACTACAAGCAATCAGGCTGCAACTTCCTCAGCGTGCTGCCATTTTGCAGCTGGATACTGGTTCTGATCTCACTGGTCAGGAGAAGGAGAAATGTCATTAAAACCAGAGAAGCTGTCTCAGCAAAGCAAAGAGAAGAGCATCCCTACCTTGGCACCTACAGCTGCCTCCCTGTGCTGGGTGATGGAGACCAGCTTCCCCTAAACTGGAGCAAGACATTTTGGTGGGGAGTCTGGGCTATTTTCATTTGGAGCTTTATGTTTCACATTTTAAAGAAAACCCAAGTGTTTGTCTTTTTATTGTTGAAATGCAGGTTAAAATGCACAATCACATGACACCAAGCTGCTGACATCATATACATCACATGATGTCATACATGCTGTCAACACTGTGCCATATTTATAACATAAAAAATAGCCTTTTACAGAAACAGCTCACATTTTCACTGCCACACGGCTCTCCTCCTTTTCTTTTATGCATATAACATGCATAATTTCCTTTCCTATGCAAATAAATCCTAGCCTTTATTTAAACCCTCTGGCTGCACCTATTTATAAAGGTTGAATTCAAAGGTATACAACTTCCTTTTTCACAATTTCCTGTTCAAGACCTCCCTGGAACACCTTTTAAATGACAGCAAATAAGTTCCCAAATACCTGCTTTTAACCTTACACAAATTAAGTAGAAACCACACCACCCCACCACAAATTACACAGAAACAACACCACCTCCACACCCCACGTATTTTTATTTTTTCCTCCTGTAAGGACCCATTCAGCCTGTGAGCTGTCAAACATGCTGCATTCCTTGGTTAAGGAAGGAAAAAATAAAGATGCATTGTGTTGGGCCAGGGTGGCAAAGCAATGTGCTTCTCATCAGCTGTAAAACTGCATTTCTAAAACCACTGTTGCCATTCTTTGATAATTTTTTCAGCATTTTATGATCAGCCAGTGATCAAAGGTGGAAATCACCTACTCTTTTGCATAATCATATTCAGATACATTTTCTCCCTGGGGCTGGACCATCTTTGCAGGGAGTCGAGCAGAAGTTCCACTGGAAGACTTCCTATATTGGCACTTAAAAAGCATTTTGTTTTCATTATGGTATTTAAATCACCCTTCTACTTCCTATTCAGACACGCGGCAATTCAAACTAATACATTTTCTAGCAAAACCTTGATAACTTTCTCCTTCATTACATTTTCCCAGTGGCCTGTACTTCCCTAGTGTTGGAAGACCTGTCCAAGGAAAAGCCATGGATTGCCATCACTGCTGGCTGGGTCATCTTTCTTCTGCAGTCTTTAAAGGAAGTCGTGGATGGGGAAAAAATCTGGAAATTATAAACACTAAGGCTTAAAGCCAAAAGACGTGGTGAGATGATTTACTTAATTCAGTTGAGATTATTTGGATTTTTGCATGCACAATCACATTCAGTGAATTAAAATGAGTCTCATACATTTACCTGTAGATAAAATGTTGTCATTAAGTCCATTTTGCACCACTGCAAAAAGGCCACTGCTAAGAAACCCTGAATTGCATTTCTCTGAACCATCCTCTACATTACATCAAGCACAGGCTTCTAGGTGAAAAAGAAGAACATGGGAGTAACACACTGTAAAAAATACTGGTATTATTGTAAAAACTAATATTGCAAAGGGTAGCACCTTCACAGCAGGGTGCTCCTCGTATAAATGAAATAACCCAAGATCATTACTAACACTTACATTCCTTCTTTCAGAAATTTCTCAAGCTGTATACATTGTGTGATATTGTTTCTTAAATTTGAAGGAGCTAAAACTCACCTGCCAGCACCTCTGAATTCACAAGGATCATGAAGAGCCACTATCTATGATGTAGGAGATCTTTATAATGTTTGGAGCTCCACTATTTGGTTTGGAGCTCCACTTCTGCTTTTGCTTGGCTTGACACACTGCTCCTCCAGTGCTCCCCTGCTCTCTAAATTGATTAAATCAGCCTGACTGATGGCAAAGGAGTTGGGACAGTGACACAGACATTAGTTAGACAGAGCAAAATTCACCAAAGGAATATTTTGTGACACCAAATACTGCTGACACTGAATGCATATCATGTTGTGGTGCAGTTAAAACTTCTTAAACTGTAGTTCTCAAAAATTACACTTAGAACAGCCCTATTTCCAGTTGAAACAAGAATGTGGGTGCTATAAAAATCCATTATAGGAATGATAGGAGGTGCAAGAAAAATATATTACTTAGAAAAGCAAGGAACCTCCTCAGACCTGAACTTGCTTAATAGAAGCACTGGAAGAAGATCCTGGGAGGAAGTACAGCCCTGCAGGGCCAGAATTCATAGTATTCCTTTACTGCAGTTGATTTCATGACAGTCCCTGCTTTGCTATGCTGTAAATACGGGTTTTCTGAATTTACTGAAGACCAGGACCACACCCACATTGCAACCAGCACATGCCCATGGAGCTGGGAGCTTCTGCTTCCCAATCTTTTCAGCCAGGATTACAAGTGTTCATGTGAATGCAAAACAGTTTCAGTTAGCATTTACCCAAATTGCAGGAGGTACAGGGGAAAACCATCTGAGCTCCTGTGAAATTCTATTCTCTCTCCAGGACCCTGTAAGTAGCAACCTTCCCTCCACCAGCCCAGGCACACTGACACTCTTTTAAATGGCTCTCCCTGTTTTTCTGACCTGCTGCGTGGATTTTACAGCCCACTTACAGCCACCAGCACTTCAGCTCTGTTTGGATTAACCCACAGGTTATTTTTCTGTGGTTTGTGCTCTAGTCAGTCTCACACCCCAGCTCCAGGAGGCAGTTTGCTGAAGAACAGAAACCACTGACAGCAGATGCTGCCAGAGGCCAGGTATCCAGGAGAAACCTCTGCATCCCAGGAGAAAACTCCTGGGAGAGAGGGCAGGACCAGGACTGGAGCAATGCCCCAGAACACTGATGAAGTATGGTTTGAAGGAACATGTATCCAACAAAAACCTGGCAGTACAGCACTGGAAAGAGCCCACATCCAGTCAAACTCAGCTGCAGGCTCTGCAGAATAACACACCAGTGAGAGACCCTGATCCTGCTTGCTGAGACACCTGGGATGAGAAACAAAACCAGAATATTCAAATTCATTTAGTGTCCTCTCTCCTGTCCCATCCCACTGAGGAGGGATTCCCCACACTCAGAACACATCTGGCAGAAGTTTTGCAAACCGTTTAAGACTCCCATGAAGGAGATGCCATGGCAGGAGGAGAGAAGAGGGCCCTAAATCAACAGGGATAGCAGGATTCACACACACAGCCTCTCTCACCAGCCAGTAGGATTTTGACATGGGTGCCATAACCTGCATCTGCCCCCAACACACCCCACCAAAAATTCTGGCCTCCAAACATGACCAATGGGATGAACATTCCAGAGGGCACATTGAGTGATACCTCCAAGGATGTTCCAGCTCCCACTGAGGGGATTTCTCTTCTTTCAGCCAGACAAGAATTCTCTTATTAGTGCCCAGAGATTTCAGGACTCAACTCCCATTCTACAGCAGGAAAAAAAACATTTTTGTGACTCTCCTTCAAACTCTGAGCTAAAGTTTCTCAAAATCTAGCATTTAATTTGTAGGAAATTCCGCCTTTATCAATGAAGTTTTACTCTCAAAGGAAAAGGTGATTTCCTAAATTTCCCATGGAATAAAAACTCTGAAATATTTTTCTTTTAAAAAGAATATCTAGGAATTTTCATTTATTTTAAGAAATGCTTTATTGCTTCATTTATATATACTGTTCTTATACTATTTAACAAATTGAAATATAGGAAATTGGTTATTCAGAAATTAAATGCAACTATTCCCATTAATTCATAAAACATTAATTTTTATTCAGTTTTGAAAACCATTAATGACAGTAGCAATTCAATAGACACTGAAGGCTTTGCTCCTTTCTGCTTAAAACTTCTTTCTTTGTGTTCAAAGTTTCATCATATTTTTACTAACAGAATGTAGATAAAAGATTAAATCAAATTTCAAGTAAAATATGCAGTTTCTTTTTCCACCATCTTATTTTTTGAAACATTTTCCAAAATGGAAATATACTTTTTTTTTTTAAAATTCTTTGTGAAATTGCTTGAAAAAGATACCACACGGGCATATTTCCACATTAAAAATTCATTGGATTTTTTTGACAGACTTTTTTCTGTCTAATTGCACTGGGATTTTCATGAGGAGAGCCTAAAAACCTCACTCAGTTGAATAAAGAATTTTGTTTCCTCTGTACACTTCCTTTTGGGATCTTGAGCGCACATACTTTCCCAGCACGGACTTTCCCTTTCAAAATTAACCTGTTCTTCATTTCCCAGATAAACAGACCATTAAGAGACACACGTTAGATTGCAGACAGTGGTTGCATTTATTGAAAATACACATCCAGGAAAGTTGGTGCCCCACCACTTCCCTTTACAACAGTTTCAGCTCCAGCTCTCATTTGTTACGTTCAGGATTTTGCTCCTGTGAATGCTGATCAAACTTCTGCTGAGCCTGGAGAATGGGCAGAAAGGTTTTCCTACCAAAGTGTTTATTTGATTAGTTTTGTCCCTCTTTTTTTTTCAACATCAGAACTGAGGTGACCAGAAGTTTGTGTTAATTGGCAGAAAATTAGATTAAATAAAAATTCCCCAAGTAGGGACAGTTTTGTGTGCAACAACTGCCTCAATCACAAATGCTTCTCTGCCTGCACTGGAATTTATGACAAAATAAAAGAAAACCAGCACAATGACAAAGCAAGCAATAATTTCACCAAGGAAACATTCACCACTCTAATAGCACTGACACGCAGGTGTTAAAATGAAGATCCCAGAGTTTTTACTGAAATATATTTCACATCCATCTACTGTAAACAACATCAGACTCCTCACACTGTGACAAATCAAAGGGCACAGGATGCTTATTCTTAGAACAAGCAGGTACAGAACATTCCTATCACAGATGATTACATAAAATAAAAGAATAGATGTAAACCAGACATATAATCACATCAAATTATTTTTAAGACTTAAATAGTCTTTTCTTACAGACAAAGTTCATTTTCCTATCTTTTTGCTTCCTTACTTGGCATTAATTCATATTAATGAACCGACACACCTTGTCTGACTACAGGCACATAACGCCACTGAAGTCCAAACTTCCTAAACCCTTTCATTTAAGGGTTCCTGATGAAGTGCATATTTGGAATATCAGAAAATCAGAGTGTCTTTCACTGTCAAATTTGCTATTGTCTCAGATTATTTGTCACAGAAGGCTGTCAGGTTCATCAGAAGTCTCCAGGCCTGACCACTTGCCGTGGATTACCTTTTTACAGGAATGAGGAAGACCTAGGGGAGTGAAGGTTGTCAAAATCTCAACCTACAGGGCAGCAAAACCCCCACTCATTTTATCACAGTTACAAAGTAATAACCCAGGAAGGATGCAAATAGATGGAGTATATCCCATTCCCACTTCCCTCCTGGTGGAATAGGCTGCCCAGAGAAGCTGGGGATGCCCCATCCCTGGGAGTGCTCAAGCTCAGGCTGGATGGGGCTCTGAGCAAGCTGGTCTAGTGGGTGGCTCCCATGCTGATGACAGGCAGTTTGAAACAAGATGGTTTTTATTGTCCCTTCCACACCCACACCATTCTATGACACTTCAGAAAGGCAGGACCTGCATGAAGGAACACTTCAGCTGAAGTTTAAAACCACACATGTTCCAGGTCCGGATCAAAACAGGATTTCTCCACTGCCTGAGGAGGGGCTGTGCTTCAATCTACCAGTAGTACAAAACAAAACCTCCACCCTGAACATCCTCCCAACATGAGCTCATCCAAAAGGAAAAAGCTTCAAATTTTAGTTGTCTGTATCTAGGGAGAAAAGAGGAAGTAGCAAAGAAAAGCAGGTATTAGGAAATCAGAGAAAACTCTTCTACTTTCATACAAATTCCTTTAAAAATTTCTTGAAAGAACTTTTTGTTAGTTAACTCAGGGGTTTCCTACCTATTTTTTTCTGTTTTCTCATGGTTGTTTCTTCTTGTTGTTTTGACTATACAAAATAAAACTCTGCTTCCCCACCCAGTAAGGAATGAACAGACGCTGTTAACTGAATAATGATGTTTGCATTTGCTCATTCTTGTTATCAGCTTGATGCTCCCCCTTCCTCCTCCCATTCAGGTTTCTGAAGGAGGCCACTGTGTGGCAGCCCAGTACCAAAGCCAGATGGCTGACAGGGTCAGCAGTATCCCAGAGAAAAATTATCGTGGTAATAAATACATAGGCAGCAAATATTCAACTCTTTTTGCTGCAGTCACAGATGGCAGGAGTGAGAGGGACAGGATTACTTGCTCTTTTGCTGAAGGAGCCCACTCCACGCAGGTGTAGTCAACTACTGTGTTAAGGATCTTCTCTCTCATCTTTGCAGAGAAATATTTTGCTGAATAACAGATCTGACAAAATTTGAAGTTTCGACTTAAAATTACCCTTTTACATATCTTTCCACTTAATTCATTATATGACTTTTATTTTAGAAAGGTGAGTAATATACAAGCTCTTCCATAGTCATAAAATAACTTTTAGCTTCTTCCACTACTCCCTATGAGTAGCACTGCAGCTGAAATAATGGTGAGTAAAAAAATAAACAAATGCACAAAACTCAAACCCCACCGTTGTGAAGGAGACTCATGCAGGGAAAACAGAATCTGAATCAGACAGAATATTAACGTAATATTTCAGTTAAAAGACCCCAAAGAGTACCTGTGTCTTTTCATTTCTGAAGTGCGAATGATGACTTCCCTTAAGCAAATTCTAAAAGAAGCATCCAGAGAGCTCCAAATCCAGATGCCCTGCATCACATCTCCTTCTACATCCTGGACAAGCAACCAAGTCTGTGAAAATGTCTTTTTTTTTTTTTTTTTTCTCATTACAAATATGTTTTGATGCAACTTCAGCCTCTTGAGCTGTGACCTCATCCCACCTAGCAAGCTGAGCAGATCTACAGGACTGATCACTGTCTGGATGGACAGAGCCAAGGAGAACCTCGCCTTGTCCCACAGCTCTGGGGCTGATTCAGTGAGTGGAACCTTCTCTTCTGAGTCAGCACTGAGTCACTGGTGGGGCTCAGTGCTATGGGCCAAGGTGTTTCCAAAGAAGTGTTTCCACTAAAGTACAAACCAAGCTCCAGCTGAGGACTGAACTCAGCTCTCTTCTGCCAAGACAATGAGTGCAACAGCTTTACATGGGTAAAAATTCAGAAAGTCAAACAGTCTTTTACTTCCTGCATCTAGAAACTAGATGATTTCATTTAATTATTAAATATTAAAACCTCCACATCAGGCAGTGACACTGCTCTGTCTTGCCAGGGCATCAGTCTCCTCATCACTTCCATACACAGAGAATTGGAGCTCTAGCCTTCCTCCTCCCACCCACACTTGCTTTACCAAACAGAGCCATCCACAGGATTTATACTCCACCACCACAGATCCTCTTCCTTCCCTGTGAGATGGAGCTGGAAGCACTGGGTGTGTGGCCCCACATAAACCCAGTTATCCCCTAGAAAAGCCTTCAGTCACAGTAACAGGGCAAAATTATGAGGGTAAGGGTAGGAAATGCTGCAAGATCTCTAGAGCTCAGGACTTGAACTCTTTCCTTCCTTACCACAGGTTTTTGTTCCTACAGAGTCTTCAGAGCAAGCACAGGCTAGAAAGGTTATATGCAAATATGTAAACCCTTGCAAGAGTTCATCTCTGTTTAACAGGCTGTGTGGGAAAAAAAAAAAAAAATGTTGTTGTGTTTAGGTTCCTAGGCACTGAATAGTGAAAGAGACCACTGAATGGTCCCTTTATCCATTATACCTGCCAGGACAGGAGAAATTGCTTCAGCTCTTACCTGGTGCCTGGGGCCAGACACTGTTTCTATCCTGATTTCACTTAAGCCCTTCTATGTGCCATCCTCTGGAATACCCAGTGGGAATTCCTGAGGGTTCAACATGGGCCACACTACCCCCCTCAGCCCCAAACTCTCCTTCTTTTCACCACCACTCTGCCCCTCTTGTGGTGCTCATGCTGCCACCACAGCATCTTGGCCACTGGCCTCCAAAACCCTGTCAGCTCTCTGGGGGAAGCACAGCCCCCAGGCTGCTGAAAAAGCAGCCAGTGCTCAGGGCTCTGTCAGATGGTACCAATAACTGATGCTTAAATCCAGAGCAGACACCCAGTTCCTCAAGTCTTCCAGCTGTTGGCACCATGGGATCAAGCCCACAATCAGAAAGTTGGTCTGAAAGAATAAATTCCACAGGGAAATGCGCAGGACTCACAGCTATCATGCTGAATATACAAAGCTGAAGAGGGTACATCTCACCATAACTTCTTTTGCCTTCTCTGGTGGCTCATTTCCATACAGCCTTACCCTGCAAGAAAGAAAAATATCCCAATAGTCTGCTCATACCAGTGATAGCTTTAGGTGGACAGATAACAGTACAAAAATCCTTAAGGATAATTTTAGGCCATCCATAGGCTGCATTTTAGAGGTCTGGTCCAGCTGCCTAACTGTATGTTAGATTGTCATATATTTACATACTAAGTACACGTGGCTTTCTCACCAATGCAGCTAGAAAACCATGCTCACTAATCTCCAATTTTAACTCGGCAAAACCTTTTCTTTTTTTCCCATAGGAAAATGCCTGTTCCTGAAATATATGCATATATATTCTGCATGAACAGATTGATTGAATCAAATCTTCTAAGAGAGTGCAAACACACTTCCTAGGGAAACCTGGCTGGTTTCCTGCTAGCTCCTGTCCTCCCTGGGAGCCTCCCTGGTGAGCAGCATGTCTGGGCTCACAGGCTCCCTGCTGCAATCATCACAGGGAGCCCTGTCCTTTTCTGTTTAAAATAGTGAAATGAAAATCTTTCTTTTATTAATTAAATGAAATTTCATGTTTCTGCTCTGTGGGTAGTGAAAAATTCCAAGATAGTTAATTTTAATACAGAAACGATGAGAGGGTGGTGATAAACTTGCCCATTTCTCCCTCTACAGGAATTTGAGGTTCTGATGAGCCCTTCTTACACATCATTGCTTATTCCATTGCCCACCTCTGGCTGGGTAAAGACAACTGGTGGAAATCCAAACCTGACAAATTAACTTTTGAAAAAAGTTAAACGAACAAACTTATGGGTTTAACAACAAACAGGAGCCTGGATTCCCCAGAGACCAACCATAGAGAGCAGCTGGCAATAAAACCTGATTGCATGTGGAAGTGGTTAGGAAAACACAACAAAACAATAATACAACTTCAGCACACAAACTCAAACTTCTAATCTCACCCCAGCCTTGGGAAAAAAAAATAAAAAATCAAGTAGCAGAAAGAACAACTCAATTTTTAAGCAGCACTTTTCGACCGTGAATCTCAGAAAGTTTAATGAAGTTAAAAGTTTTACAAATAGAAAAACACACATAAAAAAACAGGAAAAAAAAAAAAGGAATATGAGCAGTCCAGTGGTAGGTGAGCAGGGAATGTTTCACAGCCCAGCACCCAACCTTCAAGAATTTATCAAGGTGAGTGAAAGACTCAGGTTCTTGGGGCATAGACCTTGTGCTCTTCAGTGGTGCCTATGAGCCCTGGGCTGTTCTGATCCCACTGCCAACAGGCAGAACAGCCCTTGACGGTGGCAGGATTTCCAAGCAGCAAGGTTTTCAGCTGGACTGATACCAGCATGATCACCCTCTCCCTCCTAAAAGCCACTTATATGGAGCCTTCCTCTTTAGGGACACCTTTTGTGGCTGGTATCTGCATCCCTCTGGGTGAAGGTGCAACCATGAAATATTTTTTTGGTCTTAGAGTAGCCTCCATTCCAACGACACATTTCCTACATGGGGAAATGACTGAAGCTTGACTTTGCCCATCCCAGAGAACAGTCAAAAAGCCCAGAGACATCTGCCCAGGATCCTGAGGCAGCACTTTAGCTGCAAGCATTGTAACATCTGGGCCAGCATGAGATAATGTTTTGGCTATCTGCTTGAGGTAATTTGCATGACGAGCACATCATCCCTTTGTGGCTGGTGTTAACATTTTGGATTAGGGCTGTAAAGGGTGTTGAGAGAAACGAAGTAGACATCTGGTCATACTGTTGGAATTTATGTGGGAAGCAAGAGAAGTATCTTCAAACCACCAAAAACAAGATTTAAACATAGAAAAGGGGGGAATAATATCACAGTTCAGCAGGCCAGGAAGGCAGGTATGAGGAAGCTGAGTTTTCCAGCATGCATTTCACCACTGCTGGGCAGTGTAAGTGCAAGAAGCATTTCCATGCTGAAAGATACAGAGGGATTCTCTAAACCACTCGTGCAGACAACAGTGTGATAAAATTCTCTGTGGCGAGAAACAGACTTCCAGAACAGATTAAAACAGTTCTTTAAAAAAACCCACAAACTCTGCCTTGACATAGCCTTGCAACAAGCATGACACATCCACCCCTCCTTGCAGCAAAGGCATTTAGGGTAGGTGTTGAAGATAAGCTTGGTATCAAAGATGAGCAAATTAATTTTTATACTGATTTTTTTCAGCAGTTGAGAGTCATCCTTTTTTGGTTTTGTTGCTGCCATTTCTTTGATGCAATGGCTGGGAAACCTGTGGGAAGATAACCCAGTTGTTTTGGTTCCAAGACAACAGCTGAGCCACCAGATCATGGTATCTTTCTGCACAGAAAGGGCAGTTACAGACACAAGAAAAATATCCCATATTGAAAACAAATCAGAGAAGAAACTTAACATTTATAACTTTTCTAACAGGATTTTTTTGCTCATTTGTTGATAACAGGTAGATATTCGAAGGGAGGGAAAAGAAGCTGATTACAATGGAAAAAATATTAAAAAAAAATAATTCTCAGTTTACTCAAAAGCTCAGAATTCACACTGCTCAGAAAAGTGGCAGCTCCAGCAACCAAGGCATTCTCCAAACCCAGACATTTATTATAAATATTATCTGCTGTTTAAAAGAAAAATGTCTTCCAGTAGAGGACATGTTGCCTCTTGAAGGGAAGGAGTTTCCCCACAGTCCTAAAAAACAATCTTACTTTTTAAATTTATAGGCCTACACTTATTTGAGGCAGAGAAAATTTACTCAGTCATTATGACTTGTGTTTTGAATGATGCATTGTTTTAATCTGCAAGGAAACTTCTCCAAACTTTGGAAGTCAGAGACCCAAATCCTTAATTTTAAAGTTAATACTCAATATGGCCACCTTTGTCACAAAAGGGACTTGCAGATTAGATAGGCACCACTGATAAATCTGAGATAGAGAAAGGAACTGAACCTAAAATTTCTAGAATTTAGAGAGCACTTAGAGTGCTTTGAGAACTGAATGATCAGCTTGAGCAAAAACAGCCAGTACCCATGAACTCATAATGCCCAGTCAAACTGAAGACCAAAAAAATAAAAAGTTGGCTTGTCTTGCACTTCCAAGTGAAATTCCAATGTCCCCAAGGCTGAAAGCGAGTGCTTGCAAAACTCAATATAGAAATCCTCTGCACCTTCATATTTTATTTGAGTTCCTGAGTTAGGAGCAGATGGGTTTTGCAGATTTAAATCTTTGGGGTTTGACTGCTTGAGGTGCACTTAAATACTTCTCACTGCTGCTATTATAATGAACATATTTCACCAGTTAATAAGGTAACAAACTTTGAAATGTAAGCATATGGGCAGCGTGGGAATTCAAGTGAACTTGTGTTTCTGTGGGATGGAACAGCCTTGTGCCATCAAAGGTGAAAATTGTTAATGGCTAGAAGTCCAACATCTGCTACACCACCTTCACATGGTTTCATGTGAAAACAAAATCCATATGAATCCCTGGCAGGAAGCAGGACCTCGTGAGCCCTCTTCAGGCTCACAGGATGCCCTGGCCATCCCTGCCTGGCACATGCCCAGCCTCCAATTTCACCTGTCACATGAAGCAGGGCTGCACAGCGCTTCAGTAAAATACCAACCTTTTACTTTTCCTGCTTTTAAATTACATCGTTATTTAATATTTTAGGGACATAATATTCTTAAATTAATATAGATTTCTATTTTACACTTTTTCCTGTAATAGCAGAAAGCTTCTGAGAAAAAAGACTGTTGCTGAGACTGATTTTGCCTCACCATCACTTTCTTTACCATCATTCTTTTTAATAAAACAGTAAACAATAGGCAGTTTTTAATTTTATCAGTGTTCACCCTGAAAACAATACTCAAAAACTTCCCCAGCAGGCAGAAAATGAAGAACCTTCTCACCCTGAAAAATTTGTATCTGATTTGCAATAATTTTTCCTTAAAGGCTTCCAAACTTTTTAATATACAAAACAAATATTATAGACACATTCTTCTCATTAGAAAGGACCCTGCCTCGCATCCCTTCATATTTTAAGAATATAAATTGTGGAAACTTGCACATTCTGGTGCCCTAATGAGTCTTAAGGCAGCGGTCATTCCTCTAGCTAAGGTGACTGTATTGGTTAGGGTGTGTAGGTACTTGCATAGATGAGTTGTTTGAAAACCTTCTATGATTTTTTAACAGCTATAATTAGAAACACTGGCACAGTTGAGTAAATCAGTGCAGCCACACCAGTGCTGGACAGTGATACAAATGTGCCTCCCTCCCTCAAGGAAGAAGAAACCACACATACATAACTCTGCTGGTTAAAAAACCAAAAATTTCCATACCTTTAATTCGTTAGAAAGAATATGCAAAGGCCAAGCCCTGGGAGAGAGCTGTGGTAACAGAGTTAACTGGCATTTCCATGGATAAATTTCATCAAGAGCCTATTTATTAAGTGAATGTGGGTGTTGGTCACCTGACTCAGTACAGATTCTTCCAAGAGCTATTTTACAAATTACTGGGAAAAACAGGTACCTCCAGGGCACAACTGCTTCATCCTAAGGAGGAAAGATAAAGCATGACAGGTAAATCACACCCAGCAATGCCTGTTCTCTCCACTGACTGCAACTGGAGCCCAGGGAGATTAGCTCTGATGAAAACACCTTCTTCAGATATCTGTAGACATGAAGAGAATGCAACTTCATTCCTGCTCTAGCTAAGGCTCCAAGACACCACAACCAACAACAAATGCTGATTTAGAACAGAAATCTCCCACTTTAGGGCAAGAGCTGAACCAATAATGAACTGAAGCAGAGTTATCACTTACTACATCCATAGGGCACATCTGCTGCTCCACAAGCAATCCCAAAGGCTTTTGGCCAGACTGCCTGTGTGGCAAAAGGTTGGATGACTCCTAGTGGCTAAACCACATCCTGTCACTGGTCAGGAAGAAACCTGAGGACTTCCAAGTCCCTTGAGGACAAATTACTCAGAGAAAAATCTATAAGGGTTTTATTAGCAGTGGTAGTAGTATTTAAAATGTAAGTGCTTTAAAATAGCATGACAAGGAAGGGTGGATTCAGGGAGTTGACATCTGACAGATGTTGGTAGTTAAGAAAAACTCTGGAATCCAGCCCAAAGACTCACTGACTGAAATAGGCTTGACACCCAGATCTAACCAGGAAAACAAATGCCCAGATCCCTCCATCCTCTGGTGCCTGGGTGCCAGATGTGTCAGTGTCTAGTCAACAGCAGAGAGGCCACAAAGTACTTCTTTGCTGTTACAAACAAAACCCAGTCCTAGCATGTGTCATTTAATAAATGTGCCTTTCAGTCCTTAATGTTGTGGTTCCCAAACCAGCCCAAGCAGCAGGAAAGGAAGATTAGTGTCTTTCCAGAAAGGATGCAGCAGTGAGTCACAATCTCAGCGCTGCTGTGAGTCACTTCAACAGTGCTGCTGAATGGCTCAGCAATGAACATAAAGCAACAAAACATTCCCTTTGCATTAAAGATCAGAGGCAAATCCCCAAATCCAGACTGGGAGATGCCTGTGGCCTAACCCTGTATCCAGATAAGAGCTTCCCCTCTGCTTCTGCTCATTTTTGTGATGACAGGAAGCAGAGAGGAGCAGAAACATGGGACAGCTGGACTGTAGCTGTGTTTGAACTCTGCCCCATCACCCACTGGAGCATCCAGTCTGTGACAGTCCTTGACAGTCATCCCTGCACCTCTCTGGGAGGAGCATGGTGTCTGTGACTTGGGGCAGGATGACCCTGCCCGGTCACAGGGTCAGAGGCAGGAGATTTTCCTTGCCTTCCAGTGGGCAGAAAAAGCCATCCTCATTGGGACAAATCTCTAATAAAGATCTCTTTTCTTAATCTAGGTCCAAACAATATGCCTGGGTTGTAGTCAACATCTTTCCTGTAAACAAGTGACTTCCCTGATCAGGGGTTGGACCTCCACTGGAAAGCCTTCATGATTTCTGCTAGCAATGTCACTTTACTTAAGTTCTCAGCTTAAGCTCAACTCAGATGGTAAAACGATCTCAGAAAAAGGTAATTCTAAAGACATTGCCTGCTAAACTAGCCAGATCATTCACCATGCCCCAACCTTTCTTCTGAAGTGCATCAGAGTGAAGTGAAACTAGGTAGATAGACCTGAAGGTTTCCAGCAAATGAATCCTGTAGGCAAATCTAAGCCTTTTCAACAAGACATCTCTGTTGTTTCTGAGAAGATTTTACATACAGATAAAGCAGCAGCTCAAAGCTTAAAGAAATCACAGCAGTTCTTGGCAGGATATAATAGAATACCTTGAATTTAGAAGGAGACCAAAAATACCTTCCATTAGATAAAAACTCCAAATCACAAATTCTACTTCACACTTTCAGATTACATATTTTAGTGAGTAAGTAAAAGTGAGCAGGGAACAAACCCTTCTCATCAGTGAGAGACTCACCTGGAGGCATTATCCAGTTACTTCTGGATGACTGCAATTCAAGGATTACGTCATTGCACCTCAAGTTCAAATTCCCTTGGAAAAGGAAGGAGAAGCTTGCATGCAAGAAAAAAAATATCTAGAAAACAAAGGTTTGAATTCAGATTGTACATGAGTTGTATTTCCAGCTGTTTCTGTCAGTACTTTGCTGCCAGTAAGCCCCACTCCTTTGTCTCCCCTTTTGAAAATATTTTATAATATTGAGTTTATGGAAAAGACAAAGAAAAGAGTTGCTCAAACCTTTTCTTTACTATTTAATTTTCAGCAAGGTACATAATAGTTCAAAGAAAGTGGTATCCAAGCAACAGGTTTGAAAGGGGCAAAGTATTATAAGATTGTTCAGTCAATTATCATAGCCTGAACATGCTGTTAACTGGCATAATTGCCTTTGATGCAAAACACACTTTTTATAGTTAGAAATAATCACAGAATATCCAAAAACTATATTAATCATGAAGAACACTGTCTCTTGCAGTATTCTTCTCACCCCCAGCTCATACCCATACACATTTCCTCCTCTAGCCAGTACATCTTATTTCACAGGAACTAAAAGCTGATACCTTGAAACAATATATTATTTTGATTTTCAGCTAACTATAACCAGAAAAGTGATATTTCTTCAAAACATATATATACATAAATATACCTTCATTCAAAACATATTTAACGTCACCTCTGTCTCTCTGAATGGACTAAAAATACTTTTCTATTGTTTTCTTCCCTTAGTTCCATGGAACTGACATAGCTGAAAGATTATGGGTAGGATTCTACATGAGCATTATTAAAGAAACCACAGAGAATCTTTTTGATCAGAAGAATATAACTTAACCATGGCCTAAGCGTTCCCCTGTGATCGCTGAGTCAAGGTTACAGGTGATGGATGATTCACAAGCCAGAAACAACACAGCTTGACTTTTGGTGTTTCCATGGTTGGCAGATAGATAATCTCTATTCCTGCAACGAACACAGTTGATGGAAAGACAGCAAATGGATAATCTTAGAATGCTGTACCTGCAGATCTGGGCAGCAGTCCTGGAAACATTCACACTTAACAAGCACAGTGCTGTTCAGACATGTAAAATGGTGTGTATGTGCTTGGAGAATTAGGCTTTGGTTCAAAAGCCGGAACTGCACCTTATGATGTGACAGTGCTCCCTCAAAACTGCCACAGACGGGGCTGTTTCCCACACAGAATTAAAAATGAGAAGTCTTATCCCAAAGGAAGGTATTTGGCAGTCAGAAATGAGCAGACAGGTTACCAGGCAGCAAGAGAGCATCAGTGAGGAGATACAGCAATCAACCTTCCCTCCCTGATCCAGAGCTTCTCTGGCAGAGCCTGATCCCTTCCCTGTGGCAAACCAACTACTTGGGCACAGTTTATGGAAGCACAGAAAGGAAAGAAGGCTTATGGCATCTTCCTGGCTCCTAGCAGAACTTTTTGTCTCAAATCTCTTCCTGTCTGCATTCCCCTGTGCCAGAGAGATCCTGGCTACAAGGATGGGGTGACTCTCCCTTGCTCCCAGCCTGCAGCTCAGGGCAGGGGCACTGCAGGGTCCTGGCAGCCCCTCCCTCTCAAATCCTCCTCTACTTGGCACCAAGGGATCCTATACACTTCCATGATGATTTCATCAATCCCTTATGAAGGGGCCAGTTGAAAAATTGCCTTTTGTCTCAAATAGGAGACAAAACTTTGTCTTTTCTGTCATACATCAGTACGCAAAGTGTAAGGAATGAATTACACTTGGAGATGAATACAGAGAAAGTAACTTATCATGGGCCAGCCTCACAGCCAAACCTGGTTTGGCTCCAAGGTGATTTCTGTTTTCCACTCAGCTGGTTCAAGTCAACCTAAGCCTTGGGATAATTCACGGCAATCAAATTGTATGGCAAGCCACATTTTTTTTGGAAGAAGATTTCCAAAAAGTATCTTTAATGTGGTATAAGGTCTTTCCAATAGCTGTCAAATCTGATACCACTTGATTTAAAGAAGAAAACACTTTAAAATGTTCCTCATGTAAAAACTCCATGACAGTTTTCGTCATTGTTGAGAAAAGATGCTTTCAAAATGCAAAATCACAAATGGAAGATTCAGCAAATCTGGCATCACCTTGACTACAAGCAAACAAAGCAGAATTCCGTCAGGGAAAGTAAGTAAGGAAATGTTGCATTATTTGTGGAATGCACATTAACACCAACCACCCAAGGCATACCAAATACCCTTTAGACAGATATATCAACAAGAATAGGGAAGATGGATCTTGATAGGGATGAACAAAATGCTCAAAACAAAGCTGGGGACAACAGTGACTGTGCAGAAGGTGACTGCAAACTGCACATCAGCACCAGAGTCTGAGGAGAGGGACCCACTGGTCAGAACTCATGTAAATAAAACTATAAAGGAATCATAAGCTAATTTTGCATGTGATACCAAAAGTGGCAAGAATGAGGAAAGTGTTATCAACTTAAGACACGCTCTCTAAACATGACACAGAAAACAGATGATGATGATGATGATGATGATTACTATTATTATTATTCACTTGTGTGCTCATCCCCCTTGAAGCATAAGGGACTGTATGTTCTGATGAGAGGTCAGGTCTCAACAATTACCTTGGGGAGTAACAATCCAAGTTGTTCAACTCTTATTCTAAAAGTCAGTCTGAAAAATGTTACTATACCTCTTTAGCATCTCCTGTAAACTCAATATCTGATACACTGCATATCTTTAATATAGTCCTGCCACCAAGCAATGCACCAGTAACTGATTTCAGACCAATTTTTCTTTGTTGATTACAAAGTGGTTTTAAATTAGAGCTCCCACTTTGAGACTGTGTACTTTGTAGAACCTAAAATGTCATAATTTTTAGTAAAATTCTGAAAGCACTTACAAAGTAGTGCACAAATGGATGCCACAGGACTAAATGCAAACAGCTCTGTCCCAAGCCAATAACCAATACATAATTGGCAGGTGCTGCTTAAGCTTGCCACCTACACAACAAAGTTTGACAGTGGATGAAAGACAAGTAGTATACTTGTGTTCCACCTCAAGACCTCTGAATTCAGTGTTGGGGCTGATATTTGGGAACAGACTTTGCAAAAACACAGTACAATGAAGTATTTGAGAAGCTTGGCTGTACTTCACTCAGCTGAAGTGGCACACCAAACTCTCTGTACTAAGAGAAGGAGCTCGTAGCAAAGGATTTATTGTGCAACTGGGATGTAGATTATAGCAATTCCGTTCTCCTCTGCATTTCAGATATCCTACTTGATTGCACAAGCACCTCTATCCTTGAAACAGGGAGATCCCATCCTTAAAATGATAACACCACCTCAGAGCAGTGTTGTAAAATAAATACATACAGTCTAATATGCATCTGCCAAAACTGTGACACCTGACTCAATAGCAGAACCTTATGTGGATTTACAAGTTCACCTTCCATAGTCATCCTCCCAACAGATTCTCTGTTTCAGCCTTGAAATTTCTTCTTCCTTGCCTTAGATGCCTGCGGTTGGTAAAGCTTCCTGGAGGTGCAAGATCCCACACCTTGCTGTTCAGGCTTAATTCTCTTAGGACTCCTGGAATCTGAGAACAATCCAGTCCCACAGGATACCCCTGGAAGTCCAGACCAACGAGGATCAAACCTCTGTGCAAAGATGATGAGTTTAATTCCATTCTTGCAGCTCAGCACAGGAACAGCTCCAAGGCTGACTTAGGGAAGGAGTGCCATGGGAAATGGCACCTTTAGGATTTACCAGCCCCTTTTGGGGGCTGTTTGGGCAGGGAGTCAAAGGACAAAGAGAATCAGGGCATGGGGCTCCAATGCACCACTGGCTTAGAGACTCTGCTGGTTCAGACACCATTCTCAGCATCTTCTTCCAGAAAGAATTCACATTTTTCTTATAAAATGGTTATTTCAGAAGCCTCTTTCAGATCATATCTCCACATAATCCTACACCCTAATTGTACTTCATTTCTTTAATGCAGTGTTAAGTCTTCAGGCACATTTAAAGGCTAGAAAGAACATTAACTGTTTTGTACCTACGAAGCAAATTTTTAGGAGACATTTTGATGACTTTGTACCATAGAGTTCAGTTAGAATTTTCTTTCTAAAAACAAGTAAGTCATCAACATTATTAAAATATGAGTATTAAATCTTTTAAGGCATTTAGATAAGTTTGTGGCTAGAAATAGAAGAGTTATACGGTTTTTAGGAAAAACAGGATATCCAAAACTGTGCCATGGTTTAAAAGATAACTTTGACTGAGCAAAGGTCATTACTTCATAACCCATCTATCGGTCCAAGGCTAGAACCCACATATTCTTTGACAACCTCAAAACAATTCAGACCTAAAATTATCTCATACATAAAAATTCTTAAAAATTTATCAGTCATCACTGATTCCCCTCAAGTGTGGCAAATTCATTTGTGTTTATGAAAGAAATTAATTGCATTGGAACATGAATGAGAGGCAATAAAGCATTAAACAAAAGATGTAATTGAAAATCTGACAAGTTCAACACAAAGCCTGTTAAACACATTTGCTCACATTTGGTAAATCACATCATATTTCTCTGCAGAGCCACAGAGCTGTGGATGAGCTTACACAAAAGTTAAGGGGCCAAGCCCACAAATCACCACTCAAGCATTATCCCCATAATGCAAACATTCCTGTTCCTTTTAAGGTTTCTTGTAATGTGAATAAAAATTACCTTCAGAAAACAGATTCTGGCAGGATGAATGGATACTGACTAGAAGTTTAACTAAAGAAATGCTGTTGTGGTTCACAACACAACGAAGCTGCAGTGAACACCACCAGACCCTTGCCGTCCTCTGGGGAATGCAGAGGAGCTCAACTCTCCAGCAGCAGCCCACAGGATCCAGGAAGCACCAGCAGATGGTGCTCTGAAACCAGGCAGGTTTCTGAGAAAAGTCAGCTTCTATGAATTGAAATTTGACAAGCACAGAGGAGAAAATATTTTCAGTGAAGATATCACAGTAATATAATAAATTATGCCTTCCTTCAGAGAAAAACACAGCACCATAAAAGAGTAATTTTCCCCCCAACTCATCTGCTTTCAGGTGATGCTGCTTTAATTATAATAGCACTGTTTTTTTCCAGAGCACACCAGTCATTGTGCAGCAATCTCCTCCTTATTCATTGAAGTATCTTCAAGGCATCATTCCTTCTTGATACTTCACAGATTTGCCTTGGAGGCAACAACAGTTCAAGTCATTCATTTATGAAACCAAAGATATTCGCAGTGTTGTCATAAATTGTGAAAAATTTGGGTACATGATTCCAGTGCCTTCTTTTATCCTTTTGCTTGGCAGCACTGATTGAATGGATCTCACACTTGATTTTTATTCATTTATTCTCTATTTAACAGCTTCCAGAGTAGGACTGGCTTTCAGCACATACAGGTGCAGTCACACAGCTGCAGAAGGATGGAGCACCACCTGAAATGAACTTCAATATTGGAGAGCCAGAGTGGGATCACTAGAGGAAAAAAATGGTGAAAAGTCAAATCAAGATATTTAATTTCACTTATAGAAAGTGATCATGGACTCAAGCCTGACAGAGGTCAAGAAGTGTTGGGATTTTTGGGGTGTCCTTGATGATCCTGATGGGTCCCTCTCAACTCAGCATGTTCTGTGATTCTATGAAAAACTACAACAGAAAATGTGACTTGAAGTCCCCAAAGAGGCAAATCTCCTCACTGGGAGCACAGAAGAGATCCCCACCACATTAGCTGTTCTTTGCAGAACAACAGCAACGTGCAACGACCAACCAATGTGCTCTAGTCAGCCTGGGCAAGACTAACTGATCCAATGAAGGAAAAAGCAAACAAACACAAAAAAACCACCCCGAACACCACATATAGTTAAAATGTAGATATTTGATACACATTTCTAGATTTATTTGTTTGCAGAAGTGTATTTTATGTTCGCTAAACCAGGAGCCAAATCCTTCTAAAGACATCAAAGTATGAGGTATGTGGCTTAGGAATCATGTCATCTTTAACTAAATATTAAATCATTAGATGCCTCTCCTGGGACTCAGAAGACCTGAGTTGCCTGGCCCAACTCAGGTTTTTGGTCCATGATAAGGCACCCCAGCTGCCAGCAGGGAGGTGAATCAGCAGCAGAGGGGATGGAAGGGCAGCACCGAGTCCTGGAAGGAGCAGAGGCAGCTTTGCTGGGCTGGAGCAGCAGGGACAAACAGGGCTGAGGAGAAAGGAGAGGGACAGGTCTGAGGTGCTGACACCCCAGGCAGAGCTGCTGGGAAGAGGTGTGGAGGAAAGGGAGAAGGGTGGGAAAGAGAAGGGGGATGCAGTATCCTGGATGGAAACAGCCTGGGAACAACTGAAAGAGGTAACCCATTACACCACTCCATTAATCCTAATTAACAACCCTGGATATCAAAGACTTAATTTGTGTAGAGTTTGAGCTTGACACTTCTGGCTGGTTTGGATAAGCTCACAGACAGGAGTGGGATTTCAGCCTCAGGGACTGCCAACCCATAGAGCTCATCAGAATCAGGTCTGTTTAAGGTGGTCTGTGTACATATGGAGGGAGTGTGCAATATTTTTCTTCTCCAACTGAAGAGTCCCTCCTTTTCCTGTCCATTTCAAAACACAGGTTAGACCAGCTTTGAGGACATAATACCTTACAAAGCTGTTCACCTGCAAGGACAGATTTCCCCCTGCACTTTTCTGTGTCAGTTCCTAGCCAGCTATTTTACATCAAGATTTGTCTTTGGCAACCAGTTTCACAATGAGAATATTCACACCTAACTTCTCTCACCACAGCATTCAGCTCCAGGCAGATAAAGAGCTGCAGTGGCAAAGTGGGCACTGTTCAGTGGGGATGCAGCACTTGCCTCCCACACTGGGTCACAGTAAAGTTCCCTTTTTATTTACTTGTGATCAATACAAGAGAAGCAGAGAACACACCTCACTCACTGCACCAGAACTTATATTAATTTGCTGTATCAGTAGAACAATTCATGTGTTTAGTACTCATTAGTTCCTATGATCTCTCCCTTATCATTAAACTTCTCTCTGATGCCCTGCCTGATTTTAATAGGTCCTTAAATTAGGGAAGGACTGTACATTCTGAGCCACATCTGTTTCCACTAAGATTTTTTATTCTATTGCCTGTAAAATATTTCTGTATGTTTCAAAGTGAAAGGTCAAAATTTATCATGAGGTTGTTTCCTCCTACTGAAGCACTGTTTTCCCACCAAGTCATTGATTTGCATGCAATCAGAAAGCTCCCCTTGCTTAATATCTTTGTCAATCCTAAATCTTTCATTACCTAGATGAAGAAAACAGATGATCTATCATTTGACATTGTTCCTGGATTAATATTTACATCATCTCCACTAGAGTTAATTGCCTACATTTTTTCTCTTGGAGTAATCGTAGCGACAACGGGTCATGTGGTTATGTTGCATATATTAGATTTTATCTCAACTTTAACTGATGCAAGGAATTCACATTTGATGTCTGCCTCAGTTTCTTGGACAAGGGCATGCGTTTGGATCACAGATCAGCCTTGGGGGTCCCAATATAAACCTCTTCCCCTCATGAACAATCTTTCAGCTCTTCATCTATAGCAGAAAAGTATTCTTTCATTCCACTGGAACATTCTACCTTTAGTCTTGCTTTGTTTTCATTTATTCCCAACATCATTGCTATCAACTTCTACTGGTACAAGAGATCCCTCCAGCACAAAACCCAGCACTTTCCCCAGGACATGATGCAGAATATGATGGGTTTAATTTCACTTTCTACCACATCAGGAAAAAGCTCTGAATTGTGAGAAGCAGGCAGTGGATATAGAGTTTGTTCAATAGACAAGAGGAGCATTTTGCAGCTGCACATTTCAACTAAGGGCCTCAAAATATAAAATAAATTTCACAAGAGCCTTGCTGAGCTAGGGTTTTGTGAGGTCCATTTAATTAAGGTTTAGTTGATGAATGAGGGTAATGTTTGGGGTTTTGCAGTCACAACAGTGACAAACAACTATATTTCTCATTTATTGTGGGAAATTCATGATGTTCTGAAGAATTTTATAATAAGTTGTGAAGACAGTCCTGGATAATGTTTTTCACACCAGAAAAATTTAAAATACCTGCAACTCTATTGTGTCAAGCTATAATTGATTTCATATTGACCAAATGTGTCACAAATTTGTATCAAGGTACTGAGGAGCAAACCACAACACAAAAGCAGAAGAGAACAATTGTGTGGAAAATAAGTGACAGGTTTATTGAACCAACTTTATCTGATATTGCATGGGAAGATGACTCTCCATTCAGGCAGAAATTATGCACACAAAAAAACATCCTTGAACTAGGAAAACAGTCAATTAGCGCACTCAGGTTCACAGATGTTTTAATCAAGTGCAGTCTAGATGACTGAAACTATAACTGTTTGCTATCCTGAGTAAAAGACATCAAAATAAATCTTCAGCATTAAATCCTGACATGAATATGGACCATCTAGTAAGGCAAAAATTTACAATAAAATCAGCATAGGCATTTTTTGACAATTCAATTAGCTTAAAGGAACATATGTTTTTACACAGATCACCAATCTATCACTTTTAGGACCTAAAAATCCTTTTCCATTTACCACTAAAAAAATCAATTAGTATATACCTCAGGCAATACAGAAATCCCAAGAATATTAGCCACATTCTTATGATTGTATAATCTTATGAAATAATAATTTCAAATCTTTTTGGGGATTGGAAAGAGGACAGCATTTGGAGAGTGAAAGTGAAGGATACATCAGATCCTCCTGGATGGTGTAGGCAGAGCTGCTCTGCCTTGGGTCTGTCCTGGTGGCCTGAATAGTCCTGGGAGATTCATGTCACCACCCCTTAAAAGCACAGGTCGAGTGAGATGTCATGCAAATGGATCAAAACTGCTGGACTCGGGTGGTGGAAATGCAGAGTTTCCTGTTTGCTGCAGAGAAAAAATCCCCACAAATCTCAGCAGACTGAAGCAGGGGTTGAAAAATGGGGTAATGAAAGTAGGGCAAGGTAAATCGTAGAATGCCCTGGGGCATTGGAAGGGAAA
The DNA here is from genome assembly GCF_963662255.1 of Cinclus cinclus. NCBI lineage: Eukaryota > Metazoa > Chordata > Aves > Passeriformes > Cinclidae > Cinclus > Cinclus cinclus. The sequence continues at coordinate 111,970,191 of NC_085047.1, forward strand.
AGAAAGATCCTCCAGCTCCAGCCCTCCGCCATGGGCAGGGACACCTTCCACTATCGCAGGTTGCTCAGAGCTCCATCCCACCTGGCTTTGAACACTTCCAGGGACGGGGCAGCCTCTGGGCAACCTGTGCCAGGGCTTCACCACCCTCACACGGAACAATTTATCCTGAATATCTAATTTAAACCTACTCTCTTCCAGTGTGAGGCCATTCCCCCTTGTCCTGTCACTGGGCTGTGTCAGTCCTGTCCAGCCAGTCGAGGGCTCCCACTAGTGCTGCTCTTTATTTCAGTTCCATCACTTGAATAAGGAACTAAAAATAGGGGATTATTAAAGAGAGGGGAAAGTACAGTAAGAGAAAGAAGCTGTCATAAGGGTTAGGCTCACAGATACTTTCACCCTCAATACATCTGCTGTAAACCTGATCCATGCTGTCAATTCCTCAAAGCTAATAAAAAATCTGGAAATTATATCATCTGGAAATCTTGTTGAAAATATTCAAATGCTATTGTCATCGCCCAATGAAGAATTGCAACATTTTGTGAAAAACAAAGTTTTAGCAAGAGTTCTGGAGAAAGGTGGAGGTCAGGATGACCTGTTCCTGCTGCCTGTGGTTCCTTTTAGGGGCATCCATGGCCATTTTACACCTGGTCCTCCAAATTCATGGTGTTGGGACACAAAAGGTATCTAAGGCCAAGGGGAAATTGATCTAGTTAAAATATTTTTTGGGGGGGAGAGGGGTGAAATTGATCTGGATAAAATTTTTTTTGGGGGGGGTAGGTGTTTGGTTTGGTTTTTCTCTTTAAATCAGAGCTGCAAGATGAGGATCCAGCTCTTAAAAAGAAATCACGGAGGACTGGCTGTTGGATTGGGCAGTAGCAGGTAACACTGGAAAATGAGTCTTGGGAACACAGTTAAAGCTGGCATATCTGGAAGCAAATATTTCCATAATTGGTAACTTAAGCTGGTTTGTACGAAATAGAAATCTGCACATCTTAATAATAAGCGCTTTTCACCAGACTATCTTTGTGTAGAACTGAGAATTTCTAATGTTGGAACCTTTGTAATATTCCAGCAAAGTTCACATCTTTTGAAGCATATCTTCTAACAGAGTGAAGTACACCCCTGACTTGGGTTTCCTTTTCTAGCAAGCCTGATGAATATGCATTAGTAAGAGCTACTTATTGGGGATCTATGAGCTGTTTGGTCTGTGTGCACAAGAACCAGATATCTAAATAGGAAGGGGCCACAGGAAGAAATTTTTACTTTTGGATTAGATAAAAACATAGGACACAAATAATATCTTTGTATTTTCTTATCTTATTTTGTATTATATTAAAATTTGTATCTAGTCTGGTAATTTCCAGGCTCATGTCCTGCATTCATTATTAAATACATGCTTTATATTTGTTTCCTGTGTATCATGATTTGGCTGGCATGACGACTTGGGGGAGCAACCAGAGTACTAAGGAGTCTACTGAGAAAATTGTAAAATGCCAACTAGCTTACATTTTAAAAGTCTGGAAAAAAATTATGATGTAATTCCACTGGAGCATGTGATAGAGATATTTGTAACTCTTCATATCTCTTGGCACAAGAGCACAACAAAATGTAGAGCTCGGAATGAGAAAGCCACACAAATCCAGATGAGAGACAAACCTTTTGTGTGGAACCATGCAGCAATGACCTACTTAATACATGGTTAATTTTCTGATTTTTTTTTTTTTATTAAACCTTTAATTCAGGCTTGTGCAAATATAGATTTTTAAGTATTTGCTATTCACTAAATGTATTCTGACTAATTACCTGTGGAACAGCAATTATGTAAGAAATAGTGATTTTAAAACCCCAATTCCCTTTCTCAGTAAAAAATTGAATTCCCCAAATAAGTGTCACAAACTACACAAGTAAGTGAGAATCTTGCTTTTCTGGAAGCTGTCTTAGAAAATAAAATAAAACCTATAAGAAGATTTATGGATATATGTAAAATTTCTGCCAACATTGAAATTCAAACTTCTGTGTGCCTCCAGGACTGCCATACACCAAGTTTTGCATAAACAAATAATAGTTTAACTTTTAATCTTCCCAGACTTGTGTCCATTTAAATGTATCCACTTCAACAAAGATGGGATATCTGCCAGCTTCTTTTGAAAAAATGTAAAACTGAGATTAAAAGGTCATACCTTTGGGTTTGATTTTAAAAGGAGAAGGAGTAAAAAATTAAGTTGAGCCTTCATGAAAATGAACTTGTACATCTTCAAAATCTGATATTTTGCTGTTCCATATGAACAGGTGCTCCTGTTTAAAGTGATTGGGTGCCCTTGACACTTCCATGAGTGTCAAAGCCATGAGAAAAAAAGCTGTGTTTTATGTATCTGTGCTTGGGCACTCACAGGCTACTGCAAAACAATCAGCTGTACAGCTGACAGGCTGTTATGCTTAGGTATAAAATCTTTGTTGTCTTTTGATTGATTAACTGAAAGGTGTGATGTTATGACTGAATCTGATCAATCCTCCACTGTTTTCCTTTTTCTATATCGTTATAATAATGCATGCCTTTGTTTTCAAAACAGATACTGTGCTCTTTCTTCTTAAAAGGGAATCATCGTCAATTACCCTTGAACTTTTAAATCACTGTTTTGCAATCTTTAAAAGGATTTTTCAAGTTAATGAAGGCAAAGGTATTTTCTTGTGACTCAGAGTTTAAATTCTGTATTGGGTGCACACAGAGTTTCTATTTACAGCACTAAAACAATGCAGGTTTTCACCACTGCACATTTCAAAACAGCAACCATGGGCTTTGATGACTAGACAACAAGTATTCTTCTAGCAGGTATAAAAACATTGCCGTAGCAGATTTCATCCTGCTTCAACAAGCTTGATTTCCAAATGACCTTGTCCTACAGAGGCCCCTTAAGAACACAAAGCCAGAGGTATTCAGAGTCAGCAGTTTAAAAACAGTTCCACACTGGAGCACCGAGAGAAGGAAAATCCTCTGCCTTCTCCTGCCCATCCATCCTGTCCCCAGGAGGGGGAAGCCGAGCTCCGCCAGTTGCAGAATACAGTTGCAGTGAATTAAAAGGAAGTATGGGAAGGATTTTTATTCCTCAACATCAACTATTCTTACTTTTGTTCCCAGGAATGAAATTAATACTGTTCAAGTGCCTCCTCCCATGGCCTCCCACTGTGGACAAAAATCTTCCTGTCCTTGCTGGGAATGCTCTAAGTTTTGGGTCAAAGAGGATTTTTTTTCTTTTTTTTTTTTTCCCTAGGCAGTTTTGCTCTTGAGCAATGCAACTGAGATGAACCACATGGTCTTTCTGGTTCTGGTCTCACCCACACAAATGTGCTGCTCAGAGCTTTAACAAGGAGTCCTGAGCCCAAGAAGCATCAGTTTCAATGAAGATGAAATGCAATTGTTTTGTTATGCAGGGCCAGCAATCTGTCTGGAGAGTTCCTCTCTCTCCACAATGATGAGGATCATGCTACTTTCACAGAAGGCCATTTTCACTGCTGGAAATGAGGAGGATCAGTCAATTACCAGAACACTTTCCTGCCATTGGAGTCACCTTGATGCCCAGGTGCTTCCAAGCTTTCTGTAGTTCCACATTTCACCCCCAGATGCCCAGGGTCATCTGTCCTGGCACCACTGCCCACCTCTGGGCACCAAATCCTCCACTTGGATGTGCTGGCTGCCCACCCTGCATGGCAGGGTTTGGTCTGTGGGCAGGAGTGAGGTGTGAGCAGCACATTGTGCAGGATGGAGTGTGGGGCTCAGAAAATGAAACCTCCCCTTGAAGCACAGTGACCACAGTGAGGTGGTGGCTGGGTGTGTGTCTGCAGCACATACAACCATTCATTCTGAGTCATTACCTACACTTTCAGCTGCTCACAGAATCATTGAATTCACTGAATCACAAGGTTGGAAGAGACTTCAAGATCAGCAAGTCCAACCCATGCCCTAACACCTCAACTAAACCATGGCACCAAGTGCCACATCCAGGCTTTTTTCAAACACATCCAGGGATGGTGACTCCACCACCTCCCTGGGCAGATTATTCCAGCACTTTATCACTCTTTCCATTAAAAACTTTTTCCTAATATCCAACCTTGATGCGGCTTGAGACTGTGTCCTCTCGTTCTGTTGGTTGCTGCCTGGCTGCTCCTACTGTAGTTGCTCCAAGGATACAGAACCCACAGAAGTGTTTTATGAGCTTCCCAGGCCACGAGGAGCTGGGGTGACAAAGGAACACGAGTGTTGGGTGGGAGGATCATTTCCTTAAGGGAGGGCAGGCTGCCTGTAGGCAGGCAGTGATTTCTGCACGCAGAGCAGCAGCTCCGCTGCCAAGCAGTGATGCAACATCCATGGCAAGCACTGCTCCAGACCCGTCCTCCTGGGAAATCAAAACCAAAAGCTCACAGCAAATAAGTACATTTTATTATCCTCAGCGGATAACTTCAAGGACTCAGGTGATTATGTAAAGCAATCTTTTAATTCAGAGCAGAATCATTCTGAGAGGTATTGTTCTGCCTGAGGGCCCTGATGCCTTGGGGTTTAGCTTTTATATTTTTCAGAATCTCTGCTGCACAGTGTGTAACTCTGAAACTTCATATTGTGTGTTGGTAAGGTCTCTTCACAGGGTAGTGAGACAAAACAATTCCTTTCTAGCTAGAGAATCAAGACAACTGGTTCCCAAAAAGCAGAAACAAGAGTGAGGGAAAGGGAGCAAGCCACAGGGCTGAGACTTCATCGCCTGGGGCTGTGGTTGGATAATTAACCCTAAGATGTAGATGAATCAAAACTTATAAAAGTGTAAAAACTCGTGACCAGGATCCATCATGGATTTGATTTGGGTGTAGCCCCAGCCAGGCTCTTGCACTGCCCAAGGTGTATCCTTTCAATAAATACCTATTTTATTACTTTTGCTCTGTCTAGGCTCTGTTCCAGGTCAGCCTTTCCAGGCATCAGCCCAAACCAGTGTCCTTTCCCTTTTGAAAAGTGAGCACACCTGACAAGCCTCAGGGTCAGCAAAGAAACTCGGTATGAAATCAGGAATTAACCAAGCAAATTCTGCCCCACTGAGGGGTTTTAATGAGGAAACAGCACATGCATTAGGAGTAGATCTTGCTCATGCTACCCTATGATAAGCACACAGAGCTGTCCCCCTTCTGATCCCTTACAGATAGCCTAAAAAAACTAGACAAGAAATCAATTTTTTTTTAATTGCCAAACTATTTAGCAAAAGATATTCAGGTTCTCCTGCAATATAGTATTTCTAATAGGGTGTTTTAGCCCTGAACTTTTAAATCATCTTATTTTCCAGCCTTCCTCAAAATTACCAAAGCCAAGCAAATAAAAAAAATATGTATTTTTAAAAATTGACAAATATGGAGAATATTTTTCACTCTTATTCTCTGTTGTGCCTTTCTGTGCATTTGTATAATGCACAGACTTTTGGTTCTTATGGGAACAGCAAGTACACAAGCAATATATAGCATTGTTGGCCCAGAATTTTTTGCGTTTTCTCCTAGAATAAAAAGTCTCCTTATTGAGTATGCATCCTCAGGGAGCATAAAACTGATTCTGTGCATGCCAATTTTTGTACAGAAATAAATAAAATTTGGTACTGTGATTTGTATCTCCAATACAGAAGGATAAAATAGTTTGAATGCTTGAATAAAAGAGTTTCTAAGAGTATACATGATTTAATGATATACAAGTCTCACTGCCACTTTCTCCATTCCAGGAGCTTATATTTCCCATCAGGAACTGCTGAATATTTTCTTCCACATTAATGCAAATCAGCACAACTTAAATTACTCTGTTCGACTATTTTTTATTATGCCTGCTGGAAAAAACCTTATCTATTTGAAAGTTGTGTTAACATTGTGCAATTCAGTGTCTGACTGCATCCATGCTCATTTCTTTGCTGGTGCCAGTGCCAATAACAGCTCTGTGGTATAAACCCTGCGCATTTCTGTGGCACAGCAATTCAAAATCTGGGATTCTAGATAATGGATTTTTTTTCTGATGGTCCTTCTGCCTTTTTTTTTTTTTAATTACAAGAGGGTCAATTTAGATTGAGATACAAGGAACAAGTGCTTTACAAGTGTTTTACAAGTGGTTTTGTGTTCAAGAAATGACTGAATGTGGCACTTGGCCACCGACGACTTGGTTTGGGGTTGGCAACAAACCAAGCCAGAGCCACAGCACACAGTACCCTCTCTCCCTTACTTTATTTTCAGGATGACTCTGGAGTGACTTCTGTACAGACTTGATTAACCCCGCACAAATTTTTGGCTGGTGCATATTTTTTGTATTTGGATTTAAGTCCTTTTTTTTTGGTGTGCCAGTAGACACCACCAGAGTTCAAGAGAGGGTGTGTTCTCTGCCACAGTGCCACACCTCAAGGATCCTGTGCCACTTACAAGTATGGTGCACTATATATATCCCAAAATTCCTCTCAGCCTGTTCCTGGATCTCAATCAGCCCAGGGTAGGAAATAAACCTGATGGAAGTGGCTGCTCCATGTGGTCTGTGGCCTTGTGCTGACCCTGAGCATCCCCAGCATTCTCCCTGCAATACACATCATTAATCTGAACCTACAAAAATCATTATTCATGTGAGAAGCAGCATATTCCCGCTCAAACAACTTCTGCTGCCATGTCTTTCTTACTTAAAAGAGAGAATTTGGGAGCCTTTTTTCGTGAGCTTGGACCAGTGAGACCTTGTGTGCCCATTGCCCTTCCCACCTCCTCCCCATGACCTGGTGTGTCCACCAGCTCCTGGCAGTGCTGGGGGGGTCACTCCTGTGGGTATATGTGGATAATCCTAATTTAATGGGCAACAACACACAGTTTCTTGCCTCTCTAAAGTTCTTGAAAATTCTCAGAAAAGCCACTGCTTTCCCTTATTACTCACGCTCATACCTTGGAGTCTAGGTCCTTCCTGACTGAAGCACATTTTGTCCTTCAGAGTGACAATGCTTTCTTTTTCTTCAAGGCTGGCCCAGTTTATTTTCCTGCTCTTTAAGCCTCTCAGCTCCTGGTCTAGGTGGGGGCAGCAGCCTCTGTGGTGTCATTTCAGCCAAAACATCAACCACTCATCAGATTAAAAATGAAGGGATGGTCTCAGCTTGAACCTACCCAGAGTTTGAGGCAGAGGACATACAAGGATTAGAGAGAAAATAAATGGGTGATGTTGGAAGCCTGGAATCTATCTCACACAAATAGATCTCATATTACACGGGGAAATCTTAGACAAATTATTGGCCTAAGTCTGTTACGGATTAATGCTAAGTGATTTTAACACAGCACAAAAGCAACCCTGGAGTCTGTGCATGCCACAGGTATCTGACTGTGTTTCTAGTTTTCATGCACTAATATGAACTAATAAAGTGAATACACTCAGATTTTAGTATGCTATGTGTTTCTCACTTTCCAGCACCTATTTCTTCAAGAATTTCAATGTTTTCATGAGAAATAGATGTTCCTAATGATAGTACTTCAATACCAGAAACAGCTCTGTATCTGGTATTAAAAGAACTACAAACCACTCATACAAGTTAAAGCACTACAGATTTATCACTGGTGTTGCAGTATTATTTGTTGGAGAAGCCCATCCCCATAGAGTTTGGATGCTGATTCTTAGAAAGCATGAGAGCCACGTGCTTGTTTTGGCCTCAGTAGAAATCCCTTCACCAGAGAAGGGAACTGCCCTATCCAGCCCACAATACAAAGGTTTTGTCTAATGTTCCCCATGATATTAAAACTGGCTGACACTGTAGCCTAAGAGTCGCACACAACTGTGTATTTTTCTCTTTTAAAAGACAAAAGCCTTGACCATACAGGGATATCACACAGAGAACATCCAGAACTGGATAATCATGAGAAACGACACATCACCTGCTCAAAGGTGACCAGCCAGGGAGTTTATGTAGGTTCAAGAGTTCTCACTTCTGGCTCTACCTTTTCTGGTGAAACAGCCAGCTATTCCCATCATCCTCTTAGGTTACTGTTGAAGAATAAAGCCTGCCCTGTCATCTGCAGGTACTTAGCACCACAATATCCTCTGATCCTCTGGTTGACCAGTGGATTTGGCTTGGGATTTCTAAAATTTTTCTCACCTTGTTTGCAACTTCATAGTATTGTCCTCAGGTTGAAAGAACCAAAGATATTTCTTGAGATAGCAGAGATATTAATTATATTGTAGACAAGAGTGCCTTACATTTCCTGCATTCCCAGAATTTATGGGGTTTTTTTGAGACCAAGTCTCTTCTCCTAACTACATGTCATAATGAATGAAATCATCACATAAACTGCAAAGTGGTTCCTCTTTATTGCCCTAAACTTGGTATACAATGAAAATCCTATTAGATCATTTTGAACTGTTCCCTTGATAAACAAAATATGTTCACTTTAATTCTTCAAAGCTGACCTAAGACAATAAGGCCACATTTTTATTTAGCTAAATCACAAGCAAATAGTTCTTGTTTGGGCGTAATTATAACTAAGTTTCAGTGTCTACTTCTACCACAGTCACTATGAAAACATTCTTTTAAAATGCTTTTAAAAGGATAGTAAACATTCTTAATAAAATAGAGATTTAATAACAATGTCTGCTGGCATGTTTAAAATATGGACCTTACAAATTCTTCCCTGGCTTGGACTAAGAATCCCTCCAGTGCTACAAGAACTGCTCAATTAATATTTGCAAATATATAGCATATATGTAAACTGATTAAAACAGGCTGTCTCTCAGGTCAAGGGTTATCCAAAATTTATGAGATTTCTGTGTCATTTCCCTTTAAGTCATGGATTCAATTTCAGTTATATAAATAAGATCTTGTTGACTCTTGGTGATCTTGATTCAGATCTAGACTCCAGCTTTCCTTATTCATATTTCTTCCTCAGTGCATTAAATAAACACACTTTTTCTTTTTCCTTCCACAACCACATTATTGTCTTTATTTTACACAAGGATGAGATTGGTTTTATGTTATTTCATTAGCTACTCAGAGACTGTTTATGCTGACCTTTGTGGTGACTCTGTAGAAGAACACTGAGGTCTTTGTTCTGTAAATCCTTTATTGAGGCAGTCCCAATGAAACCTGTGTGTCCTCAGTTACAAAGCCTACTTGCCTGGAGGGTGGAAATCTCTGCCAGTATCCATCAGGTTTACATTAACACTAGCTTATAAAAATATTCTTTCTCTTTAACCTTTTCAAATGCTTACCAAAACAATGATTATTTATAGGTTAGAATAGTAAAATGTGTCTCGTTCTGAGAAAACCATACAAGATTGTGAATCTGAGAAAAGAACAGGATTTCTTAGCCTACAAGTTTAAAAAATCATCCTGTAAATATACTTGAAAGTGTTTTATCTTGCTTCTAATGGTGCAATTGCAAGGTTTTTCACATCTGAATAGAAACAGGATAATAATCAGAAAATAAAATCTCCTGAGAGCTCATACGAAAACATTAAAAAAGTCAATGTAACTGGTACAATTCCATCTGTATGGTTCTGTTTTGTTCCAGGCAGCTTCAATTTACATCCAGTCTGGCAACAGATAAGAAGCAGACACAGAACCAAAGCAATCACATTAAACTACAGCTACACTATTATTTTACTGGGTAATTATTAGAGATAATTGCTTTCAGCACTTGAGGAAAGCCATACAAAAGACTCTCAAAGCAAGCACCACTGCCAGCTGGGAGGAGACCAAGCTCTGCTGCTGCTTCTTGATGCTTGCCCCAGACTAACTCACCTCATGGCTTTGTCCCTGGCTCAAAGACCATCACCTTTTGGCAAAGCCTGCTGCTGAGGTGTGAGTGCAGGCAGTGACCAGCCTCACAGACCTCTCTCTTCTCAGCTACACCCTCTCAGCAGAGTGAAAACCCTGCCTGTCTTCTGAACACAGCATCAAAGGCAGCCCAGCCACGCAGCCAACCCTGTGTTCAACAGCTGGACCTCAGCACAACCCCAGTGAAACACCACCACTCACTACAGCAACCTGAGGACATGCTTCTTAGACACTTTCTCAGGCTACCAGTGGTCAGCAGAAACTTAATATGTTTTACAAAATAACTCAAAAAATTGTCAGAGCTGTGGTACTAGAGCAGGGGATGTTCTCCCCTGCAGGACTTGCTTTCGTTTTAATAACTTCCCAAATATTTTGATCCTTCCAGTGGGAATCAGAAGAATGCCAAATGGAGATGCCTTCTGCTTGGGCAAGACCATACTGGACTGGCTCCACACAAAGCCATAGTCATTAACCAAAAGATAAGATTATCAGAAACAATTACAACACACTGTTAGGGGGAAATACAGGAACAAATATATGTAGGAGCCATGAGGACATAAACAGTCCAGATAACTTACTGGAGTCTGATATTGGCTGGGAAAAAAAAGTTACTGGCAAGGCATCTTATTTAGAAATTAATAGATTTGATTAATCCCAAGGAGGTAATAAAGTTAAAAGCATTTGTAATTTATATCAGAGGTATATCTGGTATTGTGGGTCCAAACAGCAGATTTAAATTAAATCCCCCCAAATTTCAGGGGGACAACAACACTCCCATTAGGAAGGGCTGCCCTCCATCAGTCCCACCACAGATGATTTAGCCACTTTCACACATCCCTGCAAGTCCTGGCTGTGAAGTGTGCCATACTCCGTACAACATTTTCCATTGTGTCACTGAGTAACTGCTTCACCATTTCTGTTTGTTCTCAGCTTGTTCTGCTTTTGTGGCTGCGTGGGTGGACGGGTCTGGGCAGCCCATGTGAGGAGGCTGCAGGCACAGGAAATGCCTCTGCGTGCATGCTCCACTGAGACCCTTCCAACTGTGATTCCAGGAAAAACCCGCGTGGCCCCGCATGGAAAACCAGTTTGGGTGGGGAAACCAGCACAAATAGGGAAACTGAGCACTCCTGCCTCACATGTGCTCGCATTTTTTATTCCAGCAGGTTGGAATCTGGGTGAAAATCTCTGTATGGAATGCTGAGAACAACCTAAAAGGTAAATGTCTGCTGAAATTTGAGTTGCCTCGGTGATGTGTGTTGTGTTGCCAATGTATTATTCCAATGTGGTTTTCATTCCCACTGCTTTCTTTTCTATAAGCCTCCTGTGCTCATGGGTGGAAGTTCTCATAATGAAAATGGTCAAGGGGAAGATACGGCTTTTTAACAATTTCTTGTGGATCTGTGCACATGTGAATATATACATGCATTCCCCTTGCCATGGTACTGATATTCTGAAAGCAGAGCACAGTATGGATTACACCTGCTGTGTAGATACATCAGCATCACACAGGAAAACTGGAATTCCTTCTGGAATTCCTTCCCTTTCCTAAAATTAAATGAATGCCCAATCTAGTCCATTTTAAAAGGAAAAAAAACAGACAAACAAACAAAAAAACCACAACCCACAAAACTTTAAAACCCCAATATTTTCTCTAGAGCAGTCTTATGGGCTGTAAGGGCAATGTTCCTTTCTATCAAGGTTGACACTGAGTGGGAGTGAAAACCACTAGGGCAAAAAAGATAATCCCAGACTTTCTTTTAGTTTATAGATGAGTTGCCTTGCAAATTCCTCCCTGAAAGTAATCATCTGTTATTTTCTCTCCCACAGCCTAAATACACTGAATCCTAACAACAGACATTAAACAAAGACAACTTTTCAGGGAGATGTGCGACAACACAAACTGAGGTGACCTACTTTGGGAAATAAAACTGATTGGGAACAAGGGAAATGACCACTGCTGAGATGAGTCAGTCCCTAAAACAGACACTCAGAGAAGGCCCAAACATTGCTCAGCAGCTTTTTTTTCTCCTAAGAAATCTCCTGAAGATCTGAGAAGGAGGATGGAAGAGGAACACAGCTGCATGTCCATCATCAGTCCTTCACTCGTGGTCTTGCTGTGTGCCAAACACACACAGACGTGCTCATGAGGGGAAGGGAAACGCACATTTCTGCACCCCAGCTGAGGTACAGCAGGAGCAGACAGCCTGTTAATCCAATTTATTGCAGAATAATAGACTTACACAGATCCTGCTAATATAAACACACCCAAAGAGCAGAATGGAAGGGATTATAACTCTTCCTTTACACTACAGAGAAACTTAACAAGTGCTCTAGAAATCTAAGTCTGTAATCTGTTAAACATTCAAAATACAATCTTAAAACATCTCTCAGCAATCTCAGACTTCAAAGGCTGAACAACTGCCTTGTGCTTTGAATAATGAAATAAATATTTGTCTTTACAAGGGTAACATGGCCTTGTTTCCACTTAGAGCATGAATTAGCACACTTAAAAAAAAACAAAGAACAAAACAAAGAAAAAAATACTTTTCTGTACAACCAAGAACATTTTGAATTTATGTATATAAGGCTCTTTTAAAAATTGTCTACTGGTCACAAGAGCAAATTATTTGCATTTTTAAAGTAACAAAACTGGGGACCTGTTTTTTCTGAAGCACAGTAAAATTATAAAGACAGTGGAGGAAAAGATGAATTCTGGCCTGTCCTTCTCTTCTCACAAACCCAGTTTGTACAACATGTAACTCAGAGCTTAATTTGGGCTTATTTGTGCAAGTCGTCTGGTCTTAAAAATGGGTTTTGCTGGTGTTTTGTATGTCTGCCTGCCTTTCTGTTCTTCTTTTTCCATTTTCCACTTAACATTTTGGGAAGAGCCAGTCTGTTAGAAGTGCAATGAAGGCAGCACTTCCAATGCCCTGCAAATAATAGACACGAGTGTTTATAGACTTCAAATTTCTCTAATATGTTGCTCCTCTGATGGAGTAGATGCAAAGCACCTGGTTCTGCACATTTAAAACACATCAGTCCTGTCGTACTGACTCATTCATTCAACTGCCTTTAATTTGGGTTCTATAGCACCCTTAGCTGCACTGCTGTACAGGTGAAGAACAGCAGTGCCATGTCAATAATTCCTCAAGCTGCAGAAAATGCAGAAATACAATGAAAGGTCAATGATCACAAAAAACAGAAATGTTTTCGGTGTTGTGCTGTGGCACAAAGCCCATCAAATGGCTGGCTGAGGGAGAGGAGAGAGGAGGTAGTCACTCTAGCAAGGCTCTTCACTCCAGCACAGAGATGAGAAGGGAAACCAAAGACTGGAAGCAAATACAGAGCACTGCCATGGGAGAGTGAAGAAGCTGCTAATAGTAAAAACAATGAGCTCTGGAAATGAGCCACTGACTGACATAATAGATCCATGTGGATGTGTTTGTCTTGGGGTTGTAGGTTACACCTGGAGGTCTTTCTGGAGGCAATGCTCTAGCCAAGCACTTGCTGTGGAGCTCAGGGCCCTTTGACTCTGGTGGCTTAGAGGAGTCAAAATAGGATGTTAATGGTCCTTCAGCCTCTGCAAAGTCACCAGAACAAACACAGATCCCAAACAATGTTTGGATGTGAGTCAGCCACCTGGGGAGCAAATATGTCAAAGTCTCCAGCTGCTCTTTCCTCTGATACTTTGGGATCAGAAGGATGAAGTCTGAAGGGAACCTGGGTGGAGGTGGAAGGAATGTCTGCCATCCTTGAGGGCCAGCCAGCTTTCTTATCATTCTGATGCAGCATGTTGATAAAGCAAAGTGGGTTCATTTTTCTTTGTTTTTTGCAGTAAAGGGAGTGTTGTGGCTGTAACCAACTGCCCCAAGAGCAGGTCCCAGAAATGCTGATGCCTGGGGAAGCTGAAGGGCTGGAGGCAGATGGCAGAGCAGGAGTGTCCAGTATTCTATGGAGCAAGGCCCCCTCAGCTGTCACAAAGTCAATGTTTGCTTCATAGCCCTGGCTGGGCAGCATGACCACCCAAATGTGTGTAGATGAATTGCAACGTTTATCTCCTTTTCACTGCTTTCTGGAGTATTTCAGGGAAGTAACATCAGAATGGGCAGTGTTCACTGAGCAGATGACACCCTGCCAGACCACATCCTTCTTTAGCCCAGGAAAAATTATTTCTTCATCATTAAAGCAAAAACTCAAATTAAAGATGAAGGATTAAAGCTCATCAAGTTATGGCAAATCATGACTTCTTTTCATACAAAAGGGCAGAGTCTTCAAAATATCCCCTTCAGAAATGAAAATCAGAGTGCATTATCTCTGGAATGTGTCTAAACAAAGACCACATTATTGCCTTCACCTGTCACAACTCTGGGGTAGATTCTTTTCTTTCTTTCTTTTTCTCTTTCTTTTTCTTTCTTTCTTTTCTTTTCTTTTCTTTTCTTTTCTTTTCTTTTCTTTTCTTTTCTTTTCTTTTCTTTTCTTTTCTTTTCTTTTCTTTTCTTTTCTTTTCTTTTCTTTTCTTTTCTTTTCTCTCTTTGTTTCCTTTTCTTTCTGTCTCCAAAATAAAGTGGCAATCAATAATTGCTGATCACCAGCTGATGAGCCATGCAATATTGCTCCTTTTTTACTTTCTGGGGTGAGTCCTCTCCTGATGTGACTAGAAGAAAGAGGCAGCACATCCATGGCATGGCAGCACACACAAAAAACCTGGCAGCATCCACACATAGATCTGTACCTGTACTCACTGTACTGGCAGCTACTGACCTGCCTCTAACCCATTATGGAAAAAGGCTTCATGTCCTGACCATTGCACCTCCTGAAAGACAGGGCTTTTAGGGGAATTCAGCCCAACCACTCATCTGTCCTGCAACCACGTCTTCAAAAACCCAAATGCCACACTACACTTTATATTCCAGTGTATCAGAGGGTATGTTTTGAGTTATTTAAGGGTCAAACAAGTTTTTACAATAAAATGAAACTAATGTTCTCATCAAATCCTAGTAGTTGTATGAAATTTTATCAAATAATTCAATAAACAACATTGTCATACAGATTTCAGTTCCTGTTTCTCACTAATTGGCACCCATATCATATCCTGTTGCATTACACAGGTTCCTATTTGACTGTGCTATTAAAGAAACACTTTTCTTCTTTTTATTTTTAATTCTAAAGACAATATTAAAAATTATTTTTGGTATGTGATTTGCACTGTTTTGCTCTGACATTAATGTATCCAGGAAAAGAGCCTTTTTTCTTCAAGAGGCAATATTTTCATATCAGAGAAAATATGATTGATTGATTTCCAAAATTTGCTAGATGCTTTATTTCATGGCAATGGCATAGAGCAGGACAGATACATATTTGCTTTCTAATATAGTGTTAGGACTTCTTTTTACTGTATCTGTTCTTAAAATAGTTTTCTATAAGGTCCATTTAGACTTGGAACACAATATCAGTTTTCAAACCCATGCTTAATATGTTTTATAATTTCAAATCAGGGCTCATTTATTTTAACAATTATGCTCACGTAATGATAATTAAGTTACAATTATATCTATACTATTATGGGCAATATTTTTTCTTTTAATCTGCTTCTTAAAAATTCTTGACATAATCTTTCATTTGTACTACAAATATCCATGCTGCATTTTATCTCCTTAGAGTAAGGATTAGTCTTGAGACTATGCAATTGTGTTTGCATTTGAAAACTGTTTCACCTGTTCAGATATTGCCACAATGGCTCTTAAGGATTTTCTCTGAACATTTCATCAATTTTCCTCACAGAAGAGCATCATGATCACAAATAAGAATTGTAGGGCATTTTGTGGACTTCATCTTACCACAGTTTGAGAAGGGTGAGGTTTGAAATTAGTTTTGGTAGGTTCTAAATACCTGTATGTTTTAGTTTAATGAGAGAGCAACCAATGTAGCACCATGGACTCCCTCTTCATGCTCTCTGTGGAGAGTTTGCCAGTCACTGGGATCCAGGGTTAGCTGTGATGGAGTTTTTTTAATTGCTCATTTAATTTCCCATGCTCTGTGTGTTATGTGGGATCGGAAATGCCATGCTGAAGAAGTTTTCCTGAAAACTAACAACCTCCTGTTGGAGAAGGAAAACTTTTGCTGGATACTTTCAGACAATCTGGTCCTTCTCTTCCTCAGCTAAAGGCATCTGCATCTGGCTTGAGGCTGAGTTTATTCAGCTGTGCTCCCTCTCTTGTCACTCTTATAGTCAAGTAGTGAACATGGGCAAAAGAAAGTAACCCTTTTCCAGAAGGCATTTCACACCCTAAAACCTGTGAGCTCTATTCCCCAAGAGATTTTTTGATGCATTATCTAGTGTCCTGAGTAAATGATCAGAGCAAAGGATATCTGGCAGAAATGAAACTGAGCAAAGGAGCAGAGGGAAATTCAGACAGCAAGAGCACTCTTTTTCCACACAGGATAATGTGGCCTGAATGCAAGAGGCTCAAGAGACATTTTCAGCAATGACATACCGTGATGGATTTCTTTTTTAACACACCCCCACACAGTGAGCTGGGAAAAGTATTGTCAATGTAGTTATTCCCTTGCTATTCCTAAAACAACAGGAAATCAACTATCTCAACATGCACAACTAATAAATAACTGAATACCAGCACTCCCTTCTAACAACATAAGTAAATATAACACAGCACTTCACTTCTCTGGGTATAAATAAATGGATTGCCATTGCTGCCACACACACGGAGCACATTTTGCCCAAAACATGTGTTTTACAAAGCTACAGGTTTCCTCACTTGCATGGAACAATCTTGGAATTTGAGTGTTAAAAGTGATATTTTTGGCCAATTCCCTGAGTGCCTGGTATGACGACAAAATGTGAGCTAGAGAGAAAACAAATAGGCTATTGTTTCCTCTTTGTTCATTCACTTCTCACAAATTATTTTCTCAGAATCACAAGATACTTTACTTGTAATTTCATCTTTCCCCTCATTACCAGACTGTTATTAGCAGTCAGTTTTGCTGTCCTATTCCACTGGTTAAGGAAAAAAATTGTCTTTGTGCACTGTCCTCCCCTCATGCTCTATTAAGTGTACCTCTTTCATTTGCTAATTCTACTAGCTACTCTCTAGGCAGAGAAAAAGTGTTGGAAAAGTGCTGCAAAATCACTCATGCCTTGTACCTTCTTTTGTTCTTTACCTTCGCATCAAACCACACAAGTGGCTAAAGTTATTGTGATTTCTCTTTTGACTTTTTTCTCAGTTGCAAGTCATACTTTAGTAAAGTTTTAGTATCGTGCACATTTCCACCAGGAAATATTTCAGTGAAACACATGAACTGGCTGATGCAAATACATTCTGATTCAGGCATAATTCCATAGGAATGTTCCTTTAAATTTAGCACAAATGTAAGCCTACCCTCCCAGACCGATCACTGATTTGCAGGTGTCAGTAATACACAGAGAGGCTGAAGTAGCGTCAGCTTTAAGACCCAAAACTGAAATCCCCCCATCTTGCTACTGGCTGGCAGCAGAAATGACCTTGAGACCTGTGGGTCTTGCACAACCCCAGTTTCATGTTCACTGTGCATAATGTAATCACATTGCCAGGGTGACTAAAACCAAGAAAAATTAACACATGAACGTGACGGACTTTAACCATTGATGCTGCGACAGCTTTGTGCTGCTTTTTACAAACGCTCACGATGGCAAAGAGGTCCCAGCTGGGTTGAAGCTCCTGACAACAAACAAGGCAAACATAGCCACTGATGTGGAGCCAAAAAATGAAACTGCAGAGACTGAAAACCGCAGCTTTTAAGCACCCGGGTGTTTAAAACCACACACCTACGACAGCTCCAGGTGCAGTTCTGTTCTCTATCAAATCCCATGTAGCTATTTACAAAATAAAAATATAGAATAAATATGCTATTTATGCAAACATACACCTAATGTGCTTGGAAACACAACTTTCCCAGGTAGGATTCTTCGAGATGCCGGAGCGCACCGGGTGCGGTCCCTGCCCTCCCTCGGGGCTGGGGGACCGATCTCAGCGCATCGCAGAGCCAAGAGGATGCCGCGGCGCCCGTGCTATGGAAAAGCTGCCCAGCCCAGGCTCCCCAGTGCTCCCCGGCAGGGTGAGGGGCATCCCGCCTGACGGGAATGGGGACCAGACACGGATTTGGGGAGAAGAAAGGTTTGCGAGAGCTGGGAGCTCCGGCAGCACCGATGAGGCTGTGGAAGGGGTCAGTGGGGACGGGCGAGTCCCTGATCCTGCCGTACCCCAGAACGGGCTGTGCCGAGTCCCTGATCCTGCCGTACCACAGGAGGGGCTGTGCCGAGTCCCTGATCCTGCCGTACCCCAGAACGGGCTGTACCGAGTCCCTGATCCTGCCGTACCCCAGAACGGGCTGTACCGAGTCCCTGATCCTGCCGTACCCCAGAACGGGCTGTGCCGAGTCCCTGATCCTGCCGTACCACAGGAGGGGCTGTGCCGAGTCCCTGATCCTGCCGTACCACAGGAGGGGCTGTGCCGAGTCCCTGATCCTGCCGTACCACAGGAGGGGCTGTGCCGAGTCCCTGAGCCTGCCGTACCACAGGAGGGGCTGTACCGAGTCCCTGATCCTGCCGTACCCCAGAACGGGGCTGTACCGAGTCCCTTTCGCACAGCCGGCCCGGCCCCGGCCGCTCGGAAGGCGGAAATCCCCGGCGGGGGAGGCGTGGGAGGGAAGAGGCTGGTGCTCGACTCGGCTCAGCACAGCTCAGCACGGCTGTTCAGCTCGGCTCGGCTTAGCACGGCCGGGCTCAACTCGGCTCCGGCGCGATGAAGCCGCACGGGTGAGTGGTGGCCGCGGGGAAGGGTCGCTGCTGGCAGCGCTGCGGGATACGGCGCCCGCTTCCCGGGCAGGGATGCGCACCCCCTCTTAGGGAAACGAGAGTTTTGCTGCTGCAGTGAGCAAGGAAAGCGCAAGGGCACTGAGCTGCTTAATGGGAGTGTGGGGAGACCCCCTGGCCCCGGGGCAGGCTGCGGAGCAGGTCCCGTCCGCCGGCAGGGGAGGAGCGGGGAGGGGAGAGCCGGGAGAGCAGGGCGGGGGGAGAGCCCGGAGCCGGGAGAACCGGGAGAGCCCGGAGGGGAGAGCCAGGAGAGCGGGGAGAGCCCGGAGCCGGGAGAGCCCGGAGGGGAGAGCCCGGAGGGAGAGCCGGGAGCCGCCAGAGCTCCCCACCAGCCCGGTCAGGGGTCCCCTGTCCGTACGCGACCATCGAAGGCTCCAGGCAATTAATACCCTTTTTATGGATATTTTCAGCTGAAGGGTTGCGATGGGACCTGACTCCCCTGGGTTTTATTGCCCAGGGTAGCGCTGCTTTACAGCGGCTTTTAGAAAAGCTCCGCAAGTGACCTGCTTAGGGCACCTGCAGATCGAGAAGAGCCGTGTCGCCACAAGGTCAGGGGACAGAGTGGGTCTCAGCAGTGGAGCAAAGCCCTCAAAGTTGTTATTGCAAGCATCAGGATATCTCTTTGTCTGGCTAGAGTGTGCTGCAGCAGCAACATCCCATGGCTTTGAGATCAGTGATGAAGAAGCTGAAGTGCTGGTAGGAAAAATCATCTCATCCAGCAAGAATGTATGAAAGGGGAAGTGCAACTTTCTCCTGTTTCACACGACATTTTAAAAACCTGCGGAAGAGGAAGGTGTGGGAAAGAATAGAAAAAGTAAAAGAAAAGAATAATAATTTATCTTTTTTATTATGAGGGCAAGACCTGAAGAAGGTAGTGCAGCTATGCCAGCATTTAATTAAGCTCACTGCTAGCGTGATGGACACAGGACCTGAGTTAATGTAGAGGGCAAAAGGGAGGTGTCTCTGCAGGCAGAGCATTTCTCCCTTTTTCCAGTTGAATCTTGGAATTAAAGCTACTCCAGGGGAACATCGTGGGTTGACGCTGCCCCCACAAAACACAGCTGCAACTTCCTCCAAGTGGAAGGATGAGGCATCTCTGGATCTGTCCAACCTTTACTGTGGCATCACTTACTAAAATAAGAAATCAAGATCTGCTTTGTATACATATGTATGAGAATCAGTTCTGGCTGAATATCTAAGTGTCTGTTGGCATTAGCAAATGCCTACCATGGGAAATTCCCTAGAGAGTCCCATAAAGATCAGCCAGTTATTGTTACCATTCTATTCAAATGAGTTGCTACATCCATAGCTTCTAACTTGGGTGGGGTTCAATGAAACAAACACAGGCATGAGATTAAGAAAGACTGAGGACTGCATGAGCTGATCTTGCCAAAACAGACCTCTACAAGCCTGGTGCAAAAGTGATGACTCTTGTACGGTGTAAGAAATACAACAGGAATTAAATACAAATCCATGTGTAAAAACCACTGTCAGAAACAGAACAGAATGTTTAGGTGTGCTTCCTTGGGAGACTTCCTTTGAGACTGATTGCAGATTTATTGACGTAATAATAACACTGGGCATCCACTTAAACTTTTCAAACCTCATCTATCAGATCATTTCAAAGGACACAGAAAAAGAAAATAAATTGTTCTCATTATACAAAAAATAATACAATTCATATGGGTTCTCTGCTGAAGTTTCTCCACCTCAGCCTCTGGAAATGGGGCTTCAAGTAGAAGTAGATTTTGTGTCAGGAATGTCCTCTGCTTTCTGTATGGGAAGCTGAATATGTTTGGGAAGATGATCATCTTCTTGGGAGGCAGCTAAACTAGAGACACTCCCCTGCAGCAGAGGAGCCCCAGGTTGTGCCCAGGCAGGTGGTGGGAGTAAAGTTGGGCAGAAGCAAAGCTGTGCCTGGGAAGTGATGTATGAATTCCTGTGCTTGGCTGGACAGAGGAACAGAAGCTGTGGGAAAAGCACAGGAAGCCTGGAAGAGAGGGGATTTTGTAAAGCACAGCAAAGCAAGAAATAGCTGCTGGGGAGTGAGTTTAGGTTAGGGCTTGGAGGGAGGAGGGTCAGGCGGGGCAGGGCTGGTTTGGAGGGAAGGCAGTGACTGGTCTGGGTGGGAGGCTCTAAAAATTAGAAAAATTCTAATTTTCTGATTAGAAATGGCCTGCTGGGAGCAGCTGTCCCTCTGCCCCAGCCCAGGGCTCAGTGCTGGGCTGGGCTGAGAACACCAGGGGATGGAAGCCAGCTGTGCCCAGGTAGTGTGGCCTCTCAGTCCTGCTTGCCAAGGGGAGCTGGGTATGCTGGTGACAGCCCAGAGCTCCTGTCACTCTGCCCTCAGCTCAGTTTTGCAACCTTATTGCATCTGGGGCAGTATATCAAGGTGGGCAGCTGCAGCCACACAGTTCTCATTTCAAAACCTTTCCATCATCTTTCTTTCCCTTCCTACAGCATTTTGGAGGAAGGAGAGCACAATGTGTGACTAGGTGTGTAGTGAAAGGCTATTTTTAAGTAACTCACAGGGATGTGCTGTCCATTGATCTTCCTTAAACCCCAGTGGGATGAGAGTTAAATCACTTGGACTTTACAGATGGGTTAAACGGGGTTTCCTATGGCCTCCTTCCCTTTGGGGAAACTGCTGCACAGATTTTTCACCTACTGAGTAATCAAACACAGCAAATTCTTCCCAGCAAAAACCTTTGCACAGCTCTCCACGATCAGCAGGTTTCCTGTTTATGCATTTTTACTGAATGCACAGCCTGGTGGGCAGCATGGTCAGCTGCTGTTTGTCATTTAACCAGACAAAACCTTAACTCCTTGAGCTTCAGCAAAAGACTGGAAAACCTGGGTTTTGACCTGTGCAGCCACTGTCCTTCCCAGTGACCCAGATAGCCTCCAGAGCCTGTTTGTCCAGCAAACCAATGGATTCTTTCAGAAGAGAAGACAGACCCAACACCAGCTTTGTGCCCTCTGCCCTGATTCCAATATTAGTGCATTTTGCTGCTATTCATGGCCTTGGCCACTAAACCACTGCTGAGTTGTTATATAAACAGAAGTTTTGCAGCTGTCAAAAATGCAAATACTTAATGGGGCATTACATGGGAGCAGTACCTAATTTACCTACTTCTGCCACTATATTAAGACAATCAAAATTTGCTTTATTGCTTATTTAAACAACAGAGATGCAAAATCAGTTGTAACATTGGTGTGCTTTTCGTTTTAGGTACAGATTTCTGTTACTGCTTCTTCATATCCTGAAAGCTGGTAAGTTCAGAAAAACTCAGTAAAAATTAAGCTGCCCTGCCTTTAATATGTTTGGCCTAATGCACAAAGTAGTTGCAAAATGCACAATATGAACATCTGTGTTTTCTGCAAGGTGCTGAAGAATTCCTTAGTGTGAAATGGTTCTCTGAAATGCATCAGGGAAAGAAAGCACAATCAATTTCTATCAGTTTCATTGCAGAGAACAGCAAGAGACCTTATGTATGCTCTTGCTCAGATTGCTTTGCTTGCTTCAGAGACCTCCCTGTGTGCTTATCTCTGTCAACAGAAGGCCTTAGAAGTGGAGTAATAAGAGCTGCTGATAAGCAGATCTAACATCTGTTATTATCTTTCATATAAGCCTGTATATACTCAAGAGTAGAATTATACATCACAGTATCAAGTAGCCAATATTAGTCATTTTACTACTACTTATTAGTAGTAAATTTACCCCTACTATTAGTAATTTTACTTTTGCTATGGTTCTAAAATACCCCTTGCAAAATAAAGGTAGAATTAAATCACACCACCTGGTGGTATTTAAATAGTTTTAGAGTTCTCTGTTCTTGCTTAATCACTGAGAAGGGCCTCCACAAAGTCACCAAGGAAACACCCTGGCCTCAGAATCAGGACAAACTGTACCAGATTCAGTCTCAATAGATGCTGGCTGGCCTGTTTCTGGCCAGTGATGGAGTTGCACCCATCTTGCCAGGGCACTCCTTTTCCTACTGTTCCAAGAGTTTTCCCCAAATCTGAGCCAAGAAAGTGTGTTGCAGTTTAAGCCTGTTACTTCCAGTGCCACCCTGCAGAGTTTAAGTGCCCGATAAACATCCTGCCTTTCTCCTTGCAAGCACTGTGTCTGCCTCAGTGGTTTATTTAGACCAGGATGCCCAACTCAGATGTGTAGAAGAGCTATTTCTGAGTCCAGTGCGCCCTCACAAAGACAAGTCCCCCTTTAATGTTGACATCTCCCTCCCACCTCACCACGTGCTGTTGCTGCATTTCCAAACCTCCACTCCTGTCATCTTCCTTTGCCTCAATCATCCACCCCCATAATCCCTTCCCCCAGCTGTAATCTCTCCCATCCAGCCCCATGCCTGAGCCTCACTGCTTTGGTGCCACCAACCAGCTGCACTAGCGAGGTTTTGGCTGCTGGTCTGCAGGTCCAGACCAGACCTGCTGATCCTGCTGTGGATCCAGCATGGAAGCTGTGGGCAGAGCTGACCATCCCTGTGGGACTCACTGACCTGTGCTTTCTGCATCAGCTGTCAGCCACCTCGTGCCTTTGCACTGGAGCAGAGCCTGCCTTCCTCATGGCTGGAAGGCAAGAAAAGTGTTCTGAAAGCCAGATACAATCCTGACTTTACCTCAAGTGACCCTAAAGACGTAAATGTCTAATGAATGTGTCACTGGAGGTATCTGGGCATGCTGGTTTGCCAGCTGAGTGTATTTGTTGAGGGGGTGTCACTGATGGTATCAGTAAAATGTGGTTGCTTTGTCATGCTGGCTTTGAGAAATACTGCTTTTACTCCCCTTCTTAATTTTTTGGGTCTCAAAATAATGGCAGCACTCTTTCTTATCAATGCTTCCGCTTCTTGTGATCTAAGTGGAGTTAATTGGCATTTTTCTTAATAATAATTTAAAAAAACCCCATGATTATTAAAGCATTTGGATTTGAGTATGTGTCTGTAGTCAGTGCACAAAGTGAACTGTGGGTATCCATGGGGCTAGGAATGATTGAGATTGGTTGGCTCTCAGGGAAAGGGGCCCTTTGGACAATGTACAGACAAATGGACTTGGAGAGAATTAGCCGCTGAAAATTTGGAGGGTAGGAATGACTATAAAGCGATCACACTTATCCACCTACTATAAAATTAATACTGGCGTCTATATGGGGTGGAATGTACTTGAAAATAATTACTTTTTTCTCAACATAACCTTCCTTTTTTCTCTCTCTCTCTGTTAATCTTGTAGTTTTTGCACTAGAGAAGACGAACATCATCAGTAAACTTGGAGACAACGCCACACTAAGTTGTATTTTTAATAAAAACAACTTGCAATTGAAAAATCTACGGGTCTATTGGCAAATAGCTGATGATTCCTACCAAGACAAGTGTTCAGTTGTACATGTACTGATGTCTGGCCAAGATGAGAACAGTAATCAGTGTATTCGCTTTAAAGACAGGACTCGATTATTCTGGGATAGGTTGGAAAATGGTGATTTTTCTCTGCTATTACTAAATGTCAGCCAGAGTGATAGAAATACATACAGATGCATAGTGCAGAGCACAACTGAATATTCCAAAGTGATTTACCAGGCAGAAGTGGTTCTCAGTTTAGCAGGTAAGAACTTGTGTCACTTTTCCCAAATTCTTATTTCTGCTTTTCAAATTTGTGCTATTTCAATATTTTATTTAAGTACACCTTTAACTTTGAAACAGACTTTTGCCCGTTGCTGAAATGAAGTCTGCTTAATTTAAATGTTACAGACAGGGAATATAAACCTTGGAGAATGCACATAAAAACTTTTTACCCAATGTGTGTTTATTTTTTCTTGTTTTTCATGGATATGAGAGCTCTTGCATGTGACTGGGTGACAGCAGTTTAAGTTGGTCCTTTCTTCCTTTGGGTTTGGTTTTAGCTTTCTGCCCTCCCAGTGCTTCTCTCAGCTCTCTGGCTTACAGACCAAATCTGCAGTCATTTCTATTTCAAGTCATGAGGGTGGTATGAAAATCCAGTGGTTTGGCTTCAGAATCCATCTCGAAATTTTGCCTTTCCAGTATGTTTCTAAATATCAACAAATATTTATTTTTCTTCTTGCTCTCCAGTGAGCTACAGTCAGCCAATACTCAGTGGACCAATTAGAAACAGTGACAGCACTGGAGAGGAGGTGACCTTCAACTGCAGGTCTGGCAATGGATACCCAAAGCCCAATGTCTACTGGATCAATAAAGTGAACAACAGTCGCCTGTCTCCATCAAAAATAGAGATCATATCCCATGAAAATGGCACTTTCAATGTTTTTAGCACACTGAAAGTGAAAGCCACTTCTAACATGCAAATAGAGTGCTCCATAGAAAATGAGATGCTGCAGGAAAATCTGTCAGCCAACTGTAAGTTCCTCATATTTTCTTGGTAGTAGGAAAAACAACCAGTATGTCTCTGTCTGTAGATGTGCACTAATGAGGGCTATGCATTAATCCAGTAGTTCTGCAAAGTGCTGAAAAGATCTTGGACTTTTGTTTCAAGCTCTAGTTATGCTTAGCCATGGACCTGATGGTTAATTCTTCCACACTGAAGTGAATAACCCACCAAGTGTGTTATGACAACAGCACTGAGAAGCTCTTGCATCCAGGGCAGTTGCTGAGTTTAGCCTTTTAGTTCCTTAGGAACATGATGGTTTCAGGAGTCAGGTTGTTTTTTAGGGGCCACCATACAGCAGATCCATGATTTATGAGCCCCTACCCAATGGCCTTGCAACACTCACATTTGCTTTTTACTCTGCCTAGTTCCAAAGTTCAGTTTTCAGTCTCCAAAACTCAATTTAATACAGTGCATGACTTAAACTAGGTCTGCAGCAAATGGGCAATATGAGCTCAATAGAACAATGTACCTAATAGCCCAAGTATAATGTACTATTTATTGCTGATGTGGTGATTAATAGGAAAAGCAAGTATTTAGTCACTCAACTCTTCACAAAACCAGAAAGCTATTTAAAAATTAAAAAGGTATTAAGAAGTTATAGTTACAGTACCACTGCCATTATTTATTACATTAATTACATTATTACAGTACCATTACATTACATTATTTCAATACCATTATTTCCAAAAAGCTGTGTAGAGAATCTGTTTGGAGTGGGAAAGCTGATCTGGAGGTGGCTGTTTGATCTCATTGCTGTTCCTGGTCCTGCCTCAATTCACACTTTCCTCTCACAGGTCTCTGCACCCTGGTGCAAGGAGGTTGGAATGTTTCCATAACTGTAGCTGGATACCCAGAGCTAATTCACCTCAACACTCCAAACACAGATCCCATGAGTGTAGGAAAACTATAGAAACTCTTTCCGGAAACAAAAATTGAACATGTGAGCAGAAGTTGCACAGTAGAGTATTTATTTGATAATTCACCATGTCCCAAATTAAAGGACAACTAGGTAACTTCATATTACTTTCTAATGTGCTCTCTTCTGAGGGAAAAGACCTTCATATTACTATTTTGGGGGTTATTTTTAAAGTCTCACAATCACACTTGAAAGAGTAATAGATGTGATTTGAATCCTTCAGTTTGCAGCAGTGAGTGAAGATTCTTCATTAATTTCAGGGAAACAGGTTTTCACCCATTTTTCTGAATATCATCAAATTTGCGTCATAGATTTTGTATAGATTTCTTTTCAACTGAGTCTAGATACAAGCTCAAACATACAGTCTCTCAAAGCTTCAGGGAAAGAAGAGAAAGGAAGAAAGAAGGATGGATGCACTATGATGACAGGGAAGAGTAAACTGTTATTTAACTTAATTAGCTGGAGATGTCTCACTTAGAAAGAATCACCAAAATCAGTGATGTGAATAGCACAAATCTTTAGTCCTTCAGAATTTTTTAGGCATGTAAAGCATGGTGAAATATTTTCCTGGTATGAAATGCAAAAATTTACTCCTTATGACATCCTTTTCTGTTTCATTCTAGACACACAGCAGAAGAAAAGCATTGGTTCTGGCACAGGAAGTGACGAAAACCTAGAAAAAAAAGGACGAGGTGCTCAAGCAGCTGGCATCATTGGCATTATCTTTGTGATAGGTCTTCTAACTGGTTTAATCTGCTGGCTGTGGAGGAGGAGGTCCTCTAATCTCGTGTCCTATAGAGGTAATGGGACACTTCATTTGTATGACCAAATTATAAGAATTCTTTTTCACTTGCCAAAATACCTAATGTTCTCCAACTGGAAGAGTTAAAGCATTACTAAGCTGCCTGCCCATGGCAGCAGGGAATCATGCCATTATTGAAAACTTGGGGTGCCCTGGGGAGGAAATGTAGTGCCTCAGGACATTATTCTTTTTTGTTTTCTCACAGAAAGTAATTTCTGGATGTGAGAGTAACTTGGATTTTGTGTCTGTTTGGTTTGTCAGCTGTGATCCCTGCAGGCTCTTCCTGGACAGATGGCATGAGACAGGACTGGGGTTGGTAGCTTACTCAGCTTAGCATGGTTTGAAGCAGAAATCAGAACATAATTCAATCCTTAGAGCTTCAGAGTCACTGGCTGGATGATTAATGACCAGGATCCTTCTGGGATCAGGCAGAAATGTAGCTGGTCTTGCTCTCACGTGTACCCTTGTGTAGCTAGCTGGATTTGCCCATGTGCATGACTCTAAAGAATGCTTTGTGGCCACTCTATGCCTTGTGGACCAGACCGAGTCTGCCAGTGTGGCTGAGCCCTTGCTCTAAGCCCCTTTGCAGCTATCCAGGAGCTAATACCTATGGGACAGAGCAGGCACAGCACACTTCTCATGGACAAGGACAATCCATGTTTTCAGTCTGTGCCCTTTTCCTCAATGGTAGCAAGCCTGGGTGCCTCAGAAAAGACCAGGGGAAAGCAGGGCAGTGATCTTGTCCAGGATCTGCAGCAGCTCTTGCAAAGTCATGACCTTCCTTCAGAAACAACCCAAGAGTGAGGCAGGACTCTGTCCCAAGACAGGGAGCAGGGCTATCACTTCAATCCCAAAATCTCTCCTTTCTGAAATGGTAGCCTAGGTGGTAAGCAAATAGAACACTGGACTGCATTTTACAGAGCATTTAGCAGGGGTATTAAGCAGCATCCACCAAGAAAGGGTTTGTGTATGCTGGTCTTGGTGGATGCTCAGTCTTGGTGCATGCTGCTTAATATTAATCTCATTTTTTCTGAAGATTTTGGTTATCTGTCCTACATGCTGAAACCCATGCATTTGTTTCAACAGATGTCCAAACAAGAGAAGACCAAGGAGGACTCAACTGTAAGTATTAAAAACATATTATTTTGTTTGTCTCGAGTGACTTAACTTCATAGCTTCAGTACTCAAGTTCAGCACAAGCCTTTAGATTAGACTTGCTGGATGATACAGACTGAAGCATTTTTTTAGGCACTACATCCTAGGTGGTCTTTAACTGGGATACAGGGACGCCGTTTGCATCATGTCTGTGAACCAGAGCATATAGACACACAATTTTTTAAAAACCCTTCCTTTCCTAGAGAAAACATGCTCTTCAGACCTTTGCCATGTTGTTATTCTTATAGGCAAGAATGCAATATTGCAGGCCAGCTGGTTTACAAATTCATTTGTTATTTATAGTAGGGGAAAAATGGAAATTGGGTGAAAAATATGAAGACAGATTTGGAAAAAAATTGGACAGAGGACTTGCAAATACAGGATGAAATATCTGCCTGTTTGATACCTCATGTGGTAGTTTCTACTGAAGCCAATGACTGTTGCCTGTGTGTCTCTGCAGAGCAGGCAGAAAACACTGTGGTTTCACTAAAATTGTAATAGAGCATAGTTTGCTGTAGCAGATGCTATGAATGTACCCAATTCATAGTATCAAGCAGAAGCAAAATAACCCTTAAATTTAAAAACATTTTCTGGAAATTCTTTGACAGTCATGGAAACTGGGTTAATGGTCAGTTATTTTCCAGACTGCTCCCCAACTAATATTAGTGTTTGCTAAACGACAAGAGGCATTCCTCTCTCTCCTGCAGAGCGTAATCTACTGAGGAGGGTGGATTTTCTCCTTCTGTTCCTGGGAACTGCATTAATGTAACACAAGCAGTACATTTAAGGTCAACTTTTTCTTCTCCAGACTTACATATACCAGGCCCTTCTTGGTTAGACCCCTGGACTTAGCCCATTAGGAAAAAACCTCTGGGACATAAATAAGAGTAAATATTTTTCTTGTATTGAAGGCTGCTGTAGCATGTTTTGTTCATTAAGAACAAAGCAAAAGCACCTTCCCAGATGCTGTCTTTTCCGTGTCATTTCTCCACTCCACTTGTGGAAGAGGAGGTGGGACAGCAGCTTTGGTGGCCCACTGATGATAGAAGCTGTTTCACCTCTGAGGACTTTGTTCTGGGCATCCCAATTTAAGGACAACTTGGATCAATACCAGAGAGATGAAAATGGTCCAGGGAATGTGATCTCTGGTGAGAGATTGGTTATGTCTGTTTAGGCTGGACAAGGCCAGGCTGATTAAGGACACAATAACAACCCTCTTCAGAGTGTCTTTCGAGAGGATGGGACAAGTTATTTATTGTACTAACACAGCTGACACTGCACTTAAGGCATAACAGACTTAAACAAAGGAGATTTAAGCTAGATGTCAGAAGAAAGTGTCTCAGGGTAATGGGTTTGAGCAGTGAGGCAGAGTTTGTCCAGGCTAGCAAGTCCCCATCAGTCCAGGTTTGCTGCTTTGTGTTTTCTTAACAAAAGAAAAAAAACAGTACCTATCAGAAATTATTTAGAAATAAAGTTGATACAACCTTAGTACAAAAGATGAGCTCTAGGATAAATTCTGGCCTAATTAAATCATTATTTGGTATTTTCAGTCCTGTTGTGTGTGGTAGATGGGGGGCAAGGCCCTGGGGAGGTGCAGGAGGATGCTCTACCACAGCATTTTGGTTTTCAATACTGCTATAAATATACTTCTGCTTCTGGCACCTTATGAAGAAGGTCAGGTTGTTTCATAGCAGTGAGAATCCTGAATATACTGCAAACCAAAATGAGATTACTGAAACTAACTTTGCTGTTACAAAGGCAAAAAAAAGCAGTTTGGAAACTGGGAGGAAGGCAGATTGTAAAGAAGAGTAACTCCATTCTGGGGGATAGTCTCCCCAGACACCCATCCCAGTCAATGAGGCAAGATGCTCTGGTGAGGAGAAATTCGGAGCTGGAGCAATTCTGAACTATTATCTGAAGGAACCCCTTCATTTCCTGGAAGGAACCTGGAGAAGCTGTTTTCTCTTGGCCACAGAGAAGCTTTGTGCATCTCATTCTCTGAAACAGTTCTAAATTAACCCAGGCTGACACTGATACCCCTTCACAAGCGAGGTTACTTTTTCCATTTGCACAGAGAGACACTTCCAGACTGTGCCATGAGGACAGGAAGCTCCCAGCGTCTTGGGTATCCAGGCAGGACTTCTCCCCAGTCAGTTCTCTCTCAGCAGCATGGATATATCTTTTCCACAGCTTTCCAGCTTGTTCCTCTGGTTACATAGGAAAAGCAATGCTGGGAATGCTTATTTCTGGGGAAGTTTTTTTGTCTATTTTTTTTTTTATAAAAAGAAGTTATTTTGTTTTTACAGTACCTGTCTAAATGGAAGGTCTACCAACAATTTGGGCAGCTGGAGATGTGTCAAGAAAAGCATCACTACCTCAGTGGCAGCACTGTCTGTAATACAAGTGACAGATTTCTGCCAAGAGAGATGGAAAAAAAAAAAAAAAAAAGGAAAAGGCTCCCAGAACACAAGAGAGAGGAAAATCTGCTGGATTTTCATTCCAGCCACTGACTGTGTTCACAGAACAGTTGTGTCACCATTCCAACACAGCAATTTGGACAGTCAGTCCCCTGTGACTGTCGGTGATGTGGGCACCTGTACTGGGGAAAGCAGAAATCTTGGGACTCAATTGCTCTGTGCAGACCACTGAAAGCTGGTGACTGTCCAGTCTTTCATCATGATCCTTGAGGACTGCCAGGAGCAGAAGCAGCCACGCTTCAGGAGCACAGGATGTTCTTGCTGTCACCTTACACTGAGGATGACTGCACGTGAAGGAAGGCAGCTAAAACAAAGAAAACTGAAGGACTCCGAAGAGTGAGATTTGTGACCTCTTCCTGTTTCTCTCTCTCTAAAGTACAATCTTTCCATTGGCTATTTTCACCAGCTGTTACTGTGTATAGGACCAGGCAGAACACTTTGATCCACTCCTCCAGAAACAGGGGTTGCTCTAATGGGGTCAAATACTGAATGTGTTATCATAAGGGAAGCTGCCTTCTTTAAGCCTTTGTAGCAACATTTTGGTTTTTACCAAATATTCCACCAAAAAGGGGATTTCCACTTTCAACAGGAGCCAGCTGTGAAAATCTGACCAATTAAAAATAGAATGTTATGCTATGTAAATGTCATGTTACCTGGACTTACCCTTCTCAGGCTGGAACAAAAACTGTGGTTGAGCTCTGCTTGATTCAACTGAAGCTTTACTTAAGCACTTTCCTTTGGCTTCCAGGGAGGATTTTAAACTGAGGGTTTTAAACTTGTGAACTTGTGCTTGTGTCTCATCTTTACACAAACCCAACAAAACAAATGAGAATGTGCAAATTCTGTCAATGTGATGTCCATGAATGTCCAGAAAGCCAAGAACTGCATTATTCTTGTGCAAGTGCATGTGCCTTGCTGTTTCAACCCCAAATCAGCCAAACTGACTGGCTGAAAATACCTAAAGAGTAAACTTTGCTGGTGACTTGAAATTTTGAAGGAGGAATTTTTAGAAGCTCTCTTGCCCAGATGGAACAGTTTCCCCATCTTGTCACGGGGGGCTGCAGATTATTATTTTTAACTGAGCTCTGGAAACACTTGACCTCTCCTGCACC
Source organism: Cinclus cinclus (assembly GCF_963662255.1). Classification (NCBI taxonomy): domain Eukaryota; kingdom Metazoa; phylum Chordata; class Aves; order Passeriformes; family Cinclidae; genus Cinclus; species Cinclus cinclus. Next base: position 112,001,736 of record NC_085047.1, read on the forward strand.
AGTTGCTAGACTAAATTGTATGATTTTTGTGAATGTCATAACCTTGTTTGGTCTTGCTCTGCGTGTGAGAGGCACTCCAGTGTCAGCTCTGAGCTCAGACACTGATTTTTCACATCAACATCAGCTTTCAATTCCCAGCCATGTGAAAACTCTGTTGTACTCACATCATGTGGAACCAGAACCATTTGGCAATAGTGCAGTAGTTATCTTTTGTCAAAGCAATACCCCCAGGGAGGCTCCCAGCTGAGTAGCTGTTGCTCCTCTCATGTCCATGAATCCAGATATCAGATATTTTCTGAGTCCAAGTCTAGTCTTCAGTGCACCCTAATGGGAACTTGCTTGAGGAAAGCTTGCATACACAAAAATATGAACAACCTCTGTACAGATGTGCAGGGTGACCACTTCCTAGTGGTTCAGTAAAAAGTTCTGCAGCCTCCTCCTTATCTGTCACATGAAGTAGTTTTGTGCAGCCTCTGCTGCACCTGACAGAAGCCTTTCCTACAAGTAGTTTTCCATTTTTATATTCTGCAACTGTCATGGTTCAGAGATGTAAGAAGTGACCTAGCAGTCACTCCACAATATGGTATTAAAACAAACTTAGACTGGTTGGGTTTTCTTACTTCTGGGCTACTTCATGGATACACCAAGACACACAAAAGCCTTTTCTTGCAAAATCTGTGCTTTCATTTAGCTTAAGGTTCTAGCTATTCCTGGATGTCAGTAAAGCCTAGATGACTGTTGGCTGCTACCATTCAGAGGATTGGGAATTTTGTAATAACAGTTTTTATCTTCACATGCCATGTTTATATTTTAAATAAAATTTATTCATTCTTCTGGATTTTTGGCTAAATCTGTCAACATACAGAGACAAGTCAGTCCAAGCCACTTGCCCCACCCAAAGTAGCAGTTTTATTTTTAGCCACATCCCTCAGTGCTCCTTTTCAAAGCCCTCAAGTAAGGGGAGACACAACACAAACACAACACAAAGCTGCCCACCTTTGCTTTATTTTGGCTCACGCAACAAAATCCCTCGAAGAGTACAACAAACTCCATGAAAGCCAGGCCATAGCCTGAAGGCAGCACTAAGCCTGGGCTGATTCATCCATTTCTCACCCAACTTTACAACCCCAAGCAGAGCAAAGGTACAGCACACTCTCCTGCTTCCAGAACTGAAACCAGTTCATTGCACCCCCCAGATGAGTCTTGTACATGAGCACCAGCATCCCTCTGTTTGCCTTCACTAAAGACAGCAGCTCACTTGAACACATGCACAGGAAAGCAACAGTTGATGCAGGTTTGGAGGAAGACTAATAAATAGACTCACTTTCACAGAAAAAAGACTTTTTTTGTGGCATGGCTGGTAAACCACAAATGGAAAGCCCCAAGAGAAAACATGTGTTGCACTTAGTGATCTGAATCTATCTGTCCCGCTGTCAAATTCACTATTTAAATATTTTACCTGTAAGAGCTGAAATATTTTTGCTCAAAAAAGCATTCCCTTTTTCCAGCTACCCTGACTCCAGTGTTTGTTCTCAGTAGCTATTGTGCTATGTCAAAGAAAATTTGTTGCTTTCCCAACTTGCAAAGTAAATCTTTCTCATATTTGACATATTCTCATATTTATAGCAAACATGCACAAAAGGTCATGTTATCCCCGAGTGTAATTTCTCTAACCTCTCTCTTTTCCAGAGGAAGAGAAACTGCTCTAAAGAGCAATTGAGTACAGCCAAACTCCACAGGGAGAAAACACCCCACACCTACAGCTGTTAGGCTGTTAGGCTCTTGGGACTTTTCCTCTTAATATGTGGTGGCCATCAGGGCCTTCACCACCTCCGTGATCTGATATGGGCTGGAACAATTGTAATCTGGTCCCCACTTGAGGATTATTGTGGAGCTCCTGGAGCAAGTCTGGAACAAGGGTACAAAAGTGACTGGGGGACTGGAGCACCTCAGTGATGAGGAAATGCTGAAGGATGTGGTCCTGTTCAGCCTCAAGAAGAGACAACTGAGAGGGGACTTCAACCTTGTCTGTTATTGTGTACAGAAAGGGTTCAGAGCATGGATCAGGCTCTGACCTGGTGCTGAGAAACAGGACAAGAGGAATGGGCAGAAACTGCCAGATAGAAAGATCTACCTGAAAATGAGGAAGAACCTTTTATTGAGGGTGGCTGAGCATTGGAACAGGAGGCCCAGAAAACTGTGGAGATCTTCCCTGGAGATGCTCAAAAGCTGTCTGGACACAATCCTGAGTTACATGTTCCAGGGGCTTCTGCAGGAGCAAGGAGGTTGGACTGGATGACCAACAGCAGTCCCTCCCAACTTACCCATTCTGTGTTTATAAAAGGCACCCCACGTGTTCTTTGAGGTGATCTCCACCAATTCTACTTCCCTTCTGGCATCCCAGGGAATCACAGAGCAGTAGCTTCTATGCCACTCATCTTTCAGGATGCACTTACGTGACAACAGGTCAGTTTGTACAATTACTTTCCAACACAGGAAAAATGCTTCCAACATTTCCTGTGTTATCAGCACTTAGCATAATTACTGTATGTGAACCATGCTCCCTGCTGTCAAATGCAAGTCCTTGGCAGTTACTCATGATGTTGCTGTTAATCACAAACTCTTTGTTTGCATATTGCTAGGAAAGAGCCTGTCTCCCACTTCAGTCTGGCACAGAAAAGGGCCTGTCTCCTATTTCAGTCTGCTGTAGATAGATAGATATGAGATAGGCACTCATATATCAAGGACGCTTAGGCTGACCTTTGAACTTGCCCAAAATGGGTCCCAACAATTTACTAATAAGTTACTTATTTGTTCTTCTGTAATTCCAAGAAGTGCTGGTCGGGATGATTGTATAATTGACAAACTTGGCCACACAGTCATGCTCGGAGTCACATGAGGCTGCCTGTAGCTGACTTGGTGCTCACACTCTCATCTCCAGCTTGCAGAGACTTTTTCCCACTTGCACTGCTTTTGTGCAACATTCACCCCAGTAGACATCATAAGTCAACAGAAACTGTTTGCTAATTTTGAATGGGATTACATTGCACAAAAAAAAAAAATAAAAAAATCAACTCTAAAAAAATTTACAAGGAGGAAGAAGAAAAGAGATCTCTCATTGAAACTGGAAATCTTTTAAGAATCTGTCAGTAAGAAACAACAGTAACAGCCATAACATGGACAGGGAATGACTGCAAATGTTTTCTTCTTCATTTCTTCTGCCAGATCTTAGTTGTCACATGTCATCTCTCTTACAGGGCTGAGACTGCAGTTTCAAAACAAGATCAGATTTGCTTGCAAAAACAACTTTTCCAGAGCATCATGCTGGACTGGAAGCAACTCTACACCTCTTGATTCATCTCTCTATCAGTCAGACTTCCCATTATTGTATTACCTAACTTCTAAAATGCATCACCACTGCAGTAATCACAGTTGCTGTAACTAAAAATAGGTCAAGGAATAAAGAGTTCAGGCAAAATGCCTGAACTGTAGCTAATTTTATAAAAGTAGGCAAACATGAAATATCTTTATCACCTATCGGAAGTCTTCTTAACCAGCTCATATCATTGTGATTAAACTCTGATTCAGCAAAGTACCACAAGTCCCATCATAAACCTGGTCTTTCAAAGCCTTTTGCTTGGTTTCCCTGCCCTCATGACTGAAGCCTGGGTATGCTCCTATTTCTGTCTGGCTGTATCTGCAGCACAGAAGGCTGCTATCTTGATTCAAGATATGTTGTTGAATTCTCTTATCAAAACCATGAGAAAAATCCATCCCTGTGCTGGTTCCTGACTTACTGAACAAGGCAGGAAGGCTGGCCAGATAATGACCACACTTTCCAGGAGAATCATTGACTGATTCTACACAGGGCGAGGCAGAGGGACAGCTCCCCAGGAAGGTCTCCTCCACTTCGGGCACCAGCTGACACACAAAGCATGCCCAGAAACTGAAGGACTGGAGAAGCTGAGGAAGTGGCTTTGGAGACAGGAATATTTCCAGAAATACCTAAAAGGGTGAGCCTTGGTGCCAGGTCTCTTCTCAACAAGATCCCATTAGGAGTCCTGGGCATATCCCAGTGCTGAGGGGTAAGTGCCTTTGAGCAGGAAAAATTTAAAAAATACATAATCAAGCACGTAAATAAATAACCCCCAAACTTTGCGCAGCTGTTCTGTTTAACTTCTGATTATCTGTTTATTATTTGAAGTTGCATTTTTCATGACTACCATGAGGCAGACAGCTGTCTGCCCGTGCTGTTTTGTATGGGATAGTTTGATCCAGCTGAGAGGAGGAACAAGAAAGAAAGAGGAGAAAAAAGAATTTCTTTTAATCTGCTCCAGCTCAGTGACAATTCACCAGTTCTCAAGAGATGCAGGCTTGTGGGGGAAATTGACTGGGTTTTAATTTATTTTTATTTAAAGTAGCCCTTAAAGAGGAGCTCCCATTAACAAACATATACTCTGGCCAGCTGGAATGATTAACCACAAAACCACCAAGCATGCACAGAGTGAGCCAATGCTTTTCATCAGCATTTTTGGCTATGTGGCAACTGCTGACCAGCTCCATATAATGCGTCTTAGCTTCATTTCTGCGAAATTCCTACTGCATCACAACATAATCTGGGTAGAAAATTATTTCTAAACAAAGTCACATAACGGTTCCTCAGAAACAGAAAACTTGGCTAAAGGAATCTACCAGATTCTGTGGCTGCATTTATTGCATCAATAAACCTTTGAGGCTTGGGAACAGATGTAAATAATCGTTGTGACAAGTATTATTTTATACTATACCAGTTTTTTGCATTAAAACTGGTTTTAGTGTTCCCAGGTCACAGGTGCTTAGCCATGAGCACCCCACAGCCATGAGGGATCCCAGGCACCCTGACTGCATATCTTTCAGAAGGTTTGGGGTGTGGTTGAAAGGCAGGAAAGGAAAGGAATTGTTTGGTTTAGTCTCCAGGCAATGCTGCTGCAATCAGCAAGGAGGAAATCACTGAACTTTTGCACCTAGGCAGAAGCCAGGTAAGAAGCTGGCCATGGACCCTAAACCCCTCCTACACAGGCTTGGTTCTACAGCCCAGCAATTTTACTTATCTCTCACTACACATCTTATAAAGCAATCTGTAATCTAAATCTCTGCACTCCCAGGTGATGGGATAGAGCACCCAGTCTGGAAATAAACATTTGCATAACATGGCTCTGATATAACCTATCCCAGCTGGAAGCTCCATGCAAGCAGTCGGCAGCTCCAGAGGCAAGCACAAAGCAGCTGAACGCAGAAGTGTATTTGAACAGAGATAAAGTGCAATTTAACAGCGTGCCAAATGCTGGTCAAGTTTTGCAAGGAGACAAGCAAGAAAGCACGTGGCTCCCACAACGTCCTTGTCTGAGTGGCAGGACTGTCACAGACTGGATGTAAACACAAGTGGAAGGTCACTGCGTTCAGACTGTTCTTTTTTGGGGAGGGAATATTGTTATTCCTGCCTCCCCCCAAACCCCAACAGGTCAAAGCTTATGTCCCTGTTCACTGCCAAGACAGCACAGACTGTTTCTTGCCCTCTTGAGGTGCTACTCCCTGCAGGTTGGCAGAATATCAGCAACTTGATGACACAGACAGTAATTAGAGCCTGCCTGAACTTTCACACTAGGAGAGATTGTGCTTTCTATCGATCACAAAATTTAGAAATACTGATTTTTAGTTAAGGTGATGTCCAAAAACTGAAGAGTTGCTGCTATACACTTCACCCATCACAAAGTCCCTGCTCACCTTGCTGTCCCTGTGGGTCACAGCCACAGGAAAGGTGTTTCCTTAAGGGCCTTTGGACACCCACAGCACAGCAGGTGTTGCTGAACTAAACAATTTCTCCACTATTAGACCTATTTCTGATAGGCCAGGGGTAAAGGACTGCAGAATGGGCACTTTATTTGCTGCTAACATCTGCATTAACACATAACCCTTCAGAGACAAAAAAACCCCACAAAATATAGCAAAAGGGGTTGGATTTGCAATCACGTTCAGAAATGAACGCATGAGGCTTGACGAAACTCACACAGGTTAGCACAGAGCATAACTGGTCAGAGCATAAACCAAGCTGCAGGATTTTTTTGTTCTTGGATCTTATGGTATCCCTGCCATGCCTAAATGGAAGAACCTCTCCTGTAATTATCCTTAGCCTGAGCAGCTGCATGGCTAAAGGACTGCGGATGTCATTGCTGGGACTGTGCTGAACCTCCCCCAGGTACCTCTGCTCAATGCCTGGCTCACACAATTCACAGGCCCAGAGAAGAACCCAGTTGCACCCCCAAATGTTATTATAGTTGCAAATAAGCTGGTTGGAATGTTAAATACCTTTCAAAAAGTGGGTGTGCTCCCCGCACATTTCTAGACAAAGCAGAGCCCTCCCCCTATCTGATTAAAGCAGGTCCCTCCCAGCTGAAATAGTCTATTTTATGTCTTGCTTATGCTGGGAGGAAAGCAACCATACATGGAGCAAATTACACATCCCAGTGCTTGCTGCTCTTCCCTAGGAAAATCCAGAAGCCTTATGGCAAATACAGCCGTCAACACCTTTATAGAAAAAGTACAAATCCTCCCTCTTGAGTGTGAGATCCTGAGCCCTGGGGCAGCCACACACTGCAGGGTACTCTGAAAAAAGGGGGGAATTGACTTCAGAGAGAAACAAGCAGCTAACTGGCCCAAAAGCTTTAGCATTTAAGGGATCAGACTGACAAAAGTAGTAGCAAAAATCAGTTTCACGTTTGTTCCTTTCTCACAGTCAGGTTGAATTTTTGTTCTCATTCCTGCTGGCATGTTCAGGTCATGAGGCCTCAGTAACAGATGCACATTTCTTGCCAAGTCCCCTGTTGCCAGGACTTAGCACATCTCTTGGACTGCAACGCTGGCTGTCGCCTCTTCCTTTGCAGTTGCTGCTTCAATTTTTGCTACTATGGCTGCACCATGAAAGGTCTTGCACTGCTGCTCAAGTGGTTCAAAAGCCAGCATGAGAACTCATTATTTCTTCATATCTCTGCATCTGCCCTCATCCTGGGATAAGAGTCCTAACCGCAAGGTATTAGCTAAATAAGTGGTTACAAGGGAAACCAGCCACAACCAGGATAGCTTCTCATGGGCTGGAAAGCCTCACTCTTGTAGCCAAATACAAAATTACAAATAAAGTACACAGATTCAGGTACTCACCAGCCTCGTGTAAACAGTTTTTTTTGTTTCCACCTGAACAGGAGAAGGATTAAGGTTTAACAATGGGAAGTAAAGAAGGTGAGCATGGCAAGATACAGCTACTGCTGGTCTGTACTGCCTTACCCAAAAAAACCCTTTCCATCTGCTCAGAATGACAAATGGAGTTTGCATTTTCCTTCTGAGGAGAGCTCAGTTAAGACTGTCTGTATTATTTGGTTCATCTGATAACAAAATGGGAGCAGGGCAGAGAGAAGAACCCGCATTTATTAGTAGTGCCAGGTACAATCACCAATATACAATGAATAACAGCCAAAAAAACCTCAGTTTTTGGAGTACTCTGCCAGCAGGCTTAGAAGCCATTCAGATAACAAAAACAAGCAGAGGAGAAATATACAGCTAGAAGAAGGAATTTTGCAAGGTTACAACATGCTATCATAGCACCAAATGCAAACACATAGGTCCCTTGACCAGTCTGCACCAGTACGTAGCTGAATGCAAGTTTATATTTCAAACACATGAAATTAAAATATAGAATCCATTCATTCTTCCATCAATTCATTTACAGGTGATGAAAACAGTCTGGCTCTGACTTTGGAAAGCATCTGATTCACAGTGCTTGAATTAGCAGATGTATGGGCAGCCATGTTTGGTAACAAAGCAAGGGAGTCGTGTTCTGTGGAAAAGCAGGCTGTATTTTGGTTCAGTAGGAAACCTTTTAGCAAATATGCAGGATATAGTAAATAGAGGAGAGAATGCACATTTCTACACCCTAAAAGCAGCCTGACAAAGGTACTGATCATGTGAACATCTTCAAACACTGAAGTGAGGAGCCCCAGGGACTGAAAACCAACAAGATATTAGGCAATGACCTGTAGTACATGAGCCAGCTTAAGGATTTGTGTTGGCTTGGTAGCTTGTCTCAACAAAGTTTTGTTCTGTGCTTGCATCATTACAATGTGTAGGAAGTAAAAAAAAAAAAAGAAAAAAAAAAAAGAAAAAGGCCTGCATGGATGAACAAGGAGGTGGTGGTAAAACTAAACTTAGGCACAAAAGAAAGCATGCAGTGGGTAACACAGAAGGAACAGAGACACTGAGCACACAGAAACAGAGTTAAGAAAGCCCAAATCCACCTGGAATTTGATCCATTCAAGATTTTGATGAGATGCACCAATGAGTGCTGAGAGAGCTGGCAGATATTAGTGCAAGGCTTGATAAAACTCTTGATAATCCTTGAGGGATGATGGCAATTGTGAGCAGTGCCAGGGAAGTAGAGGAGAGCAAACTCCACCCTTGTCTTCAAGAAGAGAAAGAAAAAGTATTCATGTTCAACACAACTCAGCATTGTGGCAAAGAAGGCTAAAGGTATCCTGAGCTGCACTAGGCAAAATATTGCCTGCAGGTTGAAGGAGATGATCCATTCCCTCTCCTCAGCACTAATGAGGCCACTTTTGGAGTTCTGGGCTCACCCATACAATAAATTCGTTAATCTAAAGGAGAGAGAATGAAGGGCCACAAAGATAATGAAGAGACAAATGTGTCTTCTGTGAGGAAAGGCTGAGAGAGCTGGGGCTGTCCTGCCTGGGGCAGAGAAGGCTCAGGTGGGATTTCAGCCATGGAAATACCTCCAGGGAGGGTGCCCAGAGGACAGAGCCAGGCTCTCTCCAGGAGTGCCCAGTGGCAGGACCAGAGGAAATGGGCACACCCAGGAGGCTCTGCCTGAAGATAAGAAGGTGGCCTGGCTTGAGCACAGCAGCAGAACCAGATCACTTCCCGAGGTCCCTTCCAAGCTCAGCCACCCTGGGACTGTGGAAAAGTTATGACTGGATTTTGAAAGCACACAGCCATAACAGCACTCTCCCTCAGGTCACTCAACTCAAGCTAAATTTAATAGGATGATGTTGAAAGAACAAGAAGGATGGGAAGAAAAACATTTCTTTTAGTCTTTTCTTTCTGTCAAGATAAACAATTATAAGCCAGAATTGCACTGCTACCAGGTCTTGATTTTCTTTCAGTTTTGACTACACTCAGGGTAGCACAGTGAAGCACTGAGCAATCATAGCACCTCACTTCTGTCACATGAGCCATTGATAAGCCTGGAAAAAACATCATGCCCAACAAAAACCAACTCCAAACCAAAACTCAGCCACACACAGGAAAGGTTTCCTGGTGAGCAGTCACCACAGATCAGTATGACTCCTTTGTATTTATCACTGAAAATCAAATTGAGTAAAAACCGTATAGCCATGCCCACCAGACTCACGGCCTTCACTCCATTAAATGACAACAGGTGTCTGTGCCTCCTGCATTTTTGTACACTGAGAGGTTTTGGAAGAATGCATTAGTGATCCATATCTGCTACCCCCTCCTGCAAGATGGGAGGACAACAACATGAGAAAAGAATGGAAGACACAGAGGGTATCCAAGCACAAATCTGGAACACAGTAGCCTTTCCATCTTCATGATTTTTTTTGCTAGGTGGTACTTAATCATTAAGCCAGAGAACTTGGAAGACAAAACACAAGAAAAACTTGCATTTAAAAACATGGAACCTTAAAGGGATGTAATGGAAAAAGCTGTTGAAATAATTGGACACACAGGGGAATTACTTCAGCTGATATTTTAAATTTAGGCTTGTTTGGAGCACATAAAGAAGGAATTAGCCTACAAAGCATTAAGGAAACACCATCACATCCTTCTACTTTGTTATGGAGTGATTTTCTTTTATCTGGATCAGGACATGGCACCTCTGAGTAAGATTCCAGCAATTAACCAGGACAATACTCATGCTGTTGTGAGAGGAGCTCTCAAAGTAGGATTGGGATCTTCCAGAAGAATAGCTCTCAGAAGAGCATGAGGGTGAAGAAACACCAATATGACTTTCTCTTGACATTAGTGCAGCCATAGATGGCTTTGGTACTTCATCAGGAATTCCAGTCTTGGATGCCTTCCACTTTTGTGTTTCATTGCTAGAGAGAAAATAACTTCTAAAAACTCAGAAGTTTATTCCTCTGCTCTGTCTTCCACCCATCTAAATATGAGTTCCATCAGACATTCAAAGCTGTCCAAAAATGAAGTGCCTCCGGAAATACTCTGGATTATCACTGCCACAGGAGAGAATGAGCAACTCCATTATGGCCCTATTTGAGTGAGAAACTGCATATTGCTGAAATACTACCATGAAGCTGACTGATTTATCAAGTCTTGCTTTTCAAACAATTAAGTAGAGTGTGGGTGGCTTTGTTTATTTTCTAGTATAAAGAAAGATGACTTTCTAGACTTTTTTCAACTATTTAACTTCTAGCTTAATATAAAAAAAATTAAAAAACAGGCCTATTTTAAAGTTTAAGTGATTTATTGGTATGAGTTTTATATATTAATATTTAAATTCATCCAACATGATTAAATAGCAAGCTCTCAGTCCAAGTAGAGGAGGATGGGAGATGAATGAGAACAGTGGTTGTATTACAACTATTTATCCTTAAGAGTAATCATTATTTAATACTCTGTAATAAAAGATCGAATCAATGGGTATGCCTTTTATGGCATGTTCATATAATGTAAAGTTCAACACTAATAGTGCATTAAGAAGTGTGTGCACACATCTGTAAAGTAAACAAAAGGAGCTGTCAGAAGGATTCAATTCAATGCAAGAGAGACAACCCAGAAACTCGCAGTTTGAATAAGTGTTGAACAGAATCCGCCAAATATATTTTTCCACAACTGCTCAATTGTGAAATTATGCAACTATGTGCAAAAGAAGCCCCACACTGATAAAGAAATGACCTTGGAAAAAAAATACCCATTGAAAGAAAAACAAACTTCTTTATAAAATGCCACAGCAGAACATGCCAGAGCCACATCTGAACCCACAGCTCAACAAGATGCAAGAGCTCTCTAAGAGAAAAAGAAAAGCTTGTGCCGTGGCTGGCTGAAAACATAAGGGGTAAATATTGCTCAGTACCTGCACATCAAAAGCAGAGAGCCAGGGAAAAAGCAGTGCTGGATTGCAGAGCAAATAAAGGAGCATTTTTTGGCCCTGTAGAGTTTGGAAAGGCATGCTTAGAAACTGCCAGGGGTAGCCTCTGTGCTCAGCTGTACAGGAGACCAAATACAAGAACATCAGTCAAGACTAAGATAAAAGTTTCTTAATTATTTACTTTTCTCAATAGGAAGAGCTAAGCAAAGTCTCAAGTGCCTTCTTAAGCTGAGATACAAGAGCTGTTTTAGAAACATTGGCAAAATCCTTGTTCTGAACATTTTCAAGTTGCACATTCATGCAAAGAAATGTTTAGCTATAGGACAAAAGGCAGGCAGTTCTCCAGGACAGGACTGCAAATACCTGAAGGCTGCATTATCACAGATAACTATGATTTCTCAGAACACCTAATTCTGGAAAAAGATTAAAGGTGGAGGTTCCTGAGCTTTTTCTGTTGGTAAAGAGGTAGCTTGCAAGCCCTTACACGTCAGCCGTAACATGCTCTACTGAGATCTGATAGAAATTCCATTTATTCCTCAGCTTAGCACCAGCCCCCAACTTCTGAGTCACTGCTCACATCCTCTGCTCCAGCACTTCCTCATTCACAGCAGAAGCTCCTTGCAGCAGCACGTTGGGATCTCAGCACGTGCAGAAGGAACACAGGGAGATTCCACAAAGGTAAGCAAGAGAACAAGTTTTCTGTCTTGGATGAGAAAGTGCTAAAATTGCAGTATGTGGGCTATGGGTTTAGGGTAAGGTCTTTTACACTTGTTTCAGATGATGTAGCCATAAGAAAAATGAAAAAGAAACTGCATGGATTTGGCTTGGGGTTTGTTTTTTTTTTCTTTGTCATAAGTGACAGTTTGCCAGAAAGGAAAAGCCATGGATTGAGGGGGTTCCCAGCTGTGTAACTGCTCTCCCCAGCTCCCAGCTGGGGTGTGCTTAGACTGAAAAATGGAAAGTGAGGCCAAAACTACAATAAAAGGCATTTCCAACTAATTTTTTCACTGAGTACCACTTTGCCTTTATTTCCGATCTTATCTTTTTACTTCTCCTTCGTCATTAAAGTGACACAGTGACAGAAGTGACTGAACAGGGAGTCTCAGTTCACTCAAATTCAGAGGACAAACACTAGGCTGAAAACAATCAAATCACACTTGCTGCCTCAAAATGTTACCTGAGCAAGAGCAAAGGCTCTAGACATTCAGCCTCCTAGCAAAAAGGGAGCCCCAGGTAATTTCTCAGGTTCTGAGTGGTCTCTGTTCACAAACTGGCAGACAGTAACAGCTGCTGAAATGGAAAACAAGAGGTCCCAGGGTACTGAACATACAGAACCCAAGGTCTGGGCTGCAGGTAGTGAAGAGTTCAAGTGTAAGAGTGGCTAGACAAAAAAAGAGGACAAATATCTTCACATGAGGATTTTCCCAAACTGAGTCACTGCGGTTTCTGTTAAAAGTGGTGGTGGACTTGGGGGGAAAAAAAATAAACACAAGCCAAAAAACTTCCGTTGTGCAAGTAGGCTTCAAATGAACATGGTGCCTTGGTTTTGACAGATTTATATTAGATTAATTAAAAAACAAACCACAAAAACTACACAGCAATAGATGTACATGCCAGCCCCTACAAAAGGGCATTTAAAACAACTTTCCTATCTTATAATCTAACTTTATTTTTGGTAGCTCGTTGCTGCCTTTAGAGGGGGCTGTACCCAGCAAATTAATGCAGGGACAGAGGAAGGGTGGAGAAAGACACCTGGGGTTATTACAGGGCAACAGATACCACAAAGTCCAATTTCTCACACTTCCTCCATGTGAACCTGCAACTCAGACCCCCCTCAAGAGCCAGCTCATGCCAGGTAATTTTACCTTTTTGAAAGCTAAATAGAAACATTTCACCATTTGACTAAAAGTGAATCCTGAGAAAGAAGTGAAATGACAGAGCTACAGATTTCAGTTCTCTTTAAATCAAAAAGCTTGCCATTATTTGTAGTTTATCTTGGTAATGCAAGTATAAGTAGTGCAAAAGTGAACATCAGCACACATTTTTCATTCCAGAGAAATTATTTATCTATTTCTGGAAAGGGAAAGGAGATAATAGGAAATTTTTAGCTCTAAGCACTCTTCTCATAATACAGACCAGGTTATTGAAATATCTAGCAAGATAAGTTTTACAAAAAAAAAAAAAAATCTCTGAAACATTTTCACCCATTGGGAAAACACTAGAAAAGATTGCATAGGTGTATACTACATTCAGGAAACTGATCTTTTGGTAGAACAGTCACCAGTTCTGGACTTTTTTTCTCCAGAGAAGCCACTCAGTGGTTGAGGGGGTGTGAGGGATGTGTAGGAGAAGAACATCTCACTCCACAAAAGAAAAAAACATATCTATTCCTTAAATAAATAAATAAACAATTCCATCACCACCACACACACGCACAGGTGCAGTTGACTCTTTAGGGGGAGTTCTTGGATTTTCCCACCTCATAATGGCAAATGGCATCTCCAGTTTTCTGCTAACACCAAACAGATCTGTTGGAGCAGACACAGAAGTGTCAGTGCTGGAACACCTCCCCTCTGAACACACGAGAAGGCTCTACGGAGACCTCAGAGGAGCCTCTCAGAGGCTGGTAAGAAAGAGACTTTTTACCAGGGCCTGTAGTGACAGGCCAACAAAGGACAACGGTTTTAAACTGAAAAAGGTTAGATGTAGGTCACACATAAGGAAAAAATTCTTTATTGTGAGAGTGGTGAGGCACTAAAATGGGTTGTCCAGAGAAGCTGTGGATGTCCCATCCTTGGAATCATCCAGGCCAGGTTGGGTGTGTCCCTGAGCAACCTGGTTGAGTAGAAGATGTCCTTACCCATGACAGAGGGGGTTGGAACAAGATGATCTTTCAGGGTCACTTCCAACTCATTTTGTGCTTCTTTGATGAGTACTTGAGAATCCTTTGAAAGAGTTTGTCTGGTTTGTGCTTCACACCCTTCTCATTTCCCTTTTCTGAACTGTTACAGCCTTCCCTCCCTCTCAGAACAAGGAGCCTGTAGATCAACTGCCTCACGTGGAACTTGGAAGCTGAGCATTCCTGAACAGCCACCAAAGGTGACAGTCCAGGTGCTGGGACACGTCCACGACTGAGCTTTGGTTCAACAGGTGAGAGGAATAAGGGGAGGAGAGGAAAATGCATATAGACTGTGCTCTGAGCAATGAGATGCTTTTCTGCTACAGGCCATTAAACATATACACACACACTGAATGTGACATGCTTCACTGAGTGTGTATCTCATTGAACACTGACAGTTTTCAGGGGCATTTGTGGATATATATATATACACACATATTATGAATGTACCCACAGTCATATTTTTCAAAGATTTCCATTAATTGATTTCAGTTCACATCTGCTCATGAGTTTTTAAAACAGCACCTCAACACCTTGAGGCAAATCCTAACCCCAGAGCAAGGTGTAGTGCAGAGGTGCCTGTGCTAACAGGAGCTGAAGTGCCACTGTCTTAGTGCAGCATTAATTAATGCACTCATTGCACGGGCATTAATGCCATGTGCTGAAGGGGAGTTATTAACTGCATCACTCCAATACCCAACATTCCACTCCAAATTCACTTTTCTATTTAAAAAAACCCCACCAGTGAGTGGTGTAATGCAGCTTTTTGCATGGTGTAGTTGAAGAATGCAACTTTATTACAGGATGGGAAGAATGGAGAAACCAGGAAAATTATTCATCTAGATAACTATGATAAGTTATAATCTACAGGGCTCCAGTTTTACAAATTATTTCTACAGTTTAGTTTTGCATGTATTTTCCTCTCACACCACCTCGTGCATATCTTACCATGCCATTTTTCATATTATTTTATTCCACTTACAATTTCCTTGCAAGGCTGCTGAAAAGAGCAGGCTAAATGAGATGGAGAGTGCTGTTTGCCTGATATTTTTTGCCTCCCATCAGTTTATTAATATAGTTAATCAATTATACATTCCAAATGCATTTCTCAATTAAGTTCATTTAAGTGTAATCGCCAACTCTGGCTTTTTTTCTAATACCTGAGCATCCCATGTTCTGCATTGGCATGTGCTTAAGTTCTGAACCAGAATTTTTTGTAAAAGCAGAATTGCTTTCAGCTCCTTTATCAGTATTCTTGCCAGGCCAAAGATTGCTGCCACCACAGAGAGAGAGATCAGAGCTAGAGCCAAGCAGATCCTTCCCATTGCATCTCCAAAGAGGATGATTTATTTTGACATCAGGAAAGGGAAGAGCATACAGAAGTCCATGTACTACCTCCTTGAGTTAGACCAGCTTAAACTTGGTTGCTCCTCTTACCCAAATGCAATTTACTATCTAGAGGATGGCATTTTCTTTAAATAGCCATAGCAATGATGAAGGGAAAAAGAGGAGATGCCCAGAAGCATTTGAGAAACTCACAAGTTGAGAAGAAATGGAGACAGGAGTGTCACCACTTTTTCATCTCTACCACAGATCCAGCAGGGGCCATTCCATGCTTAATTCACTCCCATACACTTCTCACTCAGTCACCCATAGTGATGCTCCTGAAGACTCAGGCTGCAAGCTAAGTTTTCCTGGCAGCTGGCAGGACTATAGGTAGCACTGCACTTATACTTGTCAGAGACCTTTGAAAACAAAGCAGGACCCTGTATGAGTCTAAAGGCCCATAGTGATAGGATCTATAGAGCAGAATCTGTCAGAGCTTCTACTGTCTCCTGCAACAAAATCAATATTCTTTTACAGAACTATTTAAGATAAGGAAGGATTTTGTCTTGACAAGAAAGTCTGCAATGACATGTGAGGATAGGAGTGAAAGTTCCTGGGGTCCCCATGTTGTGCTGCATGTCTTGTACTTTTAAAACCCTCTGCTGGGAAAGGGTGCAGGGGCATGAAATTAAAAGCTTTAGGGCTAAAAGGTTTTCCTGAAAAGGTCCCCTCTACAAGACAGCTGTATCAAGGTAGAGAGTCAGGGGTCAGAATTTAATTTAATGTCATCCCTGACAAAGACCCATATAAATCCCTGTGCTGTAGCACATTTTACTACATCCTCCCCTCCCCTTTCCTCACTCACCACAGAGGAATGGAGCAGAAAAGAGTGTGTTTATTCATATTAGAGTGTTGTCATCCATCTAGTAAATGGACTCTGGGGAAGCCTAATTTCATAGACGTTGCTTGGGCCCACATTAATGCCAAGGAAAGCAGCAGTTCCTTGCTGAGCACAAATTCCTTTTATGACACCAGGATAAAGCTGCACAAGTGCCTGGATGAAACCTTCAGAGTCTCAAACCAAAAAGCAAAACACCTAAGTGAAGAGCTAGCAGGGCTGTATGGTAGGTCTGCCTAGGGGATCTTTGAATTTCCTCACTGGAAACATCTGTCCTCAAAAATTGTCCTCCACACAGTTAATTTCACCTTTTGAGAACCTAAAATTTTCACAGTAGTCATGGAATGAAGCCATTTTATTGCAGGTGTTTTCCAAACACTGCTTTCAGTGAAGCTGAGCAAGTCAATTCAGATGCAGAGTGACCTGCACGAGCTGATCTAAGCTCAGCTTTACTGGCCTGACATGGTTGGCAGGGTGTCCCTGCCTCAGCCCAACTACAGACATACCCCACACCTCAGAAGGGAGAGGAGGACCTAACTTAGGATATCTTTGGTTTAAATCCAGGTTTATTAGCTTGGTTCTTACTTACTCTTACTCTTCCGTGTTAAGAGATGCACAAACAAGTCCCCACTCAGAAATAGTCCTCATGTCAAGGGTTATCTCCTGGGGGTGTAAATGGAAACTTCAGCTCCAATGTACCTTGCATTTGCAGACCATAGCTCAGGGATTTTGGGATGAAGCAGCTGTAAGAGACAGAGCTCAAGGAGGTAACACAAGTCATGGCAAGGCCACCACTGACTCCCTACCAGCAAGATGTGGATCAGAGACACCCCATGTCTTTCTCTGGTTAGGCCAGAGCAGGTATTTTATCTTGGGTGGCTCCAGAATGAGGGCTGCAAGGCTCAGACATTTTGCCATCCCTGAACAACTTCACAGAAATAGAATTGCTTCAATTTGTGAAACCTGTGTTCTGCTTCAGAGCTGCTCTGAGGCATTCACTGTCCTTCAGCTGCCAATTCAACCTCTCAGATGATGGTTTACAGCTTGAGTGACCATAAAAAAGCCAACATGCAACACTCCTAGTTCAGCCCTCTAAATAAACAGTCCTAGAAGCACTGTAGTCAGCTTTGAATTCCTCACAGTCTGGGACATGGAAAGATACAGACTTAACAAGGCTCTTCAAATCCATCTGGTAGCAGGACAGGAATGAAAGGGCTTTGAACTACAAATGGAAGATCAGCATGTGAACATCTAGAGATTTCTGTGAGCACTCTGAGGAAGTGCTTCAAACCTGGGTCGTGTAAACCTCCCATACCTTGAGTGCTTCCTACAAATCATTTCTCCCTTGGGTTGAGCCCAAAAGCTACCACTTGAACAGCTGTCAGTTAAAGCACAAGACAAATCACACCAAATAACTACGAGTTAACTTTCCACAAATGTGTCAGCAAGGGGAGGGGAAAAAAAACCAGCTTGCTCCGCAACAGTCTCAGAAATGGATATTTGTGTCTGCAGAAAGGGCAGCTGTAATGTTTAATATTTAATGCCATTCCATAGTGCTTAAACATCCACACTCAGTGCTTTGTTTACCTGCATTATAATGAGGCTTCAAGATGTTTGGCAGCCACCTGTAAATTATGCACAATGCCATACCTAATCAATTAGCACTCGGTACTTTCCCATCTGAGGACATGACATCCCTTTTCCTTTGAGAGTTAGGGTTGCACACAAGTCCCACCCAACACTCCTCCCCCCTGCCCCAGCTAGAGTTACAAGATGCAGCTTGGGTAAGAAGTAGGTGATTGTCACATTCCTATCAAGGTTCAATCAACTCAAATTCCCATTGGTTGCATCAGCTCTTTTTTTATTTATAAGCAAATATAATTTGGAGACTGAATCCTGCCTTTCCAAATCAAAGTGTCTGTGCAGTTTTCACCTCAAGTTCAGTCATTTTTGAAGCCCCAGGTCTGGCCACCTCTTACCACAAATACTCAGAACTCAGGCTTTGGGCAAATCGAAAAGATGGGTTTTCCTGAAGAGCTTGTCGTAAGAGAGGATGTGAATTCAGACAGTCCAGCTGTGGGAACAGAACTGGCTCAGGGAAAACATCTCTTCCCACTCACAAGAAGACCCACTCAGTTGCTACATTTGCCTAAAGTAGTACACTGCAATGACAAAAATCCTCCTGGATACAGCTTTGTTAGACATCTCCCTGGAAGTGTCTACTTCCCCTAGAATCTGATGGTAAAGCAGAAAAATCATCTGTTTACTTTAGCAGCAACAGCTGTGCAATGAGTAATATTGTGTTTTAGGAGAGTTTGACTGTAGTGGAAACACACTGATAAGTACTTTGAGACCTGCAAATAAGAGCATGCCTTCCATCCAAACAAAATCATCACAGCATACTATGAGAGGCCAAAAGATATGGTCTTGCCTCTACCTGCACATGGATAAATAATAAGGTATTTGGCCTATAATTTTGTGCAAGAAGAGAATAAAGGAAGGTAGTCTTTTCTAAGGAAAGTGCAGCAGTCATTCTTTATTAGAGAAACCCAGAGATAAACAATGATCTCTCACATATATAGAAACACAGTTCCTTCAGCTGATAGTTCACATGTCTTGCTCTCAGAAAACAGGACTATCCACTGGTGTTTACAGTTCTCAAAGCTTGTGATATAAGAGAAAGCTCAGATCCTGTCTCTGATTTGGGTCTACTTACACTTAAGAAATCACTAAAGCAGAGACTATCAGAAGAGCTTGAGAGCAACCAGTTTAAAAGTTACCATAGCTCGGATGCTCAGTGTTTATGTCATGACTCTAGGAAACGTGAACAGAGAAACATTTGAGAAGGCTGACCCTGACACTCCATAGCCATACCCATCTGCTCAGTTATGGATGGCCTCATAAGTCACATTGGTTCTCTGATATCCCAGGATTCAGAGTTCTTAGGTGATATTAGAGATTTCCACTCACACACGCCCTTGATTTTTGACATGGATGGAACAACCAGTGCATCTTTCTGCCCTTTATGCTCCAAGGCACATCATGCACCCAACCAGCAACTAGTTGCCATGTAATACACAGATTTAACAGTGTTTCCTAAATCTCTGGCACCGACATATCACTGTGGTGCCCCAATCCACGTTTTCCTGGATTTCCAAAGAACAGTTCTTATCCAGGTGATGCAAAACCTCATCACTTGTGCACAACTCCAGCCAAGAGCTCAGAGGGAGCCAAAGCAGATGTGCCACAGGCACTTGCTACTGTGCAGAGGAGCTTTGTGTCTGTGGCACTGCAGAGACTGAAACAGCTCCTGCAGCTACCCAGAGATACCAGGTTAAAGTGTGAGGCTGCAGCCTGTTCCTGCCCTTGCAGAAGCAAGTAGTGGATCATCCTAGGGAAAAAAACACATCTGTGTGAGATGGCATCAGAAGATGTTTCACAGGGTGTTAATCAGTGGAAAGAGCACAAGTTAAAGGGAAGTAAGGATGAATGTTAGGAGCAGGGAGATGTCACACAAGTAGTGCTTCAGCCAGAGCACTGCCAAGACCTCTCAACAACACTGAAAGTAAATGTTGATGTTTTGTAAAGGAAAGGGCTCAGTCGTTTGGGAGAAGGCAATTTCTAAAGACCCAGCTGTGGGTCAGTGCAATGCTCTGCTGAATTTTCAAGCCTTTTCCGGTCTGTGCATTTCACACCCTCAATTTCCACTTCAGGGCTAGTTGAAAATAGGCTGCAAAGCTAAGTTCACCTAAAGGTTTCACAGGGGGATTTCCTACATTGAAAGCATAGAACCACAAAGAGGTCAGGCTGATCTTTCCTAGCATGAAACCTCTTGGTTCTTCACAAACTGCTGCTCTTTCTTTTCAAATCATTGCTTACCAGCGTGCTCCAAACAGCATTAGCACCTGAAAGAGATGTTGTTTTGCATCTCTGATGCTGAGAAAGATTTAGTTTGGTGCTCTCTAGACTACAAGAGAGACAAAACAGCAGCTCCACATGTGCTGTTCCCCTGCTGTTGATGCAGCTGCCTGCAAAGCCAACAAGTTTCCTTTATGAAAGAATCTCACACAGTTGATCCAGTGACTCACTGCTATGGTACTTTGTTTGGAACCAGGGCCATACCTAAAGGGACCTCCACCACAGCCCACAGGATGACCCTACTGTCCACTACCAAGTGACCACCAGATGCTATTGCAACACAAGACATCTGGGCAGAATTTATTAGCCTGATACCATCTGGCTGCTTTCAAATATTCATTCTTCAGCCTACTTTCAGCTGTGTCCTACTTTCAGATGAAAAGCATTGTTCTCTCCAGTATTAAATATACTCACTGGTGAAGGGGTTATGTGGCTACAAACAAAATAAGCATCCTCTGAATTAATGAGACACTTCATTACCAGAGCTCCCTTCTCACTGCACCATTTCACCTTAGAAGAGCAAATTAAAGATTATTTTGAAAAAGTCAGCAACTTCTAGGACTTCTAGATGCCACCTCTTTCTTGAGCCATGGTTCTGAGCGGAAACCCATGAGTAGGAAAGAAACAGAAGTGGTCTTTCAGGGAGGTTCAAAAGAAAGGAGGAGCTCCTCGCTTTGCTTCCAAACCCGAAGCCTTTTACTTTGAAAAGAAGCCAGCACCTCCCTATGTGACTGATTACAGTCAGATTAAAAAATGCTATTAGTGCTATAGGGCTAATAACAGAAATTGCTCTTTTGTTGGTGGGACAAGAATGAGAAGATCTGATAACGCTTACACAATGCTTGAGAGATGGGTGCTCCAGACAGAAAATCATTTGGCTGAATTAAATCTGAACCAGGCATCAAAAAGATCTGAAAGCTTTAAGAACATTGAGAAACATTCCAGAGCATGTGGCTTGCAAAGTGCTTCTGATCCCCACTCTTCCTTCTCCTGTTTATACAAATTGACTGTTACAGACATTTTCTTCAGAAAAAAAAATACATCCACCTCAGCTATGAAGCCAAAAAGTCTACAGTCCTTCAGCACCTGAGCAAAATCTGTATGACAGTTCTGCACTTAGAACAATTATCTACAGATTAGAAAAAGCAGCATGAAGTGCTTACAAACAATTTTAAGGGCCTGTGCTTAGGATCCTGTTCATATCTAGCTCTGACAAACAGAAGTTAATCGGACATTAATATTCCCATGGTTGTAACAGCCATACAACTGGAAGCTTTCTGCTCCAACACCAGAGCAGCCAGGTTTAAAAGACTGTGTAGGCTTCAGCTTCATAAATATTTTCAAAAAGCAGGGGCTGGGAAAGCAATTCCATGGGGAAGAGAGGGTCAGGTTCAAGCCTGCAACATTTGGCAACTCAATCTTATTTTTGCACTGGTTCAAGATTTCTTGAACACTTGGAATCCATCTTTTTACTACTACAAAGTATTCCTTTAGTACTTTGTGCTTTACAATGGACATCTATGGAAAAAGCCAAGTTGGGCTCCTAGAGAAGGGAACAGCTTTTCCATGTCTTATTTACTCATCTGTTTGTTTGGTTTTTTCCTTGCATAGAAAAGATGCCATCAGAACCTGCATAAATATCAGAGATAATTTACCAGCACACCAGTGGTACTGGAATCACTTTGGAAAAGTTATTCTATAAACAGCTCCTCTCTCCTCAAAAAGTTCTCACAAACCACAGTTGCAGGTCTGTTTACAAGAACTGTGAGAGAATAAACCTCAAATAAAACCCAAACACCTTCACTTTTGCTTTAAGAGAGCAATGCTCCTTGAGAGATCACCTCAGGCAGAGACCAGCTGCCTTTGGTTCAGTAGCTCTGACATCAGAGAACTAATTGATACCATTGATTGGCCCCAGGATTTATTCCAGGTCTATAAAAACTTTATAAGGAACAGTTACTAATAAACATGTTCAAACAACTGCATTTTGTAGCTGAGTAGAAGAACACTGGATGTGACTCAGATGATTTCTCTTGCTCAGAGGAGGTGTTACCAAGGTTTATTTTCCAGGTGTACAAACCTTCAGCAAGGGACTCTGGCAGTTCAGTCCCAAGTAAACATTATTCTCCAGGGAAGGGTCAAGCAAAGTTACACCAGCCTTGATAAATCTCAGTTTGTTTCTCTCCTCTCACCCTGGCACCCTGAACTTCCATTTTCAGACCCACCATTCACAGCATTTCCACAGCCAATGCAGCAGCTTCAACAGCATAGGCTGCTAATTAACCTCATTTACCTGTCAGGCTCATCAGCTTGTTGATGAATACTTAGAACAAATACATTTTCTGAACTCAGTCCAACTTTCTTCCTTTTCTTGTCTGATAGGAAATATAAATACAACTATTTTGGCATTACAAGTCAGGGATGAGATGTATTGTCCTAAGAGGTCTGATAGAGAAAAAAACAAACTGACTTTGAGCCTTGGTGGGACTGTTATATGTATCACTAACAACTGCATCTTGTAGAAACTCTCTCTTTTTGAAATACTATGCTAATAAAAATAGCTAAGGGAAGAGAGAAATCACAATAAGGAAAAGAAACTGGTAATCCTGGAGCTTGTTGCTAGCAAAAATAAACATCTGCAGGTCAGGATTTTCCCTGCTCTCACAGTATTGGGCTGGAAAGTCATTTTGGACAATATAAATTCTCTGGCATTAGCGTGTTACACTTCCTGCTAGAAAAGGCATGAAACAAAAATAAAGGCATTTTATTGACTATTCTGTCAGGTTAAAGCAGTCTCTTGAGCCTGAAACAGTTTCTCTTCTGCTTCCTAAGAAATTCCCCTTTCTCCTCTCCCTTGTGATAAGGCTGTATCCGCTACCTGAATTCAAAACTTCCAAAGGAGGGAAGTATTCCTCTTTCCTTCCTTGGGCTGATAACATTTACCCAGTGGGTTTTATAATTCTGGCTCACTGTGAAAGGTAACTGCAGACTGGACAGGAAAAAAACCCACATTTTTAAAACTGATTCTTTTGGAGCTTTACAATCTTAACAGCTCGATACTGTTCATAGGTTGGTCTGGGTTTTAATGGATCTTAAAGATCATCTCATTCCAGCCCCTCTCCACGAGCAGGAACATCTTCCATTAGACTGGGTTGCTCAGAGCCCCATCCACCCTGGCCTTGGGTTCTTTCATGGTGTTCAGTAACTCAGTTATTGTCAAGTTACATCCACTCTAAGTTTTATGGTGCTTCAGCTGCACTCTGTCAAGACACTGGGCAGCCAGGATGGAGAGCAAAGATAAAAGCAATCACATGTATGAGCTTTTAGACACTTAGCAGCTCGAAGCAGTGGAAGAAATTGAGGCTGTTGAGACACCCCAGGTGCAGGGCAGAGAGCTGAGTTCAGACAACATGCCTTCTTTCAGCATTTCCAGACCTTAGCTGGAAATGCAGCCAAAACATACTGCCACTTAAATCACAGAGGCTGGCTGGACCAGAGGGCTGGAGTCTGGATGGACTTGGGAAGCAAAAGGCAGCTGCTGCTCCTGTGATGCTCATCCCTCCTTAGCAAGAGGGAGCATCCTGTATCACATCTCTGGCACCCACCAGCTCTGCTCTGCCTTTCCATCATTTCAGGCAGCAATACCCTCTTGACTCTGTTTTCCCAAAAACCCTGAACCAGCCTTGTACATGTGTAGCTATGCATGTACCAGGGACTCCTTTACTTTGACCTTCCTTGAGGAAGAGCTCAAATAATCACATTTTTTCCAAGGCAAGCAGAGGAGCTTAGCCCATTGAACAATGGAGCTGCAAACTATTTGCAGAAATTTAAACTAGGTGGAGACATTTCAGTGTAGGGAGGTTTATGCAAGTAACAGACAAACAACAGGATTAGGCTTCCGTTCTCATCTTTAACTTGACAGAATTATTTCATATATTTCTCTAATCCAGGTGGCACAGAGCCCTTTAAGGCAAGTAATAACTACAACAGGAGGGAAAGTCCATGAGACAGAGCAAGCAGAAATACCTGCCAACCACACCCATGCTATGCAAGAACTTCCCACATATTTCAATCCATTTTGGTCCTTCTTGCCTGTATCAGTCTTATGAGGAGCTATATTCAGGAATTCCTACCACTTGACATAATGAATACATCATTCATATGCAGGAAGGCTGTGAGATATTTTTATTTTACCCATCTTCTTTCCTGCTGCAGCAAGTTTCTCCCTAGTTGGTATCTCGCAAGAAACTCACACACATCACAGTCAATAAGAAGGCTAAATAATAATTTCAGAGATTATGGCACACTTGCACAGAAGTTGAGCTCCCTGCTCCACAGTGATGCAAGTAACCCAAACTGGATCACTCTCCAAAACCAGGTCTCATTTTTATATCTCCAGATCATTCACTTTAGAAGTATTGGTCAATGTTCTATCAATCCAAACATTTTCACTGATAGTAGTTAAATTAATAATGCCTCCAGGACTCTTTACAAAATTTAATCTAAGCATCAGCTCAGCTGCTTGGTTGTTGAGTACTCCAAAGTCAGGCAATACCACTGATTTAAGGGTTAATTTGAGCAGATGCCAGAGGGAAAAAAGCCCCCAGTGAAGAAAAAAAAATAAATCCTATTAATTTAATAAAAAATAAATATTATTTCCATGTTAACATTCTAGCCTACAATACCTCTGTAGGTTAAACAGCAGTAAAATAAGCCATTACACAGAGTATTAGAAGCAGATGTTCAGGCAGGAACTGCCTCCAAAATAAGAAAAAAATACACAGCATAGATTCAACTAAATGAATCCTTGTTTCTGCATTGTCACTTGGGAGCTCTTTCTTTAAGGCTACAGTTTCCTAAAAGGTAAAGCCTCACACACACATATGCTTTTTCACGTAACTGTAATATCTTGGGAAAAGAAATGTTTAATCTTGAGAAGAATAATTTATTCACCAAAACAGGGGGGGAAAATTGTTGGAACTGGAAGATAAAGAGCAGGGGAAACTCTCAGAAAAGCAAAAAGGAATTGAGAAAAAGAAGAACTTCACAAAAAGGAACAATGGGGGTTTTGGTCTCATTCCAGAAGCTTCATCAAAGGACATGAGACCACCACACACCACCAGTCACAAGGAATAAGTCTCAGCCATGAGCACAAGGTCAGGCAGAGCAGAGGATGCACCTCACGCTGCTTAGGCTGTGCTTCCTGAGGTGTCAGTGTCAGACCTGCAGAACTCGGTCCCAGGAGGGCTTAGGACATGCAAGACAGGGATAGGTGGGGCTGGGAACACTTGCTAGGGATTTAGAGGGAAGAAATTCCTCCCTATGCCAAGAGTCTTTCCAACAGGAAGAAAGCAAACGAAAGGCACTGCCCTGCCATACAGCAGCAGCATTCTCTTGAAAAGCTAAATTCTCCATGTGGCACAAAAGATATCTCACACAGAGGATAAAGCATGTTTTAAGAAAATGGGATGAGGGCCCACTACTGAAAATTACAAACAGATGTCATGCCAAAACTGCCTAACACTGGCCCCACAGGCAGCAGTGACACAGTGTCCCTCTGGAATCTCAGTACAAACATCCTTCTTCTTGGATTTGCCTTCACCCAAGGGGATTGAGCAGAGGCAGACACAAAATTTCTCAGAAATAACAGCTGGAAATGTGGATGCTGCAGATCTTGACCGTCTGAGAATTCAATCAGACCAGACTTAACATGAAACCACCAAGTGCCCACAAGACTCGAGCATCACTTGCTCAGGGTTGAATTCTGTTCAGTTGCGTACCAGGAGCGTGCTTCCTTCCCCCTGAAACTTGAAATGAAACGTGCCACTTTTAGCACCAGTCCCCTGGGCCACCAAACCCTTCCTATTTTACAAAGCCACAGACTACTTCAGTTTAGTCAGAGCTATTTAGAATGGCTGTTCTGAAATCAAGAACACAGTCTAATTTCCTGAGGCTTTCAGTCTGCTAAGTGTGAAAGGTCATACACAGTCCATTTTTGGCCAGGCAACTCTGGAGTTTTGCTATTTTCTTTCAAGGCCTTGGGAAGATATTACATTTGAATTCTGGGAACTGATCCATTATCAACTGAAATTCCTGTTTTCCCTACACATTTTATTTTCATATACAGAGAAATTCCTCCTCACCAAAGCTATTTATTTAAAAGCCAGGGAGGCTCTAAATTCCTGCTGCAGTACCTGTATGTGGTACAGTGGAGCAAAGAAGGGGCAACAGGGGTGGGAAAGGGTCTGGAGCACAGGTCTGGTGAGGAGCAGCTGATGATGTTCAGCCTGAGGAAAAGAAGGCTCAAGGAAAATCTTATCACTCTCTACAATTGTCTGAAAGAGACCATAACCAGGTGGGGGTCAGCCACTTCTCCCAGACAACAAGTGACAGTACCAGAAGTGGCCTCAGGTTGCACCAGGGGAAGTTTAGACTAGATATCAGAAAAAAAATTAAGGGTTGTAAAGCACTGGAACAGGCTTTAGTGTGAAGTGATGGAGTCACTACCTGTGGAAGTGTTCAGAAAACATGTGGAGGTGGCTCTTGAGGACATGGCTTAGTGGTGAACACAGTGGTAGTGCTGGATTTACAGCTGCATGATCTTAAAGGTCTTTTCCAGTTTTAATGATTCTTTGATTCTACACCTTTCCACCAGGAGAAAACCATGCACCATCACTCATTCATTATCCCCAAGAAGGACACTTCCTTCAGATCAGAAATGCCTTTGATAATCTTCCAGTCCCCAGAGCCTGTCTGTGGCCCACAACAAGCCTTAAACAGGCGATGGGAAATTCCAGCAGCGTGGGGAAACACAGGAAAGCCCAAAGGCAGCACCCCACCCACCACCTCCACAGCTGGACTGGTGTGACTGGAGCACAGGGAGGGAGCACGGACTGAGTACACAGAACCCCAATGCACAGAGATAAGGGCAAATTCAGAGAATTACAACCGTATAAAGTTGGCTAAAACAAACAAACGAACATGAAAACCTGGCCAGCCGCCCACAGCAGGGCACCTGAAGATAAGGATCCCAACCCAACACTCACCTGTCACCACAGCACATTTTGCAGACTGAAGTCCCAGGCATTCCCCAAGGAAGCAGAGGAATCATTCCCACTGCCTTGAGCCACAAGGGTGGCTGTAAAAACACAACCTTCCAGGAGACTGCTTTCAAATTAGGGTAATTTCAAAACCTGGAACCCTTGAAGAGGAGGCCACTGTCATTTTGACTACATGTCAGCATTTCTCCCTCTCCAAGATATCTTAAATCTCTCTCCTTGAACTAATTATAGGACAGGCCTATAAATGATGCCTGGTGCTGCTTATAGGTTACTTTCAGATAGGACCAGAAGTAATCACCCAGTTTCAGTACAGGCTGTAACATCGTAAAACTTTCTCTAAGAAACCAGACTGTAATTTCCACTTGCAAACTCACTCATTAGCTTTCTATTAACTAGTGGCTTTTACCTACAGGTAAAAGGACTGTTACTGTGGTTACATGAGAGGAGAACATTCAAGGAAATGATAGAAAATTGCCTTGATGTGGGTAAGGATTAGCAAGGTGGCAATTTTCAGCTCAGGGCACACTCAGGATTTCACAGAGTCATGGAGAAAGGTGCCTCCCCCACCCTCCTACAAGCACCAGTAGCAACAGTCACCTTGCATAAATCTGTTTTCTAAAGCCAAAGGCATGCAAGGCAGGGAGGGGAATAAAAAAATACTTGAAAAAATTGCCAGTGACTAAGCTACCAAGCTTTGCCAGGTGCACAAGGAAAAGCTCCCACCTTGGCAGCATTCTTCATTGCTCTGCTAGGTGATTTTGGCTAATCCATTCAGAATTACTGCTGCCTTCTCCAGCTGGTGTCTGCTCCACCTTGTATGACCATTCATTCAGTGCCCAGTGCTGGATGGTGCCAGATGAAGTGGAAGAGCTGAAAAAAATCAAATCAGTTCCTCCAGTTTGTCTTGCCCATTTAATTCACAACAAGTTTGATATCAGTGTCACACTCTGTGGTCACCACACAGGGAGAGTTTCAGCACTCCAAGAGCATTAACCCTTCCACAGCAGCATTTAGACCCTTTCTCACCCCACCCCTCCTGCACTGGAAAGGGACAATTGAAACCCATTTGCTTTGGGACACAAAGTCCTGCATTCTACTGGGAACATTTTGCTACTTCACTACTTGAGTAATTTAATTTTATTGCAGGCTGAGCTAGTGTGCTCAGTACGTGGCCTCACACATATGGCACTAAAGTTGGATAGCAAAGACTGTCAAGAAGATTATGGTTTTACAATTTACTCATATGCTTTACAATTTAATCACACATTTTACAACTTAATCATATATTTTAACTGCATCCAATGCCTTAGTTATTTTAGGTAACTTAGCATGTTAAAGAGTTATCAACTAGCATTTGAATTCTTCAGGAAATGATTATTCATTGCAAAGCCTTACTCAATTATTTTAACCTCTGGGGAAAAAAAGTCCTAAATAATTCCTCCAGCTGATTTA
Organism: Cinclus cinclus; assembly: GCF_963662255.1. Classification (NCBI taxonomy): domain Eukaryota; kingdom Metazoa; phylum Chordata; class Aves; order Passeriformes; family Cinclidae; genus Cinclus; species Cinclus cinclus. Next base: position 112,030,460 of record NC_085047.1, read on the forward strand.
AATTAACAATAAATGGGTCAAATTTTAAATTTAAATAATATGTTACAAAGAAAAAGCTTTTAGTTTCCAAACTTCCATTTCATTTAAACCAGAAATGGAAAATAAGAAAAAGGAAATATCAAATAGAAATTGTTTAAAGTGATTAACCTCATGGTACCTGAAACCTCTTGCACCAGCTGAAGTGCACAGCCAACAGACAGGAACAGATCTCTCCTGTACTAGGGTACTAGGAGCATCAAGTAAAGTCAGCTCAAACCAGAAAGAAATTCCATTTTAACTAAACAGCACTGAATTAAGCTAAATTAAGGGTCAGGTGCTCCAGCTAGACCCATCTGAAGCATTCCTGTGGTTCAATTCTGCTTCCTTTAAAAAGACCTGCACTGCTCTCTCCTCTTGCACAGGCTCAGCTACAGTAGGGAAGTGCCACCAGCACGTGGATGGCAAGAGAGCAGAACATTCACATGCAACTCCAATGCAATTTGGAATTTCAACTCTGATCTCAGTCACTCCCCAATCCAAAACTTCTGAAGAGACATTTCTGAGAAGCAGAAACTCCACAGGGACTCTGTGGGAGTAAGCCAGCCAAAGGCAGGGACAAAAACAAACCAGCTGTGCTGGAACAACCACCTTCCTGTTTTCCTGGAGCTGGAATCAAAACTGTCAGATAATGACTGACCCTCCACGACAATGATGCAGCTTTCAGGAGCTCTGACTTGTGGGGCATTCCTGTCTGGCGCTACTGCACCTGTAAAAAGGTCTGTCAGCTGGCCACACATGCCAAAATTTTTAGCTGTTTCTGAATAAGGAGACAATCATAAGGACCACCATTATGTACAGAGAGTGGACATGGGCACAGCACCACAGAGCACCAGGTGCTAAAGCAGACACCTTCAGCATGGCCAGACCTTGCTGCTGTGAAACCCTGGTCCAGCAGGACAAGTTTGCTCCTGGTACTTTTGCAGTCTTATGTGGAGTGGAACATTGCACAGAGCTGAGAGGGCAGATAAACTCTTCTCTTGTCACAGGCAGCCACGGTGAGAGGACACAGCCTTAAACTGCACCTGGGGAGGTTCAGGCTGGACATCAGCAAAGAATTTCTTCACAGAGAAGGTTGTTAAGCATTAGAGTGGGCTGTACGGGGAGGGGGCAGGGTCAGCACCTCTGGGGGTGTTCAAGAAACAACTGGACATGCCCTCTGGTCTGGCTGAAAAAGTGGTGATCAAAAACTTAGACTGTCTCAGAGGTCTTTCCAACCTGAAAGATTCTGTGATAGGAGTGACCATCAGTGCCTCAGTTTCATTGACAACAGATAGGCAGGAAGGAAACGAATATGGAATAAGCTTCCAAGAATGTACACCCTTGCCTGAAACATTAACCTGCTCCAGGATGGAGGGAGGCAACTCCAGGAGTCCAGCAGAGACAGGCAGGACATTCTGCTAATGTCAGAGAAGCCAATGATGGCAGATGCTTTGCACTGAGCATCAGGAAGGGGCTGCTGAGCAGCTCATAAGCAGGGCTTGGCCATGAGGAGAGAGGGAAGAACACAGAAATCCAGGTCTTGCTCACCCCAGGAAGCCACATTGTGCCAGGAGCAGCAGGCAGGAGAACAGCACCAGCACCTTCCCCACACAGAGCTTCCTCAGTGGGAAGAGAGCCTTGGCTAAACCACAGCTTCCACCACCATCAGCATTACCTCTGGAGCACACAGAGAGGAACAACCACTCATATCTGTACTCCTTAATCTATGAAATCCTATGAGGATGGCAAAAGGAAGCCCAAATTCCACATTCCCATCACAACTCCTGCTCCATTTTAGATATTTTTGCCTGAGAAAGTACCTGATTTAAAAGCCTCCTCAAAGAAACTCTTCTCATTTTCCTTATAGGCTTGTTACATTGCTGGGAGATGTGCAGCTTTAGTGGTATTTGGCAGTTTATAGGATGGTGCCTACACCTCCTGATAAACACAATACCCATCAGGCTTCTCCACTTGCTTTGCTCTCAGCTGGCTGCAGAACAAGAATCCCTTCACTGGGCTGAGGGCTAGTCAGTGCAGGGCTTGTGACTCACATCCATCCTACAGGAAAATACATTCTTTGTATTGCAAGAGTGTATGCAGAATGCAAACACACAGTGAACGTACAGACACATAGTGTAAATTATATGTACCCAGAAATTACATAACACACCGTGTTTTACATACACAAAGTGAAAGAAAACAGCAACTAAAGCACCAGCAAATACCCTATTCTCTCTTATAAGGAACACTTCTAACAACAAAAATTAAGAGTCTTTCATTCTCTTGCAGAGACAGAGGCAGCAACTGAAGTGTCTGGTGAAGTCTGTCCTGACAGAGACAGATGCCCAAGGGCTAGGAGGCACAAAAATGAAATGGTAAGCTATGCTTTTCCTTGAGTTATGAAGGAGCTGAAGTTTGGGAGCAAAAGGAATTTCATTTAATTACCAACAGAAAAATCTCAAGATCAAACTATGACTACGTAGATGCAATTAACATTGTCTGTATGTGAAGGCAAGAGGGAAGTACAGGTCTGGTGGTAGCAAATGAAGCCTTGTCCCATCACGAACACTGAGAAACCTTAGTTCTACAGGCAGGAGATAAAACCCTCACCAAGACTAGATGGCAAAACAAGCCAGGGTTTCTAACCCATCCAGCTTCAGATCCACATTATCTTCACAGATGAGGGAGCTGGGAAAGATTGCACTAATTACACCAGAGAAAAGGTCTTTGTTAGAATGCTAGAGCAGAGATCAAAGCATTTGACCTTTCTCTTTTCTCTCTCCTCATTAGGAAGGCTGCTCTCTGGACAGTTGCCTGCTTACTGCTTGCCTCTTTGCCCAGAGGTAAATATACCATAGTGCACACCTAGGAATTTGCAGAAGCATTTACAGACGAGCACACAAGCAGAATCTTGGAGCAAAACAGAATAAATGAATGCATTGCTTTGCATACATTTCATCACAGTCCCAGGTTTGCAAATAGAGGTCATAACCCTCAGATAAACCTCTGTATCCAAAAGAAGTGGTTTTCAAATTTAAGGTATTTCAGACCCATAAACCTTTACCTATAAAGTTTATCCTACCACATCCTTAAAAGTATCCCACCCTTTTCATTAATATTAAATATGACTTGGAATCTCATCCTTTACAACCCCCAACCATCTTGCATCTGCTTAGTTCTAGCAGAGTTGACTTTCTGACACTATATTAATTAGATACTATCTTCCCTATGCAAAGGATAAACTAATACATGTTATTGAGAAAACTTAATACAAGGTGCAGTTTCCTTATTGACATTTAAAGTCAGCAGTAGTAAGACCTCTGTGTGTGGTCCTCTGTTTGCCCAGAAGTGCCTCACATTTGCCAGACACTGTGGTGGTTAAGGATGCTACACTTCAACTGCAAAACAAGGGGGAGAACAAAAAAGCCCAATCTTCATGAGCTTCCCTGCACCACACCTGCTGAAGCAGGAGAGTTTTCTCATTGCAGGAATCTTACAGATTGGTTAAATTGTCAATCCAAGTTCATCTTAACAGGCTTAAGCATTTCAGCCATATTTAAAACACATATTTATCTTTTTTTAAAAATCCACAAAACAAGCTCATCCCACTTTCCATTCAAGCCTCGCAACTACAAGTGAAAGCTGTGTGGCAGCACTCATCTTCTCCAAGATGGAGAACTGCCCCTTCCATGTGCAAAGCTTAGTTGGCAGGTAAGATGAACATTGTTAATCCAGATTCACATACCCCAGCAGCAGCTGCCACCACAAGGTAGCTTCAGTTCTCTGGCCAGGAAGCTCCACAGCTGCTTCCACAGCTCCTGCTGCAGCAGCCTCAGTGGGAAGCTGACCAGCATCACCAGCCTCCAGCAGGACTTCACTCCTCTCCTCAAGACTGGCTTCTGTAAAGACACTTACTTAACTTACCCCCAGAATTCTGTTCTCCCCATCCACAAAAGACCTTCTGCAGCTGTGGGCTGATTAAATAACTCATTACAGCAGATGTCAGTCACCTGCTCATATCCCAGCTTCAGCAGTGCCTCCTTTTTTGCCTCCTTCTGCCCTGGTTTTCCCAGCTGGAAGCACTGAGGGCAGGGGGGGTTGGACCCTGTGGGTGTTTGTAGAGTCCTCACCAGTGTTGCAAGGTTTGTAACCATGTCATGGAGGAGAGGGAATGGGTACCTCAGCTCAGGTGTGCTAAATACTGGTATCCCCCACCTTCAGAAAATGAATCAAGAGCAAATAGGTGCACTTCCAATACCAGTCTCAAATGTACAGGTGTCCACAGTCAGGAGATAGAACCCACACCCTTTCTCTCTCTTTTGCTCAATAAGAAAATCCTTATTGTCCATTTTTCTGAATAGAGCTACAAGCTCTACTTATCATCTTTTCTTCATCCAAGTGCAACACCATGCATTGCAAGCACTCTCTCTAACAGCACCCTACAGACAGGACTTTTCCCACCAGAAGAGTCTCACTCCCTCCTCTTCTGGAAGCCCCTTTCCTCCCCTGCCTACCGAGCCCCTGCAGCAGCCTCAGGCACACTCATCTCCCGCTGTGGTTTCCTGACCGCTGTCAGCCAGACCCACAGTCTGCTTTCACACATGGCCTTGCCTCAGGGACACTGCTGAGCACAGCCTGTCCCCAGGCACAAACAGCCCAGGGAAGGGGCTCGGGCTGCCCCCTCCCCTCCTTCATCCTGGTGGCCCCTCCAGGTGTGCTGGGGACAGCTGATGGCCCTGCCTGGGCAAGTCATTAATTGCAGGGGACTTGTAGGGTGAGATGTGCTAGGGCAGTAAGGGCACAGCACAGTGGAGGCTGAGCTTTGCTGGAATTCAAGTGCCCTTTGAGAAGCACAACCTGGTCAACAACAGATAGGTTCTGAATATTACAGAACAATCAAGTTGGAGAAGACCTCTGAGGTCATCAACTCCAACCTATGACCAAACACCACCTTGTCACCCAGACCATGGCACTAAGTGCCTTGTCCAGTCTTTCCTTAAACACCTCCAGGGGTGGTGATTCCACCTCCCTAGGCAGCCTGTTCCTAGGTCTAATCACCCTGAGAAGAATTTTTTGTCACGGCCAAAGCATAAAGACTGAATGGCTCAGCTCTCCACATAACAAGGGGATCGTCCTCCCACCACTAACCAGAAAAAACTCCTGGGATATGTGGGCTTTTTTCAGCTAAAAGTCGGCATTGTTGGGCAAATTGGACTGAGATTTTCAGCTGAAAACTCTGGAAACCAAAGAGAAGCAGATGTGTGGTGATAGAGTTATAACTGAAGCCGTTTACTTGGCTCTGAGATTCAGTTGTCTGGGTCATGCTTTTCCTTCTGCTTTCATGTCTGGATAAACACAGGGTGACACCAGAGAAGGCTGATTGACATGGAAACAGAGGCCTGAGCATGTGACAAGCTGAGCCATGGCTGATGTCACTGACTTCAAGGGGAAATTGGGACTCTCTGGTTTTCAGCCTGACATATGCAGAGAGCTGATTCAAGCCAGGGACACAGGAACGACCCCACTGAAACCAAGAATGTTTACTTCAATATTGAGTCTAATTACTTGCCCCTTATGCTTCACAGAACTTTGGCTTTGTTTCACAGTGAATTTTAGCTTTTCTTTTTGGCGCAGTCACAGACTCATGCTGCTTTTGTTCTGCTCCATGTTGGGAATAACTTTTTTTCCTCCAAATTAATTAATCTACATTTTAATTTATAATATTATTTTATGCAACAGGTTTGGTCACAGTGCTAATTTAAACCCACATTCTGTGATGGAAATACTTAGTTATTCATACTTTATTAAATACATAAAAGCCTTCTTCCATAACCCAGTTTTCCCCTAGAAAATGTAGCACTACAATCTGACAGCAATTGTCCTACATGATAGTGGCAGATTCACCCATTTTTGCAAGTTTTAGTGTGCTTTCAGCTAACTTGGAAGGATTTATGGAAATAATTGTCATATAAGTTATTAAATGAACAGTGTGTGCAAGTGGGGTGCAGCTGGCTGCCTGCCCTGCCTGTGCCCCTGTTTGCCCACTGCAGGATACCTTCATCCTGGCTCTTGCATGTGCTAGAACTGGCTGGGAAGGTTGGTAACATCTCTGCCTGATGTCAGGGTCACCCACCAAGTCTCCCCAAGGGCTTGGAAAAACCATTTATCTAAAGTGGGAATGACAGACTCTTCTTTCTGGCTGCTGGAGATTAACACAAAAGAGTAAGAGACAGGGATCAGCAAGAGTGCACTAAGCCAGACCTGCAGAAAAAAAAACCTTTTCTGTCAGACCCTCTGCAAAATTTTGCAGGGGAAGAGGGATGGGAGCCCCCAGCACATTGTTTACAAGTTGAGAATCAAGATCTGGTACCCAAATAATGGGAGTTGTGGGAGACCAAACTCATCCAGGATTTTTCTCCTGGTTTAGCACTGGAGAGAATGCTAGACCACTCTTCTTTTCACACTTCTCTTTTCTCTTTTTTTTTTTTTTTTTTTTTCCAGCCAGACTTCCTACAACACCAGAACTTGTTTAATCATATCTGCCCACCCCCACCTCCCTGCATCCCCTTTTCCTCTTGTAAACTGACCTATTAATTAATTAAAGTCAAATCAGACACCTAATCCCAAAGACTGAGATCCCCAAAAGCTGGAAGAAAAATCACCAGCTAAGGGGACAAGCAGAAACAAGCTCAAGCAAAAGCCACACTTACCAAGTGGAGGCAACTTGCACATATCAACATCTGTCCTGCTGCACAGCTGGCTGGGCTCTGAGCACACATGGCCCTCCTGGCTGGAAACAGGAGCATTTGGGAGGGAGAATGGCAATGGTGATGTGGTGAAGCCAAATTGTAGGAAAATTGGAGCCCCTATCTCTGCTGCACGCTGATGGAACTGCCTTTATTCCAGGTCAGCTGGACACCACGTGCCATGCATTTGTTGGAGAAACTGTGGTTTTGCCTTGCACCACCAACCCTCCTGGAGAGCTGACCCTTTCCAAGTCAATGCTCTACTGGCAGATTGGCACCAAGGAGCTGGTGCACTTCTTTCAGAATGGGCAGGATTCACTGGAGGGCCAGGACAAAAAATTCAAGGGCAGAACCAGTCTTTTTCTAGACCAGATGAAGCATGGCAACCTTTCCTTAAAGATCTCCAATGTCCAGTTCAGGGACGATGCTTTATATTCCTGCATCTACAGACAGACTGAGAGCCACCAAACAGAGAAATATACAATTAAACTCAAGGTATCAGGTAAGATTATTTTATTTTTTTTTAGTACAGAGGAGTGAGTCCAGGGCACCATTGGTTTATTATAAGCCATATGTGGCCATTGGGAGGGATTACTTCAATTTTTAAAGCAATTTTTCACTCAGTTTCATTCTGTTCCTTGCTTTTGTTGGAAGAATATGTGAGAAAGAAAAGATAAATCCTCTTTGTTAAGCTTCAGCACTTCAGTTCTCCTAAAGGCAAGGCACCTGCCTCTTTATCCTCCCTCTGAGGAAACATTAAGGAACAATGTCCCCAAATGCAGGCATTTGGTTATTATTGTCCATGATCCGCTTTGCCCCAGAGGAACAGCAGTTAATTTCACAGTTTGCACGTGGGTTTGTGAAGCAGAAGTTTAATCTCTGGCAATCCAGAAGTCACAGACCCTTTCAGAGGAATAGCAGCCACTTGCTACTTTCCTTTTCCCTTGCAGATAGAAGATGTGGTTCTGGTGGCATGGCTGGACAGATGCAAAAAGAATTTTTGGTTTTCCTCCTTAGGAAAATGAGTGAGACCATAAAACATGTTTGAATAATGCCAGACAATTGAGATAAGATGCTTGAACTACCTACAAGCACAGCCACCAGAAGGATGAGGCATTGAGTTTGACCAGCTGACCAACTGAAAATCAAAAAAATAAGGGATACACGACAAAACAAATTATACATTTTTAAGGTGTCTTGCTTGAATAAATCAGCTGGAAATTTTCATAATGTTCAATCACATGGTTTACTTCTGATTAAAATAGAAAAAAATTGCTTTCAAGAAATATAAACCTTTTAATATCTTTTTTTTAATGCACATAATTCTCGAGAGAAAAATGTTTTCAAAAGGCAAAGTGAAATAGCATTTGTTCAAAAAATTTCAAAGCTAAATGTTTTGCAGTTTTCAAAATGAAAAAAAAAAGATGTTTGGAAAATGCAGAATCAAAATGTTTCCATCGTCTAAATTTTGGGAGCAGTAAGGTATTCTTGATGTAATTCTGTGATCATACTTAAACTTTCAGTTTGTTTGACAAATGTAGGGGAAAAAAAATAACATAAGCCTTATCAGATAAACAGAAAAAGTTCTAGGCTCAACCAATTAACTTTGATTATTGTGGGGTTTTTTCCCAGCTCCACCTACAATTGAGAAGCCACCTTCCCCTTCTGGTAAGGCAATTCTCCTTAACTTGCTAAGTGTCTGAGTGATTATCCTGTGCTTTATTTTGTATTTGTAAGATTGGCAAAATGTGCTGAATAGAGAGAGTCCAATAAACTTGGGGTGCTTGTTCTCTCTTACTAAGCCTGGCAAAATACAGCTGTCCCAGACAGGGAAAAATATCTCCACCACTGAGACAGACCTAGACTGCAGAGAGAAGAATGCTGAAGTGCCACGAGTCTCCAGTTCCATAAAGACATTCACCAGCATGGGCATCGTAAAATTCACTATAAAACAACGCAGAAGCCACTCGATTCTGGGAGTTAAGGCCTTTGTAAATCACCTTGGAATTAATAAATCACAGGATCATCAAGGCTGGGAGACACCTGCAAGATCATCCAGCCCCACCATCAGCACAGCACCACCATAATCAACCCTAAACCACATCCCCAAGTTCCACGTCCAGATGCTTCTTGAGCACTTCCAGGGATAGTGACTCCACCAACTCCCTGGGCAACTTATTCCAGTGCCTATAGCCACTCTTTAAGTGATTTATTTTTTTCTAATACCTGATCTGAATGTCCCTTGACATAATTTAATGCCATTTCCTCTCATCCTTTCATTTGAGATATGGCAGAAGAGACCAATCCCCACCTGCCTACAACTTCTCAGGTAGCTCTAAAGTTAAAAGGCCAGATCAAGAGATCTATGAGGTCCTTTTGCTAATAAATATTTTTTAAAATACATGATTAATGACTCCAGATAAGCCCTTCTGGGAAATTAAGGTAGATTTTATCCAAAGGAAATATTGCAATATAGTGCAGATGTTATTATCTAGGTTTATAAATTCCAGAGAAGTAACTACATTAAGGTCATTTGTAAACACTTCTGGAGTGAATTCAATTCCAGCTTCTAGATACCACTATCAGTAAGTTCTTCCCTAAAAATCCTCCTTGCAATCCAAATGATTCTTATTCATGTTACAAAATCTTAAATTGGCATTAAACATATAACACTTTGTCATGTAAAATCAACAGCTGCAATTTTTTTTTTTTTTTAACTCAGTGGGGCTAGAAGATATGATCCTTTACATAGCAATTATTATACTGCATTTTATATTTTAACATGATATATATTTTAACATGATTTTAACAAGTTCAGCCACATTATGACATTACAGACAGATTAGGTTGCAATAAACTCAAATAGAAACTAAGAAAGATAAATGTTTCAGTGTTTTATCTCATGTTCACACAGAAGGAAAAAAAAAAAAAAACAAAACCAAACCAACAGTTCTTGTGCCTGACGAGCAAAAACCAACTTCTAAAAATACAGGAAATATCAATTTTTAGACCTAAGATAGGTAGTCTAGCTGGCCTAAAGGAATTAAAAAACACTAAGAAAAAAAAAATGAGAACATTCAAGATGGTATTCTGTATGTTCACATTACTTCATGAAAGCAAATAGAACAGGAATGAGAATATCTCCAGCTGTTACCTTCCACAAGATATCAGAAATTATTGAGGGTCAAACTTTTTAATGAAGAAGCAGTGAAAGATTCACAAAACCAAATGTAAGTGGGTTGCATTTAAATGACATAGTTGTGTATATGTTTGACTCAGCCAAAACCTTCCTGACAAATACCCCTAAATATAAACTATTTCTTATCATGAAAAGGAAGCAACAAATAAATTATTGGGACAAAAAAGGGAGTGTTTAACTTTGCTGTAGGAGTACAAACTAAATCACACACCTTTGACACCTGATGGTTCTTGTACTGCAGGATTTTGAGGGACTTGGGGATGAGGAAAGAACAAAAGCATAATTTTTAAGTGTCCTTTTTTGCAAAAAGCAAAAATATATTCCCAGTTGTCAACATATTTTAAAGAAAACCATCAGCCACAGCTCTCCCCCCTCCCCCATTTTTTTTTTTTTAATTTTCAGCAATTTCTAAAGAAAGAGAGAAAGGGAATCTGTTTTATATTAGCTGTTATTTCAGAAGGGACTTAGGCAAATTAAAAAATGACCTGCTGAGAATGAAGACATTATATCCAGAAACAGTTCTCACATTTCACAGTCAACCAGAACAACAAATACTATTTTTATGTAAAACAGAAACAATTTTCATCTGTTTCACTATGGCTAGATATGTTTGTTTGCTTCATGGATTATTTTTCCCAACTACTTTAAAGAGCCGAATTTTACTTTCACTCTGAGTATTTTACAAGCCTCCTTCTGGGTCAATAAAACTAGTTTAACACTTTTTCTGGGAAAAATGAAAGGGCCTGTGTCTGGAAGAAGACACAGAAGGCCAGGAGGCTTGCAGTTATAACCCTACATTTATTTCAAAGCATTACTGATGTTTACTTGTTCTCTACATATTAATATCACAGACTCCTTCCAGGAACAGGGGGGAAGCACCCTGGCTAGAGATAATTTAATTACAGTGAGATACTGACAGCTGATACCACAGCAATAGGAAGAGCCCTCAGGTATATAAAAATCAATATACAGCCTGTTCTTCACAGAAAAGGACTTGCAACACTTACAAGAAAAAATTCTCTTCTTTTTAAGTCAAGGGTTAATAATCTCTTTTTTACTTGTGTACTATAGCCAGCACAGGCTGAAGTTACCACCTGTGCCAAGGGAAATTTGTGCCCTGTGTTCACGTTGTGGGTTTTGTACCAAGCGTGGCACGCAGTGCTGCTACCACCTAAAGTGTGCGTGACCTAGATTTTCTAATATTTATTACCATTATTTATGGACTCTTAATCAAAACATCTGCCTCAGGCCCTGAGTAGGAAGAATGAAAATGTATTTTTTTATCCTAAAATCATAGAATGGTTTGGGTAGGAAGGCATCCCAAAGATCACCCAGTTCCCACTCCCCTGCCATGGGCAGGGACAGCTCCCACTAAAGAGCTGGCTGATTGTTGCTTTTCTGTCAGGATTTTAAACAAGGATTCTCAGTCATCCAGAAAAGTTGCATTCATGGTTGCTGAGTTTCTGCACCTTTTTTGTGAAAAAGAAAAAAAGAAAATTATTTGTTACCTTGAGGCTGTTTTGTCTGGACTCTGTACAGACATACAAAAGGAGAATTTGAAGATGAGCCTGAATCCATTGTTTTAAAAACAATTCTCCATCAATGCATTAATGTAAAATGTGTCATGCAAACTTCTAATGCACTTTTTTGTCAAGCCATCACTTACATGCTGACTTTCTCTTTTTTAATTTTTCAGAGCAGAATCAGATTCCCTCCGGGAGCCCCATGGATGTGCCATGTCTGGCTGTGCTTCCCCTCTCTTTCCTGGTCCCCCTGGGGCTTTGGCACTTGTAACAGGGGGAAGCCAACCTTGAATTTGGGAAGTTCTTCTCACCAGAGGACCTTTCTGGGCAGGACAGGTCTGTGGGGTCAGTGTGGCACCTGCTCCAGAGCCACGGGAGAGAAGCAGCAAGAGCTGAGAACAGAACAAACATTGGGTGTTTGCATCTCACCTTCTGGTGTTCCACAAAACCAAGGGCAGCAAAACTCTGGGGTGGCTAGTCTGCTTTTGCATCTGTTTCCTGGAGTCCAGTTTTGGTGCTGCCAGGATATACAATTTATTTTGGATTGTGTGTGTTTGCTTTAATGACAGGATAAAAGGCTCACAAAACTGCAGGATCAGATTATAGCTGATCCTGGTGAGATCTTTTGCCTCTCATCTGCTGTCCTTCAAGACAACTGAAAGGAGGAGTGGGGGTAGCTACCCTCTGTGTCAGACAAAACCTGGAAGTAGGAAGATAACTCCTATTCAATGAAATGTAAGGATGGAAACTTTGTAAAACTTGATTCTGTGGAACTTCAGCTTCTGTTTTCACTCCTAAGCGTCATGGGCTATCAGGAAGAACCCTCTTTTTCCACAAGAAATGTAGTATTTCTTCTGCAGAAGGGTGAAGCTGACTGAGAAAGAGGGTAGAAGGTCAAAAAATATCCACATAGAGGAAGGAAGTGATGAAGGAAGCAATGTAATACTACAAAATCCACTGCTAAATAAGCCAAAAAATTCAGAAGGCCGAGTTCAGTATTATCATTTTTTTTTTTATTTTGTCATGAAGTATGGCAAAGCTGGATTCTTAAACTAGAACTGTGCAGGGAGAAATTGTTCCTGTGACAATGTTACTTCTTTAAAAACAGTACCTTTGGAGGGGGAAAAAATAAAAAACTTCATCAGAATAATTGTAACTGCTACCTATGCAAACTATATGGGTTTATTTTTGGAAATGATCAATTCAGGTAGCACAGGTGTGCAAAACCTGGGTCCTGCATACAAACTATGTTGAGGAAGTGCAGAAGTGGTTGTTTGGTTTTTTATCAGGCCAGAGCTGCAACTACCCTGTTTCACAACCAAAAAGCATCCGGAGAGCAGAACTGATTATCAGCAGTGGCTGAACACATCCCTCCTGCTGAGCCCTGGGGCAAGGGGAATGATTCACGAGGATCCACTCTGAGCCACTTCGACTGGGAACAGTTGGACTTTTTTGGTTTTTTTCCAATGGAGAGACAAGATTGTTTTTGCAAGGAAGGGACAGAATAAATCAGAGCTTCAAATGGACGTAAAGGAGAGTTACCTTTGAATTTCTTAACTAAAGGCCCTTTCCCCATGGTGGGGAAGAGAAACAAAATCTCCCACACAGCCTGTGCTGGTGCTGATGGAATCTCAGCTGATATTTGGCTACCCTGAGTACAGAGCAGCTCAGTGGAACAGCTGGGGTCCAACTGCACAGAGAGATTTGACTTTAAGAATTGTACACACTTTGACTGTCTTTTTGTATCCCATCCTCCAAATGTTTGTCTCAGATGTTGTGTATTTTTCAAGACACAATTTGATTACAAATAACAGCCTGAAAAAAAACCCAAAAACCCTGATGGGAGCAATCGCTTGGCCTGTGAAAGTTCTTTATTTGTATTCTGGTTGTTCCTACAGTTAGAGAGGCTCCTCTGAAATCGGAAGGTTTAAAAGGTAACATCTGTGTAGTTTTGTTGGCCCTAAAAGTCTGGACTGCCTGCCCTCATCTCAAGGACTCTATGACTTCTAAAAATCTGATAGCCACTTTAGCAGCCCAGCATTTCTCAGGAAGTGTGGGATCCCAGAATAGTTGAGGCTGGAAAAGATCATCGAGTCCAACATTGAACTCAGCCCTGCGAAGTCCACCATTAAACCACGTCCCTCAGAGCCACACCTACACATCTTCTAAATCCCCCGGGGTGACAGTTCAGTTAAAGAATCTCAACATTTTGGTTCCAGCTGTGTGTGAGGACACAGACCCTCGCATGTGTCCACACGTGGCTCTGATGATCAGCAGGCAGAGAGAGACTTGAGACAAGTTCCCTTGCCAGCAGTGCCCCTGTCCAGAGGGCTACCAGGAAAAAACAGTCTGCCAGGAGCAAGGACTTCCAACCACGTCTAATTTATAAGATAAAGTCTATGGTTTTTTGTCAAACAAACTTGAAAACAAATCAGGAGCTAGTGTGTTTTTGGAGCAAACTTCCCTTTTTGCAAAGGGTGCCACAAGGCAAAGGGATGTCGAAACAGCACATCCTGAAATAATTTGCTCTAGCTTTGCTAATTGAGTCCCTACATAGTGCTGTATGTAGCAACAATCCAGACTGGAATTACAAAATTCCTTAATCATAGCACTGACAGCCACATCAAAATAGAAAACGTCAAATCTTTTATCCAAGGCAGATGTATTTTTTAGGAGGTGCAGGTATAACTTGGCTGTCTTCTTCCATAAATCACATCCTCCCTCCTTTCCTTTCTCTTCTCCTTTTCCTTTTGCGTTTTCCTTAAACCTTTTCCCTTAGCCTTTCTTTTCTAAACTATGGCCAGATTTTGGGTTTATATCTCATCCCACGTGCCTTCCAGTTACACTGGACATAAGACATCTAAAACTTCTCCCTCTGCCTCAATTCCTCCCTTTCCCCTCCCCACATCAGTTCACCAGCTCTGCCTTTCATTCCCTTCTAGACCATCAGGCACTGTATGAATGCTGATTTAGCCTATACTAACTATATACTGAGAACAGCATTTTTCTCCACTTTTACATGGAATAAAAGAGGTGTTTCCATACTTTTTGAGTACAGGAAGAGATTTGACAAGAGTCACAAAAGAAAGTTGAAACCGCAAAAAACAAACAAATAAACAAAAAAACTCCAACCAAATCAAAAATATTCCCACACCTGGTTTATAATTACTTGTTCTCTTGGTTTGTTTTTTTTGTTTTTTTTTATAAATTATTTTTCTGTCTCATCATTTGAGAAATATCACTAGAAATATCACTACACATGTACACTCAGGGTATGGCATAAGAACACAGGTCAAACAGTTCCTGTTACCTTAAAAGCAAGAATTTTAAGAATGAGGATCTGGAGCAAACAAAGAAAGATGAAGAGGAGGAGGAGAAGGAAGTTCATGGCATTTTCCAAATTATTACATTTACTGATGCCAATCTTTTTTGCCTGTCAAAAATTGCTGTGCTGGGCTTCTTGGCCAGAGACAGGGAAGAGAGACCAAGCCAGGGCACGAGTGGTGCAAGGGCAGCAGCAAGAACTGAGCTGCAAGGACACAGAGGAGCCCTGGCAGGGCTGTGCTCAGTGCTAAAGGACAGAAGCAACCCCAAAAGCCACCTGCAGCAGCCTCCAGTCCTCCTCCAAGTAATTGCCCCAGGACACTGGAGGATGCTGCTTTTCATCTGCCCCTGCTGCATTGGCATCCCTGCCCACCAGGTACTGATAGATGTAATGTACTGAAGGTGTAATGTAAATAGGTTTGTGATGTAAACTGTTATGGAAATAGGTTATGTTAATTGCAAAACCAAATATGCAAACAGTCTTAAAATTGCATTTAAGGAATCCAGACTGGTAGAACAGGGTCCTTCTACACAGCCCAGATGCACCTTTATTGCTGGAATAAAGAGAGTTCTGCTGCCTTTTTTTCACAGTACCCTCCAACAAAGTAGAACAAAACTAAGATAAAGGGAAATCCATTTCAGTAACACCTGCATGGCTAAAGCAACCTTGCAATTTAAGTCCCAAACCAGATTCTTTTACAGGAATCCCTTTATGGCACAGAAGGGAGGCAAAGTTCCCAATTGCTTTAAACCCAGAAGACATTAATGAAGAAATCTCAGGGTAGCATTTTCCCAGTGACAAGCCATACAAAGCCCTTTAGATACAGGCAGCTCAAAGCATTTCTATAAATTCAGGGAGTTCCCCAACACCACCCCTGCACAGTGCTGGAAAAGGGTCATTCCTGGTTTAGGGAGAGAGAGCTGAAGCAGTGCAATTTTTTCCAGCTGACACTGGTGACAGATTAAAAACCTGAGTCAAGTTTCCTCATTTTGTTTTGTGCCAACAGCAGAAGAAATTTCCTAGCTACTGCTTTACACAGTATTGGGCATTTATTCTATCAGCATCATAATTTCTTGGTCATCAACTTAAAAATATTAGAAGTCAAAAATCATGTAAATGGACTAATGTATTCATTGTTAGAGTGTAGTTTGAAATAAAACCCATGTAATAACTGCACAAGCACAGACTCAGCCAGCGTATTGCATATAGTACTAAAAGGTTTTAGTAATAGGCCCAGTATAAGCATATGAGCTAGATTATAAACTATTTAATTGCTACCAACTTTGCCCAAAAACACTGTAGAACTCAATTTTTATGGCTGTTGTGAAAAGTTACTGAAAAAAATGGTGTTAATAGATTATCACCTGTAAATCAAGCCATTAAAATTGGTTTGTAAAGCCATGACATGAATAAGACTGGTGCTTTCATGTTTTTTCAAAATGCTTCACATGACATAAACTTTTTATACTTGAGTCCACATACTGTGCTGTTGTTGGGAAAATAACATTTATTTCCTTGTATCATCCATCTGTTTTTAAATTTAATTGTTGCTGTGATTTCTGTGTGCTTCTCTGTGCTGTGTGAGCATCTCCACTGACAAGTGTGAGCTGTGTGACTACAGAAGGGTCTGGGTGACCTCTAAATGTTGTTTACAACTCTCCCTTTTTATGACTCACATTTGCAGCAGCACTTGGGATGTTTAAACATCCCTGTTTATTATATTTTTCCCAGAGCTGTATTCATGCCATTCCCAGTGGTTATCTACAACCACCATTCCAGTTTCCTGCAAGTGAAGGTTTGAATGACCAGGAGACCTTGAGTTATCCTTCCTTGGCTGGGTGAGGACACAGGTAGTGTCTGTCTTGCAAGTTCCCTCACTGTGAAGAATGTGAGTAGCACACAGTCTGGACTGTGTCCAGTTCTTATGTCTTCGAGAGTCTCATTGGGAATGAGGGGGATTGCTTTGAAAACTAAGGAACACAAAAAAAAAAATTCACCCATTTAAGGAGTAATCTCCACTCCTCTCACTTGCAGTACCTTGATGGCCCACACCTACATATTCCATATGGCAGGAGCATATGGCTGATAATATGTTACATTAAAGAAATTTTAAGATGTCTTTGGACATTATTATTGGCAAAGAATGGCTGTAAAAGTAATTTTTTTTTCCCAGTATTTGGCAGTGACTCTGGTAAGAGCCAACAAGGAGTTAGTTTGATCAGGCTTTTCAAGTTTACAGTGAGGTCAGATTAACTGGCTAATGCTTTCCTCTGTCAGCTTCCTTTAGTTTCATGTGATGCAGGAGAAATGGCCCATAGAAAGCATCAGCAGGAAATTAATATGGACACAATTTGATGCAGAATCAAAAAAATCTTAAAATGGTTTGGGTTGGAAGGGGCCTTAAAGATCATTCAGTTCTAAACCCCTGCCATGGGCAGGGATAACTTCCACTAGACTGGAATTTTCACCTTTAATTCAGCTAAGCCTGAGGGCAGTCATTCTATAGCCTGACACTCAGAAGTGGAACAAAGAGTACTGAAAAATACTGAAAACAAGCAAGGAAGGTGATTATTTTTAAATACACAGCAGGAAATCACGTTGCTATTGGTGCTGCAATCTTCACTGCAACTTCTGTTTCAGCTTTTGGGATAGTCCCAGTTTAGCTCCTTCTCTTCCCCTCTCTCTCTTTTTTCTGCAGAGATGTTGGCCACCACTGGAATCACCCTGGAGAAAATAACCAAATATCAGCTCCTTAATTCTCCTGAGAGTTAAGGCTCACCCATTCAATAAGCAAGGTTCCCCTCAGGCGTTTGAAGCCAGGAGAAGAAAATCAGGTCAAAGAAAAGACTCAAGCCCTGGAATGCAGGCAACTATTAATTATTTGCAGGTGAAGGATTATATAAGTCCCCACCCTGAAAAACAATTATAAGTGCGTGCATATTCACACATATAAAATACTGCTAGCTTGCAAAGCCACAGACACTTCAAGTAACAGTGCGTTTCCTTCCAGGGACATTTCTAGGCCTGGTAAAAGTTCTTCCCAACAAACCTTCATTTTCAGTCATGTTGGTCAAAACACCACTGGTATTTAAATAAAACCCAAACAAGAAACCAAAAAAAAAAACCCCAACCCCATCAAAAAAACCCAAACCTCACTGTGCACCTTTCTGACTTTATACTATGCTTTTCTTCACTCTTTTTAATATATCTATATCACAGGAAGGGGCTAGAGCTTAAATGATGTGTATTTGCTACTATATTTTCAGGGGGATAAATAATCATGCTGAAGAAATGAAACTTAACAACACAGCAGGACAAATGCATTCACTGCAATGGAATTGGATGTCCTATCTATTATTGTGAAGCTAGGAGGAAGAAATACTTGTTTTATTCTCCGTATGGGTCCAAAATATCCAAAAAACTGTCCTGTAGAATTGTCCTACGTTCCAGCTGTCACACAGCTGGAATTTTGTCCCCGGGTAAATGGAACCGTGCACAGAAAGTTGTTCACCAAGTGCCCTCTGCTGGCTTTCTATTCTCCCCAAAAGTGTCTCTTGTAGCCACAAACCAAAGGGTAAAAAACAAAACAGGCTTCTCAAACCCCGACTCTCATTTCTGCTTTTAGAAGAGAAAAGCACCGCTGCCGAATCTGTGAACAATGCAACAACCAGTAGAGAAACCTTTCATAAAACAGGGTTTGTGTGTAACCACCAGTGAGGAAAAAGGGGACAAGCAGAATCACAGCCGAGAGGCAGCAGCTCCTACCACCCCTGCAAGTTAATCCTGCAAGCACTAGAAAAGCAACTCGAGCAAAAACACAATTATTACAACTCCCTTTCAGCAGCACAAAGCTCTTGAATGCTTCCCAAAAGAAAGGTCAGGAATCCATAAGACAGGTATTGCTTGTGGAGGCTTCAAGAAGCCTGTTTCACTTCTTATTTCTGGTAGCATTTAGCAAAACACATTAATCATAAACTCCTGCCCACTTGACTGAAAGTAGCAAACCCTTCACCAGCTCCAATCTGCCCTATGGAAGGAAAGGAAAATCCCAGCTTTGTAGACAAATCTCTAATAATAATATCTAAATACATGTGGAATTTCCCTCTGAAATTACACTGTCTGAAAGCCAAGATGACAATCCTGCATCTTCCATCTAAGTTAAAACATCTTTCTTCTGATAAGAAAAAATGAAAACTAAAACAAAAACACTTAACAATCTCAACCAAAAAAACCCACACCACCAAATCCTTGAAAAAATGTATCAGAGATTTCTATTCAGTGTGTTACTGGGAAATTAAGAGAGAATTTTAAAAATGAAAGCCAATTCTAGTCCATGATTCTTTCTTCCTTATAAAAACCCATCCTCTAAATTCAGAGAAATTAAAAAAGAAGGGCAAAAAGAGTTGAGGACTGTAAAAAGGCACCATCTGGATGATCCAACCAACTTCCCACAGCTGCTTGCTGATGGTAACAGCAATTTCTTCGAAAGATCACCCTTTATCTCAGGGCACCTCAATCTGAAGATTGAGCATCTAAGGCAGCTTTGTGCCACCACAGCTTCACTTACTAGGAACTGTAGATATGAGAAACCTTAAATTCCAGCCCTCAACCCTGCTGTGGTGAGGGAGTTCATGGGAAGGTTTGACCCAGAGCTGAGTTCTTGCAGCAGAGGAAGGTGCTGTTAACAGAGGGACAACAGCTGTTCTTCCAGCCTGGGGATTTCAATGCCATTTCTGTTGTGCTATATTCTATTACCAAATTTCTTTTAAACCTCCTGCAGATGTGGGAAACACATGCACTTTGTTATTACATTTATATGAACAACGACCTCTCATCCTCTGCAAAGCCTCTGTGTATAAAATTGATTCTATAAATATCCACTTTGTACAAGTGAAGCTCATGAAGGGGTATTTTTACACTGAATTATAGTGGCAGTGTTTTAAATTCTGTTTCTTACCAACTTTATACTGAAAATTTAATTAAGAATTTGATGCATAAGAAAAAAGTTTCAAAGAAATGTCCAAAATCCACTTGATGAACCATGCCTACTTTCATAATGACTTGGTGTCTATGTCTGATTCCTTTGTAACCTCACTGGAGTTGGTGATCTGCACAGGAGTCTCTGAAATCTCCCAAGAAAAGTGCCAGCACCGAAGTACAAATTCAAATCTTCTGACTCCAAACGTCATTTCTTTTCTTTCAGAGACCAAAAATTAATCATTAGGAGACTCCAGAAGCAAAAATGCTTATTCCCTGAACCCTGACTGAGCAAGCTGAGCACGCCCAACATTCACACTCAAGCTCCTCTTCGCTTGCCCCAATAAAAAAAGTCACCCCACACCTCTGCCAAGTGTTCAGCCAAAAATGGCATTTACCATACACCAACTCAATCTAAGCCTTGTAGATTCATTTATGAAGAACACAATTCTCCCTTGAAAATACGGGTTTACTTCAGCAAATCTGTCATGGAAGAGAAACTTTAATCCAAAGTAAGGGGTATAATTTTTCTTCTTTGTCTGAATTTGAGAAATGTTGTGTCCTGCTCAATAGAAAATGACAAAAAACTTGGAAGAGGTGGAGAAGATTCTGGATTCTATATGGAAAAAATGTAGAAAATTGGTGAACTGAAAAGCAGAAAAACTGCTAAAATGAACCAACCAGTGTAAGTTATCAAAGGCAGCTCCCAAACAAAAGTGAAAGTACAACGGTAAGATAAAGGCAGAAATTTATTTATTTATACATCATTATTCCAGACATTCAATAATACTTCTTTGGAGAAAGCTTTACTACCCTAAAGCAGGGGAAGTTAGGATAATTTGAGATTGTTTACTCCATTCAGTACTTGTCATACAACAGCTTTAACAAGGGTGCTGTCCTTAAGAGTTGTGCGTCAAGTCAGCGGATAATTGCTTTCTTCTTCATTTCAAGACCTTTTAAAACTATAATGGGCCAATGGATGAGTTTTTCAAAGTGCTACTGTTGTGGCAGTTGTGTCCTGCTGCTGACTGGTGTTTGTGAAAGAGGGATTCTTTAAAATGGACAAAGATCTTTTCATTAACACTGAATTAAATTAAGTTGTGGAAGATGTTTTTTCCCTCAACAGGTGACCCTGGCTGTTAGTTCCCAGACACAGGCCTGAGCTTAGGTATCTTGAACCAAGCATTTATTCCCTTCTACTCCCATTCTTCATCCTCTAGGCATGCTGCCACCTGCCAAATCCCTGCAACACATCTGCCCTCAGCTTCTGAAAGGGCCTTGAGTCTCTGTTTCCCCCTTAGAACTGGTTTGACATTGGTGTGTTGGCAAGACTTTGTTTCAGAACGCATCCAGCCAGCTCTCTCCAGATGGAAAAGCTCAAGAAAATGCTCTGTGTCTCAGGCCAGGCTCCTTGTCCTCTGCAATGCCTCTCTCTCAAAAAGGCATGGAAAATCCTGCAGCTGGAAATCAATCAGCTTCATACCAGCATTCACTAGAGTGTGAACAGGACAAGCAGGTGCAAATGTCTCCATTGGTCCATGATATGTTTGATACTATGTCCTAAATTTAAACATTTCTGATTTTATTTGCCAGTTAATTTTAGCACATTCTTTACCATTGCCCCAATGCCATCAAAGATATGGTGTAATGCTGTTTCACACATAAATGCAGGGGTGGTCACCACCTTATTTTTTGTATCCACATGAGCTTCGTAGAAAGGAGTTAAGGAGAACACAGCACTTGCAATGCTGGCTGCAAAATTGAAGCAGCACTGACAAAACCTCACAGCTCCACTATCCTATAAAAACATCCTCCAAATATGTGATACTATCCAGCTGTAAAGATAGCTGCAATCTATACTCCAAGCAATGGCAAGGTATTTTTGCCAGAAATACAAGTGCTGCATGAGAAACCTGTGGAAACACCAGAAACACAAGGAAAACCTACAAAATTCACTGATGGTAATAAAATGTCTCTGAGTACAGTCTGAAGCATTAGACTTCAGGAAAAGAATAAAAATCTCAAAGATTTTTTACTGACCAGCTATAACTCACACCAGTTTTATATGAAAATTCATCCAGCACTTAAGTGCATTACTGGGCATCCAAGGGAGTTGACTGAGAACAACTTCTAACTCCCAGTGTGTAGTTACACAGCAGTAGTTACACAGCTGTGTAACAGGAGAGTTTCTAACCCTGCACTGCACCACTGTTATCTGCTACCCACTGCACATTCCCATGAAAATCTATGTGGAAAAGCACAGATCCTACATGTGTTCATTCCTTTAATGACACATTTCTAAACTGTCTTCCAACATGGAAATTACCAGGAAAGGATATGGTTACTTCTTTCACACAGTGCTTTGCTCCCAGCTCTTTGATGGCTCCTGCAGTCCCAGCATAAGGCCACTTGCCCCCTTCCTCTTCTTCGTGGCCCACAGTTACCTCAGCACCAGAGAGCACCTTTGCTGCCAGCACTGGAGAAATGCAGCACAGGCTGAAACAGAAGGAATTGTAAGAGCAATTCTGCAACAGCACTGTTCCAGAACTTGCTCACAACTGACAAGATTCAAATGGACACAACCTTGAAAATCTGAGATACATCACAAGGCAATTTCCTCTCAGCATTTCCTCAGCCTCTCCTTTGACAAACACCTACACACATGAATCTTGAAAAATGCATTTAAAAAACAGGCTACAAGTGATAAAAACACAAGATACTTTCTCCAGTTCAACAACAGCAGCTGCACATTTCAACAAAACACAGGTTGTCTCCAAGCTCACACTTTCAAACAAATGCCATCCAACTCACATACATACCCAATAGGTTTGCCTGCTTTGTGGAAGTCTTTCAGGACTCGCTCAACTTCTCTGTTCACCTTGCAATCCTTCCCATCAACAGCAAAGGTAGATCTGTCACAACAAGAAACTTACACAAAGCTCTGTATAAACCTACAAACAGAGGTATTTGCCTATCTGCTGTGAAACTGGCTCCAAAGGATCATCCCAAACTTAACAGCTACTAAAAAATTGGTTATAAACACTCTGTAGATGACCATCAATGCTTTGCCAAAATGTCTTTCTTCTATGGCTTTGGGCTGCCAGAAAGTCCCTTATTTAATAAAAGCATCTCAAAATGAGAATTATCAAATCAGCTTTCTAGGATTACTATGAAGTTGAACATCAATCTTTTCAAAGAAGAACCATATGTAAGAAGAAAAGGGAAGTAACATTCGTGTTTCTCAAAGCCAACAAAAAAGCATCTCAATAGCAAGATAATCAGTATTCCACATGGCTAACACTTTTTGTTTCCTTTTTTTTTTTTTTTGAGCCAGCTGTTGTTTTATAATTATAAAGGGGATTTTTTGGAAGGCAGAGAGGAAGAAACAGAATAATAACACTACAAGCACCTGAAACCATTCAAGTTTTACCTTCACTTCCCTCAGACCCAAAAAGAAAACACCACTAGGGGGAGGAAAAAGGCTTCTTACACATTATCTAAACTCTTGAAATCTCATCAACATTGTTCAGAGAATTTAAAACAAGACAATGACAAGACTTTGAAAGGAGTTATCCTTGCTAATTAGGCTTTACATATGTAGTAAACAAGGCCATTTATGGATATTATTGTGCGAATCTTGGTTCACAGAATGACAGAATGGTTTGTGCTGGAAGGGACCTTAAAGATCATCTCATTCCAATTCCTCTGCCATAAGCAGGGACAAATCCCTCTTGACCAGGCTGCTCCAAGCTCCATCCAACCTGGCTTTGAACATTGCCAAACATGGGGCATCCACAGCTTCTCTGGACAACCTGCTCCAGTGCCTCTCCATCTTTACACCAAGCAGCTTCTTCTTAGTATCTCATCTAAATCTACTCTCAGCTGGAAGCCATTCCCCCTTGTGCCATCACACCAGGCCCTTCTAAAAAGTCTCTCCATCTTCTCTGCACATTTCTTTCAGGTACTGAATGGCTGCAATTAGATCACCCCAAAGCCTTCTCTTTGCCAGGCTGATTATGCACAGTTAATTGTGAATACTTAGTTGAGGAATCTGATGCTGAGTTGGCACTCACAAGTTTTTGGCAGCTCCGAATCCACCGGGGAATATCACAGCATCATGGTCTGCTGTAGTGAGCTTAGCCAGGCTTGTGATTTTACCACGAGCAATTCTTGCAGATTCCACTAAAACATTCCTTGAAGAACCAGAAATAAAACGTGATTAATTAAGCATCTGCACACAGAACAGTGTAAATAAAGTTTTGCAGAGGAAGAGGATGGTGAGGAAGGGAGGGAGCAAGAACACTGATATTTAGTAATTGAAGCTATTGATGGTTCTGAAATGCTACTAAATGAAACACAGGCACTGACAGACTGTATATAATCAAGTCCAGAAAACTCATGTAATATCTTCTCTCCAAGAAAACCACCACAGCAGGCATAAAGCTACTAAAGGCATTTAGCCAAGTGCTACAAGAGCCATTGCAGGCTGCTACATCTGAAGAATGCCTAACACACCACAGACTTACCTTGACTCAGCTTCAGCTGGTTGCCCTTTACTGTGGTCAATGACATGCATCTGAGGGACATCAGGAGCATACATCTGAACCTCAGCTCCCCCACGGCTCAGGTGTACCAGTACACTACAAAAATGGACATACAACATGCAGAAAACTTTAAGGGAGAGGCCTTATCTGACTGCTAAATCTGCTACAAATATTCCACCAACTGACTTTGAAAGATGAGGAAAAACATCCTACCAAAGCAGGCAACCAGGAACAACAAAAACTTCCTTTCTCCAGGTCCCCAGGTGTTATGGAAGGATCCCATAATTAACATAGCCATTAACATTTAATCTAGGTCTAGGTGACACACCTCTTATTAGTTCACAGTGAGAGTTAATTCCACTTATGCATTAAAAATTTTACTGTTAGATTTAGCCCCATGAATGGAAAATCAAGTGGTTCTGAAATTAAATCTGTATTTAACTCTCTTGAGATCGAATCTGGAACTCTGAATTTCTGTTTCTGAGGAGAGTCTCTCTCAGACTCAGTGTTCTGGTATCACATGCACAGTGCTGCACCTTTGGACAATCACCAAGTTATACAAGAATGCAGCCTGAGCTCACAATTAGGCTGTGAGAAACTGTGAGAAAGCTTAATCATTCATCTCTTGGGGTAATTCTGATGGCCAGAGACAGCAAAATTAAATTAAATTAACTGCTGCAATGCAATGGAGACTTTTTTGGAACCCACAGTCCCAAAAAGCAACTTACGCTGATGCCTCGTGGATTTCTGTGCCATCGTAGACACCACAGCCAGACAGGACCTGCAGTGAGAAATTAACAGAGTACTGCAGGTGGCACAAAACTCCCTACAGGATCTTTCACAAGGTAAGATTTTTAAAAATAGTTAAGAAATGCCAAGTTAAAAGCAAGCTCTTACTGTGTGAACACCATGCTATTAGCACTGGTGTCACCACTTGACACACTGCAGAACTGGCATTTCCTATTTATAGCAACCCATCACAGGGCTCAGAAATAACCTGAGAAGTAATATTTATTTCCTGGCTTATACATTTATACCACAGTTAATCAACTGACATGTTACCTTAGGTATGTTTTTTTTTGTGCACACAGTGGGTTGCTCTGAGTGTCATCCATCTTTCTTACAAAGTGTCCACATGCACATAAAACACTTTCTCATCCAGCTGCACATCAATCAGAAGAGGGACAGAAATGTACTTCGTGGTGGCACGTAAAATAAACTGCTTTACCTGCTGCTATATTTTACTCGAGCATCAGAGATGAACAGCTAAATCACTTTCAATACAGTAATGCAATTCTGCTGTATTAGCCATGCTTTTCTTTAACCGTGTGGAAATACTTTTAATTTGTTATACACACCAGAGAATAAAAAGCACAAAGCGGTCAGCCACCCTTGTGTGGGTGGAGGATCTGACAAAGTAGAAGGAGAAATTTTTTTTAAAAGCCATTTTAAGAATTAAACAAAACCAAAAAAATCCAAAGGTTTTCAAGTTCCCGAAAGTATACAGATGAGCTCTTTCGGGGCTTTTCGTTTGGCTCTTTGTTCTGAAAGAAAAAAATCCAGTAAGGAAGTCAATTTCCTTTTTTTATTATTTTTTTTTTTACTTTAATCTGTTCCTTCCTGGTTTTCCCTCAGGTTTTTTTTTTCTTTTTTTTTTAAGCATGAGAGTTTTTAAACATAGACAGATGAACAGAAACTCACAACTGAAAAGAAACTCACAACTGAAAACATTTAAGCTAATAATGTTGGACTTGAAGGGACTTTCAGGTCACAATACCCAGTTGTCTACTATCATGGGCATCACTTCACCAAATATCACCATCACTTCACCAAATATCACCATCACTTCACCAAATGAGCAAGATACATGAATGTTCTTCTGTCCACGTTAATCCTGTTCTGATATTTAAGAGCTTCCTTTTTACTTAATAACTTTTTGTTTTATCTTTCATTTAGTTTAGACTGAATAAACAGACAAGCAATTGTGCTAAGGTTATGCTCTATGTGCAACACTTTAAATTTTTTTGAAACTCAGTGAAACCAAAATATTGAAACATTATTATTGCAAACTCTTCGATATAAAAACCTCTTCTGTTCTTTCAGTACCTGCTTGATAACAAATCTGTCTTTTACCACAGTCAAAGATTTACATCACTAATGTCAAAAATCCCATTTGTCTTCCCAGCTGTATTTAAAAAGCTGTGGCTTGCTAAAATGACAGCATTCCTGCTGGGTTACTTTTTAGCCATTTGGATCAGCATTCTGCCCCTTCCCAAGCCAATTCTGCCCCAATCAGATTTTTTCATGTAGGTAATGGCTTTTTATTCCTTTATGTTTAATGCTATCTAGACTATGCAAGGCTTGAGCTTCAAACACTGTCCACTGAATTCCAAAGCTGTGCATCCATTTGGGACACCATCTACAGCCTGTATTTTCCTTTGGAATTTGTAGCTCTTCCATCTCTTTGCTTTCTTTTGTATTTGTAACATGTTTTACCCCCTTCCTGCCAAAAAGCATAACCCAGTTCAACTCTATTAACTGCCAGTACCTCACCCAGTAACATTGTAAACTATTTAAAGTTAAATCCTCCTGGGCTCCTCAGTACAAAGGAGACAGAGCTCCTGGAGTGGGTTCAGTGGAGGATGAGTGAGGGACTGAGGAATCTCTTAGAGGGAAAGGCTGAGGGAGCTGTTCAGCTTCGAGAAGAGATGACTGAGAGTGTACAAATATCTAAACAGGGGGTGTCAGAGGATGGACCACGCTCTGCTCGGAGGTGCCCAGCAATGGGACGAGAGGCATGGGCATAAACTAATGCAAAGGAAGTTCCACCTGAATAAAAGGAAGAACTTCTTTCCTGTGCAGTGACCAAGCACTAGGACAGATTGTCCAAGCAGGGTATGGAGTGCCCCTCACTGAAGATATTCCAGAACCGTCTAGATACAACCCTGTGCTCTGGGCTGGCCCTGCTTGAGCTGGACCTGGTTTAACTCTGGTCTCTCCCAGCCTGACCCATCCGATCATTCTGCGGTTCTCCCCAAACCACCTCCAGGCCAACAACTATACAGAAACCAATTTTTACATGCTTCCCACTCCTGGTCTGGCTTCCTCCAAGTTTCTGAACTGTAAGCAGCCTTCTCTTCTCAAGTTTAGAGTCTCTCCAGCGTTTCCAGCTGTCGCAGACACCAGGCGAGGCTTTCCCAGGCCGCTGCCCCGCCGAGCCTTCCCCTGCACCGGCCCCACCGCCGGAGCGACCCCGGCTACAGGGCCGAGGGTGGCTGTGGAGAGCCAGACAGTAAAAAATAATAATAAAAAAAACCCCAAAAACTAACCAAACAAACGCTTGACCTCAGCGCTGCCCCGCGCTCCTCCATTACTCACCACAGCAACGCGGGCAGCGCGGCAGCGCCGAGAGGAGGAGTGGAAGGAAGCGAGGCCGCCGGGCGCTGCTCGCCGCAGCGCGGTGCACAGGGCCGGGGCTCGGGAGGCCAGCATGGCTGAGGGCCTGGGAGGAGGAGCCGGGAAAGGGAGCGGAGGAGCCGGGAAGGGGAGCGGAGGAGCCGGGAAGCGGAGCGGAGGAGCCGGGAAGCGGAGCGGAGGAGCCGGGAAGCGGAACGGCTGAGGCCCACGGGAGCCGCGATGGCCGCCGCGCCCTTGGCGGCGCCCCCTGCAGGCGGGGAGGGGCCACCTCAGGGCTTTGCTCCCTTCCCGACCCTCATCCATCGGGAATGGCGCGGTGGGAAGAGGAATGAGGGTAAAAAAGATAACGGGGCCGAAATTACAGGGGGAAAATAAGCAAGTTGGCAGACCGTACAAAGCTGAGAGGCGTTGTTGGGGCCTTCGAGGGCACGGAGGGCCTGCAGAGAGACCTTGATAAATCAGATGGGCTGTCACTATCTGTGTGAAGTTGAATATTGGGAAGTGCTGCGTTCTGCTTCTGGGACCGGACAATCCTGGATGTACGGACAGACGGGACTGAAAGGCTGAAAAGAAAGGTATTAAACTATCAGTGTCCAGAGGAGGGCAATGAAGATGGTGAAGGCCTTGAGGAGAAGCTGTGGGGAGAGCACTTGGTCAGTTCAGCCTGGAGGGGACTGAGGGGAGACCTCATCACAGTTAATATTTATACCTCTCCTCTATTTCAACAGTGAAATGTGACCAGAAAACAAATCCAAAAGAGCAGAATCTGCTGAGGAAATCAAGTCCAGATCATTGGTGATATTTGCAGCCCTTTCAGAATGTGGCTTGAAACTATTATGAGAACACACCCAATTCTTTGTATTCAGATCCCACTCTTATTAGCCAGTTCTCCCATCAATTCACAGAAACAGAGGGCATCAGAAGTTTCAGGTTTTAATGTGTTAATAAACAATATTTTTTTAAAAAATACAAGAAAGGGCTGTCATCAAAAAAAGAAAAAACCCAAAATACCCAACAAGCCATGACATTTGTAACATTCTCTTAAAGTTTAAGTTACATTATTGAGTTGGTTAGGTCCAAACAAATTTTCACTCCAGTATCTCAAGGCTGTCAATCAAACCTCGACACAAGTTGTAAAGGCCAATAAATTTTCTCCAATATTTGCTGCTATGGGTCCTCATTTCTCCTCTTTATCATCACATTTGGAGGTTAAAGAACTAAGAAAACAATGTTCCAAAAACATGTACATATTAAATCCAAGTAAAACATTTAAAATAAGTTGAGACCAGTACATTTCCAATTAAGAAAATTTTTTATCCATTTTAAAATTCAGAGTCCAGCGTAGGACATACAAAATTCACAATATTTAATATGCAAGGCATTTCTAATAAAGAACAAACTTCTTCCAATCATACTTCTAACTTCACTAAGAACACTTTTTTGTTATCTTACTTGAAATCAGGAATTATTATTTTTAAAAAGAAATCAGTTAATCAAGAAATCAATGCTGTCAAGTTTACAGCCACACAGTACAGGAAACAGGCAAAGTGCCATCCATGGCATATCCTACATTTCCACCCCATGGAACTCCATCACACTGTTAGGAACAGATGCCACTATGAGGGCCACTCATTCTCAGTGAATACCACTGCATAAAATACTGTCTGAGGTTTTCTCCCTCTCACAAAGAGTAATTAAGAACTCAAGTTATCCTTATGAGCTTCTTGCATAAGATAATCACTGTCAGAATCCAATTCTTCTTCATCCCCTGGTGTTTCCTCTGCTGGACGTTTCATGCCCCGCTGCTGTGAAATGGCCAAGGCGTATTTGATGTTGTAGATGTTCCACTCACAGCTGTAAAAATAAACAGGAAAACACTGTTTTCCTCCTAAAATAAAAACAACTCTAAAAGAAGACTGTCTCAAAAGTTTTAACACCACACTGTCACCCCCCCCAAATCACTCCAGATTTTTGATTTGAACTTTCAAATGTAACAATACATACAGTTTTGAAACATCTTCAAAGTGACGCTGGATGCTCTTCTGAAGGAACTGGATCACAGGGAGCAGCTTCACTGACCTTGGATGGAAAAAACATGCAATTTGCACTGCAGTTCATATTCACATATGGAAATCTAGGACTATTCTGTACTCTCAAGATTTTGACAAGCATACAACTTCAGTGCCAACTTTTTAAGATAATCCTAAAGAAACAAAAGCTCTCTGCTTTTGACTCTGCCCACAATGATTACAATCAATATAAGTAACATATTGTGACAAATATTTTTTCTAATGTCCAACTGCATCTGGAAGAGCTAATTCTGCTTGCTGCAGCAATGACAGTTCTTTCCATATATTACAAGACTTTGTGAACAAGGAGTTTGTTTTAAATTGTCCTTTTCTACTCTAGCAGGAACAAAAGGAGAAATTCTGTTCCAGTCATTTCAGGAACTAAAACATCAATACCCATTTTGAAGCAAGGAAGAGTTACACAATGCACTGTTTTTTCAATTGCAGGACTCCTTCTCAGATTACCTATCACTTAGCCCATTTTAAATTTGTAAATTTGCCTGGTGGTGTTCCTAGAATCCAAGAATTCCATATTAGGGCTAGAGTGAATATAACCAGGCCCATGTAGTTCTGAAGTATTCCGTAGGAAGGCAGAGTACTACCAGCTATAATCACAAGCTAAGTCTGTAAAAATGCAATCAATACCTGCACGTCACCTTTCAGTTACATTTAAGATGCATAACTGTTTAAAAACACAATTGCCAAAATTCTACTATCACTCTTGAAATCGTTATGCAGTTACTGTCCAAGCAACTCAAGCCAAGTTTTATCTGTTATATTTGAAAAGATGTTTCTGCAATATACTTTCACAAATCCAGTAACACATTCAAATTCTGTCATGCACACTTTCTAGAATCCTTCTAGACCTTTAAGATCAAAACTGTAACTTTTACCATTAGTACAGAAGTTGTAAAACTGAAGTGCTCTCATTCTAGACATTATCTAGAATGTCAGTAAATGTTAAGTAAAAGCCTTAAACTAACAGGTATTTAATTTTAATATCCTTGTCAGTATTTTGACTTTCGTGGCATCTCACCTTGTTTTCAGCTTCTGTCCATGCAGCATAAGCAACTTATGAGCCCAAATAAGATAGAACTCCAAGTGACAAGAGGTCTCAAATGCAGAGGCCAGGAACTCCAGTAATTTCTCCACATACAGGTCTGGCAGTGATGAGCAGACAACATCAACTGTGCAAAAAGGAAAAAAAGACCATAAACATTCAATAGAGTTGAGTTACTATTTGGAATAACATAGAGACCACAGGAAAGCATAAGGGGAAGAAGAAGCAAGCAGCATTTTGGCAAGTGGTGCTGTATTTCAGGGTACAGTACCACAATCTCTCAGGATACAAATGTTCCTTCTTTGAACCTTCCAAACACTGCTGTATTTAAAAGAAAGAAATTAACTCCTTTCCAAGTTCTTCCTCCTAGCAGAGAACTCTCCCCAGCAGTTCTCCTTCAGAATTTTTACTTCCATCCTTTCCTCCTCTTTTCTAAAGTAATAGACTTTATTGTTGCTTCTCCTGACTTCACCCAAATTTCTGTATTCAGTGGAACTAGTTATGCACAACCATCAGGCATGAAGTGATATTTGAAAAGACAGCAAAGTCACCTGCCCATACAGGAAGTGTCTGAATGCTGTTAGCAACTGCACAGCACAAATAAACACAATTTAGAAGCATCCAAAATAATCTCACATAACTAAATGACCTCATTATAACAATCCACTCTCAAAAATACCTTTTGCTTAAGTAACAGGCACACAATCATCCTGTTAACAGTGGATTACAACAGCCTCTCCTCAGTTGTACTCTGGTCTTCCAATAATTTTCTAAGTGCTCCACCAGATGTTCTGGAGTATCAATGCCTTTTCTTGTGCTGTCAGTCCCAGAACTAGGCACAGTACTCCTGATGTGGTGCCACAAATGCTCAACAGACAAGATTCATCACTTCCCTCAAACTGCTGATGACATCCTTGTTACTGGTTAATGGTCTTCATCACACAGGCACAGTGCTAACTCAGGTTAAACTCGATGTGCCCCTCCAACAACAGCTGCTTCTGAGAAATGACATCCAAAAACCCCGCATGTACATCTAGGCCTGATTAAATTCCATGCTGAAAAGTCACTAAATGATCATGAAGTAGATTAGTAAAACTAAAACATAAATTAACACTAAAAAGTCTACCTTTACACCTCAACTTGTTCTGGCTTGCACATCTGTTTACAGCTAGCTCAGCCAAGTATCATGGCAGATCCACTCACCTTCACTGCTAGGGACAGCCTCTATGACCTCCTGAATTAATTTCTTTTCATTCAGCTTGAAGGCCATGACGATAGCCATAGTGTATTCCTTCTGACTCAGTGTTTTGTGTATACTGCTGGGTGTGACATCAATATCTAGCTCAAAAGGATCAAAAATTAGCCCAGAGTCCAGTGAATAGAGCAGGAGACCTTCTGTAGTGGTGGCTGCCCAGCTTCGTCCTAGAAGAGAAATAACAATATTTAACAACAAAGAGAGGGGCTCTAGAATGGAAACAGAAGAGTAATGATCATCCTCCAGTACTCTATTATTTCAAATATTTTATATGGAATAAAATAAAAAAATCCTAAACTAATTGTTGATACCAACCTGTAGGACAGAATCGCACACAAGTCACCCTTATTTCTGGTTTAAAGTGTCGATAGCTCATGTCACCTAAAAGAGAAATTTAGAAGTGATTTAACATATTCACCCCAAGTTCACAGTCTACTTATCAACTCTATGATGTTACCATTAAATAATGTGCAGCATGGTAAAAGCTGCCAGAATTAAAGACTGGGTAAAGAAGGCACAGTCCATGTCCAAGAGATCCTACAGCTTAAGTGGTGGGATCAAATTTCATAATCCTGATGTTAAAACTGAGGTCAACAAATCAAACCCTTCTTATCTGTGTCAAAGGTTCTGATGCACATAGAAGCAGAAACAAGAGAACAAAGCCATACCTCTTTTTACTCCTGGGAGAGGGATGGCAACACCTTCATCACCTCCACCCCCTTCATCAATCAGAGCCATGCTGCCAAATTCAGTCATTTTCCTCCGATCTAAGTACTCCTGGGAAAACATGCAAGTTCCAGTCACTGCACCAAACCTTCTCAAACAGCAGAGCTCAGTTTAGACTGTGGTTTCACATTACTATAACTTTGTTCTACTCCAGAGATTCACTGTTTGCTTCCTCACTGCAGCCCTACTCTTTCTGCCCTGCAGGTTCCATAACTGCACTGTGCTAATGCAAGGGCTGCGTGGCCAGAACACTGTAAATGAGATTTTAGGGACCTCCCTGGCCCCCATTTCTAAATACCCATCCCTTCCAGGATGCTGTTTCGGCTGGTTCACTTTCTTTCAAGCCAGATGTTGAGCTACACCAGCTCACAAACCACTGCTGACAAAGAAGGATACTTGGAACCAGAGTCAGATACAGCCTGACATGAACAATGGAACTATAACCATTCTCCCTGATAAGGGGATGGTGAAAAGGGTTACTGGAATTTTCTTCCATCTGATGTTTTTCATCATTCACTTTACTTTTGAAGGAATTTAATTTGGCATTTGGCAATATTCAGAAAGAGAACTTATAAAGGTCAGTGATGTTGTTCTGTGTCCACAAAAAAAACCTCCTTCATTTCTTTGCTAACACAAACTGACACCCAGGGACTTAGCTTAGTACAAAATGATGGTAATTTAAATTTTCACTTCCATTTTAAGTCTAGTGCCAACTAACTTAGTATGCTTGAGAGTTCTGCCCATTCAACAAAAGCACACTACAGATCTGGCAAGAGTTTCAGGAATTAATTCTGTTCCAAGAGGAATATTTCCTTCCCCCTCTCTTGCACAAAAATAAACCCATTCTTAAAAAAAAATTCATGAATCATTCTTAATGAGATGTTATACCAAAACGATAGTCTTGTGGGGGTGAGGAAATGAAAAAAAAAGACTCCTGTGCTCACGTACCTCCATTGCATCTAAAGAATAGTTGCATGAAATTTCGAATTTTTTCATAAGAATCTGTTCCTTGACATTATACAGACAGACAAATTTTGACAATCCACCTGCCAGAATAGATTGACCATCTGCTGAGTAGCACAAAGTTGTAAAAGACCTGGTAAAGAAAAAGAGAAAGCAGTTTAATTTCACTGTTACATCTGAGCTAAAAGACATGAGTACAATGTGAAGACACAGAGAATGACCACTCCATGGATAAAGTGGAGATCTTCATTCATATGCTATGTACTTCACACACACAGATTTAGTACAAAGCCTTTGGTGCTTTACTATGAATCACAGACAATTCAGAACTTCAACAGCTTTTTGAAAGAATTCCATACTTCTGAATCTGAGTCACACCTCAGTCAATGAGCTCTCAACTACACCATGCACAACATTAAAAAACAGTCAGAAGAGCTATAGAAAAAAAAAATCCATGGCATATTTGAAAGACCTGGTTGAGAGCATGGTTGACAGCAAAAATACTGCTTTTTTTCCAAAACTTTTTTCCAAAAAGTTATTGTTTCCTTTTTTTAAAATTTTATTTGACTGGAAGCAACATGGGAAAAAAAAAGGAGGGGGAAAAGGAAAGAATAACACATTTCTCTGACATATTTTCTGAGAGCACACAAATTCAACTTGCCTTTAAACATTACTTCACATGCACAGCAACAGGTAATGAACCCCATAATTTAATTACCTTAAAATGTAATAGTTTCTACATACTAATGGGTGCATATTAATATTTCTGTAGGAAGGTATCTACTTAAAAACTTAACCCATAACAAATTGAGCACTTGGCCTGAGAAGTCAGTATTATGTTGACAATCCCAGTCCATAACTGAAGAGAAAGAACATGTGCTCAGAATGATGCTGATCAACTACAAAAGGGAGGCATCTAGATGTCAGGCAGCCTTTTAAAATCCAGCATCAGAAATATCTGAACAGCAGAAGCACTCTGAAATCTTCATGCAGAAAACAAATGGAAAAATAATTCAGAAGTAACCCAGTGGCACCCTCTTGTCACTGCAGCTCCCTGGACGTACTTGCCCTTGGCTGCCTGCTTGGCTGTTATTTTATCCAGCTCCTTCCTTCCCATCTGGAGATCGTGCCTGCCCTCAATGGAGCCAGTCTGCACTGCATTTTCATGATCCCAAAACGTGATCTGGCCATTCAAAGCAGCAACTGCGAGCTCCTTGCCATCAGGACGGAAGGCAACCACAAGAACTGTGAAGAATTTAGTAACAATTAAAAATGCAGTCAGATGCTTCTCTAAGAAAATATCCTTAGTTTTTCTAGGATCTTATCTCAGCTATTAGAAAAAGTTTAAGAGTAAAAGGTATGACCGTACTTTTTCCCATACAAATGTTTCAACAATTATAAAGCTGATCTAGAATTAAATTATTTATTGCACTCTTAACCAAGTACAAGAGTTAAGTATCTGAACTTTTGATTTCCATTTCCATGAATGAGTAGAGACTCTATATTTGACATGTTCTGTTGTTAACATATTTTACACAGTATTTTTGTATTTGATAACAGATGAGAAATGAAACAAATTACCATCTGAGTTCATTATTAATGTCTCCTTAGTTCTCCAGCTGTCCAACATATCCCATAATTTGACAGTCTTATCCCAAGAGGCACTGGCTAGAACACACTTCATCGGATTAAAGGACAAGCTGCTGATGGGACCCTCATGACCTGCTAAGACCTAAGAAAAGCAGAAAAAATCACCTGGAATTAGGTGAAAGAAACTGAAATCTGTGCAGTCTGCACTCAGTAAACTCCAGATATAGCCAGTAAATGATGCCTGACCTGTCCACACATGCTTGAGATCACCTTTGGACACAGGGCACGATACACACCAATGATTCTCAACTTTCTATTTTCACAAGTTTTAAAAAATTCCTTGACGTGCCACGACTATATAGGCATCTACAACCACTCCTATGCACGCACTTAAGGAATGCAATGTGCCATTTTCCCTCCTTTCAAAACAATCACACCAACTGTGAAAAAACAAGCCATTGCTCTGAGAATTCAGTATCTCCTCCCGTGAATAACACTTCAGAATCAAAACAAAAATAAAAACTGAGAATAAGATTAACAGAGATTTTCATTTCAAGGAGCTCCTACTGCTAAAAAAAAATCAAGGAAAGAAACTAAACTCAAAACTCTAGAGAGCCAGTCAAGTACATCCTGAGTCACTGAAGTGATCTGTATTCCATGCCTGTGCCAAATTAAATACATGACTCACTGAGCTCTTCTACTTGTACAAAATACACAGGAATGCCTAAGAATTGAAAAAATAATTGAAAAATCCTGCTCCTGCTCTGCTCCAGCAAAACTGTTCATGAAATCTGTATCAGCTTAATACAGCAACTACAATTTCTTCATCACCTGCAAAAAATATGTGGAAAAGAACATCTCCGAACAAAGAAAGTCTCTCATGCTCATGTGTCAGCTCATCAATACTGGTGTTACTTCATCACTAGAAAGAGCTCATTACTCAAAAACTTTAAAAACTATTGCCCACACAAATTCAGGGTGACCTCCATGCAATAAATACAAAAAAAAATGCTGAGAGCAACATAGTGTAGCTCCAGCTTTTCAATATAAATATAACAAAGCACTTCACCTTGTACTGAAACCCCCTGACTAATCCCAAAGTTGCTGAGTATCACCACACTCCACACAGTGTTAAATTCAAGCCCTCCCAACACTGTGGGTCCTTACATCCAGCAGCCTCCCACTCTGCATTGACCAGATGAATATTTCAAAGGAATCCTGGGAGCCAGCTGCCACAATCTCACCACTGGAGTCCACAGCTAAACAGGAGAATTGACTTGGTCGTGGAGATGTAAAGGTACGGAAATTCCGGTACCTGTTGAAGAGGTGAAAAGAAATTATGAGGACATTTTAAGTAGATTTCAATGTGTGTTTAATAAGTTTATTTAAAAAAGGAGCTCATTTGTTTTGTAAAGACTAAGCTATGTACAGAAAAAATATTGTTTGTATAAAATTAGATGTGATGCCTCAGCATGATTACAAGATTGAAAAGAAGTATGAAAAACTCTGCAGAAATAAGAGACAGAAGTAATCTGAGGAGCTTTTTCTATTAAATAGCATGTGTCAAGTTTTTAGAAATGGGCTTGTTTACACACCCAGTTCTGTCCACAGCTCTACTATACTATGGAAAGTGTTCTTAGGCAAGTGCCTTCTCCCCATTAAAGACAGACAATGATCTTCCTGGATTTCCAGCTTCTCTGAGGAAAAGTTCTTCCAGAATTTTCTTCACAGAAACTGGATGGATTAAGAGCATTCTTAATTACTATCTAAATTCAAAACAAAGACTGAACCAAAAGTCAGTAAGGCAGTGCTGCTCACCTTTATGAGACTTCAAACAAGCAATCAGCAGTGTGCTGTGTTTTGGGGGGAGTGTGAAAGCTGAGGACTAAATGAGACACAAAAGCTTTCATGCAGAGTTACCTGTGCAGATCAAAGGCACGCACAGTTCCATCGAGGGAAGCACTCAGAACAACATAACCAGTGGAAGTGAAAGCTACAGCAGTTACACCACTGTTGTGTTCTGTAAAGGTGACAAAGCAAAAGCTGCTTGAAGTGTTCCACACTTTTACCTGCAGGACAGACAAAAAAGACTTCTTAGAATCTTCATCATCAGTAAAGAGAGAAAATTAGTAAGGCCACAGCAGAGTAAAGAAAACCTAATTCTGGAACTCTGCAACAGCATAAAAGATTTTCAGAAACACCAATCAAGAGCCCCCAGTGTGTCATTAAACCTCTTAAGATACATTTGCAACATAAAAATGTAAGTGGAGATAGACACTAATGAAGTTGAAACAAGTTAATTTTAAAGGAAAGTACCACTTGGTGAGCATCTCAAGCTCCCAGGCTAATACAGTCAAATAAGACAGGTGACAAATTCAATTGAGGTATTTCAGTTGGGCTTTTGTTTTGTTTTGTTTTTTCCTGAACAAAAATGTTATGCATTTGGTTTTCTGCGGTTTGAGACTTCTGGGTTTTGGCCAATTTTCATCCTGAAAGGCAGAAACCATAGTGGCAGATCTTTTTCTGACATTTAAAAGTTTTGATAAGAAATCAGCTACTACTGTTCTCCCATTTAGGTGCCAAGACATTGTGGCAAAACATCTTTTAAAACAGAAATACCTGTACACACAGCCTATCATTTCAATGCAAATCATCCATGAGAAGATAATTTTTCTTTTAAATAACAAGCTTCTGAAATGGTACATTTAACAAAAAAATTGCACTTTTATAAATAATTTGAAATTTATTTCATTTCAACAAACAATTATTAAAGGGCAAGAAGCTAGGTGGCTGAAGTTCATTCATCCAAAAATATCATGGAACCATAAATAAATTAACATGTAATGAATTAGATATTTATTGTGTTTATGGCACCTGGATCTATAATAATTAAAAAACTACTTGCTTGAAAGCAAAAGTTATGCAATTTTCAGCCACAAGTAATTACAAAGCAATACATGCTCTAGAGAGAAAAATCAAAACCTTTAAGGAAAGATAAAAATTTATGATATTATAATAAGAAAAATATGTACTAGTTACAGTAACAGCTTTTTACATAAAATGGGAAGTCAAGCTGCTTAGTACATTATTAAAAGTTCATATTCCAGCAATATTGCT
Source organism: Cinclus cinclus (assembly GCF_963662255.1). Classification (NCBI taxonomy): domain Eukaryota; kingdom Metazoa; phylum Chordata; class Aves; order Passeriformes; family Cinclidae; genus Cinclus; species Cinclus cinclus. The sequence continues at coordinate 112,068,989 of NC_085047.1, forward strand.
TCACTTACCTTGCCATCCTCCCCTCCAGTTACTATGTACTGTCCATCTGGAGAATATGCCAAGGAAACCATGCTGTTGAAATGGCCCTGCTGCTTCAGCACATAGGACTCACTCTGCCATTCCCACACAAGGAGCTGACCCAGACCTGTAAGCACAGCAGGATTAACCTTAAATGCCCTTGCTAATGCAAGCCACAAAACACACAGTGGCAAACAATGCTACAAAAAAACCTCCAAGGTTTTTCTGAAAAAAAAACAAGCTGAATTCTGCATCCTTCAGTCCTAGTAACACCTTTTTCCTTTTACAACTTCAAGGCAATTTCCCCAAAAATTTCCTCCAGGTAATGAGCTGTTAGCTGGAATGTTTTCAATACTACAGCAGCAGTGCTATCAACCAGATGATAAATGAACTGGAAAGAAAAGCAGGGCTGCACATAAAATTTTGGGTTTCATGCAAACCATTACGGACAGGGCAGGAATGCTGGAACATCCAGGCAGTTTTGTAAAATGCCATGAGCAACATGAGGCAAAGGAAGAGAGAACAGCCCAGAATGAAAGGAGAAATTAACTACAAGGGATCTGGGCTCTCCCTAACTCTGTTAGAGCTTTCCTAGATAAAATATGTATTTTTTTCCTGCATCAGCAAAATACTTCCCTGAATCATCAGAATTCTGTGAGAGAGTCATTTGTGGTATTTGCTTTACCATACCTAGACACCACAGATATTAGACTATCAATTATTTAACATTTGGAGTCAAAACCAGCAAGGGTGCCCACCACATTCTTTATTTTTCCCATGAATAAAGACTAAAAAAACCTGACAAACCTGAACATCCAAAAGCAATCCAGTCACCAGTGCAGTTGATAGAAATAGAAGCTATCCTTTGGTCTGAAATACTGAAGTAAGACAATTAACCAATAAACAAACTTGTGTGATAAAACTTCAAGTCTAATATTTATTAATGTTGTACAAGCAAGTTGCTTGATTGTTTTACTGAACTTCTGTACCACTGTAACATCAAAACCCACACAGTTCATTCCATTTGTTCCACTCTAAACCATCAAACATTCCTTATTCAGAATGAAGGCACAGTAAATGCATCCCAAAGACGTGCTTCCCAACAGAGAGTAAAACTCCCCAGGTTTAAGAAAATAAAATAGGCTTTTTTTGTACATGGAAATTGTTTACCTGGCATCCTACAGCTATGGAAAAGAATCTAATTTGATGTCTTGAATTAGACACAATTTACAGATAATTTTACATGTGCAGAACTTTCCAGCTAGTATTTTCTACAAAGAAACTGAAAATATTAAAATGGACAGAATTAAAGACATCTTTAGCCAGGAACAACCAGTAACTCATGAGTAGTTTCCTTACTCAGATCTCACTTTTCCAAGATAAGGAGTGGAATTATATGGTATTTACTAGATAAATTTATGATTTTGCCTTTCCAGAAATTACAGTATTAGATAGTCATGTTTTAAGATTTTTGTCCTTTTTTTATTCATCCTTACTGCTTAACATGATGTGTTCTCCATTAAACAAACATTAAACTCCTGCAAAAAGACCTCTTCCCTTCCCCCACAAAAACCAAACCAAATATAGTGACAACCCCATACCTCACCTCAAGGAGTGGATCAGATTGAAATCTGGAAGCTCATGGAGGTGAAAGATTCCAGAGGCAAAACCAGTTACTAAAAGGTGTGTTTTCTTGTGATAGGCTGCAGCTGTCAGGTTATTAAAATCTCCCTCTTTATTGAAAAAATACCTGGCACCCAAGAAACAAGAAAAAAGGTGAATATTAAAGAACAGTATGTTGTTAGAGCTGCATCTCTAAGCAGCTCAACAAAGAGGCTGATGAGCCACCTTTATGTCATCTCCTGAAGTCAACCAACCCCTTCTGGCAAAAAATCAGAGCTTCAGAGAGAGTACTGTAATAAAGATCCCATTTACACTTTGAGAGTTCCAAACAATAGCACACCATAAGCCAGTATTTCTTTTACTGTTAAAATTACACCTGTTATTCTCAAGGTGAAAGGTAGTGCCCATCATATAATCACAGTAAGACAGACAGGAGATCTACCAGAACTACTTAAAATTGGATCTGCAGTAAATTCCTAAATCCTGGGCAGTTTTATACTGCTTTGAGTAAGTTACAACAGATGAAAAAAAAAAAAAAGCCCAGTACAATAAATTCCCATTACAACTTTGATTTTTGATAACTGAAAACCACTTACTTCGCAACATGTGAATATTTAACTTTATTTCTAGTCTCCTGTTCACTCGGATCAGCTTTCCCATGAATTTCTTCAGCCTTTGGCTCTTCAAGCAGCTCTTCATCATCTTCTGCTGCCTTCTTTTCCTTTGCTGCATCTTTAGGGGGCATGGGCTTCAAACCATCCAGCTCAGTGTCACACTGCCACACACACAGAGCTGCGTCCTGGCTAACTGTGTACAGCTAGAATAGAAGCACACAAATTATTATTGTCCAATAACCATGCTCTGTGCTCTGCAAAAATATTAATAGGGACTTGCAGAAGGCTTAGCAAGTGTGCATTCTATTCTCAGGATAGGAGCCAAGGTGCTTTGAACTAGGAGTTTTCTTGTCCTGAGAACTGGTGAATTATTTTGGTTGCCCTCAGAAAAATATTGCAAGGACCAAAGGCAACTTGGTTATCAGTCAGCATTACTGCTAAACTAAATATTTTTTTTTTTATATTTAAAGATATAATGTTTGTGGGGAGCAAATTTAAACACATAATTACGGCAGATTAATGAAGAGACACTTCCGTATTTTCTAAATTCTGAGATACTGTCAAAACAGTCACCTACAGATATGATTCTGCTTCAGCTATTTTAATATTAAAATTCAAGCATGTTGTGTGATTACACATACATCTAGGCTGTTCTCTTCAAAAAAGCAGGCTACTATGACATCCTTATGGCCTCCAAGAGAGTAGTAGATCAAATTTGCCCATCGTTCTGCTCCAAACACCCATGTAGACATGTCCTTGCTCCCCACTGCAAAGCACCTGCAAAAGAAAAGGCAATTCCAATTGGAACACTGGACTGCAAAACTCTTCACTGGCTGGAGAGTGTTCTGAGCTCAAACCCACTAGTCACCACTTTATTTTACAAACAACAGGGTTGTAAGCTGAGGGTAGTGACTGTAGCAGAGGTAGAAGGGGTTAAACAAATTTAAAAGGTCAACCACACTCACATTCCTAAGATATGTTCCTTTTAAGAATTACTATGCATTTTCAAGCAAGAATCCACTGTTGATCCCCAATATATGCATTTTTTATACTTTCTGGTTTGCCTAATTATATTTTTTAATTAAAGCCAGAATTTTTAAAGCTAGTACAATACTTTAGAGGAAAGAAAATGGGACTGCAATGTGCATTCAAATATCAGTATGTGCAGCTAGACAGTGCTTCAGTTTAACAACTCACTTGGAATCATCAGTCCAGTCAATACAAGTTGTTTCATCATATGGGCCATAGTAGGTTTTATCCAGAACAAATGCATTAAATTCTCTTTTCTTCCCAGGAGCATGGTACAGGTATGCAAGATTGTCTTTTGTAACCACAAATTTCCTGGCATAAAAGAAAGAAAAAAACATAATTGCACACAAAGCTGATAAAGCAAATAACTATTCAGTACAGACTGCAATACAATAATACAATACAACAATAAAAAGGTTCCTACACTACTGAAACAATAAAAATTGATTGCTTTTTAAGGAAAAACAAAGTATTTGTAGATTGACATTACCCCCCATTTTAGCATTATAAAAGAGAAAACCTTCAGTAAAAATCACTGAAGCTGAACAATGAAATTCTTAGTCTCCAAGTCTCAAAATAAAAGTTTGAACACTCAAAACAGGATATTGTATTTCCAAGGCTTTGCTTTTCTTTTCTACTCTTCTCAACTTTACAGATAAAGTGACCCTGATCAGCTCAAATCTCCCCTACACTCATGCATAGGAAACATTCACAGATTGATTATGATGTCTTCATAATCACAACTAATTTATTCTAGGGGCAATTCCTGTTGTTTTTTCTAAAGCATACACTCTTTACTTACTTGCCATCAGGGGAAAAGCTGACACTGTGAACCGGCTTGTGAAAATAAAACTGATGTATCACACATTTCCCAATCAAACTCACAAGCAAGGCAGCTCCCTCTGTACAGACAGAAAAAAAGGATCATGAGAATAACTGAATTCCCAAAGAAATCATAACCCTAGCAAACCTTTTTGTAAAGGGGGGGGAACTTTTCAAGACAATGTGCTTAATATTATTAAAATTTAAAAATACAATCCAAATTATGAGACACTATCTAAATTCTGTAAACAAACCATTTTTAAGTTCTGTAAATAAAGATACCTCCCCAAAAATTCTAACGTAATTTTTAAAGCAGACCACTTTGAATTTTGTGTTAAGGTTGAACACCTAACAATACAGATCTCCTCCTCTCAAGGCTGCATTTTAACAGAATTATTTTACAAAACAGATGTCTCTGTGCAAGTACCTTCATCAATTAGAATGGCAAGGCTTCCATCCGGAGAGAGCCCCACGCACACAATATTGAGCCGTGTAGCCAAGGGCAACGTCTCACACTTGTTACTGCAACAAAAACAGAACGGTGAAACAGGAACAGGAATGCAGGAAGAACATCTTCTGTCCCAATTAAATATGATTTGATGCCTTTGTTAAGACAACAGACATAACTTGGATGTAAAACCCCTACAACTTTCTTTAGCTCTCACAATCCCTGGAACAATTACGTGGATTGTTCTATGCAGAGGTGGGAGCTGGACTCGATGATCCTTCCAGCTCAGGATGGTAATTCTGCATGAGAGACGGGCTCCTGACTGGAATGGAATGTAGGCCCAGGGAGCATCAGTCACAGCTCCGGCACACAGGAAAGGCTGGTGATGCTCTACGTTTCGTTATATACCAGACAGAAGCACACAAAGAAACCATACAACTAAATCAAACACAAGTCTAATTCTTCCTTTTTTTTTCCCCTCTGAAATACACCTTTACGTATTTCCTCTGCTGCTCCGCACGTGGGTGCACCCGCACAGCACCGTGACAGGTATTCCACTAAGCAGGCCTCTACCTTTTAATGCCAAAGCAGACTCCTTCCAGGATATTTTGGCAGGCCGAGCAACCCGGGGAGCCCCATGGATTGGGCTCCAAAACCTCCTCAGAGCTTTATTCCCCCCAACCCCCGCCGCTGGCAGCGCCAGGCCCTTCCCCGCTCTCACTTCTTGAGGTCGAAGATGGAGATCCTGTTGCCGACGGGGCTGAGCAGCGAGTTGCCATCGCGCGTGAAGCTGAGGTTGCCGCGGCGGTACACGGTGCCCAGCAGGCCGGAGAACTGCGGGGACAGGAAGGGGCAGGGTTAGAGGGGCTGGGGATCGGGGGAAACGATGGGGAGATGATGAAGGGCATGAGGGGGGCTGCCCCACGGCCCGCGCTCACCCGGTAGGCGAAGCGCATGGCGGCCACACGAAGAGAGCGCGGCCGCGGCACTGCGGCGGTGAAGGGCGGGCGCCGGGCCGGGATCCGCACATGCGCCAGAGAGCGGGACACGGCCTGAGGGGAGGGGAGGGGAAGGGAAGGGACGGAGAGCGGGACACGGCCTGAGGGGAGGGGAGGGGAAGGGACGGAGAGCGGGACACGGCCTGAGGGGAGGGGAGGGGAAGGGAAGGGACGGAGAGCGGGACACGGCCTGAGGGGAGGGGAGGGGAAGGGAAGGGACGGAGAGCGGGACACGGCCTGAGGGGAGGGGAGGGGAAGGGAAGGGAAGGGAAGGGAAGGGAAGGGAAGGGAAGGGAAGGGAAGGGAAGGGAAGGGAAGGGAAGGGAAGGGAAGGGAAGGGAAGGGAAGGGAAGGGACGGAGAGCGGGGCACGGCCCGAGGGAAAGAAGAGAAGGGACTGGCGGAGAGCGGGGCACGGGCAGAGGGGAAGGGAAGGCCAGAGAGCGTGGTTCTTTTTAGTAGATATATCACGGTATTTATAGTTTTTAGTAAATATAACACGGTATTTACAGTTTTTTAGTAAATGCCTTGGGATGACTGCAGGAGCTGGTCCTGTTCATTCTGGAGAAGAGAGGGCTGAGAGATCAATCTATATATATGATTAGAAATATATAAATAAATATAGAAATATATTTAAATAAAAACATATAAATAAATCCCAAGCCCATGTCATGGTGCCAGACTCTTCAGTGGTGCCCAACATCAGGGGCAACAGCCATAAAATTAACCACGAGAACTTCCACCTGAACATGGGGAAGAATTTCATTCCATTCAGGGTGGGAGAGCGCTGGAACAGCTGCCCAGGGAGGACACAGAGTTCCCTGTCTGGAGACATTCCAGACCCACCTGGATGTGTTCTGTGTCACTGCTCCGGGTGACCCTGCCTGGGCAGGGGGTTGGGCTGGGTGATCTCCACAGGTCACTCCAACTCTGAGATTCTGTAATTAGTGTGGAACAACACAGAATGCCCAGTGTATAGATGTGGGAGGTTTATTTTAAAGCAGTTTAATTGCAGTGGAAAGGATGTTGGTGGCTTGTTTGATTATTTTCAATAAAAGTGTAAAAATATCACGAAGAAAATACATAAGGAAAAGAAAGAAAGGGGAGGAATGGCTATGAGTAGATAGTGGAAATATAACAGCACCTATGCATCTAGAGATGAGACTTGAGCATTGTCATTTCCATGTCCCTTGGTCAGAGAGATGGTCACAGTCTCGATCCTTTGAGGATGGGGGCACACAGAACAAAAAGCTCCTCTGGTTAAGTACCTTGAGATTTCATTTGGAACACCAAGATCCCTCCCCAGGAAGGGAATTCTTCATGTCTCACGCAAGACTGGGGCACGCACCCCCTGCTGAGGGAGAGTTCCAAAAGGTGTCACGGGCTGCTTTAGGGTCCTTGGTGGTCTAAGTCCCCCTCTTGGTTTTGCCTGCTCCATGACCCCATTTCTGCACCTGCAGTGGGGGTTGTGGACCTGACAGCAAAACTGGCACCAGAAAGATGCTGCCCTACCTTCATATTTCCCATTTGAAAGGTTATTGGTGTTTGAGCCATAGCAATCCATTAAATCCTTACTGTCTATGCTCCTTCAACTGGGTCCTTGGATAATCACTCACAGATGTTACAGAAGTGTCGCAGAATGTGGAATACCTCAAAATTAACTTGTCAGGATGTTCTTTGATGGTTGATCCTTGTAACTTCCTAGCCTAACCAGCAAAGAAGGAGAGTTAATGTGTGGTACAGAGAGCAGCATCCCTTAGTTATAGATATCCTGAACTAACGAGCTTTAAGGATGCAGTAAATTAAGATATGAATATATGTCTTACGTATATGTTGCTAACTTGGCAAAAGACTCGAGTCCAGGTATCCTATAACTTAACTATCTTCATTATAACACTTAAAATCAGACCTAGAGGGCAAAAATACCCTGCCCAGGTGAAGATCTTCCCCTGCAGGATGCACAGAAATCAGCTGGGATTACACAGCTTCTGTGGGAATTATTAGCCGTTCATAATAGAGGGGCTGTACCTGGGAGGTTGCCAACCCTGAATTCCTATGTATAAATAACAGCAGGAAAAGTCTGGAGGGGAGTGCTGGATTTGTGGAATACTGTGGAGCCTCCAGGCTTGTGCAACTCTGAAAAAAATAATCAATGTCTCCTTGAGTGTGCAATTGCATACCAGGTAACAAATCTGATTTTTGAAGACAAAAGCAGATTTGGTTAAAACAGATGAAGCAATCACTCCTCCAGACCAAAGAGAACTCACAGCAGCAGAGAAGTTGATTTCTTTTTAAAACATGTATATTTAGAACTGTAACGCTTACAATTTCATTAAACAATCTTAGTACAATGTGTTTAATCTAACAGTATATTACAGAACAATGTGAAAAATGATTTAATAGCAAACCATGAAAATGGAATTAATAATACCTGCAGTGTCAAAGTCACTAACTTGTTACCTTTTCCAGTCAAAGAATCCCAGCAGTCATTCGCACTAAATGATGCTTTGGGTTTTATCCAGAATAAAATGGTATGATTTCCACAGAGAAAGGGCATTCCTTCACAGAAAGAAGATGCATAATAAGAACATTTTCAGCTAGCAGGTCTACTTTATACATGTATTTAGAATTTTTAAATAAAAAATAAAATTAAAATGTTTAGACCAGTGCAGGGTGCCCATTCATTTATCAGCTTATTTGTGGTTCCTTTTGGAAAGAGGGTTTGTTTTGTATTTCCCCTTTGTAATTTAGCAGAAGAAAATAAAATAATAACAATGAATTTGTCTAATGAGCAGCTCCTCACTTTAGTTTTGCTGACAAATATTTGATGTGGGACTGTTTCCTCTGTGGAGTCTGTTGACAACGCACCATTATAGATGTGCAAGTAGAAAAGGTCATTCTCACATTAAATGCACAAGTTTCAATATCAGAAGCAGGACATCAGAAGAAGTTGTAATTTTTCCAGTCACAGGTGAATTTGCAACATTCACAAAAATTACACCTTTTTTTTTTACATTTTTTGTATTTACATTTCAGATATAAATAATGAAATTCTTTAAGTTACATGTTTTAATTTTGCTTCACGATTATTCTACATCTGCAAGCTTTTCTGTATCAAACCAACCTCCTTCTTTCATCATGAATGCACAAGTCTGGCCTCAAATCAATAATTACATTAAGCCTTTATGATGAAAGGTTGACTGTTCAACTATCACATACTGAAATTTTTGCCCCAACTTAAAAATTGGGGCAGCAAACCAAGCCACTTGGAAATGGTAACAAAAGAAATTAATCTGGTAACTAAATAAGCCAAATAATTTATTATTAAATTCTATCAGTATCTTTCTTTGGTAAGAAATATGCAAGAAGATAACCCAAAGCCCATCCCAAAAAAAAAAAAAAAATCATAATATGTGACATCACAGTGTCTACTCTGTGAAGGAGAAAGCCTCAGAAAATTAAGGAATTTTGTTCAGTTAAGATTGTTTATAGCAGTAGCTCTTCCATGCATCTAAGTATGCAAATGATGGAAGTTTAATATAAAATTGCAATGGCAGGAATTAACAATGATCAAACTAACAAACAAAACCAAACCAGAAAAGCAACTGTTACGCCAGTGAATGTCGTCTTGTATGCTCTGTTATGTTTCTGGCACATGTGTGGAAAAGCCTGTAAATTATTACATAAAAAATTCAAGACTTGGATAATTACATCATCCAACTCTACATTCTAAAATATGTAAGAAGCATGAAACAAATTTTTCAGCTGCCTGACAAAAATCAAGAAGTGGTCCAAAGATTTGGATTTTTTGCTTTTTGTTGCCCTGTGTTGGTTGTTGTGATGCAGGGATGTGACTGCAGGGAAAAAACCCAATAGCTGACACAAAACATACTAAAGTGGCAATATAAACTAGCTGACACAAGCCTCACTGTACACTGAAATTGATACAATTGTGTGGTGCTTCCATGGCCAGTACACGCTGAGTGCCACGGGTCTCCTTGGAGTTCATGTTGCGATGAAGACTGAGCAGGTCATTATCCCATAAAGTGCTTTCATATCCAGTTCCTAACGGGTTCCTGGTCTCCACTCCGAGCTGTCACGTGACATTGACCTCCAGAACGTGGTCGTCCTTGCTGGGAATGACAAGGATTTGCATCCCTGTGCTGCTGTTGAAGACCTGGCCTGGGGAGAAGGGCTGGAGCCGGGGCATGGGCAGACCCTTGTGCTCCCCGCTGGCTGTGGAATGCAGGCTCCCCCTGCTCCTGATGCTGCTGCTGTCAGCCTGCTCATCCACATTCTTGTCCACAGACAGGTTATCATTTTCAATCCAGCTGTCTGTTCGAAAAAAAAAACCAAAAAAAACCCCAGAGTTTTATTCTACCAATTAACTCTAAAAGGTAATTTCAGAGCTCTGACAGTCAGCTTAACGCATGTTCACAGTTATTGATCGTCTCTGCTGAGGTGCACACTTTTGGCCAGCACCAAATGTAACAGAGTGAATTACATTGGTTTCAAAGGAAAATTTCAATAGCATGACCTCACATCTGTCACAAGCTAGAAGGATGCACACTGGCAGCTCCACTGACAAAAGCTATGTTGCTTCTATGAGTGAATTCTCACTGCAGCTCTGGGACTACTCATCAGTATAGATAAGTACTCCACATGGCTGTGATTTAAACCTTGCATCTAATCTAATGCCCCAAATTTTCAGCAGTTCTTTTATTTCACATTCAATCCCTTGAAAACTGGGGAAAAATATCAAAGCTATTGAAGACACAATTTAGAGAAAATGGAACTGCAGGACTAGAGGGCTATCAGACAGTTTTCACTTCATTATAAATCCAGTGACAACTGATTTGCATACTAATCTTTAAAGGAAATGTAAGAGAAGAATGCATTTATTATTCCTCCCCAGAGATTTAGGTGGCAACCCAAATTCAAAGTTCCCATTAGAGCAAGTTTCAATTTAGAACTGTGAATAAAAGTATCAAAGACACCTGTGAGTACCTGGTCCATAAATGACTGAGTCCATACACTGTCAGTGTATTTCTTGCTCTCTTTACTAAAGAACACAGGAAAAGCAAGAGTAATTTCTGTAAGTAGCCATGTGGTCAAAATGTCCTTACCAGCATCAAGCTGCATGGAGTGAGCAGAATGGTGAGGGAGGTATTTAAACAATCTGACATCAGGGAAAGGCAGGTACCCAGCAAACAGTGGCATCACTTCCATGTGGACTTTGTGAATTGCTCGAGGTGCTACAGGCATAGAAATCACTCCAGAGCTTTTTCCACACACTGCCCAGTTACTACTGTTGTCAACAACTGGAAGAATAAAGAGAAAATACTATAAAGATCTTCTGTGAAAAAATGGAGGACCTTCAGGATAATTTTAGAGCACTTTGAAAATCTGCATTTTAGCAACATCTAAAAGCCCACCAGCTTTTATGTGTGAAGAGCTGTGCAAGGGAAGAAAACAGCCCTACATAGAAGGGACCATAGTTGGGCCTCGAGCATGTATCCATCCAGTCTAAAGAACATTTCTATTCCACTGGAAGGCAGATTAATGAGGAGAAAATAAAGTATTCCCAGTGTAGCAAAATGAAAACTGCTTTACTAAGCAGCTATACCCACAATAAGGGAATTTATGCCATAGCAAGTCTGGCAGATCAAGAAAAAAATAGGGGGAAATTTATCAAAATGCTAGAAAAATGCTCTTACCTTCATACATAAGTTTTGTTGTGCAATATCCATCTGATTCTGTTAATGCTTCATCTCTATCAACCTCGGAGAGCTCAACAAGCCGGGTGATGGACACCTCTAAGGAGCAGAGTGAGCCTGTTTTACAGTACTCTGCATCCAAGGGTGGGAAGATTTCAGTTTTCACATGGTACAATGTCTGTCAGGAAGAAAACAGTGCTGTTATCAAGAAACAAGGGGTGTTTTATTTGTGTTTAAATTGAACTGACAATGGGTACAGTACGAACCTTACATGTAACAGACACATCCTGTTAAATCTTCTTAATGCAAGAATCACTTAGTAAGTCACATTCACTTCATTACCTTGCTCAGGTTAAGAAAATCATAGAACATGGAATCCTGGAATGCTGTGCAATAGTAGGGACCTTAAAGATCATCTGGTTCCAATCCATCTGCCATGGGCAGGGACACCTTCCACTACATCAAATCAAATCTGATTCAATCTATTTTTGATACCAGCAGTGAAAATATATATTTTCCTTCACTTCTGTACTTTAACACAGCCTTTCAATGCTCTTAAATGGACACCAATCTTACTATTTAAATAATTTTTATCAATTTCTTAGCTCCTCCCTTTAAAGGCCCATCCCTCAGGTTCTGAGTAATACAGAACTACTTCATCCCTGTTCCTTTCATAGTCCCTGGAATAATAGTGCACACATCAAAGAACTGATTTTTAATTCCTACAAAATCAAATTTCTGCCAGAAAACCTCCACTGTTTCACACAGGTCATTAAAAACTCCAGAAAGATGCTGATAGAGGTGCCAAAAATGCCAATAGGCAAACAAACACCTGAAATGTTGCTCAATGCCAGTTTGCAACAACCAGCTAGAAAACACTGAAAACAGACAAAAGGATTTAAAAAACAAGAGTCTTCTCATGATGCTGCTTTTCACCCAAGCATCACAAAGGGTAGCACTGAATTTAGACATGAGATTAAATAATGTTGATGAAACTTCCTGTTAAAGGAATTCTATGTAGCCTATAAGCTTCCTAGCTGATCAAAGGAATAAAAGGTTTGTCCATAGAGGGGAAGAAGAAACATTTCAGATAATGGCCTAGAAAACGCTAAATATTTCATTAGAGGAGCTCATCTCAAGTACTGCAAAAAACTACTCAGATGCTTTCAATAGCAAAGCTATTTTGGAAATTGCAGTTTGCTTTGGAGAGCACAATCTTAAGCCAGCAGGGAAAAAGCAGCTCAGTAAGCTGCAGACAAATCTCCAGGGCACCAACCTAGGAAGGTGAAAACAGTAAAAAAAATGGAACATGGTTAAGCAAAAGTGTTTAGGCCCTCACTACATTTCTGTGGCAAGGATATGATTCCACTACAGGCTGCAGTTCTGGCACTCACAAACTGACTTTCCAATGATTCTTAGTAGGTATCAACCTAATCATATAAGCAGATTTTTTTCTAATATATTTCTTGATTTTCTCCTTTCACATATTAGGAAACCACATTCAGTAAAGATATGCTACCCTATACTTAAAAGATATACTTACAAAAAAATTTTCCACTTGGAATTCATAAGTGAACGGCTTCAAGGTAAGAGACTGTTCTTCAGAGGTAGCTGGACAAAAGCTGACTGAAAACAGGCACTGCAAGGAGAGAGGAAGCTCTTTTGTCCACTTCAATTCCCATACAAAGAATATTGATTGCTTACTGTACACGACCTGAAAGAGAATGTTTAGAGTGTTAGCTGCTCCCTTCCTCTGAGAAAGAAGGGGAAATGCACACACGTATATGTTTGTCTGTTCTGACATTGGTACAATTTATAGAAACAAACTCAATAAATAATCAGGGAAATATGCAACAAAATGATTAACAGTGACTCTTTTTCACAATGCACATCTTTGTGGAAGGATCCATTTCACTGTCAGAATCAAATGTTTCAAAAGGAAACACTTCACATTCAGTGAAGCAAAGTTCAATTTCATATTTGAAAATATTTTAATCAAAAGTCAAACTCAATAAAATTATTAACATGTTCTTACACACTTTTTCTAGGCACCAAGAATGAAAAATTTAAATACGTTCAGACAAGGCTGAAAGAAACTTCAGGGTTGCCCAGTGAACTTGTGGATGCCCCATCTCTAGAAGTGTTCAAGGCCAGGTTGGATGAGGCTCTGAGCATCCTGGTCTAGTGGAAGGTGTCCCTGCCCAGCGTAGGGGATTGGAAACTGATTATCTTCAAATCTTCTTCCAACCCAAACCACTCTGTGATTCTATGGCATGAAATTGTTCTGCAACAGAACTGGTTTACAGCTGTATTTAATTGGAAAACTGTCTCTACTTGATTTTTTTTTTCCTAAAACCCAGTAACCATAACTGCAACCATAAAATGAATAAATAGAATTAACCAGCAAGTGAATTTTACCTGTTGAGATGCAGGGTTGAGAGGTACCAGCTGCAAATCTGTACACTCAGCAGAATTTTTTAGGCTGTAGTCTGAAAGCTGGAAACAGAGTTCTGACAAATTCTGTACGCAGACTTGCACATATTTCCTGAAAAACACAACACTGTTTTCTCAATGAAAACTGAAGAGTTACATTGGAAGAGCCCATGTCCATAAAACAAGGCTGGAAAACATCCTCTTTCACATTAAACAAAACCAAAGAACTACACAGAAACAGGATAGCTGGGTTCATCCTGCGGTCTTACTTCCAAAACCACAAATTTGTTTTATTGTCATGAAAGAACATGAGAGGAAATGCACAAGCTTCCAGGGGAAAGACAGTAAAATCCCAATTTACATATTAAAAAAAAGGATGCTATAAATATGACTTATGAAACCCCACCTCCATACTTTGTAAGAAGAAAGGAACAATAAATAAATAATGAGTACATTACCGTTTGCCAGCTGACAACAAGGAATGCTTGGCATTAAAGGGTATGCAGAATGTTAATGCAATAATAGTGGAGTAAATCGACCAAGGACAATCAATGGTCACCTAAAGGAAAAAGGGAACACAGTTCTTATTTGCAATGGTCTTTGGCACAATGATTTTGCTTTTCTTCTCTTTTCTAAATGTAGCTTCTCTCATCAAATGTCTGTATCTAATGCATCCACGAGGGGAAGAAATATTTTTTTTTTAAAAAAATCACTGTGTAAAAACTAATCTGAAAAAATATAGGTATTTGTTTGCCTGTGAGATGTGAAATCACAAAGCAGCTTTTCCTCTAAGAACTGACATTCTCAGTTCTAAAGACTGTAAATTAATAGAAAGGGGAATAGAAGAAAGAAAAGATAAAAGGCCATCAATGGCATCTTAGTACAAAAACCTGGTAAAGGCCAGTATCAAATAAACTGCTATAAAATATATTATTTAAATGTCTTTGTAATAATTTAATATATTAAATACAAGTTCAAAGCATTCTTTAAAATACATGTAATGTATATCTATTTAAATTTGAAGCAGCACACTTAACTTCATCTTTCCCATTAATCAGAAACTGCAATTAAAAGACCACCATGCTACCTTTAACAAAGACACAGATACCCTCCATGCTTTATAAACTGTGTTAAAACATTAAAGTTAGATTACTAGCCAAGAGAACAGTTGACAATTTATTAACCACAGTGTATATTTCTGCTTTCATTTACAATTTCTTTACATTTTAGCATTTGGTGTGATTTTTTTGCATGTATGTCTTCCAAAGGGAAGTAAGTTCCAAACAAGCAAGCTCTCCCTCACCACCATTTGTATTTTGTGAAGTGTTTACTCCTGTGATCAAAGATATTTCATAATAAAAAAATTAAGCTACATCTTACTTTTTGGTCAACAGTAGCCATGCAGTTGTCCTGTTTCTGCTTCTCTTTGTTTTTTCTGTGATTTTCTTTATTTATAGTATTTTCCTTCTCCACTGCAGATTCCGTGGCCGATGGCAAATACATGACTTCTAGTTCAAATTCAATCACATGATAAGCAGGAGCCACTGGCAAGCTGATGCTTGTGATCTTCTCAGAAGACTGAACCCTTAATGATGACTCTGAGATCTTTTCTACAGATGTGTAGAATGAGAAAAAAAGAAAATAGTAGAAAAATATGTGGTGCCATAACCACTTCCCAGCAATGTTTGCAAAAACAGCAATGAGAAATCACCTTAAAAAACTCCACAATAACCTCTTCAAACCAGCTATAATCTGCACATGTTAAATATCTGACTTCCCAGGAGTAATGCTCTATCCTTCTTTAACTGCAGGAAGGTAACCACCACATATTTTTCCATGTAATATAAGGTTCCTTCTAATGTCCAGGAAAGAACTGAGAGGGCAATTTAACAACAAACTCAAAACCAGCTAAAGAGCTGCTTTAGCACATCATATGACACTTATTCAAGCTTTTAAAAAATACAATCACCTTGTTAAGTCTCACAATTTCACTTCAAGCAACCTTGGACACACACACATGCAGCAGTTCCACATGCCTCCTGGATTTCATCAATGGAAGTATGCTATGTTTGTCAAAGTTCATCCTACTACTTTGAGGGTGAAAATTTAAGACCTTTCTTGCACTGAAGTTCTCAGCTGCAAATCCCTGAAATTATTCTTAATAATGACTACTGACAAACAGTGTCAGTGTTCTTAATACTCTAAGTACAGGTTGCTTTGGGATGACTGAACTTGTCAGCCTTTTAAAGGGTATTCATTTTCAGTTCCTGGCTTACCCCTGGTGTTGGAGTAGATGACAGCCTTGCTCTCGGGGTGGTACAGGATGGGCATGGCATCCGTGTTGCTGAGCTGCAGAGCGTCCCCACTCTTCAAGGTGTAGTGACCAGTGGTCACTGTGAACTTCACCTTCTGGGGAATGCCAGCCAAAAGGCTTTCTGAAGGACAGAGCAGGAATTGTTAACAGATTCCAGCACATGGTTACAATGCACTAAAGCTTGTTAGCAGACAGTTGGCCACACACTGGGGTACCTTACAAGTGTGGGGTTTTGGTGTTTGGGACACATTAAACCCAGCTCAGATACAACTTGTGGGGAAATCACTTGTTTCAACCTGAGAGCCCAAATCCACTGCATATTGGACAGCTTAGATGAGCTGTCTCTCTAGCACAGATTTCAGTGAAATACAACAACCCCAAAGAATTTACTAAGCTTTTAAAATTCTCCAGGTTGCAGACATCTCTGTATTTTCACACCTGTGATTCCAGTCATACACATGCTGTACTTACACGATCAGCACAAGAATGCCAGTGTGCACACAGAATCATAGCTATCAGTTTCATAGGGGTCCCTAATTTGATTTATGTCTAATATGCCTGTCCTTCCTTTGCCACACACTGCAACCTGGAATGCCAACACAAAATTCAAATTAACTCCTCAGCTGCCACACTCATTAGCCTGAAAGCTAATCACTATTAACTTCCATTTATACACTCTAATAAACACTACAACAACTAGTGTTCAGCTGTCCCTGAAACCAAAGGATGCATTCAGTATTAATTTTTAATAAGATTATATTTTCCTCTCTAGTAGGGAATCCCATTTCTTACTTATTTCTTGTAGATATCAAAGGGACTCTAGCATTAAGTTAGGAGGAATTTCTTCACAGAAAGGGAGAATATACATTGGAACAGGCTGCCCAGGGAGTTGGTCACCATCCCTGGAGGTGTTCAAAGGCAAGACTGGATGCAGCACTCAGTGCCATGGTCTGGTTGACAAGGTGGTGTTTGGCCATTCCAACCTAACTGATCCTGTGATCGCAACCAGTAAGGAACTCTGTCAATTACAAATGTAAATATTCACTTCTAATCAGTGTGGCAGCTCAAATCACACCTGACATTTCAGTGACACCACGTGTACAAATCAACGTTCAAAAGTGACACTATGTGTCCAGAGCCATGCACTGGAATCAGTTGTTCAAAACCAACCATCGTTGGCAGGACATTATGATGGATAATTTGAAAAGCAAGGCTGTATTTTAGACACACAATGCAGAGTAAGGCAAGCTGAAGCCATGAAACACTTTTTCTAGTCCCACAGGGACTCAAGAGGAATCACCAAAGCAGCTTCAGCACAGCCAGTGCACCTACCAGTCATGGGCTCCACTTTGAGCTGGGGCTCCTGGGAGTACACGTCGTACTGCACGATGGGGTAGATGTGAAGAAGGACAAACTGCACCTTTCCCACTGAAGTGCACAGCTGCCTCAGTGTGTATGTCCCAGGTTCTTTGGCCTAGGAAGAAAAACATTTGAATTTTTTTTTTTTTTAATTTAAGGAAATACTTCTAGAACAAGACTTCTTCTAAAGAACAACATGTTTCCATCTCATTTTGTCAGGTACTTCGTGTTTGTAAATTAAAACTGCAGATTTCAGAAAGCTCAGTTTTCTGAGTAAATGACAAGATTTGCACAAAGGAGCACCTTTTGCCCCACTAAGGTAGAAGCTCTAGAGTGCTGTCTGAGTCAAGAGCAAACATCATAATTAACAAGTACTAATAATCAGGATAACTAATGTAGTAGCTCCGCTGTCAATTTGTTACTTTGGGGTGTGTTTTGTCTTGTTTGTTGGTTGGTTTCCCCCAAAGTGCAACATACATGAAAAAAGCATTATTAAGTACCTAAACAATACCTGTACTTACTTGGCTAATTCATAAAAGCAATTATAAAATCCTACAGCATTTATATATAAGGCACAGCTTTCAGCTCCAGCAATTGATTTCACACACTTCCCACCACACACCCTGAGTCAATGTTTACAAGAAAGTAACACATACATTTTTAATTTCCAACTCTTCCCATACCCTGAGTAATGGGCTTCTCAATGTTTCTTGATAAGATTAAATACAAAAGCAAATCTGTAACACCTTCTAGTATATGTATTCTTGATTCTATTTGCTTTTTGGGACTGCTATGGAATGGGAAGTGTTTTCTTTTCTCCATATGCCACTTTCCAAGTGGAATACATAAATACCTATGCTGGGTATAATTAAGTAAGTCTACAAGTTATACAGAAAAGCTGTACCAACTCAGCAGTCAAACCTCATGCAGTTATTTACATGGCAAATCCAGACTGAAATTCAGTATTACGCATGCTGACATTAAAGTCATTACATTTTAGCCCTAAAAACCAGAAAAGCAAGAGTAAAGTAATGCATTATATACACATACTTTAAATCTTAACATGGGATGGGAATATTGATCTAAAGAATTTAGACAATGCTTTCTGCTCTCCTTTAAGGCTTGGAAAAATTGGAAGACTGCTGTCAGCATAAATAATGCTAATCATCAGTGTAAAGTCTACACAAAGAATCAAACTCCCTCTGGGTCACAGAAGCACAGTCATTCCTCTTTCTGCAGAAGTGGTGAAATTAAGCATTACTTTAAGAAAATTCAGAAAACAAACTGTCAGCGGTTTCTATCCTCTGGCCAGCTGTGTAATCCAGCAGAAGTGACACAGTATATTACTACAAAGATAATGGATTTTTAGTAAATATTTTGTAAATACTGCAGCTTAAATATAGAGAAGCTTTCATTGTTTTATCTAATAATACACTGTTAAAATAATAATGTGATCAGATTTTCCCTTTAAGGACAGGTAAATCATGCCTTAACTATATTGTGGAATTCACACTAAGCAGTCTTCCCATGCAAAGTTCTTTTCTTAAAGGTTGGGAAAACAGCAAAGCTATAAAAGTAAGGCTGTCCATACTCCAGTGGCCACC
Organism: Cinclus cinclus; assembly: GCF_963662255.1. Taxonomy (NCBI): domain Eukaryota; kingdom Metazoa; phylum Chordata; class Aves; order Passeriformes; family Cinclidae; genus Cinclus; species Cinclus cinclus. The sequence continues at coordinate 112,087,967 of NC_085047.1, forward strand.
AGATTCACAGCAGAACCAGGCAAACTTAAAGCAGAGCTCTTTCTAGCTTTTCATCCATCTCTTCTGGTGTTTCCAATTGCATCCTGATCCCACTAACCCCAAATGCCAGCTCAGTGCAGCTCCTAACAGCTTTTTTCTACTAATGCTCCTTCATCTGAAATCCAGTTTTACATACATATGAATTCATTTTACAGAATATAGCACATCCAGCCACCAAGGACTCTGGTCCAAATCCCATTAACCTGTCCCAGTCCTTTGAAAGGATGAGAAACCACAGAAGTTAGGCCAGTAGGTAGCTCAAATGACTGTACTGCCATTCCACAGGTAAGAACTAGTAATTAATATGTTAGTTAACTTAGTTAGATGATGACTAATAGGGACAATTTTAATTATAACATCTTCTAAATTCAAATACTTGTAGCTTATCTCAACTTCTTGCAGGTAGGTTTACTACATCCCCCAAGTGGAAAATTATTCTGCCACCCTCTACAGAGAAGAAAAGGCTGGTTACCAAGTTTAACCACACAATCACTTACTGAAGGGCTAGGAAAAGAAATCACATCAAAGCTTTTAGACATTATTCTGGATGACCTCAACAGTGCAGGCAGACTTCAGGAGCAGTACATTATATTGCATATGAATTTATCAGTTTAATTTTTGGCAGCAATAGTCAAGATGTTTAAAATAAGTTTAGGAAGGCTGACTCAAATGATTTCAAGTAGAAGAGTCATCTGTATGTTTTAGCACAAACAGAACAGCATCCTTTCAAGGGAAACGATGGCACAGAACAACAAAAAGCTGCAAGGGGAACGGATGATCCAAGTGCAACAGGAAGCAATGCAGGTACCACTCACCAGCACAACTCTCTTCCTCAGCCAGTATTCCCAGGTTTTCTGTCGAGAGCGCTACAATCACCCAGCTACAAAAACATACCTGAATACTGAACGTTATTTTATTGTCCCCTGGTTCCAGAGTCAAGCTGTTGCACTTCAACACGTGAGCCCCATCTTCCAAAGTAAGCCCTGAGGGCACGTCCAGGGAGCTGCTGCTCTCCCGCCTCCGCAGCAGCATGTGCGCGTTTTTGCAGATGATCCCTGCTGTGTTCAAGGAGTTGTCCGAGGGGCTCCGCTCGTACATTTCTGACAGCTCCAGAGCTGGCACGTTGTTTTTTGACAAAGGCAAGCCTGCAACTTCACTTGGGAAGCTGATGACACCGTTGGAAGTTTTGTGCTTGGTGAGCCACTCGGCTGTTTTCCTGTAGCTGTTCTTCTCAATGCTGAAGTGAACGTGGATGGCAACCTGGTCCACCTGGACAGGGATGGGCATTTGGCTCAGCAAAGTCAACTCGATGGACAACTTTCCACCCACGTGGACAACAGCATTTGGAGGGTCAAAATGCAGAGTTTTCAGCTGGGCAAAGGAGTGCATAGGCAATATAACCTTTTGACCTGGAAAGGCAAAACCAGGGACTTTATTATTCTCCAGTGCTGCTGGAGATAAGCAAGATTTTTCTCTTAAAAATTCAATCCCTAGAATTAAAGGGATCAACAACTTTTCAACAATGAATCATTTCACAACAAATCAATGCTTTCCAATTTTTTATCTTGCATTAGAGCTAAATGATGCTGAGATTTGTTTTCCAGCAGTTACTTAGACCACAATTGTTATTTCCAGGCTATTAAAAACAACTAGATTAAGAGAGGTTGTCCAAGCAGAAGTTGGACATTTCACTACTACAGAACACAGCAGCATTAAGTGATGAACTTCACAGAGCCTGTACAAGTTAAAGAAACTAATAATCAGGCTGGTGCCTTGAGCCAGCAGCTCTGCTATGAAAGGGATTTTCATTCTCTGTTCTACATTCCAAAAAACAACCCTAAGGCAGTACCTAAAATTAATTAAGAATCAAGTCTAAAGTAACATACTACTTATGGTATATCTAATCATTAAGAAAAAAATTCTGCATAAAAAGAAGCAGTCTTCAGATCTACAGGAATTATTCCATACGAATTTGAATTATGATTAATATCTGACAAGAAGATATTACTGAAGCAGCATGAAGAATAAAGAGAGGAAATGGGATGGACACAATAATAAGATGCAAGTGGATGGGCACAGATCTAACATCAAAATCCAGGAAGTACCATCACAGAACTGCCACTTGCATGCCAGCAGTGAGAGACAGTAATAGCTTAGGAATTGAAAAAACCCAACACACAATAAATTATGGGCTGATAAAGCAGAGAAACATAACTGAAGGAAAACAAAGATGTTGCAATATTCAGGATGAAAATGTTACTTAACCTTTCATCTTTGACTATTCTTAATTAGTGTAGATTTATAAATGTTTTGGAAAACACAAGTTCAGAAATTATAAACAAAACAATGAACCCAATCAGAAAAAGCCTCCCCAGCTATCTTTAGGGGACAACCACATTGGAGTAGCTTAAGTTTTAAGACCCAGACTTGCCTTGGTTCTCTGCTTGCTGATTGGTAAAATCCAGTATTTCTTGGCAAAATCTTTTACGTTCCTCTTCTGTTAAGTGATTATCACCAGCTAAAAGGCTGCTTGTTTGGAGATAACTAATGAAGTTAAGGAAACAGGAGGTAGAAACCCACAACAGTCAGAGATTTGAAAACAAGACATTCAAGTACTGCTTTTCTGTTCTTTAAAGACAAGGTCTGCTGTTATTATCACTGCGATTTTCTACTAGAAAAGAAACAATGGAAGATTTACCATCATCTGAGAGTACTGCAGAATCTCAGTACTTCTGTAGCAGACCTACTAAAAATATGATCCATTATTAACCAGTGCAACCTTGCCTCATCTAGAAAGATTAATGAGCATAGAAAATTCATTATTTGACAATAATCCATGCAGTGTGTAAGTTAAAGACACAATGTCTTGCATCACACTGGCCAACATTTAGCACTAAATAATTTTGAGTATTCTATTTTATTCCAATTTACCTGGCTGAGAATCTGCCAGCTGTTACAGCATTACTTACCACAACTAAGTCATAAGACATCCTCTAAAATTTTAAGTGCTGGGGATATAAATGATCACTTGAGTATTTAGCTAAGAATGCAGTATTACTGGCTCAGATTCCTTATGAGGCTTTGCACTGAAGCAGAAATATTTAAGAGTGTTTAAAAGTGATGTGAGAATTCGCAAAGGAGGCTGACATGTATAATCTGTGTCTTGCACACAAACCAACAAAAAAATCAGTACAACAGAACAGCCCCCAAAATCCACTCTATAGTATCAAACAAATTAGGTGTCTCGGTTCAGACTCAGAATGTCTGTCAGTCTCTGCTGTTAGATAAAAGTTAGAGATACTTCAGAAAAATAACCCCAAGCATCATTTTCTCCTGTCTGGATTGCTCTGGCTCTGCCTGTTAAGAGGATACTTTTCTATCTGCCCAAGCTGCTTCTGACACTCAGCCAGCTGCTTCCTGGTGTGTGTGACCAGCAGTGCCCAGCCCTCAGCAAGGTAGGTTTTCAGTGCTCCTTGAAGATACACCTCTGCCTTCTGGGGTCCTTTCTTCCTCCTTGCAAAATAAAAAAATGGCAACAGAGCAATGTAAGAACCTTTGCAGCCAGGAAAACTCTTTAACTTTTCTCAAAGTGCTGATGGGGGAGGAACAATGCAAGTAAATGCAGGACAAACTGCAGTGAACCATTATGACCTTTAATTTTCTGGGAACAGATCAACACATGGGCCTTCCTTTACTGCAATTCACTTAAGCAAGTAGAACTGCAATTAATGTCATTATTCCATGCCAGTGAAAGGCTCCAGATGCAAATCTATCCCAAGTCAGAGCAAATGAGGTGAAGGAACCTCCCACAATCAAAACAAAAGCCACCTAAAGCTTCTGACAGTTAACTAAAAATTTGCTTACTAAAATATTTTAAAGTAGAAGAATACTTCAATGAAAATTTTATCACCACATCCACATAGCAGTTCCATGGCAGTCTTTAAACCTAATATTACTCTCGCTGGTGAAAATTTAAGTTAATTTAGGAGAATCTTTTGCAAGATGGACATCAGACTGCTTAAGTAAATATCAGTGGGAAGCATGCCCCAACATATTTTCCAAAAAAAACCCCACTTATGAATTCCAAATTCTTCTAAATCAGAAAAACAAAATGACACTGAAAAATGCAGGAGGTTTCCTCAGTGGATTTGAACAGCAGGGATAAAACCAAAAACAGTATTTGGAAATCAGGAATAAAATCACTGTTTCACAAGAGGGGAAACAACCACTTTGCAATGATAACCTCAAATATGAAATTAATTACTCTCCAAAGACATGTTTCCTGGCTTTTTTTAGATAGATGCAGTCCATATACGTAGTTAAGATAACAATTGCATTTACTATAGCCTGCTTCCTAAGGAGGCTTCTGACTTGTTTCACAGTTATCCTTGCCACCCTTTTCTCCCCAGAAGAAGAAAGGATCAAGCTAAAGAACACAGGACAGTTAAAGGTAAGAGTACAAAATAATAAGGTGAGAATTAAGGTTTGATAAAAGAGATTGCTAGTTTTCTTTTCTTTTTTTTTTCCTAAACACAGCCTGAAATACGTTATGTTTACATTTTAAAAAAATACTTTAAAATTCCTGTTTAATTACAGTGCATCTTCCTCAGGGATAGTATTCAAACTTTACAAAGGAAATGAATTTAAGACATTTTAAACAGTCATTTACATATAAAACTCTGCCAAGTCCTTTCCCACAAGCTTAGCTGAGCGAATTCTTCCAATATTTGTGTACATTTCAATGGTGGCATGGGACAGATCCTGTTTAAAAGAAAAGAAACCATTATAAGCTTTATGTGTTTTTGGCAGCTGTATGGCTATTTCACACAAACTCATAGCCAGTGACTAAGTTACTGCAACATAATGCCCAGAATAAGTCACATTTGCTCTGAGCACAAAATACACAGCATTTTGTAACAGGTCCCCTTCACTCTTCCTGCAGCTGGTCATATCCCATATCTGTGAATGCTAAGTTATAATCAGAATAATTATTTTCGCAAGACTGCCTTAAAGGAATTTTGCTTGCATTCCCAAATTCAAGTTTATCTCTCATCTTCAACCTAAATCTCCCATGCAGCCACAGTGTCCAAGTGTCACCTTCTTCCCCTTGCTCACCTTCCTCCCCTTGCCCTAGTCTTTAAAAGCAGCAGCAAACCTTTCTCACAAAATTTGGAGTTATAACACACACATAGTGTTCAACCACCCAACTTCTTACCAAAGTCCATAATAATCTCTGTCCAGATATGTAAAAACATAAAAAATACATCATGACAGGATAAAGGGGAATGGCTTCAAATTGAGAGGATTTTTTTTTTATGCAAATAAATTATCTTGGGTGTGGCTGCAAGTTTTAACTAATTCTGTGTTCTTGTCCACTGAATGAAGGACAAGATTTCATATGCGTACACATAAAATGTATATATTTACATGACAACTATACAGAAAACCATCTTTAGAGTCTATCTGATATCTGAATTTCTGCTGCATAAAAGTGCATTATGTATGCATTTATGCATACATAAATGCAAAGAGAAATGTCAATTCCTCTGGGAAACAGTACAGACCCCACTTAGTTTCATAAATGTAGGATGTTACTGCTGAGCTTAGCAGACATCTTCAGGTGCAGGTTGGAACTGAATAGGTAAGAGAAGCTGGCAACCCTAAAGATTTTAATTCTGATCCAGCTATACAACTAGTCCTATAAATAAATGAAAAACAAAAGTAAAACCCAATATCTTCAGACAAAATGTTTTGAGACTTCTTCTTTTGATAAAACTTTGTAAAACTGAGCATCACATAGTTTTCACGTTTCAAAAAAAAAAAAAAAACCTATTCCATTTTCCTTCCAGTTTTCTCCAGAAAACCTTACTGGCCATATGCAAATATGAGACCTTTTAAAGAAAAATTATTTAAGGAAAAAAAAAGTGAAACAGCCCAACAAAAACTGTCAAACCAAGCCCTCAGAAAATCAAACACACTCTTGTGAGAGTCAAGAGTGTTTTGTTTTATTTAACAATCTTCTATTTGAAAAACAAAACCATCAAAACAAAAAAACCTGAAATCGTTATAATGGTTTCTCAGTAGAGGAGCTGTCAGGAACTAAAGAGGCACAATATTGGAATCCTCATTCTGCATCAATCTATGCCAGGTACAACCCTATTATCCACAGATGTCCCACAGTTTATATATTAAAAAATAAAAAATCAATAGCATAACTTTATTCATTGAATATTCATTGCAAAATGCAAGCCCAAACCATTTAAAAGAAAGGAAATTCACACATCAATATTCTTCTGGGAAAGAGTAGTTAGTTCTGAATTTGGGACAGCAGAACATGACAGCCATGACATTGGCTTTTTTAATATCTAAGAATACATACCCAGAGATAATAACCTCCAGCTCGTAACTATAAATATTAAAGTTAATGCAAATATGTGAAACTTGGGGCCCCGACAGAGTTCCAGCTGTTAAACAAATCAGCCTTGTTGTGCTCAGTGTGCAAGAAATAACCTTTGATACCAAAGCATGGAAATACAGATTTATGTTCTCAATGTATCTTCTCAGGTTTGAAAACTTTGGCCCTATTCAATGCACGATGGAAACATGTAAAAATCAATATAAATAAGGAAAACTCATACTTACTAAGTAGTGTTTTTCAAAAGCTTCTACAGATGATAAGGCCTCTTTGAGTTTCTTGTAAGGGCTCTGTGATGCATTGGCTTTGGAAAAAAGCAGGACAAGAGGTGTCACAAACACATTCTGAGAACAGCATCCCCCCACATCCCATCCCTGCTTTTTCTCCAGCAGAAAGTGGAGAGAAAACTAAAGACAAATACCACTTTGTAGCTCCAGGTGCAGGTTATCTATTTGCACACAATCAAGGATGCTCCATTTGTTTTCCCAATAATTTTATTTCAAATACTTGTCTGAAATCATTAGGAACTTAATTCAAATCCAATTCAAAGCTGTTCAAGATCATTCACCTAAAAGCTCATAAGTGGAGAATCGATGGAAAAACTTATACTTGCAGCAGTAAGGAGATGCACTGGTAATTTGAAATATTAAACAGGCATTAAAAGAACATGTAAGAGATAAAGTTCTACCAATGTGTGTATGTATACATAGGGATGTTTGAAAAGTCTTATTACTGATGTAATTGTATGCTATGCATTTCAGACAGTGTCAGCTATGGGAAGGAATTCCACCATTCCTGGAAGTACCTGTTTCAGGGCGTTCTGCTCCCAGCCCTGCTAACAGATCCACAGTCCTGTTAAGGTCTTCTGAATTGGGTCCCTTCTCTGACACAAGTCCACACAGGTAACCCAGAGATTTTAACTATAAGAGAAGCCAGATGCTTGCTTTCAATTGGCTGTAAAATCAATATAAAACTCCTCTTGTTCTATTACATCATTCCATTTTCATTGCTTTCATATCATGCTGCTTATAGGATCTCAAAATTAACTGTTATTCTCACAGTATAAAGTAACTAATTGAATTAAGGAACTAAATTGCATGTAAGTGGCTGACTCAAATATTGGAACATGTGCCCACACACACAGATCCCTACATGCACAACACCCAATCTGAATAAATCTTTCTGGTTTTCAATACAAAGACAAACAAAGATTCCGATGTTCAGCTGTTATGACCGAAGATTATTTCTAATAGCTGTGTCTGTATTTTTGAAAACTGAATAATCAAGAAAAGCAGGCAAAAGTCTGCAGTACAGTGATTAGGCAGCTTGCAAATTCACCAAAGTACTGTATTCAAGTGAAAACCTTCCTGAAAAAGACATTAGCACAGCTAGCAGTGCTAATACAGTTAACTACCATAAAATCCCCTCTAGAAAGCAGCTGGTGGCTCAGCACCCAGAATATTGTCTTAAAGAAGCTCTTATCTATTGGCCATTTGGTTAATTTACTTAGAAAACTCAATCAGCTATAAAAGTAAGCCCACAAAAGAATAAAGGTCACAGCTTGTCACATTACTCCACACCATAAAAAATGGAGATGGACATTAAACTTTTTTTAAAAAATTATTTTAACCTCCACTTAATTTTGTAACTAGTTGCTAAATTTCTTTATTCAGTCAGTTCCACCTTACTGCTGCTCATTATTCTAAAATTCTTCCCTTTACCCTTTGTCTTAGAAAATTGATGGAAGAACATATCCAGCTCATGTTGGAACTTATCTTCCATAGAAACATCTAAGGACCACGGGAAGAATCTGATGCACCAAAGAATTTTAAATAATTCTTTGCTTCCTCTATTCTGATCTCCACCCCCACCCCCCCTTTTTTTTTTTTGGCAGTAACTCTTAAAGGTGAAGTTTCATTTCCCTGTTTTTGTAATAAAACAACGACCTCAAAGGCTCAATTACAAGATTACTAAGTCTACTGAAACATGACCAAACTATGATTAAAATAAACAGCAAATATTCTACAGGCTATGCAAACAAGAGGGTGAGTCTTACAAAGATGTTGGTCTTCAAAAACATCCACAAATACCACACTAGACTGCTACAGTAGTTTCTGGAGTTTACCTTCTTTCTAAAATGTTTTTCAATAGTGGAAAGCAGTAGCAACCTCAAACATCACTTCTTTCATAGGAACAGAGTAAGTGGAACTTGGAAGTTAGGGAAGCAGTTTAACCAACGTGAAAAGTTCATTTCAGAACATTTATGGTAAAAGCTGCTAACTGAAAAAATGGAAATGATTTCCCTCTTTCACAAGCCACCAAGGGTAATACTTTCAGTGAAGGCAGGGGTCTATTACTGCTGTACTAACATGCTGAAGAAATAGTGACTTGTGTAAACAGGCTGCTGTAATCTCTATTTTTAATGGTAATTGCATCCAAATCTGGGCATTTTTTTCTGCTGTACCTGAAATTCACATGCTCTCCCTCTCAGTCAACATGGACTGAACTTATTCTGGAATGTAATCAAACTACTGATTATCAAATTAGTGATGAAGAAATGAGGGGACAGAAAAAGAGGAGGACAAACCCTTGCAATTCCCAGACTTAAAATGACAGAGGAAAAAGTGAGCATAAACATGGATGTCTCATCTAGACTAGACTAAAGAAAATGTACAGCACCCAGTATTAAATTCCACAATAAAAAGGACTAAATCTGTTCCAGGGAAACAAATACTTTATTTCAACATTGTAATACCACCACCCCACATCATTTACTCACCTTCTCTGTGGCATAGCTCCACAGGCCAACTGTGTGGGAAACATTTGCTTCTATTTGTGCCCTATCACAGCAGCCTTCTATTCTTTGCAAGACTTCCAAGCAACTCAAAAACACCCAGCAATCCAAAGCTCCTGGAGGAACTGAGACCTGGAGATGAACAGATATAATTAACTGGGAAATAAACCATCACCAGATGAGAAAATACTTCATCAAACGAACTTTTCTTGATACAACACCTCTTGGAAGAGTTTACTCTCATAATACACAAAGTACAGCCCTACTCTTGCTATCTCCTGAATAATTTATATATATTAGCTTAGAAAACATATTAGCTAGATTTGATACATCCATCAAGATGCAAGAGAAGGAAATGAAGACTAATTGGTTTTGGAAAAATTCCAAGTCTGAAAACTCATCTTAAAAAAAACAGAGTTAGGAAAAATTTCTTAAAAAAAGCAGAGTTAGGAAAAATTTCTGTAAAGAGAGTACTACTTTCCTAAGGAGACATCAGTTCTAATTGAGACTGAAATTAAATATATAAAGAAGTGTTAAAAATGTGTAAAAAACAAATTAGTCTCTTAGATTCTTTCCCAAAAATAAGCTTATTAATCAAAGAATAAGACATCTGTCATGGACAATTAAGTTAAAAATAGAGATGAAAACAAACAAAGAAATACAGAAAGAAGAAGATAAAGACAAGAGAGTCTGATACTAGAATTTTTTCAAGAATTAAGGTAAAGATGAGCATTACTAAAGACATGGAATATAGTCACAATAATGGTGTTTCAAAATCCTTTTCATAACCTATGCAGAAATGCTCCTTTTACAAAGACTATAAAAGTCCTAAAACCCATAATAAACTAGGTGACTAACAGGATAGGAAAGTCCAAAGTATGAGCACAATGAACTTGAAGAAATAACAAAGATCTGAATTCTGAAATAATTTTCAGGAATACAAAGATCCTAAGAACAGGGTAGCTTGGATTTCAGCTGTGTGTTCAGTGGTGCCAAGGCACATTAAGAGGTTTGCCTGCATTAAGGAAAAGGATCTCAACAGGGATAAGTACAAGCTATGCACAGTTAAGTGTCACGGTCTCCCAGTCAGGACACTGCATTCAGTTTGGATCACCACAGCAAGACAGGAACAGCAGAAATAAAGAGACAGCACAGAGGAAAACTCCAAACACTGGGGGCACAGGAGAGACCTGGGGTGCAACAAAAGGGGAACTGTAGGAAGTGCCTTCAGAGACCTAGAAGGCTACATTTTGGAAAATAAATAAAAACAAAACAAAACAAACCCAAAAAACTAAACCAAAAAAGCATGACGAAATGCACACACATACTATCTGTGGGAATTACACATTAGTTTGAGAACACATGAAGGTGTGAGCAAAGCATCTGAAGTAGATTTGCAGTTTTTAAATGCAGATGAACAGATGGAACTTACTACCACAATGTCAGACAGGCAGAAGTTAGCAGCTGGTGTTATAATGGCACAGATAAAACTAACAGAACACCCATGGGATGAGGACATGGGTAAGCCACAAAGTGATATTCAGAAATAAATCTCTGGTTTTATGTTACAGAGGATTAGCCTGCATAACAGCACAATAACCACTCTGCCTTATTTCCTTCAATACAACACTGCTATAGATTTAAATTATGGGAACTATAGTTCAACAGATTGGTAATAAATTCATGAAAGAAGCAGGCAAATGACTACCAGTTTAGAGAATAACTTTCCAGGTGAAGACTAAAACACTTTAACTAAACAGATTTGGTTCCCATATGCGATGTCTCCAAATTCCATGATTATTTCACAATGACACAATCAACTGCAGCACAATTGTTATTACAGTATCCTGTTGATAACTCCCAGCCACTTCTTACTGAATGCTGGTCACCAACAGCTAAACTTGGACCATCTCGTTAGGTCATCACTGGATGAAATGATTCACATAATGGAACAGATGACACAGACTCACTTCCAACAGCTTGAGTTCCTGCACACAGTTGTGAAGAAGCTCCAGTGCTCGCTGGGAAACCTCCCACGGCCTCTGCAGGAAGATCAGCAGCGTGCACTGCCGAGAGAACAGGTAACTGCGCAGGTCCAGCAGCGTCGCTTCTTGGTTCTGAATCAGCTCTCTCTTCTCCATGTCTATTGGTTTCCGCAGAATTAAACCATTCCAGCTCCTCACTGGCTGGCAAAAAAACGTCAGCCAGTTTGCACCATCTAAGTAAACAAAGGCAATATCCAAGAATCAACCACTGCTTGCTAGGAAAGCCTCTTCATGCTCCTTCCAGAGACTGTGAGCTGCCTTAGTCCTTCCCGAGTTTATCATGTGGATAAAAGACTTAATGTCTTAACTTCAAAAAGCAAACCAAAAAACCACCAGAACTTCCACAGCGAAGTAAGATAACTGAATTTCCCATTCAATTCCCATAGGCATTTTGTCTTAACTGTATGCTTGTTATCAGTTTAGTGACAACCAGTTTGTAATTTATTTATTAGCAATTAAGCCTACCTGAAATTCAAAACAAACAAGCTTGATCTGCTGAAGTATTTCTTACTCATCACATGGATGGATGTGCCCCCACTTCCAGGTAGTGCATTGGGTTCAGTCAGCACAAATCTATTTCACTGCAATCACTCCTGCACTATATTTTCACCAGATTCATAAAACTGATTAAAGCTACATGTTATATAACAGCATGTGCTTTAGCTCATTAAAACAGTTTAAAGCTATTTGATACTTCTTGCACAGTAGTTTTTCTTGAAAATGAAGTTAAATCTTCTGTAGTGCAGATTAAGCACCTATTTCTATTAAGTTTAGCAGTGATTACCAAACATCTTGTGTAATTTGAGGCAATACTGAATGGACTTTTCCAGGAAGCTCTTTAGTGGAAAACCTAGCTGTGAGCTGTAAAAACAGCAGTTGTATCTCAGTCAGATCAATACTTGTGTCATTTCATAGTTCAGGGCTCTGGTTGTAACAATCAGGCCATTAAAGCAAAACACAGGTTTTCATTAGAAATGACTACTAAGCCTCAGAGACAAGAAACAAACTTTTGTTAAGACTGTAACTGATGGACACTTGTGTGTGCACACAGCATAAAACAAGAGCACAAACTGCCTGGTGCAGCCTCCCTGACTGCCCAAAGCACAGGGCTGCTCAGCACAGTGAAGGAAATTTATGCATTCAATATTTATTTCACATTTTCAGACACTTACCACCAGCCCCAAAGTTGACAACGTACTGAGAGAACAAGGCATCCAGCTCATCATACTGCACCAGGGCATCCTCAAACTGCTGCAGCATCTCAAAGACAAAGGCCAGCTCTTCCTTTTGGCACACAAGCAATACAGGGAGCATGTTATTGACATTATTCATGTCTGGTATTACAGGTTGTCCTCATCCATCCACAGAGCTCCAGGAACTATTTTTTCTAATTTTCATTTCACATATATAGAAAAACCTGCCATTGGAGCAGATTTCGTCCCAACCCAGGCAGGTTCACAAAAGGAGATTAAGTCATACAGTTCTGCCAGTAAATTCTGATGTGTATCCAGATCCTGACTCACTACAACATAATGCTCATAGATCTATTAAAAGTTTGAATTTAAAAAATAAATGAATAAATGCTGAAGACTCATCTCTCATAATAGTACTGATGATTTCCCCTCAGTTTACACCGTGAAGCCATCAATTGCAGCACATCATAAAAGGGTTTTTTGTACACAAAGCCAAACTGCTAAGTAGAAAAGGCCTCAAAATGAGATATATCCTATGCAAAAGATAGCACATGCAGTCAAAGGAGACATGAGGATGTGGTGAAGGAGAGATCAGCACTGAACAGGGACCAGGAAATTCCAAAGGAATCAAGATCTTTCATTTTATCAAACCAGAGGCTCTTGCTTTTCTCTAAATCAGCTAAAACAAAATGGTATTTATAACTACATAAAAATAGAATTCATGGCCTCTCTAAACGGATTACTTCAAAATAAACAGTTTTCGAAACATCACCTCCATAAATACTGATAACAATCTGAACAAAGAAAATAACAGCATTCATATTAAACACCACCTGCAAGTTTGAGTGTGTATGCACAGTAATGGGACATTTACCCCAAATTCAAGATCAACTACTAAAACACTTTTTAGATACAATTTGTTTGCTTCAATTGAGGTTCATAAAACTTTTGACAAGCCTGAAGAGATTCTGCTTTTTGAAGAGCAGGAAACTGTATTATTGCATTAACAGTATTAAAAGCTAACTCAAACCTGATGCAAACAGGATCAAAAAACACTGCTTTTAAATCAGTATCCATAATTCCTGCCTCAGCCTCCAAAGAATGATCAGAACATTAAAAGTACCAGAAATCCAGCTCAAGTATTTTCTTCAGTACCAAGAGACTCTTACCTGCACCATGAAATACTCGCAGAAGCTCCACCCTGGCTCAGTCCTTTTCTCCCTCAGAGTTCTCATGTCATCTTCAAACTTGCCTAAGTTTTTGGTAAATGACATGAGAAGCAATGTCCTGAGTTTGGTCAGGAAGGCATTCCAAGATTCCTGAGAACGGGAAGAGTCTTTCAAAGGGTCAGAAAGTACCACACATCTGTAAAGAGATTGATAAAATTGTATTTGAGGAGGAAAAAACATAATTCACATATAATTGCCCAGTTGAATACTGTGTCTACCTGACAAACAGAGAGTGAGCAACATTTAGTTTTTCATTCCACATTAATCAGAGGAAAAAAAAAAACAAGGTTGAGGGTTATGTTTGTTTGTTTAGAGGCAGCTATGCTGGGGTTTTGGGTTTGTTGTTTTGGTTTGTTTTTTTTTTGTTGGGGCTAGTTAGCTTTTAAGAAACTTTTTCATGTGATATAGTTTATGAGAAAAGTGTTTTACCCAGAATGAGTACTCTATAGCTTTTTTTTTAAGCAAATAATGGATACATTATTCTAACTACTTAAATACAAGTAATGCTGTAGCTATCCTAAAAAGTCTGCCTAGCAATACAAATCAGCAGAACAGCAAATATAGCTATGCCTGATAAAGGCGTATAATTTTGTATTATATAAAATACAAATCAAGATCTATTAGATCACATATATTCAGCCTTTCCTAACTCACTTGAAATAATCCTCCACAAGAGATTCTTGAAATATCTCAATCTAGTTTTACACATCCTGTGTGCTAAAACTTCCTCTGCTTTTCTCAGAAAATAAACAGATCCCATTGAATCACAAATAAATAACTTTTTCAGAGCATCTACCTTCCTCAATTTTTCTATCACAATTTATTACCATCCAAAAAACTAATGATATCTCTGAAGACAGGAAAATTTCTTACCCAAGTAAAACACTATTCTTGTCAGAAAATCCTATTTTGTTGGCTTTAATGAAAGCAAAAACACCTTCATACATTCATTACTACTTCCTTAGAATAAAAACATCTGAAGAAACTGGCCTTATGTCAATTATCTCAGAGTGGAAAGGTGATTAAGTGAACAGCAGAAAGTACAATAGCAAAAAATAAGCCCTCTTGGCTTCATATTTCCTACTCACTTCACTCCCACTACCTTTAACTCTGCTAAGATTTTTGCAAGCACCTAAGCAAACAAAAAAGCCTGAAGGTCTAAAAGCTGATTATCATCACACTGTTCCCCTTAAAACTCTCTTAGCCAGAAGGAGATATGTGAAATCTAATTGAAACACATTTCAAAGCTGCCACAAACCCAGGAAAACGGAAAATAAAATTTCTCCCTTTATTCTTTGTGCCAGCCTCCTTCAAAGGACAGACCTTACAGAGCCACCAGTCTGAATGCTGGACATCAAGGGAAGTCTTTAAATGAGCAAGGAACGTCTTGCATATGGAGCTGAGTTTATAAATCAGCACACTGGTGAAAGGATGAAAATGTTTGCAAGCCCAAGAACGCTCACCTGTCACTTTGCTTGTTACAGAAGTCATTCCTTATTTTATCTACTATAGAGGTTCTGGGAAGGATATTGGTTTTGTTCTTTTTCTTGGCATCACTCTCAACCACCACAATCAGCCAGTCCACTGAGCTGTGAGCTTTGAGAACATTCTGCCACTTGGTGATGTCATCCTTGACTGTGGTTTTGTACACTTCCGTGTCCTGGGATGAGAAGTGGTGAATCATCAAATCAAACAGACATTCTGAACAATTTCAAAAGGCAAGTCTTCTTCCAAAAGAAGGCAAACAGAAGCACATATCAAAAGGAATTACTGACAGTAAGTTCACTTACTGAAAAAAATCAAATGAGGTAAAGCATACTAGAATACTAGTCTTTTAATTTAATTCATTTCCAGTATTTTGGTTAACAGCAAATATAGTATTTCGTTTATTGTCATTCTTTAGATGACGGAAATTAAGATCTTTAAACATAATTTAAGCTCTTTATTTTACACCTTCTGGAGCTTTACAATAAAAACATGTTTGAAATTACAAAGCTGAACTGTTTTATTCTCACATAGCAACGGACGTGTGATATTCATACCTTCTGCACTGCTCAAATCTCAACCTGCTTAAAAGCTTTTTCATAAAAATAAATTTTTTTTAAAAAAGCAGAAGCATTGTTTGGAATTATTTTGCTTCTGGGTTGGTGTTACACAGACAAATTCAGATAATTCTTAAGGCTGTTCTGGATTCCTTTTGAATGGTCACAGATCAGATGTCACCTGCACCCTTCATGTGGATAATTAATTCACAACAGAAGCAAACCAAAAGGCAGTGAACTGGAGATAAACAGGATTAAGACATTCCAAATCTTGCCCAGTTATATTGCTGACATCCACCAGTACCTGACATACACAGAAGATGAAGCAGGAAAAAAAAAAAAAAAAGCTTACCTTTGGATTTCAGCACATCAACAGATCATAACTGAATTACCCTGGTCACATTTCTGTATTATGAAAAAAGTACAGTGTTCTACTGCAGGATCACTGTAAGATCCTGGGGATTTTTGTGACAAAATACTGAAAACAGGTTATTCAGATGCCTGTCCTCTTAGTGTCAAGTAACAATACAAACAGATACTGCTTATGGCAAGAAGTGCTCAAGCTAAGTTTTGTTTCCAGCAATATATCAGGCATGCATGCTTTTGCAACCCAGGCTTAATTGTTTTGACTTTCTGCTTGTGCTGTTATTTTCTTTTGTTTTTCATGTTTATGTGAACAATTTAACTTTAAAATTTGAGCTTTTCCGAGTACTTACACAACATTCTGTCCAATAAATATGAAGAAAGGGAAAAGTCAAAAGGGCCTTATTCCCCTCTTTGGGTAGTAGCTCCTCTTTAAACTGAACAAAGTTGGATTCCAGGTGAATCATCTTCGGAGCACGGCCGTAGGACCTACAGAGTTTAAAAACTGAAATTAGTGGACAGAATAGAAAAATTAACATGTGGGGAAGAGGAATAAACTGAATTACTCTGGCACTGGAAACCCACAAACTACACTCACTGCAGTTTGTATAATGTCAACTAAAATTTGGTATTGCTTGAAATGAGATAAAAGCTCCTTTTTGAAGAACAGGAACTAGAAGCTCTTCAGCTTTCTTTTAGGAGAAGTTTTTCTGTATCTCTAGGACAAGTAAATAAGAGAATTCCCCAAATTTTTTTCCCAGTCACAAAACACTGCCATACCAAACTTTCTGAAGGGAAGTACATCTAATTCCATGTGAGCTCTACCTCTATTCTCATTGAGAGGAAAGCATATCACTTTCAGAAAACAGCTGCTAAAGTACATCAAAGCACACCAAGACAAACCAACAAACCAAAAAAATCAAGAAGAGAAAAGCAGCATTACTATCATTTTCTTCAGGCAAAGCTGAAGGGTTGAAAAGATGATCCTGAAGTGCCCAACATCCACTTTGATTATCTAATTTCTCCAATTTCTTCAAGTCAGTTGCTCTGTTCAACTCAAATTTATGGTAAGAGTTCCTCAGAACACAACAAATACACATTTACCCGAGCCAAAACCAGACACTGAAACAGAATCACAGGATAAAATATAAGTTTACCTCCTCCATTCCATGGGTTCTCTAGGAAGCTGCTGAGAAAGTGTAGGATACAAGGAAGTAAATAAATTCTGATCTCCAGCACCTAAAAGTGAAAGGCATTAATACATTAACATGTGCAAATTATAGAATATATATTAATATGCTATGCTACTAATGGTCTCTGTTATTAAGAACATTTAATTTTGTCTGCTATGTGGAAATTGGAGTCCAGCACTGAACTAGATTTTTTAAAATCACTCTCAAGACCTAATACAACACTTTTAAGAAGGCATTTAATACATACACAGTTACAAACTCCCTACTAAGATTTTGACAGAGCTTCATAATCCATATACCAAAGAGACTATCATAAAGTTGGTCCAACTCCAAAAAACAAAACAAGAAGCTCCTTAGTTGGAGTCATTGTTTTATGTTTTTTTTAAAAAAGGTATATTTAAAAATACTCCAGAATTTAGACTACCCAAACCAGAAGACTGGGTAGAGACTGGTTCCCATCCTTCTGTAGCTCAGCCTACACTGAGAAAATTTAGTTTAGCACATGTTCCATCGTTTACTGGATATGATTCCTCTCTCCTTATTTTCTAGGGCTGTTGTTAATACAAAACGCCTCCCTGACTACCACACTGTTCTTGAAGTCTTCAGAAACATGAGGTCTGTTAACACAGTGCAGGTCTCAAAAAACTACATTAAATACACCACCACCACCACAGGAGGTACTTCTATACAAGTCAGAATTAAATGTAATGTCTACCACAAGAAAAAATTATATTACCAGTAACCTTTCAACAACAATTCTTAAATTCTCTTAGGTACAGGGAGGACATGACAAGGACAAGACATTAAGATTTTAACAGCCTTATATGCAATTCTGCTATTTCCTGGTGGTTTTCCTTTTCACAATCATTCTGCACCCCAGAACAGGAAGATCTCACCTTCCTGTGGAACTGGAAGCTGCAGCTGAAGTACCTGACATCCTTTCTTCTCCGTCCCACCCCCCAGTCTCACATACAGGCACAAAGCAAGGCATTGCCTCCACCTTCTTTTAGCATTCTTTAGTTCATCTTAGAATTCCTTGGCTAGTCCACTCTCCTTTCCCCAGTTTTGTCATATATATTATTATTCTCACATATAATATTTTGATAGCCAGCACTAGCACAATTCTATCACCACACAATTAAGTATATTTAAAAAAATAAGTTTAAAAGTCTGATTAAGTGCAAGAACATGCAAAAACAGCTCTTCCGATGCCTGACCACATTAGGTATTATTCAACAGTGAAATTTCATCAAATAGCTAAAAAACAAAACAAAAACAATTATTACTTTAGCCCTGTTTCTCCAGGAAAGTACTTTATGCTTGATACTTCACCTTCATCCCGACTGAATTAAGTGTAACATACCAAATGCTTTTTAAGACCACAAACCAATGCCCTGAATGAATACTGAAACAAGCGTTAGTCATATTGTTAATGCTGGTTTATACCAAGTTACACCTCTGTGAGCCAAGCCCAGAACAGCCTATTGATTTGCAACTCATTACTGCCCACAGAGAGTGAAACATGGCTTAGTGACTTAGCAGCAGCACGATGACCACATCAAAATGAGAGACTGTGAGCTTGAAGTCTGCTAGAAAGAACAAGCCACATATTTTATCTCTGGAGCATAGCAAAGTATTTTTTCTACACTGCACCTAAAAGATCAATGTATGCCACAAAAATATTCTAGAATTCAACATCTTAAGTAAAAAGGACTACTACTGCATACAGAGGAACTAAAGGATAACGTGTAAGCACCCTGCTATTCCAGACAGCCACATCACATTATCAGCTTAAAACGGGTATATTCATTTTAAAACCAGTCAGCTTTTCCTCTGGCATTGGTTTTGAGGGCATATCAAATACACATAAGAATGTGTTTTATGATCAAGGCAACACAGCCCTCTAGGATTAGAAGAAAAGCGAGAACAGACCTGCAATGTGAAATACACTGGCTGTCTTTGAACACAGACCAAAGCTGCTACCACGTACTTCCAGCACCCAAAGGGCTGCAACATTTCATATTCTGCTCAACTGGACTCTGTACCTACTGTAATCAGCATGTTTGAGCTGATCAAGGCAAGAACACTAAAACTGAAGTTATCAGCAGGCAACACCAGCACAGCACTGACACGGGACCGACTCCGAGACCAGTAAGTACAGCAAGGAACTGTAAGGGCTGTCAGACTGGCAAGATGCACAATCAATTGTGAACTGGGTGCTGTGGGCTGCAGGGAGGGAGAGGAGCACCTCACAGCAAGTAGACAAGAGCACAACCTGCAGAAATAACAGAACAGAAAGTCCCAAAAGATCACTATTTCTAGAGTGGTGTTGAGCAAGTTTCCTACGAATCAAGAGACCTCAAGCATGGCAGAAGTCTCATTTTCTTCTCTCTATATAGATATACGTTGCTGATACTTCAGTAGTTGGGGTATTTATGATCTACTTTCAAAAAAAGAAAAAAAGAAAAAAAAGGAGAAATAAAGGAGAAAATACAAACAACACCACTACAGGAATTTTTGCTTGTATCTGACTGAATTCTATGAATTTAAAATGAAACATTCCAAAACCCCAAGTAACCGTGGAATTCAAACCCAAAAAGTCTGCACGAAAGTCTAAGAATTGTTTCAAAGATTTTGTTGTAGGATCTTCTTTGTAATTTTTTTGCAAGTTGGTGAGGAGGTTGTTTTGTTTGAGGTGTTTTGGGAAAAAAAAAACAACAAACAAACAAAAAGAAAGATGATGACTCAACGCTATCATAGGAGATTCATTTCAGTGGATTGGTCTCAACACTAAGACCCAACCCAAACCATGTATGGCTGTCAGTACCATTCTGTGGCTGTCAGTAATGGGGCCAGAGCGTAAATTATTATCAGACACAACTGAAAAGGCCAAAGAAGGATGTGCATACATGGGAAGGAAAAGTAATTCTGGAATCCTATCATAATTATAATCAAGAAGCCTTCTAGAGAAGGGTTTTCATCTTCCAGAACCAACAGGCAAATAAGACCGAAATATCCCATAAGAGATGATAACTAGGGAGTAACATTAGAGTCTGATAACTTCTTGGAGCACCCACCTCAGCTTTTAAATCACTTATGTCTGAATTAATCTGCTCCCCATCTGATTGTCAACAGACACCCCATATATACAGACAGAACGCAGTAAGTCCTCCAGTGATACCACACCAAGAACAGGGTGCTTCTGCACATGAAGTGGTAACACACAACAACTGAAAGCAGTAATGTCCAAGTGATATAAGTCAAAAAGAAATGCTCCAGGAGAAAGAGAACAAAGCACCTGTTTCCTTTCTTTCCACATGACAAAGTTCAAAAGGTAGGGCCTTTGGCACTTACCTAAACACCTCACGTGCTGTGGGTGGAGAATGGATGAGAGCAGCTCTGAGGAGAAGGAATTGGGGGTGTTGGTTGAGCAGGAGCTCAACGTGATCAGGCCATGTGTACTGACAGCCCAAAAAGCCAAAAGTGTCCTGGGCTGCATCCAAAGCACAATGAGCAGCAGGGGAGGGAGGATTCTGCCCCTCTGCCCTGCTCAGGTGGGACCTCACCTGCAGAGCTGCCTCCAGCTCTGGGGTCCTCAACATGAGAATGACATAAACCAGTTGGAATGGGACCAGAAGAGAGACAAAAACGTGCTCAGAGTACTGGGGCACCTCTGCTATGGACAGAGGCTGAGAACTGGGGTTGTTCAGCCTGGAGAAGAGACCTTAGAGCCCCTTCCAGTACCTAAAGAGCTCCAAGAGGGCTGGAGAGGGACTTTGGAACAAGGGCCTGGAGTGACAGGGCAAGGGGCAATGGCTTTAAACTGAAAAAGGGTAGATTTAGACATCAGGAAGGAATTGTTCCCTGTGAGGGTGGTGAGGCCCTGGCACAGGCTGCCCTGAGAAGCTCTGGCTGCCCCTTCCCTGGAAGTGTCCAAGGCCAGGTTGGATCAGGCTTGGAGCAGCCTGGGAGAGTGAAAGATGTCCCTGTCCATGGCAGGGGTTTGGAACTGGACGATCTTTAAAGTCTTTTCCAATCCAAAGAGTTCTGTGATTCTTTCTTCCTTGTCTTTCTTCCTGACATTTTGGTAGATCAAATCAGTGCAGCCTTCCTCCCTTCCCTATCTAGGACATTTGCTCCACTCTAAATTTGTACAGGAACAATGAAAACCAGAATGACCACCTAACCATGACTTCCAGAGGGAACATGTACTTTGTGTAGCAGCTGTCTAATGCCAAAGAACCATAAAACATTGACATTCTTTAGGTTCATGCCTGCCTGAAACCACCAAAATCCCCAATAATCTATCTTTTTCCTAATAGTTCCCCAACTTCTTTGATGCTTAGAGGCTTTGTCACTATAGCATCTAAATATACCACATTGTTTTGGGTTTTTTTCCCTCTAGAGAAAACTATCCTAGCCCATTAACTACACAGGCAGTTAAAAAAAAAAAATCTCCTGAGGTCAGATGACTAAAGAAGACAAATATTTTCCTTTGATACCACTGACAAGCCCAGTCAACTAAGATAAAAGGCTTTGAATACCTTTAAAAGAACACAGGGACTACACTGGTGTAGTTCTGTTTGGGTTTAATCCCCAAGTATCACTCACAGCTAACCTTTCTGACCCCACTTATTTTTCCACCAGTAAAAAGTTCTACTATGAATCTTTTTTCTTAAATCACTAGCCTGTAGGAAGCGGATCTACCTGAACTACTTCTACCTGAAGTTTTGGTGAGGTTTTTATATTTACATTTTTTAAAGGTCCTCCTCTCTCCCAACTTAAATTCATATTCAAAAGAGGTCTAAAAAACACAACACAACACAGCTCAATTGCTATATAAAAACCATAGCTGATTCACTAGAAGAAAATCCTTTTAGTAAAACTTAACTTTTACGGATTTATAAGTGCAGCAGTAAACACTAACAAGTATGTTCCTCATCTTCTCATGAGTTACGTGATCAAATATTTAAGCACAGAATAATGTATCAAGTACACAACAGTGATGATTTACAATGCAGGCAGGAGTTCTGGTTGAGAACAGGGAAAATGCATTTATAGGATACAGCTGTTAAATGGTCTCACTAGCAGCAAATCATTCAATTCACTTGGGCTACATCCTGCTTCTTGCTAGCACATTTTTTATTACATCTATCTACTAATAACAGAATAACTTTTGAATCAAGCTCCTTTAGTCTCAGAACGATATTCTTAACTGCAAGTATTTATTTTCACCACAAAAAGGTGCAAAATTCTTCCCTTTCCCTCCCCACCCCTTGCTTTTATTAACCTTTCCGTTCCTGCTGTAGACAATTGCAAACATTTTCTATCCCTTTATTCTTTCTATTTTCTAGTCTTTCTATTTTAAGCTTTTGCTGATGGTTTTTCTGTTGCTGCATCACAGCACATTCTGAACATGGACCAGATAAAAATTATGCATGCCATTCTCTTCAAACATTATATATAAAGTCCACAGAGCTAAGACAGATTATTGACAACGAAAGCAAACATGCAAACACACAACATAAACAGATACTATGAGCTGATTATGGAATATTCCACAACTAAATGAAGATAATTACTAAAGAACAGCTTGTCAGGAAAGCTCTGAAAAACCTATTAATTACTTCATTTAGCAGAATTGCCTTTAGTCTTCAGCCTTCTCTTCACATTGATAGAGGTAATAACTTAAGTGCAAATCAGCTACATAAGGATGAGTTCTTTGCCCAATATATATGTGCAACAACATTATATTGAAGCTCCAAAGACTTCCTCGAAGTTTCAAACAGGATTCCTGAGAAGGAAACACTGGGTTTCCCGAGAAAGCAATCTGTACTGGTTTAGAGATTTTGTAAAGTCAGCGTTGTACAGAAACTACTCAAGTTCAAGATGATCAATACAAACACTCAACTTGCTACTGCAAAAAAAAAAACAAACCCCCAAAAAACCCAAAAAATTAATTACGCTAAAAATAATCATTCTACAGCAGTGAGAAAGCTGTAAGATGACTCAAAACACTTCATAAGCTTACCAGATCTGGTAGCAATGCAGATAAATTGCTACAAACTTGAGTTGAGAGCTCGCAAAGTAACGTGCCAGAGAGCAGAACCACAGCTGGACAGTGAAAACTCTCCAGTGGCTTTGCAATCTAGTAAGACTGACAGTGTAAAAATATATAGCTCGAATTAATTTGGAATTGAGTCATCATGGCTCAGTCCTATCTGACATTAGTGATTTAACATTCAGGGGTGCTGCCATACTGAGAAAAGAGAAAACACATAAAGGAACAGCAGCTTTCTGTGAATATACTACTTTTCCCACACTTAGAAAATATGGCTGTCTGTATGGGTAGAGAGACTCCAGAAGTTTGTCATGCCTTGCCCAGTTCTATGAATCTGAAAACTCTCAGTTAAAACTACAGGTATTTCCAGTGATGCAAACACAATAAAAACAAGGCTAATTGACCTATGCACAGCTTCTGAAGGTAAAACAATAAAGTTACAGCACTAACATGAAAAAAAGTACTCACAAAAAACTGCATGAAGCAACTGGCATCAGATATCCAAGACAGGTAGAACCTACCATTTTTTTTCCACAGGCCAAAGCCTGTACAGAGAGTGCTAAATTCAGGGTTGTGCCAACATAGTAAATGTACTGTTACAATGGAGACTAACTCACAGATTTGAAAGCATAACTCTCTTCCCCAAAAAAGCCTTCCTTTCAGAGCACTGTCAAATTTATTTCAGGAAGGTAAAAACACTTGTTTACAAAACAACTCTGGTACGCACAGTGTTGAAAAGAAGTTTTCACTATGACCAAAACTCCGTCTTCAGTTCTCTCTTACTAAAATCAAACACTAAGAGTTAATAGGAGTTATTTCATTATGTAGAAGTTTACCTGACAGAGATTAATCTAAATCTTGTAGCAAAAGGAAATACTTATGTTCTGAAAAGCACCCTCACTTAACCTTCACTCTTGCTTCATATAATCAGAACTCAGCCATCTCCTCAGGTCTGGTTTTCCCCCAACGTGTGCCTCCTGGGTGGGACACCTATCCCAGACAACTCCAACTGCCTGAAACTGGAACCACAGACAAAAGATAAATTGTGTTTGTTGAGTAATTTCCAACACCATGGCTTTTAATGTGTTTTGCAAGAAACCAACACCAAGTCAATTCTTTCCCTGGAAGGCCAAGCCTCAGCTCTCTGTAAATCTCTGGCCATATAATGCTTAGAGGAGCTTTCCTTCAAGTAAGTCATTATTGGTGAATGTACTTATTTGAAATACTACAGTCTCTAAGTACTCCATTTCTCTGAACAGAGAGGAAAGGAAACTAAAGCAGTTACAGTAAAATGCATCCCCCATTGAAAGCAAATGTTTTGGTTTAAAATGTAGCAAATCATCCTTACTACATTCACCAGAGAGGTAACCTCTGAGCACTTCTGCTGAATTAACTTTAACTACTGAATTAGGCTCTCAGATCAAGCTACTCTAGTCCATACCAGTAAATATACTACAGTTGTGCTTGTCCAGAGCACTAGGAATGATAACCTTGCTCCAGGAGTGAGGCATATAAATGACATGTAACGCTCACCTCTTATCTCGTTTGTAAGTCTGCTGCTACTATACTGGAGAGGGATAAGAACAAAACATTTTACAACCATAATATATGCTCACTCACCACACAAAGTTAGTATTGTTTTCCATGCCAGGCAACTGGGCTTGATTGAAATCTGGTTAAATTCTGTGTTTGGAATTTTGAAAATTTTGTTGTGCAAAGAGACCAGAGTTCTCTTCAGCACTGACTAACAAAAAAACAAAGGTTTTACCCTGAGGTAAAACTTAGTGTACTCCAACAGTCCAAAATGTTACTTATTCAAATAAGACTGACCTGCACCACCATGTCCCCCTGTCTCACACATGGAGATTCTCCAATTCTGAATACTCATAAAGCCAGAAAATCTAAAAAGCAAGCCCCCACAGCCTGAACAACAGCATTAACACCAGCTAGCTATATCCTCCAGATGTTTCTGATATACACATTTTTCTGACTTTAAATCTGAAGTGAAATGGACTTCAAAATTCTTGAAATAGGTGAGTAGAGAAGATTCAGTACAGATCCTGTTCATTTCAGCTTATGAACCGCATTCAAAAAAAAGGAAAAAAAGTTTAAGACAGAAAAAAGCACATTTATAAAATAGAAAATACATACACACGGAGTTTCACAATTATACAGCTACAAGGTTACA
The DNA here is from genome assembly GCF_963662255.1 of Cinclus cinclus. NCBI lineage: Eukaryota > Metazoa > Chordata > Aves > Passeriformes > Cinclidae > Cinclus > Cinclus cinclus. The sequence goes on from NC_085047.1 coordinate 112,113,529, forward strand.
GTTGGATACTTTTTCTAAGGTCTAGGATCTTAATCACCAATAAATGCTGACTCCATAAAAAGACAACACAAAACTGTGAAACAAGTTTCTATTTCACAGGCACATAAAGCATTCCCAGTGTTCTAGTGACAAAGTGCAAATATGTATTTTGTTACATCATCAGTAGAAATCCTTCTGACTGAGACCAGTCACTGGCTACTTTTTCTTAAAAAAAAGAAAAAGCAGAATTCTCTATGCCGATCTCATTCACTTTACCTTTTTACTGACGGCATTATGGATGTAGTTAGAATAAAAAAGACTATTCCAGTTACAGGGAACCTTCCAGGATCATCTGGTCCAGCTACATGACTACACTTCAGGACTGACCAAAAGTTGCAGCATGTTAAGGGCACTGTCCAAATATCTCTCAGACACTGACAGACTTGGGACAGACTTAGACACCTCTCTAAGGAACCTCTTCAGGGCTTGACCCCTCTCCCGTTAAAGAAATGCCTCCTAATGCCCAGCCTAGTCCACGTGCTTGTTTTAAGTGAGCTTTGAGGGGTTTTTTTTGACCCCTCTACAGCTGTCAGAGCAGGAAGGCTCAGGTTTTACATCAGGAACACCTGGCTGTCTCTGATACCTAAAAGAACGAATTCACCGCTGGAAGCACGAGATCCCTTTTCGTCTAACTAAACCTCCTCAGGGACGGAACCCAAGCACAGCAGCTAAATTATAATGTCAGTGGGAAGGCATCAGCGGGATCGCCGCAGAGGAAGCCTCCTCTCAACTTCTCTTGGCACCAGCAAAGCCACACAAAGCTCGCTGCCAGGAAGTTTGGGGTTCACGATTTATTCTCGTATTTTACCCTCTTCCCCTGAACACCTCTGCGCACGATATTCGGCTTGTTATTTGCTACAGAAACAACCCCAAGTTTGCTCACTGCCATTAGAAAGGGGGCGAAGCAGTGAAGAGGCACACCCCGCCATCAGATCCCTTTCGCTGGCGCCCTGTTCCCCACGCGGAGCTGCGGGAGCCCCCCAAAACCAGCCACCCCCTCCTGCCTCCCCCCGGCCCTCAGGGGACACCGGCCGGACCCCCGGCAGCGGCGGCGGGGACACTCACAGGTCACGATGGGCTTGTTCTCCATGGTGTAGATCACGGGGGGCTTCTCCCTGCCCTCCTCCTCCTCGGCGGGGTCCATGAGCGGGCGGGGTCGTCAGCCCCGGCTCCCCCGCCCGCCCGGCGCCATGGAAACACCGCCGGGGGGCTGGGCCGGGCCGGACCGGGCCGGGGGTGGTGCCGCCGCTGCCGCCCCCCCCCCGCCTCCCCCCACCCCCTTCCCCCGTCCCCGCAGCGCCGCTCCGGAGGGGAAGGCGGGCGGGAGAGGCTCATCCGCTTCCTGGATCACCGGGCAGGCATTACCGCTTCCGGGGAGCGCCGCCGCCGGGGAACCCGGAAAGGGGGGAATGCGGCGGGGAAGGAAGGAAAGAAGGGAAGGGAAGGGAAGCGAAGCGAAGCGAAGCGCGGCCCGGGGACGGAGCGGGGGTCCCGGCCTGCGGCCCCCGGCAGCCGCGGGGACCCGGGGCGGGGCTGCCCCTGAGGGAGGGCCCGAGGCACCTGAGGGTCAGAGCTCCCCGGGCCGCCCTGATCGGTGACAGCCGGCGCGAACGGGGGAATCACGGCATGGTCGGGGTTGGAGAGAGCTCTGGAGATCGCTCAGGCCATCTCCGTGCCCGGGCAGGGTCACCCGGAGCAGTGACACAGAACACATCCAGGTGGGTCTGGAATGTCTCCAGACAGGGAACTCCACGCCCTTCCTGGGCAGCTGTTCCAGAGCTCTGCCGGCCTCAATGGAAAGAAGTTCCTCCTTGTGTAGGGGTGAAACTTCCCGTGTTTTAGTTCATGTCCATTGCTCCTGGTCCTGTCGCTGGGCACCACTGAAGAGTCGGGCACCATCCTCTTGGCACCCTCCTGGGAGATATTTATAGCGATGGATGAGATCTCAGCCTTCTCTGGACTAAACAAGCCCAGCTCCCCCAGGCTGTCCTCATAAAAGAGATGCTCTTTATTAAAGTGAATCTTATTTAAATTCATTGCAGGACTTCTGCGAGGCTTTGGTGGACTTCGTGGGCAGCTGCCCGATGTGTCATTCCCATGGCTGTTCCCGGCTAGTTCAGTGGGAATAAGTGTATTAGGGATCATATTTTCCACTGACTTCAAATATATAAGTGAATATGACCCTTGAAGTTTAATGGTTTATAATGTAGGGTTTTAACTGTATAGAGATAATAACACCCCATTACACTTCTGTTGGGTCTAATTAGTGGTGCTGGATACATGAAATCGACCCCTTTACTTTAGAGTGAGATGTTATTCCTTCCTTTAAATAAATCTACTGTTCACCTTGGTCATCTGCAGTTTCTTCAGATTCAAGAATCCTAAACTTACAGGGTTTGCACTTACTGTCTCAAATAAAACTAAGATCTGTAAGAGCATATTGAAAGTAGCCTGCCATAAGGGGTAAAAAATGGAAAACACTGCATAAATGTGTAAAATCAAATGTAACCTCAGGTAGGACTATAAGTAATCTATGAATTAACCATAACTCTTCATTGCACAGTGGCATTGTGCTCAGATGGTTTGGGTGTTCAAATACTTACAAAAGTCAACTTGTTTGGAATATTCTTTCAGTAAAACCTTAACCCTTTTTTCTGGACTTAAAATATTAATTCGGAAATAATTACAGCATCCTTGTAACATATTTCATCCCTTAGTGCTGAATACTCCCAGTTCTATCTCTGCCACTTTATTGTGGGGATTATTGGTTGTTTCCTAATTGAGTATTTTCACCAACATCTGCACAGAAATTTGCTTTCACCTTGGTTCTAACAAAGCTTGTTTCCGTGGCACATTCAGACAATAAGAATCTTATATAGCACAATAAAATGTTTTATCTGATTTTCAGGTTTAGGTGATCAGCTGGACACTAACATTTTTTAGTGCTGTGAGAGTCAAGACCTGTCATTGTACATTTTTGCTTTTAAAATGTCAACACCTAAACGCTGTTTTACAGTATAACTGATAAATGTATGGCAAAAATTATTTACTGAAACAGAAAAGAAAAAAAACATTCTTTATGCACTTAAAAAAATTATAAATTCCTCCCAGTAAGCTCCAAAGTAACTCATTTTGTGCATCTGTCAAATGGTTCTGAGCAGCATAGGTAGGGAAACAGGTAAAATGTAGTAAAACGTAAAATTGCAAAGTAAAATGTATTTATCCCCTTTTCTCAGAGATTAGAGCTAAGGCAAATAAATTCATTGGGATTAACGTTGTAATTGCTATAAAATTTGATAAACAATTTCTAGATTGATAAACAATTTCTAGAGATTTCCTCTCTACTTTTTATTTTGCAGTACAGTTGTTTCTATTAAAAACAAACATAAAATCATACCCCCAAAAACAACCAACCAAAAGAAAACCCCTGTCCTAGCCCTGCTTGCTGTTTTTGATAGCAAGTGAAGCTAATACATCTCCATCTGTAGTTTTTTCCTAAACCATCTTGTCCCTCCCAAAGAACAAGACAGACTCATTACTATAGGCAAGAAGATGAAGGAAATCAACTTTCCATGGTGTCTCAGGTGTTTGTTTTACAAAAATACTTGAATTTGACAGGGATGTGAGATCAATTGATCTCTGAGGAGAAAAGTAGCTCTTTTGTAGCAAACTGCACAGAGAAAATAAATCAAGCATTTGGAAATAGAGACTTTGACAGTGTTATGCTTTTACCTTACTTTTTGAAATGAATGGATGAAAATTTCCTTCTGGGGAGAATGTGGGAAATGGAAAAAGGGACCATTTCAAGGGCAGCTGGAATTTTGATTTTCCTCTTGCTTTTACACCAATGAAAATGTCTCTACTAGAAATCATTACATTTCTTAAGTGAATATTAATTTTGTACCCACAAAACATAATCATTGCAGGCACCAGGCCACCGTGGTGCTACAGTTCACTCCAATTTTTCAACCTCACATGCATGGCAGGATAAAATTAATTCTCACCTACCAGTCAGTCTCTTTAGCCAAGCAAATTCGCTTCACCGTTTCAGATTGCTAGGTATCAGGTGCCTACAACTTTTCTGTTGCCACATTAGCAGGGCAGAATTATGCCTGCACTTTGAATGAGGAGTCAGTAAGAGAGGAGGAGCTGAATTTGAGGTAGTTCATGGCCAGGCAGAGCCTGTACAAGTACTTTTACCTCTCAGCATTATCTTTTCTATTCCAGCCACAGGCTTAGTGCCCAAGTAGGTCACCTCTGGGATGGATCTTGACTTTGAGGCACAGTATAAAGGAGCAGATTAATCTAGGAGGCATCTCTATGACTGGATGGAAATATTGCATGTATATTACTAAACCAGGAAGAGTTTCCTGGTTTCCAAGTCTCTGCATCTCATTTTCCAGTGGATTTCAGGTCAGTGTGGACAGAAGGGCACAGCAGCCTTTCTTTTCATCCCTGCTCCACAACCTGGCTTCTGCACAGAGCAGAGGTGTGCTGATGGAGCAGGGCCATAGCACACACCATCAACATTCTGGGGTGGGTCTTTACAGGAACAGGGCTCTAGCAGGGAAAACAACCTCAGAAAAATAGACTCTAAAAACAAGGCACAAAAGTTCATTATATTTCCACACCCACATCACACTCACTTGGTTTAACTGCACTTCATTAACTTCATGTTTCATTAGCAGGAGCTGGTGTCTCTTCTTCCAACTTTCACTTTGTCTGTGCAGCCTCATCACTTCTACACTTCACCGCTTCTCTCTGCAACAGGATTTATAAGTTACCATACAGAACTCAAAATTTTCTCCTGTCAAAATTTTGCACAGCTGTGGTTCTGTGATGTTTCTTCTTATTGATGACTTAGATTTATGCACCCAATAGCCACTCCCACCAGGCAGTCCCAGCAGTACTATCTGGCTGGGTTTGGGTTAGGTTAGCTTCATGGGCAGTTTCTGTGGCTTTTGAGGAGGAATGAAGTCTGACTTGAAAGGTGAGAATTGTTTCAGAGGAGGAAACTGGTTTCAGAGGTGCTGTTTGTATATATTGTGTGGTGGTTAATAAAAACCAAGAGTTAAATTGTCCTGTCATATTTTGTATGCACAAACCCAGTGGGACATGTGTCTGGCAAACAGGAAGTCAGCATATGCCACACCTTTTTTCTACTCTTGAATTTCCATTTCCTTCTTTCTTCCCTTGCTCCTCTTCTGTTACAGGTTTGTTTAAATGATTTCCTCTGCAAGGCAGGATAAGAAATTTCATTGTAAAATATTTGGCACTTTAACTTGACCAAAATAAAACATAGCTGTACCTTTAAGAACCATATCACAGAGATTAATGAGCTCAGTAACTGCAAGAGAAGCAGCAGTGCTTTTCTGAGGAACTGGATCCTGTGTCTCAGGTCTCCCAAAGAGCAAGAAGGTTAATTGAATCCTGGTTCTTTGTTATAACATTAAATCCTAAAATATGTCAGTCTTCAGGTCTCTACTGGAACAGCTCTTAGTGAATTTCTTTCACATGTTTAAGCAGCAGGAAAATGAAAGCAAAGCACTTAAAGTGTACCCCTAACTGCCTTATGTTTTGATTCAATGTCCATTATGAGGGAAAATCTGCATTTGAAAATGTTCCTGCTGAGTTTGAAAATTATGACAACCATCCTATTTTCTGGAGACAGAGAGAGAAAAGATAAAACAGAAAGAATTGTGTTGATGAAAGGAAATTATCACTGGCAGGCCAGGGGTGATAGGAGGAAAGTAAAATTCCTATGGCAGTTTCAGTCAGGATGAAGACAAAACCAGCAGTGTCTACAGGACAATTTGATTCTCCCTCTCTAGTGTTACCTGACTGTAAGATAATCAAGGCCCTCAGCTATCATGGTAGATCCCAGGATCCTGGGATTTGCTAGCAATAACAGTCATAAATTTCTTGTATCCTCTCATTCATACAAAATCCAAGTAAAGATTTTGCCATGAAAAATTTTGTATTCTTCATATCTGACCATACTCAAATATTTCTGCTGGAAATAGTGGGTTGAGCCTGGCCAGGAGCCACACAAAAACTCTCCCATCACCAGCAGGGCAAGGGGAGAAAAGAAGGAAAACAGAAGTGGGAATGTACAAGGGTTGAGATAAAATCAGTTTATTAGGTGAAGGAAAGAGACAGAAATGAAGCAAAGGAAATCACTTACCACCACCCACACACAGACCAGCCATTCTTCAAGCAGAAGCCACCTTAGAAGCAAGAATCTCCCATTTTCTATCCCATATTTTACTGGTGACCATGATCTTATGGCATTGTATTGTTTGTAAGGAAAACCCCTTGGCCATTTGGGGTCAGCTGGCCCAGCAAAGTCCCCTCACAATCTTTTCCCTATCCCAACCTACTTGCTGAAGGAGAAGAGTGTCCAGTTCTGCTTGTTTTTACAATAATCCCATTTAACAGATTGGGTTGGTTTCCCTGAGATGACTTAGTGCAGGATTATGCCAGAGACCTTAATGAAATAATATCCAGACTTTGACATATTGTCACCATTACTTAAAACTGAGCCTGTAGATGGACAGTCCTGGGTGCAATAGTAGGAGAGAGCTTATACATTTTCTTTTTTACCAAAGTTTTAAGTTCTGTCTGATATTAAAATGATTGCAGAAGAGAAACTTTATGGGGAAAAATGAGTATTTGAATGTTCAACAGTAACAGGGTTTGGAATGAAAAACTGAAGGAATTTCTAGAGAAAGCCTCTTTTTTCAGGCTGAGCATCAACTTTCACCTCTGGGGAAAATTCAAACAAATTTTTCCAGTAAGGTTAAAGGATAAATCTTTGTTTGTAGAGATTTCTTAACATTTTCCTTTTATATTTTTTGTAATTAATATTTAGGGAGAAATGGATATAGAAGTCTATGGGCTTCCAATGAGACTACTGTCACCGTATACAGTGTTTGGGATTAAAAATAAAACAACATAATAACTGTAACTAAGTTTTACGGAATTAGTGAAGGAAACTTTACCCCAAAGGAAGAATTATTCAAGGAGTCAGGAGAGAAGCAAATGCAGTTTTATGTTTTCACTTTGATTTGTGGCAGCAGTCAGAAAACTGTCACCAAAAAGCACAGAAAGTTTAACTGAGGGAATTCTGTTTTTAATTAACTAATTTCATGAAATCACAGCCACCTGCAGAAGCAGAAAAAAAAAAAGACAAGATTTTTATATTTGGGAAAATAATTTTATAAGATTGTAAATTCCTTTTTTTAAAATGAGTACTTTAAAAGCCACCTTATCTTTTTGAATTAGTATGTCAGCCACAAATCATTAGTGCCACATAATAATCAGAATTTTGCTTTTTTATTGCATATTGTTGGAAACAAATCATTGACAGGAATATATTTAATAGCAACGAAACCAGCGTGGGGAACCTATTTCCATAGAAGCTCTATACAAGTGTATTTTCGTTCCATCCATAGATTTCTGCAGCAGAATCTGCTGTGTATTGTGAACTGTTCCCCATCACCAGAGTTAGGAAAATATGGGAATGCAGAGAAGGTGACAGTAACTGTGGAAGAGCTGCTGTATGTCCCTGTTTTGAAACCTGGAAATGATGACAGACAAACCAGAGGGACAAAGTTGAAATGTGGGATCAAATATCTTCAGAAAGGGTCAGGAAAAGTGAACAGCCTTTAGAAGTAGAGAGGAAAAAGAGAGAAATCATAGAAATGCTGAAAATATTTAAGAAAGAAGTCTGCAGAAATACTGGACAGCAAGCAAGGACAGAGCAGCTGGAGCAAGAAGGAAGAGATGCTCCCTGGCCTGGAAGGGAGAATCAGTACCTTGCTCTTTGTCCAGCATAATATTCACTATCTTTTCAACATCAGTCTGTGCCTTCTGGGCCTCCAAGAAATCTCCTTTCCTGGCAGTGCCAGCACCCCTTGAGACAGACTTTCCTCCTCCTCCTCCTCCTATCAGTTTGCTTTGAATAGTTCTCTAAAATCCTACTTATCCAGGGGGGATGCCACAAAAAGGCAGCACGTTTGAGTTACCAGAGGCAGCTCTACCTTGCAGACACAAGAAAGGCATTTGGACTCAGATCCCAAGTGCTGAGTGTGCTACAAGCGTGCCAAACCACCACAGTAAAGAGGAATAAGTTCAAAGTGTGAAACTTGGAGTAGGAAAGTACAATCATCATTGCCAGGATGATAATGTTACATGTCTAATGGTGCAAGCAACTGCTTCTGCTCCCCATGTACGACATGAACCACATTAAAGAAAGAGGAAAAAGCAGATGTGACAGACCCTACTCCAAGCTAATTCTGAAGACAGAGGAATATGCCATTTAGATCCATCTCCCAAGCCACTCAAACATAATTAGCAACTAACTAGTTTTAGTGCAGTGATCTTGGAGCCTTCACAGCTCCCTGAAATCAGAACAACTTTTCAACCAGTATGAGTGGAAACAAGGCCAGGTGCCAGAAGAGAGAGAAGGCCCTCAGGCCCCAGGAGTTCCTGCAGCTCTGGACTATTTTCAGGATAGACCAAGCTGCAAAATAAACATTTCAGCTGCCAGCAGGGAGGCACAGGGCTAATTAGCAGGTCTTGAACAACAAGGTTCAAACAGAGTATCCAGCACTCTCCCTGGTTTTTCATGGATGCTATGTCTTTGTATATCACCTGTCTCTGCTCCCTGAGCACCCAACTTTCCCCTGCTATCCAGCCCGGCTGAGCATGGAGCTGTAGTAGCTGTCATGAGAATATCAGCTCAAACTGTGTGAAAATGTAAATCAATTCTCCTCCCTCATGAGAGAGGTTTGTACCAGGAGTTTTGTTCTCATTTATGCCTTGAGTACGAGTGGAAGAGAGCCCAAGGCAGAGTCCCAGGACAGTCACACTCCAATTCATAATTCTGAATTTCCTCTTGAGACTGAAGACCTCAGAAGAAAAGGATTGTTTGTCTGGAAAGTTACCCTATCCTGAGAGGAGTTAGAAGCCCAGAAAGATACACATTTGAACACTGGCTGTTCTTTGGAAAAGGAGGAGGTAAAGGGACACCACCATGGGATGGTACTATGCACAACTCAAGTGCAGGGGTTTTGGTACCAGCACCAGACACAGAAAACCTGTCATGGCCTGCCATGGGGGCCTGGAGTGAGCACAATGTATTTAATCTGTGCACAGCCAGAGAGCTCCCTGCTCTCAGCTCACAAGGCACTTCACTGTTCTTTTATCAGCTGTACTCTGCAGTCTGCACCTGGACTTTCTCAGATGGTTACTGACAACCCTTTCCTCCAGAATATTTTCATTTCTATTAATTTTTACTTACTACACAACTAGAAACATAGATGTGTGGTTACTTTAAAAAAATACATTACAGGAAACATTATTAAAATACACCTTTACTAACTAATTATGCTTTTGTAAAAACATATCATAGTAGTTCTGGGTTGTTACTTCATTTATTGTCCTTGTGAGGAGTAGCTTCTGAAGAGTATTGAAGTTGGTATGAATGAGACCATAAAATTTCTAATTCAATTTTCTAGACAATAAGGATCTATTCTAAGGGTTGTCTAAGGATGATTGTTTAATCTCTCTCCATAACACCAGTCTGAGGAAGAGCTCACACGTGTCCAAGGGATAATGTAAAACTGATGGGAATAAGGAAGGAGAGAATCTTGGAATGAGTTACACAATTATTTAAATACTCTTCTCTGCATTCATCAAGGGAAAGCTCAATTACAAATTAGAATGTAAAATTATTAGTTGTTAAATTAAAATGCATTATTAATTAGAAATTAGATTCCCTTGCAAGCTTATCTTAGGCAAGTCTTCCCTGGGTGGCAAAATTGAAGTACTACAAGAATAATGAAGTCTGAAGAAGAGGCCCAGAAAGCCATTCATAATAAGCATAGAAGTAAATATTCTGATGAGAATCGTCCCCTTCAGAATCCTTATTTTTATTTTTGTGTCCTGCCATGATAGCAGGACCCTCTTGGAGGGTTAAGTTGATGGGGTATGTGTGATTTCATGGAGAAGGAAGAAGGCTAAACAACCAGAGACTCAGCAGTAGCGTAAATTTTGAGATCATAAAGACATTCAGGCCACAGAGGCTATTTCCACCCCAGGTTTCTATTCCAGGCTTTGATCCTATTAGACCCTGGTGCTCTTAGTAATAAAGCTACTGAGACAGCTGTAAAACAAAATATATCATTGATGGGAGAGAAAGGACAATGAAATCTCTCATCAATTCTTGCTCTGACCACCACTGCCCCTCAGATAATACAGCAGCAAATATTTCAGATGCTGCTGCTTAGATCCAGGTCCTGTAGCAGCACTGCAAACAAACCTTCACTATTTTTAACATCCTGTTACTCCTTTTCAGCTGTGCCTGAAGACACCAAGGTACTGAGAGCCTTGCCCTGAGCACCAAACTGAAGCTGAGTAAAACTAAGCTTGAACCCTCCTCAGTGATCTGTTGACAAATGAGGTTTCATCTTGCAAGTAGAACAACAAAATTCTGAGATTTCATGTTTGTAAAGGTGTTGTATAATTATGATGTTTTGTTTTGTATCTTGAGTGGGAGTGAGTGCTGTTTTGTCACAGATTGCACACCAAGTACAATGCCCTTTACCCTTCCGATGGGTGGAATAGCAAATCTCCTTGTTTGAGAGAGACAGTAGGGAAAATCTGGGTGTACTGATGGTTTGGGCAACACTTCTGAACCTGTGCTGAAATCTCTGAGAAGCCCACGGGAATTAAACTCTGACTCCCATCAGACTGAAAAGGAAGTCATGTGCCTAATCCTATTAGTGCCTGTAAAATTCCCAGACCTAACATTAGCTCCAGAGGTTACTCCATCGAGAGATCCCTTTGAGAGTAAGCAAAACCCCCATATTGCTTCAGTGCAGTTTGTTCTCCCTAACCACGTTATCGCTTTGGAGTTAACAGCAATAATTTATGTTCCATTATGTGCAGTACTTCATTTAGATAGGCCAGCTGCCTTCTTGCATGGCTGCCAGCAAAAGAGTGCACACTCTCAGGAAATAACAAATTTGCAGGTTTCCCTTGCCTGCCTTTCTAATCTGACTGGAGTTCTGGGTCAGGGGTTTCTTTGTTTCCAGCTAGCAGGGAACTAACCCTGATGTGAGCAAGTTTCCTGCCCCAAAAATACACAGTTCCAGTCTGCAGCACAGGGTTGTGTCTTGTCCACACCTCACAGCTGAAGAATATACAAAAGCCTTTTCATAAAAGCATTTCTCAGCAGTTTGAGGTTTTCTCCATCCTTAAATTAATCCGAAAAGAAATATGGAATTTGCTAGATAAACTCTTACTGTGTTCAGTTAGAGAGTCTGGATCTGAACCTACCTGCTGGCAGCAAGAGGAAGCAGTGCATCCTTCTGACAGATTATGCCATTATAATCCAAATAAATAATCTGTACTGAAAAGTTTCAAATTCTTAAAACAATAAATTAAATCTTAAATCCCCCCCCTGAATTTCGCCATGAAACTTTGCTAATTATGGGACTTACATGATTATGTGCTAGGTGGAACGTGAGAAGAAGAAAGCAGCAAAACAGGAAAAGCAGGGAATGGGAATGCCTTCCCATTCAGCATCAATTGTATTTTCCCTGTAACTCAGTTTTGTGTAATTGCTTAAAGTAAAGCCTTTCACAGCTGGGACAAAGCCAGCTATGCCTAAAAGAAGTCAGCCTTGTTTGGTCAAACATGACACTTGGAGAAGTTGTGTGAAGAGAGGAGTAACCTCAGAGAGAAGGATTTTCCCCCAGGGAGCCTTAGGGGATCGGCTCAGCTCTGTGGCAGAGTGGACCCTACTTCTATCACCTACAAAGCAGCTTTGCTGCACAGAGGCAAAGGGCAGTGGTCTCCTACCTTTGACAAGGAGCTCTGAGCTGATAGGAAGCAAACAAAAATTAGCATCTTCCTGAAAATACTTGTGGAATTCATATTTCACTGCAGCAAAGGTGGGAGGAGATTTGTATGTGTTCCTAAACTGATTGGTGTCTTTCTTCTGCTGATCTTCCTTATAAATGGAGCAACTACTAGCACTTAAATACTTGTAACTTCATTGGAGAAGTGAAAAAAAGAAGAGATGTCACAACTAGGCCAGCACTGAATTTGGCTTTTGCAAGTGCTGCCCAGTATCAGCAAGATGAAAAACAAAGACAGTTCACAGCACAAGCCACAGCAAAGTAAAAGAACCTGTCCTCAGAGTGAGCTGTGCCCTGCACTGCTCCCTGTATCACATCAGTCACATGCCGTGTCTGCACAGAGGCAGTGACCACAGAGGGCACAGGGCACCTGCTTTTGGCACTGTGCTTCCTAGCAAATGCTTTGGGAAGCAACGTGCTTTTTCTTTCCAGCAGAGAGCAGAAATGCCTACTCCAGCCCCGTCAGCTCCGGTGTCAGAATTCCAGATCCAGCCCCAGCAGCCTCATCATAGCAGTGCTGTTCCTTTGGCACAAACCTTTATCACAGAAGAACATAATGATGTTGGCAGTACAGGGGACTCCTATATGTGCATGTATCTCATATAATGTATTGGTATCACAGATGGTATTTTTGTGGGTGACCCGTAATCCTAGCAGGAGAGAAGGCTCAGTGGAGATCAGTGAGGGTGATGTACATGGGGAATGAATAATGGAATCGTAGAATCTTAAGAGGTTGGAATGGACCTTAAAGATCATCTAGTTCTGATTATGAACCTCCCACTATCCCAGGTTGTTCAAGGCCTTATCCAACCTTGCTTTGAACACTGCCAGTGATGGAACATCCACAACCTTCCTGGACAACCTTGTGCCAGGGCCTCCCCACCCTCACAGTAAAGATTTTTTTCCTACTGCTAACCTATGTTTCCCCTCTTTCAGTTTGTAGCCATCACTCCTTGTCCTGTCACTCCATTTCCTGACAGAGTCCTTCTCCAGTTTCCCTGTAGCCCCTTCAGACTCTGGAGAGTGCTCTGAGCTCCCCACACAACCTTCTCTCCCCCAGGTGAACAGCCACAACTTTCCCAGCCTGTCTTCAAAGGGGAGGTGCTCCAGTCCTCTCATCAATGTTGTGGCCTCCTCTGAACTTGTTCCAACAATTCCACATTCTTTTTATGTTGGGGACACCAGACTTGGACACAACACTGCAGGTGGGGACTCACCAGGGCAGAGGTAGAGAACCTCCTCCTTGGACCTGCTGCCCACGTTCCTTTTGATGGAGGCCAGGACAGGGTTGGTTTCTGGGCTGTGAGTGCTCACTGCCAGTTCATGTTGAGTTTTTCATCAGCTGTCACCCCCAAGTCTTTCCCCACAGGGCTGCTCTCCTTCCCTTCCCCGCCCAACACCTAGGTGTGTCTGGGATTGCCCCAGCACAGGTGCAGGACCTTGCACTTGGCTTTGCTGAACTTCACGGAGTTCCCACCGGCCCCACCTCTCAGGCCTGCCATGGTCCCTTGCTGTGGGGTGTGACAGATCACAGCTATGGTACTGCAAGCTGACTTCAGCTCTGCACGACAGGGACCAGGGGTGGCCTTTGGTTCAGATCAACAGCTGCCAACAGCTGAGTGGATCAACTGGACATCTAAATACCTCCCTGAGTTACACAAGGAGAGGGGGGATTAAACATTATCCTCTCCACATGTGGGATGGCTAAAAGAACCCGGGCAGAGACACTGGACTCAGACATATAATATAGAAAGTGATGAAATCCAGGAGAGCATTTCATTAACCCATATCGTAGCTATTAGCCTTGTATCTACCCACAAAATCCTGTTACATGAAGTTTAGTTTCATAGAGGCACTCTGTCAAGCCTCTCAGGAAGGGATTCTAGTTTTGGAAGCATGTAGAAAGTGCATCAGCCTGTTCCTCACCCCAAAAGCCCTCTGCCCCACATAGCAGCACTCAGGAGGGTGGTACATCTGAACCATGAACTTGCTCTCGGTGCAGCAGCTGATTGTATCTGGTGTGGAGAACTCAGCATTGCTTTTATGGAATTCCAGGCTGTTTTCCCAAGTACATTAATGCAGTATTGGAAGAAAAAGAGGGGAATTAGTGAAAGTACATACAGAAAATGCCATCACCACAAGCCTCCAATGGTGTTTGCAACTTAAAGAGAAACTGTGTAAGAAGCTCCCACAGCCTAAAGATCACTGTAATGTGGACTGCTTAGCGCAGAAACAAACCACTTGACAACATTCCCTGTGTCTTCATCCATGGAGCAAACGTGTTCATCCATTTCCACAGCTCTCTTACGCAGTTCTGGCTGTCAAACATTGCAATGCCACACTGCCCCGTTGGTCTCCTCTTGCCCATAAACCCCACTGCTGACTGCTTCTTGCAGGTGTAGTTGTGATGTCTGGCACTGGTTGGTTCCAGATCAAAGTCATCGTCCTCTAAAAATGAATCATGGCTCCAAGGAGATCCAATAGAGGCACTGACGTAAGAAAAGCTGTGTTTATGAGAACTCAAAAGTGACACAAAAAAGTTTCTGCTTGCATACTCTCAGCATGGAAACCCATCCTCTCCATAAAAAATAGCTCCTCCCACACAGTGACACATGTCACCACTCATCTGTCATTTTAAGGCAGCTCAGCCCAACCTATTCAAAGGGGAGCAGGTATGGGAAGAAAAAACCTACAGGAGAAGCCAAGAACCCAGTGCTTGCAGGGTAGCAAAAAGATGAGCCAGAAATGTGATACTGTGATATAAATGTCATTTGCTAAAGGATCACATAGGCTAAAGAAGAGCTGATGGCCCAGGGGACAGAGCACATATAAAGGTACAGTGTATGATGTTGGTGTACACAGGAGGAAATGCTTTATCTTCTAGTGAAAAATCAAAAGTTAAAAAATGTCCAATTTAACAAATTGTTTCAATCTACAGCATCTCTGCATACAGCCACCCTACCCTGCTGCAGTCTCAACTTCTTAGATTATACAGCTTTGGGGTTACATTGCAGGACTCTTCAGGAAAGGAAGATAACCTCCCTCCCCATTCTGATCTTTTGGAGGAACCATGAAAAACGTTATCTATTGCTGCTTTGAGTGCCTCAGTAGTGAACCATCCCTGTGCAGTTCCCAAGGACTGGCTTTGTGCAGGGAATGTCCATAGGGTTCACCTTGTTCTTGCCTCTCATCCCCACAGAACAATCCATCCAGGTTATTGCTGCAGACACGTGGCCCTCACATGGGTCAGTTTGCATAACTGAGACCAAAAAGCATATATGGAAATGATACCAACAAGGCAAAAAGAAAATAGCCCTTAGTGCACGTTTAGTTACAAAAAACAGAGTGGCAAGTAGTAAAAGGATGCAGATCTCCCAGTTACATTGTGGGCTGCTCAATAAACACTGGGGAAAAAACCCCAGATGCTGGGCAGTCACCCTTTTTCATCCAAGCATAATTAAACGCCCTCTATTCCATCACAGTATGTAAAAACATCACATACATTTAAATAAGCAACTGAAAGCATGAATGAGATTCTATTATACAGTACTTTCACACAGCCAAAGCTATTTTATTTTACAAGACGAGGCTTTTGCGTTCATCTTTTTTCTGAAAGCCCAGTAAAAACAGCGTCAACTACTTAAGCAAGATTTAAGAGACAACTTACAAAGTAAAATTTGCATAGCACTGTAAATCTGCGTATTTGTTTGGGCACAGTTCTCCATAAAAACTACAGTAGGTGACAGAGTCGGGTTTTCTTAATAGCTTCTTGTTTTTCACCAGATTCAGACACACTTCTTCTGAAAGTCATAAAATCAAGTGTAGGAAATAACTGTAAAAATGTACAAAAAATATATACACATGCACAGTAAATGCATACCCTGTATAGTTTTATTACTCGTTAGATTTGGCTAATAATGATCATCTGGTGACTTACACTTCCCTCCAAATGACAGGTCTGCAACACATCAATTAGCTTAAGGAGGGCGAGTTTCCTCGGAGAGAAGGTTTTGATTAAAGCTACAGTACTTGCTGGTGATCTGAGGAGTGAGTGAGGCGCCCACCAGGCGTTCAGGCAGGTTCAGCATTCAGATGTCACACGGGACAGCTCGGACACGGCTGAAGCGAAGGGACACGAAGGGACACAGCTTGGCTCTCTGCACAGATGCACATGCATGGAGTAAAGGAGGTACACAGAACCCGCTCATGCCTTGGGGAGTAAAACTTAATTCCTGATTAGGCTCTGCTACCTACTCTTCCTTCCTTCGCAAATTGTATTTTAGTAACTCAGTGTGTTTTCCTTAAGAATGCGCGCTGGCCAAAAATCAAAGTTGTGTAAGATTGAAAACTGGTAGTGGTAGCCCCCGCACTAAGGAATACTTCCAATTTAAATTTTAAAAGTGCTATTATATTCTGATTGCTGCTGAAGTGTCTAATTTTAAAAGAAATTTTTCTCCTAAAAAGATAAAATGCTGCTTTCTGCTAGTGGTTTTTAGAAATAGACTATCTGCATTCAAGTGTTCTCAACAGTGAAAGTGCATAAATAATCTTTCTTTACAGTTTCAAAAACTGAACAGTGGCTGGCAACTACAGGTATAACATTTTAAGAAATACAGGCAGCTTTCTAAAAGCTTACCAAGACCAAGGATCACAGAAACATATTTGTCTTAGTTGCCAATCCCATGTCTGCCCAAGTCTGAAGTATGAAATATTTTCATGACTTTTTTCTGGTGGCTAACACACGTGGCATAGACCCTGTACTGCTGACTTCCAGAATGTTTTCACTCCAAACCACAGCAGGTAAATAAGACACAACCAACAGCTTGCAAGCATCCTGCTGCAGAGGCAATCAGATAAACCAGCCTCGAAGATAAACAGGGAAGAATGAGAGTCCCCATCGGAAAAAAGCCTTTAGGAGGAATTCTGACCCAAATCACATGAACATGGCAAGGATTATTTTGTAAGTTGTCACAGGGAGGTCTCACATCCACATTAGAGCCAGAGCTTGTTTTTCACATAGTTGTGTCTGCTTTGCAAAGCTCCAGGTGATCACTCAGTCTTCTCAGAGAAAGAATTTGGCTGGATCTGTCAGTGTTCCTGCTCCTCCCAGGGATGAACCTTGCAGTGTTCCTTGTCCCTCACAGCTCCCAGCACAGCTGTCACCTGCTTCAAATCCCAGCTTCACTCTGCACCAGCAGCCCTGGAGCTGCCTGTTAGGATCAGAAGGTTCAGGAATACAGGAACAAGCAGCTGTGACACACACTGGGTGGGAGTACAAATTCAGCACTCCCATCACAGGGATGAGTTCCTTTGTGCAGGCATGCAGCAGAAGTTGCAGCAGTCGTCTGCTGGGAATCAGAACCTTCACACAAGGCGACAGAAGCACATGGCATCCAGGAGATGCTGTGAGCTATCCTGCTGCATCCCATCTTCAAAGGAGATCAAGGAATGGATTCTTCACTTTTATCTGTGTTGGCCTCGAGCATCTGCATGAAACACTTGGGCGAGGTCTGCCAAAGCCTGTCGTTAGACTTCTTAGCAAATACTTCTCCAAGATGCCAAAATACATCAGATTGTCTGTCTTCAATCTGAAACACTCTGTGTAGCATGAAGTCAGCATTACTAAAAGCCTCTAACTCCACATTTCTTCAAAAAGTACATGAAGCAAAACCAGGTTTTGGGGTAGTCCCAAGAGAGAAACAGCACTTTCAGCGAATAGCCAGTGGACAGTGACTCCCTTGCCTTCTCATTCCAACTCATAGTAAAAAACTTGTTCCAACTCCCTTTCATCAGAGGGACCTGTTGCCAGGTAGGGAGGACCTGCGTGAACAGGCTTGGGAAGGCCTTCTCTTCCCTGCTAAAAGTTTTGCTTTGAAGCAGCAAAGTCGTGTTATCACATAACACAAACACAACCCTGTCACTTCAGACCTAGGGCTGTCAACCAGAGCCAAAATTCAGGAGGAGAAAACCCCAGCCATGTGAGACAACTGCTGTAGGACTGGTTGAACTGGAAAGCTCTTAGTTCCTGCTAAGAGGCTGTTACCAAGCCATCTGCAGAAGATACAGGTGAGCAAATATACAGACATCAGTGATGGAGACAAGAGGTACCACATGGAAGTGAGCAGACACACTCAATTTTTCTGTGAATACCAGGCAATTAGGACACAGGCAGCAGTCAGACTCATTGGTCAGCAATTAAGTCTAGAGCCCTTCAAGGTAAGTTAAAGCAGAATAAAGGAACGTTGCCCATGCTCTTTGTGCAGGAGACAGGTGTTTTTGCTCAGTGATGCAAAGTCAATTGCAAGAGCACATTCAGCCCACAATGAGCAAGAAAGAACTGTAATCCTACCGAGCCAAGGCCTCTGGATACCACATCCTTCTTCAGCATCAGCTCTTTGTGCCTTCCTAACTCAGAGATGCCACATGGCCAGCAGTCCCCAAGCTCTCTCACCAGGTTCTCAGACGTAGGTCAACCTGATGCTACTTTGGAACTGCAAGTCCCACTTGGAGAGCAGCATCATTGCTATTGGTGACAATGACAAATGCTG
Organism: Cinclus cinclus; assembly: GCF_963662255.1. Lineage (NCBI taxonomy): Eukaryota > Metazoa > Chordata > Aves > Passeriformes > Cinclidae > Cinclus > Cinclus cinclus. The sequence goes on from NC_085047.1 coordinate 112,132,043, forward strand.
CCAAGGCCAAAAGCATACATCTATCATCTGTCCGTGTTAGTCTGAGAGCCATTCCTCTTCAGAGTCAATGCTGAACTCCATGGCAGCTTGCAAGTCCATACTGGAAAACTCTTATTTACTCCAAACAAATAAGCAATAAATGAAAATTCTGAAAGGTGGAGAGAAAAAAACACTCCCATAGCTGCAAGTTTATTAAACCTAGCACGGTTGAAAAGCAAAAGACGAAAAACATGATATATTTTTGTTTATTATTGCTCTTAAAGGGCTTGGTAGTCAAATATACAAGCTATGCTCTATTAAACCAGAAGAAAATAAGATATAAAATCTATGTTTGCTTTTCCAATCCAATCCACCTGCTAATCTTCATTAGTAACATTAACTTCAGCTATTTCCAGTCATTTTAATTTATACATACTCTGTGTACGTGTGCGCGCGTGTGTATAAAAACCCCTATTTGAGAGAAAAAATTCAAAATGAAGAGATTTGTGTTGGTTTTGTACTGTTTTTGTGCACTGCTGTAGGTTTCAGTTTTTCAAGTGGTTACTGATATGTCTGTTTAAAAGAGCAAAATTTAAGTATCTGATGATGTATTTATTATATTTTCAAAAAGAAAGCATGACCAATAAGTTATGATAAGAAAATATGACAAGTTGATTATTCTCCCCTTGATGTACATGCACTAATCCCATGATCCTGAATAGGGAGTTACATGCACTAAGAGGAGAAAAGGATCCTGTAAAGAGAAAGGCTATTAATTCCTTTCTCCTCTAAGCAGATCCCCTCTTCTCAGCATTAAGAAGGGATTTATCTTGTGAAATTCTTGTCATGCCCATTAATATACTGCTCAAAATGTAAGTATAAAACATAGTCAATGGTCAGCCTGCTTTGCAAGCCTCTTCTGCTAAGCCAGTACGATTTATATATACTCAATATCATCTTCAGGAAGCAAGTATACAGCATTTAAAACATATTTCTAGGAAGCAAGAATTATACCCATCACTGAATTACTCAAGAAAAAAAAGAAAAAAAAAAAGAAAAAGAAAGAAACCCCCCCCCCCCCCGCCCCCCCACTGTTCTCAGTCCTCCGGTTAATAACAGGGAAAAGCCAGAGTTAACTTTATCAGCATTTGGATGTCTGACTGTATTTGAAGACAAAGTACAAAAACATCCAGCAAGGAAAACAGAGTTATGGCTAGGCTCTGCTCTCCTCAGTTCCCAAAGCATATTTCAAATTCCACTAGCTTTTGCAACAGATTTGCAGCCCCTCTCTTAGGGAAGATTTATTGAGGGGACAAAGATGACACACTAACGTTGGGGGTGTGGGTACAAGGATTCAGCAAGGTGGAGTCTAACAGGAGACATACAGAACTCAGGTCATCCTTCAAATGCTCTTGTTGAAAAGACCACAAATAAAAATCAAGTGCATGACAGAACAAGTGATTAATGACCCCACGTAAAATATTTTTCTAAGTTACAAAATTGCTTTTCCAGTGTTTGAAAACAGAAAAACCTGTGGGAGAAGAGGTTACATTCCAACAGTAAGGAGCAAATTCAGAAAGAAGGTAAATTATTACTCTTATCTTGGTTACTGGAGCAAAGATGAGAACAACAACCAGTCCTTTGATAAAATCTGCTCTTTACAAAAGTGAGATAAATATTCTAGTGGCAGTTGGGTTAAAGATACAGACCCTGAGGGTTAGCTTCTGCCCTCAGCTGTAGATCTGCAACTCATTTCACCCACTACTGCGAGCAGCCAAACACAGATTGTGACCTTCAGACTTGAACATACAGGTATAGTTACCATCTGTTTGCAAATGATTCTCCAGCTATGCATACAGCAGCAACCTACAGAAATCTCTGAATGTGCGTTTGTAAAAAAGGAAATGAAAGGAAAAAAAGGAGACAGGTACAGACATAATTCTGAGCTCTAATTTTCAGTGAAAAAGACCAAAATGTCAACAAGCAAAACTAAAGATACTTAAAATCCCTGAAGAGACCTTATACTCTTTCTAATGCTTCAACAGCACAGCTCACCTTGCAAAAAACTTCACGTGAACATCTAAAGCATGACCAAGTCAAAAGAGCAGCACGCCTATCCTGACACACACAGGGTAAGGTCCTGGCCCCATCTGGATCCATGTCCAAACTCTCATTAGAAGTTCCAGAGATGCCAGCATTCAAAATCTGACTGTCACAGACCTCTCCTTTTCACATTTTGAAAACTATTGTGCTGATTTCTAGTGCTGCCTCCCAGTTTACTGAGAGAGGTTGGCTGAACTGGACTTTGGTAATGAGAGATGCGGACAGAAATAGGAGGAGAATTGAAAAAATTTCCTTCTTTGCACAACTCTAAATCCCACGGTCAAGCACTAATTCAAAAAAACCCAAACAAGCCTAGACAGATTGAAAACTATGGAACATATTTGATGTGACACAGGGCAAGTAGCACTCAAGACTGAAGTAATATTTTGAAATTAAACAGCCTGGAGCAGTTAACAGGAGATAGGCTGAGAATTTTCTCCTATTGGATGTGTTATATGGGATGTGCTGATGGATTGAACCTCTATGGGTTGTGCTGATGGAGTCTGGACATGCTGCTTCCAAACTCCACTATCCATTCTCCTGCATTACAGAAATCTTTAAGATGTTGCCTGAAAATAAAAAGTGTCAGTGTAACATACAAACAGGATTTCATCTGTAGCCACAACAACACAGCCAAAAAGACTCTAACCCAAGGAACACCTGTCAATTCATTTAAGGAGAGTATTTTTTTCCTGGCTCATTAGTAAGAGATGTTGGAAATCAATAAACATTACGTTGGCTTTAGCAAGAGGAAACATTCAATGGCTCCTGTTGTAAAAGTGAGTGTAGTGCTCTTGACAGAAACCAGTGTTTTCAGTCATCTGAAGATACACGTGGCCATGGCCAATGCCCTCTTTTCTCCCCCACCCCAAGTCCCCCAAGAAAGCAAGAAAAATTAGTTTCTTCTTCCACCCCACCCCAGATTTTCTCCCACAGCTTGACTACAGTAATCCTTGAAGAGGCAGAAGATTGGTGCATTCTCTTCAGCTGATGCCTCCAACTTCTTCATTCTTGGCTCAAGTTTTATTCATTAGTATTAGTCATCAGTTATTAAGAAAAAGATAGTTTCTAAGTGTTTGTTGTTGTTTTTTAACTGAAGTTAATCTGATTCCATAGTCTGGTTATATGTGCTGAACTGCAGCTGTCAGTTATTCCTTTTTCTTGAATTCCTGGTTGCCATAGCTGGAGCCTTTTTCTATTTCAGTTACTCCTATCAGTCTACGAACTCCAAAGGAAGCTTTAAAATATAACAGAGAAATGAGAGGCACATTAAAACCAGTCCAAGCATCTAGGAAGTTAACATGTAAACACAAGCAGAACCCACATGAGTTAACCCAATCCCCAAGTCACCCAAGTGACCAACAGTGCACTGTACAAGACTGCACAGGAATCACAGGTCAAATGACACTCAAAGAGAGGGACATCCAGATTTAAAAATATAATTACTGCCTCTCTTCGTTAACAGGACATGTAGCATGAACCCTCCCTCTACTTTCCCCTACTTTTATTGTTAGGGTTTTTTTTGTTGCAGGGGTGGGGGGAAATTTGGTGGTATTTACGTATTTTTTGTTTACAGTGCTGATTTATTTATTTGTTTGGTTTTTTAAGTTCACAGAGAAGTTGTCCAGTAAAAGTATTTTTTCCTTCAGGCATCATAATAATGGGCTACAGTTTTTGCTTAAGAGATAAAAGCAAATTTGCACAGACTAAAGCTTTTGAAACAATAAAAATGCTGTACAATAGAAAGATTAATGAGCAAGCTCCAAATATTTTCCTTCAAGCCCCATTCTTATTAATTAATACACAGAACTTATTGGAGGCAAAGGATCCTGTTATGTGTCACAGTGGGCTAGCATCTCTGCTTTTATTACCTGCTCCTACAAGTCCCAGGAATGCAAGGATAAGGAGAGGTGATCCACTTGCAAAAACTCCAAAGCCAAATGTGAAGAGAGGAGAGAGGAGAACTGTGGCCCAAAAAAGAAAGTTTAGGAGAGTCCATGGTCTCCTAGGAGGTTTAAATTGCTTCCCAGGAAATATACCTTCCTGATTATACATCTCTTGCAAAGCATCCTGGGGGAAAGAGAAAAGAAAACAGGTTCATAATGTTTGCACCAAGCAGCCCAAGATTCCCAGGACAGTATCTGCGGTACAAACTCACCAAGAGCATACACCATCCAATTCCATCTGCTGTCACTTATTTGGGCATTTCTGCTGACCATCCAAGTGACCTTTAAGCCTTTTGAAGGCAATTTTGGCACCATCAAAAACTGAAACCTGATCGTCCTCTCCACTTCCAAATACCTTCACCTTCCAAATACCTGTTAATTGCTTAGGAATTTAGGGCAGCTTCAGGCCAGAGACCAGTTCAGACACTGCCAGCCCTCTTAGCTGGGTGCTTTTCCTTACTGTTTTTACTTCCAGAAAGGTCAGCATGATTCAGCAAAGCCCAGCAGAAAAATGCTGTATGGAGAGCCAGGAGGGCAGGGCAAGGCATGAGCTGAGAGCAGAGCCAGCACCACACCAGCCCTAATCCCAGCACTGCCACTGAGCCACGGCATCCCAAGATGAGCCTGCAGAGGTGCAATCCTGGAACACAGCACTCAAAGGAACAAGTTGCTCACCACCTTCTCTCAGTCTGTAAAATTGTTCTTTAAGGTTTCCAAGCCATTACCAAGGATGGCTCAAGTCTGGCTATTTCTTGTTTTTTAAAATTTTCCTTACAAAAGGCTGAGAAGTACAAGGCATTCCTTGCCAACAATTGCCTTTTGAGGACACATCCTCTGTGCAGGAAGAGGATTCCAGTTACAAAGTCATTGTAATACATGGAATGAGAGGATTCCAGTTGCAAAGTATTGCTAACACTGTAAGATCAATATATATAATATCCATGTCCAAAAACAATACCTCCCTGTCAATATGTCACAACAAAGTTGAACAGAGGTACAGCCAACATCAGGAGGGATGAGAGGAAAGGGTGTCACATTGCACCAGAGAAGGGCTAGATAGGGCATTAGGAAAAAAAAAAATAAAAACTTCCATGGGAAGGATTTTAAGGCACTAAGACTGTCCAGGGAACTGGTAGAGTCATCATCCCTGGAAGTGTTCAAAAAATCATATGGATTTGGCACTTGAGGACATGGTTTCATGGTGAGCATGGTGGTGCTGGGTTGACAGTTGGACTCTATGCTCTCAGAAGCTTTTTTCAACCTCAAGGACTCTTTGGTTCTACAGAGCTGCTATGGGGATGTGGGGGGAGAAGATGAGCTAGGGCTCTTTGTAAGATAACCTCTCTCCTCAACTGAATCAGAGTTCAGATATTCAAACAAATTAGGTTGAAATAAATATAAGGAAACTCAGAACAATTTACTGCCTACCTAGAGACTGAGCATAAGCCTGGCAATGCTGCAGCTCAGTCATTATAGCTAGGAAAAGCCCAGTATACTCAAACTTTCTGTGCTCTGCTGTCTTCCCACAAAGATAAACAACACAGAAATCAAGATACACTTTTCAAGTTCAATAATCCACCACTTAGGGCTGGACAACAATTAGAGCTCTCTCTTGCTCCCCACAGAAGCATTAAATCTATGGTTGAGAAAACCATCTAAGGTTCAAAAAAGAAATGACACAAGGAAAAGCTCTGAGGCATCTGAAGGCACACTGAGCATGGGCTCTATCAGTCCCTGGCAGCAGATGCCAGGGACTGTCTGTCCCATGTCACACACCACTGCAGAAGAATTACCAGGAGGCAGAAGGAAAGTGACAGAGGGAGAAAAATGAAAGCAAAGAACAATTGCAGCTGAAAGCCACCATTGGCTGTCCCTGACAGACAGTTATCACTCTTCTCAAGTGCCTAAAAACACCCACAGAGAAAACGGAGCTTTTAGAAACACAGGACAGAGATCCAAGCACTGAAAAATGTAAAAAGACAGTAGATTGCTATTCATCTTCCACGGCTCAGGCAAATCTCTGAATTACATCGTGCTTCCTGGCAATTTGAGACCTCACTACCCAGCCCTCTGCTGCCAAGGGGCTCCTCTGTCCTGCTCCTTCCAGAACTTTGAGGGATGGCTGCCTAGTTTTACCTAATATCCTCTTCATCCAGGGCAAGAGTATGTGCTACTCACTGCCTTCATACACTCCCCTGTGCAAGTCCCAAAAGAAAAGAAACCAAAGCTATTTACCTTTTCCTGGTAAAGCTTATGAAGCCAATTTGCAGCTTCCTTTTCATCTTGAGGGATATCTTCCAGAGGAAATCTCCTAGTTTAGTAGAGAGATTAAAAAAATGGAAAGAAGAAAATAAAAAAGAATTAAGGGAAAATCCAGGTATTTGATTTTATTCCTCTCCTAGGGAAGATCTTCCACTCACTAAAGAGTATAAATCACAGGCAATACTGTCACTGATGGCAGAGATCTTAAAACACGGAGAACTGGGACTTCAGAATCTGAGGTTTTAAGTTGGGAATTGAGTGCTATTTAAGACAAAAGAAACTATACAAGCTCCTGTCAGTTTCAGAGCACATCCATAAAATAAGCATTTCCCATTCAAACACTGTTCCTCCTTCACCAGATCCACCACTGATTCCCAGAGAGCTCAGACTGAGGCACTGGGAGCTGGGAAAAGACAAGTGGAAAACCCGAGGATAATTGTTTGTTACATTTTGTAACAAAGGTAGTGAAAACCCTGTTTTGGAAATAAGGGGAGAGGCAACTAAACATTCACTGTATACCATCTCTAAGGAAAACATCTGCACTTGCCCCTCTTTGCCTCTGCAGCCCCAGAGATAGACAGGGAGCAGTTCTGGGGGTGTGTGACAATTATGGCCAGTGCCAGCCCTGACCTGCCCTCACTGAGAACAGGGGCTTGTCAGAGCCTCTCTGTAGTGGTGAAGAGCCAACCATTCATTCCCCTGCATTCTTGTATTTTCTGAGACCCTTCCAACCTAAATCCCTCTGTGATTTTGTGAATATGTTCTAACATTTTGAATGATTTCTGCATCCCATAAGCGAACTGCAACCAGATCTGGCAGATTTACTTGCATGAGCTCTAACAAGAGAAACTGCTCAATTCATACCAACGATGCTCAATAAAAGCTCAGTGAAAAGTCGTTTGCTGAAAGCTTTCTGATGAAATTCCTGTGGTGTTGCTGTCACCACTAGAGGGGACTCACAGCAATAACATTTGGTGAATTCCTGATTATTTCCTCTAGAGGCAGTCGGGATAAAGACTGGATCCACTGCAGAGCTAAGCTGCTTACCTCTGCACAGGTAACTACGTCTGCACATACAAAGAACAAGAGCTTATGTGCTTTCCTTCTCTGAGCTACAATAAGTCTGTTGGCACAATAAGGATATGTTCCATTTAAAAAAAAAAAAAACTGTAAAAATAGTCTCCTCACTCTCATAGCTTCTTCCCCACAGCAGAGAAAAACTGTAGAAAAGCACCTTGAGAATATTCATTCCATCCAGAAACATATTTTAAATCAAAATTATCTAAGCACAGCCATTTTTAGGATACAATTAGTAATTTTGCCTGGCAACATCATCCTCAACAGAATTTTACAGCCCCAAACCTCTTCTAACACTATTGAAAACTACATTTATCTTCCTTCATCCCCTTGTGCCTCCAAGAAATGAAATAAAATTGCACCTCCATTAGAAAAAGAAGGATATTTAACTGAAGGCTGCTATGGTTCAGCGTAGAATAATTAATTATACAGATGTGCATCCATGCACATGGCACCTCAGATCCAGTTAGATATCCCACAGTGTGGAATTACAGGTGGAACTGCCTGACCAGCTGTTTTGCTGGCTGGCAAATTGTCTGCTCACGTTCCTCATCAGGAATATATTTGGCAAGTGTAAATAGTGAAAATGAAACCCCTTGAAAATGAACAACTCCACCTCTCCATGGAGAGCTCCACAGTCATCTTTTCAGCTGACAGACTAAAATGTTGTGGATTTTGCAACAACACACAGACCCAAGGCCAGAAGGGAAAAGAGAAAGGCACCTTTCTTTTTTTTTTTTAACTTTTAAAAAACAAGCGTCAATCTCGTCACCAGAATACAGCAATGTTTTCCAAAGAGTGAGTGAAGCCCCCAGAGAAGGAGAAGCAGACTGTCCAAATAACTGTGGAAAGAATAATCAGGTCATGTCTCAGGTCCAAACATAAAAGGGAAAAGAAGAAATTCAACAGGATTGGTAGTTTTTATGATCACAGGGAAGCCTTTGAAGCAGAAGGCAGCAAGGAAAAAGCAAGATAGAGAAGGGGGAGTGTGTGTGTGTTTGCATGAAAATGTGTACGTGCTGCATGGGGTTAGGTGTTAGCAGCTGCTCTTTGAGGCAAAGGAACAGTGAGGAATGTGAGCAATGTCCCACCTCATTCCTACGATGTCTGAATGTCAGCATTTTTTAATTTCTAATCTGCTGATCAAACCATGTGAGTGAGGGAGAGAAACTGGCATGTAAAGGAGCTTCAGACTATTTACTACAGGGGACCACTGAAGCTGAAGGACAAGGAGAAGTGAACTACAGGAAAGGAAATTACCCTCTAAAATCTGAATATACTTCAATGTGCCAAAGTATGCATCTTAGGCCTCACCCCCACCAGCATATGCTCACCTTACACACATATCTGCTTCATATTTCTTTCCATAAAGAATTCCTAATAAAGATGGGTTCTTGTTTCCTCTGAAATTTAGTGTTACATCATACACTGCTGAAACTGTTAAAAAAAAAAAAAGAGAACAGGGCTGTTACAGCAGCAATTCTAGCAAGCACCTTCTGGCATCCTTGCTTGAGACAGCAACAGAGCCTTGTGTAAGCCTTGCATTAATGATGTATCAGAGTCCTTCACTATTTTGTGTTCATACATCACATTTATCTGCACCAGCCCGTGACACTCCCAGCTCTGTAAAAAACCAGATGACCTGATGAACTAAGCAACATAAGAAGGATTTTAGCATTTTTTAAGACTGGTATCTGACAGTTCTGTGGCAACTTACAAATTACCAACTGACACGCTGGATGCTCATTACTGCCAGCTCACTAATTGTAATGAACAGCAGAGCAGACTATGCTGTGCTACACAGGAGTGTGCTAAATGACACGTTATGAGTGCTGCAAAGCTTGGCAGTACCTGTTCCCCTGAGACACTGGACAGCAGTGGTGAAACCTTTGGTTCTGGGCAACAGGTGGTATTTCAGTTTAGGCAACCCCTTGGATTCAGCTACTTCCATACTGATGCGGTGCTTGGTCTCTGTGAAACGAGTTCCTTCACAGTACAGCAGAAACTGTGCAAGACAAAAGCAAAAAAGCCCCAAGGAGATCTTGAGATATCAAAAGAAGTTCCAGCAGTATAATGAAAATTTACCAAGATAAACATACACGTGCACACACTTCAGTTGTCTCATCTATTAGGCATAAGCACCAACTCCCAAGTCATTTACCGTTACCTTTACATTTCACAACACTTGCATAAAATTTAAGGTGGCAAAAAGACAGCCCTAACTGTGGCATTTAGAATGCACAGAAATTAGGAAATTGATCCGCTCAAGTCAATTTTAATCATGATTTCAATTACCAAGCAGGAAGTCTTGATTTAAATAATCAATGCTAACTACATTTTGCACTTATATTTTCTAATTGTTTTCCCTAGAGACTAGTCCTTGGTTCTCAGTTGTAGAATCATTAAAATGTATAGATTTGAAGCTCAAGTTTAGTCTTGAGATTTTCTAATTGGTAGGGTTTATTCTGTTTCTTTTTCTTTTCTTCTCCACACTAATCAGGTAGATATATTCAATATAATTCATATCCATATATTCAAGCAATTAAGTAGCTTAAAATACATTCTCCAGATTCTTACTTTTTCTGTCTTTGTAATGGTAGAAAATTACAATGCATTCACAATGTTCTAGTTAAGGCTTAATGTTTCACTATTCATTTTAACAAGCTGTACTGGATAATACTGAAAACTCACTTAAAATGCATAAAAAGCCTCTTAATGTTTAATATGCCAAATAATTGTACATTACATGTGCTGCTATAAAAACAAAACTGAGAATTCATCAAAACTTTTGCATTCAAAGCTCTAAGGAGGTTAATGGGTTGATTAAGCCACTGTGCTGCTGCAGTGAAGTCTAACAGCATTGAACACAATGAAACACAGATATTTTACCCTTGATTTTAAACAATGTCAAAATAAAAAGGAAAAAACTGCAGTAGATATAAGCTTGCCATATGTTCTCACAGAGACTTTTTGGGAAGCCTGTAATTTCACAGATCAACGAACACACAAACAGAAACTTTCTATCAAAATCCATGGTCTTTGCAGTCAAATTCACTCACTTTTCCAAAGAAGATTTTTGTTTCTGTGTCTTTTCAGCCTACCTCAGAAGATGTTATACAGATAGAGTAAGCAAATACAGGGTTTTTAATAGGTAAAAATAAGTCTGGATAACATCATTAGTATCACACAAGCCTGATGTATAAGTAGTCTCAAGCTTCTGAACTGCTTCTCAAATTACTTCCCTTACCAACAGGCAAAGAGCAGTTTTCTACCAGCATATCCCAAAAGACCTCCTGAAACACAGCATGGCTTTTTTGTGACAACTCCTGGAAGTGAGCACACCTTCTCCTGACACACAAAGCCACAAGCACCAGCCTGTCACCGTTTCACTTCTAGCAGCCAACACCAGAGGAGGGACTCAGCACTTACCCACATGTATTCAGGATAATCAGACAAACGTTTCAATCCCTCAATAACTGTATCTCTGTCCTCTTCCCATTTCCTTTTGCAGAAAACAATCTCAAGGAAGTACCACGTCCAGCCAATTAGGGGCACATATAGCAGCTCTCTCTTAGCAAGAACTTTGGAACTCTTGGAGAAAAAACAAAAGTGACAATCCAAAAAAAATGCCATTTGCTGATTTGTGCAACAAGGTCAAACACATTAAAGCTAAGATGATGGAATTGTGTCTGGGAACTTAAACGCAAAGAAACTCTTTCTAGCTGGGTTTTAAACAGACCTATCACCCTGCAGAGGAAGGGAAAGCTCATGGCCCACATACCCCCAGCACTCCAAAGCGCTCCGTCATCGTCCAGCCACACAGGAAGTCGATCTCAAAGTTGTGATTCAGGATGATGATGACATGTTCCTTCCCAAAGGTTTTCACCGTGGCCTCGTCTGAGAACAGGGTGCACTCTGTGCCTGACCACCATTCCAGCAGCATTACCAACTCTAGCAAACATGAGGAAGGTGAAGAGAGGAGTTAGAAGTACTCCTTGCAGAAAGCATTTAGAGTTTCATCCTCAGCCCCGTTCACTGCCCAGCCTCTCCTGACTCCCAACACTGTACCCTTCCCAAACCCACCCAGCAGATGAAACAAAAGCTTGGAAGGGTACAGACCAAACCACATTACCATCCCTAAACAGTATTTCAGGCACCAGACATATGCATTATGGATAATTTAGCAAGTTTTTAACAGCAACATGTCTGGGCGTTGCAATTACAAATGTGAAATTTCATGACCACTGGAAAAAAAGCCTAAAGAATTTTATGTCTGAAAACAGACAGTGGAGCTGTTGATTGCTCCATTAAATGTGCACAGTTCCTCCCAGGTGGGGTACAAATTATGCATAGATGCAGCCTAATGTTTTCACTCCACATGAAACAAGCCTTATGGAGGCAAACAGACCAATAAAGGTCTTTTACAGAGATGCAGTGACATAGATCTTTTGTGATAGATTTTAATATTACAACACAGGGCTCTAATCGTTCTGCATTATAATCAACACAGAGTTAAAGCTAGCAGAGAATTGAGCTAATTTATCAAAATACCTGGGCAAAGACAGGAATGGTAAATTGTGTATTTCTTTCACTGCAAAAGAATGAGCCTTTTCCCCTCCATTTACTCCAACTTTAAAGTATCACAACAACTTTTATTCCACTCTGAACATTTGTTACCCTTTCTTGTTTCCACCTCCCCTTTTTTCATCATAAAACCCCCTTCCACTTAAATTCAGTATGCACTGACTGTAGTTGCTATGGTTAACTTATTTCCCTCATTTCAGTACACTGAGGCAGATGGAAGGCATTGCTTGCATCATGGGACAACTATAAAAAGTATGAGAATAGTTCATCCTCCCAGTAGGAAGATTAGCTTCCCTGCAAACCATAGTCATTGGTATTTTCTCATTTCAATGAGACACGGATGAAATAAAAATGTGGTTGCACAAATATTGCAGTTAAAAAGAGTCCAACCCTTCCCACATGACTACACCTGCTGGATTGCCCCTCTGTTCCCTCTATCAAGCTCTGCCAGGAGATTTTTCACCTTTCCATTGGGAGATTCTGGTTTTGCCAAACAGGGCAGCACCTTCCTGTACAAGGATTCCTGACTGGGGGATCAGACAAGGTCATCTATCCATACTGCTAAAAAAGAGTTTGGAATCCAGTCTTGCACCACACCAGAGAGAAGGCAAACACAGGATTTAGGTGAATAATGGGGAAAAACAGTCCTGGTCTGCTGAGGGTACAGAGCTCACCTAGAATGGATTTTTTTTCAGTCATGATCACTTACCCACCAGGTTATTCCCCTGTATCATTTTCAGCACTTGCTCATTTGGAGGCACTACAAAGTTATGCACTTTGCTGACCAAGAGAGCTTATCCCTGGTCAGCTGGAAATATGGCAGAGGAAAGGCAGAATTGTCTTGTTCCTTCACACCAGGTACATACAGGTTTCTGTCGTTGTTCCCAGCTTTGCATGCTTTGTGTTCACTCACCTTCCTTTCTCTGCCTATCCTGGCCCAGTAAAAGGGGAAAGAGGACAGCAAGAATGTCCCCAGAGCACGTCCCAAGCAGGTGGCCAGGAGAATGGAGCAGTGGTACCAAACACATTGTGGTACTCTGAGCAATTTTCCTTTTCCATTGCTGACTGTGCACCAAGGAGGAACATCTCCAGTACCTGCTACATTTTTTAATAAAAATTATAACCTGGGTGTGTTTCTTCTTCAAAATCAGGGAAAAAAGTCTACAGAGGCCAGTGTGGATGACTTTCTGTAGAACATTTCTTTCACCTTTCTCTCTAAAAGAGTGGAGGATTTGCCAGAGTTCACACTGAGAGAGAAGGGCTGATGAGCCAAAGGATTAACACAAGGAAACAGATTGTCCTTTACAAGTGTGCTGACAAATGATGTAATTATAACTAGGAGTGGGCTCATTTCCTTTTTTGGTGTGTGGGTTACAGCTCCTCTGTGTGGCACTGATCCTGCCAATTCTACAGCAAGAACATCCTTCTGAATGAAGGAATGGGAACAGTTGCACTGCCCAGGAGAGCTCCTAAAGGGAATCAGCAACACCTGGCTGCAACCATCCCCTGTGGCTGGGGTTCCCATACACCAAAGCAGGTGCATTTACAGCCTCACAAGCCCCCCAGAAACAAAGCAAACAAGGGGCACAGCACATCCCTCAGCTGAAAGTACCAACATTTGAGAGGTTATTTTTGCAACTGGACTAACCCAAACATGCTGCACTCTCCAAAGGTGTGACTCATCTGAAAGGAGCTGACGTGGGAGAGCTGCAAGTACAGACTACCTGTCACGAATTTATGGGTTTATGTTGGGGCCAGAGCCTGAGAGACTTCCTTCCCCAAATGTCAGGAACATTGGATAGAGCTTCTTTCCCTCCCCTTTGGGAGGCAGGCTTTATGCATTTGACAGGAGATGCAGTAAGAACAGAACCTGGTTTTCAGTATAACCCCATACAGGATTACCTGTGTATCCCTCCCTACACACTGATCCTCTGCCAGCTGGGCCAAGCAGCTTCTCTTAGAGAAACACAGCCTAAAACTACAAACAGCTTGGATAAAGTGAGCAAAATGTAGCATCCAGAGCAGACCAACCTACAGCTTCCTTGCCAAAAGGCTTCTCCATACTGAAATATGTTTAATTATGAATGGCAACATTGAAGCTACTGCATTTACACAGCTTACTTAAATTGCTATAAATCATAATTGAAGAGCATATTCTGTCAGCTCTTCCATTACAGGCCATCAGCTCTCTGCAATCCCACATAACATTTACATTAATTTTCATAGTGTAATTTCCCAACGTGTTAATTTATAACAGGCTATACACTAGGGGTTCTCCTATGTACATCCCAATTATCTACTTAGCTTCTCCAAACCTCTTTGAACAATGGTGTGGGCTATTTCCAGTGTTTAGAGGATTTAAGACAGCAGCATCTAAAGTGTGATTGTTTCATGCACAATGCTAACTAGGGGCTGAGCCTAAAGCCTTACAGGAACAAGCAGCTCATATCCTCAGAAAAGCCTAATTATTAATGCAGCAATAGTTTTCAGCATGAGATCAGATTCTAGGTTATTAAAACAACAAAGAGATTCTTACATGCAAATTAAAAATAAAAACTCCTATATGTCCTCATCCAACTCTCATCCAACCAAATTCATCTTGAAGTTTCTACTAAGCCCTTCTATTACAATACCTTTTTTCCTGACAATTTGCCTGCTAGTCTGTTTAATTTCCTCTCTCCTGTGCTTCTCAGTAGGCAAGACAGAAAGCACAGTTAAGGTAAGGACAACGAGCTTAAAAAGAAACTGAACCAGACACCTCAGTTTTTGTTGGTGATACTTCACATTGATGATTTACAAAATGTGGGTGCCAGTCAGCGGACTGCTGAACTGTAATTTCAGTGTTCATTCTGGTGACTCATTTACCCAAAGTGGGAGTTGGATGCTGAGCTGAGCACTAAGGTAAGTGGCCCTGCATACTGGGAGGGGATGGAGAATGGAAACCGATTAGATGATTCACTGCTGAAACAGAAGGTGACATTTGGGCTAAGGAGCCTTCTAAACATTTTCAGAAACTCAGCCCTCTGTTAAGCTCAGTGAGCAAAAGAAATCATCCACAGGGAGAAAGTTTTGCAAAGGTCTAGAAGAGGAGAACAAAGAAGCTGCACTCAGTGCAGAGCTCAGCCACGGGCAGAAGAAGAAACACTGACAAACTGCTCTCAAGAGGAGACCCTGGCCTCAGAGACAGGCACTGAAGGGTGTAAGGGGATTCTGAAGTTTGACACACAGTTCAGCTGCAGAGACACCTACACAAGATACTTGAGGATAGACCTCTCCCTCTGCAGCCCACACAATAAACAGGCTCCTACACAATCAATATTGCTCATATACTCAGTACCTGAGCCAGCCTCACAACTGTCCCTTAGCACAGGTGCTGGTGGTACTGGATGAAGATGGCACTGAGACAGAAGTAACAACTCCTATCAGTCCAGATAAGGTTGGAGGTGCAGAGAAGCGTTACTTCCCACTTTTTTGAATGACAGAATGACAACATACATCAGACCCTTGACTTCTGTATGATTTCCCAGCATTCCAGAAAAAAAAAAAAGGCTATTTTGACTTGCTCTGAAAGAATCTACACCTAACTCACCATTCTGTCGTCTCTTTGTGCAAACAGATACATGTGCATATATATTATTTTTTTGGTTAACAAAAGCAAAACCAAGAAGAACCCCTCCCACCCCACCCCATCCCAGCATACTCACGGCTCCAAAGGGAATAGGCAAGGCGACAGTTTACTCTGCGATAAAGCTGCTTGTTGATGGGCCAGAGGAGCAGAGTGCATAGCTGAATGAAGTTAATGATCAGTCCACTGACAACAAAGACGAACCCAATGAGGAGGTGAACTATGAACTGGGTCTTCAGGAAGGCAATGAAGCCCATGATAACCACTCAGAAGCGTGTGCAAGGGCCGTCACTCAGAATAACTGTCCTGAAAGAGGAAAAACAACAAGGATGAAAGGAGTCACATGGAGAGTGGATTTACAGCTCTGAGGAAGGACAAAGCAAAAGCCCTGAAACAGTCCAGGTTCATTCATCAAGAGGAAGCCCAACCCAATAAACACTATGCTCTTCCAAGCCTGCCTCACGCAGGTCTTCCCATGAAGAACTGGTGAAGGTTTGATTCCCTGCCCAAAATAGAAAGGAATCATTATTTACCATTTACAGCCCACCAGGAAGATTACTGTTTGCTGAAGAGACTAATCTCACACCTCTCTTCAAACAAATACCACATAATTGGGAGTTAATGCTGGGAGGAATACAGAGCCCTGTACTCACAGTGAGCACCAGAGCCCTAATGGGCAAACAGGGGCTGTATCTTTAGAGATTTTGTCCTGAACTGCAACAGGAGCCTCACCCTGCAAAAAGCAGGGCTGGTCACACACAGCATGAATCTGGCAAGCACTAAGGCATGGAAATGGAAATCAGGTATTCCCACATTCAAACCCATGCTGGAGCAGGTTTAGTAACTTCTCACTTTGTCAAGCCACAGTTCTGTGATCAAATATACCAGTTAGTGTGGGGTAAAATTTGTAAAATGATAAACAAGCCTTAGGCTACATAGCAATACAAACTTGATCAGGAAAGAGCATTGGTGTAGAATCTTGATTCCACTGAATTAGCCAGGGCACTTAGCTCTGAGCATGTGCCACATTTATACCAGCTGCAGAAAGACTGGCAAAGTCTGAACCAGCAGAATGCCACAGGAGCTTAGCAAGCCTGATCCACTACAAATCCTGTCAGCATTTACCAATCCACCAAACTGAGTTTACTGCAAACCCCATATTATCCAGGACTGCCCTGTTTGACCTGCTGGGTACTGGAAGCTCTGCAAAGCCAGCCAGGCTTCCAAAGCACAGCCTCAAGGTCTCACCCAAAAAAAAAAAAATGAAAGCTTGACCCTGATTTTCTGCCACAGCTTGCTGATGGTTTTCATGCTCAGCTTTTACAAGTGTGGCAAATGACTGGGTCAAGCAGTAGATGGTAACAAATACCTTTGACAAACCAGGTGTCCCAAGGTGATGTGGACCCACTGTCCAAAAATAAAGTCTCTGCCAGCTGTGAGGAATCAAATAATTTTCACTCACCACCTGCTTACAGTGCACTGCTATTTCTAAAACTCTACAGCAATTTTATTGTGAAAGCTTGTTTTCTATCCTCTCTTCTACCAATCAGGTACAGCCTTTCAAGGCAGAGTGTCTAGTTTTTGCACAATTAACATCCATTTGCATCATTAGTAACCTACACACTTCAGAAGCACATTAGAGAGGCAAGAAGAAAAGTCTGGTTGAACACAGCCAGTATTGTGCCTACCACAGAAAGCAAAGCAAAGCAAGATGAATAGTATTGGAGCTCATGATAAATAATCTAAATTCTCCCAGTGTTTTCCTGTAAGAAAGAAAGAAGCATTTCTTCCATTAACAAATTACTTTAAGAACAGCTGTTGGGAAGCAGAGACTTCTGTTCAAAAAGGAACAAGTGGAGCCCTCCTAAAGCTGCAGTTGTCTCACACAGCCAAAACACCACACCAGTGTTCACACATTGCCATGTGGGAGGCAGCCCTGGCATCCAGTAACTCCCTAGCACTGGGCTTGTTTGTCTTTTCCACTGGCATGCTCTAATAAATACTGCCAGACATTAAACACCAAGTTCTTCACTTCCAAGGCCAGAGTCATTCTCTTCATCTGGTGTATCTCAAAAAGCCAGTTCAAACAAACAAGAACAATTCCTTCCACACCCTCCAGCTAGTTCTTGAGTTCTTGCTTGCTCTTTGCAGAGCTCAGTGCAAGCAGCTTTGCTGTGTCCAGTGTTAAACCATTTAAAGGCTGAACTTGAGGATCCTGGAAGCTCTTCCAACATGATTCTATCTGTGACAGTCATTAGAGCAGCACTTACAGCCTTTTGCTGCACAGCTCGGCCCCTCTCAGACAGGGGCACAAAGCACACACAAATAGCACAAGGAGAAATGGCAATGTCAGGGACTATCTATCCCCAAATAAACTGGTTTGGCTCCACTTCCACAGCCTCTTGGCTTTGAGCAGAGTCTGTGGCACTCTGGTACGTGCCTCTTACATTGAGGACATTGCTGTTTTACAGACCCCAAAGGACACATCCCTCCTTGCATTGCAGCAAGATGGTTTCTCCAGCTTTGTTAGACATGGAAAACAGGATTTATCACTCTTGCACCAGCATCCTGCTCTACTTGTTGGGCACCATAGAAACATTAAGGTTGGAAAAGCCCTCCAGGATCACCGAGTCCAATCTTTGACCAACCAGTACTTCGTCAACTAAACCACAGCCCTAAATCTCATATCCAGTCACTTCTTGAGCACCTCCAGGAATAGTAACTCCACCATTTCTCCAGGCAGTTTCAATGCTTAATAACACCTTCCATGAAGAAATTCCTCCTGATGTCCAGTCTGAGCCTTCCTGGCACAGCTTGATACCTCTTCCTCTCATCCTGCTGTCTGATCCTTCAAATATCACTGCCAGTCTCTGTTTTCACAATCCCTCAAGTGACTGTATTTGACTTTTCAGATAATCAGACGTTAACCTTAATCCAGGAATTCTTTAGTTTTCTGCATCCCTGCCCATGAAATACAGGAGGCAATTTAGGGACAGGGCAACAGGCAAAAGGTGGTCATCAGCAGCTGTTGTGTTCTATCCCATGGTCAGGGTTGGGGGGAGGATGGGGAAATCAATATTTACTGAAATGAGGAAAAGCACCACTTCAGCACTTGACATATGTATTAAAGATCAGCTCAGTGAAGTATCTAGGAAGTAAACATCTGCCCCAATCTAAGACAGCAAGTCTCAGCACTACTATTTTTTCTTTTTTTTAAAAAAAAAAAACCTACCCATAGGTTTTCCCCCTACCTTGCATTTTTAAAGGCCTGCTGGTAAAATACTATTTTTGCCCTTATTTTCCTAAAACACTGTAACTTCCCAGTATTGACCTTTTGCCACAAAACCTTCATTTCCTCCTGTATAGTCACACTGAGAACTGTGGGGAATTTCAGTACTCTTCCTGCTTTCACAGGATCAGAGAATGGTTTGGGTTGGAAGAAGCATTAAATATCACCTACATGGGCAGGGACCTCCCACTAGACCAGGTTGCTCAGAACCCCATCCAGCCTGGTCTTGATCTTTATCTGCTCTGATGAAAAAGTTCCTAAATGCTTTGCATCCTTCAGGGCTCTCTCCCTTATTTCTATGCCTCTCAAGAAAAGGACAAGGAGACAAATGTCTTGGTGTGGTGGGCTACCCCTGGCTGGAGGACTGGTGCTCACCAAGGCTGCTCTGTCATTTCCCTCCTCACCTGGACAGGGAAAACATGAAGAAAGGCTTAAGGGTGAAGCTAAGGACAGGGAGATATCACTCACCAATTACTGTCATGGAACAGACTCGATGTGGGGAAATCAGCTCAATTTATTACCAATCAAAGCAGAGTGTGGTAATGAGAAATAACACCAGATCTTAAAACACTTTCTCCCAACCCCTTCCTTTTTTGTTGGGCTCAACTTCCTGATTTTCTGTATTTCCTCCTGCCCAGCAGTGTATGGGGACAGGGAATGGGGCTGTGGTCAGTCCACAACTCATCCCTGCTCCTTCTTCCTCAGAGAGAGAATTTCTCACACACTTCCCATGTTCCAGAGTGGAGTCCCTCCCACAGGAGACATTCCTCCATGAACTTCTCCAGTATGAGGTCTTCACCATCTGCTCCAGCCTGGTTCCTTTCCATGGGGTGCAATCCTTCAGGAGCAGCCTCTCCAGAGTGGGTCCCTAGCAAGGTCACAAGTCCTGCCAGCAAACCTGTTCCAGCCTGGGCTTCCCACAGGGTCCCAGCCTTCTTCAGGCTCTGGTGGGGGCTGCTCCAAGGGCTGCAGGTGGATCTCTGCATCCCCACGGATCTCCATGGGCTGCAGGACAATCTCTGCTCCAGTGCAGGAGCACCTCCTACCCCACTGACCTTGGAATCTCCTGGGCTTCTCCCACATCTTCACACTCCTCTCTCTGGCTACAATTGCTGCTGGGGAGTTCTTTCCCACCTTCCTTCTTCAGCACAGCATCCCAGAGGTGGTACCACCACCTCTGATGGGCTCAGCCTTGGCTAGTGGATGTGTCTTGGACTCCAGGACAGAGCTGTGTCCTGAAGCCCCATGTGTACATGGATTCTCTGGTTTCCAAAAGATCCCACATGCCTCTTAACAGAAGTCAGAATATAACTGTTCTCATTTACCCAGCTTTCTACATTCATGGAAGTCCTAATGATCAAACCTCCTGGAGACTTCTACCTCTGCCAAATGTCATTAGAATGTGCCACCAAATTCAAAGCCATTAGAAGGAAGAATGACAGAAGTGACTGCATCAGCCCCATTTCATTAAGAAGTCAGGTTAAAAAAACCCCAAGTGTACAAACATGCACATTGCAGCATTTCATGACACATAGCTATTTATAAACTCAAAATTAAAAATTAAGCCACTAATCATTCTATAAGACAGTATATTCATTTTGAGCTCCAGATTTTAATTAATTTCTTGCTGTCACGTGTGCGCAATCCCTCTGAAGTTCATAATGTTTGCATGAATATGAGCATGAAATTAGAAACTGTTCCACTGATCCTAATATTCCAGCCCAGTGAGAATTAATGTGCTTGATAACAACAAAAACTGTGGCAGGCAGTATTTGCATCTTAGACCTTTGCCTTCAGTTTCTTTAAACGTGTTTTTGCTGTCTCTGCTGTGCAGTATTTACCTCTCTCCATGAAACCAATTACAAACATCTTTTGCCCTGAACATCTTGCCCTTTCCCTGAAATCTGGTATTTTACCTACTTTTACTATTTGAGAAATGAGTGAAACTTTTAGATCACTGAATTTTACCTTTCACCACCACATTTTAAAAAACTCTGTTTTTCAGGTGAAGCTTTCTAAGCCTCCTTGATGTCTATATAAACTTGGCAAACCCTGCCTGTGAGGAAGGGTTAATGATGTTGCAAGTCAGAAGTAGTAGATAAAAGGCATTTAGTTGACCATCAAGTGCTTCCTGATGATTTTTCAGAATTCTACAAATGCTGCTTATCGAAAACACACAAGGAAAGTAAAACCTGTTTTTTATTCAAAGTGAGGTCTACCTATTGCATGAGCTGCTTCATGAGTATGGGGACAGATAAAAGCAGCAGAAACCAGGAGCTCAAGAAAATGGCTTTTTCTCAGTATATTTTCTACCCTTCCAACCTTTCTCATGACCCAACTTGGGACTATTTCTCTTTCAAGAGCATGAAAATCACCAGCCTAAGTGTCTGTTCCCTCACTTCTTCTGAGACCAGAAAACCCAAGAATACTCAGCAGCTACCCAAGAGTCAGGGCAGAGATATGAGGGAAAGCTTCCAATGGCCCTGCATATACCTCTTTGTCAGATAAACAGAAGTACAGATCCCAAACTGGTTATTTTAGAATCCTCCAGAAATACCACATAGCCACAGGAGTAGCAGGATATTTTCCTGGACGTTTCTGGGACATTCCACAAAAAAATATGTTGATCATCTTATGATCAATGCTTAGAAGTAATCAGTTGCTGCTAAGAAATAATTTTTCCTTGCAAATTTTTTTTTCCTTTCACTTCTAGCTGAAAGATGAAAGTGCAGTGGCTATCCAGCTTTTAAAAGCTAAATGATATATTTACAGTAAACAAGTCTGATAACAGGAAAATATGCAGGAAGACAAGAGGTTGTTGATGGACTCCCACTTCCTGCACTGTACCACATCTCTTTCTGGGATGAGGAATTTGGGAGCCTGACCCCTGTGATGCCAAAGCCACACAAAATCAATGGAGAGAGTCTTTTCCCAGGGCTTTGCCCCAGACTTTAAAAAATCATCCCAGGACTCCTGCCCACTCTGCCATGGCACCACCAAAAGCCATCTCCACTCATTTATTTTAGAGCCACCACTGGCAACCACAGGTGTCTAAGTAGGCTGGAAAACAGAGCTTAGATCAACAGCAGTGAGTCAGAGAGAATAAGCAAATAAGCAAATAAGGTAGAACAACAGTTTTGGTATCCATTTGAACAGTCTGTACCAGGGATTCTCCAGATAAGCTGTAAAAATAGACAGCCACTCAATTGCATCCCACACAGCATTACAAACTGTCTACTACAGACCCAGCCTTTGAAACCTAAGCATGACAGAAAGATTATCTTAGTTTCTCACTCCATATAGGTCTAATTTCCCTGAACATGCCTCAGTGAGATGCAAGGCTGATTCAGAGTTCATTAAAAATCCTGCTTGTCATGAATTTTTAAAATTGAAGGGTATGGAAAAGAATTTTAAGCTAAACTGATGTCACAGAGATTTAAGTTTGTTTTTGATTTTTAAGAACTAGGAATAAGATCTCAAAAAGAAAAAATGGTACCATCATGAAATCAGATGAAAACTCATTCCTTGAAATGTTGTCCATCTTGGCCTTGAAACAGCAGCACAGCCAATTTCCAGAAAAGATCAAGAGTGAAAGAATATCACCACTATCTGTCTGAAATCCATTCCTTACCTTGGGCTTGAGCTAAAGGCATTCAAGCCACAGAAATTTTTACTCATGTCAATAGGTTTGGCTTAGTATCTGTAGAGATTTTTGACAAGGCTATTTCCATTGCCTTTGATTTGACTCATCATCTTAATGAAATGCCAATACTTTAAGGTTAAAAACAAAGAAAGAAAAAAAGCTGTGCACATGGCTCTGACATCCATGATCATTTCACAAGCGTATAGAACTAGACTTGCTGAGAACTTTTTACATTTCCTTCTTATCTTCAAGATACAGGTTGCTTTAAGAAAGAAATACCAAGACAACCAGTTGTTTAACTTGCATTTTGTAGTGAGAAGACCACAGAATATAATAACAAAGTAAAGAAAAGCATTCAAACAATTCAGTGCAACCAGAAGGGAAAAAAACAGCTCTCAGTACTACACATCACTACATCTGGGGGGCAGATTTCCCTCTTCCCTGCCTTAAATGCAATGTTAGGGACATGACTGAGCCTCCCCAACAGCTGCAAAGGGCACTGTGCTTATGCTACCACTAGGGATTAAATTATATTTTTTCTAACTTGTTGCTATACAATATTACAGCTGAAAACTCCAGCAATATTAAAATGGCTGTTTTCCAAATTTAGTTTCAACCATTTCTGTGTATCACACTTAGCACAAAAAAAGAGAGAGCAAGTGTGTACAAATTCAATTTCTCCTCAGCATACACCCTCAGTTAACATTGCCTCTATTTGAACAAATGTATTGGATAACCAAAATGAACCCTGACTTGCTTAGAAATCTGCTGGCTGCAAGACAGCCCCCACAAGGAAGCAGAACTCTTTGCAGAATTCCTCTGACTGCGAGCACCTCTTTATTGACAAAGAAAATAATGATATTTTCATTGGGATTTTCTGTTCTCAGCAGGGAAGCTAGAGAGATTTGTCACGAGTTCCCTGGGTAAAACCAGCTCAGACAACTTTGATGTCATGGCAGAGTCTCACCAAACCAGGCTGACATCACTTTTCCCACAAAACATCCTCCTATACTCACAAGACATCACAGGGTTCTGCACTGAGCTTTCCAGGGAAGGCACCTCACAACTTCAACACTTGGTTGTGCACCAAACTTGTTTTTATTTCAGGAAGACAATCACTGTGTTATGCTTTAATAAACTTACAATAGCTTCTATTAGAGTATGTCACTTACAACTGCTTGGTGTTTGTGTGCTGCTTCTCCCCTGGATACACACATTTGTCATCCCTCAGTCTGCAGTCTCACACTTCTGTTGTACTATGAGCAATGCAAAATTAATTTTTCTTAGGACTAGAATTACAAAACCTTAATTGTGTATTAAATTTAGATTAGATAATAATTGCAAATTTGTTAAGTTTGCCTCATTTCCCACAGGTTCAGATGGGTTTTGTGGATATGTGCATATTACAGATACTCATGAGAGCTCTTGTAGAACCCAGCCTTAATAAACCTCATCCCAAACTTGAATTATTACTAATCACCAAGGTTTACCCAGCTGCAAGCATTTGAGCTGAAGTTTTCTTTTACCTGCTTGCTATCAGGAGGAAAAATAAACACCCTGTAATTTTTGTTGCTCTGCAAAGCACACAATCACATAATTAGCCTTATTTTGAAAACCAAAATCGGGAAGACACAGATTACTCCTGGTTTCATCTTTAGTGGAAGGCACAGAGACATGAGCCATTGACCCAGGGCAAAGGGGATCCATACTCCCACCAGCACAGCAAGACACAGCAGGATGGAGCAGCAGAAGATAAGCAAGACTGCAATTTCAAAGAAAAAAGGGTTAAAACCAAGGGAAAATACCAGCCCACTGCAAGACATTTACACTGAAACGCACGAGCTCGAACACTGTCACATTCTGTATATTTTAAGAAATAAATAGGAACAATTATTCAGCTTTGCAAATTCCTCCTGGCTCCAGACAGACAGCTAAGTGTGACTCACTCAGAAATGGTTGTCAAACATCTTCTGCCAGTCTTGTTCCTTCTCTTGGGAACTTTTAAACTTCTCCCTGGCCTTTTTTGTTTGCTTGGTGGCAGCTACTCTCCCCACTTTGCCACTCTGGATAAAATTCCCTCAGGAGAGAAGCAGGATGCTAATCCTTGCTAGCTCCTCAGTTCCCTATTCTTTCCCTTGTGTCATACTCTCCTCTTTTTCTTTTTTTTTTTTTTTTAAGAGCTTCCCAGCACTGTGCAAGAGTCCTGCTTTGTGCCACAAGTGGACTTAAGCCCACTCCATCACTGGCACTGCCTGCCCACCTGGTGCCCAGTTTGTGTGCCAACCCCAAGTTCTGAAAAACTATCAAGTTTCCAGCTTGCTTTGAGAGCAAAAGCAGGCTGGGAGAAGCTCTTGGAGAACTCAGCACACTCCAGCAGGTCTAGCAGGTCCAGCAGGTCCACTGCAGTTCTTTAAAGGACAGGAAAATATTTTCAGTCCTGGTAATGGCTCCCTGGAATCTCACCCCAAGGGAAATGGCAAATTGTCCTGCCTGATTTAGAATTGGGCAGCACTGGGATGCTCCTGCTCTTGAACACTCCCTTTCTTTCCCCAGACAGGTTCAGTCACCAGTGACAAATAAGAAAGGACACCACAGAATCAGAGGATGGTTTGGGCTGGAAGGGACTTTGAAACTCATCCCATTCCACCCCCAGCCATGGGCAGGGACACCTTCCACTATCCCAGGTTGCTCAGAGCCCCACCCAACCTGGCCTTAAACACTTACAGGGATGGGACATTCACATATTCTCTGGGCACCCTGTGCCAGGGTCTCCCCACCCTCACAGGGAAGGATTTCTTCCTAACATCTAATCTAACCCTACTCTCTTCCAATTTGAAGTCATCCCCCATGTTCTGTCACTTCAGTTCTTCTGTGGCTTCCGTGCAGACCTCTTCAGATCCTGCAAACTGTTCTGAGCTCTCCACACAACCTACTCTTCTCTAGGCTGAACAGCCCCAACTCTGTCATCCTGCCTCCATAAGGGACCTGCTCCAGTCCCTCTATGAACTTTATGGCCTCCCCTGGACTCACCCCAACAGTTCCATGTCCTCCTTATGCTGGGGCACAAGAACTGTACACAGTATTCCAGTTGAAAATCTTGACTGGAGAAGCAAGCAGAGCACCTTTGGCAAACACAGTGCACCACTTTAACCCTGTACCCAAAGGGAGGGATGCCTGGGAGAGGCAGGAGCCAGCTGGAGCTCCCTGCACAGCCCAGCAGCAGCTCACACATCATTTAATGCTGCACTTGCAGTGAACAAAATCACCACCAGCACCACAAGACATTTAAACAGTTTTGAATGCTCATCGTGAAAAATAAGCCAACAAATCTCCAATAACCACAGGGTTCTGCGTGCTTCCAACTCTTGTCATACCCAAGGCATGGGGAACCCTTTCCTTAATGACAACACATAGCTTTGGGATGTTGCAGATTTAAAACACGTCCCCAGAGGGACCTGCTGATGTTCCACTTGCTCATGTTGCTTGTGCTCTCTGCAGCTAAGCCATGACTGACCAGTTTGTGTTCTGACATGGCTTTAAGGTTTAGGGAGCTGTGGGTGAGGGAGCAGGAAGCAATGTATCTCCCTGGAAGGAGTAGGATGCAGGGGATGATCAATTTTAGCCATGTTTAATGCCCACAGTGTGGGTACTCTGGAGGTCTTACAGATTCAGTAGGCAGCACTGTACTGACACACCAAAGAATGCCTCTCAGCCAAAGGCAGGTGTCACTATTAGGGCAGAAATCCCTGGATTTGAAAATGTTTCTCAAATATACCAAATATACAAAATACAAATACAATATACAAAAACATGCTGAGGTCCAGCAATTTCCAGAACAGGAATTGTAGGCCTGAAGGAACTTCATTTTAACCCAGTAGTTATGTTGGTATTTGGTAAGAAATGATCTGTAGAAAATCAGTATTGTAATCAGAGAAAGGACAGGAAGTGGAAACCAGGAGAGCACGGATCTCATGGTGAAAAGTAATGCCACAAGGCTGGGCTGGCCATAATCAATGCTTTTCTCAAATCAACTCATTATTTTTTCCATCCCCCTGCAGTCTGAACACCCATGTAAGTGCTCCACTGTATCAGCAATCCCACAAATCTGTGATGAAATTTGCATTTGGACAGAAGCACTAATGTTTCTTTTTTTACAGGCAATGTGGCAAGAGCATCAAATCTCTTCCCTCCCCACACAAGTGACTGCTGCCAGTTGAATTCTTCCTGTTAAGTCAATGCATACATTAACCAATACAGAGTAGTAAGAAAGTTAAGATGAACATTTTAGACATACTCTTGCAAAAAGCACAGACAAAAGGAAGCAATTCTTCCCAGTTCTTCCCAGTCTGGAAAAGACTCCTGCCCCGCGCTTAACTTCTCAAAAGTTAAAAATGTGACACATACATGGTTTCTCCACTTTTGTTCCCCATGCAGGTCACTGTTATTTCTGCACAAACACCTTGAATATTGTGAAACCCTGACCAGGCTGGGTGCTGACACAACTCCCATGGCCAGGTGGAGCTGCAGTCTCCCCCTCCACTTGACATGAAGGTGGGCAAAACCAACAATAAAGTACATACCGTGACTCAAAAATACAACCCAGGATTTTAGAATGACTGAAAAAACAAAACACAACACACCAGACACTAAAAATGTGAAACAAACTCTGCTTAAAATAATGAAAGAGGACTGAGACCAAAACTTACAAACGTGAAATTTCACAGAAATAATTGGAGTTGTAAGTTAGCTCTATGAGTTCTTCTCACATAGCTGAAAAATAGGCATTTTTTGATTTTGAAGAACTGAGAACTTTTGCACAACCTGACTGGAAATCGTGTCAAGATTTAACCACCAGGAAATCACATTCTGCATCTAGCAGCTCTATTATTTTCAGCCTTTCCCATGGAGCAAATGCTGATACCGACATTTTTCCCCTCAAATGTAAGAATTTTCCATTTCTCTTGCAAAGAAAACCTTTTTGCCTTAATTACTTCTGCTTTTGATAGAGCTAGCAGGTGTAGTGAGTATTTTCTTCATTTCAACTAGTTCATTCAAAGTTGAAAACCCAACTGGGATTTGAAAAAAAAAAAAATAAGAGCCTCTTGCAATGTCTGAATAAAAAGCAGGTGGGAGAAAATGAGGTCTCTGAATTTTAAAGCAGCCAGACTTTCCTTGGCACTTATGTCTTGTTTTCTCCCTTACATTCTGACTGTGGCTGCTCTTTAGTGAGAAGAATAATACCCAGAGTAGATTTTCATAGTAATTCACTATCTTTCCAAAGCCTTTCATTCTTTCTGAACTTATTAAGATGGATAGTTTGACTTCATGGATGAAAATGTATTTTTATGAATACAAAAACCTGAAGCTACCACAATTACAACTAGCACCATAAAACAGGATTTAGTCAGATTTATGTCTAGACTCTAACAGTGACACTCTTTAAACATTAATTGAACATGGTGGGGAAAATACTAAAAAATAGTCCAAGAGTATGCTTAGGTAATATGTCATTCCCTTGACTCCTAATTTCTAACTTGAGATTAACACCTACCTGCCTTGTATCTGGTAATTAAACCTCTTATTAGGTCCCAAATTCTGAGGTTTAATCAGGTAAAAAGAGTTTTCTTTGCTATTAAAAATGACACACTGAAACCAAACCAACCAAACCAGGCTGAAATACAAATATTTTGGGGAAGAAACTTCAGCATTTCTGTATTTCTACACATGGATTTTCAATTTGAGAGTAGATTTGCTGAAGTGCCCTTTCCTGAGTCACCTGCTCTGCTTTGTACAACTCCCAGGCTGCAAAACATTTCAGAGTTTCTCCATCCTCGTTGAAGACAAAGTTTCACTGACAGCAAATGACCAGAGCAGAGCTAGGGAGCAACCAGATGAACTGGAATGTAATAAATTAATTAGACAGTAAATGATACTGGATTTTTTCCCAGGATGCCCCAATAAACTTTTTAACACCACAAAGCTAATATAATGGGTTTAAAGAAGTTAAATATTATATAGAAAAGCACCTTTTAGAAAATGTTGCCTGTGTCCAGATGAGTGTATGGTTTCCCCCCAAAAACCAGAGTGCATAGCTCCAGATGTGCCCTGGAGTCAATCCCCTGGATGGAGGAACAATTTCCAAAGCGACCCTCACAACTGCTAAACAGAAAACCTGACCTGTAGGGCTGCCACTACTGATATCAACAGTAAATTAAATCCAAGGAGTGCACAGGGACAGCCAAACCTCCTGCAAAACAGCAGCTTCCACACACCCCTGTGGAGCAAGGGGCCCAAACCTGGTTCACAATTGCTCAGGTAGAAGAGAAAGGGGAAGATAAATGAACATAGCTTAAGAGCTGAGAAACTGAGGGGGAGTAGAGACCATGCTCCCCCCTGAATCCACAACAGGAGCAAATCTTCCATCCATCACTCTCCACCTCCATGCCAGAATATTTAGCATGTTATTTCCCTCCTCACACTGCATGCCACTACAGAAGTTATTTATACGTTAGAAGAAACCCTCCTGACTTTATTTTTCCCCCTACTTGCTGAATCCACAAAGTAAAATGACAATCTGGTGTCCTGACATCAATCTGATGCTAGCTACTATCATGCTACAGGGACGTGGTATTATATTAATAACCATAACCACTAAAACACTTGGATCTAGTCAGACAAGATAAGCTTACTAATCACCAGAAAAAACCCTCTGACCTGGGCTATTTGTTTCCCAGTCCACTGAGCACAGAAGGAAGCTGCATTCATCCACAAACACCCCACCCTGGTGCAGCTCTGCCCTGTTCATCAGCTTCCTTCCACCAAACCTGCTCCCACTGGATGAGAAAAGCAATCACCAGCTAATCCAAAAACTTCCCAGACGTATCAAGAGGGTAGTAAACCTAAAATATCCTTGCTTCATCTCCTTCTCCACGTAAACATCTATTTTCAGAATTGTAGCTTCTATTATTGATCTCTCGAGAACAAATTATTTGTTTTTAATTCTCCCCTCACCATGGCAATATGTGCACCAAAGTAGAAAGATGGTCTATTTAGTGAAGTGCATTTGATGCCATTTCTGAACTCATGATACAAAACAGTATCTTAATGCTTCGCAAGTTTTGTTTCTACAGTAATTCCACAAGAACTCAAGTACCCATTATTTTTCCTGATATCACAAGCCACATCCCCAGTCATGTTTTCTGCTAAAGAAGTTTTGAACGAGGCTGTTATATTTTAAGAACATTTTATTCCTGACATCTCATACCATCATTTCTAGTTGGGTTTCTCCCTCTCCTCTGTCTTAATGTATTCATTTTTGTCATCCTACCTGCTCCCTCCTATGTACACAGTTGGTCTCCTCAGTCCTTCCCTGGATGACAGTTCCTACAAGCACTTTATGATCTTTGCTATACATATCAAAGTTTTGCTTTCACCTTCTGGTTTTATAAATGTACCGGACTGTGTGAAAGCAAAAAGAATGTATGACAGGGATCTGAAGGAAAGCATCTCCAAAAAATTACAGATGAATACATATTTCAAACTATAGGATAAACAGGAGAAGGGAAGTGACTCCAGCTGCTGAGAGCATCTGTTTCCCTGGCACACTCCTACTGCAGGATAAGAAATCAGCACTTCACACACACGAGGCCAAACCATGGACACCTGCACTGGTTTGAGTCTCTCCAGACAAAGAAAGGGCCACCAAAAAATAAAAAACCCACAGGCTTCTTCCATGTTTACTTCAGTTCCAAATTCTACCAAACATCAGATGTTTGCATTTTCATATGGCCTGTCCCAAGCAGCCACCTCTGGAAAAAGGTGGTTTTCATCATTCACTTTTGGGCATAGACTAGTAAGATCCTCTTGAAAGATGACACCAATTTATATTACTGCCAGCTGTGTTAACAACACAGGAACATTGGTTCAGCACTGCAACAAGCTGAGTGCAAAGAGGCTGAGGAAATGCCATCCTTGGACATTTTCAAAACCCACCTGGACGAAGCCCTGAGCAAACCAACCTATTTCTGAAATAAGCTTGGCTGAAAGCTAACTCGTACTCAAATCACACCCACCCAACTACATTCTATATTCTACTATATTCTATTTTTAATGACAAGCCCACAATGACAATCTCCATAGAGAAAAAGATGCTGAGATCTCTCATTTGATCATGTGAAGCCATCCTGAGACCTCTCCTTGAAGTGTCATCAATGGATTATACAGAAAGGCAGGCATTGCACATGAAGCAATAATAATAATTAAATCCAAACTGCCTGAGTTTTCACTCCACTTCCCAGGAGGTTTTTGCAGCCTGCAATGAGCTTTACATTGTCACTGCTACCCTTACAAGCATTTCATCCCTCCTTTAGAATTAATCACATCCCAGCTGCAGCACAGACACACCCTTACCAGGTAACTCAGCCACAGATTAATTTTTAAAACCCTACCAGCTAAATCTAAGATGTGATTTCAAACACATTCATCCTCCTTACGACAGACCTATGTTTAAGTATTACTTACAACATCTGTTTCCCTCCTCTTAATCTCTTTGCTGGCATTGAAATGATGGGTCTCTCTCACAGTGTCTTCCAGATTGCAGAGTACTAAATCACATCTCTCTCACATCACAGTCTGACATCATTTGTTTGCAAAGGCCAACCAAATCAGCCATGGGGGAGCAAGTGCCTGGGGAACTGTGCTGCTGCACATCCTCAGTGGAATGGGAACTGCTGCCTCTCTGGACCAGAGGTCTGTGGCAGAGCAACCACAGCACGGAGCAGGATCAGCCAGGTCCCCAGGGTCAGCTTGGTTTGTGTTCAAAAGGAAAAAACAGCCTGTGCAGTGTCGACAGCTGCTCTTCCAGCCTTTCCTCCAGCCTTCAATATCTCATGTTTTATCTAACCTCCAAATCAGACCCATATATAGGAATCTCTGTTTAGTTCCTGGATAACAATTGCTCTGGTTGCAGAGAAGAGCTTAAGTAGCTTAGAGAGCTGCCTGCCAGAGAAAGGAATTTAGCATGTAGTTCCAAAAGCTTGGCTCTTTCTGAACTTGGATTTTAGTGTTGACAGTGCTCACATCCATGTAGAGGCATGAGTAGCAAAGAACATCCAACTTTGTTGTGAGAGGCTCTTAGCATCCCCTTTCTCCTCTCCCTGGCTACTTCCATGAAACTTGTAGTATTCCAGTTATTTTGGATACACCCTCATAGACACTCACCAGCCAGCCAAGTGTGTCTGGAAATTCCTCCATGACCTCAAAACATATCACTGAGAGACAGATAAGTGTATTTCAACAGGACAACACTAACTTTTATTTCCATAGCAAAGCAGGCTGAAAAATCTGCCAAGCTTAACCTCTTCAGCTCATCACATTTAAAGACACAGCAATGCTATGTTATCTCAGAAAAGTTCACAGTTTAGGCATGTGGGCACGGTCACAAAATTCTTTGGGTAACAAGCTTTTAGATAGTTGAGGTTTCCATATTTTCTACAAGCAGCAGCCACAGCACAGAAACAACCCCCCTGAAATGCACATTGAGAACGCTGCTCAAAGCTCCAGCTTCTCTGCAAAGTCCTGATTTAGATGAACACTCTATGCTCCTCAAATTGCGTGGTTTGGTGCTACGGAAGACACAGGCTGTTTTAATCTCCAGGCACTTATCTCAGAGACAACGACTCAGTCAATGTAGGACACCCATCATCTCAGTGCTTCTCTTTAAGCTGCCTAAATAAAGCAGCAGAGCACACTGGCTTTTACACAAACACAGTGACATTTCAAGCACAGGCCACTAGATTATGGGCATATTATCCACAGATGACAGATAACACAAACCCACCCCTAACGTGACAGGAACAGGGCTCAGTGTTCACATTTCACCAGTTTAGGGTTCACACTGCACTTTCCAGAGCACCAAACTATTCCCATGGCCAGGGGCTTCCCATGGACACAACCTGTCCTCATTGTCTGTCAATCACCCCCCCAGCACACAGAAATTAGGAACCTCCAGGCTGTTGTGGCTGAAATAACAAACAAGCCAAAAACACCATTATGGGAATTGCTAATAAAATCCAAGATGAACTGCTAATAAGATCCAAGATAGACATCATTAGAGATCATGTGCTAAACTGCTTCTTCAAACACTAGAAACAGAGCAAACCACCATTACAGTCAATAAATAAAAAAAAAAAAAACAAAAAACATACATGGGGCAGTGAAATTATGTAGTTCATTAAAACTAAGTCTAGCATAGGTCTCCTTTCTCAAAAAACATTAATCTATTGCAGCACAAAATACAACCGTAGACAAAATGTTGTGATCTGAATTATTTTGCTCTTAAGGTGCATTAATAAAATCAAAGCATTCATGGCAAGTTCAGGCATTTGGGCACATCACTCAAGCAACAAGATAACTCTAGGAATGAGCTAAAATCACTGTGTCAAATTACCTTCACTTCTAATACAAAGTACACCAATTAATCACACTAAATACATTTTAGCACTCCAGGCTCCTTTGGTGGCCAGAAGCTGAAATAGAAGGCAGATTTGGCAGTAGGGGAAAAAGGAAAAAAAAAAAAAAAAAAAGGCATTTTGTTTCAAATATTTTGTAGCTTGGAAATAGTTAATTAAAACACACCCAAAAAGTGTAGAGGACTCTTATGAGTTTTTCCTATATATTATGTGATTACAAGCCTACACAGAGTGATAAATCCATTATTTATGGACTAAGAGGTCTCTTGATTGGTGAAAAAGGGCAATGCTTTTAGGGGCTCATGTTGTGAAGAGAATTTAACCAAACAAACTCTCTGAAGTAGCAACGACTGAGCAAAGAATAAAATGTGCTGTCTGATGCTCTTATAATTTCTGTGTACTTTGGTTCTGCCCTACTGGGGATTGCTGAATGTATCCTGTGAGGATTCACACCTGCTATCAGAACATGAGAGGAGACGTGCTGGGTAATGGGGGAACCCTCTGGGTTATTCCCTATACAGCTGCCTGAAACTTTGAGACTGTGGTGGTCCCTCACCCTTCCACCACTGCCTGAGCACCAGCCTTCCCATACCCCAGAAATGCACATTTAGCTTTTTCTGGGTTTTGGGGGTTTTTTTCCCCCCTTTTTTTTTTTTTTTTTTCCTCCTGGGGGGAAGTAGAAGGGACATGCTGATTACCAAGGCTTGGGATGATATTGCATCAGAAACACAGCAAAGGAGCCCCAGGTCTGGAGGGTGCCACAAATCCCAGGGCAGCAAAATCTTCACTTCCTCAGATGAATTCCTCAGAGAGGACAAACTGAATTTAGCCCATGAGGTGACCAAAATACAGCTGCTCCAGCAAGTTAATAAGGGTGCCTGCTCCAAACCAGGAGAAACAAAAGATCAGATGGAATTACAGAAGAAAAACAACCCCGAGTTAATCTCGCAATATGCAAAAGTCGATTCCCTGCTGAACTGGTGATCTCTGATTTTAATCACCCCAGCTCTGTCTGAGGATATTCTAAGGGAATTGCAGCAGCCACACTAACATATTTAAGAAGAAAAAGGAAATAATTAGTCTTTCTAGTTACTTCCTACAGGGCAGACTTACGTTAAAAATTAATGAACTAAAATATTTATCAAAGTCAGCTTCCTTCAAGCAACAATAAAGAGTTAAAAATACCCAAACCAACAAAGGCAAAAAAGCACTCTGAGCTACTGGCATTAAGTCTCATCTATATCTAATCAAGAGGTTTGAATAAGATCTCTTTTCACAAACAAGCAGGTGATGTAATTAATTTTCTCCTGAACCTTGAGGTTGTCGAAGAAGAGGATCTGACCTAATACCAGCTAATTCCTGCTGTGTGCAGAATTGTAATCTCTCCTGCAAACCAGATTTGACCTGGATTCAAGTCAAGAATTTTAAGAGTGAACAAAATAAGGGGAAGAAATGAATTCTGAGATATGTGTGCATGTTACGCTGTATGCACAATGCACACACATTTATATTTATATCAGTACAAAATCTAACTGCTGTCAGATGCACATACCACACCCCAATATTGAGGCATGAAGAATTAATGAAAAACTACACGGGGCTCATGTACTTACTACATGAACTTTCTTTTGTTAAAAATAGCATTTAGCAGGACAGCAATAGATGTCCTTAAGATCTAGATTTTCTGATTTTAACATTAAAACTGTAAAGTCACTTACACATGCCTATTTTCTTGCACATTTTGAGGACTACAGAGATTAGTAAACACATACACTTTAATTTGAGCTGCCACACTGCATAACTGAGAGTTTCCATATCTGCAGAGAATCACTTAAATGGATCACTTAAAAGCTTAAATGGAAATAAACTCATTAATATTACAAGTGTGTGCATACACACACACACAGAGGATCATAGGCTCCAGGCATAACTGCCTGGAGGAAATGCTGGGCAAAATAAAACCAAGATGATCCTACATAGATTTTAATTTCTTTTGTTTTTAAACATCTTATAAAACAAATAAATAAACCAGCAAACTCATGTGCCGTGCTGGAAACTTGTTCTCAGCAATGTCACACCCCTTGGAAAGTTCTCCAGGCACAGCCATATTAATTCCAACTCCAGCAAGCTTTTCCTTTTACAGCTGATGTGTATTTTTTCACTAAAACCTCTCAACAGATTGGGTTTCTAAAAGCTGCTGCTTGCTCCAAGACAAGGTTCTAAAAAGTTCCAAGGTTTCTTTTGGCTGAAAGTCTTGGATATTTGTGGGGACGCAGAGAAACAAGTCCAGCCCAGAAATGTAGGGCAGCCCTGCCTGGCTCCTACCCTTCCCAAACCCAGTCAGAACACCCAGGCACGTGTGGGCTCCTGGTTCTGCTGCTCCCAGCCACCTCCCTCCCATGCCCAGGGGTAGAATCTTCATTTTCACCTGCCTGAAATGTCCCTTTTCCGTGCTGAAAACGTACGTATCCCACAAGCACCCTAATACACGGTGAGCCTGTCAGCCTAATTTCCATGTTACGTGATGAGAGACAGCTGTGAGAACACTGAGAGCACAAAATAAGAGTGAAAGAGCTCTGTAAAGGCTTGCAGAAAAAAATGGAAATACACAGTCACCATCTTGCCCCAATGGCATCCTTAGCCACTATGCTCTCAGATGAATAAAAACACAAAAACTCAACAACAAAACCAAGTCCCGTAACAAGTAACAAGGATACCAGAGCAAGGTATCTACCCCAACCACACATTAGTAAGTACACATCAACCTTCCAGAGCCCTTTAAAAAGGACCACCACTCTCCAGCTCACCCCAAGGAAGAATTTTAAAGGACAAGCCACCACCAGCAGTCGCAGTCCAAAAATCCAACTTACCAATACAAGTAATAGGCTAAAGCCAGGAAAATCAGTGTAACGCAGATTCCAGCTAATAAGCAAAAACCTGACTGGTTTACCAACATCTTCCCAATTTGTTATTGGTTAATAAACAGACAAACAAACAAACAAAAAAAAAAAAAAAAGAAAGAAAAAAGATGAGAAGAAATAGAACAGCAAAAACGCACGATGTGAGTCTTGGCTAGGAAAGAGAATCAGTCTTGACAAGGAGGAGGGATTATGGTGACAAAAGCACATCGAGGTAAATCTGGAAGTGCTTCAGCTACTAAAACTGCCCTCTCAGCAGCCTGAAAAAACAGCTGGGTGCCCTCTCCACTACATGGCTCTGCAAGCCCCTGAACTCAAAAGTCCCCCTCACCTCAAGAATGAAGGCATGAATGGGGCACAAGTGCACTAATATTTAAAACAGGTAATACTGCTCAATAAATATTACAGTCAGGTGGTGTTGCTGACAAACCAAGCTTTTGCTCTAATCCAGTAAAGCTCCTTACAGGAAATTACCAGGCTACAATTGACCGGACTCGCTCCCGTGGTCGTGCGCGTGCTCGGCACGCCACTTGACTCGTTTTGTTTCTGCAGGATCTGACAAAAGATTTTAACAAAATCTAGATCTTAGCACAAAGGAGCCTCCCAATGCAGACCCAACAGATGACAATGGTGTTTTGTTAAAACTCACAAGCCTGGGGTTTTTGAGTTTTCTGTGCTTTCTGACACTGACCCCCAGGAGAACACTGCTTTTGACCTGAGGTCTTGAAGAAGGATTCCAAATTTGGGTGATAGAGTTGGAATCACTGGTGTGTAGTTTGAATAGAAGTGTGTGCTTTCACATGGTGAAGGGTTTTGAATTTGAAGGTTTTAGAATATAGGTATGGGACAAGATGGAGGATTTTGGGTGTTGTCTCTTTCTATCTTCTTCCTTCTCCATGGTTTCAGGCAGTAGTTTCTGGTTGGATAGTTGGAGCTGCACTGTGGGTCACAGGAGTTTGGTTATTGGGTCAAAAGTGTAAATAATATAGGTTCTTTATTGGACTGTTTAGCTTTAAAAGCCCTTATAGCTAGCTAGATTCAACTCCATTTTGCTCACTTTTAGCTGGTAGCTTGAAGTGTTGCAGAACTCTCTGTATTTTAGATAAGATTTAATAAACAACCAAGCCTGAACACGAGAAATTTGTCTCCTTCATGTTTTTAATCTTGACTTGGAGTGAAGACAGAAAAAAATGAAGACAAGTCACTAATTAGGTGGTGCAGTTACCCCATTAACAGTGTTTCCTCTCTCTTCTCCCTGCTCCAAAATCAGGGCTTTTGGAAGGCCTGAGCAGGCACAGTCCAGGAGTTTGGTTAACAAAAAGAAGATATTGGAGGCTGCAGAGGGAGAAGTGAGGTGGCAGCAGCTACACCCTGTGCAGGAACAAGCTGCTGATGGGGTGGGTGAAGCTCAAGAGTCCATCCAGATGCTCTGCACCATATTCTGGACAGTCTGGGTAAAGAGAGACTCGAGGGCACATCTGTACAGGGACACAGCTGTCAGAATGAAGAGAGATCCCCGTTTATCAACACAGCCCTCTATGAAGATGCAGCCTCGCCTGGTCAGAGTAAGGCCTCTAAAGAAACAAAATCCAAACAAAATCTAGCTTAAATAACAAAAATGAAATTTAAGTGGTAGTCACAGGCCCCTGACACTCCCATTTTTTGTCTAAACTTTAGCAATAGCACTGAAGAGAGCAAAGTCATGGTGCAAGCCTCTCCTAAAACCCTGGCTGCCCTGGAGGTACAGTCACATTAGAAGATTTCAATCAAGTTGAAAGAGGCAGCACAAAACCATTTAAGATGCAACAAGTAAGAATGTTTTTACATTCAAAGAAACAGGCAATGCTTGGAATTATTTGGCCAAAAAGGATAAAAAAAAAAAAAAATAAAAAGAAGGCAGTGAATTTAAAAGTTACAGACAAACAGGAACTTTCATCTGATTTAGCAGAGCTGGTGGCATAAGGATGTAAAAGCACACACAAATTAAATACAACATACTCCAGACAGCACACTGAGTAAGGGTCCAGTGGAAAACCAGGACAGAAGCACCACAATATTCATGAAATAAAGGAAAATTTCAGGTGCACTCCTTGCACCAAATCAATAGCTCCTCCTGCCTTCTTCTACCTGCACAAAGCCCAGGTTTTGCAACCTCACCAATAGCTCAACCACATTTCTCAAGCAACTCCAACATAAAAGTCTTACTATCATCTACATTTTTGTCAGTGAAGGACATAGCTTGCAACTAAATTCCTTGCTTAGGAATAATCAGTTTTTGTGGGCTCCAAAGGAATTTTTGCTGATTGTGTTCCCTGAACTCAGTTTGAGACTGCTTACACTGCTTCTGTTCTCAACTGCAGAAATAAGTTTATATTAAATAACATCAAAATAAACCCCAAAGCCCAAGAGACCAACACACAACCAGTTCAAAGATGACAGGAGGGTTTCAGACATGCAGAGTCACTAAACTGGCACTTGCAGTGTTTTCATAGGTGAAGCTCAATCACCAGTTTCCAGGACTGCTGATCAATACCTTTCCAATGCACAACACTCATTACAGAAAATGCACGTAATGGATTATGACTGGGCAAAGGACAGCACTGTGATTTTTTAAATGAAAACAAAACCCAAAGTAACAATTATCAAGAGACCTTATTTGGAAAAAAAATAATTACAATATTGGAATAATTGCCTATATTTGGAACAAGGCTTACTTGGTATTTCTATTATAAAAGCTATTCTAAAATTATAGCGCTGGTATTCAAACAGCAATTCTATAATACCAGCCCTTACATAACAAACAGAAAAGGAGTTATCTAACAGAAGCTCTATTAGTATAAAATTATTTGAGTAATAGGCCTCTTGCAATGTATAAAATAGATCAGTGTTATGTAATTACAAAATGCTGCCAATCTTAGTCTCTGATTATTAAGAAAAAAACCTCAGTAATGTCTGCTCGTCTCTGAGACTACATAAAATGTTCCTCTTCACTTCAAGTGGTTGAATTTTCAAGACAAATGGGAATTCATCCTTTGTATTCAGATAAAAATAAACTACAAAAGAAACTTCAGCAGTGTTAAATGCATTTACACACCAAGCTGTGAAACCTAGGCAGCCACCTGCTAGACAAACTGGGTGAATCTGGAAAATGCTTCGTGGCACAGGCCCATCACTTGTTAAAACAGGGATGCAAAATAATGGATGAACAACAGAGTCTCACCTATGACATCTTATAGTGAAAATGAAACACTTTGCTTTCTGGATGGAAAACTATTCAGGAAAAAAAATTAAGCCTCATATGACAGAAAGAGAGCCAGCCAGGAGACATCTGTCTGCATGCAAATGTGCTGCTGCTGAGCAAGGAGAAGCCCCTGACTGCTGCTACACAGCATCTCAGCAAGCACTGTGTTCATGCCTGTGAGCTCCTGCCCAGGTTCAAAGCTCTCCTTTGAAGTACTGAGCACTAATTGGGAAAAAATGGAAACTTTGTCTTCCAAGAAATGCTGAGCTGCTTTAAATTTCAGGTATAAAAAGCAACCTTTTGCAGAAGAGGAGCAGGGCGATTTGCTCTCTGATCCATAGTAATGCAGGATCCCTGATGCAAGGGAATGGGCAGAGACAGGAAAACTTCTGGGGCTGTCTGGTGGCACCAGAAGCCACCACCACCACCTGAACCAGCGAGTCCAGAGGCAAAGGCACCACCTGAACCAGTGTGTCCAGAGGCAAAGCCACCACCTCTTGAGAGCCAGCTTGCAGCAGGAATCAGCACATCCCCTTTGTTCACTTATGCCTCTGCTAAAGAGTTTGTTACCACGAGTTGTACTGCCAGGATGGAAAAGATTAAATAGGATTATTTATTATTTTTATGATTAATAAGTAAGATGAACAGGGTAAAGCAAAGGTCTCAGGGGACACCAGAGCTATCCCCATGCTGTGGGAATCAGAGCTGCAAGACCAAAGAGAGACAGAAAGAAAGTT
The DNA here is from genome assembly GCF_963662255.1 of Cinclus cinclus. Taxonomy (NCBI): domain Eukaryota; kingdom Metazoa; phylum Chordata; class Aves; order Passeriformes; family Cinclidae; genus Cinclus; species Cinclus cinclus. Next base: position 112,171,916 of record NC_085047.1, read on the forward strand.
TTCCCCTGCCAGTGCCTTGCTATACTAAACCTAAAAAATCCCTAGAAGAGCATTTGCATGATCTCACCTACAACTGTACCTCCAAACCAGGAACTGCTCACAGTTTACCAGCAATGAAGAAAGTCAGCTCTAAAACTGAGAAGCAGCATACGTGCCATGCAATTTTGACTTTACAGTCCCCAGTGCTCCTGACAGATCTGTGACAAGGGATAAAGACTAACCAGCCTCCTGTCACCAGGATGACATTTGTCACATGGACAGAGACACCTTGCCTATACATTTTTGTATAGGAAGATTATACATTCACCATGAAATTTTCCATGGTTTGAGCCTCAAAGGAGATGCCATGCGTAGAGTGAGGGAAGACAAAAGTCACCAAAAAGTCATCTAAATCCAGATGTTTCAGATCTTCAATACAGAGGACACAGAGAAGCAAAAATACTAACACCAAAAGTAGGCATTCTGCTAGTTACTGTCACCAAGGCAGCTTCAGATAAAACCCACTGTTCTGCAGTCAAGAACAAATAATAGGTGAAAAATAAGATGTGAAAATGCAGCAGGTACACAGGCTTACATTTCTCTGTAAGTCCAGTGAGCAGAATTGACAGCCTGAATTACAGTGGGTGGGGAGCTGGATCCTGCTCAGTGCATTCACACTGCTCATACAGAGCTGTGCATCTGCTGTTCATGGCCCAAAGGGAGAAAAAGCAAGAAAGGAAAAGCTGTACAGCAGGCCAGGGACCCATATCATCCCCTTCCTCCTTTTATGAGATCCAACTTTTAGTCCCTTTGAGGTCACCCTGACTGCCATCAGCAGCGTGTTCATTCCTGAATAAGACATCTATTCTTCTTTTGGATTATTTCACTGACAAATATTGCACAAGGCTGATATCAGCCTGAATCCCTTAATACCCCTGTGGTCAAATCTCTTTTTGCATATACACAAAAGCAGGTATCTTCCTAAAAAGATAGACCTGACTTATCAAGCAGACTGATAGCAAAAACAAATATATGCTGAACAAAGTTTTATTGTTCTGTGTTTTCTGTTAAGATCACACCAGCCCATTCTGGTCTCTATACCAATACTGGCAGCACCACACAACCTTTACAGTGACCTCCTCTCCCAACAATAAGAACCCCTCAAAGCCCCAAACAAGCCACCATAGAAAGAAAAAACCCTTCTCCTGTGCAAATCTGAAGATAACATTTTGAACACAAAGTGAACTGCATGCATATAAATGTGCACACGGTGAATACATGGTGAAATGTTTATAAATTACAACCAGAATTCTTTACAAATGCAGTAGCCCACAATGCAAAAAGATTAAATTGTAAGTGTGAAGGCTGTACATTGTGAAAATTCAGGCTTTTGCTGGCCATTCAGCTGGGAAACTAAACAGCAGCCACTCTGTAAACATCCCAGCTGTCCTTAAAAATCCACATCAGACAAAAACCTGAAAAGAAAAATCTACAGCTCTCACCTCTTCTTAAGATCTCCCATCTCCTGGGTGGCTTTAGCATTCTATTCCTAAACAGGCCTCTAGCAGCACATATAGTTAATTTAGGCCATTCTGGATTCTGCAGAGCATGAGACCCTTCTGTGGTAACACAGAGTCTTTGAAAGATGCTGCCAAAAAAAGATCACAAATCCAGGACTGGTCAGCCCTGTCACGATTCAGTGTCCCTTGTTCAGCTTCTTCTGAACAGTGGCCTTTGAGTGCAACGTTTGAGAGAGACATGACCTAAATACCCTTTTACTGAGGGCTGCAGGAATCCCAGGAATGACTGCCCCCTAGAAATCCACGCTTGCCTTCCACCATCCAAGTTCAGACAGCAACGCAGCACAAGGGATGTTCCACAGCTGACAGTGAAACTTTGGGAGTTTTCACAGATGCTCTCTCTATCATGGTCTCATGTAAACTGGCTCTGACACACCCAGACAAAAGGACATCCAAAATATTCTGCCACTGTGACGACTTTTTCAGTCCTACAAGTACCACAAATACTGATACCAATCTGACCACAGGAGATGTCTCAGTGATCACAGCCCAGCCAGGTGGGGCAGCTGCCTGAGTGGAAACTTCTCTATCTTCATACATCCCTCTATACTGCTTCCACTTCTGTCAGAGACACAAAAAGCATTGAAGCAGAAGTTGTTTCCTGCTGGAACAGTTATTAAGTCCTGGAAGAAATGCAGATTGTGAAATTACTGGTATAAAAGTGAGCATCCACTTCTCTCTGGGAGCTTGCAGCGTTTCAGAACGGTTTGACTTGCCAAGTCAAAAACTGCTCCCCATCACTTGAAAAATTAGAAGCTAATTAGTAAAGAGAGGTGTTCACTATACCAAAGCTTCATATTCAAAAGAGCCTATGTGCCAAACTGGAACTATGGATGTCACCACTGCCAGTTTGGCACTGCTCTTCAAAAGCTCCTCAGTCGGGCTGAGTAGCAGTTTGAGAAGCTGCATTTATGCTCTTATGATTCATTTTTATCTGCCAGAATAACCCTCAGCTCATCTGCAATTATATGCCCAAAAAAATCAGATATTCAAGGGTATTACAAACTGCCTGCAGTTCAATGCAATGTGTTACTATAGGACACATTTATAGACAATGAGCCTACAAACCAGACTAGCTTCATTTAAAATAAACAAACAAGCAGCCTGGTTTAATTACCAGAACTAATCTAAAAGAATCAATATTTCTCCAATCAAGACATATAACAAGACCCTTCATGCTATTTACTCAGCAATGTATAATTGCTTCATGAATCTGCAGATTTTGTTCACTTTTAAGCCATTAAACATGAACTACTTTTTATTAGTTCTACTTAAATCCTTTTTACCTTTACTGCAATAAATCAGATTTCAAAATAACTGGAATAATCTAAACTTCACTGCATTAATCAGAAGTATTGTACTGAAAGTAAGTTCATTACTTCCAGGCAACTGGGAGCTTTTACTATGCTTGGTTTGACTGACTGCTCACAAGCCTCTCCTCCCAGGCACTACTATAGGCTCACTCTAAACTCATGCTTAAGGTCAGCATGTCCTCAAGGTTTGCTTGTATAACTGCTTTTACAGTTATCACTCATCCCACATCTCTACCAACAAGAAGCATCTTAAGCTAAATTATTTGGTTTGGAGGTTTGGTTGTTCTGGGGTTTTTTTGAGGTCTGAGTTGGGTTTTGAGGTTTTGTTTAGTTTTGTTTGTTTTGTTTTTTGGTTTTTTTTTTGTTGTTGTTGTTGTTTTTTTTTAATTTTATAAAGTAGCTAATTTCAGCAGATATTAGGGAACAGTTAACCAAGGCACACAGGATAGTAGTAAGGGGCATTGCTGTATCTTCAGCAGAGGAAAAAGAACTGCACAAGGTGATGCTTAGGCCTTTTGTTCCCATCTTGCAACACAGATCCCAAGCACCCAGATAACTTCATACTGAACAAGTTGAAAACTCACAAAGCCATGGCAAAGAGGATCCAGAAGTGACCTGCAAAATGCCCACAGCCAGGTCCTGCAGCCCCATCACCAGCTCACACTGCACTGAGCCTCTTCCTCTCAGTCCTTTTCATACATCCCACACAAGGGGGATTGTTCTGCTTTTAGAGGGTGGTCTTTATCAGCCATCAATAATCACAGTTTGGCTGTGCAATCTCTAACTCTTCAGTCTCAGGCTGATTCACTCTTGTGCATCACTTATCCCATGATGCTTGAACACCACAGCCAAGAAGGAAAGGGAGGCTCTCTCCAGAGGGAGACACAGGTGCAGAAATTGGGCAAATGAAGCCTTGAATCCGAAGTGGCCTTGCTGCTAAAGCACATTAATATTGTCCTGAAACACATCCCATGGCAGTATTTGTATTTAAATCTGTGCTTTCTGCTGTACAGCCAAAGGTCCTGAATGTGTGACCTTCACAACTTGCACGTGTGAAAACAATTGCTCCCACAGCAACAGTGACATTTTCAAAACAATTATGAGAGAGTAAACGCCATCATGGCTTCTAAAAAAAGCACCTTCAGTTTGGATTACTTTTTTCTTCTCAAAATAAACATCCCTAGGAGATGAAGCTGGTTCACCAGCAGATATCCCCAGCTGGACGTGGATCCTGTGCTGGCCCAGAGCAGTGACCACCCTGGCAGGGCTGGACAGTGCTGGGCTCCAGCCATAAATTATGAGTTCCAGCCATGAATGTATCCAGCATTGCCCAGCAAAGCTGCTTCCTCCCTAGGAAAGAGGCACAAAGCTTAATGGGGTGCAGTCTTGGAAGAGCAGGAGAACTGAGTGCTACAGAAAAAGAAACACCATCATCCTCCCTTCCTCCAAATAAAAGGTGCAACAACTCAGTGCCCTATCTATTAAAAACAGACAGAATATTATTTCTGCAAACTGCCCAAATCTGACTCTGCCTAAAAAACCAGACCACACCAGACTAACAGCAGGGACCATACCTCTGGGGGCAGCTTTTCAGAACATCACTCTGCCAGTGGAGAGACCTCTGTCTTACAGGCTTTGAAACCTAACCACAGCCTCCGCACTGGTAAATTAAATATGAAAACAGGGACTGTAACTGGTCTTCCAATATACTTCACATTTCACCTTGCTTGAATTGTAGAAACTCTTGAAACTGTGACTTCCATGACTGCTTTTGTGAGCTGCTTTCAGGTCTAGTCTGATGAATCCAAAAATTACTTTGATTTCCTCTTTGTGGTCCCAACTAATTTTTTTCGAATACAGACTTTTCCAGCAATTTCTACTATAACATTGACAAATCTGAGAGATAAATCCCCAAGTAAGACACACAAGGAAGAGGACAGCAGCAGATGACAGAGCACAGAATCACAGACAGGATGGTTTGGGCTGGAAGTGACCTTAAAGATCATCCAGTTCCAATCCCCCTGCCGTGGGCAGGGACACTTTCCACTATTCCAGGTTGCTTAGAACCCCACCCGACCTGACCTTTAACACTTCCAGGGATGGGACATTCACAACTTCTCTGGACAACCTGTGCCAGGGCCTCACCACCATCACAGGGAAGAATTTCTTCCCAATCTCTGATCTAACCCTACTCCCTTTCAGTTTGAAACCATTCCCCCTTCCTGTCACTCCAGCCCCCTGTAAATAGTCTCTCTGCATCTTTCTTGCAAGCTCTCTTTAGGCACTGAAGGCCACAATAAAGTCACCTTCTCTTTTGGAGACTGACGAATCCCAATTCTCTCAACCTTTCCTCACAGTGGAGGTGTTCCAGCCCTCTCATTATCTGGGTGGCCTCCACTGGACATCAGGAAAGTGAATTATTATTAAGGAGGAATTATTCAAGAGGTTATTCAATCCATGCAGCTTCCAGCATGGCCATTCACTTCCCTCAGTTCATCTAATTTCCAGATTATTCCTCATTGCAGGTTCTAGTGAGCCAAGACAAGACACCCAGGCAGCCCCACACAGGGGCACAGGTAACAGGTCTGGCAGCCTGCAGGGCTGGCTATGAGAAACTCAGATTTTCTCTTCTCTGAACAGAAGCACAGCCTGGGAATTCAAGAGCTGTCACGATACAAAATCTTGCTTGCCCCTGCCCCGGTGTATTTCAGCTTCTCAGTAATTCATCAATGGCTTTTTCAAGCCTTACACACAAAGAAGAAAAGAAAAAATTGCAGCTGTGTAAGTTTAAAAGTATCCTAAAAAACAGCAAATGCAGAAAAAAGGGCTTTCTTGTGTTTCTGGGCATTGATCCTACACCAGTGTCAATGAGAGCGGGTAAAAACATTTTACACAACCAGTTTTGAAAGCAGCTGGTCACCATGACACTGGGACAAGGCTACTCAGCCTACTGGGTGTCCCTCCACACACCAAAGCTGCAGGCAGTCAGCCAGGTTCAGCTGCAATAGCTAATTCTTGAGGGTTAAATTTTTGACCCAGGAATATTTTGGGCTTGCAGGAAATGTCTACTTGCCCACCTAATGAGCTGGGATCAATGTTTTGACTTCCTCTACAGCAGGAAAATTTACATCTTCAAGGGATGTAGCTTTGCACAGGGGTCAATCCATGCCCTAAACACAGATTGTGGTTGGTCCAGTATGTGCTGCTTTATGAATCACAGCTTTGAGAAATAACTCAAAAAAGTTAAGATTTTTAGGGAGACTACTTGTCCTACAATAGACATTGAAAGGTGATAGAATACCAAAGCAATAATTTAGGTCTTTGCAAAATCACCAATATTAAGCTGTTTTCTTACAAAAAATAAATCTACTAATAGCTCGTGAAGGGGCAGGGTATCAGAGATCATCATTAAAATGTCAACATCTGACAGTAACCACAGGTTTTAAGACCCTGTCTGGAAAAAAACTGCTCTACTGCTGTGTCAGCAGGGTCTCAGAAGTTTTCCACTTTCCCTGTCACTGTTTGTAGGACAGACTACAAAAAAAGACAAAAAATAGGAAGCTTGTTGAAATACTTAACATTTTCATAGTCAGCTATTGGATACAATTAAAGATGTTCAGATTAAAGGCAGCCTAAGACGACCCCAGTCACCATGGATGAGATTTCTATGAGCCCCATAAAGGGGGTCCTTCAAACACTTCAAGGGCATAGTTCCCCTTCTTCTACATTTAAGGAAAGAGAAGACATAAATATTTCTAGAGTCCCACAGAAATTTATCTGTGGTTAAATCTCAATGCTACAATGATTACCAGCAGATACAGCACACACCAGACAGCAGAAGCAACAAGCTCAAGTGCTGATTTCATTCCTAAACTAAAATTCTCAGAGTGGGAGACTTCTGACACCTCTCCCAGCAGTTCACGCAGCTCTGTGAAAAGAACAGGATTTGCACACCCGTTTTTGTTTGTTTTTTTTTCCCCAAAATCATATTGTTACAAACAAAATGCAAATACAAAAACGTGGGGGAAGATTTCTTTCTTACCACCACCACTGGGGACCACTTCTGGCACCAGGTAACACTCAGAGCAACAGGAGAATCCCCATCTCCTCCCTCCAGGGAAGTACCACTGCTTTTGTCTCAACAGATTTGCTTTCTCATTTGCCTATAAGCAAAAAAAACATTCTCCAATGAATGAAGGTAAAAATACTTTGTTTAGAAGCAAAATGCAATGCAAACGAGCAGCTGGCAACCCAGGTAATGAATAACTAAAACACTTCTTACTAAAATTATGAGTCTTTTTCCTTTCTCTGAAGGAAAAAACCCTACTTGATCCTTCTTCACATATATATTACTACACTCAGCTCCACAGCTACCAACTACTATTGCTTTCAGAGGGACTAACTGGCACATGTCTATGAAATTAAAAGCAAGGGTTCTAAATTTACCACTAATAGTGAAATCGCAGCTTCTATTCAGACAGGAGCAAGGGCTTGCATTCACAAGATCTAGCCTACTTTTCCTTGCTTTACTAATCAGCATAACAAAAGGTTATTTTATTTCTCTTACCTCCCAACCCTGTCTTGAGAGAAGTTAGTGAAAAGGAAGCAGAAGCAATTATCTGCTCTCAGAACACACACTTAATCCCTATATTTTATTAAGAGTGTTTTTTATGATCCTGAAGCAATTAAGCTAATCATTATTTAATTTTAGATTACTGAACTGGAGATTTACTTCAGACACCAGCTCACTTACCACATAATTTAGTCTCAGTAATTAGAGATGTACTTTACCCAGAGGTGGCTTGTTTAAAGCATGTTATCTAATTTCACAAGCCTCACACCATGAAAGTTTCATGAAGAAATCTACAACCCAAACTTCAAAAATGAGAAAAGCCCTGAAGAGACTCAGATTTACCAGACTGCAAACTTGTTTTTCCTTACTGAAAGAAAAAAATACTCTCCAAACACATGCCCAGCAAGTTAATATATCACAAAAGCGAGCACCAAGAACTTCTATAACCCACCAGTCCTTCAGAAGGTTGTTAGAACAAAGAGTGCTCCTCTCACATGGATCACTTCATTTATATCTTATTTTAACCGGGATGTAAAGTCTGCAAATATATATTTTGATTAGGACACCCAGCAGGTACCTGCCACAGGATGTAAGCAATGAAACCCTCAGACACCTACAAGAATTCTGTGAGAGTGTTTTCAGAGGAACAGAAACAGGGTCCAGGTAGGTTCATACTGTACATACTGACCCTGGACATGATGCCATTGGAAAATTGCTCAATTCCAACCTACTTCAGGAAAAAACTGTGCAGTAGAAACCAAACTGTACCAGGAAACAGCAGTTATCCTGGTAGCTCCTACCCACTCAGCTCAGCTTTAGTTCTGCAGACAGTTAATGCCAGTCCACCCAGGCTGGGACATTGTCCAAGGCCAGTTTTATGTCAAGACACATTTCCTGGCTTTTGGAAGGGCATCATCTTCCACCACTGCCACTAAAGAGAAGGAAAACATGACCAGGCAAACATTTGAAAAACACACACTGCTTTTTGCAACTTCTTGCCTTCCAAATCCCCCGACAAAACCAACACATGCATCTGCTCAACACTCAGCTAAAAGTAAACTGTATTCAAACCTCTTAAAATGCAGGAGATGCAGATTCATTTCAAGACTTTAGTGCCAGTGCTTTTAATGAACCACTCTGACTTGCCACATATAAGAAAGGCTACAGAACTCATCAACAGCATGTGAGATTTCAGCAAAGATGGACAAAGAAGAATGAGAACATGAAGACAGGTTGGTTATTGGGAGTGTGTTCAAAATAAATACAAGTAAGTCTCAGCTATCTGGATATTCAACAAACACACTTTTCCACATGGTATCACATTAAAAGTGTAAACTTGGAGACAGAGGAATTGTGACAGCAGTAAAGATTCTGCCCAAAAGAGATGGAGCCTGACAGCACAGAAAGAAAAATTTGCAGGCTTCTTGGAAGTAACTGATGAAAAGACAAACCCCAACAATCAATCTTCTGGTTCATTTTTAACTGATTAATGGCTTGCATACAAAAAAAAAAAAATTAAAAAAAGGAGTTATGGCAGCTGGTGACAAAACTGGGAAACAATGTGAACATGAAGGTGCAGTGAGGTGTTTAACACCATAGGCACCATGGCCATGAAGACTGCAGCCACAGGAAGGATTGGGATGCAGTTGTTCCTCATAACACAGTAAAGACAACCACCAGGAAGAGAAATAATACACTTCAGGCAAAAAAAGGCTGCAGAAACCAGAACAAATAGGTATCAGTTGGTCAGGAGTAAGTTCAGGCTTGAACCCTTGAGGAATAGCAAAGCTCTGGGAGAAGTTTTTGGTGACCATAAACCTACATGCTTAATGAAGCCTTATTACAACACACTACCAGAGATTTCTTTAGCTCCAACTGTCTTTGTAGCTGTTCCATCTAAATATTTGTCAAAGGGTCTATGAAAGTATCACCAAAAGCAGGTGGTTCAGTTGTCAGTGCTGGTGGGGGAAGATGATACTGTGAATTACAGAGCTGGGAGGAATCTAGTTTATAAGCTAAAGTATAAAAAATTATCATAATATTCCTGCAAAACTACACAACAAACAAATACTGTTAAATTTAAAATAACTAAGTTAGCAATTTTGTTTTCATTAAAATCCACACATGCAACTATGACAACAAAAAGTGTTCATTAAAAAAGCTCAGCAAATCACAAGCAGTATCTCATCCTGCTTCCCATTATCCCACAGCAAAGGGAGCCTTAAACCAATGAACACAAGTTGAACTGCTCCTTGGAACAAGCACATTCTCTGGTGTTGAAGCAATTCTTGAAAACTCCCTCCATGGGCTATCAAAGGGATCTTGGCCTTTTTTACTGCCTGTGTACAGCAACTCTCATGCAGACATTTTACTAAAACTGAGGTCAAAGCCCCCAGAATGAAAGAGTGCAACTGGTAAGAGAATAATTTCTGGTTCAAGACTGAAGCACAGCAGCATTATGCAAGAGAACAGGATCTGAAAGCAAGCTTTGATCTGGCACTGTTCATTGTACAGGTACCTGCTAAGAGGTGCCTGCACCCCAAAGAATGACAGAGAAGTTCTTCCCATTTGAGATCCTCATCTTCCTCACTTGGAAAAAAGATATATTATTATATATATAATAAAAACATCATGTACTGGACACTGCAAGCTGTATCAAATTGCTTTTCTGATGTCTTCTAAAATGGAACAAACAGATTTAGGCAGTACATTGGGGATGAGAGTTACATTTAAACATACACGCACAAGTATTTTTCCATTTCCAACAGTCCTGCAATTAAATATAAATGTGCATGCACTCCAACACATGGTTTCTTCCTGCACAGTACCTTGCACTGAATTCAATATAACCTTCAAACCCATGTTTCCATTAGCTGCTTTATGATACCACAGCTTTGAAAATATTCTCAGTGCTCCAACATTTAAGGCACACAAGACTCAGAAGCAGCCATACACAATTCTATCTTCAGCATCATCTCATACGGAGAACACTTCATTCCTTTTTTATTTCCTCCACCCCTTCCTTCATTTTTCTTAAATAATTTATTAAAACTACTGAAAGTATTTTCTGGTCAGCCTTCTTTCTCACTATAGTAAGCAATGATATTTCTGAATCCCTGGTTCCCCTGGTTTCACAGCTTGGTTCCCTTTCTAAAGGCCATCTTCTATATAATAACCTGATATGGATGGACTAATGTCAGGGGGGAAAAGGGGGGAGGGGGGGAATGATAATGTATTTTTAATCACAAGTTGGATTTCTCCCTAGATAGCAAAGCTATTTCATGGCATGCCCCTCTCTCAATGTCTTATGGAATCATTCATTACTGACAGAATGACTTCAAGAAATTCCTTCTGCTACCATCCTACAACTGTGACCATCACCTCTCAGAAAGAGAGTCTCTAAAAACAAAACACTACCCTAAAGATAACTGGAAATGATTGACCTGAAGGTGCTTTAGAAAAAGAAGTCTTCACTCACGGCAGGAAAACCAGAGATGTCAGTAAGTTATGATGGGTGTACAACAAGCAATCAGAAGTGGTTTCCTCCCTCATAATCCATAACTGACCTCTGAACCTTCTTGCCATGGCTGTCAGAGGTGGTGTAAGTAGAGTGTAAAGAGAACTGGAATCCTGAATGACACAGAAATGGCAGAGCAAACACCAGCCACTGTGCTGACTGTAAATTCTTTAGTAAGGAAATCCATTATAAACCAGACTACTGACCACTAGATGGACCAATGACAGACAAATTCTCTCCTTTTCAAGATGGAAATTAGTCTTCTCCAGCAAACAAAACTATTCATTTTCCATTGCAACTTGCAACCAAGCCCTTCAGTTTTGAGCTTCTCTCTAAGACAAGATAAGCAAGAATTAAATGGGTGAACGTATCTGTGGCCTCACAATTCCACAAAGTTCCACGTTCACTCATCAGGAGAACTTGAGCACCAGCAGCCCATCAGTTCCATCCAACTCTGTCCCTAACCATGTGGAGCCAGGGGTCTGATGGATGAACATCCTGGAGCAGGTTCAGCTGTGGCAGCCTGAAACACTACTTTCCCCTCTTGTCCATCCCAGCCTTCTGCCAGGGATCACTGCTCCACAGCACCCACCTCAGCTGCTCCAATCCACAGCACAGAGTGTCATTTTAACCCCCTGATGAAGGTGGGTTCTTATCATGACTCTTATTTGTTTTCTACAGGCAAATTGCACTGTAATTTTCCAGCTGTGAACTGCTGGGGCTGCAGCAGCTGTACATGGTCCTTTCTGCAGTGGTTGGCAACACCTGGAGGAGAAGGAGGAGGTGATGTCTGAGGTCATTGCAGCAGGTTTGATACAACTCTGGTCCGAGGTGAAGAGGTCAAGTTATTCTTGGTGAAAGAGGCTATAATTCTTCTGTTGCTAGAGCCCAGAATCAGGGTAAGTCCTCGCCCAGTTAACTCAGTATAGCACTACAGTGCTGGAAAACTTTCATCTCACTCCCAGTTTCACCTGGGACAGAATTTCAAATACAGGACAGGAAGCCATGGCCCTGTGAAAATGAAGCTGGGAAACACACAGCTGCCCTAAGCAACCAGGACAGAACATCTTTGAACCAAGTGAAGTGTGCCCTGTCCTGGGAAATCTAATCCCAGTTACGGTCCAGACAGGTTTACTCCCAAGAGTAAATTCTTACAGCCTTGCAATCTCTTACAGCCTGGTTACCTCTGAGGTTTTCCCATGACTTATCCCTGATTAAAGGTCTGCATGTAAAACAGCATAAGAGAGTAAGTGTAAGAGGAAATTTGAGCAGGCTTAGCCAAGGTTTCTGCATTTCCTTGGGTTTGGGAATGCTTAGGGGGTTTAGATGGGTTTATTAATGAAATTTAAATTGTGAATAAACCTTGAATTTTGATGCAAGCTTATCCATGAAAGTGTTGCCTAAATTAACTTCTGGGAAGAAGTAGGCTCTGAAAAGGCCCTAAATTATTAATTTTTTTAAATGACCATTAATTGTATACTCTTATTTTCCATATTGCAATATATAGCATATGTCTGTCACATTCAGAGTAATTCTAAGCATTGTTTTTTCTTTTAAACACTAGAATACACTTTTGCTTAGTATAAGCCCATTATAGAAAATGTTTATGGCAATAGCAGAACACAGAGCTATGTAAAGCACAGCCTTCCACAGAAACAAGCTGTTTTCAACACTGAAATACTACAGAGAGAGACCTGAGTGGAGTGAGTGTGAGACATACATACACAGGAACGATCTGCAGGGTAAAGGATAAGCTTAACTTACTGATTTCTCCTCCCCTTTTACTTTTTCTTAAATAACAAACAAACAAACAAACAAAACAGTTGCAAACATCCTTCCTCTGGCTTCCATCCTTCCTCACCATTTCCTCTGGCTGACCTTTGTAACAGCACATCTCTTTCACTGCAGTGGTCCTCTGCCACCTTCATTTTGTGCCCTGCCTCAAACCCTGGGGCTGAGGGGTCCCTGAACTGCCCCCAGGTGCTGCATCAGCTTTTCTCCTACTGATGTGATGTTTTCTTTGGTGTGCAATAGATTTATAGGTAGCTTTTCAAGCTGTAGTTCTTTAAGCGGACTTCAGTCAGGAAAAGAAAAAAATCCCTAAATACAATTCTTCATAATTACCCAGTAACAAGAAGCAATTGATCATTAACTTTCACACTCTGATCTTCCACAAGCAGACTTTCCAGCTACTCCAAATTAACTATTTCCTTAGGAACTCCCTGGCAAAGGTAACAGGAAGGAGCTGTCTCATGGGATTTGAGAATTGCAGCAAGTCTTTGGCAGAAATACCTTTCCTTTGCCAGCTTTGAATCTGTAAGGTTCCAAAATGAAAACCTGTAGGTGAAGTGACATCAGGATTAAAACTCTCAGCACGCCAGACTCATATCACCTTGAGTTCACCCACACCCTTTCCCAGTCTACTTTAAGCCCCCTTTAGCAAGAGACTGTCACCAGGGTCACAAATCAAGCAGGTTCGGCTAAAAATATTCCCCTAGCACTGTCCCTGGTCTGCCTCACTGTCATCTACCTCACCCTGGACATCATCCAAGATACAGTCACATCCCAGCACTGGGCACAAACCTCTTTGTAGCTCAGGGATCCTCCTCTTCAGGAGTTATTTTACTACCCCTGGTTAGATTAGCTACCAGTATTTCTGTTCATTCACTATTTGTAATTCAAATTTGATTGAAATTAAAAGGCTCTAAAATGGCAATCTAGTTAAGAATTTAATGAAGAGCACTTTAGAATTAAAATCTATTATAAAGCACTTAAACTAATGAAGGTTGCTCCCTGTCCAAAATCCTTAGCGTTCTGTACTAAGAAGGTAAAAGTCTTTTAAAGAAACCCTTAAAATTCTCAACTGCTGCAGGTAAAATCTGAAGAGGCAACAGTGAAACAAACTACATTTACTATCATATCTCAGGACAAAACCAGGAAAAAACAGTTCAATACAGCTCTGTCCTGAGAAAAATAATACTATTCCTTGTTATGGGTGAAGCCATTTCATAGTAAATGAGATGATAATTTTGAATGCATAATCTCTTGAGGCTCTCAGAAAAATTATACATCTGCAGACTCGTACTATAGATATTCATACTCATACCTGGGAACAGTGTCTAGCAATAAAATAACAATAAAAAATTAAAAATATAATCTTCAATGGAGCTAACAGTGGAGGTAGAGAAGGCCTAGCTCATCTTCTGCAGAAGGACTTGTACACTGAAGTTCTGAACTGCTTTTTTCCCCCGCTTGTTTACACAAGGAAAGTTTTTTAATACCAACTTAATAGCATTTTAAATTAACCAGAAATATACATAAATAATACATTTCCAGAAGCCTGATGAGGTTTGCAATCTAAAATAACAATGTAATTAATTCCTACATGGAAGAATTATCTTTACACTGTCCTACCTTGGTCAAACACAGCAAGAAAGTAAATTTGGTTAAAAGCAGAGGAGGGAGGGGAAAAAGAAACCAAGTCAAACAGAAGAGCATGAGGCTGAGGAGACAAAACCCTCGTGATCAGAGGGTGACACAGCGTGGGTGTTTTATCAACCTTGCAGAGCCAGGGAGCAGCCCTGGGTAGGGTCTGTCTGCCCAGCTGTGACAGGCAGAGAAAACCTCACCAGAACACTCTCCCTGGCCAGCCAGGGCTGGCACGGTGCCCCAGCTCACCCCAGCCCAGCGTGACTGAAGCAGGTGCCAGCTATTTTTATGTCTAAACTGCAGTTTGCATCTGACCTGTTCCCCAGTTTGAAGGCAGGAGCAGCCACAGCAACGCCTCTGGGAAGGCAGAGGGATGTGCTCCCAGCTCATCCCGGAGGAAGGGTGGCTGTGGATGAGCAGGAATGGCCCTGGAATGGTCTGCAGGAATGGTCAGCTCTAACCATCATAAACCAGCATGTGTCTGATGCTGTACAACCTGTGAGATGCCCAAAAGCCCTCATCCCCCATGGACCACAGCACCAGGTGATGGGGGTGAGAGCTGGGCTGATCTCTGTTTCTGGATACTGAAATGTCTGCGCAGTAAATAAAGGAACATGGCTCTGAACTCGTACATTTCAAAGGGCACTTAAGTAATAATCTAATCTTACATTGATTTGGAAGTGTTAAGTGATTCACCAGGTCACTCTCACACTACAGAACTCAAAGGACTATTTGGAACAGAATCAAGTGGCCAAGTATGTGCAAGGAATCATGTCCACAGCAGTTCATCTGCAAATTGAGAATTATTTGAAAATCCAGTTCAAGTAAATCATTCTCCTGCCATGAAAATCTCAGCTCCTAGGATTATAGATTAGATTATTCATTCCCTCATCTCACAGTTTAAAGAATGCCAGAATTACTAAACCCCGGACTGTAACTGAAGCCATTCAGTGAAAGCACATTTCCTATCAAAGAACCATCTTTTCAGTGAGATCCATTACATATCTCACAGTTTGATTGAAGTATTTAGTGTTCTTTTTTATCCCACATAAACACAACAGCTGAGCAGTCTGATCTTCAAGACCATAAATGCCCAGCTTCTCCAGCTGCAGTAATTAAACCATCTCATTCCATTACCCACATCAAGTCTCTTCCTCAGCATCTGCTCTATTCCCACACTGCACTCTTCAATCAAACCAAGATAAGCTATTTTCTAAGATCAGCTGACTTGTCTGTCCCTCAAGACATCATCGGAGCCAAAAGGATCCTGAGCAGATATGATGCATCTTGCTAAATATCCCAAAGGTCTCTTTTAAAAGAGAAGGAAAAAAAAAAAGTAGACGTCAATGCAAGTGGTTATTTTTAGCATCTGAGTTGTTCTATATTTACTCCTTTATGTCTTTCTAAAAAAAGCACAATCTCTGATGAAGCATCAACATAAAATACACTCTGCTGGGAAGTCTGCTTTATGACTCCTGGTTACTGAGCACTGCAACAAGTACATCACACCACTCATTCAATCACACAAGTTTCAGGGTGCACACAGAACAATGCTTCCTCAGTTCCAAAGTCTTAAAACAACCCATACACCAACCCAACCCATCCACACAGAAAGCAAACTCCTCATTATCTGTCATCCTGATTAGATGCCACTGCTCAGGCTCAAGCTTAAAAACTGCCACTTTTAAATTTTTCTAATAGTTTCCCCCCCCCCCACCCCCAAAAAAAACCCCTCAAGACACCTTGTGAGTTACCTGTTAAAAACAACACAAACCACAGCCCCAAACTCCAGGACACACTATACTGCAATCAACCCTTAACTTAGCAGGAACAGCAGCAGCTTAGCTTGTACAAATACTCAGACTATAAAAGCATACTTAATCTCTTCCTTATTCTCTTCCCTTATAGCTTTTCCCTTCTTGCCCTGAAGACTCCTGGCCCTCTACCTCCAATATATTTACCTCAATAACCTTGTGGCTCTGACCTTATGCAAATTTTATTTTCAAGGACAAGGTACAGTTAATCAAAGGTGTGGTGTGGCTTATTTGTTTGGGAAGAGATATGTCAAATGAACAGGAAAAGCAGAACTGTGTCAAGGAAGCTTCTCTAGTTGCAGTAAACTTTCATAAAAAACAAGAAAATAGTTTAAGACTGGGTCTTATATTAACAAAACTGGGAAGAAAACTTGCATTGTGAAGCTAACAGTATTTTAATTTGCTGCTCTAGAAAGGTAGCTGTTATCTAGCCATAGCTATTTTAGATTTTTGCATTATTCTAGATACCCATTAAAACAGCAGGAATTGGGAAATGGGGTGGGGAAAGACAATACATACCTCTGTGTATTAACCTGAAATCTCTCTCTTCTCTGACCTTGAAGAACTTTGTCTACCTTCCAGGTATTCCTTACCTACAAGACAGACATGTCCCATCACTCAGCCATGCCCTTCAAGCATTTTACCAACTGGCATTACCTACACCTTGACAGCTCTCTGATCCCAGGGTAAACAACAGATGGTTGAGGAACTCCAGAGTATGAAACCATGCTCAGCACACACACTGGTATCAGATGAACAGGTTTGGTCAGTGGCAGGTTATTGCTACCTTCATGCAGTGAAAATCACCCAAGTCAGAGATTTTCCACATGGTAAAAGTATGGATCTTCAAAAAATTATACACTTTCAAAACGAAAAAGAAACATTCCCTAATTACCTTGATCTCAGACTGACCTTTGGATATTTGTCTACAAAGACCTTGCACTACATAACTGTTGCACTATGGAAGCCAGAATGATTCCAGGTTAATTTTAAAACAAGCTGTTCTGAAAGCTTTTAACTGAGCAAACCCACCTAACTCTCCTATCTTGTGAAATATTTTCCCCTACTGATTAAAATGTTTCCCATGCAGCTGTGATTTCATTTTAGTCTTCTGCAGAAAATTGAAGACAAGAAAATATCTAGTTTGAATTAAAGGATCCTCTTCTCTTAGCAACATAAAATTCACCAAAAAAGGCAATTCTCTCACTGTTGCTCCTCCTCTGCTAACAAAAAAATAGTTTCTTTATCACTGTAAAATACCCCAAAGCAAGACAGAAGCATGCAAAACCTTAGTGACAAATCAGATGCTTTTTATGCCTTCTGATTATTAAAAACAACAAAACACACTAAGCAAAATGAAGTTAATTTTGCTTAAGAAAAGTTCATGTGTGGCAGAAGGAGCACATTAGATTTATTCTTATTTCCTAGATTAAAAGCTATTTAGTTCACACAAAAATTCTGAGGCAGTTTGTCTATCTTTAGTGAACTGGATAATCCCTTTTTCAAAATGGATTAAATTCTAGAACAAGCACGTCAAGAGAAGTTTGTTCAGAAACCTGCACTATGAATGAAATGAGGTTTGCCTTGGCAACCTTCACTTTTCCTCCATTAATGCCCAAAATTTGCCGTTTTATAGATTTTGTTGGTATTTGGGTGTCAGACTGAGCACATACAACCTGTGCACTGAAAGGCACACAGAGCCAGGTATAGCCCATTTGTAATTACAAATTACACACCCTGCTCACACATCCTTCTCAGCTCCCTGATGTGCTCCTCTGAGCAGACCCCAGCTGGTTCCTCAACACAGTCACAAACACAAAACTCCCAAGGACACAAAAAGCCAAGGGGGTCACTCCCTGGACCAGCAATGCTGTAATCAAGAGCACACGAGGGACAAAAATAGCTTCTTTCAGAGGAATTAAGACTGCAACATGACCTCTGGCACCTGCCCCTGCTATGAGAAGGTGGAAAAAGCAATCAGGGAAGTCCAGCAAATACACATTCAAGTCCCAGCCATAGCCAGCATTAAAGCTAGTAGCTAAACAGAGGGCTAAGTAGCTCCCTTTGCACTTTTATAAGTAAAGCATTTTAATATTTCATGTTAACCACTATTTCCGCAGCTCTCAGTTCTTTGTGATCTGCTTTGCCTTCCAGACTCTGTGCCATTTCTCAATCCTCAATATTTGCCCTGCCTTCTGTCATCTTCCTCACCATTGCTGAACACCACCATTATTTTCATCTTTATTTTGTATTATTCTGATTCCAAATGTCCTTTGCCAAGACAAAGATCAATCCCCTTTACGAGCACAGAAGCATGGTCTATTGGTTTTTACTGCCTTCCCAATAAGCCTGGCTTAAATCCCCCATAGGCACTTGGGATATGGGACACCTGGGTGGTTTGTTATATTCACTGGTTATCCTCAGCCTAAAAACTCCAGGCACCACTGCCTTCCCCCAGGAACTTCTTCCTTTGAGATAGCAACAGCTAACAGAGGTTTTGGTAAAGTTGCCTTCCCTTCCCCAGCCCAGCAAAGCAGAGACACCACTCCAAGTGCCAGGTCTCAATGCCCTGAAGCCCACTCACCCTGAGACTCAGGAAGGTGACAGGAGGCACAAACCTGGAAATGAAGAAGATCCAAAGGGTTGGAGGCCCAGCAAAAATGCTGTACAGGATAATCAAAAGGGACAAAAGGTTGGTAGATTTGAGTGCACGCACACGTATGAAAACATGGCGAGGGCAGGTTAAGGAGATTCAGGATCCATCTCTTGCTTTTTATTCATCAGTGCTCACACACTTACAAGTCACGGCACAAAGTTTGGTTCCCCTGTTCCATTATGTCTGTTCCAAGACACTAATCACAATGATCTTCCTCTGTGACAAGTGTCTTAGATGAGACCTGTAGTGGGTACCCCAACATTTTGAAGCAAACGTGTGAAATTACATCCTCAGTATTCCCAGCAGCCACTTGTGACTCACAGGGCCCTGCAGATGTTTGCATCCATCCTTTTGTGCCAGCAGAACCAGGCAGCACGTGCCACCTCCATCAGGCAAGATATGAGGTCCTGGCCTGGAAATATCTTTCCATGGCCTGCAGTCAGCAGGATTAGCAAAGAATTGCCCCCAGTGTTTATTTAACAGCACCAGGCTGGAATCAATACTGCTCACAGTTCCTGGGGATCCACAGAGGGAAAAGGCACAGGTTACCTTGTAGGTAACTCCCACTAGATGGAGGTAGAATGTCTGGAAGACATCCTTGGAAACCTTGACCATAACCACACCCAGACCAGACTCCTCACCCCACATCAGCTTACAACTTGTTGTAAGGTTCACGAGACTTTTAGGTGGCAGTTGCTCTTTTGAGCAAGGCCTGAGCTGCTAAAATTCCATTCAAGGAGTGCAGAGATGCTGTACCACAGGGTGGGAGAAGGCTTTGGCTGTGCCTTTTCTCACAACAAAACCCTAGTGCCTGCTCCTTATCATTTCACATTATTGAGAGGAGCAGTATCCAGCTGGGCCAAGCTTCTTCACTGGGCCAGAGATAAAGCAGCTGCAAAACTGGAGCGAAAGCTCCTTTTCTGCCTTCCCCAAACAGCAAGATGTGCAGAAAGGTGAGACCCTGGTCTTTTGGATGTGCAGAAAGGTGAGACCCTGGTCTTTTGGATGTGCAGAAAGGTGAGACCCTGGTCTTTTGGATGTGCTTCTGGAGAGCTGATGGTGAAGAACACCCACTCCCTGACACCACTTAAATCTTGGGAATCAAGCAGGGATTCCATAGGTCACTCAAGTGAGCAGGAAGAGAAATAAAGTTTGTTCCCAGAAGCTTACACAGACACCAATGTCAGGGAAATGACACTGTGCAAAACAGGGAAGAGGATAATTTGACACTTCCTGGAGCAGCAGTCCAAGGAGCAGGTTTCCTCCAGAGAGCTCTGCAACACATGCACAGGAAGGACGGTCAGTCGAGGGAGCAGAGTCCATCAAATGTAAAGAACATGAAGAGGACAAAGCAAGTAAAACTGAACTCTCCTGGCCTTCTCCTACTGCACTGCACATGGGGTTAAAGCAGACACAGCCACTCAGCTCCCCTGGCAAAGGGATCCTGCCCTGTGTGGATTCGAGAAATCCACAGAGAACAGCTCCAAAATCTCAGCCAAAGCCCAGCATTGGCATTGAGGTGAAGAGAGGACTTCTGCTAAAAAGCATTAAGAGAATTACAAGCCATACTGCAGTACAGTTCTGTTGCTTGGGGGTTTGTTTGTCTTTATAAATTTTTGTTTCAGATATCTGATGGACAGGTAAATTTTCAATCTTCCTTACAATATGTACCTTTCTTACTGTGGTTATAATCCCTACATCTACTAGAAAAAACAGGGATTAGCATGTCTATTTGAAATACTGATAAAGACAGAAAAGCAACCACATAGTCCTTTGATTTCCAGTTTGAGCAGCATCCTGAGTCTGAACATTTCACATGGGTGTATTTTCCCCCTTTCCTCCTCCAAACACAACATTCAAACACCCAGAGGTTATCAAACACAGAGCTACTATTAACCAGCTTCTCAGGATATGAATCCCATGGGCTCAGGGCAAATTGCTGAAGCCTGTTTCTTCTTCAGTGGACTCTGTGCTGATTCACAAGCCCCAGGAAGAGCTCAAGGAAAGGGCAGGATTTTTCACTTTGGCACGCACCCTGCCAGGCAAGGCAACCATTGCCACTTGAAGTTCTACTCTTAAGATTGACCAGTGCTGCTACAAGAAAGGCCAGAAGGCCAAATTTGGTCAGAAACAAGTTGGGGGTAACCTAATAGGGTCTAAGCAGGGTGGATGACAAAGGGCCAGTCTTTACAATCATTTTTGGGGCATTTTTTTTTTTTTTTACAGAATTGTCTTGTGTCCCAGAGCAGCCAAAACACTGCAGCAAGTAACACCAAGTGCTTCACTGAATCACTGCTCTCCAAACATTTCCCTTCTACAACTCACCATGAAGCATCAACTCCCACACAAGGGCTCAGCTTCAGACATGCACTGAAGATGTCTCTGACCCTGACCTCTCCCTGTCTTCACTATTCTGGATGAGTATCTACAGAAAGGGGATATCAAAGGAGAGAGGGAAGGTTTCCTTACATCCAGGCTCACCCTGACATGAGCGACGTGAGGAGCAATATTTTAACTCAAGTGTGTGTGAGAAATCCCAAATCATCATGAATATAGCAGAGACTGAAATAATTTTTCAGTAATTTCTTGTTCTGTTTCTTTGCTTTCTCTGCTCCTGCTCTGTATATAATACATGCTGGCCTGTATTATATATATCTCCAGCCATAAGCACTGAGCCACTGAAATCTGAGAGAAAGCAGATCTCTCATGCACTCACATTATCACCACC
Organism: Cinclus cinclus; assembly: GCF_963662255.1. Lineage (NCBI taxonomy): Eukaryota > Metazoa > Chordata > Aves > Passeriformes > Cinclidae > Cinclus > Cinclus cinclus. The sequence goes on from NC_085047.1 coordinate 112,193,505, forward strand.
TAGATGTAAATCCTCAGTGTTGGCTCCCCTATAGAGAAGAACCAGCTGTAGAACAAAAGGAATATATCTTTTTATCAGGCAATTCTCTTCTCTTACAGGGTTGGACAACAGAGAACAGCCAAACTGGGGGGACAGGGATGAAAGGAATAAAAAAGTCAGTGTAGGGAACAGACTAAGCAGATCTGGCAGCTGCCTGCAGAAGGGGACAGAAACAGTTCTACTTCCAAATGGGGTAACAGGACCCTCAGAAACACACAGGATAAATCCTTACCAGAGCTGTACATTAATACTTAGTGCCATCCATTCCTGTTCATGTCTGGACAATACTCTGAAGCCTGGGGAAAGGACTAATTTGAGCACAGCTCTTCACTGGGCTGATGAATCAGCTCTCCAGTGTGCATTCTCCTTAGGGAGAAAAGGGAGAATTGGCAGAGAACAGCGCTGAAGAAGACAGAAATACAAGGAAACAGCTGCTGAATTTGATGCAGAAGCAGCCCATCATGTGGGGAACATTTTGGTGCAATGTTCTTGGCCAAAATCCTCATCCCCAGCCGAGCACATCCTCCAGCATGAAAGGCACAAGCACATTCCCTTAGGAAATTCAGAGGCGTTCCAACTCCAAAATGCTGGCACAGCAAAACCCAAGGCTCTTGGTGCGGCACATGCAAGTAACAGCAAGACAGAAAATACTCTGTAACACATGGTAAATATCAAGGGAAATTCATATCCATGATACTATCCTTGTACCCAAAAGTGATGAGCTTGCCACATGCCCACATCTGTATTTCATGAAACCTGTACAAGTTTGAGGATAGTTTTTACAGTACCTTGAGGTTCACTGGCCTTAAGTCTACGCTGTTAACTTCACTCACTCATAAGATCAAATGCAAAATGAAATCCAAGTCTTTTCTATAAAATTATTTTATAAATCCCTTTAAAATCCTCAGAATAAAACAAGAGTACAAAGCACAAGGTAGGGCCTCTGTACCTTATACATGCTAACTTCCATAGGCAAAAACATCTCCAGGAAAGGCTCCTGCAAGTAAAGGATGCAAAATCAGCCGTTCAATTTCCTGCTCTCCATGCAAAGGCAACCACCATCCCTGGAAATGTTCAAGGCCAGGTTGGATGGGGCCCTGAGCAACCTGGTCTGGTGGAAGGTGTCTCCTGGCCCATGGCAGGGGTGTAGGAATGAGATGATTTTCAAGGTCCCCTTCCAACCCCTCCCATTCCATGATGCTATTGACGATTCTGTGAAGCATGTAGCAAAAAAGTTACAACTGCAAATGTACATGTGCTCCAAGGGCTCTTCACACAATCCAATCTGTTCCACCAAGCAATTTTTATACTTTGAGGAACAGAAGTGGGTTTATATTCCTATGCCAGACTGACTGGTCCTCTCCTTTTTCTTGGAAGTAAAAAAATCCTTCTCTCAATTCTGTCAGCACAGAGATACAGATCTAACTTCAGAGAACTGCGAGTAACCCAACCTTTTAATTTTTCCTAATGCTTCACATGTGTCCCTCAGTAGCAGACTAACATTTTCCTTATTTGTTCTTTTCCTGCACAGAAGAAAAGAGCTTTCAGTCTGTGTGAAAGATGATGCCTTGGGCACTCCCCATGGGCCTCTTATTGTTCACTCTAACTTATTTCTCCTGCTGGCAACTGGAGACTCATTCACCAGATTTCTCTGGTGACAGGTATAATAAGAGACAAGTAGGTAACTCCTATTGCATCTCTGGACACCTGCTCTGAAAAGGTTTTCTGTTCCTGCACACTGTTATTTGAACACATATTTGACCTTTCCAAGGCAAGCGCCAGTTTTCCACAGAAAAGCCTTGGTCTGACTGTCAAACTGAAGGGTGGTAAAAAACCACTTGTTCTCCTCAAATATCTTCCAGTACTACCTTCATGAACTGAAAAACCTGACAGCCTCAAGGACTTATTTCCAGTCCTGCAAAACACAAGGCTTAAAGCAAATAGGGCTTTACTCTTGTAATACAAATAAAATCATGACACTCTGCCTATCTATCAGGATTGTAAAAATACAGAGTCCTGTGAAGGAGTCCTGCTGTTTTTTTCATGAGTTTTTTTCCATGTGACCAAAAGGTTTACTTTCCCCCACAAAAGCCTTGACAGGAACCTGGAAAAGGAGCAGATTTTTATTTTATTTTTTTTTTAAATTCTAAATGCTGAGCCACTGAAAACTGAGGGAGGGCTCTACATACACAGCAAATTCCTGAGCCTGTTGAGACTCAGGAGAGATCATTGCTTCCTCCAAAATCTGCCTGAAGAGTAGAACCATACTAACAGCCTTCTAGTATTCACCTAGTGGCTTTCAAACCAGTCAGTAACTCTACCCAAAAGGCATAAAAATTAGGTCCTGAAGAAATGGTGAAGAGGCAGGCATACACATCAGATTGTAGGAAAGTTCTTGAGCAAGGGGAAGAAGAACAGATAAAGAAAACTCTATCAGAGAGACAGGAGAAGCAACATGAAGAAGCTGGATGAAACTAAAAAACACAGAGGTCACAAGCCACATACTTCAGCAAAGACCAGCATCCCCTGGAACAACTTCCCAAGGGCCAGGATAGTCTTTGTAACTAATAATTTTTTAAATCAAGTTTTGAAGTTTTCCTTGGAGGGAAATTACAGTTTGTACCCAGATTTATGAGACATGGGATTATCCCTGGGATAATTCCTACACCCTCTAATGTTGGCTTGTGACTTGAGAAGCCAAGGATCTGGGAGCGAAAGTAAGAGAAAGTACAGAAAAAGATACAGAGGGGAACAAAGAAACCATACTGATAATGAAGAAGAATGGGTAAAAGCAGCCTAAAAGGGTAAAGTAAAAGTATGTATGCACTGAGTGCATTTCTTTTAGTAGAAGATGCATGGGACAAAATAAATAGAACAAGACAAAACAATTCTGTGCAGGAAATAATTCTGGGGCTGGAACAGAGCAAGCAGGAGCCATGAAGGAAAAGATGACAAGTTTATTTGCTTTTTCTCTCAGATCACTGAGTATTTCAAGGATGACTTTTCCAAGCAAAAAATTTCCTGTACCAGAGACAGGGAGCCTGGGTCCAGCTGGGCATGCAACACACTGAGCAGTGTTGAGCTGAGCAGTCAGTGCACAATGCCACATGACAATAAACCAGAAAAATGCTACACATTACATTCGCCCTGACTCTTCCAGGTGACAAATCCTTAGTGATCCCCTGTTCCAAGCAAAATGTGGGAGTAGATGCTATTTTAAACTCACCTTCTTCCTTCCCATGCTGCCCTGATCAATACAGCTGTTGTTCATTTACTTGTTTGGAGCTCCATGACAAGGGAGAGCAGCGAAACTTTACCTGGACACAGCTCTGGGGGGATCAGATGTGTGCAGGTGTTGTGATCTACACAGAAGGAAAGGGGACACCAGGACCAGGGACACAAAAGCAAGGGACTGCCCAGCCAGGCTCTTATACTGGCTTCTTTAAGCAACAGCTACAGGATCAAGTGACTACAACCAAATTAAAAAGGTTTGCCACATAACGGTGTAAGTTCAGGTCTTTACAGTCAAGAGTAGCTCAGGTGGAAAACTGTATAGGACAGATCAAAACATCCTGATTCATTAGGCAGAGAGGCTTTAGAGCAGGCTGGTTTGTCTCGTTTACAGCTCTATCAGTGAAAACAATCAGCCTCTCTGAACACAGCAAGAAAGTTTATTTAGGGCAGCACAGCAGGCTTCTCTCACTCCTGCTAGGCACGGGATGGCAACTTCAGAGATCAAAAACTAACTTAGGGAAAACCAGTCTGCTAAAAGTCTTAGGGAAGTAAAAACAGGCAGCTTTACTACATCCTCTTTTGCTTCCACCTATAGGTTTCATCCACACAACTTCTACCTGAGACTGAGAAAAACAAAACACATACACACAAAACAAAACAAAAAAAAAAACAACAAAAAAGGCAGAGATATATTCAATAATATTTTCCCCTCCCATCAATCTCACAGAGTCTCTTTACAACTTGTGCAATACTACCCTGGATCAGCTCAGTGAGCCTCACACTGCATGGGGTGGTGCCGAGCAGTGCTCACTCTGGAGGTATCAGAAGAAACAGAAAAAGCCCTGCCCAGGTACAGATAGACTTGGACGACTCCAGAATGACTCAAGGAGAAGGGAATAATTATTCCTGAGCAACAAAGACAGCTGGCAATCTACTCACACCCCATGCAGAAAGACTTTTGAGCATTCAGCAGCACAGTCTAAGAGATTTATTGCTTCTTGTGTGTGCCTCTCTCCCTGTGCTTCCCGTCTCTCTGCTCCTGGGAGCTCCATTATTTGTGTTAAAAAGTGTACTCCTTTTTAATCTACCTACTGCTGTCCAGATTCATTTCACGGCATGTTTAATTTTAAAATCAAAGGGAAAAAGAAAAAGAAAACACAACATTTGACCATAGGAAACTAACACTGCCCAAATAAGCAAGTTGGATTTTTTTTTCCCTTTCTCTGTATAAAATTTCTAAACACAAAGAAGATAAATGAACAGTCAAATCCAGAAAAAAACCCAGCTTTCTCCTTGTCATTTAAATTTGACAGATTTGGGTCCTACAGTAAAACTGACTGCATTCAAGCTCCACCAAAAAGACTCAGTTGCATCCACATGTCAGTAGTCTGTCTTCACACCTCCTTGTCAGCCTGACTACAGGGTTAGGCTTTCCCTGATTCTTATTTTCCAGGTGTTACAAGAGGTTAAAATGGAACAGTAGAGCCACTTCCTACACAAAGAAATCAAAAAGAAGCAAGATGTCTTCTACATCCACCACATTCATTTATTTCCATATGGGAAGCAAAAGATGTCTCATTATCCTCAGAGGGAACATAAATACATGAGTAAAGACAGCTTTTCCTAAGTGGATGAGAAATGTAAAAAGTAATTGCTATTTCAGGAATATGGAATCCATAAAATGGTATTAGTAATTAAGGTTAATATATTATATAAAATATATAAAATATAAATAAATAAAATAAATAAAATAAATTATTTATTCTATTTTATATATTTTATTTTATAAAATAAAATATATAAATAAAATATTTACTGGCACATGGAAAATAGAGTTCCATGCTGACAGAGCATCCCAAGTATAGCACATTTAGTGGTAAATAGGTTAAGACCTCATAGACACTCCAGAAGTGACATGTAGGGGAATTGTAGTGACAGGACAAGGAGCAACCAGTTCAAACTGAAAGAGGATAAATTTATGTTTGACATTAGGCAGAAATTCATTACTGTGAGGGTGGTAAGACACTGCAACAGGTTGCCCAGGAAGGTTGTGGATTCCCTGGAAGTGTTCAAAGCCAGGTTGGATGGGACTTGGAGCAACCTGGTCTAGTGGCAGGTATCCCTTCCCATGGCAGGAGGGTTTGCAACAAGATCATCTTTAATGTCCCTTCCAACCCCTTGACATTCTATGATCCTGTGATTACTGCTTTTCTTTAACGAGTTCCCAACTTCATCTTGCCCCCCAGCACAACCATCACCTCAAAATACCAAATCCCAAACCACTTTTAGCAAACTGAAAAATGAGGTTGCCCCATTCTTCCCACTCAACAGGCGTGCACCAAAAACTTGCTGCGGCACAGATCCACAGGAAACACTCCTGGCTTACCCACCGCAGGAAAAGCTGCTCCAGGAGACAGGAACCACACCAGGAATTCAGGCACAGCCAGAGGAGCAGCTCCCCTGACTTGAGCAACACTTTCTGCTCACACAGCTCACCAGAGTTCACCTGAGGTTCAGAGCCCCAGAGGGATGGCCAGCTCCACGTTCATGCTCTCTCCTTCATCCAGAGAGATCTTTCACCAAAGCAGTGCCCCACAGCATCCCCGGCACCAGGCACAGCTGGCCAGATGCCCGCGTGTTTGCACACCCTGCTGCCTCCAGATGTGTCCAGCTGCACAGCACAGGATTGGGAAGGCACTGCTGAAATGGCCCGTGCTGCAGAGAGCAGGCTCAGAGAGCAACAGCCGGAATGTTCTGACCCACATGTGCAAACCACCCCTCACGTCCTTCACGGGTCCAGCTGCAATCTCATGTTGCTTAAAATATAAATACCCCTTGGAAAAGGCACACAACCAGGGTAAAGTGCACAGGTAGAGCAAACACACGGATGCCCTCTGGACCTCTGACGGTTTTGTTTTTTTTTTTTTACGGTTACAAGGAAAGATTATGATTCCTCACGAGTGCATTTTGCCAAGAGCCAGAATTGCCTTTTCAACCAATGTCCTGCCCCACTGCCCAGCCCTGCAGGCTCTGCTGCCGCCTCCTTCCCAAGATAAATCCACCCCCTGCAAACTTGACCAGCCCACTGCCAGTGGTTTGTCACACTACAAAGCACCATTTCATTACATAATTTGAAATATTTAGAGTGCACAAACTACAGTTTTACTTATCCATTACAATTCTATAACACACTGCTGTGAGACCCTTTGCTTTTCAGTGTACATACTGGCAAACAGAATATATTTTGACCCCTACTCAAAGTAGTGGCTGAATTTTAGACAAAGAAAAATAGGTTAAAATAAGCAGAATGCCTTCTGAAATCAGGCAAATTAGCCACTACTGCAACGAGCATTTGATGGACTTCAAAGGCAAGAATGTTTACTTTCAGCAGTGCAATAATCTGGATGAAGCATCATTTTAAATGCTGGTCACTAGAGAGATGGACATGAGTCACTGATCTGCAAGGAAGGTTTCCAGTTATTAATTTCCAGGTTTAAAGCTCTGCTTTATCACTTGATTCTTAAAAACAGCCAACTCTGCTCCTCTCTTTCTCTTGGATATAGAAAAAAAACTAAGAGTAAAGGAATATATATGTAAACTTCCCCCCTGCCCCCCCAACTTCTCTGCTTCCATTCTATGCCTTGCCTCCCAGAAGGGTATTCAAAAATAGGAAATACTCTAAATACTAAACAACTGAATCTATATAGAACTATATAAAAAGAGTCACAACAAAAGCAGTCTTAGTGACCAAGTAACCTGCATCACCTTAACATCTGAGAGGTATTCAGGCAACAAGAACAACATTCAGAGACTCCTTGAACTTTACCCCAGTTTGCACTATTGATGTGGCTGCTTTTCAGAGACTGGACTTTCTCCTACTATCCACACTCATCTTTCTTTCCACAGCTCAGGATCGTTGTCATATTTTTTGTTCTAAGGCAGTTTGCAACAACAGCCCCTTTTGTAAATCCAAATCACTCTTTAGGAATGATGATAAAACTAGAAATAAAAAAAACAACTTCATTCAGGACACATAGGAATCTTGAAATCCAAAGGACTTAAAACATTTATCAGAGCGTTATCCTCTGGTTAACAGAAGACTGGAAAGCACAGAGGTGCAAATAATTTTTTCTAGGGAATGACTTCTCTTCACAGGACAAATATTTTTCCAAAGCTGCTAATCACTGGAGTTGTCTTATTTTGTTTCTTTACACCACCAGAGCTACCACAAAGCTATCACACAGTATTTAGTTTGGAAGTACTATGTTGAAAGACAATGGGAAAGTGTGGGAGGGGGGAATCTCACCATACCAATGACTAGCTTATTCCTCCTGCCTTGATCTTAGCAGAGGAATTGTATTTCACTGCAATGGTGATAACACTGGGGCCAGAAATAGGGGAGACAGCAAGCAAGCAGACACTACATTGCTCAGCTGCCTATCAACTGCTTAATGCATAATAAAAACCTGGATCACAACAATAATGAAAATACTAAGGGTTACAGCGCTTGCAGTTCCATATGAACCTATCCTGGAAGACAAAATAGTCCTACTCCTGTGCACCTGCATCTTTGCAATGTTCCTTTATTACAGATCAGTCAGAGACCTTAATTTCAGGTTGATTTTAGGGTCTCATAGCCATGAAGTCACATCTTCAAGACAGTAAAATAATCTCAAACTGAATTTATGCACTGACCTATGGATATTGCATATTGGCACTTAAAGCATTTGGCTTTGAACACACTGACACTGAGGCAGGGAGATGAAAAGATGACTGAGGTTTGAGGAAAAGGCTTCCAGGTTAACAGAAAAGAAGAAAAGTTGCTCCTTGAACTTCTAACCAACACTTATGGAAGAGATCTGGGTTTCTAAACATAGCTCCAAGAGATGTTTTCAGATGTTTCCAACACACATCCACACAGGACTGGCAGATGCCACACTAGAACATTGGGAAACCAGTGCCCTTTGAGAGTGGTGGCTCCAGGCCAGGAGAAATGCCCTAAACTACCTAAAGGGCCATTAAATGTTTAGCTAGACAAGCCCTCACACAACTCTCTAAAACATTTAATTAAAGCAGAGATAATAATTTAGAACCCGCTTGGTTCCTCCATCCTGTCCCCCTTCCAGACAGTACATTTTGTAAACGGACACATGATTTTGGTGTGCAGGAAAAAAAAGCTGCTGTCTCAGTGTAAATATTTTTAATATTCTGCATGGTATCACTCAGTCTGAAGAAACTTTTGAGAATAGTGACCATGAGAGAAAGAGCACATAATAAAAAACCTGAGCTGCACAGGAGGGAAATAAAAGGTAGCAACAATAAAGGTCTAGGCTTTCACAACACATCAAGGGTTTTATAACACTATTTCCCTCTATTACTTTATGAGAGATCATGGTAGTTTCCCTTTGTCTTAAAAAAATCAACCAAGCTCCAATATGAAAAAGCACACATGATGAACTCAACCCACCTCCCAGGTTTTAGATATCAGACATTATAAACATTAACTACCTGATATGCACACTTTACACTTTTGGAAAATGTTTTCTAACCTCACAGAGCCATCCTGCTCTCCAAGGCCACAATGATTGCTAATGGGAACCACCAGGACATGGTGGTGAACAAAGGTGACATCTTTTAGACTCCAAATACTCTGCTTTAATTTACTTCACTTTTTAAGTTTACTCTGCTCAGAGGAAAGAACTTTAAATTTCAAGTTCATACTAGCAATAAAACAGGTCAAAAGAAAATATGTCCATTTCTGGTCTACAGAAAAAACACTATGCCAAGAGGAAATGGTTTTCTTCCTCTTTGGACTTTATTACTTTCCCCAACACATTTTATTACTCAAAAGTACATTTAATACAAAACAGAAATTAGTGTTCCGAAATGAAACCGTGTCAGGAAAGCCAATCACTACCAATGGGAAAGACCCAGTAAAAATTAGTTTGAACACTCCAATTCTTCCAACCTCTATTGTGAGCAATGCCCAGCAACCAAAACATGTCCATACAAAATGAATCAGCCCTGACTGAAATTTGATTTTTGACCAGATTACATTCTTCCTCCCAAAATAACTTCTCATTAAAGAACTAAAAAGGCTCCAGTCAAGAACTGGCCAACATAACCAAAATCTTTAGTGAGTTAGCACAGCCCCCTCCACATGCAGAAACTCTCACTTCCATCACAAGAACTGCAAAGCTGAGTGTGCTAAGTTAACAACTGAACAAGTTTCAAGGTGGGATTTCTACATAAATTAGGACTGCGTCCAGACCCGAGGCAGAAAACTAGGACTCCCAAAAAAAGGAAGAGAGAATGCATCCTAAAAAATGGGCAGCAGCTCTTCAATGGCTGTAAGAGCCCTCCAGAGAGTAGTCTGAACCTCTTGGCCTCTGACAAAGCAGCACAAAGTGTCTTGGTGGGACACAGGGGGAAAGAAGCACCAGAAACAACTCTGCAAGTTCCTAGTGGAGAAAATTAAGAATTTGACAAAACAGCACGATCAAGATGTGACAGATCCCAAGGAGCAGTAAGCAATGTTAGGAGAGATGTGCCACAGGAATTTAGAACCAGACAGGCAGCAGGAGTCCCAGAAAGCAACAGGCTGGACAGATGATGCTGCCCTGGCCCCAGTGCATCTCCCTGACACATTCCTCTCTTCCAACCCAGACCACCCCCTAGACCTGCTGGCTTAGTTCACATCTGAAAAAAACAGCAGTGGCTGCCCAAATGCTACATGTGTAAATGTGGGCAGGTTTGCCTGCAGATGGACTTGGCTGTCCCCATGCCACGGTAACATAAATGTTAAACCAAAGAAAAGTCAGGAATAAAGGCCATTTTCACTCCCTTCATGCTGCTTCTCTTTTACCCACACACAGCTTGTACCAAGAAATGGTTAGAGGTACAGGAAAGAAAACCTGACCCGAGTATACTGGAAGCAGAAAAATGAAACCCACAAAGCTGAAGTGTTGCAAGTACAATTGCTGCATCTATCACACTGCGCAGCATTAAACTTACCTGCTTGCTACGGTAATTTGGGAACTGATTCTAAATGCCTAAAAAAGGGCCCTGACAAAACCCATAATAAGTGGGATGAAACACAGAAGAGGAGGAGGAGGTGAACAAGAGACAATTATACTAAGATAAGTTGGAGATGCACAATTCCACCTGTCTGAGAAGATCCACCCTTTTCTACAGAAGACATGCAAGTTAAAATGTCAAGCAAAAAAAGCTCAGTGAAGGAAAAGAATTCCCCACTTTGTATTAGGTTGTATCTTCTGGATGCTGCTGGAACTTGTAAAACATTATTGCTGTCAGTCAGACACCCCTGCAGAGAGGACCTGTACCAGTGCAGTGTGGAATTTAATTGGTGTAACAACTACTTACAAGTTTACAAGCACTCAGCTAATGAGGACTCATGGCTATCCAGAGCAAATTTGTACTGTGGAGTGAAGGTAACTGGCTTTCTGCTATTCATACCCTCTCTCATATGTGCAATTCCACCAGGTTTGTGGAAATACCACACATACTACACTACACACTACAAATACTACATTATCTGCAAAAGACAGTCTCCCAAGATGTAGGGTCCATTTGCCTCACAATAACATCCAAAATGCTTCCAGTGGACAGAACCCCATCTTAATGTTGTCCTGGAATTAAAGCAGAAACACAGCAGGGCTCCCCTCTAAGAAGAGTATCTTCTTAGAAAAGAAAACCAGCAAATTACAGATTGCCTTAAGAGTTGTTGGGTTATTAAATGGAGGCTCAGTTTATCTTAGTTCTGTCTGCCCTGGGTAGGCACAGATCCCACAGCGAGCGACAGGAAGACTGAATTTCCTTGTGGTCAGGAGACAAGTTGTGCCTCATTCATGCATCTCATCTACATTAGAGGTACACACATTTTTTATGTTTTATTATGACACAGCTGATGAGAGCTCAGCACTGCCAAGGCCACATGCTGGTCATTGTAGGGAAGAGAACTCCAAGATGCTCCACTTGCACTTCCTTGCATGGAACATCCCAGATCGCCTGTGTTTTACCAACACACAAAGACCATATGTCCTGCCAAATAATTTTAGGTTCACCACACACCAAAGAAATCAATTCAGGAAGCTGGATGGTATTTCTTTTCTGCTCACACAGAGTGACAGACCAACACAGTCCATAAATTTTCTGGTACTTCGTCTCAGACGCTTGCTAGTGAAGCGTTCGCTGGTACAGGGAGCCAGGAACTTGACTCAGATTTTAATTCAGTGCTTATGGTTCTGCAAAACTACTTCAGCACCCACCAGCTTGGTGCAATGGCTGCAGTACCAAAAAGGCAAGCAGGACTGTGCTGTAGAGAGAACCAGCACCCACATTTAAATTCTGCAGGCACTTACCCAGCCTTTCAGCTTTTGTTTAGTGCCCTCCATGCATTCCTGGTAGTTAGGACTCTCCTTTGGCTGGTCATCAGGAATTAATTGTGCCACAGAAACTCACTGAGAGCCCAAAGGCTGAAAAAAATAGCAAACTGGAGGCATCATGGACTTTCTGGTAGCTGGGCTCAAGCATCTGTTTTGAGGCTGATCTCTAAGGTCACCACCTTCAAGGCTTTGCTCCACCTTCTCCAGGGAACACACACAGATCGCAAGTGAATTGCTTCACGTTCTCCAATACGAAGATAAGAAGCAGCCCCTATCTGCAAGGACCACTCGACAGCGAAGCAAAAATACCAATATCCTTCGCAGGGTTATTTGATCTGACACTCAGATAGGTCAGTGTTGCCCTGTGCAGGAATTCACAGCAAGTGAGGCTCCAAGAGTGGAGCAGGGTTGGAACACGAGTCTCTCCCAATACAAAATTGCAGAGTGTGCAGCTAAAGGAGATTTCCGTAAGTCACGTAACCCAGCTGTTCCCAACCTTTGACAGCAAAGCTTCTCCATCACCTTTTACTTCTCTTCATCATATCTACTAATTTCTTGTCTCCCACTCCCTCCTAGTTTTTTGTTGTTGTTGTTTGTTTGGGGTTTTTTGCACAACAACATAAGGGACGAGCTGGGAAGGCCAGAACTTACATTCTTTGGATCCTCCCTACCCCTTGGCACATCTCATAAGGGCTCATCTCCCACCAGGGACCAAGCACTCCAGTCCCCAGTGCAGATACACCAAACCCCAACTCTACTCCGGCATCTGCCAGGATCTTTTCTTTTTGAGTTCCTTCCAGCAACATCAATTTTACAACTCCTGCTTGGCAACAGAAAGTTTTTCCCGAAGTTTTGCAGGTCTCCATTCTGCATCTTAAATCCCTAGCTTGTCCTCTCTACAGTAGGCACAGACAGCAGTTCACTCCCTTTTGCTCCTGCAGCAGGCTTCCAGGTGTTCTCTACATAGAACCATCTTGATTCTTCAAACCTTCCCTTTATTAATGTTTTCTAGACATCTCTGTCATTTTTTTTTCCCCACTCAGTTTTTCTTACAGCTTGGTCCACAGGAAAAGGTGCCTTCAGCTGCATGCTACAGTGCAGCTCATGCCAAGGAAAACCATTTTGCATGTGTGTGTGTGTGCGTGTGCACCCTCACCTAGGGTGCTTGTTTATTTTTCTTTTGGAGTCACAGAGCAAGGAAGGGTTTGAGGTTCCTGGGGTTTTTTTGCAATCACCTAAGACTGACCCACATTCAAGTTTCAAACTGCTAAGTGGAAGCACTACATTTTTGGTTATTATGAAAACAGGTATTTGGTAGGAATACAAGAATGCCTAGAGCTTTTTTCCCCTTTAGAAGTTTTGCCAACCTTGCTGTGTAAATGAACAGTGTTAAAGAAAAACCTCCAGAGTAAATACAGAGGCACAAATGAACGTAGGCACTGGTATCACCAAAAATTGAGGCTGTTGCGATTAATCTTATTCAAAGGGAGGGTCCAAGAGTACCAGCAGACTCCTCTGTTCCAGACTAAACTGCAATCCCACTGTAAATGGTGGTGCCAACTTTTTTTTTTTTTCCCAGTGTAGGTACTCTTACTGAAGGAGCCAACTAGATAGGAGGTAGCCAGTTTTATCTGCTCAGTGACAAAATCCTCCTACCCAGGAGTACTCCACCATTCCACACACTGAATCAGGCAGGAACCTAAAAAGAGAGGAACATGGCTCTGTTTCCTCTTTAGGGATCCAGGACAGTTAATGCTGGCCAACAAGAAAAGACAGGACTGTGAGAGGAATGGGGGGGGGTGGGGGGGGGAGGGGGTAAAAAGGAGAAAAACTAAGTTGGTTATTTTAGGTCACACAGTAAAACCAAGGCATCTGTGCAATGCTGCAAGGTTCATATTTAGAACTCAATTCACGAGGTTCAGAAAGGCAGTTTACAAATGCTACAGTATGCTTCAGACCACTCTTAATGCTTTTTGGCCTGAACCCATCACTTTAAAAGCCAGCAATTTTTTTTTTTTTTTTGCCAAGCCCACCCCTCCCACATACCTCCTTGCCACAGGGCAGCAATACAACAGACATTTCTCTCCAAATTAAATCCACTTCTTGAATGAAAAGGGTCAGGAGGATGAGGGCACCACACTTTAAAAAAGGGCATTAAAAAATAATTATGCTAAACCACGTATCAGCACAAATTAAAGAGAGACAGTAAAATGCCTGCTTTCAGCTTGCTTAAACATTCAATTAAAAAAGCCATCTAGGCAAAATTTTATTAAAATAAATCAAGGGAGGAAATGCCTGTTAAACCAACATGAAACCACGTTCTTTTGGATGTTCTTTCCCTGACAAGGAAGTCTTCACTGCCATTGTCACCCCAGTCATGCTCTCAGAAGATGTGCCTTCCTTCACAGCAGCAGTGGTGTGAAGAGCAACCAGTGCTAGTTTCAAATGCAACGCCAAGTGCAGTAAAGCTTCTGCTGGCTTCCCTCATACAAAAACACATCCTCCTCCTCTCTCAGGCCCAGCAAACCAAGTCACCCACAGATAACCCTTCACAGCAGTTCACAGCTTCCTTTGGGAGCCACCAGGACAGGTTTAGAATTGGTGTTGGAAGAGTCAGTGCAGATGGATGTAAAGTACAGCCTTTTCACCCTTCAATGCCTTGAAGGAAAACCAAAGGTTCAACCTCCACACCAGATCTACCAACAACTTTTGAGATCACTGCAGAAAGAGAAAATCCTAGAAAATGTTTAAGGCTTAGGACATCAAAAAAATAGATTAAATATAAACAGTGCAAAAAAAAGAAAGGTAAGAAAGGATTATATCACTTTCTTTTGTTGTAGAGAAAGGTAGATGCTCTTTACCTGAATGAAGTAAGGCTCATAGTGGATTGCATACAGCAGGTCCTGTTATTTCAAAGATGAACAGTGTCTACCTGGTTTTTACTGTGAAGTAACATAAATGAGGTGATGTTGTGAGTGCCCCAGAACTCATCACCACCACTTGAGTCAGCTCTTGTTCTCCAGCATGACATTGGTTCTGAAAAGCCAACACACCACTCCAGTAGTGCACTGGAATACACCAGAAAAAACCTACAGTACACAGACAAAAACTAAACTTCTCCTTATTGGAATGTTGTTGGCAAAAGCTTCAAAGGTAAAAAAAGAAAAAAAAACAAAAAACCAAAAAAAAACAAAAAAACAAAACAAAACAAAAAAAACAGAGAAGTACCATCAAGAGGGCTTTGGTATAGGCAATGCTGCATCCAGGGGAGCTTGCCAGCATCAGTATACATCTAACATCATAAACATACCTATTTAATGGACATGTCTTCATTCCTAGACTCTGTGCTCCATATCTTTATCTTTACCATAAGTCATGGTCCTCAATTCACAGCCACAGCTTCAATTGCAACAAACAAGCTGAAGCAATGCCATTTTTAACCAAAGTTTTCAAAGGTGAGGCTGAATGCCTTTTCTGGAGGCTGAGCAGGACCCAGGCAGCAAACAAACACATCTGCAGCAGGTCAGAGCCAAGGTCCACCCCATATCATGACACATCCCTGGCAGCAGACAGCAACTGATGGCCAGGGAAGAGCAGAGGACCAGGGCAAGCACATTGTGACCCTGCTGCTGCTGCCTAACATCCCAGTGACCCACAGCCAAGGCACTTCTCTGCTGCTGCCTTCTAAGCTCAGTTTAAGGCACCACTGCTGTTAGGCAATGAATGCAAACTCAGTCTTTTCAGAGCAGACAGAGGGTTCACTGAGTGTTTTCTAATGAATATTGGGGCAGGAAAGCTTGAAAGGAATCAGCAGTGTTTGACAGCAATAGGTCTTGTACCATCAGAGAAGACACTGGGGAAAAGCACAGCTGGAGTGTTAGGCCAGCCAGTTCAGCTTCAGTTGACAGGAACAACTCAACTTGAGACAATAAAAAGCAAACTGAGTTACTCAAAGTACATCCTATTTCAGATTAAGCCATCTCGATTCCTAAAAGATTATACAAACAACATCCTTGCTACAGGACTAGCCAAATGTGATATACCCCTGTTTTCAAGTAGTTGTCCTCTTCACAAGTAAGAGCAATAACACAGGCAAATTCAACATCAAAACCATTTACAAGTTGCAGAAGAGTTAGTTGTCAACTGAGCAGAGACTGCAAAATGGCATGGCCCTGTCCTCTTGTCATGGGGTGGCCAGGAAAGCGAAAGACAAGATAAAAACCTCAAAACACAAAAACCACTTCAATCCCATGATCCCAGTGATATTTCACTGGAAATGGAGATCAATAACAATCTGCAATCTGGCCCAAAGTCCCATTGCTACGTATACATTTAGCCAAATGTATTTTACAAGCAAAGCAAGTTTAAAAAAAAAAACAAAAGCAACAACAAAAAAAAAAACAAAACAAAACAAAAGCCCCTCAAATACATGAGACTCCCTAGGAAGAGAGGGTCTCCAACCCTCTGTACCATAAGTAACCATAAGAAGCTGTCTGAGGAACCAGAGATGCCACCTCTGCTGTGACCAACAGAAGGAAAAAACATTGCTCAGGAGTGACTTGGGTCACAGCCTCTTCACTGACCTCAGGAAATGAAAACCTTTATTTCCCTTTGGCTTCACCCCTCTTATAATTCAAACCTGGCTAGCTACATGGTTAATAACCCAAGGGCCATCAGCATCAGAGAGGTGCAAGAGAACATTCAGCTCAGACATACAGGTAAGGAGATGAAGACTTCAGAAGGATATTTGGAGCAAGGACCCCACAGAAAAGAAGACATTGTGCAGCATAACCTTGGGTCAATCAATCACAGCTGCAACTGGGAGACGAGCTCTTGCATTAGGCAATAAAGATGTGTCAAACCTAGAGCTGCACACCCCTGCTCAGATGGGAGAACAGCTTTCATACTGAAACCTGCTGCAAGGTTACCTGCCTTTGATTATGGTTGTGTTATTTAGTACCTTGCCAGCTGTTATCAACACTTGGCTCCATGAGCAGTCTAGCCCATATCACTACCAGGAACATGAAAGCTGACCTAGCAAGGGAAGACTGAGAACTGGTAACACTAAAGCACAATATGAATTATGTCAAGAGGAAAGACAGGCTGCTTTTGAACCAGCACATAAATCACACATTTCCTCCATCGTGTTCCGCTGAAAAGACCAAATCTGCATTTGAAGTACCAACAACTTTGAGTCTCCAGCGGGGTAAAAAAGCATTCTTTGTGCAGAGTCAAGCTTCGGAGAATCTTGCAGCAGTAATTACAGACACTGCCTCCCCAAACCATCTGCTGTGGCATTTATAACTCCTGGAAGGGCAGCAGGCAGAGCTGGTGGAGAAGAGGAGACACAAGTATGTGTCACACATACACAAATGCTGCACAGGAAAGCTGTGCCACTGGTGTGACCCAAAGAGGGACTCGTGTCCTGGTTATCCAGACTTCCTTCAGCTGGAGATGCAGCTGGTGTTCACCAGCAGAGACAACAGTGGGATCCCTACCCTTTCCAGATCAAAGGAAATTAGGAGACCACCCTCAAGTCTAACTAAGCAAGCCCAGGCTCCAGTGGGAAGTGTATGGCCAGAAACTCATCCCACAAATATGGAAATTGTGCTCTGGAGTCTGTGTGAGCAGCCCAGCCTTCACAGCCAACAGCTCCACACACTTCTCCTGCAACAAGTGATGCCAGTGACATGGCCAGAATTAATTCAGGAGCTAAATCTGTCCCTTATCAGGACATGCAGGTTCCACCCTGACCTACACACCTTCATACTGACCATCACAGCATCTGCAGACTGTTTCCATCAGCACAGACAGACAGAAGAGGCAGCAGGACAGGCTCATCCACCCTTGCTCACACGGGCAGGAGGACAAGCCCCGGGCATGCTGAAAATCCCACTTTTCTCATTACAGCTGGAGACAATGCCGATTAATTGTTTTGCCATCCATAAAAAATTACTACAATACTCACTTCATAGGGTTGTCACAAGGATTATTTAACATCTCTGAAGAGCTTTGAAGAAGAAATAGTGGCTATTGTTCTCAGTACCATAGAACTGGGAACTATCTCACATGAATTTTGCATGACTGTGCATGTGTGACAGTTGCAGCACCAATAGATTATTTTTATTCACAAAAAAAAAAGTGCCTCACAGTAGTTCATTTACCCTGGGCAACATTTTAGTCAGAAATGTAGTTTATTTTGCTTGTTAATATATCCTAAATAGAGATCAACTTTGACTATTTAATTAATAGATTCAGGTGCTGTTTCTAGTCTCTCTTAATTAGGGAAACACTGTGTTTTTTACAAAGAACTCAGTTTAGTCTGTCAGGGCTTCTGGTGAGCACACTATAATTACTTAAGCAATGCTAACACACAAGAACAACAAGAGGAGAAAAAAAGGAACTAAAAATGTCACTGAAATCTCATTTACAGCAAATGACAAAGTCTGCATGGAGAAGAGCTGCTACACACAGAGTCCCATGTCAGACTGCTTATGCCTGACCATTAAACAGCTCTTAGCATTGATGCAGAACATTGTAGCAGTTTAAATAGGGCTTTTTTTAACTCCCCTGAATACACAGGAGCTGTTGGATTCTAAATGTTCTGCAATACACTTGGATCCACCTCACTGGTATGAAAAACTTCTACCATTTCAGTCCAAGTGTTTAAGGAATCTATATGGATTTTCTTTCTCATAAAATACAGGGAAATCAACACCTACTTCAAGGATATGCATTTTGTTTCTTTTTTGTTTCTTTTTTTCTGAACAGTCAAACTCCAGCAGTAATTGCACAATTTGGCAACAAGGTTGCAACCCAGATGATTTGGGACAGATGATTTGCTTTAGAGAAAACTACAATTTCCACTACACCACGCTTCAAATCATCTTTAAACTCTTTGGGACACAAACCACATCTTTTGTTTGGAAAGCAAACACCACATTATTGATAGTACTGCAAGATAAATGACAGTATTAAGACTAGTCAGCACACGAGCTCTCATTCCCCATCCAAGAAGGAACAGAAAGCTCATTCTCTTTATTTCATGCTGGCTCTCTAGAAAGGAACTGACACCTATGGGTGCACAAAAAAAAGCAGCATTGCATTAGCAAGCCTCACGGAGCCTAGGTCCCAAGTTCCCCAGTTCCCAGGGGAGGCACAAGCCCAAAATTACATGCTTGCTTTCCCTAAAGTTGCATGCCTCAGAATAGCCACAAGGGCTGAGGGGAAAGAAAAAAAAATAAAAGACAGAAAAAAGCAACAGGAGCAACTGGGCTGTTTTGGGTGTCTAACCAACAGCAAGGAGATGTACTACCAATCCCTGCTTTCTCCAGGTTTTTGATCTCCAACCACTTTGGAAAGTTCGAGGTGCAAGACAACACTGACCCCCTCACAAAAGAGGCATGAAACAGAAAGGTCACTCTGATTGTCTCCTCTGCCCACCAGCCCAGTGTGAAGCATCCTCATGTACCCTGAGCTGTGCATTATTCCCATACCTTCCAGGGAAAAGGCCAGGAAACTTTATCACAGTTTTTTTATCAACTTTATCATAATTGCCACCCAGCACTTCCTCAGTCAATGCACTGTCCTCCTACAACTATTTGGGTTTTTCTTGGGTTTACCTGCAAAAAAAAAGAGCCCCATAGGCTTTCAGTTCAACCTCATAACACTGAATACTCATTTGGACAAGAACAAGAACCCAAGTCTCCTACTTCCCAAGACAAATGTCCCATCCAGCACAGTTATGCTGCTTAGACAGCTACAAATACATGCACAGCAGAAGGCAGAGCTGCTGCAAAGGATGGATCCAAAGGCAGCACTTGTAGTTTGCATTTTTACAAAAAGACAAATATTTCTTTCATCTTTGCTATGACTTGTGTGCAACATGTCTAAGTGTTCATCCTCTCATCACTGCCATGTCTTGCATACTCCTAAATGTGACCAGACTCACAGGCACAAGGAAGTGTTACAGATAAATCATAAATATATACTGATTTTGGAGGCCTCAAAAGAAATACATTACCAAGGGTTTGTTTCCTTTTTAACCATTTGGAAATTAGGACCTCTGCAATTAATAAACCAAGTTTGGTACACCAGCAAATTAAACACTTCCTAGATTATCTTGATTTTTGCCCACAGGTGCCTATGTCCTAGTGATAATCAGTCTCTAACTTAGGTGCTGACTCACACCTGGAATCCTACCAGGATCCTGCATCAGATGGCAAACTGATTTTCATGCAACACATTTAAGAGTATCTTCATCAAGCACACAGCAGAGGCCTGGGGATTAGTATTCCTTTTCCTTGTCTTATCCTGGTTATTATCATGGGTAAAGAAGAAATTTAGATAATGCCTTCAAATATCTCTCTATTCCCTTTCTTTTTGTTTTGGTAAAAAAAATGTTATCAATTACTTGTTAAGAGCTACCCACAAGCAAAAGCTCCCTGGCCATAATGCAGAATGCAAGTGTAGACAAAGAGTACTTATTACTGATGTCTCTGCACCAGAAGGTAGTGGAACACACTGACAAACAATTAAATTCTAGGTTCTCCTTGGGTTTTGTAATTTCTTTTGTTCTTTTGCTCCCAGCACTCTGGGTACCAACAAAGACCAAAACACCTGGTCTTGGTTCAGGCACCAACTATAACCAGGCTATGCAGGCACTAATCAAGTATGAACACCATAAAAACCCAGTGAAAGAACAGGACATTTTTAGCCACTGCAGATGATAATGAAGTTTCTTCATCAGCACCCTGGCCATTCTTATCAAGAATTATATACTCATAAGTCAAAACAGCAAGACTGAATGCAAACTTTCTTGGCTGGTTTTTGGTGGTTTTTTTTTTGCTTGTTTGTTTTTTAATGTGCATAGAGTGTAGAAGCAGCCTCCCAAAATTTATGGCTATCATAAATTTAGAATAGGTGAACTCATTACAGTTAACAGTAATACTTTATTCACACTGGTTCCCCACAAACTGCAAGCCTCAAATGCAATTATTCTGCAATTGTTTTGTAAGTAAACAAAACACCATTTAGATTTTGAAAACAATGCATCTTTCTACTAACAGAGGCAGAGAAGAAAAAAAATTACAGCAGCACAGGACTATGCAATAATTTCATTTTGTAAGAAGATTAACACAGAGTAGAAAGCTTTAGCTCCGACTGGGAAA
Organism: Cinclus cinclus; assembly: GCF_963662255.1. Lineage (NCBI taxonomy): Eukaryota > Metazoa > Chordata > Aves > Passeriformes > Cinclidae > Cinclus > Cinclus cinclus. The sequence continues at coordinate 112,214,353 of NC_085047.1, forward strand.
AGAAGGTATACTTTGTGCTAGTGGTGCTCCCTGTAAGTGGAATTTTGTCCAGTTTGTTAATGCACCTCCTCAGAGACAAAAGAAACCACAAGGGAAAGAGGAAATAACATTCTTTTTTTCTGTCCAACATTACCTCAACTAAAGCCCATTCTGATTTCAACCCCTATCAGGCACAACTTGAGCACTCTCAGCAGAGCTATCTGCAATGCATTGTTAAACTGCACTACAAAGTTGGGATAAGTGGTCCTGCCATTTTTATCATGCTCAGCAGGGACAATCTGGTCAGGTGTTTCTCCTGTGCTTGTTAAATTCCAGCTATATTTGGAGACCAACTGTTCTCTGTCCTGCTTTCTCCAATTAACTGTGTGTATAAGGGTGGAAAGGTGAAGGTGGGAATTAGGCAAGAGATAGTGAGACTTTCTTAAGAGTGCTCTTAGAAAAGGCTGAAAACCATACTGAAAGTAATGAGCAGTGTCTTAGTCATGAAGGCTCAGTAACAATAGATGTGAAAGGGAAAGAAAACTGAGTACACAGAAGGGAACCAAAAGCCAAGGCTCCTGTGAAAGTTACAGGAAATATTAGAACATTTATGATTAAAATCCAAGGACCAGAACTGTTCACAGCACAAGGAGTTCTGTACCAGTCCAATGCCCAACTACAACTCATTTAACTTCATCACCTCCTATACTGCTGCAGGCTTGCAAGAAAATTAATGGAAACTGTACAAGTTCTACTGCTTCTAGAATCAAACTTGAAAAAAATAAACACATATACCTGAGATTATGCTGAAATCCACAATTCACAACCTCTGATTCAAGCACAGTCTCAAGTGAAGAGCGTCACCACAAGAGAAACAGTGCCAAGTCAAGTGGAGAGCTTTACCACTCTGCTCCCAAACATGCTTGTCACATCAGCAATTCACTGACAGCAAACATGCCATCTTGGACTCCAGCCCATTTCCCTCAGAGCAGGAGAGGGGGAAAGCCCATGAAGTTTATTTTGGCCTTGAAATTAACAAGTAAGATAACCTGATGAGCTAATTAGATTATTACTGCTTTGAAGAATGAGCAGCAAGATTCCTGGAAACTCTGACACTTTCCTGTGATACCACACAGGCTCTCTGACTAATAAGTGAGGAAAAATATTAAGATTAAATGAGGAAAAAATATTGGAGGGGAAGAACATACAAGCATGTCATCAAACAGGTAATGTCAACACAAAAATTTCCATCAGAATACAGTGCATTAAAAGCTCTAAGGAGATAATCAGTGTGTTTATTTATTTAGATACCTACACCTTAGGCTAACACCTTAATATATCCACCAGCATCCTCTGAACAGAATCCAGGCACAACAGCATCCTATTTGGTTGCCTCTCAGATCAATAGGGTTTGCTCTTCTCCATCTTGCACCCGCAAGCTGTGCACCCAGGCACGGCCCGGCTCTTCCGAAATGGGCTTTCCTTTTTTCTTTCTTTTTGTTTTAAACCGCTCCCCCACTTTTTGCCTGTCCGTCCATCCATCCATCCATCCGTCCATCCATCCATCCATCCGTCCGTCCGTCCATCCATCCACGGCACTCGGCGGGGAGCCCAGCCGCCCTCCTCCCGGCAGCCTGCGCCTCCCGGGACGGCGTCCATCTCACCCGGGATGGGCAGGATGCGTTCCAGCAGGGACCATTGTGCCCTTCCCCGCCCCGGGTACCGCCCGCCACCGCACAAAGCGCTGCCCCCGCCGGCGGCACCGGCACCGCCGGACCGAGCCGAGCCGGGCCGGGCCCAGCCCGGCTCCTCCCGAGCCGCCGCAGCGGGGGCGGTGAGCCGGGGCCTTTCCGAAGGGGGATGCTGCTCCGGCCGCCGAGGGTCCGCCGCCCGCCTCCCCCCGCATCCCGGTACCCGCGCCTCGCCGGCGGAGCGGCACCAACCTGCAGTCGTCCCCGCCGCCGCCTCTTCCTCCTCCTCCTCCTCCTCGGGAAGAGCCGGAGCTGCCTCTGCCCGCTTCAGCCTCCAGCCCCCGGCGGCGGCGGGCTGGCTCGGCGCCGCTGCCCTCGGGAGGCGGGGAAGGGGCGAGCGGGGCGGGCGGCTGCGGGAGCGTCGCTCATTGAGTGCGGCAGCCCCGGCTGTCGCTGCCGCCGCTCCCCGCAGCCGCTACTTCCTGTGCGGCGATGGTTCAGTTCCTCCCGGGCCGCTGGGGGCAGGAGAGCCGGGGGGCGGAGGAGGACGAGGAGGAGGAGGAGAGGGGGAAGGTCGGGTCAGATAGCGGGGGAGGCAGGGGCCGCCGCCGCCGCTCCTCCCGCCCGGCGCGGCTCCGCCCCGCAGCGCCCGCCCGAGCTCCGCGCTGCCCGCGCCGCTGCGGGACGCGATGCGGCGGAGCCGCCCCCCTGCTCCCGCACCGCCGCCCATCACCCGGTGGTGGCCGCGGGGAGGTCGCCCAGCCCGGGGATGGGAGTGCGGCTCCCCCGCAGTCCTCGGCTCTCACCGGAGACATGGCTCTGGTTCTGGTTCTGGTTCTGGCTCTGGCTCTGGCTCTGGCTCTGGCTCCCGCCGCTGCCCCCGGGGACCGCGCTCCGTGTGCGCCCGCCCGGCAGCGCGTCCCGCGGCACGCAGGGAAGCAGGGAAGCAGGGATGCAGGGAAGCAGGGATGCAGGGAAGCAGGGAGGGAGGTGCCCGCGGGCCCGGCCCCGCCGTAGCCGCCCCGCGGGGCTGGGAGGGAGCGGCCGCCGGCTGGGGTGGGCGAAGCTGCCGGGCACGGGGGATCTGTGCGGGAGAAAGGAGCCGTGAGGGGTCGATGACGGAAACTCTCAGTAAGGCAGGAAACGGGCACGTAACAGTGTTAATGAATGACTCGGTCCCGGGGCGGGATGGAGGAGAAGCGGTGCAGGGAGCGAGGGCTCGGTTGCGGACGCTCCATGGGCTGGAAATCCATGCCCTGCCGAGGACCGCACGTGGTGGATGCGCTCCATGAAAGGAGCAGGATCTCGCCTGGGCTGTTTGGTTGGTATTTGAGTGGTACAAACGTGGCACCAACACACTGAGGGTGTCTTTGTTCCTGCATATGAACATAAAGGAGCAGGTCAGAACATCAAAGGCGGTACAAGTTCGGTCCGTTTTTCAGAGTAAGTTTTAAAGGATGATGGTTTTGCTTGGAATCATAGTCGTTCTCCTCAGGGTGTGACGGGATTGCATGCAAGATCTGTCCTGGCCAGAGAAATTCAGCACGAAGAAGTTTTTAGGGGCAATAATGAGTTGAGATAGGGAGGTCTTCTGCTTTCTTGGATGCAGCATGGGAAGAAAGAAAAGAAAAGAAAAGAAAAGAAAAGAAAAGAAAAGAAAAGAAAAGAAAAGAAAAGATTGCATCAGAACAACATTTTTGAGTACAAGTTCCTAGTGTTATCCTTCAAACACCTTACTGATGCCACTAAATAATTAGGTATAATCTCCAAGATGGTGAGTGCTTGCAGCTCTTAAAGCATTTTCTTCAAAAATCACATGTGTTCATTACCTCTGAAAGATATTTCCAGGATATAGGTTTTGAGAAGATTAACATTAGGCAATAACATGGAAAGAGATGATCATAGTGGTCTCTGAATCTTCACAATAAAGCAAGTGTTGCCCTCACCAGCTATGGTAGACCTAAGTTAAAAAAAAAAAAAAAAAAAAGGAGTGCATTTAACTGTGGTTTAGGTTCCAAATGTTCTCCCTCTTTTGCCTGTCATATATGACATTCAGAACATCATAACTCGACCTACTTTAGGAAAGTACACACCACAAATATCAAAATATTTATGTTCTGTGTTTACTTGAAGTGCCGTGAAATCCCTTTATTGCTGTGCTTTTACTGCCATCACAGAACTCTCAACTGGTTTCCAGTTGAAGTAGGAGGCAGAGATTCTCCCTTAGGTCAGGGGTGTGTGTAGCTTTTCTTTCCCTCTCTCTCCTCCAGCACAGCCTCCTCCTGGCAGCTCTGCTCAGCCTCATCTAATGCTGCTCAGCCCACGCAGGCTTGGCCAACCACAGACTCTTTGGCTGATCTCCTGTGCTGCCATGAATTCCAGCTGCCTCCCTGGCTTCCTGGAGAACGTCATGGGTGCATTTTGGTCCCCCCGTGGAATGGAGACCGGACAAAGGCAGCTCCTGTGAGGTTCCTCTGAAGTGCTGAGCCTCCTCTTTGTCTTCCTTTTCCACACAGGTATTTGCAGCTCATGTTTTTTTCTGCAAGTTTAGTGTTTGGACAAGAATGCTCATAGAATAGTGCGTCAGTTTTTTTCTCTGAGTGAACTTTGGTGTGCCTCACAAGCCCTTTGCCAGATAAGAAATAGCTCGTTCAGAGAAATGATCTCATAGATGTAGCTCATGGTAGTTTGACTGCAGAAACGGAGCATGATGTAATTCTTCATTCAGAAAAAATACTCAGATTGTATCACCAACAGGACAACAGTTAAGCTTGGCTGACCTGTTTCGTCTGTTTCTGTTACCCAAATTTTAACTACAGCAAAGTATAAATTCCCTATTTTATTATATACTGACAGTCCTACTTTGCAGTTCTTATTGTGTCCAGTGAGAGTGTTGTGCACATAAAAATCAGATGATCAAAACTAAAATCTGAAAGGATGATGCATTCACGGAGTATTTTAGCAAAAGACAGATAAAGAAAAAAAAAATAAAACCGGAACAAAAGGAAGTACTTCTAAAGTTTAGAAATAAAAATTGTGACTATAGAAACAGCATTAAAAACATCCCCAAAGGTAGCACTTACAAAGTTTGCCAAGAAATGAGTTTCCAGGTTCCTACTCTGCTGTGTTCTGACATCTTCTGGCAAATGACATCTTCTCTTTCTCAGCACTTAAGAGAGCTCTCTGAAAGCCTCTGGGGTGAAACTGAGAGCAACTGTCCTGACATTTATCCATTATCATCCCCAGGATTAAAATGAACTCTTCCACAGAAGAGTTTGCTGTGTGCAAGAAGCAAGATTTCAAATAAAGTATTACTAACATTTTCAATTGAGCAAAATCCACTTAACACATCAAAGCAGTTGAAATCTACTTAAGAGCATGAGTGAAGCAGCTATTTCAGAGAACTCCAACAGGTCTGCAGGGTATCCTGGAAGGAAAGGCTCCTGCGCTGATCTTCACATGCCACTTTTTCTGAAAGTGTGAATATAATCTGAAGCAGATTTTTCTCTCCACCTGAAGACACTCTCTTAGTACCCATTTCACCTGCTAGAGCCCCTCTCTCCCCAGATCTCAGTCTGGTTTCTCAAACTATAGGTTAGAAATCACTGGAGAATGTTTACGTATTAGTTTTCAGTATTGAGCTGTGTCTAAGGCATGTTCAACATGCTGGTGCAAAGGCAGCTCCTCGTTGTTTTCAGTCAGGTGCAGAGAAGCTCCAGTTCCCTTCTGGAGTGAGCAGAATCCAGGCAGCCACTTGCATTTTGGTACAGCAGGTCCTGCACAAGCTGCTGAAGGGTCAAGGAGATTTGAAGATGACACTGAACTCGTCTATTCTTCAAAATTCAGGGGTGCTCCAACAAGCACAGATGCACAGCTTTGGTCACATTCATTTTCTGGTATTGACACATCCTGTCCTAAATTTAATCTTCAATTAATTTGAGGTCTCAAGAAAAAAACAAGTGCTGACAAAATGCATTAATGTGCATGTGATACAAGAGATGGAGAAGGCCAGAATGCATCACCCGAAGTGGTTAATGCTTTAAATCCAACCTAACTGAATATCTACGTAGCTTACCAAATGCTCCTGGCATTGTGCTGTTGTTAATGACCAGAAACCTGTTCTATGAGCACAGCTTTCTACCAGTTACCTGAAAATTATTTGCTGTTAGAGCTACAATTTCTTAATGCATAAAACTCTTTTTTTTTTTTTTTAAATTTCCCTTTGGGAAAGTGTAGTCAGCTTTCATTTGGCCATTTTTGAGTTACACAAGCATTAAAAAAGTCGTATTACCATAATTATAAAGGCTGCCAGTATGGTAGAAGAAATGACTAGAAATAAAGAAGCTGCAAGCTAAAAGTACATATATAGAGGGCATTTCAGAAGGGACTGCTGATTTGGAGTGCCTGTGTATACTTCAAGGGCCCAGCTTTTCAAAAGCTGTTGAGTTTGTATAAACAGTTCCCTTCCAGATGTCTCTGTTATATTTATGTGCTTGTTATTTCTCTCTCTCTCTCTCTCTCTCTCCTCTAGATTTAGTGTTAGCTCAATTAGGAATGAACTCAGAAAGTCTGGTAGAGTTGCTTATGAGACTGGAATCCAGGAATTCCTGTTTTAGGAATGCCAGATGATTTTAGCCAGAGGTGACATCCCTAGATTTTCATTTCCGTGTGCAGAGTTTAAAAAACTTCAGGCAACTAAGCAGAATTTAAGCAGGAAACTTAGGCAGGTGGATGGTGTGGAAGGCAGCTTAAAATAAATTCCTTTTGTGCACTTTAAATACCTAAGTGTTTAGCTGCTCTGGTGGTTGGAAATGGACTTTAAATCATATTAAATCCTAGTGTAGTTTAATTTGGACTTTCCTGATGCCTTGTACGTTCCTTTGAATGAAATCTTAACAAAACTACATATTGCCAGCAACAGATATGTATATGCATATGCTTTACTTGTCTGTATCTTTTAAAAGGGTAAAGTTTAAAAAAGATAAATAAAAAGTAATGCAATGTTAAACTGTTTTGTTGGGCAGAACTAAGAAAAATTAGTATTGTCTCCTTTCCACTGGAAAATAAATTCTACTTCCTTACAGAAGAGTCTTCCAATACAAAAATCACATGATGCTGGGAAATAGGTCATGCTGTTCAGCAAAGAGCAAAACCTTGCCCAATACAAATGCACAATACACATTTTGCTGTAACTACAATCCCTACACTTTCTCTCAAAATTTCATTTATTGTTTTTGGATGCCCTGAGGTGAATTTTAGTCCTGTTCTTCTCACACAGCACTTGGAGCTGAACCAAACACTCTTGATTTATATGAAATTGCTTTTTCTTTGCCTGTAGTCTAGGGGCTGTGTTTTGTACATCTTTTTAAAGTAAAAAAGTACCCATTAATGTTAGTGGGAGCTTTTCTGTGCAAAGGAAGCAGAGTCACAGTCATATACATAATTGAATCTGAGGAAATACTGGAAAAACATTATTTTGGTTTAACCCCTCTTAGCAGTATTTATTCACTCCCTCTCTTTACAGTTTATTTTCAGCCTCAGGAGCCTGAGCAAGGCTGGCTGTCCCAGCCAGACCTGTTTCCCACTGATAACACAGACAGCTCAGGGAGTGTAAACATCTGCACTTTAGATGCTGAGTGGGAAATGAATCCAGCACATGCTGTGTTGTGTGGCTGCAGAAGCGTGGGTCTGGAAGGGACCCTGGAGATCACTTAGCCCAGTGCTCATTTATCTGGTCCAAGTGCTACATAACCAGATAAAATTAAGGGATCTTGAAATACACCCGTGAAGGTTTTGATTTACCAGTAGAAAGCCGTGGGTTCAGCTCTGAGTGAGTCTTTACTTGGTTTCCTTTAATGAACTGATTTTCTTGCTTGCATGCATGTAGGTTTGATCCTGAGTTTCAGTGTCCACCTTCTAACAGATTATGAGCTGTGCACAGTCCCCCAGGTCACAGAGTGAAAAAGAGTTCATCTACAGAAAACATCTATACAGAGAAGTAGGATGGGGTGATGAAAATCCCACTAAACACATGTGGTCAAGGAAACAGAGTGGAGTTCACAGGGGATTCTTAATTCTGAATTTCCTGGTGTTTGCCACAGACACAGGAAATTGATTTGACACTGTTTGAGTCACTAAAGTAATTCTGGAAGCTTAGTCAATTGATTTCCCTTCGCATTGCCAGAATGATGGACCTGGGCCAAAATGTGAATATAAATGAGGTCCCTCAGCTTTGGGAATTCATCAGGAGAGGTTCTCTGCCAACCACAGTACCTTGCTCTCTAGAGGCACTCACACACTGCTCGGTTTTGCTGTGTTTATGGTGATGGTCAGCACTGCAGGCACTGCCTCCAGATTTACAGCTGAGTGTTGACAAACCAGCACACTTATTTCATGCACTGCTCCAGTGAAAACCTCCTCACTCAGAGCTAAGCTGTCTCTCCTGGTTTTGGTCAGAGATGCTGGCAGGCTGCCCTGTTATGTATAAACATGTAAACTACAAAAAGATAAAAGACTGCAGTGTGCCAGATCCCTAATATAGACGAAAACTCTGAGGAAGAAGCTGCTTTTTTCCTGGTTTTGGAAACATCTGCAGTTCAGTAAGATGCTGTTACATGGAAGGGGATGTGCCTTCCCATCATGGTTTTGATTTACTTCAAAATGCTTTTCTGGGGTAATCGATTGCTTTGCAAGCCTGAAACTCAATAAACATGGTTTTAAAAGGGCAAAGATTTAGTGGTGCTGCAGTCTGCACCATAAATCTCCGTTGATTTATTAATGAATGAATGAATGAATGAGTCCAGAGACGATTGTCCAATATTATCTGCCATCATTGTTCATAAGCCCTGATTTATGGACCTCACTCCTTGTTTTCTCAGGTGTGGTTGGGTGATGCTTCTGGAGTCAGACTGGCATTGTGACAATACACCCAAAAGAAAAGCCAGTCCCTATTTCTGCCATCAAATAATGCTGTAGCTTCAGGTACTAAATAAGGCCCCAAGCTCAGGTGGGAACTAGTAATCAGGTTGTGGCAACATTTCTTTTAGTCAGGCTTATTTGTATGGCTTTCTCTATGTGTTAATCTCTACGCATGAGTAATTTTCCCCACACAATGAAATGAAAATTGAATGTCACGCAATTTGTTTGGTCTGTACATCTGTTACTGGTGCTCTGTTTTGTAGAATGGTGATTTTTTTTTATGCAGTTTAGAGTATATACATATTTTATTGCAGATTTTAGTGTCATTGTCACATTTCTAAGGCTAAGTGGAGAAGATAAAGGAGCCAGTGGACACCCTTCCCTGGAAGAGCATGAAAAGCATTTGTAATTCACACAGCCTTAGAAATCCCATGGCTGATGTATTGCTGCTTCAAAATCTACATTCACAAAATGCAAGTTTGGAGAAATGCCAGTTCCACTGTCATGTTACAACCTGGACTTGCCAGAGCTGGGGATGGTAGCAGGGAATGGCAGATTTGGTGTCCTCAGCGGTGCTTCAGCACTACATTTGGAAGAAATATTTGTATGTGTTTGTGTCAGAAATAAAAAACAGCAATTACTCGTAGGGAGTCTCTGAGGCACATCCAAGTGCATCATCACATGAAGCATACTGTCTCCTCTCAGCTTAAAAAAAAAAAAAACCAAACAAAAAAAACCCAAAAAACCCCCCAAAAAACTAAAGCAACCTCATTTGAAAGAACCAGGGACTATTCAAGTGCTGGTAAGTGTAATGCACAGTGACCAAATGTCAAGTAAAGGAATCTGTTGGAAAGGAACTGAACAACTGGTTCTTCCCAAGTTTCCTATGAGAGACTGGGGCTGCAAAAGCCTGTAATGATTTTACTGGCTCCCATGTATACACTGAAAATGAAGAATTATAGCAAACTAAGAGTGGGACTCTTAGTCTGGAGTCTAGATTAGAATATGCCCCTAAATGCAAATATTTTCTGGTCAGAAATAGGATATTCCTTAGTCCGAGTGCAAGAATTGTGACTGACTTTACAATGAGACTTATACCTCTGTGAAATAATATGTATAAGTCAGTATTTTGAGGATTCATGGAAGAAACACTTCCCATTGTAAATGAGAGAATGAATTTGAGGAACTACCAAATATCCTTGTTAGGACAAAAAAAAAAGTTACTTTCAGGTAACTTGTTTGGAAAATGTTTGCTATGGATAATCTGTTGGTAAAAACATAGCTGACATTTCAGGGCTCAAACAAAGCAAATACACAGCAACACAGGGGCAATAGATTTTGAGCAGAGCAGCATCATGGCAAAGAGCTGGCATCTCTAGTAACACCCTGTGAATCACTGTGAGGAAAAGGAGGCAGAAGAGAACAGGAGGCCAGCTGAAACCATCCCAGGAAATTACTGTGCAGAACAAACTGAATCAAATCAGAAAGATGAGTGGATATGTGCAGACCTTCCAGAAGTGTATTAGCACTCCAGAAGGGAAGTGGTAGATTTCAGATGGCATTTGGTATCTGCCAGGAGATACCAATAAAGGCACTGCAAGAAGCAAAGGAAATTCCTCTTCTGTAACACACCCGCAAGACACACGGTCTAAGAACAGATACACTTTCTGTATATCCCTATTTACAATCCAGGACTCATCAAATTATCATTTGAGAATGGAGAAGATTCTAGTGAGAAACTGCATGACAAAGCTCACTGTCCCAGGCGTGGAACCTCATCAGCCTCACCAAAAACCACTGAGAGGAAACTGAGCTGCTGAAATCAGCACTGGAGACAGCACAGATGTGCTGATCACACATTCTCCAGGATGTGAGACCAAATTGACCCTCACTAAAGGCACAGAAGCCTTGGATTCAGCAATGCTGTGCTGCAATGGAATATTGGGATGCTGCTGCTGCTTTCTTCTTGTTTTTCTGAAACACAATCTTGGGCAAGAGTCCCTGACAACAATAACAATAACAACACCAATAATCCATGTTCCCTGATGAGTGGCTTTTGGGGTGAGACACAGCTTGCACACGTTTCTGCAGTCAGCAGAGCCTTGGGAGCCCTGCTACTTCTTGCCGGCTTGGATACTAAGGGAGTTCCCACCAGGAGCTGTGGCATTCCCACATCTCCGTGCAAAGTGCACTGTCTGGTGCCTCTGGGCACTGCAAAACTCCTGCCTGTGCCCACTGTGGGTGCAGGTAAAGCCAGGAGACAGGGATTCCCTCCAGACACTGATTGCCACACAGCAGTCACCAGTGTGCCTGGGATGGGTGCTTGGAAGTGAGAATCTGGAGAGAGCTGCCTAGTGTGTGCACTATTTATTTTCAGTTAATGTTTGGAGGAGAAGAAAAACAACAATATTGCTGGAATTAAGCATCTTGTTTTGTAGTAGTGTCTTGCCGTGTACATTATGGGCATTCATCAAGAAAAAGTAATATTCCATTTGTTTGTGTTGGTACTTGGTACTTGTATTGCAACTTTATTTTCTAATTATAACTGTGTGAAGTTCAAGCATTTTTGCACCAAATACATTTGTCACCGATGGGAGGAGGTTGCCATAAATACATTAATTACTAACTGATAGACTACTACAAAGAAAAGGTGGTTATATCTACAAGCCTGAAAATATAGATGTCTCCAACAAAGCATCTTTAGAATTTGCTGCCTTCAGTGATACCAAGAGCTGGTATTTCCAAACTTGTCTCACTGGCTGCATGACCTTTAAAGAGTGAAAGAAGCAGTGTGCTCTGGCTTTGCTGCAGTTGTATCGTCATCTCAACATAATTCCATATCATCAAAACATGAAACAGGTAAAAAAAGTGAATACCTGCAAAATATTAAAATCAGTAGCCATTCAGTGTTAGAATAAGCGTAGTTGGAAGATTTTCGTACCCAGTGACTGAATAAAGTCTTGGCATATTCTAAAAGTATGTAGAAGTCAAATTACTTGAGCAATCAGAATATCTGAAAAATACTTTCTGAAGCTTTTAAGCTAGAGGAAAGGAGTGAGTAATCATTTGTTTGTCGAATAATTTAAATGCAGACAGGTACCAGAGAAGGTTCTAGGCAAATAAATAACAGATGTGAATTATTGACTTCCCACGTATTTTTCAGTTTCATTCTTTATCAAAAGTGCTTGGCACAAATTCATAACAAATTAATTTTCTTTTCTTTTTTTTTTACTGTCATTGTATCACTCAGCACATTGGGAATGCAAAAATTAAGCATTTGGATAAATGTATGTTAGAGCAGGTAATTAATTTAGTAAGTATATACACAGATATTGTTTGCAAGAAAAATGCCTGACAGTGTAAAATTATATATGATTGCAAAGTGACCTGTTCCAATGGCTTTAATGCAATAATAACCAGCTTCTCAAAATGAAAATAGCAAAAAGATGAAGGCCCCCCCCCAAAAAAATAAAGCTTAGATTTGAGTATATAAATCAGTGAATATCCAACCATTTAAATGATGATTGAAGTGACTATGGATTCAAAACTAGAATTCTTGGGTACTACAATTTCCAATCCATTAAAAACTTTTGTCTATAATAAAAGGCTTTTTTTTTTCTTCACACAGAAATTGAAATGGGAATATTCCTTACAGCAGAGCTTTTAAAACTCTAGCTGTTGAAATGTAAAGATAGGACACAGGCACACACACAGCCCTGAAAATATGCAGGTACATTGTGCCTGACTCACAGCTGCCCAGTTCCTGTTCAAGAGAGAAAAAAATACATATTTAAGTGGCAACAAAACACAAAGGAGAAGAAAATCCTTCTGCTTTGGAGCCTGAAACAACAACAAAAAAAATCCTAATGTCATAGATCAGCATGCATTTGTTGCCTGTTTGTACAGACCAGCTTTCCAGTCACAGGACTAACTGAAAGTATGAGAAAGGAAGAGAGCAGAAATTAATATCTTGATTTTGCTTTTTTTCCAATCAACAAGATATCACCTCCTTACAATATATTCCATCCACCACACAGCTTTCAGAACAAGTACTGATGATTAGAGAGTTTCATAAGAAAGTCTGAACATGGGTTTTTTGGGAAAAACTATAAAAGTTGCCATTTCCAGCTGGGAGACAGCTCATTAGAAGGCATGAGGTCAGCTCAAATTATGCCAAGAGGGAGAAAGAAGAAGGCAAAAAGATCCCAAGGTAGGCTGTTATAAGTATGGATTATTTGCCTTGCTTTAAATTTAAGACATATTTAACAAAGGGGATGTTTTCTGTTACGCCTTGGAGACTTAAAAAATAAATCTACTCTGCTTTCTGTATTTTTTCCTTGGCTTTAATTGTTCAGGACTCCGGGGTTCTGCTGTGGTAGCAGCAGTCTCTAAATCAGCTACTGATGCACACCAACATCCCAGTGTTTATTTACCTACCTCTGAACTTGGTTAGAGGAAGGTAAACAGTCTTTCGAGGTTTTATGGGGTGTTAATTATTTGATTGTAAAGCTCGGTGAGGCATCTGTGCCTGAAAAAAAAAGCCTCCTGTGCCTTTTAAGTGGCTTCTAAATAAATCCTCCCACATCTCCCCAGTGGGGCAGCCTCTCTGGTTAGATGGGAAGGCAATCCTAAACTCACCCGAGGATGTTCGGTGTGCTGAGCCCACCCTGCCCCTCATTTCTAGCTGCTGCCAGCTGGCTTGTCTCACCAAGCAGTGCCCCACAGCCTTGACCCTGTCTCCAGTCCATACAAACAGCCCTTGTTCACTGGGACAGGGGACACAGACACTCCAGCCATGGATGTCTCTATGGAAGGGGTTTATCTACCTTCCCTCACCATCCTTTAACTCGTTTGTACTCCAGCTTTCTCCTTGGCATTGACTGTGATTAGGAGTTGCAGCAGGCTTGGGTGGCAATGTTTAGGTTTTTAATAGGTTTTTAAAGCTTCAGCAGCAATGCTGGACTATCAAGCGCTGTACCTGTGCTGGGAGTTTCTGGCCATCACCATGAGATGATACAGAAGAGAGGACTTTTCCTTAAGTTATGCTTTTAAATGCCACCAAGATAAGAAAAAATTCCTGTAATCTTGAATTAAAGATTTTTTTACACTCGCTATCTCAAGATCATAAGCCTTTATGATCATAAGAAATAGACACACTCACCTATTGCCTTTGCAGCATTAAATTTTACAGATGCTGCTTGCAAAGTCTGCTGTTCAAAGTAGCCTGAAATTATTAAGTCAAGGGTTTAAGGGCAGCTTCTCTCCAGAAAAAAAGAAAAAAACCCAAAAAAATAAAAATAAAAATAAAAAAAACAACCAAAACAAAACAAACCAACTGAAACCCAGCAATACAGCCAGAAAACGATTAAGACAGGTCTTAGGAAAGCTTAGTTCAGTGTAATTGCCTTGTCAGAGAGAGGAAGGGAATGTCATGTTCATGTTGCTTCCTCTTCCCCTAAATCAAGAAATGGAATTAAGTGAAACTGATGCAATCAGGGCTCTGATTTGGCTGTGTCTGTGCAGCTGTGTCAAGGAGTGGCAGCTCTGATCTCTGCCTTGCCATGACACAGCACAGCCTGTGCAGGAGGCAGCTCCAAGGAGCTCTCTGGTACAACTCTCTCCACAGAAAATTTCCCCCCACCTCCCTTTATTTCCTCTCCATTTTGCCCACATCAAACACTTTGCATGGTAGTGTTATATCATATAAAATGTCAGAAAATATGCAAGGATATTTACAGTAAATCTACACAATATATGGCAGTTTTGTTGCCATTGCCCTGAATTCGCCCACTAGTTAAAATCAAGATAAAGTCCACATTAAATGGAAGGGCAGACGATGCTCTCTAAGCACCAATGTCCTCCCAAATTCAAGGTGCAGAGGAATGAATCACAAAGAGAGGAGGGCAGGGAGGTGACCTTGGCAGCCAAGGGGACAAGGGGGAGAATTGTGTGGTGGGGGTGACCAGAGGCCCACTTGCTGAGGTGGTCTGGGGAATTCTCCACAGCCAGAAGTCATTAATAACTGATGATACATTTGATCAAAAAGAGGGGAGGGTAGGATGGGATAAAACTTGATTGCTCAAGGGAAACCTTGAGACAGTCAGGACTCCTTTCAAAAGAGCAATCTGCCCACCCAGGAGAAGTGAATGGTGTTGCAAAGTTCACTCTGTGAATAAGGAAACCAATTTCCTTCCCAAGACAAACACAGGGACCGCAGACGTGCTGCTCTCCCTCTCCTGGGGCCGAGCCTTGTGGTGTAAATCTTCCACAGAGTGGAAATCCCACTTCCCAGTCCCACTGGTACGCACCAACAGTAGTCTCACATGACATTTACAAAATTTCAGGACTTCTGAAGAATTTGGAGGCTACTGAATGAAAACAATTTCTGAATCAGGAACAGGAGTGCAGCCAAGCTCTGGAAGCCATGCACACCTAGCAAGTGAGGGATTCAACTTTGATGCTCCAACTTGCATGCAGACAGAAGCCCTCGTTGTAGCTGGAGCAGAACCTGTCCCCAAAGGAAGTAAACCTGGCTGAATTGTTCAGGAGGGCAACTAATGGCAAAGAACCACCACCAAACAGGCGTTGGTTTAGGATAAATTCATGTCTGAAGAGAAATTTAATCAAGGCACCAAGAACATGAGAGGACGAATGTCTCGTTTTCTATAAATCAGACTTTATGACTGGGTAATAAATGAGATTTGAGATTTCTTAAGTAGTTTAGCCTGTTTAGCTTAATAAGGAGAGAGTGATAATTATATGATAGGCTGTAAATATCTGCCTACAGGGGAACAGAAATCTGATTAGTGAGGGCTCTTCCACCTACCAAGGAAAAAAGTCCAATTGTCTAGATGAAGCTATAAACTCAAACTAAAAATGTCATGCAAAATCTGATATGTGAGGATAAGTAACTATTACCAAGCTGTACTAATGCTGAATTCCCGTTTCCTGAATCCATTAGAAAGCTGTAGCAATGGAATAGTGGTTTTCCTACTTCTGATAATCTTACAACTAAAAAACCCCAAAAGTTATGTTTCTTTGTTGTTCTGTTGGGGTTTTTAAAGTGGGTTTCCTCCCCAAAACACGTGTTTTTAAGAGGATTTTTGGGAAGGTGGGTTTGTGTTGTAGGCATGATCACCCTACATAATCAAAATTCCATGTTATTTATAAACTGCAAGTCCCTCTTTTGCTCAAATTCATCTTTTCAAGGATGCTTAGCAGGGTGTATCACAAGTTAAAGGAGTAAATTTTGGTAGGAGCTGCTTGTCAGAATGTTGGTAGCCCCTTAGAGTGGCATCCTCATGGAATCCTCACTTTGAGATCACAGGTGTGTGTGAGAAAAAGACCCAGAGCTATGCAGAGCAGCACCAGTAAAATGACATTTTTCTGGAGAGATTTTTCTCAAGTATATCTAAACAGAAAAACAGAAGTGGTTCACATGACAAAGGGAAATATCTACAGTTGAAATTAACTGTCACATCCATCATATTTTGGATTTAAGCCTGGCACTCTACACTAAGAAAGAATTGCTTCCAGATTTCCACCAGTCACGAATTGACAGTCTGGGCTAAACTGGCCATACTGTGACCACTAAGAGAATTTTGAAGAAATTGGACAAAGAGTGAAGAGAATTCTTAAAGCTCCACATCTGGTAGTTCAGAAAAAGAAAGGTTTCAGAGGAGAGAAGATTAATCCAGTCCTGGTATAAGTGAACACATCTTCGGTCTCCTGTGGATGATGCAGTCACACAGTGAGATGATTCCCAATAACACTGCCCATTCTCTGGGATCTGCCTTAATTTTTAAAAAATAAGGACAGAGATCCAATAAAAGAACATTTCTGCCTCTGTTGTCGTTCTCCATCGAAGGCAGGTTGAAGAACTTTGCTACAGAGTCTGAAGCCCAAGGGTTCGGGCAAACATGAGTGACCATCATTGGGGTATGAATTATATGTCCACATATAAAAGCAGACTACCGAGACATGGAGAGAAGTTCTTGGGTTATTTCCCAACATCTTATTTTTGCAGCTTTTTAGAGCAGCAGCAGAGTTTGGTCACATCTAACATAAACAGCCTTCTTAACATGGTTTAGGTGAAAATCAAACTGCTTTTATTTGGGTTTTTTTGGGGGGGGGCGGGGGGAGCAGGATCTCAGATCTGAATTTCAGAAAAACTGATCTGAAATCTCTGATTAAAGTCACTCTCCATGAGATTTGCTTCCAGACTTGAGGCATTATTGATTGTGTAGCAAGGTTTAAAATCAAATTAAATGCAGTAATTTGCCCTGAGGAAAATTGTGTACAAAAGACGTTTCTCCAAGCAAATCTCCTAAAGTAAACAAAACAAAACAAAAATCCCCACTGCTAAATTAAATCTCCTCCTATGTGACAACATCTTTTTGTCTTTAGAGAGAATTATTTTAAACTTTGTTTGAGAAGAACACTGGTGAAACAGCTCTCGTGTGAGCCACAGCAAGCAGCAGCAGTGGCAAAAGCATAGCTAGGATTTTGCAGGGGTGCTGGGACAGTAGTGAAACCACTGTAGTGTCATCTAGAAAGATAAAAATTAGGCACTTTTCACAAATTCAGACAAAAATGTGATCACAGTCAGATTTTGAGAAGGAACATTTCCATCCATTGTATCAAACTGAAGCTCATTTTCTACCCTGGTACATTCTGATGCATTTTGGGATAGTTTCTATCATATCTTTTTTCCTCATCTCCAAGAATTGCATCAAACCAGTCAGCTTACAGCATTATGCATCAACAGCCAAAGAGAGAAGAAGAAATAAGACATTTCTACCAGCTCCACTTGCAAAGCTCACATGAATCAAAATCAAGCACTGTGGTACTTCTGAGCAGCCCTTGACTGCTGAACCCTGGAGCTTTAACCTGTCATTTAAACAGTGGGGTTACTGCCTGTGTAAGCAATCGTGGCTGAGCCCTTTGGAATCTGAAGGGGGATAAAAAGTGAAGTCAAACACCCCTTTTTCTGTCTCAATTAAAAATGGTGTGATCACCAGGGTGAGAGCCTGTTGGGCAATACCCTCACGGTATTTGCTTTTCATTCAGCACAATTAATAGGTGATTCCCAACAATCCCTGCTGATGAGGCCAGGTTTCTCTCTGCTCTCTGCCCCAAATCTTGCTCCAAGCACCATCCCTGTCTCTGGGATGCTGAACCCCTAGAGCATGCTGCTGTCAGGGTATGAGCTTTCTCAGGGATATGGGAACCTCTACCCCAGTTGCCAGAAAATCCCAGCTGGAAGGAGCTCTGATGAGAAAGGGGTTGGGTAGAGAGGGTTCCCACTGTGGGCAAGGCACAGAGAGCTGCTGGGAGGAAGCTTTGGTAGGAGAGGTCGCATTTGGGAGCTTGATGGATAAAGAGAGGGCAACCCATGAACAAATGAGGGGCAGCTGCAGAATCATGGAGCAGTTTGGGTTGGAAGGGACCTTCAAAGGTCAACCAGACCGAACCCCCAGGAGGGACATTCAAGGGCATTCACAGAGGAATGGGTGGCTGATGTGGGATGGGGTTGAAAAGGATGGGGAAGTGCACGTGGCTTGTGACCAGAAGCAGCCCAAGCCCAACATTTATCCCTGTTCTGACCCAGCTCCTCTGGGCTGTGCCCTCAGCAGGGGCAATGCTGCACACCCAAGCAGAAGGGAATTAAACTTCCTTCTGTACAGCAGCAGGGACTCTCTTTTTAGCTTTAGAAAGCTGCTCTCCAGGGTTTAAATTGAACTTCAGTCTACAATTGAGCAGTACTATGGGGGCTCTGCTCTCAACTGGAGTACCTGGGAATTACTGCAACGTAAATAATAATTTCATAATATTCATGTAGGGCTGTTGTTGGATTGCAGTCACACATTAGAGTTTAACATGCCTGGCATAAGGTTGCTCATGCATAGTCTTGCAGAGGGTGAAATTGGGAGGGATAAATAGCTATCTGTGAAGGGGTTACTGTGACATTTTTTCTGAGGGTAATATGGGTTTCACTTGCCTACAACTCTGTAGATCCATATGGAGGATTCTGCTTTAAAACTGGTTTTTATTCAAGGCTCTTCCCTGCTTTGCTTTTCAAATGCAGTCACAAGAGGAAAGGAAAAATATATCTGAAAAATTCACTGTTTTGGGATTTTTTTTCTTTCATTTTGCTATAGCTTCCTGTTATTCCCTCCTTTGAAAAGTAGCTTTGAAATACACAGGCTAAAAAGGGCAGGGAACATTTATTTTTTAATTCAGTATTACTATTTACTGCAGACAGCTTGTAATTTGGATCAAGTTGCCAGGTGCAACCACAGCCTTATAGAAATCAATAATAACTCTCCATTGTCTTTGTGGGGCTAAGTGAAGGGAAAGCAATCCAGTGGTGGTATACTGTTGGTATCTCCTCTTTTCTAGAAATACTACTCAACCCAAATCTAAACAAACCTTGGCTCGACTTTTGGTTTTATGCTTGAAGGTCACAAGTCTCAGTTTTGTTTAGGCTGCACATGGACCTACTTCTAAAGACAGTGGACTCTTCCCAGAAATACATCTGGTGTCTTATGTCTGATGTCCAGGAAACGAGCCTCCCCCCTACTGTCACACTGCTGTGTTGAGAAGGAGGTTTTGTAATATATTGAGAGTAAAAACCATACAGGACTTTGTTAATTCAAAAAGAAGATCTTGCACTGGGACTATAAATAGGGTATAGCTCATCCTCGTGCCAAGAGATGCTGAAGGACTGTAGAGATCAGAGGAAACCAAAGTTATCAAATTACAAAACTGATGGATATCAGGATGATATGTGTTGGTCTTTTGCTTACCTGTGATGATGACTTTCTGGAGGCAGATATTCCCAAATTTGAGTAAAAAGCTAGAAAACCATCCTGAACTGCAAGGACTGCAGCTGTAATTAGTAAGATTATAGTTCTACACTTGGCCTGTTTTTGCATTGAAATAATTTTGCATTAATTTGCTCTGACTGGTTAACTGCCTTTTTTTTTTCTTTTTCTAACGAGTTAATTCACCTAGTCTGGCAAAATACACATGCACATTCCAATTTCTGCTTATTTACAGCACTGATTGTATAACTTCATAAATGTCCAACTTAATTTTGTGGTGAGTTATATGTGGTGGACGCCACCACAAGAATTTCATTAGCCTCAACTATAAAGCAGTGACAGTAATTGCTGTAAGGCTAAAAAGATTGAGCAGAATGTCATAAAAACACAACAGTAATGATAAGAAATGTAAATATTTTTGATACCTGGAGACCAGCTAATCTGTGCAGGCAATGTATCATGTTCTATATATTTGTAATATTTGTCTCTGTGCATCCTGTTGGCAGCAAGAAACTTCAAACTGCACAAAACGTGACTGTAACTCTCAGCAGGTCCAAAACTGCAGCATAAATTTGAGCTGCTAATAGTGAATCAATAACTTTTTGAAGAAAGTAACTATTAACAGTGGAGATGTTTGAGTGGATGCTGGGTAACAACCCACAGTGACACGCACAATCTTTCCAAAAATGACCTGTCCAGAACCTCTCTGGGATAACCTGTGCCAGCACCTCACCACCCTCACAGCAAAGAATTTCCTCCTAATACCTGATCTAAACTTCCCTCTTTCATCTTAAGGTCATTCCCACTTGTCCTGTCACTCCACAATCTTGTGAAAAATCCCTCTCCAGCTTTCCTGGAAGGCTCTAAGGCTGCTCCCCTTATCATAATTTGTGCTCTTCAACAGACACCAGAATCTCATCACTCCCTTCTTATGTTAGTGGTAGTTCTATACTCACATGTCCTGCACAAGCCCTGAAAAGTCAGTCTCTTTTTCCTAATGTAGCAAAGCATCCTAAGAAAGATGAAAATGCAGGAACTTGTTTCTAGCTCCAAGCCTGCCATCCTACTGCAAGCAAGACTGCAGTACTCCTCTGCAGGAGCTCGAAAGGTACCTCCACACAAGTAGACAGATGTGTCTCCACCTTGGCAATGTCAGAGACCAAACACCTCCATTTTAATGTGCCTTGAGTCATCATCCTTGGTGAGGCACAGGCTGGGTGGCTGCAGTTGCCTGAGCTGACATTAAGGAAAGTAAACACTGCTCTGAGAGAAGCAGAGCTGAGGAAGCTCAGTTTTTTCTGGCCTTGCATCCTACATCTTTTCTCTCTACTCTTCACACAGTATCCCCTTCTACCTTCATCTCCTGCAATTCACCCTTCTCTGATTTCTCCAGCATCCCTCACATCTCTCATCACTGCATCCCATGGATGTGCTCATCCTACCTCCAACCTCCTCCCACGTATTCAGTCAGGGGCAGTTTCTGTTGTAGCCAGCCCCAAGCCACAGCTGTGCTGATTGTTTGGACATCTGACCATGGACTGACCCTTCCTCAGGTCAGACAGACCCAGGGACTGTCAGCACACTCTTTCCCAGAGGGGGACACACATGGGAACTTCACTGTCTCTGTTCTCAACTCACCTCTCAAATTTGGGTGAAACTGGTCGGGTTTGAGTGGGAAATTGCCAGGCAAATGTGATCACATGGTCTTTGGGAGACCTGTGGAGAAAGCAGCAGGTTTTTCTGTTATGGTGGAACAACTGGGCAACACCAAGGCCCAAGGCTGTGGGACATCATGTAGCCAACCTCTCTGGTTTTCTTGTGCGTCTCTTGCTCTCCTCTTCACTGTAAAGCTCCAGTGTCCATACCAAAATTCCCCAGCCTCTGAGGCCATGGTTGCAAGAGCTGCCCTCAATCCTCTCTCGTGATGTCTGTCCTTTTGGAACAGCCCCTCAGGCAGGGCTGAGTCAAGTGTCCTCACAGCCTTGTGAGAGACAGAAACTGGAAGGTGATCTGACTGCAGAGAGGAGAAAAAAAAAAAGTCAAAAAAAGAGGCAAAATGGGGATAGGTATGGGAGCATTCAAGTTTATGGCAGCAATGCTTAAACCAGCACCACTTCTGGGAAGTCATTTGTCTGATATGCCCTGAATTTAGGGTAGGGGCCACTGCAATCACTGCTTGAAACTGATAACCTTTTTTCCCCTCATCAAGGGTGATAACCCTTGACCGGGGGGAGGGGGGGGGGAATCAACAAATGAACCAACAAAACATACAAATAAATAAAACCCAACATCAAAACCCCACACAAAATACAAGAACCCTAGGGACATCTTAATACATGTGCTGGGAAGTGGTAGGGAAACCAAGGGTACACAGCATGTCTGCCACCAAGGAGAAGTTATTCTTACGTGGAGATTTGTAACAGAAATAAGCCTGGTTGGAATGAAGCATGAATGGAAATGTGTTTGTGAAATCACCAGGAAAAAAACCAGCATAACAAGAGTTAAAAGAACAGCCTCTGCCAGTAGCCAAGGTCAGATAGCTATGATACACTAATGAAGGTGTTTATGCCAAGACCAGAAGGTCTGTGCTCTGATAAAAGCACAGCTGGCATGGTTCCTCAACAGCAGATCCCACAGGAGGAGGGCAACAAGATTACAGGTACCTCTAAGAATCCCAAAATAGGGAAGTGTGGACAAAGCACAGCAGGTTTTGCTAACAGTCAGGAAGGATGAAATGAGCAAAATTCTGAGGTAAATAATTGATGGCCATAATTTCTGGCTTCTAAAAGGTACTAAAGGCCCATCCAAACCCAACTGGCCATCACCAATGAAGAGGAGCTGCCCGAGTCTCTTATTCTCCACTACACGAGTGGTCCTCGGCCAAAGTGCTCGAGCTCACACCTCTGCCTCTGTGTGTGACTGTAACAGGCTGTGAGTGCAAAGGGCAAAATCTGCAGCACAGAAATCCCTCACATCTCCCTCAGACATCACTCTGAGCTCTGCTGTCTGGTTACTTGCACCTGAAAGTGTAGAGACAAACAAATAAGAAGGTTCATAGCTCTGAGACCTGATCTGTTCACAGCTCAGCCCACTCACTCATAGTTTTATGTGCTCCTGAAAGGATTGCACTTATCAGATGAATTTTTTTTTTTTCATTAGCACTTATCTTTATCTGAAGTAGCTGAGCAGGAGGAAAGGGCTTAACAGGTGGTGGCTTTTCAAATCCATCTCTCTCATCTTCCATGTCTTCTCTTCCTCCTGCTCCTGCTGCTTTACTGGAATGGGTGAGCTGTGTCCCTTGTTCCTGCTTCTCCTCCTCATCCCAGCTATAGACCCCTGTGTTTGGGAAGTGTCACAGCAATGAGGTAACTGATCCTTTTCTCCTAAGCACTTCCCATTCCTGCCTTCATTTGGGGACAGCAGCAAAAAATGGAGCAGCAAGAAGCCAGAATTCCGTCAAGATGAACTGTAGTATCAGGCTGTCAAATACCTGTCAAATCCCTCTGAAACCTTATTTATTGTCTTCAAAACAAGCCCTTCTGCAGAGTCCATTCTTATGTTCTGTGCCTTCTCTGTTTTGACCTGATTCTTACTAATGCTTGATGTAATTTCCAATATTCCATTCATATGAGACATGAATCCCATTTATTTGGATGTTGGCCATTTTTTCTCCACTTATTAGGCACAGAATTGTCACAGATTCAGTGGGCTCTTTTCTGTTCTTCAGGAAGTTGAAATTCAGAGCCCTTAAAGACACAACTATCATCTTGCTGGGCATCTTCCCATATTTTAATGCAAGGCATGGAAGGGCTTTTATAATGAAGGAGTCAAAGCAGAGTCATGGCACAGATGGAGCAGGGCAGAGGTATTTAGCAGAGCTCAGAACTGTCAGAATTCACAATGCCATGCCCTCCTGCTCACCAGAATGACCCACAGCTCTTTGGGTTCTTCTTGGCTTCTTTCTTCCTTCTTCACCCCTGCCTTTGGATGATCCAGAATTAACCATCTTTCTCCTCTTTTTGCAGGAACTATGCCACCTCCCCATCCCTCCCTGTCCTCTTGACGACTTCCATGACTAATTTAGGACTTTGCAGTTTCCTGCCCTACCTGTAAACTTAAGATGAGGGTTCCTCTTGCTGCCCAGTGGAGTACAACAGGGAGGAGATGAGCCAAAGTCCAGGCAGAAAATCACCTGTGCAAATCCTTATTTGTGTGCCTGCTGGGGGATGTTAAACTTTATATCTGTGCTGCAGCTTCATTCAAATAAAAATACTAGGAGCAGGGCAAAAGCCTCATGATTTGACCTCAACTTTTTACTTTGTGCAGAATCACACCCATCTACCACCCCTTTGGTGAGAAGAGAAAAATTATTCAGCTGCTATTTGGTCTGCAACCAGCACGAGCTTGCAGAAATGTGAGCAGCCTGGTTAAGGGAAAGGTTGTGTAAGTACAAACTTACAGTTCACAGTAGTCAGCAAGAAATGGTTTATGGCTTTACTTGCCAGGGGCTTTGTAGAAACAAGTTCTGGCCTTGAAAATTCCTGTTCCTATTCAGAAGAAGAGGATTATTTCTATCGCAACGATAGACATTCCTGAAAAAAATGGCAACTTGCACATTTCATCACAAATATTTATATGTATGTGTGATAATACATCACTTCAGAAGAAAAGGTTGATAAATATTATAAAATCAGGGTATAGCCAGGGCTCAAATTGTTCAATAATGCCTCAGCAAACTGAAAACACTTCTACCTGCTTTTATCTGAACTGTGTAAACTACGGAATAGTTCAGCTACACAATAAAGTTACTGAGTTCTCATCATCAATATTATCACTCTGGACCAGGCAGTCATCTGTGGTAACTCTCCTGCTTCTGGCAAAACTGAGATCTTTTCCCCTCTCATGTTATTCACATTGCATGGAAGAAAAAAGAAAATCTTTGTGCTTCTCCAATCATTTTTAGAAAGTGAGATCTGAACCACAAAAGAGAGAATGATCCTTTCAGCACTCACATTTCTGGAATAATAGCACGGATATTTTATTTCTTGCAACTGTTTTACACCATGTGTTAGCAAACCCACACAAGAGGAAGTTGCTTGTTCAAAATATCAGAGACACAATGTGGGCTTGCTGATACAATGAGAGACATATTCTGTGTCTGAGGGGCTGTGGTTTTTTTGTTTTGGCTTGTTTTGGTTTTTTTTGGTTTTTTTTGTTTGTTTGTTTTGTTTTTGTTTTTGTTTTTTTGTTGTTGTTGTTGTTTGTTTGGTTTTTTTTAACCTGCCAAGCAACATTTGGATGCTAAATGGGAGAAGTCTGGACAGAATGTTTTCTTCAGCTGAGTTGTTGGTGGCTTTGCTATTGTAGAAATCACAGGTGATCTGCAGGAAAATCTGTATGGCAGAGGGGCAGTGACATGAAAAATCCAGAACACAAACATGCTCTGCCTCCCTCCTCTCCATGTGCTACACAGAGCAACAGAATATCCCACATTAATTTGCAGCCCAAATCAGTTTTCTCTCACTGGAGACTCATACAGGTGTTGCTCAATATTTTTTAATTAAAAGGCTTCTTCACTTTCTGGGAAGCAAAAAAACCCAACTAAACAACAAAAAACCCAAACAAGCACCTCAGCAGGATCTTTCATGCCCAGCAAAGCTAAAATGCACCTATTTCTCTTTTCCTCACTGATTTTTTCCACTTACTAAAAGACATTGGTGTGTTTTGTTGTACTTTAAATAAACCAAACCCATTCAATCTCAGCACTTTTTAACACCCACCAGTGACCTGGTCTGAAACCACTGATGTACACAGTTTGGCCATTTCACAGGTTGAACATTGAGACTATCAGAATATTTCTCAAAATTAATCTGTGCAAGCCACACTCAATTCTCTGAAGAAAATGAGTACGTGGCTGTTCCAGCTCTCATCACCATCACAGAAAACTTCCCCTTATACCAGCTGGGATTCATCTGTGATCAAACTGGCACCTCAGAAAAGTCACATTGTTTTTTGAAAATTATATTCTCTGTAGAGAAGAGTTTTTTCTTTAGGTAATGGAAAATTAAGAAAGACTCATTATACAACCTCTGAGTGTTTTCTCCATTACAGATAATTTTGTCTACTTTAAAATGTATCAGGAATTAATTAAAACCTAGAAAATGAACTTCTTTTGCATGGGGCAGAGGGACTAGTCTTATAATTTAGACTTTAAAAAACCCCAAACAACAGAGCAGAGGCAAATCATGTATGGTATTGCTGCATATTATGGGAAAGCAGAACCATTTCAAGATGCTGCTGAGCTGGGTAACACCCAGAGAGAGACACCAGGCAGGAACCTTGAGAGCCAGCAGGATCAGCCTGGTGCAAGCAGCTAAGCAAAACACTGGGACTGCTTTCCTCCCTTCTGAAAAAGGAAAAAGCTGTGTTATCACATTTGCCAACATGTGAATGCAATCCACAAAACCTCATGCTGTAAATGCTTTTAGGGATTGGTGGTGACCCCTGTGGTGTGGCCCCTGTTCTGACAGGTATTTATTCTCCAGAGCTGCCTCAAACTGGTAAAAAAAAAAAAAAAAAGAAAAAAAAAAAAGAAAAAAGTGAAGCAGTGGTAAAACATTTCTGCAAAGTTTTTATAGAGTCTTGCACAGAGGATTCCTGAAACACTATGCTCTCAAAACCTATGGCTCTTGGAAGAAATTCTTCCAGCCTCTAAAATCACTTTTAAAAGCATCCAAGTTCCCTCTTTAGCCCATTGCTGGATTGGACCACCTCAAGTCCTGTGCACTGTAAAGTCAGATAATTTCTTTTTGCTTTGCTTTTGCCTGGAGGTGGGATGTTCAGAGTTTGTGTAGTTTCTTCACCTACCTCAGACACCACTGTTCCCAACATTTCCTGCAAATAAGTATGCTGACCAGCTTCTAATTGGCTTTCATCTGAGAGTCTTCTGCTCCCATTCCCAATAGTCACCCTGCTTTATTCTTCTCTGTGAAGAATAAAGCACTGATTCTTCTCACTGATTCCTCACTGGTTCTTCTGAGAACTAAAGAAAAATATTGGTGTCATTTTGTTGACAAAGTGGCTGTATTTATTTCCATCCTGCCCTCACCATGTGACAGACCCACTTCTTCACTTTCCTGATACCCAAAGTATTTAATATTGATGTTTTTTATGGGTTTTGTTTCATTGGTTTGTTGTTAATTTGGGTTTTTTTACTATTTCTATTAATATCCTTTGCAACATCTATCTCAGCTTGATTCTTGGCCATTTGGCTGTTATTCTCTCCTGACCTTAGCATTTTCCTGAACACCCTTCCCCATTTACTCACATCCAAACTCCCCATTGTCGTGAAATATAAGATGCAAAACTTTCAGAGCCCAATCTTCAATTAAGCTTTTAGGAGCAGCACAACAGCCAACTTCACAAAGATTTGCCCTTTATAATCAAAAGCATTGTTGATAAGCCTGTTATTCCTTTCATTTAGTTTGAAGAAATCACTTGATCCAAAGTTAATTTCTAAAACTGATGTATTATAATATTTTTATTTTTCACCACATCAAAATTTCAGTGTATCCACATAATTTGTTCAGTAGCTGGGTGGGAAATAATAGATTGATTTTCACTTCTCAGAATATCTGGATCCTACTACAATTACCAAAATATACCTTAATCATCACGTTGGCAACAGTTCTCAGTAGTATTAATCCATACAGTGCTAGAGAGACAATTAGCATCATCCAGGTCTAACTCTGGGATATTTATTCCTTGGAACTCCTCTAGCAAAGGCCCAAAAGTTATCCTAACATTTCTCTGCATTCCTAGGGTGATTTGGCTTAATCTGAAACTGAGTTGTTTCCCCCTTTTCTGTACAATTATTTTTTATTGAGAGTTCTCTATGTTTTACATATTAGATTTGAGGTCCACTAGTTCTATTTCTTATTATATTAATACATTAGGTCCATAACTTCTCTGAGAGGAAAACATGCAAACAACAAAAATCAGTGTGGCTACAAACACTCACAGAATTACTGGAGGAAAATCTCTTTGTCAGATTTCTTTTTGATTCTGGCCACCCCACAGTTTTTACCCTGGATACATCTGAAGTCACAGAGCTCTTAAGAGGCAGCAGTGAAATTTAAGAACTGAAACCAGACTTGGTTAAAATGATAACCTGCAGTGTACCTTGGGAACCCCTCTGTTTCTTACTGCTCTTCACTCCTCTCATCATGCACACAGCACTCTGTGTGCCCAAGATCAGCCTCAATCAGAAAGTGTGAGCATCACTCAATGCCTGAAAATCAGAGTTTCCATCTGACTTCTAAGTGGCACAAATCTGCTTTTCCTTGAGCTGAACTGAGTCTCAACCCCCACAGAGTCGTGCTGATCTGAACAGAGTCCTGCATGAATAAGCCACTTTACAGAGTAAAGGGAAATAAGGACAGAGAGGGGATGATTTAGATTAGAAGGGACCTTAAAGATCATCTCTTCCCAACCCTCCTGCTAAGGGCAGGGACAATTTTCATTATGCCAGCTTGCTCAAATCTCTGTTTTGTTCCCACAACAATGCTTCATCTCTTCCAGCTATGGAAATCTTCATCTGATTTCAGGAGGCTGAAGCAGCACAAATAAAATGTTACTGAATGGGAAAAAATTCACCATGAAAAAAACCCAAAACAAACTGTCAGAAAAAAAAAAGTGATTTCAAGACTACACAAAATAGCATCTAATGACCACAAATGCCACTCTGCTTAAACAGGATTTCAGATTACTGTTCTTGCTTAATAAGAGCCTTAAACCACTGGACCTTAAAGAACAAACAAAAATATCTCCTTTTCTGGAGACAACCTGCAGCAAATATTGTAATAGAAATACTTTGAGCAGTTGAAATCTTTTCCTTAGAAAATATGTTCTCTCCTCACTGGGCAAAAATCACACGGAAAAAATGCTGGAAAATCAGTGGTGACCCTGTGAATCATGACTTTGTGGTGGTCACATTGCTCTTCACAACTCAACAGCCCCAGTAAAAGCACCACTGAATTACAAGAAGAGGGGGGAGCAGGGAAGAGAGGTTAAAAAAAGACCTTTGTGGCTCTCCTGGGAACGAGGTGTGAATTTGTCAGGGTGGGATGCTCTGAGTGCAGGGATGTGAGGGGCTGCTCCCCCTTGTTCAGGGCAAAGGGCTGACAAATTCACCCACGCCTCTGCCAAGGGCCAGCAGCACTGAAGGATTCAGCTGCCAAGCACAGGCAGAAAATAATCCCTTATCACTTCCTCTGCGGAGTGTTTGATTTCACATCCCCTGTCCTGCCTTCTCTCTCCAGGTGTCTCTGTGTCTTGGCTTGCAATGCAGGATTTGCCCAAAAGTGTGTATTCTATCACTGTCTGTTAAAAACCAGGTGGGGCAGTGTTCTTTATCTTTTCCACAACCCATCCTTCCTCCAGGAGATATCTTCTGTTAATGGGCCATTGAGTCCCAGTGAATGACTGATAAAATTACATTATCCCATCGGGAGATGCTCCACCCAGGGGGACGAGCCAAACATTTCCTGCCTAAATAAAATCTGAGATTTGGAACAAGGCAGCCTTTTTCCATTGGATTCACAGAGGATAACCGGACCCTTCTACATCATCACTGGACCTTTGGAGGAAAACTGCACCTTCTACAGGATCACTGCTCCAACAGAACCACATCTGTCACTGCAGGAGGATGCAGCCACCATTTAATGGGACTGCTACCAGCACCCTGACTAATGGGGTGTCAGCTTGTATTCTGACTCTGTCAGTGTTTAGGGTTTGTGGGGTTATTTTTGTATTGCTGTACTTTTTATTTTATTTTTTTCTCCTACTAAAGAACTGTTTTCCCTATTCCCATATCTTTGCCTGAGAGCACCTTAATTTCAAAATTATAAAAATTTGGAGGGAGAGGGCTTACATTATCCATTTCAAGAGAAGCTTCTGCCTTTCTTAACAAACACTTGTCTTTCAAACCAAGGCACTCTGTCAGACTGACTTCTCCCTGTCTTTTTCATTTCTACTCATACACCAATTGCTTCAAAGCTCTCGCCAGCTTTGCCCCTTTTTGCTCTGATTTTTCTCTGACATATTTTCTGTAGTGCCATGAACAGCCCAACGTGAACCTTTCCAAATGAAAACGCGTTGTGGGTCTACAAAATGGCAAAACATCCCACTTCATTCCCTCATTTCTTTCCTGCTGGTTTTTAATTATCCATTTACCTTTTTGACAGCTGCTGCGAGTTTAACTGAAAGTTTCTTGAACACCAACATAGTTTCCTTCAGTGGAAATTCTTTGTGGCCCACCACTGTGCACATAGACTTATGTGCACTAAATTAAGTCTACTCCTCTGCACTTGATAACACTCTCATCCATTATTTTATTCTCAAGCTATTCAGCACCATGAGATCTTTCTGTAACTCTTTGCAATTAGTTTGCATTTTGATTACTCCAAGTCACTGAAAATTTTGGGCAAGTTTTGTCACCTCCAATAATTTTTCAGGTCACTTACCTGGAGCTGCCATGTGGCCACCACACATCCCTGAGTGACCCTGGGTGGTGACCTTGTCCTGTTGTGCAGGATGACAGGTCTTCCTTCCCTTAGTTCCTTGTCTTTAAACTGGTTGCTAGTCCACAAGACAACCTTCATCCTAATGAAAACTTCATTTATTTAAGGAAGAGACTTTACGAGAAGCTTTGAGGAATCCAAGTACATGGAGTTTACTGGATCAACTCCATCTACATGCCTGCTGATTGTCAAAAAACCCTTAACAACAGATTTGTGAGTTGTGGTTTCCAAGCTGTGCTGACTCTTCTCCATTATTTTGTATTTCTCCATATGCCCACTAATTTTCATTTTCATACTTGTTCTCACAAATTCCTCTGAAATGAAAACCAAGGTTATGTGTATGAAGATGTTTGGGTTCTTCTAGAGACCTTTTCAGGAATGGGCATCATGTGCCCCACTTCCTCTGACTTTGAGGCTAATTTAAGCAAAGTCAATTTCAGCTGTATGTTATTCACCATGGTTAATAGTTTGGCAATTTCATATCAGAGCTGCTCTGAAGCTCCTGCACGAGTGCCATCTGGTCCTGTTGATCTGTTGTTATCTGTTTTAGTGGTTTGTTTTAAAAAGGCTTTTAATGTCATTTCAGTTTGAGACCTTTCATCAGACTTTCCCAATTAAAGTTTTTAGTATGGCAACTCCATTGACCTCCTAAGTGGGAACAAACACCAGGACAAATAATCCATTTGGCATTCCTGCTATTGCTTTGCCTTTCTTTTATACTTTGATCATTTGTCAGCTATACTGAGTTTCTGACTGTGACCTTCTGTTTCTGACATGTTTGAAAATGTTCTTACTATTACTTATATGCATTTAGTATGCTGCTGGCAAGAACCTTTTCATTACCCATTGCTTTTTTTATGGTTTTACATTTCCTTTCCCTGAGTGTGTATTCTCTTCTATTTTAGTAGTTTGTACCTTCCCCTCTATTTTGTAAAGTAACTCTTTCATTGTGGTTTCCTCTGCTTTTTTCGTGTCCTAACTTTGAAAGTATTTTCTTGAACACAAAATACATCCATACTCTGAACTTGCAATGTCAGTGTGTCTATGACACCTGCATGCATTTTACCCTTTTAAACTGTGCTGCTGATCTCTAAAATGTTTTCTCATTTGCACATTTTTTGTTATTTCTGAAGCTCTGCACTGGGGACTTTGTGGGGTTTTTTGTTTCCTGTGGATGTGTTGCATTTGAGCATGCTGTGGTCTCCCTGCTAAGATGTTTGGGTGACACTTGTCACAGCAATTCTCTGCTCATTGCTCAGTCAGAGACAGGCATTGTTTTTTCTCAGCTATGTTCCCTTATCAGGTGCTGCAAAAAGCACTTTTTAGTGGCATCTGATAATATAATTTCTGCCTCATCCTTTCTCATAACCTTCATGCACTCTGCAGGGCATCACTGAGACCTCAAATATCCTTTGTTTTCTGCCATTTCCCACTTTCTCATTGCCCTTGCCATTTCTCAGTCAAGGTCAGCAGCCCAGTCAGGTGGCTGAGAGCATCCCTCTGTCCTCCCTCTTAGGCACAGAATTTCCAGCCACAGGCATTCCTCATTACCTGTGTGCCACAGATGACTTATTTACCTGGTTTGATGCCAAGCTTTTTTATAAACACAGAGTAGAACAACATAATCTGCAATTTCTTTATCAGTTGCAGCTTACCATTGGGCTATCCCATGGCTCAGCTTGTTTTCTAAGTTTCTGGTATGTCCATTGCATCAATAACTTAATTTAAAAGTCCACCCATTTTAATTTTGAGCCTCCAGCCATTTAAATTTTGTACTTCCATCTTTATAGAAAAGCTGGCACTTATCTGTTCTTGGCTTTGATAATCAAGATTTGTTTTTTTTTTAATTCATGACTGCTCCTTGCTATGGCCCTCATTAAATTAATCAGCTTTAGCCCCATATTTTTTAGTTTCTGCTAGTTTTTATTTGTTTGTGGGGTTTTTTTTGCAAATAGGGATGTTATTGTGCACTGTATATGGTCAGGAAAGATCTCCAAGTGAATCAAGAGAGTGACAGAATGTTTGGTCACCAATATCTGAAAAAAACTGGGGAGCATTCTACCAGTGCCTGGTTCCTGCAGTGTGAGCTGTTGCACTTTTTTGATGTTACTTATTAATTAGTAGCACATAACTGGGCAAAATCAGTTGTGTTGAGAGGCAAACCAAGCAAAGCAAGTGTAGAGCTCATGCTTTATCCTCAAAATGGGCTGTTAATGAAAACCTGCTCACAGAGTAGAGCTCTATCCCCGAGGTCTGCACTCCCAGCAACAGAGCCTTGGAGAGCTGGTAGATGCATGACAGCAACATGAGCAGAGCTGGAGAGCTGATGGTTTGACAGGTCATCATCCTAAATAGGAGTCAGAGTGCCTTCTCAGTCAGAAAATCTTTCTGGAGTTGGGTCACCAAAAAATAAAAAAGACTGATCATCCAAGGAACCCCACTTAACACCAGAGACATGATCACACAGCACTTGCTATCCTGCCAGATCTCATTGCCCCAAGGTAAAGACATACTATTTACCTTTAGAAGACAAACCCTGCAGATTTTAACAGATTACTCTCTCTCCAGCAGCAGGAACTTGTTTTGTGCACCATCTGTCGCTCTCGCCTGTGTCAGCCTGCTCACACCAGCACGTTACCAATTATTCACCTTCCGTGTCACCACCAGAGCAGTGACCCTCCCACTGACCCCAAGCCCACCACAATGGGGGCTGAATAAACACCAGATTATAATGACAACCTCCCCCTTCTCCTCCCCCAGCCAAGTTTGCAAACTGTGAAGAGTTCAGGCTTTTTTATGGGTCAGTGTACTGCAGCACATAACGCCCTTTAAACTATGCAGCTTCTTAGATGGCCTTGACAAAACTCAGCTCGGGATGCACAAGGCCCTGCGAAACTCAGCAAGAGCTCAGGGTGGTTGAACCACACGAGTGATGTGGTTGCTCTGCTCAGGAGCAGCAGCAGCAGCAGCAGCTCAGAGCACATCCCTCCAGGCAGGTGTGCTCTGTGGTCACACACAGGATGAGAGAAGGCCACCAAACACATCTGACAAGTGTCCCTGGAGTCCAGGTATCTGCTCGTTGCCCGCTCCATTTTTGGCTAAAGTGACTTTGAAAAACACCCAATGCATTTGTGTGTTTGCATTTCCTGAATGTTGTTCCTTATTGTGAGGAAAGTTATGGGGAAAAAAAACCAAACACATAAAGAGATGTGTGTTTATAAAATACTGAGGTTAGTATCATGACTCATAAAATTTCATAAAAAATCTCAAAAGTTGGCAATAAGACAGTTTTCTATGGAGACAGAGGAGCTGAACCTGCACTTAACACTTTTTTCACCCTCCAGTAATGAAACAATTCCTCCTTCAGGTCCAGACACTTGTGTGACCTCCACAGCTTGTGAAATTACTGACTTTTATAGAGTAAAAAAATACAGAGGAGAAAGAGGGAAGGAGGGGAGAAATAAAGGATCTGACCTTTTCTCATCCCACACCCATCCTATAACAGAAGTACCTCAGTGAAGAAAAAACACTCCCTGAGAGGATTCCAGCTCAGAGCCCTCATGGATGCTGTTACCCATCGCCCAGCCATGGCTCTGGGTGTGGAGGGACTTTCTGTCAGCACAGAACAAACCTGCTAAGGGACCTCCTGGAGACCACAACAAGCAAGACTTGCTCCAGGCTTTTGAGCTGCCCTGTCTCCTGTGGTGAAATTTCGACCCCAGAGAGGAGCTTGTCCCAGCTCTGGTGCTGAAGGGGTTGTTTAATTGTAGGAAGATGTTTAACTTCCCTCCCCAAGCCATCATCCTCCCAAGTGCCTTGTAAAGAGACTCCTTCACATCTTCATTTTTATGGCCAGACCTAAGTACAGATAATTTAGAGTCTTCCAGTTATTATTCCTCATTAGTTTTAAATTCAGGACAAGAAGCTCATGAAGTCTGTTAAGTGCTTTACTCACTGCCTTGCTGAGACTCTCATCTGATTTACTGATGGGTTGTGAAGACCTTCTCATTGATTTTTTTTTGCCTTTTCATTGTATTACTTAATACAGGAGTAAAAAGATTTAACTGGGACTGGTGGGTGGCTGGATGAATGTGCAGGCAGAGGAAAGAGAAGCCAGGCTAGGAGAAGACAAAGCAGTTCTGGGGCCAACCAGGGAGTTGTTTGAGGCACCTCATGGCTCTCACCATGTACTTTTGAGAGTCCTTCAATGAGAGGTGGGAGGCACCATAACACAAAAAATCCTTACCTATCAGTAATAGAAAGGGAAAGAGGGAAGCCAGGGACTGGCCAAACCTTCACTTTACTGAAATGAATGATAAAAGCCTAGAAAAAAATGTCACAATACAACCCTTTGAGGAAATAAAAATCAGAAGGCTGCTTAAATAAAAATACAGCCCTCCACACAGACCAAAACATATACATACAAATATATACATATATATATACATATAAATATATACATATATATATAAGTCTCACAACTTTGCACCATAGCTGTGGTTGTGAGGGGAGCTTAAACCCCAAGTGAGATCACCCCAAGTGACACAGAGTCGGAGCAACAGCAAAGGAAGAGGCAAGGGAAGGACCCTTTTGGGGCACAGAAGACAAACCTGAGGAAATTAAAATAGACTCTTTCTCCACCTGGAATAGGTAGCTGATCCATACCAACAAATCAGGAAATCAGGGAAAAGGGGGAGAAAAAGTGTTTTAGATGGAGGTGAATAAAAGTAAGGCAGTACACTGCAATTATTGAACTCTCTGACCAAATCATACCATTTTTCCAGGCTAGTTAGTATTCTATTCATCACAACTGAAAAAAAAAAAAAAAACAACACCAAAACAACTCTGACATGCTCTCCACTTCGAGCTCTGTTTGGCTATTTATAGCCTCTCCATTTTCAAGAGTGCACCAATTACAGCAGCTCTGCCTCTGAGTTTCAGCAGAGCTGTGAGGGGAAGCTGGCCAAAACACAGCCCCACCAACCCTGCAGCCTCTGCCTGGCCCCATGAGTGGGGGGCATATTTCATCCCAATGCTTTGCTGAGATAAAGAATGCTTTGTCCAAACCCTGCAATGCAAAGGAGGAGACCTGCCCCTTTCCTTTGGCTCAGATTCTGCTCTCCATTTCTTGCTCTCCATGGCTGAGCCCATCTGAAGGCTGCCAAGAGCAGCTGATGGGGAGCCAGGCCAAGGCAGCTGCTCCAGAAATCTCCTTTTACTCCCCTTTTCCCTCCTCACTTCCTTGCACAGCCCTAGAGATGGTGCATGGGGCCAGGACAGCTGCTGGGCAGTGCCTGAAGCTCCATTGTTGAAATAAAACTAAAGAGAGCTCTGAAAAAGGCAGGAATTCTTTCTTATCCATATCCCCGGGCCAGAAGTTGGAAAGCATCTTGAGACACCACTGCAAGCAGTACAGAGCTTTATG
The DNA here is from genome assembly GCF_963662255.1 of Cinclus cinclus. Classification (NCBI taxonomy): domain Eukaryota; kingdom Metazoa; phylum Chordata; class Aves; order Passeriformes; family Cinclidae; genus Cinclus; species Cinclus cinclus. The sequence continues at coordinate 112,249,772 of NC_085047.1, forward strand.
AATAAAAGCCTGGTGGACTGCTTCATTTTATGAGCATATTGTCCCTCAGAGAAAAGCAGCAGATACTGATTAGGGGCAGCATCACTTCCCAAGGAGCAACAAAACTTGCTTCTTCTGACTTTTTCATCTATAGAACTGACCTCTGTCTCCAAGGCAATGAGCTTTGCTGTAGACTCCGTGATTTAGGGTATATTAACTTTTTTTTTTTAATATTATTTTCTAAGGTGGGAAATGTGCACATTAACACCCCCAGCCTGCAGACCTGTGAAAACCTGTGAAAGGCAGCTGCCCAGCAGCATCATGTCCAGAACATCTTGGAGGATAAAATACAGCTGTATCTTGACTATGAGGATAACTACTGTTTTTCTCCTAATTTCAGTGTCCAGAACACCCCAAAATCTGACTGTGAGCACTGGAATTCATCTTTTTATAGTCAGTTTTTGGGGCAGCATCCCAGTTTTCACACCAGGAGGCAGCTTGCCATGGAACCTTAGCGAAGATCACCACAAAATAGGCAGCAGCAGTTCTACAGATGTAATATTTGGCAACAGGCTTTTTTAGCATTCCAGCTCACTCCAGCCCAGAAAAATCTGACTCCTTTCACCAAATAATTGTTAATTTGAGAGAGCCTCTTATGCTCACTTCATTCAGCATTTTGTGTGCTATTCACTTCGGAAAGACATTTTTCTTCTTTATGCAGATGGAGAATGCTGCAGCCAAGAAGTTCTGGATATTATCCCAGGCCTTTTCTTCTCCCTTCTTCATTCCCCTTCTTCCCTACATCTTCCCAGACTGAATCAGACTTTGCACAGATTTGGAGGATTTTTAATTTCATAGTGTGTTTGAAAAATAGAAGTGACTCAGGGGATAAAAAACATATGCAAAGATGTGATGATTTCAGCTATAAAATTTTGAAATCCAATGCCTCCTTATTCCATGCCTGCATTAATTTGGTTAAACAAGTTACCAGTGTTATCTGTATTCCAGCTATTCCTACAGATGCCTCCCCATCTCAATTCCCTAGAAAGAGCACAGAGAAGAATATGAATTTTCATTCATTATTGAATGTACCTGTGCCCATCTCAAATTTCCCAAGGTCATTTCCTGAGACATTCCTTTGGAATGTTTGTATTCCAGGTGCATTTTGATATTTAAAGAGAAAAAGAAGTGAGAAACCATTTACCCATCACCTCCACATACTTCACTTAATGTCCTTCTCACTCAATTCTTTGAATATTGTATTCAACCTTGCTAAAGAGCAAGGACAAACAATTTTTTTGTCCAGATAACTGACTCTGAAGCTCACATCTTTTGCTTTCAACTTCTTTTTCTCTTTCTTATTTTTTTTTTAACAGAAAATTGGCAAACCAACCAAACTAGGAAGAAAAAAAAAAAAAAAGACAAAATGAAGGTAGGACAATGTCCCAGAAGGATGAAGAGACAAGAAAATACTTTTTACTAGAGCGCAAGTGATTTTTAACAATATGTTACTGACATTCCCTAGCTCTGACTGGAGGACTGTCATTGAGCAACTGCAAACAGACATGTCCAGCATCTGCAGCAGGAATCTTCCTTGGTCAGTCCCTGAGTGCCTGGCTTGCATGCCATGCCCATTATGCTGTCCCCACCCTAAAAATCATACAGTTCAGATACTGAAAACCATCCTATCAGCACACAGAACACGCCTCCTCCTCCTCCTCCCTCCAAAAATTCCTAGAAAAGAAAACGTTTATCAAATGAAATTAGTATTGCTTCTGTGTAAAGGTGGTCTTTGCACCACTTAATTAGTGGCTTATCTGCAGTTTTTTCTGTCTTCAGTCAGAGTCAGGATTAAAAACATGAAGGAAATGAATTTTGTAGTGTTCTGGCTTGGTTGTTTAGTAAATCTTATCTAAAGCACAGAGAATTCAGAAACACTTCTAGCTACCAGCTAAAAGTGAGCAAGATGGAGGTAAATTGAGCTGGTTACAAGGTCTCTTAAAGCTAGACAGTCCAATAGAGAATTAACACCTCTATTATTTATTCTTCTAACCCAATAACCAAACTCCTGTGATCCACAGTGCAGCACTAACTGTCCGACCAAAAACTACTGCCTGGAACCATGGAGAAGGCAGAAGATAGAAAGAGACACAACCCAAAATCCTCCATCTTGTCCCATACCTATTACTACATTCTAAAAATTCAAATTTAAAACCCTTCACCATGTGAAAGCACACACTTCTATTCCAGCTACACACCAGTGATTTTAACTCCATCACTCAAATTTGGGATCCTTCTCCAAGGCCTCAGTCAAAAGCAGTGTTCTCCTGGGGGTCAGTGCCAGAAAGCACAGAAAGCTCAAAAATCACCAGGTTTCTGGGATCCAACACTTCTGGAGGTAGTTTCTCCCACACCCTGTACAGTTTTCCCCTTTCAACCAGATTTCCTCTGAAAAGACATTGCCAGAACCCAGGACAGTCAAAGCTCCAGTCTGTGCTTTCCTTACTTGTCTTGTTCCCTTATTTTCACCAACAGGATAAATCCCTTTCCTTTCACTGTTGTTACAAATGCCCAGTCACAAAGGCAAGATGTGAACAGCAGGGGATAGAGATTGAATTGTGGCTGGTCCCTGTCCCAGCCCCCCTGTGCTGCATCAGGAGGCAGAAAAGAGAACAGAAAGAAAAGAAAGAAAAAACAGTGATTCTGAATTTACCAGTGACCACTACCTGAGGGAGAAGAGGGAAATGCAGACAAGCACATTGCTCTTTAGGAACACACCTCTTTAAGTTGGTCATGGTGTGAACCCTGCCTAAATGCCTCAAAATTTGGATAGGAAAGAGAGGAGCTGCAGGTGGGTACCATTTGGGCAAAAAAACATTAGGCACTGTAAGGACAAAAAAGATGATACTCCTATGTTTTTCTCCCTATTTTTTTTTTTTTTGAGTGTTGTAGTCAGTATTCAGCAATTTAAAATAGAGTGTGAGCTACACTGTAAGGGCTTGCAGTGTGTGCCAGGTTCTCCCTGTGTTGAGGGTTAGTTCTCTCCCTTTTTCCCTCTGTGGAATTTTCCCCATTGTCATGCTAAGATACCTGTTGACTGGGCCCTGGTGACAAGGGGGAGGGGACGGGAGGGAAGAGGGAACCCCTCGAGATTCAAACAGCCAGAAGAGGAAGTGGAAGGCTGGGCCTCGGCCCATTTCCCCCGCGGAGTTCGGACAAGAAGGACGATCGCCGCCTGTGTCCCATCCCTGCCATCCCAGCGTCGGGAAACCACCATCGGACCCTGCCCGGCTGTCTTCTCGCTGTGAACTACCACCATCCAGCACTCTGCTGAGCATTGGGACCCACACCGTGAGCGGAGAGCTCTCTCTCCATCTCTCTCTCCCCCTGGGACAGCTCTGCCATCACCCCCAGCCCTCCTGCGGCTCTGCGGGACCCGCCCGCCCCCAGCACCGGGAACTGCAGCTCAGGGAAAAGGTGCCTGCAGCCAAAAAACACTGGGACTGAGTTACTGTTCTGTTTGTGGCTAATTTCATAGCTGTTGTTGTTCTTGTTTGTCCTGTTAGATACACTAGTAAAGAACTGTTATTCCTACCCCCATATCTTTGCCTGAGAGCTCTCTTAATTCCAAAATTATAATACTCGGAAGAATCACCTTTTTTTTCAGTCCAAAGGGAAGCTTCTGCTTTTCCTTAGCAAACACCTGTCTTTTAAACCAGGACACCCTGCTGCTGGGATTAAAGAGGGTGGCTTCATTACCAGGGACTAAAGCCACAGTGAGGAGGAGTGGTCGAGTCTGCTGCAGCCCCAAAGCAGCTGCCTGCTCACTCCCCCCAAGATGGGATAGGGGAGAGAATCAGAAGGGTAACAGTGAGAAAACTCCTGGGTTGAGACAAAGACAGTCCAACAGGAAAAGCTGCTCATGAAAACAAAGCAAAACACAGAATTCATTCTCCACTTGCAGGTGTTCAGCCATCCCCAGGCCAGCAGGGCTCCATCACCCTTAACAGTGACTTGGGGAGACAAATTAATCACTCCAAACATGTTCCCCTTCCTCCTTCTCCCCCCAGTTCTCTATGCTGAGCGTGGCCCCATGTGGTGTGGGACATCCCTGGGGTCCTGGCTGTGTCCCCTCCCCTCTCCTTGTGCACTCCCAGCCCCCTGGCTGGGCTGAGGGGCAGAAAAGGTCCTGGCTCTGTGTGAGAGCTGCTCAGCAAGAGCTAAAACACCCCTGTGCTATCACCACTGCTTCCAGCACAAACCCAGAACACAGCCCCACACCAGCCACTGCGGAGAAAATTAACTCTACCAGCCCCAGCCAGCACAGTCATGGGAAATAAATCATTCTTATAATGAGATATCATTTCCCAAGGAAGCAGGACAAATCCTGGTAGTCAGAGAGGAGTAAAAGGTGTGCATGACCTGAGTCCCTGTGCTCAGCCATGGCCTCCTGGCATGGGACAGAGGGAATAATTCATTCATTTATAGGAAGCCAGTGTGGGTCCAAGACTGGAGAAAGGATCTCTGTGGAAAATAATTCACAACTATTTTAACAAAAGCTTGGTTCAACACTTGCTGAGCTCTATACTGATGAAAAACCAACCTTGTTCCTCCTGCATGCTGCCCACCAAGGAGCACAGCAAGGAGACACAGGATACCAAATAATTTTTTCCTTGACCTCGAGGCTTAATAGCAAAACATAGCTTCTTCGAATGTGTTATGCAGCTCTCCTCTTTAGTCCTGCCTCTTAAAATTCTTCAGGCATATTTATCTGCAGTTAAATCAAATCCATTGATTCCAATGCTGGGGAAAGGTGGAATAGGTCTAGAAGAATGGAGAGCAGTATTTGTGTAGCCTTTCTCTCCGTGATCAATGAATACCTCAAAGGATGGAGGAGAACCCCCAATATCAATGAGTGACTCATTGCCTCTGCTCACATGTTCCTTGACTTCCTGCCTGAGATTTAAAAAAAGAATCTCAGAGAAAGTCTAGCAAACAGGTTGTTTTCTCAGGCCCTGTTTGCTGATAGCTGTGAGCAAGAAGCTCAGCTGCTGGAGCTTGCTCTTTGCTCCAGGGACTCAGGCCCTGGGTTTGCTTTTGGCTGTCAGAGAACCTTCATGGGTTTTTTCCCAACAACAGCATAGGAATTCTCTGGAAGTCACTTGAAATGCAAATGGTTTCCATTCATCTTGCTAAATATTTTAGTGATGGAAAGGAATATCAGAAAATAGCTAATTTTGATAATTTGTAGAATTTTCTCAGTTAATTATACAAAGGTTCCTGTACCCTATGTCAGTTTTGATCTTTGACTGTTTACAGAAGCATCCATTGAAACAAATCTGTTTTGTGCAGTTGTGGCCACAGATACTCATGCAGTTTCCTGATCAAGTCAGGAGAGAAATCCTCTCCTTCAGAAAACAAGAAAGTGCTGCTATTGAATCAGAAATTAAGAAATGTTTTTGAAATGGTAATTTGATTTTATGTTTTGTTTTGACATTCTTTTTTTCTTCTTTTATATATGTTGCAAAAACCTCTCCGGAGATATACATTTTTAATCTTAGGAGAACAGTTACCTTTTTGTTCTGGTCATCCCCCAGGAGAACTGATGGTGAATTTACAAGAATAGCATATAACATGAAATCAGCTTGTAGTTGCAGTACATTTGGAAGACCAGCTGTCCAATATGCACCACATATGCACACAGGACCAGTTCACTTTTTTAAGTACATGACTTGTTTTGTTTCACTTAGCTAGCTCTCTTTTAAAAGAAAAATAATTTTTTACATTGAAATACCTCACCCATATTAAAATACAGCTCAGCATTCTGGCCCCACTGAATCCAATGGCAGATTTCCACACCAGATTGTAATAGCATCAATATTTCATTGCCAGGCAGGAAAAAAAGTCCAGCCAGCCAGCCTTTAGCACGCTAAAAAGCACCTCTGCTTTAAGTCAGATATTTTTAAGGACCTAGAAGGTAGGAGGGGGAAAAAAAAGTGAATACTAGTTCATCAGGGATATGCCATGTGGCAAAGTGATGAACAAAGCCTGTTGTGTCTGAGGCTGGGGCTTGAAGGCTTGAACTGCCATAAACTCTGCACATTTACATCCACTGGAGATGCTCTGCAGGGGCATTCCTTGGGAAAAAGGCAAGGGAACGTGTCCCAGTGTGAATGACCTGATGATGACACCTCCTGCTTCAGAGGCACCACGTTATTAGGAATGCAGGCAGTGTGAAAATGCAGAAATAAACAAAGAAAGGTCAGTGGAGTAGGCAGGGGTTGATGAGGCGAGACAAAACCTCCCCTAGGTCTCCAGCCTGGCCAGGCAGAGATGTAAAACCCCACAGGTGTTTAAAGTATGGCAGTGAGGGAAGGGAATTGCCCCTTTTACTGCAGAGGACACAAGGATGTTGGCTAATCATAACCAGGTGAAATGCAGTGAAGTGCAGGGGAGGCTCCAAGGGAAGTTTTTGGGAATTGGGAGCCAGTCCTTGGGAGTTATTCAGAGCAGGTCTAGGCACAGCCTTGAGCATTGCAGCTTTGGCAGACTCAGTAGCCACAGGGGCATAGAAGGGGAGAAGGGTGGGCTGAGGAGGGCATGGGGGCAGAGGCAGAAGCAGTTTTGATTAAGCTTTTGCATTTCCTAGTGCACAGCTGTCCGTGGGTTTCTGCATCTTAATGGTTTGCTCTGAGAGCAAACACGTAGGCTGGGGTTACAAAGAAACAACAAAACGGGAAAAAAACCCCACATACTTGGGCACACTGATGAGAAGACCTGATACTGAACGTAGCCGAGGTCACAGAAAAAGGCATTTTGAAGCTGCCCAGGCTGTCCTGCTGTAAAAGCTGCCAGGTTTCTGTGACTGTGCCTGAGGCACCACTGGCAGGCTGAGCCTCTGAAGCTCATTGTGGGCAACTTGGCAGGGATGGGAGGTCCCTGGCAGGTAAACAAAGCTCTGGTGGTTGGCAGGCCTCTATCAGACTGTGGAAACAGGGGGTGTAAAAAGGAGGATGGTTTTGGATCAGATGAAGTCACAGGTCTGTGCTTGCAGGTGAGCTGCAGGTCACCCTGTGGTGGGGGAGAGCTGCTCCCAGGGATGCCAGCAGGAGCAGGGTGAGACATCCCCTCTCCATGGAGCCAGGGCTAGTTCATCAAGGGCTCTTACTAGGCAAAAAAAAATAATAAAAGAGAAATCCAACATGGCTCTTCCAAAATACCTGATGTACCTTGAAACCACTTATAAAAGCACTCTTCATTTTATATAATAAAAACTTTTACTTTAATCTCCTCATTTCAAAGTGCCTGGGGTACAAAAAAATGGGCTCTTCTGATAAATTCACCAGACTTATGGCAGCTTCATTGGGTATTTAAGTCCAGTTAATTTCTTACAAGTTAAGATAATTTCCAGTGACACTGGATTCCCTTTGTTCCCCTGCAGGCACAAGGTGCCCAGTCTGTGCTCTCACAGCAGGAGTTTAGAGCACATAAAAAAAAAAAATCTCCTGCAGACTTGTGGGGGAGGAGGCAATCTTTGGTGGGAAAAGATAATTGTTTTGTAAAAGGCAGCCTTTCCCCCAGCTGAACCCTGAATCAGTTAGTGGCCGTCACCATGCTCAGCTGGCTGAAGAACCCCTCCTGGATGTGGGTGTATCATTGCATTATTTCTCTGACTGATATCATGGGAAAGGCTTTGGGTTTCATCACTGACTAAAGCAGACTGCTATTAGGCTCCTGGATATCCAACACTACAGTTTTTTTCCCATCTGCTGTCCTTTTTGATCAAATGAGATACTCATATTATTCTAGGTGTGATGTGAGAAGAGGGGCAGACCAGCATCGGATGACTTTGATACCAGTTTATTTGTTAACCACACCACACCACACAAAGTCCTGCTTTGATGGAGAAATTGTCAAGTTTTCCTACTACCCATGCTAAATATCCTCTAGTTGGCATTCCTGCCCCTCTCAGGAGGGGAACCCCTGTTCTTTGGGTCACAAAAGCTTGTTCAAGCTCTTTTCACATCTTCATGTACGTACACTTACTCATCCCGACCTCCAAAAAATATGCAACTAATAAAAGGTCTGCACAAAGCAGGTTAGAATCTTCAACATTTCCCTTAACTAAGCACATCAAGAGGACCAGACCCAGTTTGGCCAGTAAACCCTGGATAACAGGGTTTGAATTCCAAGTCAGGAAGCCATCCAGCCTGTAACAACACTGAATACAAAAGGTCTAAGCTCTCCCCTGTTAATGAGCACATGCATCAAGAGGCAGAGCAACGCTGCCACAATGACTGCTGCTAATGAACAGATCAAAATATGTTCTATTCTCTTCTGTCCATATTAGCATTCTGAGGGAAGTTCCCCTAGTAAATTAAATCTTAAGCGAAATGATCGTTAGAGGGTGTAGGTCATTAAAGTGTATTGGAAATCCGCTAAAATGGGGGTAGAGTTGAAAGTACTTTTAATTAATTTAGGGTCAAATAGTCCTTGGGATGTCAAAATGGTCTCTCACTATAGCCCCCAAAACTACGTTTCCAAGAGACAGGTGAGAAAGGTGTCAGGATTTACAGGCTAAGGAGTGGCAGGAGGTAATTGGAAGCAGATGAAGCAGGGACAGCAGCACACAAACAGTCTCACCAGCAGAAGGTGAGCCCACACTGACAGCTGGGCTGTGTCTGCTCAGGTTACCACGGGCTTCTCGCTTCAAAGGCTGCCAGTAACACTCAGGTTTGTCAGAAGCTTCCCAGAGCTGATCTGGGCTCACAGCCCTCACCAGCCCCTTGGGTTGACCACAGCACTGGAAAAAGAAAAAGGAGCCTTGAAATGGTAACGAGCTGCAGACCAGACACTGCAGCCACAGGGCTCTCAGTGTGTCAAGGGACGTGGCTGAGAAAGGGCCTTTTTCTTGCAAGAGAGCCAGGTGAAATGATGGAGAAGCAGGAACTAAATCTGACCTTTCATTCCCCAATACAGCCAGCACTGCCCCATCTTCTCCAGGTATAAAGTGATGAGATGAGCTGGTACAGACTCCAGAAATGAAGTTCATCCATCATGCATGTTTGAGACCTGAGGGAAAGGTGATTAAAATGCCTAGATTTTTACAGATTTGATGAAAGTAGCTAATCTTCCATTGCAGGATAGATTCTGGGTGACCCTGGGAGAGGCTGGGAGCCTGCCTGAGTTGCAGCCCAGTGTCACATTAAGGAAGGAACAAATAACAATGTCTGTCCCATGGAAGGCAGGGAGTGCTCCCACCCTGTGGTCCTTTATCCAGATAACATATTAATCATTCAGGCTTTACAGAACAGAAGGAATTTACTTGCCTTGCACTGATTATTGGGATATGCTAATGAGTTCTCAGTCATAGCTAGATAATTACAGGAAGCATCTGAGACCTTAAGAACTGCATCTCTAAAACCAGATGTTTAGATAATGAGGTCCTCAAGAAACCCAGCTAACAGTAATTAAACAGATAAGAAATTTAACAGCACCAATTACTATTTTTTTCCTTAGCAAATTACCACTAAATTAGAAATCTCCATTTCTTTGCCCTGTGGTCATTTTTTAACCCGAAATGACAACGGGGGGGGGGGGGGGGGGGGGGTTGATAAAACATCTCAAAAACCTTTACTTCTCTCTGTTTTCACTGTGGATCCAAAGCAGGGAAAGGAGGGAAGGCAAATAAATGTCACTGAATTAGAAGTAAAGCGATGAGCACTGGGACACAGAGAAGAGTATGTGGAGATCAAATAAGAAATTTCAGAATGCATTAAAGAATTACAATAAATTGGGTGGTGATGACTCAAGGAGAACAAGATCTAAATGCTCCTTATAGGAATTACCAATGCCTGACAACAAATGGATCCTCAACTGGCAAAAGGTTTTTGCATGGAGAGAGAAGTCAGGGATCCCTCTGAGGTTGGAGAAGCTGCAATACACATCAGGGCACCTGCTTGGCAACTGGGTTTCAAATCCCTGCCCCAAAATACACACACTTGCCCTGGTAAAGAGAGCAGGAACATAAAATTTCAGAATTAAATTCAGAATATATCAACATTACAAGGACAAAGAACAGCATTAATGCTGCTCTCTATTGACAGATATAAACAAAACTCAGGGAACATGACTTGCAATTTTTTTCCTTTTTCTGTAACTGTCCAAAACACTTGGGATGTTAAAATATCATTAGGGGCTATTACTGGGGATTTCAGGAATGAGGGAAAGGCTGTGCTGGACAATGGATTGGAGTTTTTTGCTGCCAAATATCCCACAAAGGATGAGAAAGAAGCAAACACAGGCCCCTGAGTTAAGGTTTGAGTACAGCAGGGGCTGTTAATTAATGCCTTTAGCATGTCATGATCCACATTTGCTGAAATGGGAATATCAGGAGGGAATATCATGCATGGCCTGGATACAGGCAGCATTTGTACCAGCTCACTCAAGGATGTAATGTGCATGGACAGAGGTTCTCTTCTCCACAGTTTATCTGTTCCACCAACCTAGGATGTCACCTTGTGTGCTCAGGTTGAATGGGGTGGGGTTTGGGGTACAATTCTCCCACTCCACCCCAGGTCCTACAGTGGTTTCTCCTGTTTTTGTACTGAGTTTGGCTTCATATTCAGTCTTCCTCCATTTTATTATTGTCGGGGTGACCCTGTATGTTTCCATCCATTCTTCAGGGGATGCTATTTCTCTAACCTGTGCAGTGTCTGGGGGATCAGGACATTGCATATTCATCACCTCAAATTTCCTTCCAACTTTTCATTTTTCCCTCTTTTCTTCCTGTTTCTGTAGCAGCCCAATTTTCAAAGACAGTGATAACTCAGCTGCTTTCCTGCCTTCTATTTCTTCCTCGAGGTCCTGCTCCCTTTTATTATCATTCTTCAGGAACTGACAAGTAGCTGTTGGGTGGCTGCCTAGCATTTTACAAATAATTCCATTTCCCTCCTGCATGTGATCCTTGGCCACCTTTAGGTATTCTTCACAGCTTTCCAGTCATGCCAGCCATTACAAGTGCTCTCTTCAGAGGGTTCAGGACTTGGATTCCTTCCATGCTTTTGTAAGGAATCAGGGATATCTCTTGCCATCCTGTCCACTGTGCCACTTTGTTATGCATTAGTGGTTTCAGGTTGCTCTAAGTTTCACCATCAAAGATATTAGCAGAAGTAGGTTAAATATGAATTTGTAAAAGTGGGACTTAACAAAATTTGATAGCAAGGGTCACTCAATTCACTAATGAAACACACAAAGGAAAATTGAGTTAAAAATGATTTAGAATGATTTACACACAAACTGAAGATGCAAAAGGTTAAGGGCAACCCTCCCATTGATCAGAGAGGACCCTCTTGCTTTCTAAACCCCTGATAAAGCTTAGGTGAGCTAGGTCCAACTTTAGTCTCAGATTTCATCAATAGCTTGTATCTATAAAACTTTACTTAGGAGCACTTAATCATCGACTAAACATTTATGGAGTGAATCAATAGGATTTACTACAGTCACAATAGTGATTTAATTACAGGTCTGAGATCCCAATGAATGTTTATACTATACTAGCTATAAGGATTTAAATCAATTAACACATACACACACAGAGAAGAAAAAAATAAAGAGAAATACATCTATGAAGGATTAAATATATAAAAGTATTCCTGTTAAAAATTCCCTTTGAGTTCAGTGAAATGTTTCAAATATCTTGGTATTTCTCAATGGGCGAGGGTGGAGCCTTGAGGAGTGAGGAATTTTGTTGTCAGCTTTTGGTGACCATCCTCTGGGTATGGAAAACCTGAGGGTTGGAGAGCTCCAAGAGGTGTCCTGATCCCTTGTTTTTCATGCTACTCTGTCCCACATTCTTTAGTCCTTTTATCGTCTTTCTCTCAAACAGGGAGTTTCCAACTTTCCAGGCCTTTATCTCCTCTCTATCTTCTGGTTACTCCACCACTCTCGAAGGGTCATAAATTTAAAATCCCAGATACACAATCTTCAGCTCCCTTTGGCTTTTTTTATTGAAGCCTGTCAGGGTTAGTTTCAGCAAACCTAAGGTTTGGGTGATTTCATGATCAAAGTAACAAGAAGGATCTGGGAAGAAACTCCCAAGTGCTCACACAGGCACTGGCAAGATGATGTAAATTGGGATGATTTCTGGCTGCTTCATCTTCCCTCCCCAGGGCTTATAAAAGATTTCCCCAGGCTGACCTCACAATTCTGAGGTGGGTTAAGAGCCTCTAAGAAAAATGATGAAGAAAACCCCAGTCATTCAATAATAAATCAAGACCAAAATCAATTCATAATCACTGAGGTCATGAGTTAATGCTTTGGATTGAGTCTCCTGATTTTAGAATTAGAACCACTTTGCAGATCTTCTCTCTCAGCCTTTCCTTGGCCTTTTGCAAGCCCCCACAGGCTGTGTAGCAGCTCATTAAAAATGTTGCTTAGGGGTGCAAAAAGGATAAAATGGCTTTCCAAGAGCCAACTGCTCTTCTCCCCAGAAATCTCATTCTAAGCTGCAGCTCCTGTGCTCAGGACAGCACCCAGGACTGCCCTGTGTCCTCAAAATCAGCACTTTAGGATAAGGCCCATCAATTGCTGAAACACAGCCTAAAATTCTTGACTACACAGCACCCTGGGGAGAGATGTGCATTCCCAGCCTGCCACAGCAGCACCATCCAGGAATTGGGGTTTCCCTTGCAGGCTGAAGCTTTAGACAACTTTGTTTCTGCATCTCTATTATAGTGGTCATTTTTAGATTAATTTTGTTTAGTCTGCAGCAATTTCCTCAGTCAGCTGGGGCAATTTCCTCTTATGGCTGGGAAGAGTCATTCACTTCTCAGGGGAAAATTCACCAGCTTCAGTTCAAATGTTTGTGAGAGGTTTTGGGAGGAAGGGAGAAGGGGTAGGTGGGGATGACCTGAACACACCATTTTTAGCAAGGAGGAAAAAGCTCCACTGCCCTGCTTTGCTTTGGAAGAGATGCCCAGCTGGGGTGTCTGGAGGGAGTGATGGCAGCTCTGAGCCCAGGTATGGGGCACTACCATGACAGACCAGGAAAATGCAAATAACTCCCCTGCTACATTTTCTACAGCTATTAAATACACCTCAGTAAAGGTAATTTTATTTTGAATGTTTGGAAACAAAACTCAGAGTTGCCTTTCCATTTAAAACTGCCGTTTCTTTTTCCCCTCTTTGCATTTTTGTCCAGTTAACTCTGCGGATATTTCCCTGCACATTATCTGTGCACCATGCCCTTGTTTCAAAAGGTTTTGCCTGCTCACCTTCAACAATTCTGGGTTTTCAATTAGGCACCTCTTGGGGTTATCCAAGGCAGTGAGGAGCACCCCTCACCTCGGAGAGGGGAAGAGCAGCCCGGTATTTGGGGGATTCCTGGGGGGTCCCTGGGAATGGGGGAACAGAGAGGGGAAAGTTCCATCTCCCTGGAGCACTGGGAACAAAACAGGGAATCCACTCACCTGCCAGGGTGCTTTGCAGGGCTGGTTAGCCCAGGTTTGGCCACCATCAGAGCCCTTCAGCATGACAAAAGTTATGGGAGCTAAGATAGAGAATACCATGGATTTAATTAGCATGAACACTTTGATAACCAAGATGCTTTGGCAAGAACAAACAGCACAAGAAGATTGAATCAAGTAGAAATGTTGCAAAATGTATAAGTTTGTTTGTGTGATGTTTCACCCAATCAATGTAGTAAGAAATTACTAGCCTTCCTAAAATGTATATAAGCATACATAGCTCGCAGTAAAATTTGGATTCTGATCACCAGTCAGTAGTGCCTGTCTCCCTCTCAATCACTGATAAAAAGTGAATTCAAACATTTCCTACTGCCCCAATAAATCAGCAGCTGCACTGTTTCCCAGCTATTGCATCATTATTACTTCATGCCTTCCTCTGCTCTGCACCTGACAGGCAATAGAACAGTCCCTGTGGAGTGTGGTGGGGTAAGACAGCTCCACCTAGACTCTCCCAGAATATTCCCCAAAGGCAGGGCCTGGGGGAAAAGTCACCTGCCTCCTCCAGAATCATTCCAAAATCACCATGTCCCTGGTCCCAAGAGAAAGGCAGGAACAACCCTCTCCTTAACCTCATTTATCTCTCTGTATGAAGTGAGGATCTCACCATCTGTCTTTACCAAGTCCCAAGCAATTTCCTAAATATCTGTGCCCTCCTTCCTGCCCTTTGTCCCTGCACTATCCCTGGCAGCCTGGTGGCTCAAGGAGCTGATCCAGGTGAAAAGCAGTCCCATTTTTGGCTAGTTGTGGTTTCCAGCAGGATTAGCTCCCTGAAAAGCTCACTGTGGGCTTCCTTAGCCACTAAAGGGAGAGCTCTGGAGTGCCCTACACTAAATCCACCCCCTCAGCTGCCTTGAACCACGTGTATTTAACCAGGAGCACATGGAAGTCCCCCCACACGCCTGAAAACCTCATCTCTCCCTGCCCCTGACCCATCCAAGGCATCTCTGGTGCAGCCAGTGCTGCTTAAGCGGCTGCTGCAAGAACCTGAATTGTGTCAAGGGGGTAAAAAAGCCTCAGGAATACTGAAGAATTATTCAGATCCAAGGAATAACACAGGTGACCGCTAAAAGTATGCCTTAGATTATTTGGGTGTTTGCCCTTATTGACAAGGGCACCTGGGTTGTTTTTTTTTTGTTGTTTTTTTTTTTCTTTTTGTAGTAGTGATTTAGAAAACCGTTGTTTAAATATTAAACACAAAGCTCAACCTTTACCAGCATTAATAAAGTTGGGTTTTGCCCTCAAACAGCCTTGCTGGTTAACAGCACAGCCCAAAAAACCCAGCTGCAGGAGCCCAGGCTGAAGAAAATACATGAATGTCTTGATGCTGCATTAGCACCCAGGACCTAGCTGTGAAATGCTGGATGCTGGTACCAATGAAGAGGGATGTTAAATCCCTCCCTGGTTTCCCTGCAGCTGAGGTATTGCTGACAGCAGATCTAATTGCCTTTGTCCTAGCAGGCAGATAATGAGCATTGTGAATAATGCCCTGGCTTTCCAGCCCTCCTGAAGCCATTTGTGGGACCTGACTCATAATTCAGCTTGAATCAAAAGGCTGCCAACCTTGTGTATTACCCTCCTGTTCAGACTTTATGCTTATTATTCAGGCTAGCCTTTGGAATTAAAGGGAGGCAATAGCATAGGGAGGTGGTAGTAGCTTTTATTATTTCACTGATATTCCTTTTGGTTACATGGCCTGTAATGATCTTCCGTTGAGATTGCAACTAAACTTATTTATCAAAGGAAAACAGGTGTAAAAAAGCCCACCAGGGCTAACCAGCCTGCTCCATGGAGAGGGCTGGGCTTTGGGCAGTCACAGTCCATGGCTGGGACAGGAATGTGGGGACTCCAGCTCCTTTCATCCTCAGCAGCACTACTGGGCATGAACAGGGCATGCAGAGCCCAAAGGCAGAATGTGGCTTTTCTGTAGCAGGTAAACAACCTGTTCAGAAGCTGAGTTACCTCCAGAAATTCTCCCTGGAGTCACACCCACCTCCTGAGTCTTTTCCTCCTTACATTTTGTTCCCCCTGGCTGACTGGTCTCTGTACCACCACAGCAGCATTCAAACCTGTCACAAGGGGACAGCAAGAGCAATTCCTGATTCCCAGCTCCCCTGGCTGCCCCAGTGACCTCCTTTTTTTCAGGAGACACTCCTTTTTTTTTTGGGACACATGAGTGCCAAGTGTCTTGCATCACAGATCCCCTGGGCTATGTAGATAAATACAGATATAGATAGATACAGACAGATGCCATAGAATCATAGAATGGTTTGGGTTGGAAGGGATCTCATCCAGTTCCAACCCCCTGCCATGGGCAGGGACAACTTTCACTAGACCAGGCTGCTCAGAGCCACATCCAGCCCGGCCTTGGGCACTTCCAGAATGGATGAAGCCCTGAGCATTATGTAGAGATGGATGGAGCTGCATAGAGCTCTGTACACATCTCTATATAAACATTGATGTATGCATCTCTTTGCCTGTGTGCACCCATGTGAATTGATTATGGTATCACTGTTATCATGAATCTATAATTAAGTCACTGTTATAATTGTAGCTAATCCTATTGAGTCACTTTTAAAATGTTAAATTAGTTGATGATTAAGAGTTGCTAACCCCTTCTTCACCCTTAACTTTCTGTATCCATATCCTTTACCCCCTTACCCTTCTGCATCTCTGGTCTCTGTGTAAATTGTCCTAAATTGACTCTGATTTTCTTACATATGCTTCATCCACGTCCTAAGTAATAGAGTCACCTTTGCCACTGAACTCTAATAAAAGTTGCACTCTCATAAATTCAGATAAAAACCTGCTTCTTGCCAACACCTTTGACAGTGGCTTAACTGCTCAGTCTCACAGGGCTGTGAAGAGGGAGCAGCTTCAGCACTTTCCCCTAAAATATTCAAATCTTTTTCAGACCCTTACCCAGCTGCTGTTTGTTTGTATGAGAAAATAGGAGAAACAAACATGAAGTAGGAGCATTGGGCAGCTCCCAGAGCTCTGACGCCAGGTTGTGGTGAGACTTGGAATGCATCCCACGTTGGGAGTGCTGGGATGGAGGTACAGGGTCAGGAGAGACAGGTGAGGAGTAAGGGAGAGAGGTTGGATTGTACAGGCCTTGCAGATAGTGATGGTGTAGTTCAGAACCTTGGAGAGACGACAGGAGGGATGGAAAAGACAGGAAATTTGTAGTGGGTGTGTGTCACTGATGGCCCAGCATCAATGAGTTATTGTGTAGGCACTCAGGAGAAATGTCTGGACCTTCATCCCTGTGAAAGATTTCAAATTCCCAGACACCAGGTGGGAATGTAATTCTGCTAAGATGGGCAGATCTTGGAAATTCCTGGCTTTTGTAGGACATAACCTTTTATCACAGATACTCAGTGAGACAACTCACAAAGATGCTCTTGCTCTTTGTGGATAGCAGAGGACTTTTGTGGGATGTGGTGATCTGTGGCTGCCTTGGCCACAGCGATTGTGAAATGGCAGAGTATAAAATTTTCACTGTAATGAGTGAATATTCAGTGAAATGAGAAAAAAGGACAGCAGAGTTGCTACCCTGGACTGCAGGAGAGCAAATTTTAGGCTATGCAGAGAGCTGTTTTAATGGACTATGCTCAGAATCTGCTTCTGAGGGTTTAGGAAGCCCACAAGTGCAGGTCAGACTTTAGGAACCACCTTTTAGAACCACTGGAGCAGATGATTCCACTGTGGTTTGAGTCAAGAACGTGGGGCAGGTCAGCTTGGCTGAACAGGGGAATCCTTATGGAACTTAAGAGGAAAAAGAAATTATGCAATCTCTGGAAGAAAGGTCAGGCTTCACAGGAAGAGCACAGAGCTGTGGCTCACATATGTTAAAAAAAAAAAAAAAAAGCCAAAGCTCCATTAGAGTTGAAAGGGAAACACCACCAAGGGAAAAAAAACAGAGACCCATGTTTAGGAAAGGAAATTTATTTTATTGAAAAAAAAAATTACATTTCACTTATACACCATGAAAATACTGAGTTGTGTCTTATTTTCATAAGAAGAGGTCAAGACTTGCACAAGAAAACCACATTCTTTATTACAGCATTACTCCACGAGATGAGGCTCTGGTGGCATCTGCACTGGGCATTTTCACTAAACAGTAGAGCAGGGCTAAATGTGCTTTGGGCAAAAACCCTAAATATTGGCCTCTTCCAGGTGCTACTGCCCATTGAAGACATGGCACTCATTTGGTTAATACTGAATTATTTCTGAATTAGAGACAAATCTCATCGTTTCTCTACTCACACAGGTCCTAGGCAAATTCATAGCTTTCCTTCCCCTCCATTTTTAACAATCTTAGTTAGTTTTTAACATTCAGCCAGATAAAAGCTTGTTAAAGCAGTGTATGGGTTGCCAATCTCCCATCTCCCAGAAAGAAAACCCTGAAAGGGGATGCATTGCACTACCAAACACTGACAGCAAATGGCAGGATCACTGGATGGTGCTGAATTCTCCAGCGTTTCCTCCCATCACTGCAGCTCCAGCAACAAGCACAAGTTTCCTCCCCTACCAAGGCATGTATTCACATCTAGCACATGCTGTGCCAAATGCAGGACAGGAGTGCCTGCAGGTGGCATCCCAATGCCATCTGTCACAGCTGTCCCCCCAGGACTGTGCTCCAAGCCAGCTGTGACAGGCTCTATCACACCTCTGAAAACCCCTTGTGACCTAGAGACCTCTCGTGTGCAAAGTCTTATCAATCTGTCGGTGGAAATGAATACTAATGCCACATAAATTCCCAGGTGACTGCCCTTATTTATTTACTTGTTTATTGATGTCATTTTTCCCTTGCTTAAAGGGGGCAGGAAGGAGAAGAGCCAGACTTGGACAACTTTGACACCATGCAAGTGCTGTGAAAACAAACTTGACATTTTCTCCACCTGGTTCTCCCTATTATAGTCCCTATTTAGAGCACTGATTTATTCAGTGCTATTTTCTGCTCTGCTAGGCACAAGCATCATACAGATCATTAGGAACAGCCACACCAATTTTTTAGTACTGTTTAATATTTTTGTGACATAGGGGATGGGATGGATTGAGAACACCAAACTCTCCTTACTGAATCACTAGCTCTTCTTTCAAGTACTTTGTTCACAAATATTTATTTTCTTTACCATTAACAGTGCAGCTCTGCAATTAGGTCCTGCTCACCCAGTACCTCACTTCCAGGAGAGAGGCAATTTCACTCTCCCTCATTTTGAGCAGCTGCACTGTCCCAGACCCTCTCTAGCAGCAGCACGGGCACCTATCTGCTCCCAGGATGAGGAGTTTAGGGAACTAAAGAAGATTAAAACTTCAGGAGTTTTGACTGGATGAATTCCCCACTGATTCTAGCTCCTTCATGTCCCTTGTTATGGGTACAGGCAAATCAGGGACAGCAGAGGTGTTGGGAGAGGAGGATTAGAGCACAATTTTACGGTGCAGCCAAGATGGACAAGTTAGATCTACCACAGCAGCTGATCCTTCTCTCCCTTTCTTTTCAAAAGCACAAAAGCCAAGCCTGAACCATCTGAATAATGCAATTCCAGAGTCTCTTGGTTCTCCATGGCCTGCAGGAGAGATCTAAGGGAATTACTCCATGGCCAGGGAAGCAGGGGGCTGTACACCAGGAGCTTTGGGGTGCACAAAGAGTTGTGCTGAACAACAGCCTTGGTACAGCACTGCCCAACAAATCCCACAGCTCCTCACTGACCTCAGCTCCCTCTTGCTCAGTCACTCCTCCTCATTTCCCCCACAGGAGGATGCAGGCAAAACAGTCACTGCCACCACCACGGGGACACTGCACCCACAGATTCCCAGGGGAGGAAAAGCCAGGCACAACACATCCCCAGCACTGCTGTTCCCTGCCACAGCCTCCCTCCTCAGCAATACATTATTCATCTTAGTGACATTTCTCCTGATAACTTAGCAAAGCAGAAATGCTGCTTTTTTAACACATCCAGAAATCGGGAACTCTTGGGAGAAAAACTCAAGATAAATTCTCCTCTACTTTTTGCAGTGGTGATTTATTCGTAAGAGTGGTGAGGATGCTGCCATATTAATTAAAAGGGACATAACAAGTGATGCTCAGTTTTGTCAATCTCCATGTGCTCATTTATCAGAGGACAGTGCTCCATAAACTCCTTTATGATGCAGACTCTTGTGCTTTTTACAGAGACCCTGAAGGTCAACCAAAAGAATTAATCTGGACACTATCTGTGCTTTAGCCCTGGTCCCCCAGCCCTAAGAAACAAAAGACTCAGTATATTTAGCAAGATGAAAAAATCCTGCTCTGGTTTTGAACCCTGTGAACAGCTTTGCCTTTTGACTGAATGGGATTTTATCAGTAACTCAGTTCTCCTGAAAGGCATTTATGAACTTGAATTCAGAACAAACAACTAGCATTCTTCATGCTATTACAGTTGACAACCTACAAGGAAAAAATCTTTTCTTTCCCCACTTGTCTATTCACCTGTCTGTGCACAGGTTTAGCACAAGCTATGAATTAGCTTGGTCAGGTCCATATAATGGGAACAAGCTATTTTTGTTCTGTCTCTTGGCTTGTCCATGTATATGTTGCCATTAAGCACTTTTAAGACCCCTCTGTCTTATTTAATTAAATAAACAAACCCATCCCCAATTTTTAACCTAACCTAGATGTATTTGAAAATTCTTTCCAATGCAAAATTTCAGGCTTATGCCACAAAGCTTACCTGATTTTAAAATGGATAAGGTAGCAATATTTAGGGTTTTCTTGTTAAACAATGGTTATCTACCATCCTATTGCCTCTCTCTACAATCAAGCATACAAGCCTTACTGCAGGAAGGATACAACTTGTAATGGCCAACCAGAAAAATACACAAACACTAGAAAGCCTACAGTTTCATCAGAAATTAAATAATTTGCTATAACACAGAACTTCATTGTTTTTTTCTGGCATAGAAGTTGTTGAATTACTACACATACCTCAAGGACAATCATTTAAGATGTGTAAACAGGTAACAGGTTCACCTAGTCAGTACAAAGCACCACACAAACTTTAAGTACATAGAAAGTTTGCTCATAAATATTTCTTTGTTTAACAATTCAGCACTAAAAAAATATTACTTAAAAAGGCATCTTTTATTAAGTTATTCAGTTTGTCCAGGGCTGGTGGGGTTGTACTATCCCTACTATATTACAGCCACCTGACTCTCGTTCCAAACCATTTTACTTCTCTGGAAGAAAAGGCTATGTGTGGCTGGGACCCAAAACTTCAGCACAATCTATAAAAATATAATTCTTTAAGACCTTCTGCTCACATCCTGAAGGCCTACTCAGCCAGCCCCCCAAATTCTGTTTCCCACCCCTACCACATTGCAAATAAAGCTTCAACATACACACACACATACACACAGAGTACATAAATTACACTCCTCTACACACAGATTTTTTTCTAAACAGCAATGCAACCACGAGGGCAATAGGTAAGTGTGATTTCAGTGGTAACATATGGCACAGCCTTCTCATATTGCTGGTTTTCTCTCTCTGAATAATGTGCTGCCTTATTCACTGCTCTGCACGTGGGGGGATTCATTGCCATTATTTGCACTGTGGAAGCACTGAGTCAGGAATGCAAGCACATCCAGGAGCATCCCATCTGCCTCAAGGTCCTCTGCTGCCAGAGCAGTAAAAGCACCAAACTGGTGGCACTGGGGTGTCACCTGGCACTGGTTTCCTGGTGAAGCAGATGGGGGTTTTCCTTGGCTGTTGAATGCCACACCACATTCCTCCCTTCTGGGAAATGGTGAGAACTAGCTGGATGTCTCCTGAAGCAGTGCCCTGAGAGCAGCACCCCTGTGCTCAGGGCACACTCCTCCAGTGGCTGACTGAACCTCGGGGATTTACCTGAAATCTGCTCCTGCATGCACGTATAAACTCAATGGTTTAGTCACTTATTGACAATAATGCACTTCCAAGAGTTTTCATTTATTTGAAAGAGCTATTTTTGGGCTGTGATTGAACATCTTGAAGCTTAGTTTCCATGGATGACAAATGTCTTTAATGGACATGTTTTAGAAAGCTACAGAACTGCTCAGCAGGCTGTCACTTACCAGGAACATGAAGAACATGTGCTTTGAGGAAGAACAGCTCTCTGGCTATCTAATCCTGGGATTCGGAACAGGAGTGGAATGACTACAGTCAATAAGCCAGCAAGGGGATGTAAAATGTATGTGTTTCCCTTTATGAAGAAATATTTTAGTACCAGAGTGACCAAAATTTGTAACATGTCTCAGCTTATAAAAGCATTCTTCAACTGGACAAGAACCTTTACTCAAGAGAGGTGGTTTTCTTCAGTATGAACATAAACCAAACCTCTCCAGGACACAAGTGTAATGAAACAGCACTTTCTGCTCTCCTTAACCTGGGTCCCTGCTCTCCTCCTGCAAACCACCACCCTGGCAGGGACTCTGCTGAGTGCTGGCAGAAGCTCTTGTTCCCACAAGAGGAACATTTGTTTCTCACTCTACAGCCCTGTGTGCTCTACCCTGCATAGTGAAGGTAAAAATGCAGTGGAGTGCAGTTAAACACAAGAAAGAGATCTCAAAATGAGTTATGGTTCTTATTCTAAGCCCCTCTTCTCACCTTGTTTGCAGGAATAAAAAGCACAACACAATGAGGTCCTACAAATACAAATAAGAGGAATGCAAGGGAGTGGTGCAGAAGGCCAGTGATTTTCTTCCCACAAAATGTCTTAAAAAACCCCAAAAATTAAGACAACGAGGATGTTACTCACTTCCACATCCATATCTTACAGTAACATGATTACAGGGCAGAAATGTGCTCTCTTACATTAACTACCCTTTCTCTATCCTAGGACACAACTAAGGAAACATTTAATTACATCCACTTTATTCAGCAAGACTATCAAACCATTCTTGTGCTGTTTAATTCTGAAATGATTAACATATTTAAAAATAGGCTCTAACAATTTGTGTGTGCACAGTATAATAAATGTAGATGCTTTTATTACAATCTTCCTTGCTACATACTTTAAAATAAAATTAATCAATACAATCACCATAACAGTCTCAGACAACAAATTAAGACCATCCAACCAAGACACAGTTAAGATACTCAAAAGGCAGTATGAGTAGCTGGAAACCTTGGTCCTCTGATTCTTTTGTATAACACATGAATTATAGATTTCTCCCCACTTGAGATAAAAATCAGCACACAAACATTAACAATTCATACTGCAGGTTTCTGAAGTGTTTCAATTGAGTGTGAATAGCACTGATTTTAGCACAATGTCTTTATGCACCTCTCAATTCTCAGCATGTAGAGACTAATTCAGACCCAGAGTAGATGGTTTATAAACAACTTTTGGTCTCTCCTGCACAGGTGGCTCCAAAAATGAGTGAGTGGACTTGAGCAGCGGCCACAGGCACTGCAAATCACTCCAGGAAAACGGGGTCCGACACAAATTAGTTCCAGAATAGAGAAAGAATGTTAAGTGACGTGGAGTGGATGCAAACACAAAGCACTGACCTCTCCTAAGCCTCCATGTGCTCAGCAGAAGCCTGGCGTGTCCCTGGCCTCACACAGGTGGCACTGAAGCCACCAGTCCCCAAGTGGCAAGTCCTGGACTGCTGGTTACACCCTTTATGCTCTCAGGATGGCCAGGGAAAACCATCCATTATTACAGACTCCATTCTCTGGGCTAAAGTGCTTGTTTTCCTGTCATCAATTAGGACCTGTGCTAGTTTAGATTAACCTTTGATCTTTAACTAAAGGTTTGCAAGTGAATCAGGCAATGCTGGTCAGTCTCCTCCAAACCTCTAAATAAATTGTGGGTGCTGTCTGACACTGGAACTTTCCAGCTGCATCAGACAGACAGCAGGAACTCAGAAAAAGATACAGGTGTTATATGCACGAGGAGAGGAGGGAATGGAATACTAGACAAGACTGTGCTGAGTCTTTGAATTTTGTTCTGCACATGAGCTTTGTGTAACTCTAAGCAAATGCAAACGTGTACCTTGACATTCAAAAATACCTGTTAGCCTGCTGTGGCTACAAACGTTAGCTACAGAATATATTTACAGGCAATTTCTGATGTTTGCTCCTGGCAAGAGATGTTAAGCCCAATTCTTCACTGAAGACATAAACCTGACCTAATTTAGATCAGGTCAGTAGGAGTTTAGAACAGGTATCACATGAGCAACCCTCAGGGACTTAAGCAGATGAAGTCAGCAGCTCATTGCTACAGGATCCAGCTACTGTGAAACAGGAACTTTTGCAAATTGAGCATACTAGTATGAATATGCTTTTTTTTTTTTTTATGGGTATGTCACAGATTCTAAGGAAGGTGTGAATTACTGAATGGATCCATTCTCTGAAGAAGTGGGAAAAGATTACACCTGACAGGTATAAACTGCTCCAACAAACACAACACTTTGTCTTTTATGTCAAGATCACGGCTCATCATGGTTTACAATTAAAACCTTGTTTGCAAGGTAGCTCCAAGATTTCCAAACTCCAAGCTTCTTTATATCAGAGAGAACAGCCCTTGCCTTTTTCTCAATCCTCTTATGAAGTCTGTTTATTCTAATGGCAAAATAAAATTGTGCTGTCTCACACTTACTAAAAGGGCATTGACCATTGTCTGTACAGGCAAGGAAGTTCAGGATATTGATCCCTTCCTTCTAAGAGGATGGCAGAGATTATACACTTCCACATGAAATAGTCTAATTTTAAAAGATTAATAAACTCATAGTTATGTTTGGAATATGGCATGCAGCACTTAGTTAATCAATGTTAGAAACAGTTAAAATCCTTTTTGTGTTCAGCTGTTGAAACCTATCACCAGCTACAGTATTTAAATATATTTGCTGAAAGCAAGTATCTCAAAAGAGGTAATTGTCTTCATGGCACAGCTGCCCAAGCAAACAGAAGCTTACCTAAAAAAGGGGGGGAAATATTAGCATGGGTATTTTCCAGCCCATCTGGAAGTTTGTGTTGCAGGGAGAACAAAGTTTAAAAATCCAGTGCTGCAAAGACAGGCAGTTCAACCTGCTCAGAGAATCATGGAATGGCTGAGGTTGGAAGGGACCTCTGGAGTTCCTGTGGTCCAACCTCTGAGCAAGCAGGGCCAAGCAGAGCAGGTTGCTCAGGGCCATGTTCAGTCAGCACCTGAGTATTTCCAAGAACAGAGAATCCACAACCTCTCTGGGCAACCTGTGCCAGTGTTTGAACACCTTCACAGTGAATTACATTTTTCTGATGTTTAAATGGATTTTCCTGTATTTCAATTCGTGCTACTGTCTATTTATCACTTCTTTGAGCACCACTGAGAAGAGCCTGGCTCCCTCTTCACTGCTTCCCATCAGACACTTGTACACACTGTCAAGGTAGTTCACATCTTTTTACAGGTTGGGTATCAGCCATGAGCTCATATATCCGTTACTGACTGCTAACTTTAGCAACTGTTCACAACACCAAAATTATTATTGCTAGAAAGTTATTTCATGACAGTGGTTACTAAAAACTGTGGCAGTAGAGTCACATTCTGTAGATAAATTCCTGCTGATTTTTTTTCCTTAAATTCTCAAGTAACATGATTTTTTTTTTTCACTTTTGATGCCAAATGCAGGAGAGGAAATCAATCAGAAATGCCATTTCCATCCCCTTCTGCAGTCTGAGACAAGTAAAGCTCATCGACTCCATCTGGATTTAACATTACACTAGACTTTACCTTGGGACAAACAAGAACATGGATCCCATAGACAAATCCTACACAAGTGTGAGTGACCAATACCTGTCAGCAGACCTGCCCTGCTGCTTTAGTATGTGGCTGTGATACACAGCACACTGAAATGATTAAATATCCATTCTGAAGCCTTATCAAGCAGAACTATGCATTAATAGTAATACTACTACTAATAATAATAATGTATTTCTGTAATCTCTAATTGGAGTTGCTGGCAGAGACATTTATGAACAAGTTAATTTTTCTATTTCACTGCATTTGAAAAACACGTGTAAAAAACACTTTTGGTAAACACGTGTAACCGACCAGATCTTACTAAACCAAAAATACTGTAGTTTGCAGGTACATCCACCCACAATGAACAAACCAAGGCAGCCAACTTCCAGGGTATGAGCTGCTTTCCCTTTTGTCCTTAGTTAAAAGAGAATCAAACCAAATCAAATCAGAGGCCACACTTCTAACCAGTGCTACTGACTAAAGGCATGATCTTGTTCACGAAGATGTTTCTGGAGCAGCTTTTGGAGGAAAATCACGTGGGCACCCATGGACATGAGAAATAAGTTGTGACAACCAAAACTGTGCAGCTGTTCATGGACAAGAAACAGGAGCAGAGATCAGCAACGTGAATGACACCTCAAGGTCACTTCAGAGTACTAAACATGCCAAACATCTTCAGAGTACCCCTACACACAACCAGAACTGTGTGTGCAGCTTTAACCCTGCTTAGTTTCATAGCCGAGATACTGAATACCAGAGTAGGTAACCAGGTACCTCCAGGAAAAGGGAGCATGGAGCCAGCTCCATTGGCACTAGATGCCATCTTGAAATACATTTTCCAGTCAGTCAAGCATTCCATTAGCAAATTCTCATCTACAGTCTTTGGCAAGGCAGGAACATTGCTCTCTTGCCCTGGGTAATCACATAGACTAAGTGAATCTGACAAACATTGGGATACTTGGGAATATGCTTCAATGCACACTAACTGTTCTGTTTTTAAAACTGAGCAAGGCCAGCACATATATTTGAGAGTGGATATCTGCCTATGCTGGGCACTATTTCATGAAAGTCAGGTTTCTGTCACAGATCTAAGGCAAATATTACAAATTACAGGAAAGAAATGAGGACATCGATACATTGTGCGTTATTGGAGATGTGGAGCCTTTATAACACGGTAGCTTTCACTATGATCTCTGGGTTTTCTATGTCCTTTTTGCTTTGGACCATTCTCAGTTCCAGCTGGGCTGAGTTTGGTTTGTTTCCTTCTCCAGCTTGCACTAAAAAGATGACATCAGAATGTCATTAAACACAGCAGTATAAAAAGAAACAAGTTACATTGTTCTGTTACCCCTCCGATTTTCTCTACTTTCCTCCCTTCCCCATTCTCCTTTACTGCTCCCTGCTAAAGGCTTCCAAGGTGGAAAATCCAGGTCAGCACTGTGATTTCTTATCACCACTGTTCAACACCTCTCTCCAGGAAAGAAACATAGCTCTGTTGTTAATTAGGAAGTCACACAGACATGCTCAGAGAACACACAGATTTTTTTAAGAACTGAAAGATAGGAACTCCAAGGGCAGAGAAGCTGAAAAAAACTGCTCCTCACATTGGCCAATACAGCAAAGAAACTATTACTAGTTGATAAACCCCTCTCAGTGCTAAACACACTCTCAGAGGGACAGTGGGTGAGCTACCCTGTAGCAGGAGCTCTTTGGCACACCAAACCCAGAATCTCCTCAAGTTCTGCTGGATTTGCAGAGCTGAGTCAGGCACAGTCAGCATGACTGGCACCCACCATAAGCTAAACAGTGACATCTGCAGTCAGCTCTCTCAAAAATGGGCTTGGAGACACAGCAGGAATGTGCAGATACAACTACCAAGCTCTCATTCTGAAAATTCTCTGCCTGCTTCTGCAGTGAGGGGATGCCTTCAGTCAGGAAACCCAGAAAACTCCTTGAATATTTCTTCTGATGCCAATCCAGACAGAACACAGGAAAAAGGCCTGGAAGAATTTACCTTTTGCACTCTTAATGGTCCTTTGCAGAACATGCTGCATGGCTGACACAGTCTTCTCACATGCCACCTGCATCAACACAACATATTCAGGGTTTAGTAAAACTTCAGCTACCTACTTTATTATTATTTAATATTAAGTAATATTATTTCAAAAACACTGCTATTAAGAGGAAAACATGGCTAACAAAACAAACATGATGACAACTCTGAAGTGCAGAGTTTGGGATATTTTTTTTTTTTACTTTAAACTCTCCCCAGACAGGTATTAGAAATCATAACTGTATCAAGGACTTTATGTCCTTAGGGGAAAGAAACAAAAAAATGGATTTGAGAAATCATTTTCAGTGCTTATTATGAAGTCATGATAAAAAATGTAATTATAAACATGCATGTAGTCTGTCTCTAGAAAAAAACAACATCATACTTGGCAAAATTACAAAATCAATCCAACTAATATGTTTACTGTCTCTTTTGGCAAAAGGGACATTCTGTGGCTTTTTCTCTGAGGTGAGGGGAAAAAAAGCCAAAACAGAAGACGGTATTTAAATAATGTCACAGATTATAATTTTTTTTTTAAAAATGAAGATAAATAAGGTCCAAACTTGCAAAGAAATGAATAACTAATATCCTACCTTCAAATTGTTTGGGTGCTTGTGTGTCCATGCCAGAAGCATAGCAGCAAACAAGTCTCCTGTCCCAACAAAGACAGCATCCACTTTAGGAGACTCCACCCGAATTCTTTGTGTCATCTTGGTACCATCTGCTTTAGCTACAACACAGATCCACAGTTAAGTGACAGACCCAGCAACCCATACAACAGCAATCACTAGAATTTACAAAGTAATCTTTTAAAAAGTCAGCATCAGATTTGAATTCCTTTGCTGTCTGGAACATAAAGGATTATTTTAAACTTCGTACCAGCTCTTTTAAAAGGCACAGCCTTCCAAAACTTGGCCAGCTTGGGATAGCATTTAAAACTTCTATACTGTACATACTTCATTTGAGAAGGAGGAAGGAGCTACCACCTTCATTTTTCATCCCTCATAATTGCCCTTCTCAGGTGGAAACATCGTGTGACAGGCTGAACACACAGCGAATCCTGGGGATGGTACAGAAGTGGATATAGAGAAGGAGAAGGGTATTTTATAACCTATCAAGGGAGGAACAATCTGCTAATAGGACAGTGTGACTCTACAGAAAAGCATTCAAAAATGCCAAGTTCCTGTTTTATAGCACCACCAGGGGCTATACGAGTCCAAATAAACCTCACCTAGGACATCCTCCTCCTCTGCCCAAGAGCTGCATGGAAGCTCAGGCCTGATCACAAGCATCCCTGCCTGAGATACAGTCCAGATATTTCTGTGTACAGCCCTGCTGTCATGATGTACTTACTGGGTTTTCCAGATTAATCTCAGACTTGCACTGTCACTGGGACCTGTCTGTCCTGCTCACCTTGCTTAGGTCCTGTGATCTGTGCCCAGTGGGTGGGGACAGAGCCCTGCCTGTGCTGTGATCACACTCAGCTCTTGTCTTCCCTCCTGGAGCAGCCCCAGCCCTACCACTCCTGATACCACTGCAGGACAGGGTGCTCACTTAGGGATCTGTGCTCCTTCCATGCACTACAGATGGGCCTGATGGAACGAATTCTTCAAGGAGTAACTGCAAGCACAGACAGCTCAGAAGAGAGCACAGGTAAGGAAGGCGCTCTTGACTTACTTTTTCTGTGGCTTCCCAGAGCAATCAGGTAGTCGTTTCCTAGAGGTGCCTGTAGATCTGAGCTTGTGATCACCACAGTCTCTGGTCCCATGGCATGGAGCATATCCATTACCTTTCAGTGTGCAAAAAGGCAGGAATCAGTGACTGCAATATGGGTTGATTAAACTTTCATTCACAGTACTGAGGATTTTTAACAAACACCTTACTTTGGCATCCTTCATAAAGAGAAAAAAAGAGTCCCTATTCAAATAATCCACTTGAATCAAGGTCATTTGAAATAGGGGAATCAAAATACCCTCATTTAAATGTACAAAGCTGTTAAAATATACAAGAATTTCTGTTTGTGTTATCTTTGGATACTCCTCTGGATAGAATACTCTGTTTCAGCTGTGATCAGAATTTTTGCCTGCATCATGTTTTCAGAACATATTATCAAAAGAATAAGAGAATAAATATACTGACGTGTGTACCTGAGCTGGCATCGGAAGCATTTACTAGAAAGCCAGCAAATCCAAGTCATGAAATCTTATTTAGCTACTACTTTGAGAGTTATCAAAAATTTAAAAACCTAAATCAGAAGCACGAAGTTGTCTATCTTAATCTTTTCTCATTCTGTTTCAACCCCCAAACTACAGCTGTAAATTACATAACTTTGCAAATGTACTTCCACTCTGTGTATTCCTCACTTAAACTCATTAATACTCCTGACATCACAATTGGTTGTTCCAGACAGAAGTGATTTTGACTTCACAGAAAAAAGAATGACTTCAGTAATGAGTTTAGTATAAAACATGGATAAAATATTAATTCTCCCAGAAGAGTTTAGCTAAAAACCCTCTCAGGCTAGTTATGACTCATGAGCAGCGGAATGATAAGGATTTATTTCTGCTATTTTTTAATACTTCACTGCTTTTCTTTCTTGTCTAAGCCTCCAACTTTCTTCAGCTCTCAGATGTCTTTGCACAGACATCAGCCAGGTTTTGAAGAAGCAGTAAATCCACCAGCATAGACTGACACAATCAGTCTGTGCAGGAATATTAAACTAAATCTCATTTCTCAGTCACAATTCACCAGGATCTTAATCTCCACTATTTCTAGTTGTAGGATTTAGTCCTTTCTACATTAATTTTATGTTAGGAGACACTACTGTCATCACAGGTTTTGTTAAGGAAAGGAAAGCAAGCATGAAATCATGGAAATCAATGCCAGAATTCCTACCACCTTTAAAGGGGACAAATTCCAGCACAGATTATTACTCAGACCCATATATGACATACAGCTGGAAAGACAGATTAAAATATAATATCCTGCAAACACCTTCTTTTAAAACGTTTCCATTTCTAAGCATAATTCTGTCTCCTTGGGAGAGATTTTTTTAAAGGCCATCACAAATCAGAGCTATGGCATGAATCAGTCAGACGACTAATTGGCAAAACTGTTTAGCACATGCAACTCATATTTGTAGCTGAAATATGAAAATTTAAAACTAATGGCTTCTCAGCTAATTATGTTCTTCTCCAGACTGGTTCCACTGGTGAGGATGAGAACAGAACTGAGTTCCAGATCCCAGTCACTGGCATGAAGCA
The DNA here is from genome assembly GCF_963662255.1 of Cinclus cinclus. Taxonomy (NCBI): domain Eukaryota; kingdom Metazoa; phylum Chordata; class Aves; order Passeriformes; family Cinclidae; genus Cinclus; species Cinclus cinclus. Next base: position 112,280,340 of record NC_085047.1, read on the forward strand.
CAGCTCATCACCCTCACCCAGCACAATGGGGTAATGTAAAACTGGGGGCAGTGGAAATTCAGATATGAGATCTCTGTAGCTGCTTCCTGCAGTAAAGGGACAGTGACCAACCCCTGTTGTTTGACGTTGCTACAGCAGAAGAACAACAAACATTTGGGCTGACAGACCTCCAGCTACTCTCCAGGGTGCCACTGCAGCTGCTGCTTGTTTAAAGATTTTGTGTTCTTTTGAAGTTCAAAATCAAACTGGAGGGAATAAAATCAGTCCATTATGAAAGCACTTGACTAGCCAACAAAACAAAGAGCTCAGCCCTTCTCAAGACATCAATAAAACTGTATTTCTATTTTGTCCTTTGCCACCAAACCTTACAGCTTTTCATTTTCTTCATTTTGTGTGCAAGGGTAAATCTTTACACCTCGATGCAACATATTTGCAGGCCATCTATCATCTCTATATGGCAATGACAGCAGCTGTCAATGCTGTGGATTTATCTGGGTAAATGAGGAAAAGCTGTCCTCACACTCAGCATTGCTGAATCTGAACAGCAGAGCCCCAGAAAGGTTCCTAATCCCAGGTTCCCTGGGATTTTCACTCCACCCAAATATTATCCACAGAGCTGGCAGTGTCTGGGTATTTGCCACGTGTGCTGCTGCCACTCCTGCTTCACTGCAGAAAGCAAGTTCAGAGAGATGTACTCATTACCACTGTAATCTCTTTATCTGCAGCTCTTTCGGGAAGTTTCTTTGGAATTCTGACACTAAAACAGGAAATCTTTTGTGCCTGCAGTGTACAAACTTTAATGATAAACACATGGAAAGAACAGAGGCCAGAGTGACTCCAAGGCTGAAGGCAAACTGCAGCACTGCAGGCAGGAATGCAGAAAAGAGATGTCACACATCCCACCCTTTGCCTACTTACCTCCAGTGCATCTTTTTCTGTGTAAATCTTCCTGCCTGTGAGCAACCTGAGAATGAAACAGAAACCTTAAAAGAGCAAGAGTTCTCCAGGCAGTGACTGTTTGACTGCCCTTTTCACTAGAGGAAAGCTGGGGCTGCAGCAAACAGGCCAAACCCATCTGTAACTCCACGGTCTGCTGGACCAGACCTCTGTGTTTAAAAGCTACGTGCACAGACACACACTGCTGCTAAGTGCACTCACACCAGTCCTGCCCTGCCTCCTCCAGAGATCCCTGCAGCACAAAAATTCCCTCACAAGTGTTTTCTCTCCCTCTCCCATGTAGCTGCTCCCTCCTCTCAAGGGGACAGCTTGTGCTGCACCACCATAGATTATCTCCTGACCAAAGGGTCACACCTATCTATGTAGGCAGGACAGGCAGGAGGCATTGAAATTCTGAGCTCCTATGAGATGTTGTGCCATAGTAGTATTTCTGAGTCTAATTTTGGGGGGGGTGGGGGTGGGGGCGGGGCTGAACCAAACTATTTCAGTTCTGATATTCTGGCACATAATAAAAATTTTCATAATAATGGGTAAGGATGGCGAAGATACTTTTTTAACCTGTCCTAGAAACAGCCCTCTGGTGATAACAAGAAATAATCATGAAAATGAGACCCTGGAGAAAACAATAATATTTTCCTCATGTAACTCCTGGATCTTTTATTGGTTTCAACATGCAGCAGTTGAGCTTATCTGAAAAATACCACTTGAAACTAACAGCTAAAACCCAAAACCCAACACAAACATACACAAGGCACTATACTGAGACAAATTAAATTAAGGGGTATCAGTATTTCCTGCTTTTTATCCACAGGTTTATTTGGCTAGAAAAGGAAATAAGCACTTACTCAGCTTCAAACTGGTTAGGAGTGATTATATCTGCAACAGGTACAACTTTGTCCCTGTAGACTGGCAGGAGATCCTTGGGCACATACTGGGGAGAAAAAAACAGTGTCAGAAGTTGTCAGCAGTGTTTGAGGTGTGGGACTGCAACTCTCCTTCCCTCAACCACAACTCCTGCTGTCAGTGACCTGACAGCTCCAATCTCTGCAACTGCAGTGGCAGAGCATCCTCCAGCTGGGGACACTGTCACCAACAGCCCTTTCTTCCCTGGAGGTGATGGGAAGCACCTCTTTTAAGCAGATGGACCTAAACTGGCAGCATTAAAAGGAAATGATGCTTGGCTGAAGAACTTACAAGTTTTCTCTCACCAAGGTGACACAGCAGCCCAGGAAATTGTGGGGAATAGTGGAGGAAACAGTGTCCCAGCTCACTCACGTCCTTACTTCCAAACCAAACTATTTCATTCAAAAATTTCTGATCAAAAATTAATATTTTTTTGTCAGTGTGCAGCCTGGCATTGGCACATGTGACCTTTCTGTCACTGATCACAGCCCAGTGCCCAACATCTGTCAGATCCCACATGAAATAAGTCATCTTCATTTAGGTTCCAGGGCTGTGTCAATTCCCAGGATGACTGACAATGATGGCAGCCAGGCTACCAGCCAGAACACAGCTCTTGACAGATGATGATGAGAGAACTCCAGAGAGACAAGGATGGGGAGCAGGGGGATATTTTCCTGTGGACAGGGTCTATATACCCTCTGTTGTCTCAGGAGAGAGCCAGAAAAAATCCCAGGGCTGGGCAACTCTCAATCTTTCCAGATACCAATCTCATTCAAAACCAAGATATTTAAATACAAACTTACTTGATGCTGGGATCCAAAGCCACACTTAAGTAAAGCACCTTTGTTTTGTTGTTTAAAAAATAATAAATATTTATATAACTTTTTATAACAAACATTCAGTACACAAAGAATCCAAAGAGAAGAGTACTCACCATAGAGCCTTCTCCATTCCATTTGTCACCCATCACTGGATCACACACTGTAAAAAAAATTAGGTTTAGAAATAGGGTACAGTTATAAAGATCCTGATGAGAAGGAAAAATTTAGGTAACAGTAGTGGCTACAGAACAGCACTGAGCACCTCAAAGCTTACACACTCTCACAGCTCTTGTAGCACACTGGAATTTGTATCTGGTGGCTGCCAATTTTGAAAGAGTAGGTCATGTGTCTTAAAAAATTGTCTGGAATGGTAGTATGGAGGGGAGAAACATGGGAGAAACAAACACCTCTGAAGAGAGTCCTAATTTTACTTTAGTGTAAAAAAAATACATGTCAAATGTACACACCACAATGCTATGTGTATATTAAATAAATATTATAATGAAACAATAAGAAAATTCATGCCAAAGGACTTGGTGAATGATATGAACACGTTTGGCACAGGTTCTGGATCACCAGCAGTGATAACAACACATTCCAAGTGTCCTCAGTGAGGATGGAAACAGCCTAGCATTGCACTTCAGAAAGGAACACTGTTCATTGCATTAAAAGACCTTGAAACAAGATCAAAGACAAACACAAATCCAAAGATATGAAATCAGTGTCAGTACCTCAGGAAGTTTCTATGAGTGAAAAGAGGGCAATTTGTTTTACATTTTAAAAATATTTCCTTTACGTTATAGTCTATTTATTAAACATAAAAGATCTTAGAAGCCTGGCTGTGATCTCACCACCTGACTACTTCCTTCCTGTTCCACACAGTGAGATCCCTCTTTCTGTTCATATTCCAAAAGAGTTTTTAGCTTTCACACAAGGCTATGAAGAATTTGACAATCCAATAGTGTAAATAAAGGCTAAAAAAGCAACAAAACCAAGACAAGATTTCTCTGCTATGCTTTGCTAATTAAGACCTATGCTTTGTTAAATTTAAATCAGGGATTGCTGCTAAGTACAACACTCTGCAAATCCTGCCAAGCATTCTAGATGTTTCCTGGCCACACTTTACTGAGCCTGAAGATGTCACCTCAAACCATCATTCCCAGCTTTTTATCCCACTAAATCCTCACTGACTTTGCCTTATCACTCTGGATTCAAGCCTATTCTGGTTATGTTCAAAATTCCTGAAACACCTGGGAGAGGAAGGAAGGGAAGAGAGAATCTCTTCTCACGGGTTGAAGCCTGATGTGACATATTAGTGACAACAGCTGCTGGAGCCTCTTGCTCCCTGGATACTCCTAGGGAATATTAGAAAGCACCAGAGCTAAAAGAGCCCTGGAGTTCAAGGTAAATCATGAAACTATGAGTCAAAGTAGGACATCTCTGGGTTGTTACAAGGAACCATGGCAGGGCAACATGGGAGAGCCTGTCCTGCTCTGGCTGACTTGGAAATCAAGGAGAGGCTTCATCTGCCAACACACACAGCCTCTGACTAGCAGCTGCAGCTGGCTGAGATTTTTATCTTTTCCTGGATACAGACAACCAGTCCCGAAAGCACACTCCCCTTTGGATGGCATAATGCAAGAAACACACTGAAAGGCAGCAGATAGAGAGATTTTTCATGTTTCCCTCAACACCTGAAGCTGAAATGAAGCATCACTGGAGGACCAGCTGGATCCTGAACAGACCAGAAATGTTGTGTAACGTCAGAACTGTGTTTCCCTCCTAAAATGTGAAAATGATGACCATACTCAAAGAGGAAGCAGAAAGGATTAAAATGCACATCCTTACCATACACGAGGTTAGAATTCTGCTGTTTCAACTCCTGGACAATATCCACCACCATTGCAAGAAATGATGTGTCTCTTGTATACCCTTTCAGGGGGAAAAAAAAAAAAGACACCTTTGAAGTCCAATTTCATGAACACTTTTGCTGTTTTCAGTTTTGGACAGGAATGCTGCATACTTCTCATTCTTTGGATAAATGCATTTTTAGAACAAAGGCATTTCAGTTGTCTCAGGAATAACAGGTTGGAATACAAATTCATACAGTGCTTGCACAAGTACAAGTATAACCTTAGAAATCCATTTACTAAGAATGTTGTATATGAAAGGTTCATATAACTCCAAAATGCTTGAACGTATATGTAAAAAGGTCAGGCTAGAAGGAAAAAACATTTCTTTTAATTAAAACAGTATTTTGATCAGTATTATTTTTCATACAGTAAACAGGATTTTTTTTTAAATTCCATATACTTTTCTCATTCTTTGTCTCAAAGCAATTTTTTATTATAAATAGTGTTCATGCTGATAAGAGTCCAACATATTAATGCAATAGAGATTTAACCTTGATAATTTCAGAGCAATTTCCAAAATACCAAGAAAGTTCCTATTTTTCAGACTTAGCAGTGAAATGATCTGGAAATAAGTTTTACTGTATTTCAAGGCCCATTCACAATGCTAACACCACAATATTCTTACTTAATCATTAGTTTTTATATTTGATAGATGCTCCTTAATGTATATATAATTGCATTAACTTTAGTTACAATATCTATGAATTGTCAACTTGCTTTTAATTTACTGTAGTTCATTTCTTGGGAATGGTGCTGTGCACAGCCAGCCCAGTATTTGTGGGTCCCTTCAAACTCAACATATTTTATGATTCTGTGATTTAATACTATCATTTTTAGCAAGGTGGCATCTTTCAATGTCCTTGGAAATGTCCACTCTAATGAAAGATTTTAAAGCACATTTAAAAGGTGGATTTTGGAGATAATTTTTTAACTTGAAAAACTGGTAAGTTCTTGGGTGCTGCAGAGAAATGGAAAAGATTTTTTGCCAAAATGCTGAATTTTATCCATGAAGTGCTGATAATCAGTCAAAAGAGTAAGGCAAAGATTTTTTTAAAATGACCTGTGATGGCAGACTGGCTGGAAAATAACACTGAGTTTGATTAACATCATTGACAGAGGTGTTTAAAAGTTACACTGAACTGAAATTTCTCTCTTACCTTGAGTGTCTTACTGTAAATGAAACAAATACAAGAAGATCTACAAATAACTAACAGTCACATAAAATCCATGGAGTGTTACTTTGTATAACTGGCCTAAAGATAATATTTTTACTCTCAGCTGAGCTATCAACAAACATCAGACAAGTAACAGTCAAATCCCACCTGCTGATAAATTCCTTTTCAGTGTTTAAATAATCATATCCAGGTTGTTTGAGGAACAAGGTAGTTATGCACTATAGTGAATGTCTGCTTGAATAGAAAAATCTGACTTTTGGTCCTGAATACAAAAAAAATGGATTTTAAGCTCAGCCAAAATGCAGCTGAAGACTAAAACACAAAAAGTGTTATTAGATGTTCAGAAATTACTGCTCTTTCTACCCATGCCTTCTTTTTGTTCACACTGAAAATGGCTGCAGCAAATGAGATTTTAAAACAAACTTGCACAACACACAAAAATCCTATTTAAAAATAATTTTATTAATAAAGAGTCCCTTTTCCTTTTTGGTGAAGATTTCTATTTTCCTTCTACCATTTTTAATCTCTTACATCTATTTTACCAGTGATAGGAAAGAACTAGAGGTCTTTTCCAGGAGTTGGAAGTGAAATAAAAAAGGAACATTCCAGCTAAAAGAATAATCAAATATTATTTACAAATTTTGCACACTAGCATCTCCTGACATTTCCTACAATACACTGTGCTTTTCCTGGAAACATCCTCTGTGTGACTTCCTTCCAGGAAAGAAAGGGTGTTTATCTATTTCTCAATAACAAAGAAGCCATTTATGCCAAAATTAATTTCTTAACCTTAGTTCAACCTATTTGCAATTCAGACTCCTTTATTTTGGAGATATTCCTTGAAAAAACCCTGACAATAACTCTTTGGACATGCCACACCCTTGAAGCCAGAAGGACTGCTTTGGAACTATAACCCATGCACTTAAAATTTCCAGTTTTCCCTGTGCATAAAGAACTTCCCTACATGTGGAAGCCATGAAATCAGTCAAATCTGGTGATGTATTTCTGCTTACCTTTAAAAAGTCCCTGTTCCCTGCTGTAAGAAATTGATACTGTTATCCAAACCAGATGCACAGCTCTTAATGAGGAGAAATCTGATCAGTAACCTACTTTTGAGAAGCAGGAATTGGGCGAGAAGGAATTTTTAATCAAAACTTCTTGTAGAATCTCTCCTTTCTATGAAGTATCCTACAGGAAGTTCTCTTTGCCTGTATTTACAAACACTTAGTTTATAAGTGGTGCAAGAAAACACTGCAGAACTGTACTCACTCAGATGATCTCTACACAGTAACAAGAGCAAGAAATCAAGATATACGATAAGTCAAAACCAAAACCCAACTCTACTCATACTTTGCTCACTGTCCAAAGCACTAAGCCTTAAAGATCAAATAAAAAAACAAAGGACAGACAACTATTTATAAAATCAAGCTGCAGTACCACAGAGTACTAATACTGCAGACTTAGGATAAAAGGTTGAACTTGTCTTCCTAATAAATTTTAAAATAATACTCTGACATTCCTCATTCACTGTTCCAGTGGAGGCACTCCCAAAATATTAAGTGTGCCTGTGTATGCCTGGCCTGTACAAGTCTGCAAATTATACAAGGGGATCAATTTACCCTACCCAGTTACAACCTCCTGGCTGTTCCAAATTAAACAGGAGGAGCCAGTTCAGGCTATAATATACAGATGGAGTTTTAATTGCTTGGTTTGCAGCAAGGATGGGTATGTTTTACATTTCTTTGCCCCTGTTTACATCTCCTGGGAACTCCAAGGAACAAGCTCTCTTACCTGTGAGCACGTAATCATACCGGTTGACTTTGTTCAGCTTAAGTCCTTCATAAAGTTCATGAAGCTCATCTGAATTCAACACCTGACCCTTCCAGTGGGCATAGCCTGCAAAGCAAACACCAGGTCATTTTTCAAGAGATGGATTTTGTTTCAGATCACACAGATGATACACGTGGAGGGACCACATCAAATATCAGCACCAGGAAGCATTTTCACCTCCTCTCCTGTGAAACACTACTGCTGAACAGTTTATGTGCTCAACTTCTCCTTAGCTCCTCTGCCTCCCAAAGGAACTGGAGTGATTACACTGCAGTCTGAGAGTGTCTATTTACCAGCAAATCAAGCTGGGCATACACAGGCTCCTCCAAGATTTCTCATGGAGCTTTTGCAACTATCCCTTTCCAGTGTGGAGGAGGAAAAGCATATGCTTTAGACTTTACTGGAGGAGGGTGGCAGTATCGTCTATTTTTGTTATTTTATACTATATATATAAAAAAAAGGAAATGTTGACAGTTAGATGACAATTTTAACAGGTTTATAGATCTGTCTGGACACAGGCCTGCACCCATCAGATACAGCACCCACTGGGACCTGCATGTCACAAACAGAGTGACCACAGTAGAACACTGCCATGGATGCTCTTTAAATGTACAGGGTCACCCGACAGACTTTCTTCCAAAAATAGCACAGCTTCAGTGCTGAGGATCCTGGAGGAGGAAATGAGCAGCAGAAAGACACTACAAACAGGTAAGCAATACCCATATACTCTCATCCTTGAATGATCTCTAAGAACTGCAAGCAAATATGCTCAGCTGAGAGAAGCAGATGGAAGGTAGAAGTCACTTGGGATAAATTCAACTGATTTCAGCAAACAGTGGACCAAGGTCCATGGCAGCCAATTCCAAGGGGAAAAAAAATTATCTCCCTTAACAGAATCTAAACATTTGTTGGAAACATAAAGGCACCTTGCACCTTGTCATCAAAGCCTGCCCATCTAGATGGCACCAATCACTCCCTTGTATGTAAGAACGAGGCTTCCTCCAGGATATTAGATGAACCATCCACAATTTAACTCCTTCAATCTCCATAAATTCAGAGTTTGTTTAAAAGCTTATAATTTTATTAACTGGAATTACGAAAAGTGAAAGGTTAAGTGAAGTATCTTCTCCTCTGTGTAAAGACAATGGTATTTTGTTTGTTTTAACTTCTGCTCTTGCAGTTAGAAAATTCCGTGATGAAAACTGTTGGCTTTGATTAGCACTCTAAACTGACTTATTAGAGTGACTGCCAAAAGGTGCCTAGAGCCTGGGATAAGCACATTTTTCAGTTTTCCTTCTTATGAATGCAAATACACCCACAGTATGGTGAGCAGATGGATCATTTTGCTCTCCTCAGCTCACAAAGGCCAAGCCTCTAAAACACAACTTGCTGCCAGCTGGCTGGGGGCCTGACTCCCTCCCAGGAAAAATGCTTTCCACAAAGTCCCTGTGAAGAAAGGGACAAAGTAAGGCATTTCTGTTCCCACTCCGAATGGGCACAGCCCCAAGTGTGGGAAGAACCCTTGAGTGCATGCAAATCCAGTATTCAGTTTAACACAAATGCAGGTATTTGTTCTGTCACATCTGCAGCATCACAGAGAAATTATCTGTCCTCTCTTCTCTCCCAGCCTCTGTAGCACTGAAAAGCCAGCAAAGGGACACAGCAGAGTCCTTCCATTGTGTCCACCAAAGAAACTGGGTGCACTTTTCAACCAGAACCAAGGTAAAAAATGCTGGCATTTATCTAACACATGGCCATAAAAATAACTCTGATAGATTACCCAGGCAACCTGGCTACTTTCAGGAGCCATCCCTACACAGACCCTGTAAATTCACTACTTAACCAGAGGTTGCCATGTCAAATTTGCACAGGGTCAGTGCACAGGGTTCACGTTACACAGATCCTCCACCCAGGGAGAGAAACAAATACAAAAACTCAACTTCAGGCAGCAGTCCAGGTTATCTCTGGAGCTGGTGTCACCCACATGGGGTAGGGACATTGTCTGAACTCTGCAGCAATGACGTCCACAGGTAACTTGAGGATCCTTTTAATTACCTGGTAATGTGTACTACAACCTAAAGTCTAACTACATGACAGCCAGAGTTAAAAACAAAGCCCCAGGGAAGCTCTCAGGGAAGTTCCAGCTATTGAGACATTAAAAAAAAAAAAAAGAAGGTAATACCTTCAGTGGAGCTGCAGAGAAGTGTGATGTCACTAGGAACTGAATTAATGTCCACACAATAATCAAACCGAATCAAAACTGGTAGCAAGATGGGAACTCCCTATGCTCTTTTCCCAGGATAATTTCACGTAACATGACAAACAAAAGGGGGAAATCCCATGACTTTCCTGGTGGAATATAACACCAAAAAGCAGAAAGATAGAAGAAAAAAGAAAAAGCCAGTTTCTCATGCTCAGAAAGGGTTTAATGAACTGGAGGACAAAGTCTCAGAAGAGGGACTATCTTGAAAGGAGAAAGGCAAAAAGGAAGAAAGATGAATCTTCCTTGTTTTGGGTACAAAGCCACCACATAATTCCCCTCAGTGCTGGTCTGAGAGCAGAGAGAACACTGCAAATCACGACACAGCTCTGCAAAACTCCACTTGGCTCAGACTGCATTAGTCTCCAACATCTGTAATAATTTTAAACACACAGATGAACATAAACACCTAAACAACCTTATACCCCTTCTGTCCATCTGTGTTAAGATCTTTTATTGCAATTACATGTTATCTATTTACTTTTAATAGATAAAGCAATGATAAACAAGTGAGATACAATGCCTCATGTCACTAAAATTATGAACATATTCATCAGTCTCCACGGAAGTGTCTTGGTTAATTTGTATGAAAAATAGATAAAATTAAAAAAAAAAACAATCAAGAGCGCCAGCTAATACTTTACCCGAAATGAATTTATATATTTGCCTTCCTCTGCTTTTTCTTTTTTCTGTTTGGAGTGTATTTATAATCCTCTTAATTACTTTTAAAAACAAGGATGAAAGAAAATGAAAGTACCAAGCATACCAGAAGAAAAAAAAAAAATTAACTGAATAACACAGCAAAACAACAAGCTACCATTTTAGTACAGCAAAGCATGTAAGATTCTTCTGTTTTCCAACCCAGAACATTCTGTTCTGAGGTTTGAGTTCCTCCTGTGGTGCTCCCTGCAAAACTATTCCAAATGCCTCCAGTAACAAAGAATTTCACACAGGAAAAAGGAAGAAAGTTGTAGTGTTTAAGGCTCATGATGGACAGGCAATCTGGGCCCAGCTGTGTCACAAAACTCACATTGCAAACTCTGGCACACAACCTGGTGTGAACACATAACTCACCTGTATCTACCAGGAGGCCTTCAACAAAACCAGAAATTAAGCACCAAATTCCCCACTGGATTTTTTACAGCTGGTCACAGTGTGGGAGTAAAACTCTACCAGAGTCAGGCACGAGTGGGGATCTTTTCCTTCTGCCCTGCACACACAGGGGTGAATGAATCACCTGGGTGGGCAGACTGTGCAGAATCACATCAAGACATAATTGTAATTTCTCATGTGCTGCTAGACCTACCAGCCAACCCAACCACCTACTACACACCCACTAAGCAGAAGTCAAACGTGCTCAAGAATAAAAGAAAAATTAAAAGAAAAGAGCCCCAGGCTATTTGTTCCAGAGCTGTTGCAAAGGTAGGATTTTGATGGTAGAGTAAGCACATTATTGCTTAAAATTAACCTACCAATGAGAAACAAAACTGGAAATCACCGAAGAATTAAAAAGGCGCCCCCAAAAATCAATTATACAATTAAATCTAGATTTTTATTTTTGCACATTATATAAGGAGATGCTTCTGCAAAAAAGTATATTAATATAGGATAAAGAGCACAGTCTTAATAGGCTGCATGACAGCTTCTTTTATTTGTATGTGAAGCATGATGCCACTCAAGTGTGAGTCACCCTAACCACTGAAGTTCCTCACAAAGCAACATGACAAACTGCTCTCCCAGGGGCACTGATTGCAAGCACATTCTCCAAATTTCAGGACGATCAGAGACTGAAGAAAGCTGAATTTTCTGAGCAGGAGTCAGCAGAAAGAGGCCTGTGGTATCTTACTAATTTGTAGACAGGGCAAAAAAAAGAGCAGTAATGAGTCACCAAAGTCTGTTAGTCATAAATTCTCTCTGCATTTTATTTGCTGCTAATTCCAAATTTAAAAACAGGGAAAGAAGGAAAGAAAAGTATACCATGTCCAAAACCCCACACATTCTTGTACCTATGCTCTGGCATTTTTTCAGAAGCTAAAGTTCAAAGCTAGATTTTGAAGGAGGAGTTTGTCCTCCAGCTTTAATGATGACAGAAATGGTTCTCGTAAAGTTTTGTTTTTATAGGAAAACCAAGTTACCTTCACCCATTCAGCCAGCTCACAATGCCTGTGTACTGCAGGACAGTGCCAGACACAAGCTCTGCTTCCCAAAAATATGGAGCTGTGTGGCAAACTTTGGGATTTTGTAACAGATTTAGTAAAAAAACAACAATAACAACAACAAAAAACAAACAAACAAACAAAAAAACACAAAAAAACCAAACCAACCAAACAAAAAACCCCAAAACCATAAAAAAATCAAACTTACAGAAAGAAAACAACAAAAAAAGTGACTCCTAATCATGAGGAGTAGTTCCAATATTTCAAAGACTTGTGATATTTGAGATATTTTTAGGTTTGGGATGCTCATTTCAGTCTTCCTGTGGGAGGAGGAATCACTAATTTATTGTTCCTTCCACTGTCTGCCAAACCTTGAATGAAACACTGGTAACCCTTCCTTGGCTGTGATACTATTAAAAATAAGTTTAACATCTTCTCTCTTTTTTGTTTTAAGAACCTGGTCACCCTACTGGTAATGTAATTTTCCCACCTTCAGACACATTCAGTTTATGGTCAATAAAACCTCTGTGAAGCTCTTTCAGTGCCCTATAAAGCTAATTTAATCTTGAAACAGAAAACCAACAAACACCACATGCTCATGCATTTCAAGCACTGAATAATTTGACATGAAAAAATTGCTTAATTTCTGGAATATTACAACAGTTTTACCCAGCTATGGAAACCAAACAACAGAAAATCCCAAACTCCAAAACCAAACGCGTTCTTTAAATAAACAGTTACACCCAAGTATCTCTGAAAAACACAAGAGAACCTTTGTACTGTGCCAAAGAGTACAAACAAAATAAGCAGTTTTTTGCCTAAACCAGGAAAGGCTTCAGTGCTTTCCCTTGTTTAATTATTACCTCTTCTGTGCCTTTCCTCAACAAGCAGTGATAGCTTCAAGCCACCTTTGAAACATTAATTTTTTTCTTCTCGAGGTGACACTAAATTCCCTCCATGACAGGCATATTAAAACCTTTTGAAAGCTGCATGAAGCTCAACAGAGTAAGAGCCTGATCTCTGTTCCAAAAGTTAGTAGTAGTTTATTAACTCGTAATTTATATCCCATTTTCATAATCCCATGTAATTTATTTATACAGCTGTACCTGTAGAGATACTGGAAAAGTACCTCAACTTCTGCCCTCTTTTTTCTTTGTCAGAAACACCTTTTGCTCTTTTCCAGGATGTTAAAGTCAGAATTTGCTCCTAGATTATTTTCTGAAGACAGCTATAGATTTTCTCTATCTAGAGTAGCTCTCCTCTCAAACAAGTTGCCACCACCAAGACAGCACACGTGTCTCCAGTGATCCAAAAATAGCAAGTCACTTGGAGCTTCTGTACGGGTGAAAGGTATTGCTAAAATAAACACAAATTTCATCTTTCTTTTAAAAAACAAAGTCCTCTAGCACTGTGAGTATCAGGAAGTCCGAATGTATTAGGTGAGTGCACTGTGTTCATGCTTGGACCTTAAATAAAAATACACCCAAATGTATTAACACCCTTCTTCCCACCAAAATGAGATTGTGTGATACTTGACAGTACCTGGGTGGGTACATAGCAAGGAAACATTACATCTTTCTCAGTATTTTTCTAATGACTGGGTTGGTAATGTGACTCTGACTCTCATAGACCCATAATTCACAGAAAGCCATTTTGAAGACTCCTTTATTCACATGCCTGGCTGTGTAAATGGCTGTATTTCTGTTATTTCACTATCTAACTTAATCAGATTACTGCCTAACAAAAGAAACTCACACTCTGCAGGGCAAGAGGGCACATTACCACATCCATCATATCAATGCCTTACTCCCATATCCAGCCTTCTGAGAGACTTGAATCAAAACATGAAAATTACACTGCCATCCTGTATTGTGAAAATGTGAGTGAAAACATAAGACCAACGTCCTATCATGGGATGAGGTGATCCCCATACTGAGTTCAGTGATTGTGGAGTAGTATCTGTAAAATCCTACCTGTGTGGTTTGAAAACTGGACAGAGTTCACCGTATCAACTTCAAATCCCAAAACCTGTAACAGAACACAGGAATACTCCTTTTACAAACACAACTTCATTAATACATTATTCACATCACAAAACATGGGGAAGAACTCCTTGCCTGCCAGTGCATACTTAAAAATCTTGGGAGCTGAGTCAACAAACATGCAACATAAGCAAACAGCACAGTGCTCTACTACAGCAACAAACAGGGAACAAAAGTGCTGCTGGCAACAGCACCAGGAAAACACAGCTCAGGATCCTCAGGATCCTCAGGCTGGAGTTCATCTGGGGATAAGGACAGACAGGCTGGTCCAGCAGCAAGCACTGAAACCTTGAAGAAAGTCTTGGCTGGCCTCTCCTGGCAAGAAAAGAAGTACAAGGTACTACATTAATGCACAATATGGAGGGATGATGCTGTTGGCATTCCAGAAAACCAATTTTTCTAAAAGGAGGACAGAAAGATCTTAAAAGGGATCAATATTACAAGCCATACTTGGGTGTCGCAATCAATTCCTTTACAACTAAAAGAAAATAGAAGGAAGTCATGGTGGATTAATTTGGGGTATGATTGGGCAATAAAGGGGACAAACAAACACAGAATAAAAAAAGCCTAAAGCATGCTCCAAAAGCCATCTGCTACATTGCATTACCAGCAATCCAAATACTGAAATATCCAATAATTTCCTAGTGCAATCAACAAATATTCTTGTTGCTCAAAAAATATATCAATAATATGAAAATAAGAGCATCCAACCAGGAGAAAACAAATGAGGATTTTTAACCTGACAATACCTGTTTAATACACTGCTAGTCAAGCCATTTTTATACATTTTTGTGTCACGCAAGGAATTCTAATGCAAAAGTGACATTAAGAGTCTGACGCTGAGCCTTTGTTTCCACATCCAGCTTGCTCTGAGTAAGAAATCTCCTCAAAAGAAGTGCTGCTATGTATGGCTCAGTGAGTCATACTGGGAGATAGCAGAAATGATGCACCACTGTGTGTGATCCTCTTTCAGGCAATTTGCTGGGAGGGGGGAGAGAATGAACAAACCTTTTCCAGTCACGTTTTTCAGCCAGACTCGCACCTCTCCCTTTTTATTATTTTTTTTTCTTTTTTTGTAGTGAAGGCAACTCCTTTGCACAGATTAAAACCCATTTGGGTGTCTGGTGGCAGACATCAGGTTTTCCCTGTGCCTGTGCTTTCCCTGTGATAAGCCCTTTATTCCAATATATCCTAGATGAAGCTGTGTGCTGTCGCAGGTCGTTCTTTCTGCCTGCAGGTGCTACTCTTCTGTTGTTTCACAGCTCATGTCCACACAAGTCTTCCTAGAATAAATCTCTTATTTCAATATTTAATAAAGGTTTCTGTTCCTTCCTCACCAGAAAGCAAAGTAATTTTGGATTAATGGTACACAGAATGGTGGATTACCTCAACCTGAGCAGGTTCAAATTAAGCTCAGCACCTATGTTCCCCCCAGGTTCTTACTTTACCTTGGTGGATTCTATTTTGAAGTCCCAGGAGCTGAATGGTTGAGAACATGACAACACTGCTATGACCTTAACCTGAATGTCTGGACATGCTCTCCAAGGAAATAAATAGGAATATGGCCTCTAACCAGACTGTCACCCCTTAATCAATTCCCCTTCCTGTAATGAACAGCCCTAAGCTGTTACCTCCTCAAAGTATCTTGGAAGTAACTGTGAATTAATCTATTTCTCTGCAATATTCAGATCATGTCTCTCCAGCTACTTAACCCCCGAGACTACAGAACACATTTACTGTGATTTACTCACTCATCAGGTTCACACTCAGTGCTTAGGGAAGGAGAGCAGGCACAACTGCAGCAGGCAGGGCAGCTCTGCAACACTGGTCAGCAGCATCCCCCCCAGATGATGGCCACAAAAATGAACAGTCCTTCTCTTGTGTCTTCACCACCACTAGTTACCATTTGATTTCTCAACCAGATTTTCCACAGGATTAGGGACTTTTTGATTGTTTTGGCCAGTTAATCTGCTTTAACCAAAAGATGGGAAAGTACAAGGGAGGCCACATCTCTTGGTAATGGACAGGTGCCAGGTTACCTTGGCTGTACACTTGGTAAAACAGCAAATAAAATGCTTTGGAGAGTAGATGAAAAGCCACAGACAGTTCAGATTCTGCAAGGGACCTTGATATTCTCCCTTTTCTCACCACTCCAAAACAGCCTACAAAAAAAACCTTCAAAAGTCTCCATAAAAACCACTTACTGGTGTTAAGTCTAGTCCGTGACAGTTTCCAATTTCCTCCAAAGTTTTGTTTTGAATAAACACGTATGACTGAAATCTAACACACCTAATTTTGAAACTCAAAATAGCTCACAGTTACTCCAAAGCACTTCTTTTTACAAAGGTGCTTACTGAGCCCTAGGCTTAGCATTAGTAGTAGAATAACCAAAGAAGAATGTTGAAGCCAAGTTAAGCCAGGTTGTCCTTGTTTACAAGGCCAACTGCACTGAAAAGTCCTACAGAATTTAGTCACCAGAAAACAACCTGAAAACAGGACTGAGGTGACAAAAGCAGATTTTCACAGCCCTCACCTCTCCTAAGAGTAGAGAAAAAACTGTATTTATTTTGGTTTGCATAATTAATTTTAACAACCTGATTATTTCTAGTGGATAAGGAAGTGTTGTTTTCTTCCTCCAACCAACAATTAAAAACCAGTGTTAGTGACTGTCATCCTTCACACCTAAAGGACATCAGAGACAGTTTCTGATGCACTGAATGATGGACACTTTCCTTGTTTACAAAGGGAATTTTATTCAAAAGATGTCTTGTTAAAACTTTTTAATACATAGTCATACTTTTAATTCCTTGGGCAAAGCTACCTAAAAATGCTGGTTTTGAGGTTTTTTTCATTAATTAACATTTCTACTCAAACCAGAGGTTAAATAAATATTAAGGGAAAATTAACTACATTAATTTTGGATGTACAGACCTAGAAAACTAAGATCAGAGCAAATTAATTGAATGAGACAAATCATACTGAAGGAGTCAATCTCTCATATTCGTAACAATGACCTGAAAATAAGTATTTAGTAGGATATAACAATTTTCCTACTGTAATAAACCAGTAAGAATCAACTTTTTCTTCAGAGAACTACCAGAAACTAAAATTTCAAAACAGGACTAAACTCAATATATAAAATTTCTTGCTTGGGTACACACATATGTGTTCCTTGTACCTCTCTGTAAATAAACTGAAGGACTCACCCCACTTGGATTTTGCCTGTGGCAGAACAAGTCATATTTGATCAGCATCATGACCTAGCTTACAAACAAATGCACCTTTAATGTTTGATTTTTGCTTCTCTACACCAGCTTTAGTCCATACCTGTGCTACCTCCCCTGCTCCTTGCAGCAAGGGTCCTGTGGTGATATTGCTGCCTCTGGTTTGAGAAGTGGAGGTGACATCAGACACTCTGCAGGTGTCCAAGGGACACACATCCCCTACTCTGCCACCCTCCCCAGATCTGCATCATCCGCTCTCCTACAGACCCTCTGGGAGAGAACAATTCCAAGTTTCCACGCTCTGCTGTCACGCTGTATAAGTATCATTTGCCCACAGAACTGGAAACCTTGGGCAAATCTAAACCCAGAGCCAGTGTGGGTTAGGATGGTAAGTGCTCTCCCAAGGAAAAAAGATAACTGAGTCCATCCTAAATCTCTCAGCCTGCAGTCTAAACACATGTCAAATGTTCTTCTTAAGAACCAAACCATAGTTGCCTGGATCACATCATACAGTGATCTTTGCAATTGGAATCTTAAAGGAAAATGGGAAAAACCAACATATTTTTCAAGTATCTTCAAATAAAAGAGGCAGAAGTGTAATCGTTCTAAAATTAAACCACACAGCATTAAAACTGGAGGAGTTCTATGCTTAGAAGGCATGGCTGGCAGATCTGAGTGACACATTTCAGAAAAATATTTGCAAGACTAAATCCAAGTACCCACACCAGAGCAGAACAATATTAGAAGAAACACATCAGCATGAAGCACATTATGCATGACATCAAATTCAGCCGAGTTCTTCATCCCAGGTAACTGAGGGAAAGGAACAAATGTCATCCAGTTCTTCCCCCAGATGCTTTCCCAGCCTTGCAAAGAAAAAAGTGGGACCAGGGCAGGGAAGTGGTCTAGAGACCTATCCAAATGCACCTCTTCAAAAATGTAAACACTCAAGGGAAAAATCAACGCACAAGAAAGGAAGAGACTTCAAAATACATGGACAACCTCTAAAGGTGTTGGCTGTCTTGGAAAAGAGGATAGACAGGTTAGTTTTCCTAAAAGCACAGATGTAATTGAAACTTAGATCCAGCCATTATGCCCCAAATAAAGAGACAAGAAATGGGTCTCCTTCAGGATTAAAATTTTACAAGATATACGAGTTGGTTCACTAATAGAGCAACCTAAAGGCCCAGACAGACAGAAAATGCCTTGGATTGGGTAAATTACATAAACAGCTGGAGCTCAGCTATGGTTCACCTCTAATCATGCAACCCTTTGGACTTTGCCACTGTGCCACTAATGACAGCTTTGTTTAAAATTTAGTCTCTCTTCCCATTCCTTCCAGAAAACATTTCAACCATATAAACACTAAAACGTGTTACTTCATCACCACAACAAACCACTGCCTAAGACTGTCAGAAATCAAATACAACAAACATACATTCCAGAGGAGAGTCTCAGGTGTTACGTAAATGGGAGTCTGCAGAACAAGAAGAAAACCATTTCACAGTATGGAAAATTGTGGGTGTAGCAACAGACAAATGAGCAGGAAGATTTGGAAGCAAATGCAACACCTGAAATTCAGTTTTAATGATTGCCAACCTTTATGTTTATATTTGTGTAATCTACATTATGTACCAATGGTCTGAAGACAAGTAAAGGTACTCATTTTTACCTCCTAATCCTATTTGGTATCTGATTATTAACACCACTTGAGTCAGAAAACTGTTAACTTCAAAGATTAGCTCTGCCTCAGAGTAAATATTAATATAATTTCTCATTTAATAATTTTTATTTACTCTGAGAAATGTGAAAAGCTGTTACGGAACTGCTTCTGTTTAAATTTGTATTGCAGCTTTACTGTGCTCCTGCAGGGGAAAAAGGTGTATTTCCAAAAGTGTAACACACTTTGTAGTACTCAAGAAATTCACTTGTTTTTTGTTGTTTGCATACAGTTTGGGGAGAAAAATAGTAATTTTTTAAAGAGAGAAATATCTTATGTCTCCTAAGTGTGAGAGAAAAACTGTCACTTGATTACAGAAACACCTGATCTGAACTAAGTTTTAGTGGCTTTCAGGGTACTAAACATTAGAAAAAAACACACACACAAAAATACCCAATTTCCAATGCATTATACGTACATATTCAGAAAAAGGGGGCCTAGAGGAGGCTGAGATGCTCTGGGAATTGCTGTCATTGGAGGTTTTCAACATCCAAGGAGGATAAACCCCTGAGTAGCCTGAGCTGAACTTGGTGCTGCCCAAGCTTCGAGCCAGAGGCTCCTGAGGTCCCTTCCAGCCTGGGTCACTCCATCATGAAGTGATACAATTATCTACAAAAAAATCAGTTTTATCCGTTGTAGAACTCCATGTGTAAAATCACATAAAATACCACCACAGGCTCCCCAACCTGAAGTTCTGGTTCTAAGGATAAAGCCCAGGGGTACTCTATGTTTACACTATTAACTATGCCAGCTTTGACAGTAGAGATAATATATCCTTTGCTGTTAAATGACCAGTGGACCAATTTAATTAGAATGCTTTAGTTTGTACCTAATTTAAACAACCTTGGAGAACAATGACCTAGTTCTGCAAGAATGAAATTCAATTAAAACCACCTTTCTAATCTGCAACACGACCAGTATATATTGTCCTCTTAGGGCACTGGCTTTGTGCCTCCAGTGGCATTTCATTTTAAGGTTTGAAATTAAAACCATGAAGCAGTAACACAGCTCAAGTTGGAGGAAAAATCTGGAATGAGGAAAAGGCAGAGGGAAAAAAAGAACCCAACAGAACAGTGTAAGAAAAGAAAAAATCCAAAGTTTGTTTAAAACCACATTGTGCAGATCTTCATACATGTTTCTTCCATAGTATTTATGTTCTTGATACATGTTCACAGGTTGCTATCTACATTTCATGGGATAAAGGCAAAACCTCCATCCAAATTCTTCAGTTTCTTTGAAGTTCTTAATTTTAGAAAACCTTAGCTTTACCATACCAGAACACATCAAAACCAATTTTCTTAGATGAGTCCCCAGACAAAACCGTTTGTAAATCACAAATCCAGGGAAACTATCAGTAGTTGAAGTTGTAAATCAAGCTCAGCCAGTCAGTCATACAAATTCTTTTATTGTGAACACAAGGTATCTTGTGGGCTTTTTTATGATCTGAGCTACAAATGTGCCACAGGTAAAAATCTCACAACTCTGAAAGATGAATTTATCTCTAAGGGAAACAAAAGGCACAGAAAAATGGTTAAAAGGTAGGAAGGAACAAGGTTCTGCTAATCATGGGGAGAACCTTTGAGACTCCATTTCTGAAAGGAGGATTTGACTTTCATGCGTCCAGTTCTCCCCAAAATAAATGCAGCCTTGTATTGTAACACTTAAATTCCTTGCACCTCAACACTTCTGCTTTGTAGCAAGATACTGTTTTTGCAAGTAAATCTTTTAAGAAAAAAGGATGACTCTTTTTCTAATGAATATTCAAATGATGAAACATCCAATCCAGCCATGTCCCATCCTTTGTGTCAACAAATGGTAACAGATTGATGAGTTAGAAGTATAACAGACATCACCAAATGAACCAAAACCACACAAATCTCTCAGCCTTTCCTCGTAAAAGAGATGATCCAGTCCTCTAATCATCACACTATGAGGCTGCATCTAATATTCAAAAATTAATGGCAGCACATGACAAGCCATGGAGCTCTACAGAAAGAAAAAAACAAAATTCCTCAGCTTCAAAAGCCAGTCAAATTTTCCAAGCACTGAGGAGTACTTTGATTTATATCATTTAAAGCACAGAACAGCATTTTAAGAAACAAGTGAATATTTAATAGCAAATTCTACATCTCAAATATATACAAATACACAAAATACAAATATTCCCCCGTTCCCTATTGCTTTATTAACTCCCTTCAAGGTGAGGTCTTATCCCAGCAGTATCATCAGTCAAAGGACAAATTTTTATACCACAAAGATGTACATAAACCAAGGGGGTTACCAAGACTTAACTAGACACAATCTATGAGGAATTTTCAAGAAATCTGGTGGTAAGACTCCAAACTGCTGACTTTTAGCAGAGCATGTGTACAGTTCACAAACTGAATTAGACAGGAATATCTGCATTTGTGTAAAAATATTGCTGCATCATATAAACCAATTCCATTCTTTTCCTTCCAACTTTTATATAAATATATATGTATTAAAACTGGTCTTAATTGAAAGACAGTAATAGAATTAACTCTACTACCACCATTAAAATTACCCTGTCAAACAAGGTAATTGAGGCTTGAGGTGGTTTTTTGCCATGTATTGGCAGAAATACTTTCCAATAAGAAAGTCTCTGTGTCAGGCCAGAATTGCTCCATGCAGCCATTGTATTAAAAACTGTTTGCATGAATGTCCTACAGTTTGGGACTTCACCTCACACAGCCATCACTGCAGCTCCAGTGAACATCATTGCTCCACTGTACTCCTCTGGAGATGGCACAGAAACATGTTTTAAAAGGCTGAATTTCTGTAATCAAACTAATTTGGAATGGGAGAAAAAGAAAAATTTCCCAGTTGCAGCTTGCACCTCTTGCTGTCTGCCAGCTCTTTCACTTAATTGCATCTCCTTCCATTTGCTGCTGAACCAAAAAAACATACACTGTATTGGGTGCAGAAAAGTAAGAACACTAATTCAGTTTGAGAAATAGGAACTTGGTAAAAAGAAAAGGCATGTCCTGACAATTAGTGAAGCAGGAATAATTGCTGGCGTGGGCTGATAAACTGAACTGAAATTGCTATTGACTAACCCAATCTCTTTATTCTCTGAGCTTTTAATAAGGCACACCAAATATCTAAAAAGAACTCTGTACTTATAATATACTTGTATTTTAGTGCAGCATTTGACAAGGCACTGAAAAGAAAAAACATTAGGATATTTGGGATATCGTGCCAGGATAAAAATATTAGAGCAAATAAACTGGGGACAGGCATGCTGGACATATTATTGGTGATTTATGAATGGACCACTTCAAATTCTGAGGTTAGAAAGACAGTAAAAATATACACCAGATGAACTTGAGAAAAAGGCACCATAATGGAAGAAGGATATTAAGCTACCAGAGTGTATCCAAAGGAGGGCTACAAAGATGGTGAAGGGTCTGGAGGGGAAGGAGCATCACCTTGTGGGGAGCATCTGAAGGACCTGGGGTTGTTCAGCCTGGAGAAAAGGAGACTGAGGGGAGAGCTCAGTGCAGTCACAGCTTCCTTGTGAGGGGAACAGGAGGGACAGGCACTGATCTCTGCTCTGTGGGGACAGTGACAGGACCGAGGGAATGGCCTGGAGCTGTGTCAGGGGAGGTTTAGGTTGGGTATTAGGAAAAGGTTCTTACCCCAGAGGGTGGCTGGGCACTGAACAGGGCTTGTTCCTTCAGTGATGCTCTTTTTTTACCTGTGATCAACTGCATACCCATTTTCAGGACTAGTAAGCTGACTTCAGCACTGGACACCACAGAGGACACTGTAAAGACTGGAGCAGAAGAGAAATCCTCTCTCCTCTGCCAGAGCAGACTACAGTTTTTGTCACAGTGCTCTGGCAAAATTGTTACTCACTGAGAATTTGCTGATGGGCTGATCTAGCTGTAATATCATGGCCAACTGAACAGAAAAGACTAGAACAGCCTGAGACTGCAGTGAATCTGTTCTCAAATAATTTCTTGATTTTTCTGAAAAAGCTTGCAATGAAAATACTTATCTGAATCGTAATTAGGCCAAATTCAAGATTATCCAGTAACGACTTAAAGATGCTTTTCCAAAGAAGTCTTGGAGACACAGGAGTATTTCAGAGCAAACAGCATATTAGCAATTTTTCTTTGCACCTGGACAGACTGATTGGCATGCACTACTAACAGTTCAATGCAAGATACTCAGATGACATAAAATATATCCCTTTATCAAAATTCGCCTCAGCCATTTTATTCAGCACTAAGAAATTCCTTGTTTTACATCATGACCATTTCCTTAGGCTACTCAAACAAACAGCCTCTTGTGCCTGTAAGACACACCCCCCCCTCAGCACTGCTCCCTTCATCACAACAGTTCCAGTTTGGGATCAAGATGACTGCAGGGTCAAAAGATTTGTGGTAGAGCTGCTCTACTGTCCTTTCTATGGGCAGGAGGCCATTCCTGCCATCTGGAGTGGTATTAAGTGATGGATCTGCAAGACACCCATTTATAAAGGTTAAGGCCAGTGAAAGACAAGAAAAAACTTGTTTCTGCTGCTGTTTTCCTCTTCATTCTTCCCACTGAAGGACAAACATTAAAACATCAGAATGAGGTGGTGCTGGGGGGCTCTGCACATTCTACCTGAGACTCTTCAGTGTTAGGCACAGTGACTTCAGATGCTGATTTTAGATGGAAAAGTAGGTTCACTGCAGATTTCAGATTCATCATCTTCGCGCTGCTTCCTTCTACACTTGGATGTAATTTGACAAAAACACCATACTGTCACTGCAAACTCCTGCCAGCTGGAATCCTGCAGTGCTGCATGAGGAAGTTTGCAAATACTGATAAGGAGAGGAAGGCAGACAGCACCAAGAGGTTCAACAGGCATGGGAATTCTCTCTTTTATTTTAGTGAATGAAATGGCAGAGGAGGATCCCACAGCACATTCTTTTCTTCTGACTTTTACTTTACTTTTAGTCCTGCTGTTCATATTTTGGCTAGCCAGGTCCCTAACCACCAGTCCATTAGCAAGGTATGGGCAATCACATTCTGTATATGTAAGGTGGAGTTATCCTACCTGAGAGATTTGTTTTACCAGCACATGCTTTATGTGGAATTCTGAGGTAGATTATGAATGGATCCCACTCTACCAAAGGTTTAGACATTAAATTGCACGGTAAGAGACACCTGAAGAAACAAAACAGGAAACAGCTCCCCGAAGAAGGTACCACATTATGTGAAGATCAGACCAAGGCCACGCACAGGAAGAGTGGATGCCTCACCACTTCCTTCAGAATAAGCAGATGTCTTATTCTGAAGAGAAGAGTACTCTGAAAAATGTTCTCTTCAGCAGACAGCAGGTACAGGAGCCTGGGGCTTGCTCCTACACTGGCACCTCAGCTATGACAGAAGAGCTGTCTGTGGGGCTGTGTTAGAGAACTGAATCAGGAAATTGGCTCACAAAATAAAAACTCACTTTCTTCTTTTCCATTTTTGCCAAGTCATTTATAACCTGGATGGTTTCTCAGAGCAGTTTACCACATGGCCTCACAAAAATGACTTTCCCTGGAGCATTGAAGCAGACACAAAATAGTGCAGGTGGAAGGACCAGCTGGCAGCAGCATTTCTCAAAGTGGCTTCTCTACTGAAACCAACAGATTTCAGTACCCTAGAGGACAGGTGACAATATAAAACTTCTCAAATTTAATACTAGCTTGCCACGTATTTGTTTGGTTACTGCACAAATGGACAGAGGCACAATGTTACTTCCATTAACTACAGTGAGAACAAAACAACTGGCTTTTTAAAAAACTTGTGTTTTCATTTCTGCGAAATGCTCAGAGTTGTGTTGATTGTTTCTCACAGGAAGTGGGGTGCTCACCCCTGTGAGCCAGGGGCGATGGTATCCGGCCAGAAAAATAAGAGTAACCACAGTGAAGATGGATAGAAAAAGAGCTTTCCTTCAGTGTGACCTCAAGCAATAGTACTCATCATCCAAAAAAGTCATAAAATACACAGATTTGTAAGGTACACAGATTTGTAAAATATATATATTTATTTTTTCTAGATTTAGACCAGACTTTACTAAATATGTAACCATAAGCTCCAGTGTACAATTCTGCAAAACAGGATTAAATTTTGAGAATTTAGCCAACACTTGTTTTTGCTGTAACTATTCTTTCTCCTTAAAGAAGTTAGAGACAGAATTACCACATTGAACAGCCATAAAGAAGCATGGTAAAATTCAGGAAAAAAACCCAAATAACTATGTGTTAAAAATATGGGGAGTACGAAAAATAACACTTTTTCTTGGCTTTACTGGCTAGCAATCTGCCAAACGAAGCAAGAGAAAAAATGCTGCTGTATTCTGATATTTTGGGACAGACAAGCACTGCATTTCTTTGGATGTTTCCAGTGAGCACTGCTCTCAAAGACTGTCACGGATTCCTCCCTTCAGCTTATTAATGTCACTGCTAGCTGTGCCATCCTTGCTGGAGATGCCCACACAGATCTTCTTCTGAGAGGCAGAACACGAGTGGACCCCGCAGTGCGGAGAAGGGGAAAAGTTGTGGCCAGACTGGAAGAGTTCTGCAGGTCAGGAAAACCATTCACTGCTGGTTTGGGGAGCGACTGCATCCATACATCAGAAAGCAGCCCTCCAGCTTTTGTTTTTCCACAGGGAAAGAGACTTTCCATTTTCCAGTGTGTGCTCTAGCACCTCCTCAATCCCACACATCCAGCTGGCAAGAGGTGCTTTGCATTCCCAAGACAGCAAAGTTAAATCATCATGCAAGGATTTCTACTCAGCCCAAACTACTCCATATGCTTAAAATTTACAAAGGATGACATAGGGTGAAGAGAAGTTTGTTTTGTTTTTAAATGAACCACAGAAGAGGTTTTGGTATCTCAGTTCTCTCTCTGGCTCTATGGATAATTGTTCCAGATGATAAGGGAACTGGAGTTTGGACGTGTCATGGATGAATTAACATGAACAAATACGAGTCCTGAACAAAGGCTTGAAAATTTTCAGGTAGTTCAGCACAGTAATATTGTTTTAGCTATGATAAGTCACCCCACTGCTGCCAAGCCACAAGATGATGAACTAGTCTGGCTTCTTGTGGGGCTCATATTATCTATCAGCACAGACCTCCCTGGCATGTTTCAAACATTACGCTCATCGTACATTTTTTTTTTCCTCTGTACATATTGTTATGCAGCTGAACACTCTACTGCATATAGTAATTTCAGAAGAATGACATTTTATGTCCCAAGACTAATGTCCAGCTCCTCACATTAACCTTGCCTCACCAACTCCAGCCTGTTTTCCATATAACACGAGCAGCTGAAGCAGAACTTCCACTTGCATCCATTCAGCCCAAAGAAGCTAAAAATACCTGCCTGGTATGTGTTCAGTCAGCCATGGATAATGGTTTATCCCTTATCTAAAATGACTAAATATGCTTTTCAAGGAAAAGTGACTATCATCTTTTGGATATAAATAGAGAAAGTGAATAGTAAAAGACAACAGTTTACTTAAAGGAAGATTTTAGAGAGCTGTCTGTAACTTTGTTTTTTATCAAGTGAACCTTTGTACAATTTGCATACATATATATATATATAAAGATTCATTTTATTATTTCAAACTATACTTTTGCTTTTAATACATTTCTATACATTTTAAGATGAACTTAACTTGAAGCTTTTCTTCTTTTCCCAGAAAACTGATCACTCTTCACTCTGTTATCTGTCTCTCTTTGTTGATACAGAAAAAAATATTCTCTCACCTGGAGATTTCATCTGGAGCAGAAATAAGACATCAAATACTGGAAAACTTTAAAAAAAGTCTCTAAGACTTGAAGACAGAAAATAAGGCCATTCCTAATATAAGAATGCCTTAAGCAAGTAAACACTTGCTACTGAATCTCTGAGTACATTATACTCCCCATAAAAACAGTGCAAATCCACCTCTAGGCAATGTTTTCCAGTCTTTTAATAAGATTTGCAATTTCTTGACAGCTCCAATTTTTTTCCAAAGACAGTGGGTGAATCAGGGTAAAGTATTTTTGCTTCCTCTGAAGTCAAATATTTGCATGTACTTGTAGACACCAAATGGGATCCTCCTTCATCTTTTCCCTTTGCTGTGTTGAGACAGATGAGAAGATTACACTTCTGTCAAAAACTATTTGTTCACTACACACACTCCAGTGTAACTATTGTGTCAAATACCAGCACATGCATGTGCACGGTTCAAACTTTCACAATTTACTATGAAAAAGGCAGCAAATTATCAGAATCATCAATCATTGTAAATATTCATCACCATCTTTTTGAAAAGTTTAAAATGCCAACTGGTGAACTGGCCCCATAGGCACACTGCAAAATAACTTTTAAAGCATCTTAAAATGCTTTTTGCAGCTTTACAAACTGTGTTATGCAATCAGCATGTGTGAACAACCCTCAGCATTTCTGTACTTTCATGACTGTCTTTTCATGACAAAGGCTTATTACTGAGTGACCTGCAGGAACAGTCAGAGGCCCCACAAATACACAGACCTGACTTTGGATGAGGATGGTTCAGTCAGTCCCACTCTGTTCAGAGAGGCTCTGCCCAGCCATTCAGAGTCCACAGCACATCTGCAGCCCCAGCTGCACCTCTTATAGGCAGGTTGAAATAAGTCTAATTTTTCAAGCTGATTATTTTGCATTAGTAGCTGAAAGGATTCCATTAGGAATTCAAAGAGAAAATTAAGGTCTCTTTGTTTAGAGTTGTGCACAAGCATGAACTCCTATTGTTAGGTAAAAGTGAGACCCCAGTAGCCTCAGTCTAGTCCATCTCAAAGCAATGCTGGGAGCTGAAAGTGACACAGACACCCTTTGTTGTTTGTTGGTTTTGAGTAATAATTTACTTTCTTTTCCACTCCCAGTCCTGTCCCACTCACCTTCCCTCCCATCTTACCATGCAGGTGGAAAGTCCATCCCATACAATCTTCTGAGAGGTTCCAAGTTCTCCCAATGCACCTGAACTGGGTTCATCTGGACAAGCACTTCTGCAAAGATCTGGTAAAGCCTTTCCCCAGAAATAACACTGCCAGGTGGATTTGGACTTTTTGGTTAACAAATGTTTTTCAGGGCCTCACCTTGTGCAAGGAATTCACCCGGCTTTTGCAGCTACATGTGCTGACATCCACATAAGAAACAAATGCTCTTTACACAGCTTTGAACAAGCCTTCCCAGAGGGGTTGTGAATTTTTTTTATGTTTTCAGGGGGTTTTTTTTGTTTGTTTGTTTGTTTTTTTAATTCATTCACCCCTTATCTACCTTTCTTGAAAGAACAAAGTCGGGGGAAAAAAAGCATGCTACCAGAAACTTAATTTGAAGTATGATTCTAGAGCAATAATTGTTGTTTCAAAGATGCAATTTGGGACAATCTTTGAATGCTACAAAGACCAAATGCATTCTTTCATCTTTGTATTTATTTTTTGTTTAAGGTTTAGGTTTTTTCAGCCTTTGATCTGTAACAAAAATAAGGCCTACCCAGTAAGAACATTTCCTATTGTTACTCTGTAAAGACTTTTGATTGATTCATCCTTCTTCTGACTCATACTATTAACACAATAGCAGGGTTTGAAAATGAAAAAGAGTCATCTTAAATAAGGTATGTACTTTATTTTTCTACACAATCCTTAAGCCATTTAACTCTACTTTTCAGCGAAATAAAGAAAAAAGTATTTAACTTTTTTGCTAAGGAAATAGATAATTAGCAAAGATCTACTGATACTGGTTTTGGTCTCAACATATACTGGACAAGGTAGTTCAAGACTATCCCTAAATATCAAATAAATTCCTGTGCTGACCAAAGTTGTTTTCCCATCTTTTCTACAATTAAGAAGTACCTAAAACTGTAGACTTACTGTTTTATTTCCAGAGGAGAATTACTGAAAACTAGTCTGAGAATCATCAGTCCTTGTAATACCTGGACAACTATCACCATTTAGCAGAGGGAAAAAAAGTTAAAAAGCAAATAAAGTACTTGAACAGATTTCAAAAAGCCATTTTATGCTGTATTGTAGAAACTGTTTATGGTTCTACAGTTCAGGACAGACAATTTCCTTCTCCAGATCCAAATACGTAATGGTGTTTGTCTCAGCTTTTAGGTCCATCTTCAAGGTAAGCAGATATAAAAGGAAATCAGGAATTAAATACTCAAAACATTGGCACAATTTTCTCAAATTCTGTGAGTGTTAGGGCAGACAAAACAAACAAAATTACCCCAAACCATTACTGTTACTGAGACATAAGCAGAGATCAACATTTTCTGGTTTGCAGACAGGGGTATGAACTATTCCAGTGGCAACCAAATGCAAATGTCCAGTGCCCAGGTAAAACTGGCTGGGATTTTCTCATGCCCCTTCCTTATAATTTCAAAACTCTTTCCTGGAAGCTCATGGAGGCCCCAAGAACTGAGCACACAGACTGACACAATGATTCCCAAGAGCTGATATTATGATGGGTGAAGCATATGAATCTTAAATTTCTCTGCCTCCCAAAGTTTTCATGTTGGTCAGAACAAGGTACCTCTGCAGAAGAGAAATCACCTTGTCCTTCTGGATTCTCTGTGGTTTGAGAAGTAACTCTCTTTGTAACTCTCTGCTTGGCAGTTCTGCTCCCTTTACTTATTGTCGCATTCTGCCTACGTAAAAGGTGGGGCAGGAAGGACAAGCTAAAATTATATTTAAAATTAACAGCTAAGAGAAGTCTCTAAGGAAAAAAAAATACGTATGATAAAAGTGAAGTTGAATGTCATGGTGACATTCATGGTGACATTTTTAAGACATAGCAACACCATGCAAGTAAAAACTATTTAAACTACTGTCAAGGCAGAATTCAAAGCAGTGCCGAGGGCAGTTCACTCTCTGGCAAATCCAGGTGAATGTTTCCTCTATAACCTATTAGTTAATCTAGACTGTCTAATTACTTAAATGTATTTTAACCTGAAATTATGTAAAGTTCTAACATTTCTCACTTAGCTCTATTACTTCCATTATTGTAACTGCTCTAATATCTGGTCTAACTCTGTTCTGCTATGTTTGCCATATAAAAAGTGTTTACAACACACTCCACAGATGAAAGTCCTCCTACATACTACATTTAAAATACTTTAGCTTCTCCTCTAGTGGAAGCCAGACAAAATGCAAACAACTGTTTAAAAAAAGATCTTAAAGAACTCTCTTCTGTGCAGATTGCTGGCTATTGATAGTCCCATCATAGATTTCCACCAAAGATCAGGTCATGCAAACACAAGTGATGTTTTTTGGATAAGTCTGCAAAGAGTCGGTGAAACCATGTCAGGTTTTCTATTTGGATGCTGCTGTCCAAATGCAGATTCCTGAACTGTTGTGTCAGGATTTCAGCCCATAAGACCTCACAAGCACACAGACACACATATCTACATACACTCTGCCTTGCAAACTCAATACTGATGAGCACCAAAGGGAGCCTCACTTAACTGGTTCAGAAAAATAAAGAAAAAAAAATAGGAAATAAAAGCATGCCAGATTTGTACCAGTCCTCAAGAATAGATACAGGTTATCATTTATATGTCTATATAAAAACAATGTAAGAACAAGACTCAGGTTTGTAATTCTCTTCACAAATAAAAGCAAAATTTCACTGTGGGGCACCTTGCCCCTCCTGATGTTCTAGCAAAACAAGGGTTTAGGTAACTGTCCAGCAAGCACAACTTGACTAAGGTCTGCCTACATAGTTTTTGCAAGTGCAGCCAGTAGCGGCAAGAGTTTGGCTGCTCCCCAAATGAATTTCTCTTCCTCCCACTCCAGAAACTTCTTGTTATACTACACACTGAGGAATATTACACAGTGTGAGTGCAACAGCTTCCTGAACAAAACCCAGCTATGCCATCAACAGGGTTTTTTTTAACCCCAGTAGTATTTTATACCATCATAGGCGAGGAACTAAAGACACTTTCCAGGAACCCATTTGCCAAGTTACACAGCTCATGTGTCACAGAAAGGTTAAGCTACAGAAAAGAGAACATTTGACAGAGAATTAGAATGGAGAGAACAGTTTAAGAAACTGGAGACTTCTGGAATAAGTATTACTGTGTGCTCTTCTGCTACACAGAAACTGAAAGGGGAAGAACAATTTCGAGATTGTTTTTTTTTCAGGAAAGGAAGAACAGCTAGCCTGCAGTACACAACCTTTTTTGGCCTGGAACCCTACATACTTGTATTTTTCCACAACGCTCGGGTTACACAGGTACATCACCCTCCACCATACAATAATTTTGAGGAGACTTGGTTACATTATAACTGGATGGTGATACGGGGGTGTGACAGTGGTTCTTGCAGGCCCGATCTCGCACCATTTATCAGAGTACATCATCTCTCCTGTCTAGTCAATTGAGTTACACCATCGTTGGTAAGCACACACCAAGATAAGCCATGTCACAACACAGCGTGTTCTGGTTATGATGTTCTTAGAGAGCTCCATCCAGACACGCGTATGTCAAAGACCTCTTGATGGGCAGGCCCCAATGAGCCCTTGAGGATACAGACCCTACACAAGAGCTAACAGTGCGATGAGCAAGGGTTCACCCAATGTTTTCCCAGTACCGGCGAGATCCAAGCAAACAGCTCCGAAGGCAGCACATGACAGCCACGAAGGCCAAGATCTAATTACACCCCGGAGCCCCGGGCCATGCCAGGCAGTTTCTCTGGCCCTGTCTTGCACATGCACTGAGCGGCCCTTACACCCCACTACGGCTTCCCCAGACCAGCCGGGGTGGGGGATCACCCAGCCCCATCGCTCCCGGGGGCAGGCGGGGCTCAGCTGGGCGCCAGCACAAGGACACCGCTGCCGAGTCCCCGGCACGGGACACGGCGATGACCCAGCCTTAAGGGGCAGGAGCCGCGGCTGGATATCCGCGCCCGCTGCCGGCAGCGCGGAGCCGAGCACACCCAGCAGCAGCAACAGCAGCAGCAGCCGCGAAGGAGCTGCCCCTCCCGTGCCGAGCCCGCTCGCCGTGCCACAGCCCCGGAGCAGCTGCGTTAACGGGAGCGGCGCGGGGCCGGCGGGAGGCGCAGCCGCAGCGGGGAGCGCGGAGCCCCGGGACGGGCACTGCCGCCGGCACCGGGGCGGGCGGGGAGAGCGCCCGTGCGGGGATTTCCCCAGCGTGCCCTGACCTTACCCCGGCTTGGCAGGAGTCACCGGGGCGCCCGGGCTCGCCGGGCAGCGTTGCCGTCACGCACCGCCCGCCCGGCTCCCCGCGCCTCCCCGCAGGGAACAGCGGCGGAGCGAGAGGAGGAGCAGCAGCAAGTCCGCGCTCGCTTACCTGCAAGGGGAAGGTGGCCGCCTTGTTGCCCACGTAGCCGCGGACGACGTGGCTCTGGATGGAGAGCACCCGGCACTCCGGCTCCATGGCTGCGCCGTGCGCGCCTGCCCGCGCCGGGCCGAGGTGGCGGCGCCGGGAGCAGGAGCGGGAGGCGGAGCGCGGGCGGCGTGACGCGCTCGCCCTGCCCGCCCGTCACACACCCTCAGCGGCAGGGAACGGGAGGCGGGCACCGGCCGGCTCCGAATGGCCGCCTGCTTCCGCGCCGGCTGCCCGGGGCCGTGTGCGGGGCGGAGGGGACGCGGCTCCCGGGCAGCCCCAGCGCCGTGGGGCCCGCACAGCCACGGGCGTCACGCGGCCGCTCCGCCCGCCCGCGCCCGGCGGGGCCAACGGCACCGAGCTCCGGGCCCGGCCCGCTCCGACCAGAGCCCGAACACCGCGGGATGCGCCAGGCTGCTGGAAGGGACCGCAGCGGGTCACCAGGTGCAGCCTCCCTGCTCAGGCAGGGCCGGCGCAGAGCACAGGGTTGTGTCCATGCGGTTCTGGAGTATCTCCAGTGAAGGACATTCCGTATCCTCTCTGGGCTGTCTGTCCCGGTGCTCGGTTGCTGCACACAGTTCTTCCTCATGCTCAGAGGGAACTTCTGACCGTCAGTTTCTGCCACTCGCCTCCTGTCCCCTTGCTGGGTAGCACCAAGCAGAGCCTGGTCTATCCTCTAACAGTCCCCTTTTAGATATTCATACCCATTAATGAGGTCCCTCTCAGCCGTCTCTTCTAGAACCTGAACAGGCCTCGGCCTTTCCTCGTAAGAGAGGTGCTCCAGTCCCCCAGTCATCCTCATTGCCCTCTGCTGGACCTGCTCCAGGAGCTCTATGTCTCTCCTGTCTCGAGAAGCCCAGAACTCACCACAGTAAAGGAGCATTTTCTACCTGAAAAGAGATTGTAGTGAGGTGGGGGCCAATCTCATCTCTCCATACCTACAGTGAGAGGACTAGAGGAAATGGCCCTAAGCTAAGGCAGAGGTGATTCAGATTTTTTTGCAGTTTTAGGGTGCTCAGACATTGGAACAGATTGCCCAGGGAAGTGATGGAGTTACCATTCCTGCAGGTGCTTAAGAGACATCTGGATCTGACACTGGGTGATGTGTTTTAGTGGTTCAGGGGTTGCAGTGATACAGTCAGGTGGACAAACCATGCTCCTTTGTGCCATGCTATGAGCCACCCACAGCTGCCCACATCCCGCTGGAAAGCGGGTACGGACTGGTACTAACATCCCACCTGTGCAGCAGTTTCCCTTCCTCGAGTGTTCAGAAAGCCCTGTGGAGTCACAGATGCCACAGCAATACCTGGAGGTGGCATGCTGGCCCAAGCTGTGGTTGCCCTGACAGATCACCACCCTCACAGCTGGGTTCTGAAGTGAGTGCAATTGTGTGTTATTGACCCAAAAGAAAAAAAAGCCCTTCGGAGAACTGCCAAGGAGTAAAAGAAGATGTATGTGTTGGCTGGCAAGTGCTACAATACATCAAGACTCTGCTGAGATGGGACTTGGTAATGTGTTCAGGAATTCCATCATCCTCTGGCCATTTGTCATTATTGACCGTCACAGGTTCAGTCGCAGCTCACAACAAGAAATGGCACCTTATGCCTCGTTCTTCTTCGTGGATGGCTTTGAATCGACTCTTGAAATAGTGCAATTATTTCTTAACAAGGTGAAAGAGTATTTTCCTCATCATAAATAATCTGTTGGAAAATGGGGGGAACATACTGTTCTCTCTTCAGTTGTCACTTGCATTTAAAAACTCGGGGTTTATTCTAGGCTGGCCTTACTACCAACTGTTGCTTCAGCCCTTCAGTACATTTTTTTTTTTAATTGCAGAAATCAGTGCATCTCCGTGGAGGGCCAGAGCAATGAATTATCTGCATCATGTATGCTCCCACTCCTCTGGCTTAGAGGACAATTGTTGGAATACAGATTTTTTCTCCCTTTTCCCTGGTTTTCATCCTTTGCTCAGCATTAGTGCTTATTGCACCACTTCGACCTTGTAAACAAAGATACACACCAGTTCTATGCAGGATTGCTACTGTCTTCCTAATGTTCTGAAATGTCCAACAAAATCCAGTTCCTAGAAAATGCTATGCTTTCCTGAGAGGAATATCTGAAGCCTCTCTGGATGGTTTTTAATGGATTTAAGGAGTAGAATCTGTATACACAGAATGTGTGTGACTCAACAGTATCCAGCCCTAACATTTTTCAAAGTATGGGGGAATCTATATGACCGTACACTAAAGAAGTTGTCACCAGCAAAAAAAAAGGCCAGAAAACAATTCTCCTTCCCTTCCAGAAAGCAGCTCATCTAAAGATG
Organism: Cinclus cinclus; assembly: GCF_963662255.1. Lineage (NCBI taxonomy): Eukaryota > Metazoa > Chordata > Aves > Passeriformes > Cinclidae > Cinclus > Cinclus cinclus. Next base: position 112,315,042 of record NC_085047.1, read on the forward strand.
AGTACACAGTTTCTGAGCAGTGTTTTTTTACAGATTTTGCAGTATTTCTTCTTTAAGAAGTCAGGCCCCTCCCTCTAAAAAACCACTTTGTGTCTCAGAAAAAAGTGAAGCTAATCTTCAATTTCATAGTGATCATGCTTCCTACTGTGCTATCCTTCTCAAAAAATAACTCCCAGGTACTCCTCCAAATTTGAGGATTACTAAGACTGCTCGAGAAGCAAATAACTGTTGAATGGATGACAGAAAGATTCATTAAGGAAAAAAGAAAAAGGCAGGGCAGATTAGATCAAAATGTCAGCAATAGAGCAGCTGTTCTCAGCTTCCTACTACAGCTGCTGCTGTAGAACTGCTTGGATGACACCTCCTCCAGCTCCTGGCCTCAGTGGACTGTGCATGGAGTTCTGTCATTTATTTTCTTTAAGGTAACCTGACCTCTCAAACCAGATTCCCTTGGTCAGAGCAGAACATTTGTTGGAAATAATGAAATTTGAGAAGTTTATCAGAATTTGATCAAGAAAAAGGATAGTCAAAAAGACCACAGTTTATCAACAACTGGCAATCTTTCTTCCACGAATGTTCCTCCTATGCTCTTGTTCTACAACTTGCCGGAATGTTTCTCACATCTCCCTCACTCTCTGCTCAGCCTGGCAGTGCACCACAAACACACCCTGTGGTAAACCTGAGGCAAGAACACACGTGAGAGTTGTCTATCCAACAGTTCTGGAAACACACATCTTTCCCTGCCTTCCTTGCTCCTGGGCAGACAGGACTAACATCCTTCTGGGCCAGTTGTTGCACAGGCTGCTGCCTTCCTATATCTGTATTGCTACCCTTTGGAATTCCAGCTCACTATGCATGAAGAAATTGTGAGATTACAGCAAATAACAAGCTTAACATGGGTCAACAATGTCACAATATTGCAATAAAGGTAATCACCTTTGGACTGAATAAACAACAGCAGAGTCTGTCAGATATAGGAAGCCATCCTGGACTCGTCAGCATGGTTGGGTCTCTGGGGAGGTACTGCCAAGTTTTTGGAGTGGTGTTCTATTCAAAATGGAACAATGGCACAATGAAAGAGGCTGTAAGAAGGGTCCAAGGCTCAGGATACACAGCTAGGAGAAAATGGTTTCTTTAGCTTAATGGAAACTCAGCTGTAATGACAGCCTGCAAATACATATGACACAGAGCTGTGAGGGAGCAGAAGGGAGTAACCCAATTTCCATAATGGAGGGTTTGCTGCCATTATGAAAGCGATTATGAAACACACAGGAATAGATTGCTTTAGAAGATTGAAGAGGTTTCATTTTCAGTTTGTTTGTTTTTCATAACTAGTGAAAGAAATAGTTTATAAATATTGATAGTTATGTGTAAGTTTGTTTTGGAACAGGGGACAGACTTTACCTACCAAGATCTCCTGAAGCCCAGATTTTCAATATAAGCACAATGGGAAAGATATGGGGCTGCCCAGAATATGTTCCACTGAGCTTGACAGAAGATTCATAGAGAGGGGCCTTAAATCAGATTTTGTGCATTGTATATGGATTCTGTAAATCATCATAGAGGTGACAGAAAATAAAAAGGTCATAGTTATGTGAAAACAGTATCAATACCATTCCTTTATTCAATAAGTCTTGAAGGTGGCGGAATGAGATCATCAGAAGGTAATAATTAGAATCACATAATCTTTTAGGTAGTCAAAAGACCATTAAGATTGAGTCCAGCTGTCAAGTCCATCACTAAATCATGTCCCTAAGCACCACATCATATCTCTTAAATACCTCCAGGAATGGTGACTCAGCCACAGGCAGCCAGTTTCAGTGCTTAACAACCCTTCCAGTGAAGAAATTTTTCCTAATATCCAATGTAAACCTCCCCTGTTGCAGCTTGAGGCCTTTTCCTGTTGTCCTGTTGCTTGTTACTTGGCAGAAGAGACCACCCCCCACCCTAGAGTTTCCATTTAGGTACTTGCAGAGAATGATAAAGTCACCACTGAGCTTCCTTTTCTTCAGGCTAACCATGCCCAGCTTCCCCAGCTGCTTCTCACAGGACTCATGTTCCAGACCCTTTCCCAGCTCCAGTGAAGAGTGCACCAATCCAAGTCACAAGCAGCCAGGCTTTTTACAGAAGGATTCCATGGGAAAAGGCATCAGAGGCTTTGCTCACATCTAGACAACATCTAATTGTTCATTTCTCTGTCAGAAAACCATCCGGATTTAAGATACTGATATTTGCTTTTCAGTTGAATGTTTGCTAAGACAGACTGTAAAGTACCAATTTATGATGGTGATAATTGCCATAAAGTATTAGCAACATTTGATGTAGGAGGGCACCATTATCCTTGTTTCATGCCAAATTTTCACTTGGCCTCATTAAAGTGATTAACTTTGTCAGGAATTGTCAATCTTAAGGGATGACACGATCAGAAGATCAAGTGGGCTGTGTATTCACTTACACTTTGACTCAAACCTGTTCTCTGTCACTGACTTGCTAAAGCTCCATGTACTTTGAGCATTCTTGCCTCCAAATGTCAGGCCCAGTCTTGCAATCCTCACATCCATTGTTTTACTGAGGTAAATGGAACTGCTTCTGGGATAGCATCCAAGGGGCTGGGTGTCAAGCCAGAGACGTACCAGTGATAACAAAGTTCTGATTAAAATGCTGCACTGCTGTCACAAGTTGCCACAGCTGAACAGCACTGTATAGCATGGCATTCCTGATCCTCATCTCCTTCAGAAACTAAAAATTCAGCTTTTCATAAAAATATGCAAGACCAGTATGCTGGGCAATTCTAAGCTAAAGCACTCCTTATTCTGGTACAACTACCCATAACTATACACAAATATTTTGTCTAGTGCTGATGTCTGCACATATTGGTTCCAGTGTCCATTTAATAAAACAGTTGAAGTTAATGAAAACCAGGAAGCCTTCTTTGCTTGGCTAAGGGAGCTAAAGTATTTTGTATTAACTTGCAGTTTTGTCCTGAATGCTTGCACCTTCAGGAGCCAGTTCTATTCCACGTAGTATCCACTGCCTAATACTTGGGAAAACTAAGTTGTCGGGAGTTTAATTACACTTATCTCTTTTTAATTATAAAAATTACAATTCATATAATAATTTAAGGGGTAGCTGAGTAAGTGGAAATACCCCTTTGTCAAAAAATGTATTTCCAACAGCAGAGCAGAACCCTGTTCTGGAAAGCAAAGAAGTAGGAGATGCAAGCAGTTATGGGGTAACACAGTACAACATGTGGTCAGGACACCAGCTTTAGAGAAATGCATACAAATGTTTTTGTTTTGCTTCATTTTTAAGGTACTTTTGGGGAAAATGTGAAGAAATTGGTGATCTTTTATTGCCTTTAATTCTTTGATTTCACAGGCACTTCTGTACCTGGTGTTTGATCTTTAACCTTGAAAATTGTTTGACTTAGATATTGGGTCAGGAATTCTGCACACACTGCATATTTGTTTTATGAAATGTGATAACAGCTGGGAAAGATGAAGGCCTTTCCTAGCAATGGGAATAAACCTCTCAGTCATGAACTGCATCTCTCAGCAGTTTGTCCTGTGTGTCCTGTCTTGCATCACATGCTGTCGTCTTGCAGTCATGAGTCACTTGCTTCAGCTCCCACTGCTTGGGGATATCAGCTTGGTAAAGCTGCACAGCTTATTCCCCGGGGAAATGTATGCACAAAGCAGTGGGAAGCCAGGACACTGCAGTGCTGGAAAGAGAACAGATTTGCATTTGAGTTTAATCTGCAGGGTGTACATGCTAAGTTGACTACTACCACAAATATCTATTTCTGGTCCTGTTACCTGGGTAATGGTAATTTCATTTTGTTCTCTTACTTCAGTGGTTACAAAGAGATTTTCTACTTTAAAATAACCTTAAAAAAAATCTCAATGAAATACAGTAAGTACAGGCATGAGCTACATAATTTTTACAGCTATTGTAATTTCACTAATTAGCAAAACAGCAGTAACAGAGCACAGATTTCAGGAGTTTGAGAGATGCTGGTTATGTCCCAGGCTGCAAATTCCTTCTAATTTGTTTTTTTTCTGTGTTATTAGGGGACAGCTCTCCCCATTCCTGTCCCTTTGACTATTGTAACTACTAGCAAAATCTAACCTATGTAGTTCTGAAAGATTCCTGGGTTTTTCTCCTTAGTACAAAAGTAAAATAGCAGAATGAATCAGCAGCCATTAGTGGCACCAGGATTTAATAACAAAGTTTGAAACTTGCATTCTCAATGATTTTTCTCCAGGACAACGAACAACCTCTACAATTAAATAAGCTAAACTGATAAAAAAGATATGAAAATTGCACAAGATAAATGGGCAAAACTGAAGAGCTGTCATCTGGTTCTGGCAGATATTTGAGCTGTCTAACATTATCAGCAGCGGTGGCAGGCTCCTTGGGCAGATAACATCTTTGTCCACAGCCAGTTAGAGATGATCAGCAAAAATCTGTGTGCAAACCCTGAACATGCCAGTGGCCAACTGCAAATTCCTGTGCCTGGCATTACAATGCAATACAACACTTTCTACCCTTGGCAAGCAACTCTGTACAGCTCAGGCCCTCAGTGGCCAATTTTGCAGCTTGTGAACAACAAAGAAATTTCTTGCCCTCTTTCCAGAACAGGTTCCTGAGTGGATTTCTAAGGAAGAAAGACTTGGCACACTCTGCTTTTTTGATGGTCTACTGGAAGGCAGTGCAGACCTTGTGAATGATTCCTATCCTCCTTTTCAAAGGGGTTAATTAAAGAGTTTAGGGCTTTATTTTCAGAAATAAAATTATTCCATTACAGTATTCTGCTAAGGCAAGTATACGTTATCGGATTAGACAAGTGTTTGCAGTTTTATCCTTCATTTTATAGTAGATGTCTCCCAGGTGTTTACTGTAGTGGCAAGGCCTATGAAAACATGGGTCAGCGCTGGAAGGAGATCTGGTCCCTAAACTGAGACTGGAATTTATATCCCTGAAGGGCCTAACTCTTTGCACTCTCAAGTTTGCTCACAGATTTGTCTCAATGAGGTAGGATTTCGTCAAGAATTCTCTCGCCATCCCCATTCCTTACTAAAGAGCAAAATTCCCTCACAGAGAGCTATTTTATTGCGTCCTCTGAGCAAGATCACTAAGAAGGGTCCAGGCTGGAACCTGACCAAACCTTCATTGATTGAAAGCATTCAACAGCAGAAGGAAATTCTAAGGAATGACACACTCACAAATCTTACTGGACTTAGAGAAGGCTGGCTTTTTTGTCATTAAGAAGATCTTGAGCAATTATTTCAACCTTTTTCCATTCAGTTTAATTCTTTATCTCACTGACCTAGTATGCATGTTTTTGTGCTGCTTTGCCCACAGGAGAGCTGTGGTTTGGAGAGTGAGCTATTCCAGTGATGAGGAATTGGCTGGATGGACACAGGAGTTGTGGGCAGTGGCTCCATGTCCAGCTGCAGTGGGGGATGAGGGGTGCTCCTCAGGGCTCTTGCATGGCTTCCCCAGAGACACAGACTGTGGATGCAGCTCTCCCTCAACACATTTACAGGGAATGGGAAGCTGAGCAGGGCAGGTGACACTATGGAAAGATGGGGCCATGCAGAAGGATCTGAGCAAGCTTGGGAAGTGAAACCACAGGAGCTTCAGGAGGTTCAACAAGGGCTAAGTGCAAGGTGCTGTACCTGAGTTGGGGCAGTCCTTGAGTCGCAGAATCATCATCTTCTGTTAGAGACCAGCAAGACCATCCAGTTCCATCATCATCCCATTACCAGCATCACCACCCTAAAGCCGATCCCAAAGTGCCACATCCATCCAGATGGCCAGGCACAGGCGTGCAGGGATGTGTGTGTGGGATGGGTGTGCTGGGCGCAAGTGTGAGAGTGCAAGCAGGGGGTGTGCAGAACCGGAGTGTGAGCACAAGTGGGGTGTGCAAACAGGACACCATGGCAAGGGTACAAACAGGCAGGGCCCCACTGCAGACAGCTGAATCAGCAGTGCAGCATGGGAGTGTGCAAGGAACCACTGGGAGTGTGCAGGGCACTGCCCTGAGCTTTGGAGGTACTGGAGGGGCTGGAATGTCAGAGCTGCGGTTGGCAAGGCCACCTGAAAGCCTCTGGGGAAGGATTGATGGATAAAGCAAAGGAGAGGGAGTCACTGTGGGAGGCTGCTCTTGGCCACTCAGCCAGGAGGTCAACCCCAACAAATGATTCTTTAAGGAACCAAGGGCACACCTCCAAATCAGCCACCCTTGTCCTTGTGGGGGAGTTCAGCTTGCCAGGTGTGCACTGGGAACACCACACAGCTGGTCCAAACAGCAGCAGCAGATTCCCCAAACACCTGGACGACAACTCCTCGGTACAGGGACTCGGGGAGCCGGCTCGCAGAGGTGCCCTCTGGGATTTGTTGCTTGTTCCCAGAGGAGCTCTCGTGGCCGACGTGGGATTGTCTTGGGCACAGCGACCGCGCAGCCGCCGAGTTTCAGATCTCTGCTGCTTTGTCTGTGCCCGTCTGGATCCCGAGATGGGCCAGGCCCAGGTGAGCACGGCTGGAAAAGCAGCAGCTTTTAGCAATGTGGCCATGGCAAAGCTGTTATCCCAAAACGGATTCTTTCGCCCCGTGTGCAAGAAGCCAATCCCCACACAGAGTTCAGGTATTTCCTTTATTTACAGTTCTGCACAGAAACAGGTGCTGGGATGGCAAATCCACAAAGCCAGCACAGCAGCTATCAAAAATGTTCACTATCTATATATTGCAGCAAACTAAGGCATTCATGTTCATTGGCTAACCATTATATGTCTCTCTTATTAAATTAATGCATTATTTATTTTTAAAATTATTTTCATATTTTATGAAAATAAACATTTTATCTTGGCTTTAATATATCGATAATGATACTTTTCTTCTACTCGTTAAAAGATTCCTTTGCTTCTTATGCTAACTAGTCTTCCTCTGTGCTCCATCTGCCTCTTGTTTCTTCTCTGCATTTCTGGGGTCACTGGGCCGGGAGTCAATGGTCGCCATCTCCCTGTGCCACAAGCACCTTTTCCCCAGCTGGAACCAATTTCAGCACAGTTGCGGAGTTGGCTTTGTGAGTTTGTTCCTCATCTGGGAAGTTCTGCCAAACGTCCCCGTGGCTGTCGCTTCCACATCCTCGCTGTCCCCTCTGAGCAGGAGCTCCTTCTGCCCAGGCTTTGTGCACCTGCCCTTGGCTCTGACACCCCCGGTGCCTCTGGAGCCCTAAGCCTCATCCAGGCCGTTCTCCCGACAAGGAGCTGCTGTCCCTGACACCCGGACATCCGAGGCAGCCACGGGGCAGGCTCCGGGCCAGCCACCGCCTGCGGGCCCGGCCTGGCGCTGGCGGCGGGCACCGATTGTCCGGCTGCGGCCTCAGGCAGGGCCAGCACAGCAGCCCCCGCAGTGCCCGCCTGAGGCGGGACGGGCGTTCCTTGGGGGGAGCCGGCTGCTCCCTGAGGGCCTGGGCTCCCGGCTGGGGAGCTGAGGGGCCCGGGGGGCAGCAGGGGCCGTGCGGGGCAGGGCCCTGGCTCCGTGCCCCTGCTGCCTGCGCCTGCTCAGCCGAGGCCGGACGAGCTGCTGCCTCGGCCGAGTCCCGGGGAGCAGCGTCGGGGTCCTGCAGGAGCTGTGGGTACTTGGGGTTGATCCAGATGGTGTGGATCACGATGCTTTCCCAGTCCTCCTGGGACTCCTTTTTGTCACTGTCACCTCTCTCTTGGGACAGCTTTGGATATCGTCTGACTTCTCCCCTGGACAGCTCTCGGTCAATGGAGTGCTCCCATTGGGGAAACATTTTGTCACTGCTGCTTTCCTCTCGGGACAGCTCTTGGATTCCCATGTCCAGCCACCTGGATAGCTCTTGATGTCTCTCAGTTTCCCAGTGGTACAGCTCTGGGTCTAACTCGCCTTCTGACAGCTCTTGGACTCTTCTCTTGTCCTGCTTGTACAGCTCTTGGCCATTCACATCTTGCCATTGGGAAGGCTCCTGGCATCTCGCATCTTCCCCACGGGACAGCTCTTGGTCTCTCTCAAATTCCAGTTGGGACAGATCTTGGCATTTCTCATCTTCCCCACGGGACAGCTCTTGGACACTCTCATTTTCCCGCTGGGGCACTTCCTGGCCCAGGCAGGGTTCCCACACTCTCTCCTCCCTGGCCAAGTCACACTCCACAGCCTGTGGCCCTGGCAGCTCCGTCCCCTCTACTGCCCCTTCCCCCTGCTCCCCGAGGGCTTCCATCCACCCAGGGCAGGAGCCGGGGGGACACACGGGACTGGGGGAGCAGCAGGGGCTGTGTGGGGCAGGGCCCTGGCTCTGTGCCCCGGCTGTGGGGCTGGCCGTCACCTGGGGCCTCATGCACAGGCCTGGCTGCTCCACGGCACAGGGGGAGTTGGGGTTCACGTCCTCCACAAAAGTCTCCATGGTGCTCTGCCACAGAGGCTCTCAGGGGAGCTGCTTCCTCCTGACTGAGCGGCTCTCCTGGGACTGGGCACGCCAGGGCTCTGTGTCCCTTAAATACCCCTCAGATCCCCCTCTGGCCGGGCGGGGCTCTGCCATGTCACAAAGGGCTCTGGGCACCACCCTGTCCTGCATCACCACGGGCCTGTGTCACAAAGGGCCACACTCAACATCCCTTCACAGCTGACCCCACTGGAACTGGCACAGCTCTGGCACGGAGCAGCCCCAGACTTGGGCACTTTTAGCCCCTGCTGTGCCCAGGCCCCTGTGAGGCTTTGGCCACGCTCCCACACGACAGCCCCAGCCTTACCCTGCAAAGCCCTGCCTTTGGAGGCTGGGCTATTCGGGGCATGAGCCACTGGCTGGATGGACACAGCCAAGGAGCTGTGGGTAGTGGCTCCATGTGCAGCTGCAGGACAGGGATGAAGGCTGTCCCCAGGGCTCTGCCATGGCTTCCCCAGTGACACAGACTTGGCCACAGACTACAGCTGTTTCAGTTTCAGAATTTCAGATCTCTGCTGCTTTCCCTAGCCCCTTCTGGCTCCTGCAATGGACCAGGCACAGGTGAGCACAGTTGGAAGAGCAGCATCTTTTAATAATGTGTCCATACTTGAAGCCACCCTGTGTAGCTCCCTTGGGAATCCACACAGGCTAAAAGGGCCAGCCTCTTTTACACTTTTCTCTGAAGGAACTCTGAGGATTCATGGTTTAACTTTACACTAGTGACAGTGGTAGGGATAGATCCGTTTTGTCTGAATAATTACTACTGCATTCCTAAAAAATTATGTGCCTGTTAAAACACCGTGATTAATTTTAATTGATCCTGAGCAGGTGCAGGGTCTGCTGCTGCCTGGGGTGAGGTTGCAGCACCCTATGCAGGGTTTCTCTGTATACAAATTCTTTTGGATGTGCTGCTGGAAACAAGCAACAGCTTCTGTGGATCTACAATCAACAGCAAAAGACCCAGACAACCAACACATTTCCATAATAAGTTATAGGTATTAAAACCAAACCAAACCCCAATGTGTCCGGATCCTGGATTTTCCTGTGCACACCAGATCCACCAAGTGATTGTTTGCATCTCTATCCTTGGAGGAACGTGGCTTCTCCAACCTGAGGCATTCACAACCATGCACATACAAATGGTTTTATGCATATTCCACATGAGACTTTTCACCCACAGGACAAAGCAACAGTACAACATATTGAACAGGCTGTAACGCCCTACTTACCATCATCTTGTCAACAAAATCCATTATGCTAATATACAGTGAGCTTTTTAAAACATAAATGAGCAATACTTGCATAAACGACTATCATTAATTTATCAATGTTTTCTCCAGAGTTCTTTATTGATCACAGAAACAGATAGAGCCTAGACCAATACCATAACCAAATGAAATTCAGTCCTTCACCGTAAATGAGAAAAGAGCAAAATTAATTTCTGGCAGTACCACAAACCATGGACTGTCCCAAACTTAGTGAGAGAACTGGGACGGATTAGAATTGAGTAGCTGAGACCAACCAGCCATCTGGAAGTACCCCAGTATTTTGAAGCAATTGCAGATGAGCTGCAAAAGAAGAGTTTCAATACCGTTGCTTATGACTAATCTGGCAGACGGCAGACAACATCAAGGACTGGTAAAAAAACAGCACTGAAGTTTGCAAATATGTCACAAAATGAAATTTTGCTGGCTGAAGTAGCTAAATAAACATTTATCAGTTTATTTAACTGATTATCCAGTTATCCTAAGACAAGGTAATGAAGCAGGCTCACCCTCTCTCTTACAGGTTCACAGGAATAACTGGTGTGGAGCTTCATGAAAGCTTTGCTCTGGCACCGGCTTTGGCTTCCACTCTGTGCTTCTAAGCTGAGCTCTAATGTAGAGATCTGCTGCAAAGCCTTTGCCTCGTTCACATAAGGAAAATTTCCAAAGAAAGATTTTGCATCTTCCAATTGTATCAAAAAAGGTTCTATTTTAATTTACTCTCCCCCTCCTCAGTGTTCCCATTCAAATTACATAAATTATCTCTTGCAACAATGCACCTCAATTCTTACCAAAGAAGCAAATTAAAACCAAAACACACAGAGTAGTAATAAAATACCCAAAGAAAAACTGAACTCTAAGCAATGCCAAGTGGAAATCTGATTCTGCATCAAAACCAAAACCAAGCTGCACAGGATGTAAAGTTCCACCCTGTACTGAGAGGCACCAAAGATTTCAGAGAAATGTGTCCTACCCAAAGATGCACTACACCCATCTAGCTCACTTCAGTTCATGCACTGAATGAGGGCTGAGCTCTGGCACAGTGTGGTGACACCAGCCGCTAAAGCAGAAAACCAGGAGTCTTGTCAGACCTTCAGAAAAGGCAGCAGAGGGGGCTGGGGAAAGACTTGTAATTTCACTAATTAGCAAAACAGCAGTAACAGAGCACAGATTTCAGGAGTTTGAGAGATGCTGGTTATGTCCCAGGCTGCAAATTCCTTCTAATTTGTTTTTTTCCTATGTTATTAGGGGACAGCTCTCCCCATTCCTGTCCCTTTGACTATTGTAACTACTAGCAAAATCTAACCTATGTAGTTCTGAAAGATTCCTGGGTTTTTCTCCTTAGTACAAAAGTAAAATAGCAGAATTAATCAGCAGCCATTAGTGGCACCAGGATTTAATAACAAAGTTTGAAACTTGCATTCTCAATGATTTTTCTCCAGGACAACGAACAACCTCTACAATTAAATAAGCTAAACTGATAAAAAAGATATGAAAATTGCACAAGATAAATGGGCAAAACTGAAGAGCTGTCATCTGGTTCTGGCAGATATTTGAGCTGTCTAACATTATCAGCAGCGGTGGCAGGTTCCTTGGGCAGATAACATCTTTGTCCACAGCCAGTTAGAGATGATCAGCAAAAATCTGTGTGCAAGCCCTGAACATGCCAGTGGCCAACTGCAAATTCCTGTGCCTGGCATTACAATGCAATACAACACTTTCTACCCTTGGCAAGCAACTCTGTACAGCTCAGGCCCTCAGTGGCCAATTTTGCAGCTTGTGAACAACAAAGAAATTTCTTGCCCTCTTTCCAGAACAGGTTCCTGAGTGGATTTCTAAGGAAGAAAGACTTGGCACACTCTGCTTTTTTGATGGTCTACTGGAAGGCAGTGCAGACCTTGTGAATGATTCCTATCCTCCTTTTCAAAGGGGTTAATTAAAGAGTTTAGGGCTTTATTTTCAGAAATAAAATTATTCCATTACAGTATTCTGCTAAGGCAAGTATACGTTATCGGATTAGACAAGTGTTTGCAGTTTTATCCTTCATTTTATAGTAGATGTCTCCCAGGTGTTTACTGTAGTGGCAAGGCCTATGAAAACATGGGTCAGCGCTGGAAGGAGATCTGGTCCCTAAACTGAGACTGGAATTTATATCCCTGAAGGGCCTAACTCTTTGCACTCTCAAGTTTGCTCACAGATTTGTCTCAATGAGGTAGGATTTCGTCAAGAATTCTCTCGCCATCCCCATTCCTTACTAAAGAGCAAAATTCCCTCACAGAGAGCTATTTTATTGCGTCCTCTGAGCAAGATCACTAAGAAGGGTCCAGGCTGGAACCTGACCAAACCTTCATTGATTGAAAGCATTCAACAGCAGAAGGAAATTCTAAGGAATGACACACTCACAAATCTTACTGGACTTAGAGAAGGCTGGCTTTTTTGTCATTAAGAAGATCTTGAGCAATTATTTCAACCTTTTTCCATTCAGTTTAATTCTTTATCTCACTGACCTAGTATGCATGTTTTTGTGCTGCTTTGCCCACAGGAGAGCTGTGGTTTGGAGAGTGAGCTATTCCAGTGATGAGGAATTGGCTGGATGGACACAGGAGTTGTGGGCAGTGGCTCCATGTCCAGCTGCAGTGGGGGATGAGGGGTGCTCCTCAGGGCTCTTGCATGGCTTCCCCAGAGACACAGACTGTGGATGCAGCTCTCCCTCAACACATTTACAGGGAATGGGAAGCTGAGCAGGGCAGGTGACACTATGGAAAGATGGGGCCATGCAGAAGGATCTGAGCAAGCTTGGGAAGTGAAACCACAGGAGCTTCAGGAGGTTCAACAAGGGCTAAGTGCAAGGTGCTGTACCTGAGTTGGGGCAGTCCTTGAGTCGCAGAATCATCATCTTCTGTTAGAGACCAGCAAGACCATCCAGTTCCATCATCATCCCATTACCAGCATCACCACCCTAAAGCCGATCCCAAAGTGCCACATCCATCCAGATGGCCAGGCACAGGCGTGCAGGGATGTGTGTGTGGGATGGGTGTGCTGGGCGCAAGTGTGAGAGTGCAAGCAGGGGGTGTGCAGAACCGGAGTGTGAGCACAAGTGGGGTGTGCAAACAGGACACCATGGCAAGGGTACAAACAGGCAGGGCCCCACTGCAGACAGCTGAATCAGCAGTGCAGCATGGGAGTGTGCAAGGAACCACTGGGAGTGTGCAGGGCACTGCCCTGAGCTTTGGAGGTACTGGAGGGGCTGGAATGTCAGAGCTGCGGTTGGCAAGGCCACCTGAAAGCCTCTGGGGAAGGATTGATGGATAAAGCAAAGGAGAGGGAGTCACTGTGGGAGGCTGCTCTTGGCCACTCAGCCAGGAGGTCAACCCCAACAAATGATTCTTTAAGGAACCAAGGGCACACCTCCAAATCAGCCACCCTTGTCCTTGTGGGGGAGTTCAGCTTGCCAGGTGTGCACTGGGAACACCACACAGCTGGTCCAAACAGCAGCAGCAGATTCCCCAAACACCTGGACGACAACTCCTCGGTACAGGGACTCGGGGAGCCGGCTCGCAGAGGTGCCCTCTGGGATTTGTTGCTTGTTCCCAGAGGAGCTCTCGTGGCCGACGTGGGATTGTCTTGGGCACAGCGACCGCGCAGCCGCCGAGTTTCAGATCTCTGCTGCTTTGTCTGTGCCCGTCTGGATCCCGAGATGGGCCAGGCCCAGGTGAGCACGGCTGGAAAAGCAGCAGCTTTTAGCAATGTGGCCATGGCAAAGCTGTTATCCCAAAACGGATTCTTTCGCCCCGTGTGCAAGAAGCCAATCCCCACACAGAGTTCAGGTATTTCCTTTATTTACAGTTCTGCACAGAAACAGGTGCTGGGATGGCAAATCCACAAAGCCAGCACAGCAGCTATCAAAAATGTTCACTATCTATATATTGCAGCAAACTAAGGCATTCATGTTCATTGGCTAACCATTATATGTCTCTCTTATTAAATTAATGCATTATTTATTTTTAAAATTATTTTCATATTTTATGAAAATAAACATTTTATCTTGGCTTTAATATATCGATAATGATACTTTTCTTCTACTCGTTAAAAGATTCCTTTGCTTCTTATGCTAACTAGTCTTCCTCTGTGCTCCATCTGCCTCTTGTTTCTTCTCTGCATTTCTGGGGTCACTGGGCCGGGAGTCAATGGTCGCCATCTCCCTGTGCCACAAGCACCTTTTCCCCAGCTGGAACCAATTTCAGCACAGTTGCGGAGTTGGCTTTGTGAGTTTGTTCCTCATCTGGGAAGTTCTGCCAAACGTCCCCGTGGCTGTCGCTTCCACATCCTCGCTGTCCCCTCTGAGCAGGAGCTCCTTCTGCCCAGGCTTTGTGCACCTGCCCTTGGCTCTGACACCCCCGGTGCCTCTGGAGCCCTAAGCCTCATCCAGGCCGTTCTCCCGACAAGGAGCTGCTGTCCCTGACACCCGGACATCCGAGGCAGCCACGGGGCAGGCTCCGGGCCAGCCACCGCCTGCGGGCCCGGCCTGGCGCTGGCGGCGGGCACCGATTGTCCGGCTGCGGCCTCAGGCAGGGCCAGCACAGCAGCCCCCGCAGTGCCCGCCTGAGGCGGGACGGGCGTTCCTTGGGGGGAGCCGGCTGCTCCCTGAGGGCCTGGGCTCCCGGCTGGGGAGCTGAGGGGCCCGGGGGGCAGCAGGGGCCGTGCGGGGCAGGGCCCTGGCTCCGTGCCCCTGCTGCCTGCGCCTGCTCAGCCGAGGCCGGACGAGCTGCTGCCTCGGCCGAGTCCCGGGGAGCAGCGTCGGGGTCCTGCAGGAGCTGTGGGTACTTGGGGTTGATCCAGATGGTGTGGATCACGATGCTTTCCCAGTCCTCCTGGGACTCCTTTTTGTCACTGTCACCTCTCTCTTGGGACAGCTTTGGATATCGTCTGACTTCTCCCCTGGACAGCTCTCGGTCAATGGAGTGCTCCCATTGGGGAAACATTTTGTCACTGCTGCTTTCCTCTCGGGACAGCTCTTGGATTCCCATGTCCAGCCACCTGGATAGCTCTTGATGTCTCTCAGTTTCCCAGTGGTACAGCTCTGGGTCTAACTCGCCTTCTGACAGCTCTTGGACTCTTCTCTTGTCCTGCTTGTACAGCTCTTGGCCATTCACATCTTGCCATTGGGAAGGCTCCTGGCATCTCGCATCTTCCCCACGGGACAGCTCTTGGTCTCTCTCAAATTCCAGTTGGGACAGATCTTGGCATTTCTCATCTTCCCCACGGGACAGCTCTTGGACACTCTCATTTTCCCGCTGGGGCACTTCCTGGCCCAGGCAGGGTTCCCACACTCTCTCCTCCCTGGCCAAGTCACACTCCACAGCCTGTGGCCCTGGCAGCTCCGTCCCCTCTACTGCCCCTTCCCCCTGCTCCCCGAGGGCTTCCATCCACCCAGGGCAGGAGCCGGGGGGACACACGGGACTGGGGGAGCAGCAGGGGCTGTGTGGGGCAGGGCCCTGGCTCTGTGCCCCGGCTGTGGGGCTGGCCGTCACCTGGGGCCTCATGCACAGGCCTGGCTGCTCCACGGCACAGGGGGAGTTGGGGTTCACGTCCTCCACAAAAGTCTCCATGGTGCTCTGCCACAGAGGCTCTCAGGGGAGCTGCTTCCTCCTGACTGAGCGGCTCTCCTGGGACTGGGCACGCCAGGGCTCTGTGTCCCTTAAATACCCCTCAGATCCCCCTCTGGCCGGGCGGGGCTCTGCCATGTCACAAAGGGCTCTGGGCACCACCCTGTCCTGCATCACCACGGGCCTGTGTCACAAAGGGCCACACTCAACATCCCTTCACAGCTGACCCCACTGGAACTGGCACAGCTCTGGCACGGAGCAGCCCCAGACTTGGGCACTTTTAGCCCCTGCTGTGCCCAGGCCCCTGTGAGGCTTTGGCCACGCTCCCACACGACAGCCCCAGCCTTACCCTGCAAAGCCCTGCCTTTGGAGGCTGGGCTGTTCGGGGCATGAGCCACTGGCTGGATGGACACAGCCAAGGAGCTGTGGGTAGTGGCTCCATGTGCAGCTGCAGGACAGGGATGAAGGCTGTCCCCAGGGCTCTGCCATGGCTTCCCCAGTGACACAGACTTGGCCACAGACTACAGCTGTTTCAGTTTCAGAATTTCAGATCTCTGCTGCTTTCCCTAGCCCCTTCTGGCTCCTGCAATGGACCAGGCACAGGTGAGCACAGTTGGAAGAGCAGCATCTTTTAATAATGTGTCCATACTTGAAGCCACCCTGTGTAGCTCCCTTGGGAATCCACACAGGCTAAAAGGGCCAGCCTCTTTTACACTTTTCTCTGAAGGAACTCTGAGGATTCATGGTTTAACTTTACACTAGTGACAGTGGTAGGGATAGATCCGTTTTGTCTGAATAATTACTACTGCATTCCTAAAAAATTATGTGCCTGTTAAAACACCGTGATTAATTTTAATTGATCCTGAGCAGGTGCAGGGTCTGCTGCTGCCTGGGGTGAGGTTGCAGCACCCTATGCAGGGTTTCTCTGTATACAAATTCTTTTGGATGTGCTGCTGGAAACAAGCAACAGCTTCTGTGGATCTACAATCAACAGCAAAAGACCCAGACAACCAACACATTTCCATAATAAGTTATAGGTATTAAAACCAAACCAAACCCCAATGTGTCCGGATCCTGGATTTTCCTGTGCACACCAGATCCACCAAGTGATTGTTTGCATCTCTATCCTTGGAGGAACGTGGCTTCTCCAACCTGAGGCATTCACAACCATGCACATACAAATGGTTTTATGCATATTCCACATGAGACTTTTCACCCACAGGACAAAGCAACAGTACAACATATTGAACAGGCTGTAACGCCCTACTTACCATCATCTTGTCAACAAAATCCATTATGCTAATATACAGTGAGCTTTTTAAAACATAAATGAGCAATACTTGCATAAACGACTATCATTAATTTATCAATGTTTTCTCCAGAGTTCTTTATTGATCACAGAAACAGATAGAGCCTAGACCAATACCATAACCAAATGAAATTCAGTCCTTCACCGTAAATGAGAAAAGAGCAAAATTAATTTCTGGCAGTACCACAAACCATGGACTGTCCCAAACTTAGTGAGAGAACTGGGACGGATTAGAATTGAGTAGCTGAGACCAACCAGCCATCTGGAAGTACCCCAGTATTTTGAAGCAATTGCAGATGAGCTGCAAAAGAAGAGTTTCAATACCGTTGCTTATGACTAATCTGGCAGACGGCAGACAACATCAAGGACTGGTAAAAAAACAGCACTGAAGTTTGCAAATATGTCACAAAATGAAATTTTGCTGGCTGAAGTAGCTAAATAAACATTTATCAGTTTATTTAACTGATTATCCAGTTATCCTAAGACAAGGTAATGAAGCAGGCTCACCCTCTCTCTTACAGGTTCACAGGAATAACTGGTGTGGAGCTTCATGAAAGCTTTGCTCTGGCACCGGCTTTGGCTTCCACTCTGTGCTTCTAAGCTGAGCTCTAATGTAGAGATCTGCT
Source organism: Cinclus cinclus (assembly GCF_963662255.1). NCBI lineage: Eukaryota > Metazoa > Chordata > Aves > Passeriformes > Cinclidae > Cinclus > Cinclus cinclus. The sequence goes on from NC_085047.1 coordinate 112,332,318, forward strand.
GCAAAGCCTTTGCCTCGTTCACATAAGGAAAATTTCCAAAGAAAGATTTTGCATCTTCCAATTGTATCAAAAAAGGTTCTATTTTAATTTACTCTCCCCCTCCTCAGTGTTCCCATTCAAATTACATAAATTATCTCTTGCAACAATGCACCTCAATTCTTACCAAAGAAGCAAATTAAAACCAAAACACACAGAGTAGTAATAAAATACCCAAAGAAAAACTGAACTCTAAGCAATGCCAAGTGGAAATCTGATTCTGCATCAAAACCAAAACCAAGCTGCACAGGATGTAAAGTTCCACCCTGTACTGAGAGGCACCAAAGATTTCAGAGAAATGTGTCCTACCCAAAGATGCACTACACCCATCTAGCTCACTTCAGTTCATGCACTGAATGAGGGCTGAGCTCTGGCACAGTGTGGTGACACCAGCCGCTAAAGCAGAAAACCAGGAGTCTTGTCAGACCTTCAGAAAAGGCAGCAGAGGGGGCTGGGGAAAGACTTGTAATTTCACTAATTAGCAAAACAGCAGTAACAGAGCACAGATTTCAGGAGTTTGAGAGATGCTGGTTATGTCCCAGGCTGCAAATTCCTTCTAATTTGTTTTTTTCCTATGTTATTAGGGGACAGCTCTCCCCATTCCTGTCCCTTTGACTATTGTAACTACTAGCAAAATCTAACCTATGTAGTTCTGAAAGATTCCTGGGTTTTTCTCCTTAGTACAAAAGTAAAATAGCAGAATTAATCAGCAGCCATTAGTGGCACCAGGATTTAATAACAAAGTTTGAAACTTGCATTCTCAATGATTTTTCTCCAGGACAACGAACAACCTCTACAATTAAATAAGCTAAACTGATAAAAAAGATATGAAAATTGCACAAGATAAATGGGCAAAACTGAAGAGCTGTCATCTGGTTCTGGCAGATATTTGAGCTGTCTAACATTATCAGCAGCGGTGGCAGGTTCCTTGGGCAGATAACATCTTTGTCCACAGCCAGTTAGAGATGATCAGCAAAAATCTGTGTGCAAGCCCTGAACATGCCAGTGGCCAACTGCAAATTCCTGTGCCTGGCATTACAATGCAATACAACACTTTCTACCCTTGGCAAGCAACTCTGTACAGCTCAGGCCCTCAGTGGCCAATTTTGCAGCTTGTGAACAACAAAGAAATTTCTTGCCCTCTTTCCAGAACAGGTTCCTGAGTGGATTTCTAAGGAAGAAAGACTTGGCACACTCTGCTTTTTTGATGGTCTACTGGAAGGCAGTGCAGACCTTGTGAATGATTCCTATCCTCCTTTTCAAAGGGGTTAATTAAAGAGTTTAGGGCTTTATTTTCAGAAATAAAATTATTCCATTACAGTATTCTGCTAAGGCAAGTATACGTTATCGGATTAGACAAGTGTTTGCAGTTTTATCCTTCATTTTATAGTAGATGTCTCCCAGGTGTTTACTGTAGTGGCAAGGCCTATGAAAACATGGGTCAGCGCTGGAAGGAGATCTGGTCCCTAAACTGAGACTGGAATTTATATCCCTGAAGGGCCTAACTCTTTGCACTCTCAAGTTTGCTCACAGATTTGTCTCAATGAGGTAGGATTTCGTCAAGAATTCTCTCGCCATCCCCATTCCTTACTAAAGAGCAAAATTCCCTCACAGAGAGCTATTTTATTGCGTCCTCTGAGCAAGATCACTAAGAAGGGTCCAGGCTGGAACCTGACCAAACCTTCATTGATTGAAAGCATTCAACAGCAGAAGGAAATTCTAAGGAATGACACACTCACAAATCTTACTGGACTTAGAGAAGGCTGGCTTTTTTGTCATTAAGAAGATCTTGAGCAATTATTTCAACCTTTTTCCATTCAGTTTAATTCTTTATCTCACTGACCTAGTATGCATGTTTTTGTGCTGCTTTGCCCACAGGAGAGCCGTGGTTTGGAGAGTGAGCTATTCCAGTGATGGGGAATGGGCTGGATGGACACAGGAGTTGTGGGCAGTGGCTCCATGTCCAGGTGCAGTGGGGGATGAGGGGTGCTCCTCAGGGCTCTTGCATGGCTTCCCCAGAGACACAGACTGTGGATGCATCTCTCCCTCAACACATTTACAGGGAATGGGAAGCTGAGCAGGGCAGGTGACACTATGGAAAGATGGGGCCATGCAGAAGGATCTGAGCAAGCTTGGGAAGTGAAACCACAAGAACTTCAGGAGGTTCAACAAGGGCTAAGTGCAAGGTGCTGTACCTGAGTTGGGGCAGTCCTTGAGTCGCAGAATCATCATCTTCTGTTAGAGACCAGCAAGACCATCCAGTTCCATCATCATCCCATTACCAGCATCACCACCCTAAAGCCGATCCCAAAGTGCCACATCCATCCAGATGGCCAGGCACAGGCGTGCAGGGATGTGTGTGTGTGGGATGGGTGTGCTGGGCGCAAGTGTGAGAGTGCAAGCAGGGGGTGTGCAGAACCGGAGTGTGTGCACAAGTGGGGTGTGCAAACAGGACACCATGGCAAGGGTACAAACAGGCAGGGCCCCACTGCAGACAGCTGAATCAGCAGTGCAGCATGGGAGTGTGCAAGGAACCACTGGGAGTGTGCAGGGCACTGCCCTGAGCTTTGGAGGTACTGGAGGGGCTGGAATGTCAGAGCTGCGGTTGGCAAGGCCACCTGAAAGCCTCTGGGGAAGGATTGATGGATAAAGCAAAGGAGAGGGAGTCACTGTGGGAGGCTGCTCTTGGCCACTCAGCCAGGAGGTCAACCCCAACAAATGATTCTTTAAGGAACCAAGGACACACCTCCAAATCAGCCACCCTTGTCCTTGTGGGGGAGTTCAGCTTGCCAGGTGTGCACTGGGAACACCACACAGCTGGTCCAAACAGCAGCAGCAGATTCCCCAAACACCTGGACGACAACTCCTCGGTACAGGGACTCGGGGAGCCGGCTCGCAGAGGTGCCCTCTGGGATTTGTTGCTTGTTCCCAGAGGAGCTCTCGTGGCCGACGTGGGATTGTCTTGGGCACAGCGACCGCGCAGCCGCCGAGTTTCAGATCTCTGCTGCTTTGTCTGTGCCCGTCTGGATCCCGAGATGGGCCAGGCCCAGGTGAGCACGGCCGGAAAAGCAGCAGCTTTTAGCAATGTGGCCATGGCAAAGCTGTTATCCCAAAACGGATTCTTTCGCCCCGTGTGCAAGAAGCCAATCCCCACACAGAGTTCAGGTATTTCCTTTATTTACAGTTCTGCACAGAAACAGGTGCTGGGATGGCAAATCCACAAAGCCAGCACAGCAGCTATCAAAAATGTTCACTATCTATATATTGCAGCAAACTAAGGCATTCATGTTCATTGGCTAACCATTATATGTCTCTCTTATTAAATTAATGCATTATTTATTTTTAAAATTATTTTCATATTTTATGAAAAGAAACATTTTATCTTGGCTTTAATATATCGATAATGATACTTTTCTTCTACTCGTTAAAAGATTCCTTTGCTTCTTATGCTAACTAGTCTTCCTCTGTGCTCCATCTGCCTCTTGTTTCTTCTCTGCATTTCTGGGGTCACTGGGCCGGGAGTCAATGGTCGCCATCTCCCTGTGCCACAAGCACCTTTTCCCCAGCTGGAACCGATTTCAGCACAGTTGCGGAGTTGGCTTTGTGAGTTTGTTCCTCATCTGGGAAGTTCTGCCAAACGTCCCCGTGGCTGTCACTTCCGCATCCTCGCTGTCCCCTCTGAGCAGGAGCTCCTTCTGCCCAGGCTTTGTGCACCTGCCCTTGGCTCTGACACCCCCGGTGCCTCTGGAGCCCTAAGCCTCATCCAGGCCGTTCTCCCGACAAGGAGCTGCTGTCCCTGACACCCAGACATCCGAGGCAGCCACGGGGCAGGCTCCGGGCCAGCCACCGCCTGCGGGCCCGGCCTGGCGCTGGCGGCGGGCACCGATTGTCCGGCTGCGGCCTCAGGCAGGGCCAGCACAGCAGCCCCCGCAGTGCCCGCCTGAGGCGGGACGGGCGTTCCTTGGGGGGAGCCGGCTGCTCCCTGAGGGCCTGGGCTCCCGGCTGGGGAGCTGAGGGGCCCGGGGGGCAGCAGGGGCCGTGCGGGGCAGGGCCCTGGCTCCGTGCCCCTGCTGCCTGCGCCTGCTCAGCCGAGGCCGGACGAGCTGCTGCCTCGGCCGAGTCCCGGGGAGCAGCGTCGGGGTCCTGCAGGAGCTGTGGGTACTTGGGGTTGATCCAGATGGTGTGGATCACGATGCTTTCCCAGTCCTCCTGGGACTCCTTTTTGTCACTGTCACCTCTCTCTTGGGACAGCTTTGGATATCGTCTGACTTCTCCCCTGGACAGCTCTCGGTCAATGGAGTGCTCCCATTGGGGAAACATTTTGTCACTGCTGCTTTCCTCTCGGGACAGCTCTTGGATTCCCATGTCCAGCCACTTGGATAGCTCTTGATGTCTCTCAGTTTCCCAGTGGTACAGCTCTGGGTCTAACTCGCCTTCTGACAGCTCTTGGACTCTTCTCTTGTCCTGCTTGTACAGCTCTTGGCCATTCACATCTTGCCATTGGGAAGGCTCCTGGCATTTCGCATCTTCCCCACGGGACAGCTCTTGGTCTCTCTCAAATTCCAGTTGGGACAGATCTTGGCATTTCTCATCTTCCCCACGGGACAGCTCTTGGACACTCTCATTTTCCCGCTGGGGCACTTCCTGGCCCAGGCAGGGTTCCCACTCTCTCTCCTCCCTGGCCAAGTCACACTCCACAGCCTGTGGCCCTGGCAGCTCCGTCCCCTCTACTGCCCCTTCCCCCTGCTCCCCGAGGGCTTCCATCCACCCAGGGCAGGAGCCGGGGGGACACACGGGACTGGGGGAGCAGCAGGGGCTGTGTGGGGCAGGGCCCTGGCTCTGTGCCCCGGCTGTGGGGCTGGCCGTCACCTGGGGCCTCATGCACAGGCCTGGCTGCTCCACGGCACAGGGGGAGTTGGGGTTCACGTCCTCCACAAAAGTCTCCATGGTGCTCTGCCACAGAGGCTCTCAGGGGAGCTGCTTCCTCCTGACTGAGCGGCTCTCCTGGGACTGGGCACACCAGGGCTCTGTGTCCCTTAAATACCCCTCAGATCCCCCTCTGGCCGGGCGGGGCTCTGCCATGTCACAAAGGGCTCTGGGCACCACCCTGTCCTGCATCACCACGGGCCTGTGTCACAAAGGGCCACACTCAACATCCCTTCACAGCTGACCCCACTGGAACTGGCACAGCTCTGGCACGGAGCAGCCCCAGACTTGGGCACTTTTAGCCCCTGCTGTGCCCAGGCCCCTGTGAGGCTTTGGCCACGCTCCCACACGACAGCCCCAGCCTTACCCTGCAAAGCCCTGCCTTTGGAAGCTGGGCTATTCGGGGCATGAGCCACTGGCTGGATGGACACAGCCAAGGAGCTGTGGGCAGTGGCTCCATGTCCAGCTGCAGTGGGGGATGAGGGGTGCTCCTCAGGGCTCTTGCATGGCTTCCCCAGAGACACAGACTGTGGATGCATCTCTCCCTCAACACATTTACAGGGAATGGGAAGCTGAGCAGGGCAGGTGACACTATGGAAAGATGGGGCCATGCAGAAGGATCTGAGCAAGCTTGGGAAGTGAAACCACAAGAACTTCAGGAGGTTCAACAGGGGCTAAGTGCAAGGTGCTGTACCTGAGTTGGGGCAGTCCTTGAGTCGCAGAATCATCATCTTCTGTTAGAGACCAGCAAGACCATCCAGTTCCATCATCATCCCATTACCAGCATCACCACCCTAAAGCCGATCCCAAAGTGCCACATCCATCCAGATGGCCAGGCACAGGCGTGCAGGGATGTGTGTGTGGGATGGGTGTGCTGGGCGCAAGTGTGAGAGTGCAAGCAGGGGGTGTGCAGAACCGGAGTGTGAGCACAAGTGGGGTGTGCAAACAGGACACCATGGCAAGGGTACAAACAGGCAGGGCCCCACTGCAGACAGCTGAATCAGCAGTGCAGCATGGGAGTGTGCAAGGAACCACTGGGAGTGTGCAGGGCACTGCCCTGAGCTTTGGAGGTACTGGAGGGGCTGGAATGTCAGAGCTGCGGTTGGCAAGGCCACCTGAAAGCCTCTGGGGAAGGATTGATGGATAAAGCAAAGGAGAGGGAGTCACTGTGGGAGGCTGCTCTTGGCCACTCAGCCAGGAGGTCAACCCCAACAAATGATTCTTTAAGGAACCAAGGACACACCTCCAAATCAGCCACCCTTGTCCTTGTGGGGGGAGTTCAGCTTGCCAGGTGTGCACTGGGAACACCACACAGCTGGTCCAAACAGCAGCAGCAGATTCCCCAAACACCTGGACGACAACTCCTCGGTACAGGGACTCGGGGAGCCGGCTCGCAGAGGTGCCCTCTGGGATTTGTTGCTTGTTCCCAGAGGAGCTCTCGTGGCCGACGTGGGATTGTCTTGGGCACAGCGACCGCGCAGCCGCCGAGTTTCAGATCTCTGCTGCTTTGTCTGTGCCCGTCTGGATCCCGAGATGGGCCAGGCCCAGGTGAGCACGGCTGGAAAAGCAGCAGCTTTTAGCAATGTGGCCATGGCAAAGCTGTTATCCCAAAACGGATTCTTTCGCCCCGTGTGCAAGAAGCCAATCCCCACACAGAGTTCAGGTATTTCCTTTATTTACAGTTCTGCACAGAAACAGGTGCTGGGATGGCAAATCCACAAAGCCAGCACAGCAGCTATCAAAAATGTTCACTATCTATATATTGCAGCAAACTAAGGCATTCATGTTCATTGGCTAACCATTATATGTCTCTCTTATTAAATTAATGCATTATTTATTTTTAAAATTATTTTCATATTTTATGAAAATAAACATTTTATCTTGGCTTTAATATATCGATAATGATACTTTTCTTCTACTCGTTAAAAGATTCCTTTGCTTCTTATGCTAACTAGTCTTCCTCTGTGCTCCATCTGCCTCTTGTTTCTTCTCTGCATTTCTGGGGTCACTGGGCCGGGAGTCAATGGTCGCCATCTCCCTGTGCCACAAGCACCTTTTCCCCAGCTGGAACCGATTTCAGCACAGTTGCGGAGTTGGCTTTGTGAGTTTGTTCCTCATCTGGGAAGTTCTGCCAAACGTCCCCGTGGCTGTCGCTTCCGCATCCTCGCTGTCCCCTCTGAGCAGGAGCTCCTTCTGCCCAGGCTTTGTGCACCTGCCCTTGGCTCTGACACCCCCGGTGCCTCTGGAGCCCTAAGCCTCATCCAGGCCGTTCTCCCGACAAGGAGCTGCTGTCCCTGACACCCGGACATCCGAGGCAGCCACGGGGCAGGCTCCGGGCCAGCCACCGCCTGCGGGCCCGGCCTGGCGCTGGCGGCGGGCACCGATTGTCCGGCTGCGGCCTCAGGCAGGGCCAGCACAGCAGCCCCCGCAGTGCCCGCCTGAGGCGGGACGGGCGTTCCTTGGGGGGAGCCGGCTGCTCCCTGAGGGCCTGGGCTCCCGGCTGGGGAGCTGAGGGGCCCGGGGGGCAGCAGGGGCCGTGCGGGGCAGGGCCCTGGCTCCGTGCCCCTGCTGCCTGCGCCTGCTCAGCCGAGGCCGGACGAGCTGCTGCCTCGGCCGAGTCCCGGGGAGCAGCGTCGGGGTCCTGCAGGAGCTGTGGGTACTTGGGGTTGATCCAGATGGTGTGGATCACGATGCTTTCCCAGTCCTCCTGGGACTCCTTTTTGTCACTGTCACCTCTCTCTTGGGACAGCTTTGGATATCGTCTGACTTCTCCCCTGGACAGCTCTCGGTCAATGGAGTGCTCCCATTGGGGAAACATTTTGTCACTGCTGCTTTCCTCTCGGGACAGCTCTTGGATTCCCATGTCCAGCCACTTGGATAGCTCTTGATGTCTCTCAGTTTCCCGGTGGTACAGCTCTGGGTCTAACTCGCCTTCTGACAGCTCTTGGACTCTTCTCTTGTCCTGCTTGTACAGCTCTTGGCCATTCACATCTTGCCATTGGGAAGGCTCCTGGCATCTCGCATCTTCCCCACGGGACAGCTCTTGGTCTCTCTCAAATTCCAGTTGGGACAGATCTTGGCATTTCTCATCTTCCCCACGGGACAGCTCTTGGACACTCTCATTTTCCCGCTGGGGCACTTCCTGGCCCAGGCAGGGTTCCCACTCTCTCTCCTCCCTGGCCAAGTCACACTCCACAGCCTGTGGCCCTGGCAGCTCCGTCCCCTCTACTGCCCCTTCCCCCTGCTCCCCGAGGGCTTCCATCCACCCAGGGCAGGAGCCGGGGGGACACACGGGACTGGGGGAGCAGCAGGGGCTGTGTGGGGCAGGGCCCTGGCTCTGTGCCCCGGCTGTGGGGCTGGCCGTCACCTGGGGCCTCATGCACAGGCCTGGCTGCTCCACGGCACAGGGGGAGTTGGGGTTCACGTCCTCCACAAAAGTCTCCATGGTGCTCTGCCACAGAGGCTCTCAGGGGAGCTGCTTCCTCCTGACTGAGCGGCTCTCCTGGGACTGGGCACACCAGGGCTCTGTGTCCCTTAAATACCCCTCAGATCCCCCTCTGGCCGGGCGGGGCTCTGCCATGTCACAAAGGGCTCTGGGCACCACCCTGTCCTGCATCACCACGGGCCTGTGTCACAAAGGGCCACACTCAACATCCCTTCACAGCTGACCCCACTGGAACTGGCACAGCTCTGGCACGGAGCAGCCCCAGACTTGGGCACTTTTAGCCCCTGCTGTGCCCAGGCCCCTGTGAGGCTTTGGCCACGCTCCCACACGACAGCCCCAGCCTTACCCTGCAAAGCCCTGCCTTTGGAAGCTGGGCTATTCGGGGCATGAGCCACTGGCTGGATGGACACAGCCAAGGAGCTGTGGGCAGTGGCTCCATGTCCAGCTGCAGTGGGGGATGAGGGGTGCTCCTCAGGGCTCTTGCATGGCTTCCCCAGAGACACAGACTGTGGATGCATCTCTCCCTCAACACATTTACAGGGAATGGGAAGCTGAGCAGGGCAGGTGACACTATGGAAAGATGGGGCCATGCAGAAGGATCTGAGCAAGCTTGGGAAGTGAAACCACAAGAACTTCAGGAGGTTCAACAGGGGCTAAGTGCAAGGTGCTGTACCTGAGTTGGGGCAGTCCTTGAGTCGCAGAATCATCATCTTCTGTTAGAGACCAGCAAGACCATCCAGTTCCATCATCATCCCATTACCAGCATCACCACCCTAAAGCCGATCCCAAAGTGCCACATCCATCCAGATGGCCAGGCACAGGCGTGCAGGGATGTGTGTGTGGGATGGGTGTGCTGGGCGCAAGTGTGAGAGTGCAAGCAGGGGGTGTGCAGAACCGGAGTGTGAGCACAAGTGGGGTGTGCAAACAGGACACCATGGCAAGGGTACAAACAGGCAGGGCCCCACTGCAGACAGCTGAATCAGCAGTGCAGCATGGGAGTGTGCAAGGAACCACTGGGAGTGTGCAGGGCACTGCCCTGAGCTTTGGAGGTACTGGAGGGGCTGGAATGTCAGAGCTGCGGTTGGCAAGGCCACCTGAAAGCCTCTGGGGAAGGATTGATGGATAAAGCAAAGGAGAGGGAGTCACTGTGGGAGGCTGCTCTTGGCCACTCAGCCAGGAGGTCAACCCCAACAAATGATTCTTTAAGGAACCAAGGACACACCTCCAAATCAGCCACCCTTGTCCTTGTGGGGGGAGTTCAGCTTGCCAGGTGTGCACTGGGAACACCACACAGCTGGTCCAAACAGCAGCAGCAGATTCCCCAAACACCTGGACGACAACTCCTCGGTACAGGGACTCGGGGAGCCGGCTCGCAGAGGTGCCCTCTGGGATTTGTTGCTTGTTCCCAGAGGAGCTCTCGTGGCCGACGTGGGATTGTCTTGGGCACAGCGACCGCGCAGCCGCCGAGTTTCAGATCTCTGCTGCTTTGTCTGTGCCCGTCTGGATCCCGAGATGGGCCAGGCCCAGGTGAGCACGGCTGGAAAAGCAGCAGCTTTTAGCAATGTGGCCATGGCAAAGCTGTTATCCCAAAACGGATTCTTTCGCCCCGTGTGCAAGAAGCCAATCCCCACACAGAGTTCAGGTATTTCCTTTATTTACAGTTCTGCACAGAAACAGGTGCTGGGATGGCAAATCCACAAAGCCAGCACAGCAGCTATCAAAAATGTTCACTATCTATATATTGCAGCAAACTAAGGCATTCATGTTCATTGGCTAACCATTATATGTCTCTCTTATTAAATTAATGCATTATTTATTTTTAAAATTATTTTCATATTTTATGAAAATAAACATTTTATCTTGGCTTTAATATATCGATAATGATACTTTTCTTCTACTCGTTAAAAGATTCCTTTGCTTCTTATGCTAACTAGTCTTCCTCTGTGCTCCATCTGCCTCTTGTTTCTTCTCTGCATTTCTGGGGTCACTGGGCCGGGAGTCAATGGTCGCCATCTCCCTGTGCCACAAGCACCTTTTCCCCAGCTGGAACCGATTTCAGCACAGTTGCGGAGTTGGCTTTGTGAGTTTGTTCCTCATCTGGGAAGTTCTGCCAAACGTCCCCGTGGCTGTCGCTTCCGCATCCTCGCTGTCCCCTCTGAGCAGGAGCTCCTTCTGCCCAGGCTTTGTGCACCTGCCCTTGGCTCTGACACCCCCGGTGCCTCTGGAGCCCTAAGCCTCATCCAGGCCGTTCTCCCGACAAGGAGCTGCTGTCCCTGACACCCGGACATCCGAGGCAGCCACGGGGCAGGCTCCGGGCCAGCCACCGCCTGCGGGCCCGGCCTGGCGCTGGCGGCGGGCACCGATTGTCCGGCTGCGGCCTCAGGCAGGGCCAGCACAGCAGCCCCCGCAGTGCCCGCCTGAGGCGGGACGGGCGTTCCTTGGGGGGAGCCGGCTGCTCCCTGAGGGCCTGGGCTCCCGGCTGGGGAGCTGAGGGGCCCGGGGGGCAGCAGGGGCCGTGCGGGGCAGGGCCCTGGCTCCGTGCCCCTGCTGCCTGCGCCTGCTCAGCCGAGGCCGGACGAGCTGCTGCCTCGGCCGAGTCCCGGGGAGCAGCGTCGGGGTCCTGCAGGAGCTGTGGGTACTTGGGGTTGATCCAGATGGTGTGGATCACGATGCTTTCCCAGTCCTCCTGGGACTCCTTTTTGTCACTGTCACCTCTCTCTTGGGACAGCTTTGGATATCGTCTGACTTCTCCCCTGGACAGCTCTCGGTCAATGGAGTGCTCCCATTGGGGAAACATTTTGTCACTGCTGCTTTCCTCTCGGGACAGCTCTTGGATTCCCATGTCCAGCCACTTGGATAGCTCTTGATGTCTCTCAGTTTCCCGGTGGTACAGCTCTGGGTCTAACTCGCCTTCTGACAGCTCTTGGACTCTTCTCTTGTCCTGCTTGTACAGCTCTTGGCCATTCACATCTTGCCATTGGGAAGGCTCCTGGCATCTCGCATCTTCCCCACGGGACAGCTCTTGGTCTCTCTCAAATTCCAGTTGGGACAGATCTTGGCATTTCTCATCTTCCCCACGGGACAGCTCTTGGACACTCTCATTTTCCCGCTGGGGCACTTCCTGGCCCAGGCAGGGTTCCCACTCTCTCTCCTCCCTGGCCAAGTCACACTCCACAGCCTGTGGCCCTGGCAGCTCCGTCCCCTCTACTGCCCCTTCCCCCTGCTCCCCGAGGGCTTCCATCCACCCAGGGCAGGAGCCGGGGGGACACACGGGACTGGGGGAGCAGCAGGGGCTGTGTGGGGCAGGGCCCTGGCTCTGTGCCCCGGCTGTGGGGCTGGCCGTCACCTGGGGCCTCATGCACAGGCCTGGCTGCTCCACGGCACAGGGGGAGTTGGGGTTCACGTCCTCCACAAAAGTCTCCATGGTGCTCTGCCACAGAGGCTCTCAGGGGAGCTGCTTCCTCCTGACTGAGCGGCTCTCCTGGGTCTGGGCACGCCAGGGCTCTGTGTCCCTTAAATACCCCTCAGATCCCCCTCTGGCCGGGCGGGGCTCTGCCATGTCACAAAGGGCTCTGGGCACCACCCTGTCCTGCATCACCACGGGCCTGTGTCACAAAGGGCCACACTCAACATCCCTTCACAGCTGACCCCACTGGAACTGGCACAGCTCTGGCACGGAGCAGCCCCAGACTTGGGCACTTTTAGCCCCTGCTGTGCCCAGGCCCCTGTGAGGCTTTGGCCACGCTCCCACACGACAGCCCCAGCCTTACCCTGCAAAGCCCTGCCTTTGGAGGCTGGGCTATTCGGGGCATGAGCCACTGGCTGGATGGACACAGCCAAGGAGCTGTGGGCAGTGGCTCCATGTGCAGCTGCAGTGGGGGATGAGGGGTGCTCCTCAGGGCTCTTGCATGGCTTCCCCAGAGACACAGACTTGGCCACAGACTACAGCTGTTTCTGTTTCAGAATTTCAGATCTCTGCTGCTTTCCCTAGCCCCTTCTGGCTCCTGCAATGGACCAGGCACAGGTGAGCACAGTTGGAAGAGCAGCATCTTTTAATAATGTGTCCATACTTGAAGCCACCCTGTGTAGCTCCCTTGGGAATCCACACAGGCTAAAAGGGCCAGCCTCTTTTACACTTTTCTCTGAAGGAACTCTGAGGATTCATGGTTTAACTTTACACTAGTGACAGTGGTAGGGATAGATCCGTTTTGTCTGAATAATTACTACTGCATTCCTAAAAAATTATGTGCCTGTTAAAACACCGTGATTAATTTTAATTGATCCTGAGCAGGTGCAGGGTCTGCTGCTGCCTGGGGTGAGGTTGCAGCACCCTATGCAGGGTTTCTCTGTATACAAATTCTTTTGGATGTGCTGCTGGAAACAAGCAACAGCTTCTGTGGATCTACAATCAACAGCAAAAGACCCAGACAACCAACACATTTCCATAATAAGTTATAGGTATTAAAACCAAACCAAACCCCAATGTGTCCGGATCCTGGATTTTCCTGTGCACACCAGATCCACCAAGTGATTGTTTGCATCTCTATCCTTGGAGGAACGTGGCTTCTCCAACCTGAGGCATTCACAACCATGCACATACAAATGGTTTTATGCATATTCCACATGAGACTTTTCACCCACAGGACAAAGCAACAGTACAACATATTGAACAGGCTGTAACGCCCTACTTACCATCATCTTGTCAACAAAATCCATTATGCTAATATACAGTGAGCTTTTTAAAACATAAATGAGCAATACTTGCATAAACGACTATCATTAATTTATCAATGTTTTCTCCAGAGTTCTTTATTGATCACAGAAACAGATAGAGCCTAGACCAATACCATAACCAAATGAAATTCAGTCCTTCACCGTAAATGAGAAAAGAGCAAAATTAATTTCTGGCAGTACCACAAACCATGGACTGTCCCAAACTTAGTGAGAGAACTGGGACGGATTAGAATTGAGTAGCTGAGACCAACCAGCCATCTGGAAGTACCCCAGTATTTTGAAGCAATTGCAGATGAGCTGCAAAAGAAGAGTTTCAATACCATTGCTTATGACTAATCTGGCAGACGGCAGACAACATCAAGGACTGGTAAAAAAACAGCACTGAAGTTTGCAAATATGTCACAAAATGAAATTTTGCTGGCTGAAGTAGCTAAATAAACATTTATCAGTTTATTTAACTGATTATCCAGTTATCCTAAGACAAGGTAATGAAGCAGGCTCACCCTCTCTCTTACAGGTTCACAGGAATAACTGGTGTGGAGCTTCATGAAAGCTTTGCTCTGGCACCGGCTTTGGCTTCCACTCTGTGCTTCTAAGCTGAGCTCTAATGTAGAGATCTGCTGCAAAGCCTTTGCCTCGTTCACATAAGGAAAATTTCCAAAGAAAGATTTTGCATCTTCCAATTGTATCAAAAAAGGTTCTATTTTAATTTACTCTCCCCCTCCTCAGTGTTCCCATTCAAATTACATAAATTATCTCTTGCAACAATGCACCTCAATTCTTACCAAAGAAGCAAATTAAAACCAAAACACACAGAGTAGTAATAAAATACCCAAAGAAAAACTGAACTCTAAGCAATGCCAAGTGGAAATCTGATTCTGCATCAAAACCAAAACCAAGCTGCACAGGATGTAAAGTTCCACCCTGTACTGAGAGGCACCAAAGATTTCAGAGAAATGTGTCCTACCCAAAGATGCACTACACCCATCTAGCTCACTTCAGTTCATGCACTGAATGAGGGCTGAGCTCTGGCACAGTGTGGTGACACCAGCCGCTAAAGCAGAAAACCAGGAGTCTTGTCAGACCTTCAGAAAAGGCAGCAGAGGGGGCTGGGGAAAGACTTGTAATTTCACTAATTAGCAAAACAGCAGTAACAGAGCACAGATTTCAGGAGTTTGAGAGATGCTGGTTATGTCCCAGGCTGCAAATTCCTTCTAATTTGTTTTTTTCCTATGTTATTAGGGGACAGCTCTCCCCATTCCTGTCCCTTTGACTATTGTAACTACTAGCAAAATCTAACCTATGTAGTTCTGAAAGATTCCTGGGTTTTTCTCCTTAGTACAAAAGTAAAATAGCAGAATGAATCAGCAGCCATTAGTGGCACCAGGATTTAATAACAAAGTTTGAAACTTGCATTCTCAATGATTTTTCTCCAGGACAACGAACAACCTCTACAATTAAATAAGCTAAACTGATAAAAAAGATATGAAAATTGCACAAGATAAATGGGCAAAACTGAAGAGCTGTCATCTGGTTCTGGCAGATATTTGAGCTGTCTAACATTATCAGCAGCGGTGGCAGGTTCCTTGGGCAGATAACATCTTTGTCCACAGCCAGTTAGAGATGATCAGCAAAAATCTGTGTGCAAGCCCTGAACATGCCAGTGGCCAACTGCAAATTCCTGTGCCTGGCATTACAATGCAATACAACACTTTCTACCCTTGGCAAGCAACTCTGTACAGCTCAGGCCCTCAGTGGCCAATTTTGCAGCTTGTGAACAACAAAGAAATTTCTTGCCCTCTTTCCAGAACAGGTTCCTGAGTGGATTTCTAAGGAAGAAAGACTTGGCACACTCTGCTTTTTTGATGGTCTACTGGAAGGCAGTGCAGACCTTGTGAATGATTCCTATCCTCCTTTTCAAAGGGGTTAATTAAAGAGTTTAGGGCTTTATTTTCAGAAATAAAATTATTCCATTACAGTATTCTGCTAAGGCAAGTATACTTTATCGGATTAGACAAGTGTTTGCAGTTTTATCCTTCATTTTATAGTAGATGTCTCCCAGGTGTTTACTGTAGTGGCAAGGCCTATGAAAACATGGGTCAGCGCTGGAAGGAGATCTGGTCCCTAAACTGAGACTGGAATTTATATCCCTGAAGGGCCTAACTCTTTGCACTCTCAAGTTTGCTCACAGATTTGTCTCAATGAGGTAGGATTTCGTCAAGAATTCTCTCGCCATCCCCATTCCTTACTAAAGAGCAAAATTCCCTCACAGAGAGCTATTTTATTGCGTCCTCTGAGCAAGATCACTAAGAAGGGTCCAGGCTGGAACCTGACCAAACCTTCATTGATTGAAAGCATTCAACAGCAGAAGGAAATTCTAAGGAATGACACACTCACAAATCTTACTGGACTTAGAGAAGGCTGGCTTTTTTGTCATTAAGAAGATCTTGAGCAATTATTTCAACCTTTTTCCATTCAGTTTAATTCTTTATCTCACTGACCTAGTATGCATGTTTTTGTGCTGCTTTGCCCACAGGAGAGCTGTGGTTTGGAGAGTGAGCTATTCCAGTGATGAGGAATTGGCTGGATGGACACAGGAGTTGTGGGCAGTGGCTCCATGTCCAGCTGCAGTGGGGGATGAGGGGTGCTCCTCAGGGCTCTTGCATGGCTTCCCCAGAGACACAGACTGTGGATGCAGCTCTCCCTCAACACATTTACAGGGAATGGGAAGCTGAGCAGGGCAGGTGACACTATGGAAAGATGGGGCCATGCAGAAGGATCTGAGCAAGCTTGGGAAGTGAAACCACAGGAGCTTCAGGAGGTTCAACAAGGGCTAAGTGCAAGGTGCTGTACCTGAGTTGGGGCAGTCCTTGAGTCGCAGAATCATCATCTTCTGTTAGAGACCAGCAAGACCATCCAGTTCCATCATCATCCCATTACCAGCATCACCACCCTAAAGCCGATCCCAAAGTGCCACATCCATCCAGATGGCCAGGCACAGGCGTGCAGGGATGTGTGTGTGGGATGGGTGTGCTGGGCGCAAGTGTGAGAGTGCAAGCAGGGGGTGTGCAGAACCGGAGTGTGAGCACAAGTGGGGTGTGCAAACAGGACACCATGGCAAGGGTACAAACAGGCAGGGCCCCACTGCAGACAGCTGAATCAGCAGTGCAGCATGGGAGTGTGCAAGGAACCACTGGGAGTGTGCAGGGCACTGCCCTGAGCTTTGGAGGTACTGGAGGGGCTGGAATGTCAGAGCTGCGGTTGGCAAGGCCACCTGAAAGCCTCTGGGGAAGGATTGATGGATAAAGCAAAGGAGAGGGAGTCACTGTGGGAGGCTGCTCTTGGCCACTCAGCCAGGAGGTCAACCCCAACAAATGATTCTTTAAGGAACCAAGGGCACACCTCCAAATCAGCCACCCTTGTCCTTGTGGGGGGAGTTCAGCTTGCCAGGTGTGCACTGGGAACACCACACAGCTGGTCCAAACAGCAGCAGCAGATTCCCCAAACACCTGGACGACAACTCCTCGGTACAGGGACTCGGGGAGCCGGCTCGCAGAGGTGCCCTCTGGGATTTGTTGCTTGTTCCCAGAGGAGCTCTCGTGGCCGACGTGGGATTGTCTTGGGCACAGCGACCGCGCAGCCGCCGAGTTTCAGATCTCTGCTGCTTTGTCTGTGCCCGTCTGGATCCCGAGATGGGCCAGGCCCAGGTGAGCACGGCCTGAAAAGCAGCAGCTTTTAGCAATGTGGCCATGGCAAAGCTGTTATCCCAAAACGGATTCTTTCGCCCCGTGTGCAAGAAGCCAATCCCCACACAGAGTTCAGGTATTTCCTTTATTTACAGTTCTGCACAGAAACAGGTGCTGGGATGGCAAATCCACAAAGCCAGCACAGCAGCTATCAAAAATGTTCACTATCTATATATTGCAGCAAACTAAGGCATTCATGTTCATTGGCTAACCATTATATGGCTCTCTTATTAAATTAATGCATTATTTATTTTTAAAATTATTTTCATATTTTATGAAAAGAAACATTTTATCTTGGCTTTAATATATCGATAATGATACTTTTCTTCTACTCGTTAAAAGATTCCTTTGCTTCTTATGCTAACTAGTCTTCCTCTGTGCTCCATCTGCCTCTTGTTTCTTCTCTGCATTTCTGGGGTCACTGGGCCGGGAGTCAATGGTCGCCATCTCCCTGTGCCACAAGCACCTTTTCCCCAGCTGGAACCGATTTCAGCACAGTTGCGGAGTTGGCTTTGTGAGTTTGTTCCTCATCTGGGAAGTTCTGCCAAACGTCCCCGTGGCTGTCGCTTCCGCATCCTCGCTGTCCCCTCTGAGCAGGAGCTCCTTCTGCCCAGGCTTTGTGCACCTGCCCTTGGCTCTGACACCCCCGGTGCCTCTGGAGCCCTAAGCCTCATCCAGGCCGTTCTCCCGACAAGGAGCTGCTGTCCCTGACACCCGGACATCCGAGGCAGCCACGGGGCAGGCTCCGGGCCAGCCACCGCCTGCGGGCCCGGCCTGGCGCTGGCGGCGGGCACCGATTGTCCGGCTGCGGCCTCAGGCAGGGCCAGCACAGCAGCCCCCGCAGTGCCCGCCTGAGGCAGGACGGGCGTTCCTTGGGGGGAGCCGGCTGCTCCCTGAGGGCCTGGGCTCCCGGCTGGGGAGCTGAGGGGCCCGGGGGGCAGCAGGGGCCGTGCGGGGCAGGGCCCTGGCTCCGTGCCCCTGCTGCCTGCGCCTGCTCAGCCGAGGCCGGACGAGCTGCTGCCTCGGCCGAGTCCCGGGGAGCAGCGTCGGGGTCCTGCAGGAGCTGTGGGTACTTGGGGTTGATCCAGATGGTGTGGATCACGATGCTTTCCCAGTCCTCCTGGGACTCCTTTTTGTCACTGTCACCTCTCTCTTGGGACAGCTTTGGATATCGTCTGACATCTCCCCTGGACAGCTCTCGGTCAATGGAGTGCTCCCATTGGGGAAACATTTTGTCACTGCTGCTTTCCTCTCGGGACAGCTCTTGGATTCCCATGTCCAGCCACTTGGATAGCTCTTGATGTCTCTCAGTTTCCCAGTGGTACAGCTCTGGGTCTAACTCGCCTTCTGACAGCTCTTGGACTCTTCTCTTGTCCTGCTTGTACAGCTCTTGGCCATTCACATCTTGCCATTGGGAAGGCTCCTGGCATTTCTCATCTTCCCCACGGGACAGCTCTTGGACACTCTCATTTTCCCGCTGGGGCACTTCCTGGCCCAGGCAGGGTTCCCACTCTCTCTCCTCCCTGGCCAAGTCACACTCCACAGCCTGTGGCCCTGGCAGCTCCGTCCCCTCTACTGCCCCTTCCCCCTGCTCCCCGAGGGCTTCCATCCACCCAGGGCAGGAGCCGGGGGGACACACGGGACTGGGGGAGCAGCAGGGGCTGTGTGGGGCAGGGCCCTGGCTCTGTGCCCCGGCTGTGGGGCTGGCCGTCACCTGGGGCCTCATGCACAGGCCTGGCTTCTCCACGGCACAGGGGGGGTTGGGGTTCACGTCCTCCACAAAAGTCTCCATGGTGCTCTGCCACAGAGGCTCTCAGGGGAGCTGCTTCCTCCTGACTGAGCGGCTCTCCTGGGACTGGGCACACCAGAGCTCTGTGTCCCTTAAATACCCCTCAGATCCCCCTCTGGCCGGGCGGGGCTCTGCCATGTCACAAAGGGCTCTGGGCACCACCCTGTCCTGCATCACCACGGGCCTGTGTCACAAAGGGCCACACTCAACATCCCTTCACAGCTGACCCCACTGGAACTGGCACAGCTCTGGCACGGAGCAGCCCCAGACTTGGGCACTTTTAGCCCCTGCTGTGCCCAGGCCCCTGTGAGGCTTTGGCCACGCTCCCACACGACAGCCCCAGCCTTACCCTGCAAAGCCCTGCCTTTGGAGGCTGGGCTATTTGGGGCATGAGCCACTGGCTGGATGGACACAGCCAAGGAGCTGTGGGCAGTGGCTCCATGTCCAGCTGCAGTGGGGGATGAGGGGTGCTCCTCAGGGCTCTTGCATGGCTTCCCCAGAGACACAGACTGTGGATGCAGCTCTCCCTCAACACATTTACAGGGAATGGGAAGCTGAGCAGGGCAGGTGACACTATGGAAAGATGGGGCCATGCAGAAGGATCTGAGCAAGCTTGGGAAGTGAAACCACAAGAACTTCAGGAGGTTCAACAAGGGCTAAGTGCAAGGTGCTGTACCTGAGTTGGGGCAGTCCTTGAGTCGCAGAATCATCATCTTCTGTTAGAGACCAGCAAGACCATCCAGTTCCATCATCATCCCATTACCAGCATCACCACCCTAAAGCCGATCCCAAAGTGCCACATCCATCCAGATGGCCAGGCACAGGCGTGCAGGGATGTGTGTGTGGGATGGGTGTGCTGGGCGCAAGTGTGAGAGTGCAAGCAGGGGGTGTGCAGAACCGGAGTGTGAGCACAAGTGGGGTGTGCAAACAGGACACCATGGCAAGGGTACAAACAGGCAGGGCCCCACTGCAGACAGCTGAATCAGCAGTGCAGCATGGGAGTGTGCAAGGAACCACTGGGAGTGTGCAGGGCACTGCCCTGAGCTTTGGAGGTACTGGAGGGGCTGGAATGTCAGAGCTGCGGTTGGCAAGGCCACCTGAAAGCCTCTGGGGAAGGATTGATGGATAAAGCAAAGGAGAGGGAGTCACTGTGGGAGGCTGCTCTTGGCCACTCAGCCAGGAGGTCAACCCCAACAAATGATTCTTTAAGGAACCAAGGGCACACCTCCAAATCAGCCACCCTTGTCCTTGTGGGGGAGTTCAGCTTGCCAGGTGTGCACTGGGAACACCACACAGCTGGTCCAAACAGCAGCAGCAGATTCCCCAAACACCTGGACGACAACTCCTCGGTACAGGGACTCAGGGAGCCGGCTCGCAGAGGTGCCCTCTGGGATTTGTTGCTTGTTCCCAGAGGAGCTCTCGTGGCCGACGTGGGATTGTCTTGGGCACAGCGACCGCGCAGCCGCCGAGTTTCAGATCTCTGCTGCTTTGTCTGTGCCCGTCTGGATCCCGAGATGGGCCAGGCCCAGGTGAGCACGGCCTGAAAAGCAGCAGCTTTTAGCAATGTGGCCATGGCAAAGCTGTTATCCCAAAACGGATTCTTTCGCCCCGTGTGCAAGAAGCCAATCCCCACACAGAGTTCAGGTATTTCCTTTATTTACAGTTCTGCACAGAAACAGGTGCTGGGATGGCAAATCCACAAAGCCAGCACAGCAGCTATCAAAAATGTTCACTATCTATATATTGCAGCAAACTAAGGCATTCATGTTCATTGGCTAACCATTATATGTCTCTCTTATTAAATTAATGCATTATTTATTTTTAAAATTATTTTCATATTTTATGAAAAGAAACATTTTATCTTGGCTTTAATATATCGATAATGATACTTTTCTTCTACTCGTTAAAAGATTCCTTTGCTTCTTATGCTAACTAGTCTTCCTCTGTGCTCCATCTGCCTCTTGTTTCTTCTCTGCATTTCTGGGGTCACTGGGCCGGGAGTCAATGGTCGCCATCTCCCTGTGCCACAAGCACCTTTTCCCCAGCTGGAACCGATTTCAGCACAGTTGCGGAGTTGGCTTTGTGAGTTTGTTCCTCATCTGGGAAGTTCTGCCAAACGTCCCCGTGGCTGTCGCTTCCGCATCCTCGCTGTCCCCTCTGAGCAGGAGCTCCTTCTGCCCAGGCTTTGTGCACCTGCCCTTGGCTCTGACACCCCCGGTGCCTCTGGAGCCCTAAGCCTCATCCAGGCCGTTCTCCCGACAAGGAGCTGCTGTCCCTGACACCCGGACATCCGAGGCAGCCACGGGGCAGGCTCCGGGCCAGCCACCGCCTGCGGGCCCGGCCTGGCGCTGGCGGCGGGCACCGATTGTCCGGCTGCGGCCTCAGGCAGGGCCGGCACAGCAGCCCCCGCAGTGCCCGCCTGAGGCGGGACGGGCGTTCCTTGGGGGGAGCCGGCTGCTCCCTGAGGGCCTGGGCTCCCGGCTGGGGAGCTGAGGGGCCCGGGGGGCAGCAGGGGCCGTGCGGGGCAGGGCCCTGGCTCCGTGCCCCTGCTGCCTGCGCCTGCTCAGCCGAGGCCGGACGAGCTGCTGCCTCGGCCGAGTCCCGGGGAGCAGCGTCGGGGTCCTGCAGGAGCTGTGGGTACTTGGGGTTGATCCAGATGGTGTGGATCACGATGCTTTCCCAGTCCTCCTGGGACTCCTTTTTGTCACTGTCACCTCTCTCTTGGGACAGCTTTGGATATCGTCTGACTTCTCCCCTGGACAGCTCTCGGTCAATGGAGTGCTCCCATTGGGGAAACATTTTGTCACTGCTGCTTTCCTCTCGGGACAGCTCTTGGATTCCCATGTCCAGCCACCTGGATAGCTCTTGATGTCTCTCAGTTTCCCAGTGGTACAGCTCTGGGTCTAACTCGCCTTCTGACAGCTCTTGGACTCTTCTCTTGTCCTGCTTGTACAGCTCTTGGCCATTCACATCTTGCCATTGGGAAGGCTCCTGGCATCTCGCATCTTCCCCACGGGACAGCTCTTGGTCTCTCTCAAATTCCAGTTGGGACAGATCTTGGCATTTCTCATCTTCCCCACGGGACAGCTCTTGGACACTCTCATTTTCCCGCTGGGGCACTTCCTGGCCCAGGCAGGGTTCCCACTCTCTCTCCTCCCTGGCCAAGTCACACTCCACAGCCTGTGGCCCTGGCAGCTCCGTCCCCTCTACTGCCCCTTCCCCCTGCTCCCCGAGGGCTTCCATCCACCCAGGGCAGGAGCCGGGGGGACACACGGGACTGGGGGAGCAGCAGGGGCTGTGTGGGGCAGGGCCCTGGCTCTGTGCCCCGGCTGTGGGGCTGGCCGTCACCTGGGGCCTCATGCACAGGCCTGGCTGCTCCACGGCACAGGGGGGGTTGGGGTTCACGTCCTCCACAAAAGTCTCCATGGTGCTCTGCCACAGAGGCTCTCAGGGGAGCTGCTTCCTCCTGACTGAGCGGCTCTCCTGGGACTGGGCACACCAGGGCTCTGTGTCCCTTAAATACCCCTCAGATCCCCCTCTGGCCGGGCGGGGCTCTGCCATGTCACAAAGGGCTCTGGGCACCACCCTGTCCTGCATCACCACGGGCCTGTGTCACAAAGGGCCACACTCAACATCCCTTCACAGCTGACCCCACTGGAACTGGCACAGCTCTGGCACGGAGCAGCCCCAGACTTGGGCACTTTTAGCCCCTGCTGTGCCCAGGCCCCTGTGAGGCTTTGGCCACGCTCCCACACGACAGCCCCAGCCTTACCCTGCAAAGCCCTGCCTTTGGAGGCTGGGCTATTTGGGGCATGAGCCACTGGCTGGATGGACACAGCCAAGGAGCTGTGGGCAGTGGCTCCATGTCCAGCTGCAGTGGGGGATGAGGGGTGCTCCTCAGGGCTCTTGCATGGCTTCCCCAGAGACACAGACTGTGGATGCAGCTCTCCCTCAACACATTTACAGGGAATGGGAAGCTGAGCAGGGCAGGTGACACTATGGAAAGATGGGGCCATGCAGAAGGATCTGAGCAAGCTTGGGAAGTGAAACCACAGGAGCTTCAGGAGGTTCAACAAGGGCTAAGTGCAAGGTGCTGTACCTGAGTTGGGGCAGTCCTTGAGTCGCAGAATCATCATCTTCTGTTAGAGACCAGCAAGACCATCCAGTTCCATCATCATCCCATTACCAGCATCACCACCCTAAAGCCGATCCCAAAGTGCCACATCCATCCAGATGGCCAGGCACAGGCGTGCAGGGATGTGTGTGTGGGATGGGTGTGCTGGGCGCAAGTGTGAGAGTGCAAGCAGGGGGTGTGCAGAACCGGAGTGTGAGCACAAGTGGGGTGTGCAAACAGGACACCATGGCAAGGGTACAAACAGGCAGGGCCCCACTGCAGACAGCTGAATCAGCAGTGCAGCATGGGAGTGTGCAAGGAACCACTGGGAGTGTGCAGGGCACTGCCCTGAGCTTTGGAGGTACTGGAGGGGCTGGAATGTCAGAGCTGCGGTTGGCAAGGCCACCTGAAAGCCTCTGGGGAAGGATTGATGGATAAAGCAAAGGAGAGGGAGTCACTGTGGGAGGCTGCTCTTGGCCACTCAGCCAGGAGGTCAACCCCAACAAATGATTCTTTAAGGAACCAAGGGCACACCTCCAAATCAGCCACCCTTGTCCTTGTGGGGGGAGTTCAGCTTGCCAGGTGTGCACTGGGAACACCACACAGCTGGTCCAAACAGCAGCAGCAGATTCCCCAAACACCTGGACGACAACTCCTCGGTACAGGGACTCGGGGAGCCGGCTCGCAGAGGTGCCCTCTGGGATTTGTTGCTTGTTCCCAGAGGAGCTCTCGTGGCCGACGTGGGATTGTCTTGGGCACAGCGACCGCGCAGCCGCCGAGTTTCAGATCTCTGCTGCTTTGTCTGTGCCCGTCTGGATCCCGAGATGGGCCAGGCCCAGGTGAGCACGGCCTGAAAAGCAGCAGCTTTTAGCAATGTGGCCATGGCAAAGCTGTTATCCCAAAACGGATTCTTTCGCCCCGTGTGCAAGAAGCCAATCCCCACACAGAGTTCAGGTATTTCCTTTATTTACAGTTCTGCACAGAAACAGGTGCTGGGATGGCAAATCCACAAAGCCAGCACAGCAGCTATCAAAAATGTTCACTATCTATATATTGCAGCAAACTAAGGCATTCATGTTCATTGGCTAACCATTATATGTCTCTCTTATTAAATTAATGCATTATTTATTTTTAAAATTATTTTCATATTTTATGAAAAGAAACATTTTATCTTGGCTTTAATATATCGATAATGATACTTTTCTTCTACTCGTTAAAAGATTCCTTTGCTTCTTATGCTAACTAGTCTTCCTCTGTGCTCCATCTGCCTCTTGTTTCTTCTCTGCATTTCTGGGGTCACTGGGCCGGGAGTCAATGGTCGCCATCTCCCTGTGCCACAAGCACCTTTTCCCCAGCTGGAACCGATTTCAGCACAGTTGCGGAGTTGGCTTTGTGAGTTTGTTCCTCATCTGGGAAGTTCTGCCAAACGTCCCCGTGGCTGTCGCTTCCGCATCCTCGCTGTCCCCTCTGAGCAGGAGCTCCTTCTGCCCAGGCTTTGTGCACCTGCCCTTGGCTCTGACACCCCCGGTGCCTCTGGAGCCCTAAGCCTCATCCAGGCCGTTCTCCCGACAAGGAGCTGCTGTCCCTGACACCCGGACATCCGAGGCAGCCACGGGGCAGGCTCCGGGCCAGCCACCGCCTGCGGGCCCGGCCTGGCGCTGGCGGCGGGCACCGATTGTCCGGCTGCGGCCTCAGGCAGGGCCAGCACAGCAGCCCCCGCAGTGCCCGCCTGAGGCAGGACGGGCGTTCCTTGGGGGGAGCCGGCTGCTCCCTGAGGGCCTGGGCTCCCGGCTGGGGAGCTGAGGGGCCCGGGGGGCAGCAGGGGCCGTGCGGGGCAGGGCCCTGGCTCCGTGCCCCTGCTGCCTGCGCCTGCTCAGCCGAGGCCGGACGAGCTGCTGCCTCGGCCGAGTCCCGGGGAGCAGCGTCGGGGTCCTGCAGGAGCTGTGGGTACTTGGGGTTGATCCAGATGGTGTGGATCACGATGCTTTCCCAGTCCTCCTGGGACTCCTTTTTGTCACTGTCACCTCTCTCTTGGGACAGCTTTGGATATCGTCTGACTTCTCCCCTGGACAGCTCTCGGTCAATGGAGTGCTCCCATTGGGGAAACATTTTGTCACTGCTGCTTTCCTCTCGGGACAGCTCTTGGATTCCCATGTCCAGCCACTTGGATAGCTCTTGATGTCTCTCAGTTTCCCGGTGGTACAGCTCTGGGTCTAACTCGCCTTCTGACAGCTCTTGGACTCTTCTCTTGTCCTGCTTGTACAGCTCTTGGCCATTCACATCTTGCCATTGGGAAGGCTCCTGGCATTTCTCATCTTCCCCACGGGACAGCTCTTGGACACTCTCATTTTCCCGCTGGGGCACTTCCTGGCCCAGGCAGGGTTCCCACTCTCTCTCCTCCCTGGCCAAGTCACACTCCACAGCCTGTGGCCCTGGCAGCTCCGTCCCCTCTACTGCCCCTTCCCCCTGCTCCCCGAGGGCTTCCATCCACCCAGGGCAGGAGCCGGGGGGACACACGGGACTGGGGGAGCAGCAGGGGCTGTGTGGGGCAGGGCCCTGGCTCTGTGCCCCGGCTGTGGGGCTGGCCGTCACCTGGGGCCTCATGCACAGGCCTGGCTTCTCCACGGCACAGGGGGGGTTGGGGTTCACGTCCTCCACAAAAGTCTCCATGGTGCTCTGCCACAGAGGCTCTCAGGGGAGCTGCTTCCTCCTGACTGAGCGGCTCTCCTGGGACTGGGCACACCAGAGCTCTGTGTCCCTTAAATACCCCTCAGATCCCCCTCTGGCCGGGCGGGGCTCTGCCATGTCACAAAGGGCTCTGGGCACCACCCTGTCCTGCATCACCACGGGCCTGTGTCACAAAGGGCCACACTCAACATCCCTTCACAGCTGACCCCACTGGAACTGGCACAGCTCTGGCACGGAGCAGCCCCAGACTTGGGCACTTTTAGCCCCTGCTGTGCCCAGGCCCCTGTGAGGCTTTGGCCACGCTCCCACACGACAGCCCCAGCCTTACCCTGCAAAGCCCTGCCTTTGGAGGCTGGGCTATTCGGGGCATGAGCCACTGGCTGGATGGACACAGCCAAGGAGCTGTGGGCAGTGGCTCCATGTCCAGCTGCAGTGGGGGATGAGGGGTGCTCCTCAGGGCTCTTGCATGGCTTCCCCAGAGACACAGACTGTGGATGCAGCTCTCCCTCAACACATTTACAGGGAATGGGAAGCTGAGCAGGGCAGGTGACACTATGGAAAGATGGGGCCATGCAGAAGGATCTGAGCAAGCTTGGGAAGTGAAACCACAAGAACTTCAGGAGGTTCAACAAGGGCTAAGTGCAAGGTGCTGTACCTGAGTTGGGGCAGTCCTTGAGTCGCAGAATCATCATCTTCTGTTAGAGACCAGCAAGACCATCCAGTTCCATCATCATCCCATTACCAGCATCACCACCCTAAAGCCGATCCCAAAGTGCCACATCCATCCAGATGGCCAGGCACAGGCGTGCAGGGATGTGTGTGTGGGATGGGTGTGCTGGGCGCAAGTGTGAGAGTGCAAGCAGGGGGTGTGCAGAACCGGAGTGTGAGCACAAGTGGGGTGTGCAAACAGGACACCATGGCAAGGGTACAAACAGGCAGGGCCCCACTGCAGACAGCTGAATCAGCAGTGCAGCATGGGAGTGTGCAAGGAACCACTGGGAGTGTGCAGGGCACTGCCCTGAGCTTTGGAGGTACTGGAGGGGCTGGAATGTCAGAGCTGCGGTTGGCAAGGCCACCTGAAAGCCTCTGGGGAAGGATTGATGGATAAAGCAAAGGAGAGGGAGTCACTGTGGGAGGCTGCTCTTGGCCACTCAGCCAGGAGGTCAACCCCAACAAATGATTCTTTAAGGAACCAAGGGCACACCTCCAAATCAGCCACCCTTGTCCTTGTGGGGGAGTTCAGCTTGCCAGGTGTGCACTGGGAACACCACACAGCTGGTCCAAACAGCAGCAGCAGATTCCCCAAACACCTGGACGACAACTCCTCGGTACAGGGACTCAGGGAGCCGGCTCGCAGAGGTGCCCTCTGGGATTTGTTGCTTGTTCCCAGAGGAGCTCTCGTGGCCGACGTGGGATTGTCTTGGGCACAGCGACCGCGCAGCCGCCGAGTTTCAGATCTCTGCTGCTTTGTCTGTGCCCGTCTGGATCCCGAGATGGGCCAGGCCCAGGTGAGCACGGCCTGAAAAGCAGCAGCTTTTAGCAATGTGGCCATGGCAAAGCTGTTATCCCAAAACGGATTCTTTCGCCCCGTGTGCAAGAAGCCAATCCCCACACAGAGTTCAGGTATTTCCTTTATTTACAGTTCTGCACAGAAACAGGTGCTGGGATGGCAAATCCACAAAGCCAGCACAGCAGCTATCAAAAATGTTCACTATCTATATATTGCAGCAAACTAAGGCATTCATGTTCATTGGCTAACCATTATATGTCTCTCTTATTAAATTAATGCATTATTTATTTTTAAAATTATTTTCATATTTTATGAAAAGAAACATTTTATCTTGGCTTTAATATATCGATAATGATACTTTTCTTCTACTCGTTAAAAGATTCCTTTGCTTCTTATGCTAACTAGTCTTCCTCTGTGCTCCATCTGCCTCTTGTTTCTTCTCTGCATTTCTGGGGTCACTGGGCCGGGAGTCAATGGTCGCCATCTCCCTGTGCCACAAGCACCTTTTCCCCAGCTGGAACCGATTTCAGCACAGTTGCGGAGTTGGCTTTGTGAGTTTGTTCCTCATCTGGGAAGTTCTGCCAAACGTCCCCGTGGCTGTCGCTTCCGCATCCTCGCTGTCCCCTCTGAGCAGGAGCTCCTTCTGCCCAGGCTTTGTGCACCTGCCCTTGGCTCTGACACCCCCGGTGCCTCTGGAGCCCTAAGCCTCATCCAGGCCGTTCTCCCGACAAGGAGCTGCTGTCCCTGACACCCGGACATCCGAGGCAGCCACGGGGCAGGCTCCGGGCCAGCCACCGCCTGCGGGCCCGGCCTGGCGCTGGCGGCGGGCACCGATTGTCCGGCTGCGGCCTCAGGCAGGGCCGGCACAGCAGCCCCCGCAGTGCCCGCCTGAGGCGGGACGGGCGTTCCTTGGGGGGAGCCGGCTGCTCCCTGAGGGCCTGGGCTCCCGGCTGGGGAGCTGAGGGGCCCGGGGGGCAGCAGGGGCCGTGCGGGGCAGGGCCCTGGCTCCGTGCCCCTGCTGCCTGCGCCTGCTCAGCCGAGGCCGGACGAGCTGCTGCCTCGGCCGAGTCCCGGGGAGCAGCGTCGGGGTCCTGCAGGAGCTGTGGGTACTTGGGGTTGATCCAGATGGTGTGGATCACGATGCTTTCCCAGTCCTCCTGGGACTCCTTTTTGTCACTGTCACCTCTCTCTTGGGACAGCTTTGGATATCGTCTGACTTCTCCCCTGGACAGCTCTCGGTCAATGGAGTGCTCCCATTGGGGAAACATTTTGTCACTGCTGCTTTCCTCTCGGGACAGCTCTTGGATTCCCATGTCCAGCCACCTGGATAGCTCTTGATGTCTCTCAGTTTCCCAGTGGTACAGCTCTGGGTCTAACTCGCCTTCTGACAGCTCTTGGACTCTTCTCTTGTCCTGCTTGTACAGCTCTTGGCCATTCACATCTTGCCATTGGGAAGGCTCCTGGCATCTCGCATCTTCCCCACGGGACAGCTCTTGGTCTCTCTCAAATTCCAGTTGGGACAGATCTTGGCATTTCTCATCTTCCCCACGGGACAGCTCTTGGACACTCTCATTTTCCCGCTGGGGCACTTCCTGGCCCAGGCAGGGTTCCCACTCTCTCTCCTCCCTGGCCAAGTCACACTCCACAGCCTGTGGCCCTGGCAGCTCCGTCCCCTCTACTGCCCCTTCCCCCTGCTCCCCGAGGGCTTCCATCCACCCAGGGCAGGAGCCGGGGGGACACACGGGACTGGGGGAGCAGCAGGGGCTGTGTGGGGCAGGGCCCTGGCTCTGTGCCCCGGCAGTGGGGCTGGCCGTCACCTGGGGCCTCATGCACAGGCCTGGCTGCTCCACGGCACAGGGGGGGTTGGGGTTCACGTCCTCCACAAAAGTCTCCATGGTGCTCTGCCACAGAGGCTCTCAGGGGAGCTGCTTCCTCCTGACTGAGCGGCTCTCCTGGGACTGGGCACACCAGGGCTCTGTGTCCCTTAAATACCCCTCAGATCCCCCTCTGGCCGGGCGGGGCTCTGCCATGTCACAAAGGGCTCTGGGCACCACCCTGTCCTGCATCACCACGGGCCTGTGTCACAAAGGGCCACACTCAACATCCCTTCACAGCTGACCCCACTGGAACTGGCACAGCTCTGGCACGGAGCAGCCCCAGACTTGGGCACTTTTAGCCCCTGCTGTGCCCAGGCCCCTGTGAGGCTTTGGCCACGCTCCCACACGACAGCCCCAGCCTTACCCTGCAAAGCCCTGCCTTTGGAGGCTGGGCTATTTGGGGCATGAGCCACTGGCTGGATGGACACAGCCAAGGAGCTGTGGGCAGTGGCTCCATGTCCAGCTGCAGTGGGGGATGAGGGGTGCTCCTCAGGGCTCTTGCATGGCTTCCCCAGAGACACAGACTGTGGATGCAGCTCTCCCTCAACACATTTACAGGGAATGGGAAGCTGAGCAGGGCAGGTGACACTATGGAAAGATGGGGCCATGCAGAAGGATCTGAGCAAGCTTGGGAAGTGAAACCACAAGAACTTCAGGAGGTTCAACAAGGGCTAAGTGCAAGGTGCTGTACCTGAGTTGGGGCAGTCCTTGAGTCGCAGAATCATCATCTTCTGTTAGAGACCAGCAAGACCATCCAGTTCCATCATCATCCCATTACCAGCATCACCACCCTAAAGCCGATCCCAAAGTGCCACATCCATCCAGATGGCCAGGCACAGGCGTGCAGGGATGTGTGTGTGGGATGGGTGTGCTGGGCGCAAGTGTGAGAGTGCAAGCAGGGGGTGTGCAGAACTGGAGTGTGAGCACAAGTGGGGTGTGCAAACAGGACACCATGGCAAGGGTACAAACAGGCAGGGCCCCACTGCAGACAGCTGAATCAGCAGTGCAGCATGGGAGTGTGCAAGGAACCACTGGGAGTGTGCAGGGCACTGCCCTGAGCTTTGGAGGTACTGGAGGGGCTGGAATGTCAGAGCTGCGGTTGGCAAGGCCACCTGAAAGCCTCTGGGGAAGGATTGATGGATAAAGCAAAGGAGAGGGAGTCACTGTGGGAGGCTGCTCTTGGCCACTCAGCCAGGAGGTCAACCCCAACAAATGATTCTTTAAGGAACCAAGGGCACACCTCCAAATCAGCCACCCTTGTCCTTGTGGGGGAGTTCAGCTTGCCAGGTGTGCACTGGGAACACCACACAGCTGGTCCAAACAGCAGCAGCAGATTCCCCAAACACCTGGACGACAACTCCTCGGTACAGGGACTCGGGGAGCCGGCTCGCAGAGGTGCCCTCTGGGATTTGTTGCTTGTTCCCAGAGGAGCTCTCGTGGCCGACGTGGGATTGTCTTGGGCACAGCGACCGCGCAGCCGCCGAGTTTCAGATCTCTGCTGCTTTGTCTGTGCCCGTCTGGATCCCGAGATGGGCCAGGCCCAGGTGAGCACGGCTGGAAAAGCAGCAGCTTTTAGCAATGTGGCCATGGCAAAGCTGTTATCCCAAAACGGATTCTTTCGCCCCGTGTGCAAGAAGCCAATCCCCACACAGAGTTCAGGTATTTCCTTTATTTACAGTTCTGCACAGAAACAGGTGCTGGGATGGCAAATCCACAAAGCCAGCACAGCAGCTATCAAAAATGTTCACTATCTATATATTGCAGCAAACTAAGGCATTCATGTTCATTGGCTAACCATTATATGGCTCTCTTATTAAATTAATGCATTATTTATTTTTAAAATTATTTTCATATTTTATGAAAAGAAACATTTTATCTTGGCTTTAATATATCGATAATGATACTTTTCTTCTACTCGTTAAAAGATTCCTTTGCTTCTTATGCTAACTAGTCTTCCTCTGTGCTCCATCTGCCTCTTGTTTCTTCTCTGCATTTCTGGGGTCACTGGGCCGGGAGTCAATGGTCGCCATCTCCCTGTGCCACAAGTACCTTTTCCCCAGCTGGAACCGATTTCAGCACAGTTGCGGAGTTGGCTTTGTGAGTTTGTTCCTCATCTGGGAAGTTCTGCCAAACGTCCCCGTGGCTGTCGCTTCTGCATCCTCGCTGTCCCCTCTGAGCAGGAGCTCCTTCTGCCCAGGCTTTGTGCACCTGCCCTTGGCTCTGACACCCCCGGTGCCTCTGGAGCCCTAAGCCTCATCCAGGCCGTTCTCCCGACAAGGAGCTGCTGTCCCTGACACCCGGACATCCGAGGCAGCCACGGGGCAGGCTCCGGGCCAGCCACCGCCTGCGGGCCCGGCCTGGCGCTGGCGGCGGGCACCGATTGTCCGGCTGCGGCCTCAGGCAGGGCCAGCACAGCAGCCCCCGCAGTGCCCGCCTGAGGCGGGACGGGCGTTCCTTGGGGGGAGCCGGCTGCTCCCTGAGGGCCTGGGCTCCCGGCTGGGGAGCTGAGGGGCCCGGGGGGCAGCAGGGGCCGTGCGGGGCAGGGCCCTGGCTCCGTGCCCCTGCTGCCTGCGCCTGCTCAGCCGAGGCCGGACGAGCTGCTGCCTCGGCCGAGTCCCGGGGAGCAGCGTCGGGGTCCTGCAGGAGCTGTGGGTACTTGGGGTTGATCCAGATGGTGTGGATCACGATGCTTTCCCAGTCCTCCTGGGACTCCTTTTTGTCACTGTCACCTCTCTCTTGGGACAGCTTTGGATATCGTCTGACTTCTCCCCTGGACAGCTCTCGGTCAATGGAGTGCTCCCATTGGGGAAACATTTTGTCACTGCTGCTTTCCTCT
Source organism: Cinclus cinclus (assembly GCF_963662255.1). Lineage (NCBI taxonomy): Eukaryota > Metazoa > Chordata > Aves > Passeriformes > Cinclidae > Cinclus > Cinclus cinclus. The sequence goes on from NC_085047.1 coordinate 112,364,019, forward strand.
CGGGACAGCTCTTGGATTCCCATGTCCAGCCACCTGGATAGCTCTTGATGTCTCTCAGTTTCCCAGTGGTACAGCTCTGGGTCTAACTCGCCTTCTGACAGCTCTTGGACTCTTCTCTTGTCCTGCTTGTACAGCTCTTGGCCATTCACATCTTGCCATTGGGAAGGCTCCTGGCATCTCGCATCTTCCCCACGGGACAGCTCTTGGACACTCTCATTTTCCAGTTGGGACAGATCTTGGCATTTCTCATCTTCCCCACGGGACAGCTCTTGGACACTCTCATTTTCCCGCTGGGGCACTTCCTGGCCCAGGCAGGGTTCCCACTCTCTCTCCTCCCTGGCCAAGTCACACTCCACAGCCTGTGGCCCTGGCAGCTCCGTCCCCTCTACTGCCCCTTCCCCCTGCTCCCCGAGGGCTTCCATCCACCCAGGGCAGGAGCCGGGGGGACACACGGGACTGGGGGAGCAGCAGGGGCTGTGTGGGGCAGGGCCCTGGCTCTGTGCCCCGGCTGTGGGGCTGGCCGTCACCTGGGGCCTCATGCACAGGCCTGGCTGCTCCACGGCACAGGGGGAGTTGGGGTTCACGTCCTCCACAAAAGTCTCCATGGTGCTCTGCCACAGAGGCTCTCAGGGGAGCTGCTTCCTCCTGACTGAGCGGCTCTCCTGGGACTGGGCACACCAGGGCTCTGTGTCCCTTAAATACCCCTCAGATCCCCCTCTGGCCGGGCAGGGCTCTGCCATGTCACAAAGGGCTCTGGGCACCACCCTGTCCTGCATCACCACGGGCCTGTGTCACAAAGGGCCACACTCAACATCCCTTCACAGCTGACCCCACTGGAACTGGCACAGCTCTGGCACGGAGCAGCCCCAGACTTGGGCACTTTTAGCCCCTGCTGTGCCCAGGCCCCTGTGAGGCTTTGGCCACGCTCCCACACGACAGCCCCAGCCTTACCCTGCAAAGCCCTGCCTTTGGAGGCTGGGCTATTCGGGGCATGAGCCACTGGCTGGATGGACACAGCCAAGGAGCTGTGGGCAGTGGCTCCATGTCCAGCTGCAGTGGGGGATGAGGGGTGCTCCTCAGGGCTCTTGCATGGCTTCCCCAGAGACACAGACTGTGGATGCAGCTCTCCCTCAACACATTTACAGGGAATGGGAAGCTGAGCAGGGCAGGTGACACTATGGAAAGATGGGGCCATGCAGAAGGATCTGAGCAAGCTTGGGAAGTGAAACCACAAGAACTTCAGGAGGTTCAACAAGGGCTAAGTGCAAGGTGCTGTACCTGAGTTGGGGCAGTCCTTGAGTCGCAGAATCATCATCTTCTGTTAGAGACCAGCAAGACCATCCAGTTCCATCATCATCCCATTACCAGCATCACCACCCTAAAGCCGATCCCAAAGTGCCACATCCATCCAGATGGCCAGGCACAGGCGTGCAGGGATGTGTGTGTGGGATGGGTGTGCTGGGCGCAAGTGTGAGAGTGCAAGCAGGGGGTGTGCAGAACCGGAGTGTGAGCACAAGTGGGGTGTGCAAACAGGACACCATGGCAAGGGTACAAACAGGCAGGGCCCCACTGCAGACAGCTGAATCAGCAGTGCAGCATGGGAGTGTGCAAGGAACCACTGGGAGTGTGCAGGGCACTGCCCTGAGCTTTGGAGGTACTGGAGGGGCTGGAATGTCAGAGCTGCGGTTGGCAAGGCCACCTGAAAGCCTCTGGGGAAGGATTGATGGATAAAGCAAAGGAGAGGGAGTCACTGTGGGAGGCTGCTCTTGGCCACTCAGCCAGGAGGTCAACCCCAACAAATGATTCTTTAAGGAACCAAGGGCACACCTCCAAATCAGCCACCCTTGTCCTTGTGGGGGAGTTCAGCTTGCCAGGTGTGCACTGGGAACACCACACAGCTGGTCCAAACAGCAGCAGCAGATTCCCCAAACACCTGGACGACAACTCCTCGGTACAGGGACTCGGGGAGCCGGCTCGCAGAGGTGCCCTCTGGGATTTGTTGCTTGTTCCCAGAGGAGCTCTCGTGGCCGACGTGGGATTGTCTTGGGCACAGCGACCGCGCAGCCGCCGAGTTTCAGATCTCTGCTGCTTTGTCTGTGCCCGTCTGGATCCCGAGATGGGCCAGGCCCAGGTGAGCACGGCCTGAAAAGCAGCAGCTTTTAGCAATGTGGCCATGGCAAAGCTGTTATCCCAAAACGGATTCTTTCGCCCCGTGTGCAAGAAGCCAATCCCCACACAGAGTTCAGGTATTTCCTTTATTTACAGTTCTGCACAGAAACAGGTGCTGGGATGGCAAATCCACAAAGCCAGCACAGCAGCTATCAAAAATGTTCACTATCTATATATTGCAGCAAACTAAGGCATTCATGTTCATTGGCTAACCATTATATGTCTCTCTTATTAAATTAATGCATTATTTATTTTTAAAATTATTTTCATATTTTATGAAAAGAAACATTTTATCTTGGCTTTAATATATCGATAATGATACTTTTCTTCTACTCGTTAAAAGATTCCTTTGCTTCTTATGCTAACTAGTCTTCCTCTGTGCTCCATCTGCCTCTTGTTTCTTCTCTGCATTTCTGGGGTCACTGGGCCGGGAGTCAATGGTCGCCATCTCCCTGTGCCACAAGCACCTTTTCCCCAGCTGGAACCAATTTCAGCACAGTTGCGGAGTTGGCTTTGTGAGTTTGTTCCTCATCTGGGAAGTTCTGCCAAACGTCCCCGTGGCTGTCGCTTCCGCATCCTCGCTGTCCCCTCTGAGCAGGAGCTCCTTCTGCCCAGGCTTTGTGCACCTGCCCTTGGCTCTGACACCCCCGGTGCCTCTGGAGCCCTAAGCCTCATCCAGGCCGTTCTCCCGACAAGGAGCTGCTGTCCCTGACACCCGGACATCCGAGGCAGCCACGGGGCAGGCTCCGGGCCAGCCACCGCCTGCGGGCCCGGCCTGGCGCTGGCGGCGGGCACCGATTGTCCGGCTGCGGCCTCAGGCAGGGCCAGCACAGCAGCCCCCGCAGTGCCCGCCTGAGGCGGGACGGGCGTTCCTTGGGGGGAGCCGGCTGCTCCCTGAGGGCCTGGGCTCCCGGCTGGGGAGCTGAGGGGCCCGGGGGGCAGCAGGGGCCGTGCGGGGCAGGGCCCTGGCTCCGTGCCCCTGCTGCCTGCGCCTGCTCAGCCGAGGCCGGACGAGCTGCTGCCTCGGCCGAGTCCCGGGGAGCAGCGTCGGGGTCCTGCAGGAGCTGTGGGTACTTGGGGTTGATCCAGATGGTGTGGATCACGATGCTTTCCCAGTCCTCCTGGGACTCCTTTTTGTCACTGTCACCTCTCTCTTGGGACAGCTTTGGATATCGTCTGACTTCTCCCCTGGACAGCTCTCGGTCAATGGAGTGCTCCCATTGGGGAAACATTTTGTCACTGCTGCTTTCCTCTCGGGACAGCTCTTGGATTCCCATGTCCAGCCACTTGGATAGCTCTTGATGTCTCTCAGTTTCCCAGTGGTACAGCTCTGGGTCTAACTCGCCTTCTGACAGCTCTTGGACTCTTCTCTTGTCCTGCTTGTACAGCTCTTGGCCATTCACATCTTGCCATTGGGAAGGCTCCTGGCATCTCGCATCTTCCCCACGGGACAGCTCTTGGACACTCTCATTTTCCAGTTGGGACAGATCTTGGCATTTCTCATCTTCCCCACGGGACAGCTCTTGGACACTCTCATTTTCCCGCTGGGGCACTTCCTGGCCCAGGCAGGGTTCCCACTCTCTCTCCTCCCTGGCCAAGTCACACTCCACAGCCTGTGGCCCTGGCAGCTCCGTCCCCTCTACTGCCCCTTCCCCCTGCTCCCCGAGGGCTTCCATCCACCCAGGGCAGGAGCCGGGGGGACACACGGGACTGGGGGAGCAGCAGGGGCTGTGTGGGGCAGGGCCCTGGCTCTGTGCCCCGGCTGTGGGGCTGGCCGTCACCTGGGGCCTCATGCACAGGCCTGGCTGCTCCACGGCACAGGGGGGGTTGGGGTTCACGTCCTCCACAAAAGTCTCCATGGTGCTCTGCCACAGAGGCTCTCAGGGGAGCTGCTTCCTCCTGACTGAGCGGCTCTCCTGGGACTGGGCACACCAGGGCTCTGTGTCCCTTAAATACCCCTCAGATCCCCCTCTGGCCGGGCGGGGCTCTGCCATGTCACAAAGGGCTCTGGGCACCACCCTGTCCTGCATCACCACGGGCCTGTGTCACAAAGGGCCACACTCAACATCCCTTCACAGCTGACCCCACTGGAACTGGCACAGCTCTGGCACGGAGCAGCCCCAGACTTGGGCACTTTTAGCCCCTGCTGTGCCCAGGCCCCTGTGAGGCTTTGGCCACGCTCCCACACGACAGCCCCAGCCTTACCCTGCAAAGCCCTGCCTTTGGAGGCTGGGCTATTCGGGGCACGAGCCACTGGCTGGATGGACACAGCCAAGGAGCTGTGGGCAGTGGCTCCATGTCCAGCTGCAGTGGGGGATGAGGGGTGCTCCTCAGGGCTCTTGCATGGCTTCCCCAGAGACACAGACTGTGGATGCAGCTCTCCCTCAGCACATTTACAGGGAATGGGAAGCTGAGCAGGGCAAGTGACACTATGGAAAGATGGGGCCATGCAGAAGGATCTGAGCAAGCTTGGGAAGTGAAACCACAAGAACTTCAGGAGGTTCAACAAGGGCTAAGTGCAAGGTGCTGTACCTGAGTTGGGGCAGTCCTTGAGTCGCAGAATCATCATCTTCTGTTAGAGACCAGCAAGACCATCCAGTTCCATCATCATCCCATTACCAGCATCACCACCCTAAAGCCGATCCCAAAGTGCCACATCCATCCAGATGGCCAGGCACAGGCGTGCAGGGATGTGTGTGTGGGATGGGTGTGCTGGGCGCAAGTGTGAGAGTGCAAGCAGGGGGTGTGCAGAACCGGAGTGTGAGCACAAGTGGGGTGTGCAAACAGGACACCATGGCAAGGGTACAAACAGGCAGGGCCCCACTGCAGACAGCTGAATCAGCAGTGCAGCATGGGAGTGTGCAAGGAACCACTGGGAGTGTGCAGGGCACTGCCCTGAGCTTTGGAGGTACTGGAGGGGCTGGAATGTCAGAGCTGCGGTTGGCAAGGCCACCTGAAAGCCTCTGGGGAAGGATTGATGGATAAAGCAAAGGAGAGGGAGTCACTGTGGGAGGCTGCTCTTGGCCACTCAGCCAGGAGGTCAACCCCAACAAATGATTCTTTAAGGAACCAAGGACACACCTCCAAATCAGCCACCCTTGTCCTTGTGGGGGGAGTTCAGCTTGCCAGGTGTGCACTGGGAACACCACACAGCTGGTCCAAACAGCAGCAGCAGATTCCCCAAACACCTGGACGACAACTCCTCGGTACAGGGACTCGGGGAGCCGGCTCGCAGAGGTGCCCTCTGGGATTTGTTGCTTGTTCCCAGAGGAGCTCTCGTGGCCGACGTGGGATTGTCTTGGGCACAGCGACCGCGCAGCCGCCGAGTTTCAGATCTCTGCTGCTTTGTCTGTGCCCGTCTGGATCCCGAGATGGGCCAGGCCCAGGTGAGCATGGCTGGAAAAGCAGCAGCTTTTAGCAATGTGGCCATGGCAAAGCTGTTATCCCAAAACGGATTCTTTCGCCCCGTGTGCAAGAAGCCAATCCCCACACAGAGTTCAGGTATTTCCTTTATTTACAGTTCTGCACAGAAACAGGTGCTGGGATGGCAAATCCACAAAGCCAGCACAGCAGCTATCAAAAATGTTCACTATCTATATATTGCAGCAAACTAAGGCATTCATGTTCATTGGCTAACCATTATATGTCTCTCTTATTAAATTAATGCATTATTTATTTTTAAAATTATTTCCATATTTTATGAAAATAAACATTTTATCTTGGCTTTAATATATCAATAATGATACTTTTCTTCTACTCGTTAAAAGATTCCTTTGCTTCTTATGCTAACTAGTCTTCCTCTGTGCTCCATCTGCCTCTTGTTTCTTCTCTGCATTTCTGGGGTCAGTGGGCCGGGAGTCAATGGTCGCCATCTCCCTGTGCCACAAGCACCTTTTCCCCAGCTGGAACCGATTTCAGCACAGTTGCGGAGTTGGCTTTGTGAGTTTGTTCCTCATCTGGGAAGTTCTGCCAAACGTCCCCGTGGCTGTCGCTTCCGCATCCTCGCTGTCCCCTCTGAGCAGGAGCTCCTTCTGCCCAGGCTTTGTGCACCTGCCCTTGGCTCTGACACCCCCGGTGCCTCTGGAGCCCTAAGCCTCATCCAGGCCGTTCTCCCGACAAGGAGCTGCTGTCCCTGACACCCGGACATCCGAGGCAGCCACGGGGCAGGCTCCGGGCCAGCCACCGCCTGCGGGCCCGGCCTGGCGCTGGCGGCGGGCACCGATTGTCCGGCTGCGGCCTCAGGCAGGGCCAGCACAGCAGCCCCCGCAGTGCCCGCCTGAGGCGGGACGGGCGTTCCTTGGGGGGAGCCGGCTGCTCCCTGAGGGCCTGGGCTCCCGGCTGCGGAGCTGAGGGGCCCGGGGGGCAGCAGGGGCCGTGCGGGGCAGGGCCCTGGCTCCGTGCCCCTGCTGCCTGCGCCTGCTCAGCCGAGGCCGGACGAGCTGCTGCCTCGGCCGAGTCCCGGGGAGCAGCGTCGGGGTCCTGCAGGAGCTGTGGGTACTTGGGGTTGATCCAGATGGTGTGGATCACGATGCTTTCCCAGTCCTCCTGGGACTCCTTTTTGTCACTGTCACCTCTCTCTTGGGACAGCTTTGGATATCGTCTGACTTCTCCCCTGGACAGCTCTCGGTCAATGGAGTGCTCCCATTGGGGAAACATTTTGTCACTGCTGCTTTCCTCTCGGGACAGCTCTTGGATTCCCATGTCCAGCCACTTGGATAGCTCTTGATGTCTCTCAGTTTCCCGGTGGTACAGCTCTGGGTCTAACTCGCCTTCTGACAGCTCTTGGACTCTTCTCTTGTCCTGCTTGTACAGCTCTTGGCCATTCACATCTTGCCATTGGGAAGGCTCCTGGCATTTCTCATCTTCCCCACGGGACAGCTCTTGGACACTCTCATTTTCCCGCTGGGGCACTTCCTGGCCCAGGCAGGGTTCCCACTCTCTCTCCTCCCTGGCCAAGTCACACTCCACAGCCTGTGGCCCTGGCAGCTCCGTCCCCTCTACTGCCCCTTCCCCCTGCTCCCCGAGGGCTTCCATCCACCCAGGGCAGGAGCCGGGGGGACACACGGGACTGGGGGAGCAGCAGGGGCTGTGTGGGGCAGGGCCCTGGCTCTGTGCCCCGGCTGTGGGGCTGGCCGTCACCTGGGGCCTCATGCACAGGCCTGGCTGCTCCACGGCACAGGGGGAGTTGGGGTTCACGTACTCCACAAAAGTCTCCATGGTGCTCTGCCACAGAGGCTCTCAGGGGAGCTGCTTCCTCCTGACTGAGCGGCTCTCCTGGGACTGGGCACACCAGGGCTCTGTGTCCCTTAAATACCCCTCAGATCCCCCTCTGGCCGGGCGGGGCTCTGCCATGTCACAAAGGGCTCTGGGCACCACCCTGTCCTGCATCACCACGGGCCTGTGTCACAAAGGGCCACACTCAACATCCCTTCACAGCTGACCCCACTGGAACTGGCACAGCTCTGGCACGGAGCAGCCCCAGACTTGGGCACTTTTAGCCCCTGCTGTGCCCAGGCCCCTGTGAGGCTTTGGCCACGCTCCCACACGACAGCCCCAGCCTTACCCTGCAAAGCCCTGCCTTTGGAGGCTGGGCTATTCGGGGCATGAGCCACTGGCTGGATGGACACAGCCAAGGAGCTGTGGGCAGTGGCTCCATGTCCAGCTGCAGTGGGGGATGAGGGGTGCTCCTCAGGGCTCTTGCATGGCTTCCCCAGAGACACAGACTGTGGATGCAGCTCTCCCTCAACACATTTACAGGGAATGGGAAGCTGAGCAGGGCAGGTGACACTATGGAAAGATGGGGCCATGCAGAAGGATCTGAGCAAGCTTGGGAAGTGAAACCACAAGAACTTCAGGAGGTTCAACAAGGGCTAAGTGCAAGGTGCTGTACCTGAGTTGGGGCAGTCCTTGAGTCGCAGAATCATCATCTTCTGTTAGAGACCAGCAAGACCATCCAGTTCCATCATCATCCCATTACCAGCATCACCACCCTAAAGCCGATCCCAAAGTGCCACATCCATCCAGATGGCCAGGCACAGGCGTGCAGGGATGTGTGTGTGGGATGGGTGTGCTGGGCGCAAGTGTGAGAGTGCAAGCAGGGGGTGTGCAGAACCGGCGTGTGAGCACAAGTGGGGTGTGCAAACAGGACACCATGGCAAGGGTACAAACAGGCAGGGCCCCACTGCAGACAGCTGAATCAGCAGTGCAGCATGGGAGTGTGCAAGGAACCACTGGGAGTGTGCAGGGCACTGCCCTGAGCTTTGGAGGTACTGGAGGGGCTGGAATGTCAGAGCTGCGGTTGGCAAGGCCACCTGAAAGCCTCTGGGGAAGGATTGATGGATAAAGCAAAGGAGAGGGAGTCACTGTGGGAGGCTGCTCTTGGCCACTCAGCCAGGAGGTCAACCCCAACAAATGATTCTTTAAGGAACCAAGGACACACCTCCAAATCAGCCACCCTTGTCCTTGTGGGGGGAGTTCAGCTTGCCAGGTGTGCACTGGGAACACCACACAGCTGGTCCAAACAGCAGCAGCAGATTCCCCAAACACCTGGACGACAACTCCTCGGTACAGGGACTCGGGGAGCCGGCTCGCAGAGGTGCCCTCTGGGATTTGTTGCTTGTTCCCAGAGGAGCTCTCGTGGCCGATGTGGGATTGTCTTGGGCACAGCGACCGCGCAGCCGCCGAGTTTCAGATCTCTGCTGCTTTGTCTGTGCCCGTCTGGATCCCGAGATGGGCCAGGCCCAGGTGAGCACGGCCTGAAAAGCAGCAGCTTTTAGCAATGTGGCCATGGCAAAGCTGTTATCCCAAAACGGATTCTTTCGCCCCGTGTGCAAGAAGCCAATCCCCACACAGAGTTCAGGTATTTCCTTTATTTACAGTTCTGCACAGAAACAGGTGCTGGGATGGCAAATCCACAAAGCCAGCACAGCAGCTATCAAAAATGTTCACTATCTATATATTGCAGCAAACTAAGGCATTCATGTTCATTGGCTAACCATTATATGTCTCTCTTATTAAATTAATGCATTATTTATTTTTAAAATTATTTTCATATTTTATGAAAAGAAACATTTTATCTTGGCTTTAATATATCGATAATGATACTTTTCTTCTACTCGTTAAAAGATTCCTTTGCTTCTTATGCTAACTAGTCTTCCTCTGTGCTCCATCTGCCTCTTGTTTCTTCTCTGCATTTCTGGGGTCACTGGGCCGGGAGTCAATGGTCGCCATCTCCCTGTGCCACAAGTACCTTTTCCCCAGCTGGAACCGATTTCAGCACAGTTGCGGAGTTGGCTTTGTGAGTTTGTTCCTCATCTGGGAAGTTCTGCCAAACGTCCCCGTGGCTGTCGCTTCCGCATCCTCGCTGTCCCCTCTGAGCAGGAGCTCCTTCTGCCCAGGCTTTGTGCACCTGCCCTTGGCTCTGACACCCCCGGTGCCTCTGGAGCCCTAAGCCTCATCCAGGCCGTTCTCCCGACAAGGAGCTGCTGTCCCTGACACCCGGACATCCGAGGCAGCCACGGGGCAGGCTCCGGGCCAGCCACCGCCTGCGGGCCCGGCCTGGCGCTGGCGGCGGGCACCGATTGTCCGGCTGCGGCCTCAGGCAGGGCCAGCACAGCAGCCCCCGCAGTGCCCGCCTGAGGCGGGACGGGCGTTCCTTGGGGGGAGCCGGCTGCTCCCTGAGGGCCTGGGCTCCCGGCTGGGGAGCTGAGGGGCCCGGGGGGCAGCAGGGGCCGTGCGGGGCAGGGCCCTGGCTCCGTGCCCCTGCTGCCTGCGCCTGCTCAGCCGAGGCCGGACGAGCTGCTGCCTCGGCCGAGTCCCGGGGAGCAGCGTCGGGGTCCTGCAGGAGCTGTGGGTACTTGGGGTTGATCCAGATGGTGTGGATCACGATGCTTTCCCAGTCCTCCTGGGACTCCTTTTTGTCACTGTCACCTCTCTCTTGGGACAGCTTTGGATATCGTCTGACTTCTCCCCTGGACAGCTCTCGGTCAATGGAGTGCTCCCATTGGGGAAACATTTTGTCACTGCTGCTTTCCTCTCGGGACAGCTCTTGGATTCCCATGTCCAGCCACTTGGATAGCTCTTGATGTCTCTCAGTTTCCCAGTGGTACAGCTCTGGGTCTAACTCGCCTTCTGACAGCTCTTGGACTCTTCTCTTGTCCTGCTTGTACAGCTCTTGGCCATTCACATCTTGCCATTGGGAAGGCTCCTGGCATCTCGCATCTTCCCCACGGGACAGCTCTTGGACACTCTCATTTTCCAGTTGGGACAGATCTTGGCATTTCTCATCTTCCCCACGGGACAGCTCTTGGACACTCTCATTTTCCCGCTGGGGCACTTCCTGGCCCAGGCAGGGTTCCCACTCTCTCTCCTCCCTGGCCAAGTCACACTCCACAGCCTGTGGCCCTGGCAGCTCCGTCCCCTCTACTGCCCCTTCCCCCTGCTCCCCGAGGGCTTCCATCCACCCAGGGCAGGAGCCGGGGGGACACACGGGACTGGGGGAGCAGCAGGGGCTGTGTGGGGCAGGGCCCTGGCTCTGTGCCCCGGCTGTGGGGCTGGCCGTCACCTGGGGCCTCATGCACAGGCCTGGCTGCTCCACGGCACAGGGGGGGTTGGGGTTCACGTCCTCCACAAAAGTCTCCATGGTGCTCTGCCACAGAGGCTCTCAGGGGAGCTGCTTCCTCCTGACTGAGCGGCTCTCCTGGGACTGGGCACACCAGGGCTCTGTGTCCCTTAAATACCCCTCAGATCCCCCTCTGGCCGGGCGGGGCTCTGCCATGTCACAAAGGGCTCTGGGCACCACCCTGTCCTGCATCACCACGGGCCTGTGTCACAAAGGGCCACACTCAACATCCCTTCACAGCTGACCCCACTGGAACTGGCACAGCTCTGGCACGGAGCAGCCCCAGACTTGGGCACTTTTAGCCCCTGCTGTGCCCAGGCCCCTGTGAGGCTTTGGCCACGCTCCCACACGACAGCCCCAGCCTTACCCTGCAAAGCCCTGCCTTTGGAGGCTGGGCTATTCGGGGCATGAGCCACTGGCTGGATGGACACAGCCAAGGAGCTGTGGGCAGTGGCTCCATGTCCAGCTGCAGTGGGGGATGAGGGGTGCTCCTCAGGGCTCTTGCATGGCTTCCCCAGAGACACAGACTGTGGATGCAGCTCTCCCTCAACACATTTACAGGGAATGGGAAGCTGAGCAGGGCAGGTGACACTATGGAAAGATGGGGCCATGCAGAAGGATCTGAGCAAGCTTGGGAAGTGAAACCACAAGAACTTCAGGAGGTTCAACAAGGGCTAAGTGCAAGGTGCTGTACCTGAGTTGGGGCAGTCCTTGAGTCGCAGAATCATCATCTTCTGTTAGAGACCAGCAAGACCATCCAGTTCCATCATCATCCCATTACCAGCATCACCACCCTAAAGCCGATCCCGAAGTGCCACATCCATCCAGATGGCCAGGCACAGGCGTGCAGGGATGTGTGTGTGGGATGGGTGTGCTGGGCGCAAGTGTGAGAGTGCAAGCAGGGGGTGTGCAGAACCGGCGTGTGAGCACAAGTGGGGTGTGCAAACAGGACACCATGGCAAGGGTACAAACAGGCAGGGCCCCACTGCAGACAGCTGAATCAGCAGTGCAGCATGGGAGTGTGCAAGGAACCACTGGGAGTGTGCAGGGCACTGCCCTGAGCTTTGGAGGTACTGGAGGGGCTGGAATGTCAGAGCTGCGGTTGGCAAGGCCACCTGAAAGCCTCTGGGGAAGGATTGATGGATAAAGCAAAGGAGAGGGAGTCACTGTGGGAGGCTGCTCTTGGCCACTCAGCCAGGAGGTCAACCCCAACAAATGATTCTTTAAGGAACCAAGGACACACCTCCAAATCAGCCACCCTTGTCCTTGTGGGGGGAGTTCAGCTTGCCAGGTGTGCACTGGGAACACCACACAGCTGGTCCAAACAGCAGCAGCAGATTCCCCAAACACCTGGACGACAACTCCTCGGTACAGGGACTCGGGGAGCCGGCTCGCAGAGGTGCCCTCTGGGATTTGTTGCTTGTTCCCAGAGGAGCTCTCGTGGCCGACGTGGGATTGTCTTGGGCACAGCGACCGCGCAGCCGCCGAGTTTCAGATCTCTGCTGCTTTGTCTGTGCCCGTCTGGATCCCGAGATGGGCCAGGCCCAGGTGAGCATGGCTGGAAAAGCAGCAGCTTTTAGCAATGTGGCCATGGCAAAGCTGTTATCCCAAAACGGATTCTTTCGCCCCGTGTGCAAGAAGCCAATCCCCACACAGAGTTCAGGTATTTCCTTTATTTACAGTTCTGCACAGAAACAGGTGCTGGGATGGCAAATCCACAAAGCCAGCACAGCAGCTATCAAAAATGTTCACTATCTATATATTGCAGCAAACTAAGGCATTCATGTTCATTGGCTAACCATTATATGTCTCTCTTATTAAATTAATGCATTATTTATTTTTAAAATTATTTTCATATTTTATGAAAAGAAACATTTTATCTTGGCTTTAATATATCGATAATGATACTTTTCTTCTACTCGTTAAAAGATTCCTTTGCTTCTTATGCTAACTAGTCTTCCTCTGTGCTCCATCTGCCTCTTGTTTCTTCTCTGCATTTCTGGGGTCACTGGGCCGGGAGTCAATGGTCGCCATCTCCCTGTGCCACAAGTACCTTTTCCCCAGCTGGAACCGATTTCAGCACAGTTGCGGAGTTGGCTTTGTGAGTTTGTTCCTCATCTGGGAAGTTCTGCCAAACGTCCCCGTGGCTGTCGCTTCCGCATCCTCGCTGTCCCCTCTGAGCAGGAGCTCCTTCTGCCCAGGCTTTGTGCACCTGCCCTTGGCTCTGACACCCCCGGTGCCTCTGGAGCCCTAAGCCTCATCCAGGCCGTTCTCCCGACAAGGAGCTGCTGTCCCTGACACCCGGACATCCGAGGCAGCCACGGGGCAGGCTCCGGGCCAGCCACCGCCTGCGGGCCCGGCCTGGCGCTGGCGGCGGGCACCGATTGTCCGGCTGCGGCCTCAGGCAGGGCCAGCACAGCAGCCCCCGCAGTGCCCGCCTGAGGCGGGACGGGCGTTCCTTGGGGGGAGCCGGCTGCTCCCTGAGGGCCTGGGCTCCCGGCTGCGGAGCTGAGGGGCCCGGGGGGCAGCAGGGGCCGTGCGGGGCAGGGCCCTGGCTCCGTGCCCCTGCTGCCTGCGCCTGCTCAGCCGAGGCCGGACGAGCTGCTGCCTCGGCCGAGTCCCGGGGAGCAGCGTCGGGGTCCTGCAGGAGCTGTGGGTACTTGGGGTTGATCCAGATGGTGTGGATCACGATGCTTTCCCAGTCCTCCTGGGACTCCTTTTTGTCACTGTCACCTCTCTCTTGGGACAGCTTTGGATATCGTCTGACTTCTCCCCTGGACAGCTCTCGGTCAATGGAGTGCTCCCATTGGGGAAACATTTTGTCACTGCTGCTTTCCTCTCGGGACAGCTCTTGGATTCCCATGTCCAGCCACTTGGATAGCTCTTGATGTCTCTCAGTTTCCCAGTGGTACAGCTCTGGGTCTAACTCGCCTTCTGACAGCTCTTGGACTCTTCTCTTGTCCTGCTTGTACAGCTCTTGGCCATTCACATCTTGCCATTGGGAAGGCTCCTGGCATCTCGCATCTTCCCCACGGGACAGCTCTTGGTCTCTCTCAAATTCCAGTTGGGACAGATCTTGGCATTTCTCATCTTCCCCACGGGACAGCTCTTGGACACTCTCATTTTCCCGCTGGGGCACTTCCTGGCCCAGGCAGGGTTCCCACTCTCTCTCCTCCCTGGCCAAGTCACACTCCACAGCCTGTGGCCCTGGCAGCTCCGTCCCCTCTACTGCCCCTTCCCCCTGCTCCCCGAGGGCTTCCATCCACCCAGGGCAGGAGCCGGGGGGACACACGGGACTGGGGGAGCAGCAGGGGCTGTGTAGGGCAGGGCCCTGGCTCTGTGCCCCGGCTGTGGGGCTGGCCGTCACCTGGGGCCTCATGCACAGGCCTGGCTGCTCCACGGCACAGGGGGAGTTGGGGTTCACGTCCTCCACAAAAGTCTCCATGGTGCTCTGCCACAGAGGCTCTCAGGGGAGCTGCTTCCTCCTGACTGAGCGGCTCTCCTGGGACTGGGCACGCCAGGGCTCTGTGTCCCTTAAATACCCCTCAGATCCCCCTCTGGCCGGGCGGGGCTCTGCCATGTCACAAAGGGCTCTGGGCACCACCCTGTCCTGCATCACCACGGGCCTGTGTCACAAAGGGCCACACTCAACATCCCTTCACAGCTGACCCCACTGGAACTGGCACAGCTCTGGCACGGAGCAGCCCCAGACTTGGGCGCTTTTAGCCCCTGCTGTGCCCAGGCCCCTGTGAGGCTTTGGCCACGCTCCCACACGACAGCCCCAGCCTTACCCTGCAAAGCCCTGCCTTTGGAGGCTGGGCTATTCGGGGCATGAGCCACTGGCTGGATGGACACAGCCAAGGAGCTGTGGGCAGTGGCTCCATGTCCAGCTGCAGTGGGGGATGAGGGGTGCTCCTCAGGGCTCTTGCATGGCTTCCCCAGAGACACAGACTGTGGATGCAGCTCTCCCTCAACACATTTACAGGGAATGGGAAGCTGAGCAGGGCAGGTGACACTATGGAAAGATGGGGCCATGCAGAAGGATCTGAGCAAGCTTGGGAAGTGAAACCACAAGAGCTTCAGGAGGTTCAACAAGGGCTAAGTGCAAGGTGCTGTACCTGAGTTGGGGCAGTCCTTGAGTCGCAGAATCATCATCTTCTGTTAGAGACCAGCAAGACCATCCAGTTCCATCATCATCCCATTACCAGCATCACCACCCTAAAGCCGATCCCGAAGTGCCACATCCATCCAGATGGCCAGGCACAGGCGTGCAGGGATGTGTGTGTGGGATGGGTGTGCTGGGCGCAAGTGTGAGAGTGCAAGCAGGGGGTGTGCAGAACCGGCGTGTGAGCACAAGTGGGGTGTGCAAACAGGACACCATGGCAAGGGTACAAACAGGCAGGGCCCCACTGCAGACAGCTGAATCAGCAGTGCAGCATGGGAGTGTGCAAGGAACCACTGGGAGTGTGCAGGGCACTGCCCTGAGCTTTGGAGGTACTGGAGGGGCTGGAATGTCAGAGCTGCGGTTGGCAAGGCCACCTGAAAGCCTCTGGGGAAGGATTGATGGATAAAGCAAAGGAGAGGGAGTCACTGTGGGAGGCTGCTCTTGGCCACTCAGCCAGGAGGTCAACCCCAACAAATGATTCTTTAAGGAACCAAGGACACACCTCCAAATCAGCCACCCTTGTCCTTGTGGGGGGAGTTCAGCTTGCCAGGTGTGCACTGGGAACACCACACAGCTGGTCCAAACAGCAGCAGCAGATTCCCCAAACACCTGGACGACAACTCCTCGGTACAGGGACTCGGGGAGCCGGCTCGCAGAGGTGCCCTCTGGGATTTGTTGCTTGTTCCCAGAGGAGCTCTCGTGGCCGACGTGGGATTGTCTTGGGCACAGCGACCGCGCAGCCGCCGAGTTTCAGATCTCTGCTGCTTTGTCTGTGCCCGTCTGGATCCCGAGATGGGCCAGGCCCAGGTGAGCACGGCTGGAAAAGCAGCAGCTTTTAGCAATGTGGCCATGGCAAAGCTGTTATCCCAAAACGGATTCTTTCGCCCCGTGTGCAAGAAGCCAATCCCCACACAGAGTTCAGGTATTTCCTTTATTTACAGTTCTGCACAGAAACAGGTGCTGGGATGGCAAATCCACAAAGCCAGCACAGCAGCTATCAAAAATGTTCACTATCTATATATTGCAGCAAACTAAGGCATTCATGTTCATTGGCTAACCATTATATGGCTCTCTTATTAAATTAATGCATTATTTATTTTTAAAATTATTTTCATATTTTATGAAAATAAACATTTTATCTTGGCTTTAATATATCGATAATGATACTTTTCTTCTACTCGTTAAAAGATTCCTTTGCTTCTTATGCTAACTAGTCTTCCTCTGTGCTCCATCTGCCTCTTGTTTCTTCTCTGCATTTCTGGGGTCACTGGGCCGGGAGTCAATGGTCGCCATCTCCCTGTGCCACAAGTACCTTTTCCCCAGCTGGAACCGATTTCAGCACAGTTGCGGAGTTGGCTTTGTGAGTTTGTTCCTCATCTGGGAAGTTCTGCCAAACGTCCCCGTGGCTGTCGCTTCCGCATCCTCGCTGTCCCCTCTGAGCAGGAGCTCCTTCTGCCCAGGCTTTGTGCACCTGCCCTTGGCTCTGACACCCCCGGTGCCTCTGGAGCCCTAAGCCTCATCCAGGCCGTTCTCCCGACAAGGAGCTGCTGTCCCTGACACCCGGACATCCGAGGCAGCCACGGGGCAGGCTCCGGGCCAGCCACCGCCTGCGGGCCCGGCCTGGCGCTGGCGGCGGGCACCGATTGTCCGGCTGCGGCCTCAGGCAGGGCCAGCACAGCAGCCCCCGCAGTGCCCGCCTGAGGCGGGACGGGCGTTCCTTGGGGGGAGCCGGCTGCTCCCTGAGGGCCTGGGCTCCCGGCTGGGGAGCTGAGGGGCCCGGGGGGCAGCAGGGGCCGTGCGGGGCAGGGCCCTGGCTCCGTGCCCCTGCTGCCTGCGCCTGCTCAGCCGAGGCCGGACGAGCTGCTGCCTCGGCCGAGTCCCGGGGAGCAGCGTCGGGGTCCTGCAGGAGCTGTGGGTACTTGGGGTTGATCCAGATGGTGTGGATCACGATGCTTTCCCAGTCCTCCTGGGACTCCTTTTTGTCACTGTCACCTCTCTCTTGGGACAGCTTTGGATATCGTCTGACTTCTCCCCTGGACAGCTCTCGGTCAATGGAGTGCTCCCATTGGGGAAACATTTTGTCACTGCTGCTTTCCTCTCGGGACAGCTCTTGGATTCCCATGTCCAGCCACTTGGATAGCTCTTGATGTCTCTCAGTTTCCCAGTGGTACAGCTCTGGGTCTAACTCGCCTTCTGACAGCTCTTGGACTCTTCTCTTGTCCTGCTTGTACAGCTCTTGGCCATTCACATCTTGCCATTGGGAAGGCTCCTGGCATTTCTCATCTTCCCCACGGGACAGCTCTTGGACACTCTCATTTTCCCGCTGGGGCACTTCCTGGCCCAGGCAGGGTTCCCACTCTCTCTCCTCCCTGGCCAAGTCACACTCCACAGCCTGTGGCCCTGGCAGCTCCGTCCCCTCTACTGCCCCTTCCCCCTGCTCCCCGAGGGCTTCCATCCACCCAGGGCAGGAGCCGGGGGGACACACGGGACTGGGGGAGCAGCAGGGGCTGTGTGGGGCAGGGCCCTGGCTCTGTGCCCCGGCTGTGGGGCTGGCCGTCACCTGGGGCCTCATGCACAGGCCTGGCTGCTCCACGGCACAGGGGGAGTTGGGGTTCACGTCCTCCACAATAGTCTCCATGGTGCTCTGCCACAGAGGCTCTCAGGGGAGCTGCTTCCTCCTGACTGAGCGGCTCTCCTGGGACTGGGCACGCCAGGGCTCTGTGTCCCTTAAATACCCCTCAGATCCCCCTCTGGCCGGGCGGGGCTCTGCCATGTCACAAAGGGCTCTGGGCACCACCCTGTCCTGCATCACCACGGGCCTGTGTCACAAAGGGCCACACTCAACATCCCTTCACAGCTGACCCCACTGGAACTGGCACAGCTCTGGCACGGAGCAGCCCCAGACTTGGGCACTTTTAGCCCCTGCTGTGCCCAGGCCCCTGTGAGGCTTTGGCCACGCTCCCACACGACAGCCCCAGCCTTACCCTGCAAAGCCCTGCCTTTGGAGGCTGGGCTATTCGGGGCATGAGCCACTGGCTGGATGGACACAGCCAAGGAGCTGTGGGCAGTGGCTCCATGTCCAGCTGCAGTGGGGGATGAGGGGTGCTCCTCAGGGCTCTTGCATGGCTTCCCCAGAGACACAGACTGTGGATGCAGCTCTCCCTCAACACATTTACAGGGAATGGGAAGCTGAGCAGGGCAGGTGACACTATGGAAAGATGGGGCCATGCAGAAGGATCTGAGCAAGCTTGGGAAGTGAAACCACAAGAACTTCAGGAGGTTCAACAAGGGCTAAGTGCAAGGTGCTGTACCTGAGTTGGGGCAGTCCTTGAGTCGCAGAATCATCATCTTCTGTTAGAGACCAGCAAGACCATCCAGTTCCATCATCATCCCATTACCAGCATCACCACCCTAAAGCCGATCCCAAAGTGCCACATCCATCCAGATGGCCAGGCACAGGCGTGCAGGGATGTGTGTGTGGGATGGGTGTGCTGGGCGCAAGTGTGAGAGTGCAAGCAGGGGGTGTGCAGAACCGGAGTGTGAGCACAAGTGGGGTGTGCAAACAGGACACCATGGCAAGGGTACAAACAGGCAGGGCCCCACTGCAGACAGCTGAATCAGCAGTGCAGCATGGGAGTGTGCAAGGAACCACTGGGAGTGTGCAGGGCACTGCCCTGAGCTTTGGAGGTACTGGAGGGGCTGGAATGTCAGAGCTGCGGTTGGCAAGGCCACCTGAAAGCCTCTGGGGAAGGATTGATGGATAAAGCAAAGGAGAGGGAGTCACTGTGGGAGGCTGCTCTTGGCCACTCAGCCAGGAGGTCAACCCCAACAAATGATTCTTTAAGGAACCAAGGGCACACCTCCAAATCAGCCACCCTTGTCCTTGTGGGGGGAGTTCAGCTTGCCAGGTGTGCACTGGGAACACCACACAGCTGGTCCAAACAGCAGCAGCAGATTCCCCAAACACCTGGACGACAACTCCTCGGTACAGGGACTCGGGGAGCCGGCTCGCAGAGGTGCCCTCTGGGATTTGTTGCTTGTTCCCAGAGGAGCTCTCGTGGCCGACGTGGGATTGTCTTGGGCACAGCGACCGCGCAGCCGCCGAGTTTCAGATCTCTGCTGCTTTGTCTGTGCCCGTCTGGATCCCGAGATGGGCCAGGCCCAGGTGAGCACGGCCGGAAAAGCAGCAGCTTTTAGCAATGTGGCCATGGCAAAGCTGTTATCCCAAAACGGATTCTTTCGCCCCGTGTGCAAGAAGCCAATCCCCACACAGAGTTCAGGTATTTCCTTTATTTACAGTTCTGCACAGAAACAGGTGCTGGGATGGCAAATCCACAAAGCCAGCACAGCAGCTATCAAAAATGTTCACTATCTATATATTGCAGCAAACTAAGGCATTCATGTTCATTGGCTAACCATTATATGTCTCTCTTATTAAATTAATGCATTATTTATTTTTAAAATTATTTTCATATTTTATGAAAAGAAACATTTTATCTTGGCTTTAATATATCGATAATGATACTTTTCTTCTACTCGTTAAAAGATTCCTTTGCTTCTTATGCTAACTAGTCTTCCTCTGTGCTCCATCTGCCTCTTGTTTCTTCTCTGCATTTCTGGGGTCACTGGGCCGGGAGTCAATGGTCGCCATCTCCCTGTGCCACAAGCACCTTTTCCCCAGCTGGAACCAATTTCAGCACAGTTGCGGAGTTGGCTTTGTGAGTTTGTTCCTCATCTGGGAAGTTCTGCCAAACGTCCCCGTGGCTGTCGCTTCCGCATCCTCGCTGTCCCCTCTGAGCAGGAGCTCCTTCTGCCCAGGCTTTGTGCACCTGCCCTTGGCTCTGACACCCCCGGTGCCTCTGGAGCCCTAAGCCTCATCCAGGCCGTTCTCCCGACAAGGAGCTGCTGTCCCTGACACCCGGACATCCGAGGCAGCCACGGGGCAGGCTCCGGGCCAGCCACCGCCTGCGGGCCCGGCCTGGCGCTGGCGGCGGGCACCGATTGTCCGGCTGCGGCCTCAGGCAGGGCCAGCACAGCAGCCCCCGCAGTGCCCGCCTGAGGCGGGACGGGCGTTCCTTGGGGGGAGCCGGCTGCTCCCTGAGGGCCTGGGCTCCCGGCTGGGGAGCTGAGGGGCCCGGGGGGCAGCAGGGGCCGTGCGGGGCAGGGCCCTGGCTCCGTGCCCCTGCTGCCTGCGCCTGCTCAGCCGAGGCCGGATGAGCTGCTGCCTCGGCCGAGTCCCGGGGAGCAGCGTCGGGGTCCTGCAGGAGCTGTGGGTACTTGGGGTTGATCCAGATGGTGTGGATCACGATGCTTTCCCAGTCCTCCTGGGACTCCTTTTTGTCACTGTCACCTCTCTCTTGGGACAGCTTTGGATATCGTCTGACTTCTCCCCTGGACAGCTCTCGGTCAATGGAGTGCTCCCATTGGGGAAACATTTTGTCACTGCTGCTTTCCTCTCGGGACAGCTCTTGGATTCCCATGTCCAGCCACCTGGATAGCTCTTGATGTCTCTCAGTTTCCCAGTGGTACAGCTCTGGGTCTAACTCGCCTTCTGACAGCTCTTGGACTCTTCTCTTGTCCTGCTTGTACAGCTCTTGGCCATTCACATCTTGCCATTGGGAAGGCTCCTGGCATTTCTCATCTTCCCCACGGGACAGCTCTTGGACACTCTCATTTTCCCGCTGGGGCACTTCCTGGCCCAGGCAGGGTTCCCACTCTCTCTCCTCCCTGGCCAAGTCACACTCCACAGCCTGTGGCCCTGGCAGCTCCGTCCCCTCTACTGCCCCTTCCCCCTGCTCCCCGAGGGCTTCCATCCACCCAGGGCAGGAGCCGGGGGGACACACGGGACTGGGGGAGCAGCAGGGGCTGTGTGGGGCAGGGCCCTGGCTCTGTGCCCCGGCTGTGGGGCTGGCCGTCACCTGGGGCCTCATGCACAGGCCTGGCTGCTCCACGGCACAGGGGGAGTTGGGGTTCACGTCCTCCACAAAAGTCTCCATGGTGCTCTGCCACAGAGGCTCTCAGGGGAGCTGCTTCCTCCTGACTGAGCGGCTCTCCTGGGACTGGGCACACCAGGGCTCTGTGTCCCTTAAATACCCCTCAGATCCCCCTCTGGCCGGGCGGGGCTCTGCCATGTCACAAAGGGCTCTGGGCACCACCCTGTCCTGCATCACCACGGGCCTGTGTCACAAAGGGCCACACTCAACATCCCTTCACAGCTGACCCCACTGGAACTGGCACAGCTCTGGCACGGAGCAGCCCCAGACTTGGGCGCTTTTAGCCCCTGCTGTGCCCAGGCCCCTGTGAGGCTTTGGCCACGCTCCCACACGACAGCCCCAGCCTTACCCTGCAAAGCCCTGCCTTTGGAGGCTGGGCTATTCGGGGCATGAGCCACTGGCTGGATGGACACAGCCAAGGAGCTGTGGGCAGTGGCTCCATGTCCAGCTGCAGTGGGGGATGAGGGGTGCTCCTCAGGGCTCTTGCATGGCTTCCCCAGAGACACAGACTGTGGATGCAGCTCTCCCTCAACACATTTACAGGGAATGGGAAGCTGAGCAGGGCAGGTGACACTATGGAAAGATGGGGCCATGCAGAAGGATCTGAGCAAGCTTGGGAAGTGAAACCACAAGAGCTTCAGGAGGTTCAACAAGGGCTAAGTGCAAGGTGCTGTACCTGAGTTGGGGCAGTCCTTGAGTCGCAGAATCATCATCTTCTGTTAGAGACCAGCAAGACCATCCAGTTCCATCATCATCCCATTACCAGCATCACCACCCTAAAGCCGATCCCAAAGTGCCACATCCATCCAGATGGCCAGGCACAGGCGTGCAGGGATGTGTGTGTGGGATGGGTGTGCTGGGCGCAAGTGTGAGAGTGCAAGCAGGGGGTGTGCAGAACCGGAGTGTGAGCACAAGTGGGGTGTGCAAACAGGACACCATGGCAAGGGTACAAACAGGCAGGGCCCCACTGCAGACAGCTGAATCAGCAGTGCAGCATGGGAGTGTGCAAGGAACCACTGGGAGTGTGCAGGGCACTGCCCTGAGCTTTGGAGGTACTGGAGGGGCTGGAATGTCAGAGCTGCGGTTGGCAAGGCCACCTGAAAGCCTCTGGGGAAGGATTGATGGATAAAGCAAAGGAGAGGGAGTCACTGTGGGAGGCTGCTCTTGGCCACTCAGCCAGGAGGTCAACCCCAACAAATGATTCTTTAAGGAACCAAGGGCACACCTCCAAATCAGCCACCCTTGTCCTTGTGGGGGGAGTTCAGCTTGCCAGGTGTGCACTGGGAACACCACACAGCTGGTCCAAACAGCAGCAGCAGATTCCCCAAACACCTGGACGACAACTCCTCGGTACAGGGACTCGGGGAGCCGGCTCGCAGAGGTGCCCTCTGGGATTTGTTGCTTGTTCCCAGAGGAGCTCTCGTGGCCGACGTGGGATTGTCTTGGGCACAGCGACCGCGCAGCCGCCGAGTTTCAGATCTCTGCTGCTTTGTCTGTGCCCGTCTGGATCCCGAGATGGGCCAGGCCCAGGTGAGCACGGCTGGAAAAGCAGCAGCTTTTAGCAATGTGGCCATGGCAAAGCTGTTATCCCAAAACGGATTCTTTCGCCCCGTGTGCAAGAAGCCAATCCCCACACAGAGTTCAGGTATTTCCTTTATTTACAGTTCTGCACAGAAACAGGTGCTGGGATGGCAAATCCACAAAGCCAGCACAGCAGCTATCAAAAATGTTCACTATCTATATATTGCAGCAAACTAAGGCATTCATGTTCATTGGCTAACCATTATATGGCTCTCTTATTAAATTAATGCATTATTTATTTTTAAAATTATTTTCATATTTTATGAAAATAAACATTTTATCTTGGCTTTAATATATCGATAATGATACTTTTCTTCTACTCGTTAAAAGATTCCTTTGCTTCTTATGCTAACTAGTCTTCCTCTGTGCTCCATCTGCCTCTTGTTTCTTCTCTGCATTTCTGGGGTCACTGGGCCGGGAGTCAATGGTCGCCATCTCCCTGTGCCACAAGCACCTTTTCCCCAGCTGGAACCGATTTCAGCACAGTTGCGGAGTTGGCTTTGTGAGTTTGTTCCTCATCTGGGAAGTTCTGCCAAACGTCCCCGTGGCTGTCGCTTCCGCATCCTCGCTGTCCCCTCTGAGCAGGAGCTCCTTCTGCCCAGGCTTTGTGCACCTGCCCTTGGCTCTGACACCCCCGGTGCCTCTGGAGCCCTAAGCCTCATCCAGGCCGTTCTCCCGACAAGGAGCTGCTGTCCCTGACACCCGGACATCCGAGGCAGCCACGGGGCAGGCTCCGGGCCAGCCACCGCCTGCGGGCCCGGCCTGGCGCTGGCGGCGGGCACCGATTGTCCGGCTGCGGCCTCAGGCAGGGCCAGCACAGCAGCCCCCGCAGTGCCCGCCTGAGGCGGGACGGGCGTTCCTTGGGGGGAGCCGGCTGCTCCCTGAGGGCCTGGGCTCCCGGCTGGGGAGCTGAGGGGCCCGGGGGGCAGCAGGGGCCGTGCGGGGCAGGGCCCTGGCTCCGTGCCCCTGCTGCCTGCGCCTGCTCAGCCGAGGCCGGACGAGCTGCTGCCTCGGCCGAGTCCCGGGGAGCAGCGTCGGGGTCCTGCAGGAGCTGTGGGTACTTGGGGTTGATCCAGATGGTGTGGATCACGATGCTTTCCCAGTCCTCCTGGGACTCCTTTTTGTCACTGTCACCTCTCTCTTGGGACAGCTTTGGATATCGTCTGACTTCTCCCCTGGACAGCTCTCGGTCAATGGAGTGCTCCCATTGGGGAAACATTTTGTCACTGCTGCTTTCCTCTCGGGACAGCTCTTGGATTCCCATGTCCAGCCACTTGGATAGCTCTTGATGTCTCTCAGTTTCCCAGTGGTACAGCTCTGGGTCTAACTCGCCTTCTGACAGCTCTTGGACTCTTCTCTTGTCCTGCTTGTACAGCTCTTGGCCATTCACATCTTGCCATTGGGAAGGCTCCTGGCATTTCTCATCTTCCCCACGGGACAGCTCTTGGACACTCTCATTTTCCCGCTGGGGCACTTCCTGGCCCAGGCAGGGTTCCCACTCTCTCTCCTCCCTGGCCAAGTCACACTCCACAGCCTGTGGCCCTGGCAGCTCCGTCCCCTCTACTGCCCCTTCCCCCTGCTCCCCGAGGGCTTCCATCCACCCAGGGCAGGAGCCGGGGGGACACACGGGACTGGGGGAGCAGCAGGGGCTGTGTGGGGCAGGGCCCTGGCTCTGTGCCCCGGCTGTGGGGCTGGCCGTCACCTGGGGCCTCATGCACAGGCCTGGCTGCTCCACGGCACAGGGGGAGTTGGGGTTCACGTCCTCCACAAAAGTCTCCATGGTGCTCTGCCACAGAGGCTCTCAGGGGAGCTGCTTCCTCCTGACTGAGCGGCTCTCCTGGGTCTGGGCACACCAGGGCTCTGTGTCCCTTAAATACCCCTCAGATCCCCCTCTGGCCGGGCGGGGCTCTGCCATGTCACAAAGGGCTCTGGGCACCACCCTGTCCTGCATCACCACGGGCCTGTGTCACAAAGGGCCACACTCAACATCCCTTCACAGCTGACCCCACTGGAACTGGCACAGCTCTGGCACGGAGCAGCCCCAGACTTGGGCACTTTTAGCCCCTGCTGTGCCCAGGCCCCTGTGAGGCTTTGGCCACGCTCCCACACGACAGCCCCAGCCTTACCCTGCAAAGCCCTGCCTTTGGAGGCTGGGCTATTCGGGGCATGAGCCACTGGCTGGATGGACACAGCCAAGGAGCTGTGGGCAGTGGCTCCATGTCCAGCTGCAGTGGGGGATGAGGGGTGCTCCTCAGGGCTCTTGCATGGCTTCCCCAGAGACACAGACTGTGGATGCAGCTCTCCCTCAACACATTTACAGGGAATGGGAAGCTGAGCAGGGCAGGTGACACTATGGAAAGATGGGGCCATGCAGAAGGATCTGAGCAAGCTTGGGAAGTGAAACCACAAGAGCTTCAGGAGGTTCAACAAGGGCTAAGTGCAAGGTGCTGTACCTGAGTTGGGGCAGTCCTTGAGTCGCAGAATCATCATCTTCTGTTAGAGACCAGCAAGACCATCCAGTTCCATCATCATCCCATTACCAGCATCACCACCCTAAAGCCGATCCCAAAGTGCCACATCCATCCAGATGGCCAGGCACAGGCGTGCAGGGATGTGTGTGTGGGATGGGTGTGCTGGGCGCAAGTGTGAGAGTGCAAGCAGGGGGTGTGCAGAACCGGAGTGTGAGCACAAGTGGGGTGTGCAAACAGGACACCATGGCAAGGGTACAAACAGGCAGGGCCCCACTGCAGACAGCTGAATCAGCAGTGCAGCATGGGAGTGTGCAAGGAACCACTGGGAGTGTGCAGGGCACTGCCCTGAGCTTTGGAGGTACTGGAGGGGCTGGAATGTCAGAGCTGCGGTTGGCAAGGCCACCTGAAAGCCTCTGGGGAAGGATTGATGGATAAAGCAAAGGAGAGGGAGTCACTGTGGGAGGCTGCTCTTGGCCACTCAGCCAGGAGGTCAACCCCAACAAATGATTCTTTAAGGAACCAAGGACACACCTCCAAATCAGCCACCCTTGTCCTTGTGGGGGGAGTTCAGCTTGCCAGGTGTGCACTGGGAACACCACACAGCTGGTCCAAACAGCAGCAGCAGATTCCCCAAACACCTGGACGACAACTCCTCGGTACAGGGACTCGGGGAGCCGGCTCGCAGAGGTGCCCTCTGGGATTTGTTGCTTGTTCCCAGAGGAGCTCTCGTGGCCGACGTGGGATTGTCTTGGGCACAGCGACCGCGCAGCCGCCGAGTTTCAGATCTCTGCTGCTTTGTCTGTGCCCGTCTGGATCCCGAGATGGGCCAGGCCCAGGTGAGCACGGCTGGAAAAGCAGCAGCTTTTAGCAATGTGGCCATGGCAAAGCTGTTATCCCAAAACGGATTCTTTCGCCCCGTGTGCAAGAAGCCAATCCCCACACAGAGTTCAGGTATTTCCTTTATTTACAGTTCTGCACAGAAACAGGTGCTGGGATGGCAAATCCACAAAGCCAGCACAGCAGCTATCAAAAATGTTCACTATCTATATATTGCAGCAAACTAAGGCATTCATGTTC
The DNA here is from genome assembly GCF_963662255.1 of Cinclus cinclus. Taxonomy (NCBI): domain Eukaryota; kingdom Metazoa; phylum Chordata; class Aves; order Passeriformes; family Cinclidae; genus Cinclus; species Cinclus cinclus. The sequence continues at coordinate 112,390,095 of NC_085047.1, forward strand.
ATTGGCTAACCATTATATGGCTCTCTTATTAAATTAATGCATTATTTATTTTTAAAATTATTTTCATATTTTATGAAAATAAACATTTTATCTTGGCTTTAATATATCGATAATGATACTTTTCTTCTACTCGTTAAAAGATTCCTTTGCTTCTTATGCTAACTAGTCTTCCTCTGTGCTCCATCTGCCTCTTGTTTCTTCTCTGCATTTCTGGGGTCACTGGGCCGGGAGTCAATGGTCGCCATCTCCCTGTGCCACAAGTACCTTTTCCCCAGCTGGAACCGATTTCAGCACAGTTGCGGAGTTGGCTTTGTGAGTTTGTTCCTCATCTGGGAAGTTCTGCCAAACGTCCCCGTGGCTGTCGCTTCCGCATCCTCGCTGTCCCCTCTGAGCAGGAGCTCCTTCTGCCCAGGCTTTGTGCACCTGCCCTTGGCTCTGACACCCCCGGTGCCTCTGGAGCCCTAAGCCTCATCCAGGCCGTTCTCCCGACAAGGAGCTGCTGTCCCTGACACCCGGACATCCGAGGCAGCCACGGGGCAGGCTCCGGGCCAGCCACCGCCTGCAGGCCCGGCCTGGTGCTGGCGGCGGGCACCGATTGTCCGGCTGCGGCCTCAGGCAGGGCCAGCACAGCAGCCCCCGCAGTGCCCGCCTGAGGCGGGACGGGCGTTCCTTGGGGGGAGCCGGCTGCTCCCTGAGGGCCTGGGCTCCCGGCTGCGGAGCTGAGGGGCCCGGGGGGCAGCAGGGGCCGTGCGGGGCAGGGCCCTGGCTCCGTGCCCCTGCTGCCTGCGCCTGCTCAGCCGAGGCCGGACGAGCTGCTGCCTCGGCCGAGTCCCGGGGAGCAGCGTCGGGGTCCTGCAGGAGCTGTGGGTACTTGGGGTTGATCCAGATGGTGTGGATCACGATGCTTTCCCAGTCCTCCTGGGACTCCTTTTTGTCACTGTCACCTCTCTCTTGGGACAGCTTTGGATATCGTCTGACTTCTCCCCTGGACAGCTCTCGGTCAATGGAGTGCTCCCATTGGGGAAACATTTTGTCACTGCTGCTTTCCTCTCGGGACAGCTCTTGGATTCCCATGTCCAGCCACTTGGATAGCTCTTGATGTCTCTCAGTTGCCCAGTGGTACAGCTCTGGGTCTAACTCGCCTTCTGACAGCTCTTGGACTCTTCTCTTGTCCTGCTTGTACAGCTCTTGGCCATTCACATCTTGCCATTGGGAAGGCTCCTGGCATTTCTCATCTTCCCCACGGGACAGCTCTTGGACACTCTCATTTTCCCGCTGGGGCACTTCCTGGCCCAGGCAGGGTTCCCACTCTCTCTCCTCCCTGGCCAAGTCACACTCCACAGCCTGTGGCCCTGGCAGCTCCGTCCCCTCTACTGCCCCTTCCCCCTGCTCCCCGAGGGCTTCCATCCACCCAGGGCAGGAGCCGGGGGGACACACGGGACTGGGGGAGCAGCAGGGGCTGTGTGGGGCAGGGCCCTGGCTCTGTGCCCCGGCTGTGGGGCTGGCCGTCACCTGGGGCCTCATGCACAGGCCTGGCTGCTCCACGGCACAGGGGGGGTTGGGGTTCACGTCCTCCACAAAAGTCTCCATGGTGCTCTGCCACAGAGGCTCTCAGGGGAGCTGCTTCCTCCTGACTGAGCGGCTCTCCTGGGACTGGGCACGCCAGGGCTCTGTGTCCCTTAAATACCCCTCAGATCCCCCTCTGGCCGGGCGGGGCTCTGCCATGTCACAAAGGGCTCTGGGCACCACCCTGTCCTGCATCACCACGGGCCTGTGTCACAAAGGGCCACACTCAACATCCCTTCACAGCTGACCCCACTGGAACTGGCACAGCTCTGGCACGGAGCAGCCCCAGACTTGGGCACTTTTAGCCCCTGCTGTGCCCAGGCCCCTGTGAGGCTTTGGCCACGCTCCCACACGACAGCCCCAGCCTTACCCTGCAAAGCCCTGCCTTTGGAGGCTGGGCTATTCGGGGCATGAGCCACTGGCTGGATGGACACAGCCAAGGAGCTGTGGGCAGTGGCTCCATGTCCAGCTGCAGTGGGGGATGAGGGGTGCTCCTCAGGGCTCTTGCATGGCTTCCCCAGAGACACAGACTGTGGATGCAGCTCTCCCTCAACACATTTACAGGGAATGGGAAGCTGAGCAGGGCAGGTGACACTATGGAAAGATGGGGCCATGCAGAAGGATCTGAGCAAGCTTGGGAAGTGAAACCACAAGAGCTTCAGGAGGTTCAACAAGGGCTAAGTGCAAGGTGCTGTACCTGAGTTGGGGCAGTCCTTGAGTCGCAGAATCATCATCTTCTGTTAGAGACCAGCAAGACCATCCAGTTCCATCATCATCCCATTACCAGCATCACCACCCTAAAGCCGATCCCAAAGTGCCACATCCATCCAGATGGCCAGGCACAGGCGTGCAGGGATGTGTGTGTGGGATGGGTGTGCTGGGCGCAAGTGTGAGAGTGCAAGCAGGGGGTGTGCAGAACCGGAGTGTGAGCACAAGTGGGGTGTGCAAACAGGACACCATGGCAAGGGTACAAACAGGCAGGGCCCCACTGCAGACAGCTGAATCAGCAGTGCAGCATGGGAGTGTGCAAGGAACCACTGGGAGTGTGCAGGGCACTGCCCTGAGCTTTGGAGGTACTGGAGGGGCTGGAATGTCAGAGCTGCGGTTGGCAAGGCCACCTGAAAGCCTCTGGGGAAGGATTGATGGATAAAGCAAAGGAGAGGGAGTCACTGTGGGAGGCTGCTCTTGGCCACTCAGCCAGGAGGTCAACCCCAACAAATGATTCTTTAAGGAACCAAGGGCACACCTCCAAATCAGCCACCCTTGTCCTTGTGGGGGGAGTTCAGCTTGCCAGGTGTGCACTGGGAACACCACACAGCTGGTCCAAACAGCAGCAGCAGATTCCCCAAACACCTGGACGACAACTCCTCGGTACAGGGACTCGGGGAGCCGGCTCGCAGAGGTGCCCTCTGGGATTTGTTGCTTGTTCCCAGAGGAGCTCTCGTGGCCGACGTGGGATTGTCTTGGGCACAGCGACCGCGCAGCCGCCGAGTTTCAGATCTCTGCTGCTTTGTCTGTGCCCGTCTGGATCCCGAGATGGGCCAGGCCCAGGTGAGCACGGCTGGAAAAGCAGCAGCTTTTAGCAATGTGGCCATGGCAAAGCTGTTATCCCAAAACGGATTCTTTCGCCCCGTGTGCAAGAAGCCAATCCCCACACAGAGTTCAGGTATTTCCTTTATTTACAGTTCTGCACAGAAACAGGTGCTGGGATGGCAAATCCACAAAGCCAGCACAGCAGCTATCAAAAATGTTCACTATCTATATATTGCAGCAAACTAAGGCATTCATGTTCATTGGCTAACCATTATATGTCTCTCTTATTAAATTAATGCATTATTTATTTTTAAAATTATTTTCATATTTTATGAAAATAAACATTTTATCTTGGCTTTAATATATCGATAATGATACTTTTCTTCTACTCGTTAAAAGATTCCTTTGCTTCTTATGCTAACTAGTCTTCCTCTGTGCTCCATCTGCCTCTTGTTTCTTCTCTGCATTTCTGGGGTCACTGGGCCGGGAGTCAATGGTCGCCATCTCCCTGTGCCACAAGTACCTTTTCCCCAGCTGGAACCGATTTCAGCACAGTTGCGGAGTTGGCTTTGTGAGTTTGTTCCTCATCTGGGAAGTTCTGCCAAACGTCCCCGTGGCTGTCGCTTCCGCATCCTCGCTGTCCCCTCTGAGCAGGAGCTCCTTCTGCCCAGGCTTTGTGCACCTGCCCTTGGCTCTGACACCCCCGGTGCCTCTGGAGCCCTAAGCCTCATCCAGGCCGTTCTCCCGACAAGGAGCTGCTGTCCCTGACACCCGGACATCCGAGGCAGCCACGGGGCAGGCTCCGGGCCAGCCACCGCCTGCGGGCCCGGCCTGGCGCTGGCGGCGGGCACCGATTGTCCGGCTGCGGCCTCAGGCAGGGCCAGCACAGCAGCCCCCGCAGTGCCCGCCTGAGGCGGGACGGGCGTTCCTTGGGGGGAGCCGGCTGCTCCCTGAGGGCCTGGGCTCCCGGCTGGGGAGCTGAGGGGCCCGGGGGGCAGCAGGGGCCGTGCGGGGCAGGGCCCTGGCTCCGTGCCCCTGCTGCCTGCGCCTGCTCAGCCGAGGCCGGACGAGCTGCTGCCTCGGCCGAGTCCCGGGGAGCAGCGTCGGGGTCCTGCAGGAGCTGTGGGTACTTGGGGTTGATCCAGATGGTGTGGATCACGATGCTTTCCCAGTCCTCCTGGGACTCCTTTTTGTCACTGTCACCTCTCTCTTGGGACAGCTTTGGATATCGTCTGACTTCTCCCCTGGACAGCTCTCGGTCAATGGAGTGCTCCCATTGGGGAAACATTTTGTCACTGCTGCTTTCCTCTCGGGACAGCTCTTGGATTCCCATGTCCAGCCACTTGGATAGCTCTTGATGTCTCTCAGTTTCCCAGTGGTACAGCTCTGGGTCTAACTCGCCTTCTGACAGCTCTTGGACTCTTCTCTTGTCCTGCTTGTACAGCTCTTGGCCATTCACATCTTGCCATTGGGAAGGCTCCTGGCATTTCTCATCTTCCCCACGGGACAGCTCTTGGACACTCTCATTTTCCCGCTGGGGCACTTCCTGGCCCAGGCAGGGTTCCCACTCTCTCTCCTCCCTGGCCAAGTCACACTCCACAGCCTGTGGCCCTGGCAGCTCCGTCCCCTCTACTGCCCCTTCCCCCTGCTCCCCGAGGGCTTCCATCCACCCAGGGCAGGAGCCGGGGGGACACACGGGACTGGGGGAGCAGCAGGGGCTGTGTGGGGCAGGGCCCTGGCTCTGTGCCCCGGCTGTGGGGCTGGCCGTCACCTGGGGCCTCATGCACAGGCCTGGCTGCTCCACGGCACAGGGGGAGTTGGGGTTCACATCCTCCACAAAAGTCTCCATGGTGCTCTGCCACAGAGGCTCTCAGGGGAGCTGCTTCCTCCTGACTGAGCGGCTCTCCTGGGTCTGGGCACACCAGGGCTCTGTGTCCCTTAAATACCCCTCAGATCCCCCTCTGGCCGGGCGGGGCTCTGCCATGTCACAAAGGGCTCTGGGCACCACCCTGTCCTGCATCACCACGGGCCTGTGTCACAAAGGGCCACACTCAACATCCCTTCACAGCTGACCCCACTGGAACTGGCACAGCTCTGGCACGGAGCAGCCCCAGACTTGGGCACTTTTAGCCCCTGCTGTGCCCAGGCCCCTGTGAGGCTTTGGCCACGCTCCCACACGACAGCCCCAGCCTTACCCTGCAAAGCCCTGCCTTTGGAGGCTGGGCTATTCGGGGCATGAGCCACTGGCTGGATGGACACAGCCAAGGAGCTGTGGGCAGTGGCTCCATGTCCAGCTGCAGTGGGGGATGAGGGGTGCTCCTCAGGGCTCTTGCATGGCTTCCCCAGAGACACAGACTGTGGATGCAGCTCTCCCTCAACACATTTACAGGGAATGGGAAGCTGAGCAGGGCAGGTGACACTATGGAAAGATGGGGCCATGCAGAAGGATCTGAGCAAGCTTGGGAAGTGAAACCACAAGAGCTTCAGGAGGTTCAACAAGGGCTAAGTGCAAGGTGCTGTACCTGAGTTGGGGCAGTCCTTGAGTCGCAGAATCATCATCTTCTGTTAGAGACCAGCAAGACCATCCAGTTCCATCATCATCCCATTACCAGCATCACCACCCTAAAGCCGATCCCAAAGTGCCACATCCATCCAGATGGCCAGGCACAGGCGTGCAGGGATGTGTGTGTGGGATGGGTGTGCTGGGCGCAAGTGTGAGAGTGCAAGCAGGGGGTGTGCAGAACCGGAGTGTGAGCACAAGTGGGGTGTGCAAACAGGACACCATGGCAAGGGTACAAACAGGCAGGGCCCCACTGCAGACAGCTGAATCAGCAGTGCAGCATGGGAGTGTGCAAGGAACCACTGGGAGTGTGCAGGGCACTGCCCTGAGCTTTGGAGGTACTGGAGGGGCTGGAATGTCAGAGCTGCGGTTGGCAAGGCCACCTGAAAGCCTCTGGGGAAGGATTGATGGATAAAGCAAAGGAGAGGGAGTCACTGTGGGAGGCTGCTCTTGGCCACTCAGCCAGGAGGTCAACCCCAACAAATGATTCTTTAAGGAACCAAGGGCACACCTCCAAATCAGCCACCCTTGTCCTTGTGGGGGGAGTTCAGCTTGCCAGGTGTGCACTGGGAACACCACACAGCTGGTCCAAACAGCAGCAGCAGATTCCCCAAACACCTGGACGACAACTCCTCGGTACAGGGACTCGGGGAGCCGGCTCGCAGAGGTGCCCTCTGGGATTTGTTGCTTGTTCCCAGAGGAGCTCTCGTGGCCGACGTGGGATTGTCTTGGGCACAGCGACCGCGCAGCCGCCGAGTTTCAGATCTCTGCTGCTTTGTCTGTGCCCGTCTGGATCCCGAGATGGGCCAGGCCCAGGTGAGCACGGCTGGAAAAGCAGCAGCTTTTAGCAATGTGGCCATGGCAAAGCTGTTATCCCAAAACGGATTCTTTCGCCCCGTGTGCAAGAAGCCAATCCCCACACAGAGTTCAGGTATTTCCTTTATTTACAGTTCTGCACAGAAACAGGTGCTGGGATGGCAAATCCACAAAGCCAGCACAGCAGCTATCAAAAATGTTCACTATCTATATATTGCAGCAAACTAAGGCATTCATGTTCATTGGCTAACCATTATATGTCTCTCTTATTAAATTAATGCATTATTTATTTTTAAAATTATTTTCATATTTTATGAAAATAAACATTTTATCTTGGCTTTAATATATCGATAATGATACTTTTCTTCTACTCGTTAAAAGATTCCTTTGCTTCTTATGCTAACTAGTCTTCCTCTGTGCTCCATCTGCCTCTTGTTTCTTCTCTGCATTTCTGGGGTCACTGGGCCGGGAGTCAATGGTCGCCATCTCCCTGTGCCACAAGCACCTTTTCCCCAGCTGGAACCGATTTCAGCACAGTTGCGGAGTTGGCTTTGTGAGTTTGTTCCTCATCTGGGAAGTTCTGCCAAACGTCCCCGTGGCTGTCGCTTCCGCATCCTCGCTGTCCCCTCTGAGCAGGAGCTCCTTCTGCCCAGGCTTTGTGCACCTGCCCTTGGCTCTGACACCCCCGGTGCCTCTGGAGCCCTAAGCCTCATCCAGGCCGTTCTCCCGACAAGGAGCTGCTGTCCCTGACACCCGGACATCCGAGGCAGCCACGGGGCAGGCTCCGGGCCAGCCACCGCCTGCGGGCCCGGCCTGGCGCTGGCGGCGGGCACCGATTGTCCGGCTGCGGCCTCAGGCAGGGCCAGCACAGCAGCCCCCGCAGTGCCCGCCTGAGGCAGGACGGGCGTTCCTTGGGGGGAGCCGGCTGCTCCCTGAGGGCCTGGGCTCCCGGCTGCGGAGCTGAGGGGCCCGGGGGGCAGCAGGGGCCGTGCGGGGCAGGGCCCTGGCTCCGTGCCCCTGCTGCCTGCGCCTGCTCAGCCGAGGCCGGACGAGCTGCTGCCTCGGCCGAGTCCCGGGGAGCAGCGTCGGGGTCCTGCAGGAGCTGTGGGTACTTGGGGTTGATCCAGATGGTGTGGATCACGATGCTTTCCCAGTCCTCCTGGGACTCCTTTTTGTCACTGTCACCTCTCTCTTGGGACAGCTTTGGATATCGTCTGACTTCTCCCCTGGACAGCTCTCGGTCAATGGAGTGCTCCCATTGGGGAAACATTTTGTCACTGCTGCTTTCCTCTCGGGACAGCTCTTGGATTCCCATGTCCAGCCACTTGGATAGCTCTTGATGTCTCTCAGTTTCCCAGTGGTACAGCTCTGGGTCTAACTCGCCTTCTGACAGCTCTTGGACTCTTCTCTTGTCCTGCTTGTACAGCTCTTGGCCATTCACATCTTGCCATTGGGAAGGCTCCTGGCATTTCTCATCTTCCCCACGGGACAGCTCTTGGACACTCTCATTTTCCCGCTGGGGCACTTCCTGGCCCAGGCAGGGTTCCCACTCTCTCTCCTCCCTGGCCAAGTCACACTCCACAGCCTGTGGCCCTGGCAGCTCCGTCCCCTCTACTGCCCCTTCCCCCTGCTCCCCGAGGGCTTCCATCCACCCAGGGCAGGAGCCGGGGGGACACACGGGACTGGGGGAGCAGCAGGGGCTGTGTGGGGCAGGGCCCTGGCTCTGTGCCCCGGCTGTGGGGCTGGCCGTCACCTGGGGCCTCATGCACAGGCCTGGCTGCTCCACGGCACAGGGGGGGTTGGGGTTCACGTCCTCCACAAAAGTCTCCATGGTGCTCTGCCACAGAGGCTCTCAGGGGAGCTGCTTCCTCCTGACTGAGCGGCTCTCCTGGGACTGGGCACGCCAGGGCTCTGTGTCCCTTAAATACCCCTCAGATCCCCCTCTGGCCGGGCGGGGCTCTGCCATGTCACAAAGGGCTCTGGGCACCACCCTGTCCTGCATCACCACGGGCCTGTGTCACAAAGGGCCACACTCAACATCCCTTCACAGCTGACCCCACTGGAACTGGCACAGCTCTGGCACGGAGCAGCCCCAGACTTGGGCACTTTTAGCCCCTGCTGTGCCCAGGCCCCTGTGAGGCTTTGGCCACGCTCCCACACGACAGCCCCAGCCTTACCCTGCAAAGCCCTGCCTTTGGAGGCTGGGCTATTCGGGGCATGAGCCACTGGCTGGATGGACACAGCCAAGGAGCTGTGGGCAGTGGCTCCATGTCCAGCTGCAGTGGGGGATGAGGGGTGCTCCTCAGGGCTCTTGCATGGCTTCCCCAGAGACACAGACTGTGGATGCAGCTCTCCCTCAACACATTTACAGGGAATGGGAAGCTGAGCAGGGCAGGTGACACTATGGAAAGATGGGGCCATGCAGAAGGATCTGAGCAAGCTTGGGAAGTGAAACCACAAGAGCTTCAGGAGGTTCAACAAGGGCTAAGTGCAAGGTGCTGTACCTGAGTTGGGGCAGTCCTTGAGTCGCAGAATCATCATCTTCTGTTAGAGACCAGCAAGACCATCCAGTTCCATCATCATCCCATTACCAGCATCACCACCCTAAAGCCGATCCCAAAGTGCCACATCCATCCAGATGGCCAGGCACAGGCGTGCAGGGATGTGTGTGTGGGATGGGTGTGCTGGGCGCAAGTGTGAGAGTGCAAGCAGGGGGTGTGCAGAACTGGAGTGTGAGCACAAGTGGGGTGTGCAAACAGGACACCATGGCAAGGGTACAAACAGGCAGGGCCCCACTGCAGACAGCTGAATCAGCAGTGCAGCATGGGAGTGTGCAAGGAACCACTGGGAGTGTGCAGGGCACTGCCCTGAGCTTTGGAGGTACTGGAGGGGCTGGAATGTCAGAGCTGCGGTTGGCAAGGCCACCTGAAAGCCTCTGGGGAAGGATTGATGGATAAAGCAAAGGAGAGGGAGTCACTGTGGGAGGCTGCTCTTGGCCACTCAGCCAGGAGGTCAACCCCAACAAATGATTCTTTAAGGAACCAAGGGCACACCTCCAAATCAGCCACCCTTGTCCTTGTGGGGGGAGTTCAGCTTGCCAGGTGTGCACTGGGAACACCACACAGCTGGTCCAAACAGCAGCAGCAGATTCCCCAAACACCTGGACGACAACTCCTCGGTACAGGGACTCGGGGAGCCGGCTCGCAGAGGTGCCCTCTGGGATTTGTTGCTTGTTCCCAGAGGAGCTCTCGTGGCCGACGTGGGATTGTCTTGGGCACAGCGACCGCGCAGCCGCCGAGTTTCAGATCTCTGCTGCTTTGTCTGTGCCCGTCTGGATCCCGAGATGGGCCAGGCCCAGGTGAGCACGGCTGGAAAAGCAGCAGCTTTTAGCAATGTGGCCATGGCAAAGCTGTTATCCCAAAACGGATTCTTTCGCCCCGTGTGCAAGAAGCCAATCCCCACACAGAGTTCAGGTATTTCCTTTATTTACAGTTCTGCACAGAAACAGGTGCTGGGATGGCAAATCCACAAAGCCAGCACAGCAGCTATCAAAAATGTTCACTATCTATATATTGCAGCAAACTAAGGCATTCATGTTCATTGGCTAACCATTATATGTCTCTCTTATTAAATTAATGCATTATTTATTTTTAAAATTATTTTCATATTTTATGAAAATAAACATTTTATCTTGGCTTTAATATATCGATAATGATACTTTTCTTCTACTCGTTAAAAGATTCCTTTGCTTCTTATGCTAACTAGTCTTCCTCTGTGCTCCATCTGCCTCTTGTTTCTTCTCTGCATTTCTGGGGTCACTGGGCCGGGAGTCAATGGTCGCCATCTCCCTGTGCCACAAGTACCTTTTCCCCAGCTGGAACCGATTTCAGCACAGTTGCGGAGTTGGCTTTGTGAGTTTGTTCCTCATCTGGGAAGTTCTGCCAAACGTCCCCGTGGCTGTCGCTTCCGCATCCTCGCTGTCCCCTCTGAGCAGGAGCTCCTTCTGCCCAGGCTTTGTGCACCTGCCCTTGGCTCTGACACCCCCGGTGCCTCTGGAGCCCTAAGCCTCATCCAGGCCGTTCTCCCGACAAGGAGCTGCTGTCCCTGACACCCGGACATCCGAGGCAGCCACGGGGCAGGCTCCGGGCCAGCCACCGCCTGCGGGCCCGGCCTGGCGCTGGCGGCGGGCACCGATTGTCCGGCTGCGGCCTCAGGCAGGGCCAGCACAGCAGCCCCCGCAGTGCCCGCCTGAGGCGGGACGGGCGTTCCTTGGGGGGAGCCGGCTGCTCCCTGAGGGCCTGGGCTCCCGGCTGGGGAGCTGAGGGGCCCGGGGGGCAGCAGGGGCCGTGCGGGGCAGGGCCCTGGCTCCGTGCCCCTGCTGCCTGCGCCTGCTCAGCCGAGGCCGGACGAGCTGCTGCCTCGGCCGAGTCCCGGGGAGCAGCGTCGGGGTCCTGCAGGAGCTGTGGGTACTTGGGGTTGATCCAGATGGTGTGGATCACGATGCTTTCCCAGTCCTCCTGGGACTCCTTTTTGTCACTGTCACCTCTCTCTTGGGACAGCTTTGGATATCGTCTGACTTCTCCCCTGGACAGCTCTCGGTCAATGGAGTGCTCCCATTGGGGAAACATTTTGTCACTGCTGCTTTCCTCTCGGGACAGCTCTTGGATTCCCATGTCCAGCCACTTGGATAGCTCTTGATGTCTCTCAGTTTCCCAGTGGTACAGCTCTGGGTCTAACTCGCCTTCTGACAGCTCTTGGACTCTTCTCTTGTCCTGCTTGTACAGCTCTTGGCCATTCACATCTTGCCATTGGGAAGGCTCCTGGCATTTCTCATCTTCCCCACGGGACAGCTCTTGGACACTCTCATTTTCCCGCTGGGGCACTTCCTGGCCCAGGCAGGGTTCCCACTCTCTCTCCTCCCTGGCCAAGTCACACTCCACAGCCTGTGGCCCTGGCAGCTCCGTCCCCTCTACTGCCCCTTCCCCCTGCTCCCCGAGGGCTTCCATCCACCCAGGGCAGGAGCCGGGGGGACACACGGGACTGGGGGAGCAGCAGGGGCTGTGTGGGGCAGGGCCCTGGCTCTGTGCCCCGGCTGTGGGGCTGGCCGTCACCTGGGGCCTCATGCACAGGCCTGGCTGCTCCACGGCACAGGGGGAGTTGGGGTTCACATCCTCCACAAAAGTCTCCATGGTGCTCTGCCACAGAGGCTCTCAGGGGAGCTGCTTCCTCCTGACTGAGCGGCTCTCCTGGGTCTGGGCACACCAGGGCTCTGTGTCCCTTAAATACCCCTCAGATCCCCCTCTGGCCGGGCGGGGCTCTGCCATGTCACAAAGGGCTCTGGGCACCACCCTGTCCTGCATCACCACGGGCCTGTGTCACAAAGGGCCACACTCAACATCCCTTCACAGCTGACCCCACTGGAACTGGCACAGCTCTGGCACGGAGCAGCCCCAGACTTGGGCACTTTTAGCCCCTGCTGTGCCCAGGCCCCTGTGAGGCTTTGGCCACGCTCCCACACGACAGCCCCAGCCTTACCCTGCAAAGCCCTGCCTTTGGAGGCTGGGCTATTCGGGGCATGAGCCACTGGCTGGATGGACACAGCCAAGGAGCTGTGGGCAGTGGCTCCATGTCCAGCTGCAGTGGGGGATGAGGGGTGCTCCTCAGGGCTCTTGCATGGCTTCCCCAGAGACACAGACTGTGGATGCAGCTCTCCCTCAACACATTTACAGGGAATGGGAAGCTGAGCAGGGCAGGTGACACTATGGAAAGATGGGGCCATGCAGAAGGATCTGAGCAAGCTTGGGAAGTGAAACCACAAGAGCTTCAGGAGGTTCAACAAGGGCTAAGTGCAAGGTGCTGTACCTGAGTTGGGGCAGTCCTTGAGTCGCAGAATCATCATCTTCTGTTAGAGACCAGCAAGACCATCCAGTTCCATCATCATCCCATTACCAGCATCACCACCCTAAAGCCGATCCCAAAGTGCCACATCCATCCAGATGGCCAGGCACAGGCGTGCAGGGATGTGTGTGTGGGATGGGTGTGCTGGGCGCAAGTGTGAGAGTGCAAGCAGGGGGTGTGCAGAACCGGAGTGTGAGCACAAGTGGGGTGTGCAAACAGGACACCATGGCAAGGGTACAAACAGGCAGGGCCCCACTGCAGACAGCTGAATCAGCAGTGCAGCATGGGAGTGTGCAAGGAACCACTGGGAGTGTGCAGGGCACTGCCCTGAGCTTTGGAGGTACTGGAGGGGCTGGAATGTCAGAGCTGCGGTTGGCAAGGCCACCTGAAAGCCTCTGGGGAAGGATTGATGGATAAAGCAAAGGAGAGGGAGTCACTGTGGGAGGCTGCTCTTGGCCACTCAGCCAGGAGGTCAACCCCAACAAATGATTCTTTAAGGAACCAAGGGCACACCTCCAAATCAGCCACCCTTGTCCTTGTGGGGGGAGTTCAGCTTGCCAGGTGTGCACTGGGAACACCACACAGCTGGTCCAAACAGCAGCAGCAGATTCCCCAAACACCTGGACGACAACTCCTCGGTACAGGGACTCGGGGAGCCGGCTCGCAGAGGTGCCCTCTGGGATTTGTTGCTTGTTCCCAGAGGAGCTCTCGTGGCCGACGTGGGATTGTCTTGGGCACAGCGACCGCGCAGCCGCCGAGTTTCAGATCTCTGCTGCTTTGTCTGTGCCCGTCTGGATCCCGAGATGGGCCAGGCCCAGGTGAGCACGGCTGGAAAAGCAGCAGCTTTTAGCAATGTGGCCATGGCAAAGCTGTTATCCCAAAACGGATTCTTTCGCCCCGTGTGCAAGAAGCCAATCCCCACACAGAGTTCAGGTATTTCCTTTATTTACAGTTCTGCACAGAAACAGGTGCTGGGATGGCAAATCCACAAAGCCAGCACAGCAGCTATCAAAAATGTTCACTATCTATATATTGCAGCAAACTAAGGCATTCATGTTCATTGGCTAACCATTATATGTCTCTCTTATTAAATTAATGCATTATTTATTTTTAAAATTATTTTCATATTTTATGAAAATAAACATTTTATCTTGGCTTTAATATATCGATAATGATACTTTTCTTCTACTCGTTAAAAGATTCCTTTGCTTCTTATGCTAACTAGTCTTCCTCTGTGCTCCATCTGCCTCTTGTTTCTTCTCTGCATTTCTGGGGTCACTGGGCCGGGAGTCAATGGTCGCCATCTCCCTGTGCCACAAGCACCTTTTCCCCAGCTGGAACCGATTTCAGCACAGTTGCGGAGTTGGCTTTGTGAGTTTGTTCCTCATCTGGGAAGTTCTGCCAAACGTCCCCGTGGCTGTCGCTTCCGCATCCTCGCTGTCCCCTCTGAGCAGGAGCTCCTTCTGCCCAGGCTTTGTGCACCTGCCCTTGGCTCTGACACCCCCGGTGCCTCTGGAGCCCTAAGCCTCATCCAGGCCGTTCTCCCGACAAGGAGCTGCTGTCCCTGACACCCGGACATCCGAGGCAGCCACGGGGCAGGCTCCGGGCCAGCCACCGCCTGCAGGCCCGGCCTGGCGCTGGCGGCGGGCACCGATTGTCCGGCTGCGGCCTCAGGCAGGGCCAGCACAGCAGCCCCCGCAGTGCCCGCCTGAGGCGGGACGGGCGTTCCTTGGGGGGAGCCGGCTGCTCCCTGAGGGCCTGGGCTCCCGGCTGGGGAGCTGAGGGGCCCGGGGGGCAGCAGGGGCCGTGCGGGGCAGGGCCCTGGCTCCGTGCCCCTGCTGCCTGCGCCTGCTCAGCCGAGGCCGGACGAGCTGCTGCCTCGGCCGAGTCCCGGGGAGCAGCGTCGGGGTCCTGCAGGAGCTGTGGGTACTTGGGGTTGATCCAGATGGTGTGGATCACGATGCTTTCCCAGTCCTCCTGGGACTCCTTTTTGTCACTGTCACCTCTCTCTTGGGACAGTTTTGGATATCGTCTGACTTCTCCCCTGGACAGCTCTCGGTCAATGGAGTGCTCCCATTGGGGAAACATTTTGTCACTGCTGCTTTCCTCTCGGGACAGCTCTTGGATTCCCATGTCCAGCCACTTGGATAGCTCTTGATGTCTCTCAGTTTCCCAGTGGTACAGCTCTGGGTCTAACGCGCCTTCTGACAGCTCTTGGACTCTTCTCTTGTCCTGCTTGTACAGCTCTTGGCCATTCACATCTTGCCATTGGGAAGGCTCCTGGCATTTCTCATCTTCCCCACGGGACAGCTCTTGGACACTCTCATTTTCCCGCTGGGGCACTTCCTGGCCCAGGCAGGGTTCCCACTCTCTCTCCTCCCTGGCCAAGTCACACTCCACAGCCTGTGGCCCTGGCAGCTCCGTCCCCTCTACTGCCCCTTCCCCCTGCTCCCCGAGGGCTTCCATCCACCCAGGGCAGGAGCCGGGGGGACACACGGGACTGGGGGAGCAGCAGGGGCTGTGTGGGGCAGGGCCCTGGCTCTGTGCCCCGGCTGTGGGGCTGGCCGTCACCTGGGGCCTCATGCACAGGCCTGGCTGCTCCACGGCACAGGGGGAGTTGGGGTTCACATCCTCCACAAAAGTCTCCATGGTGCTCTGCCACAGAGGCTCTCAGGGGAGCTGCTTCCTCCTGACTGAGCGGCTCTCCTGGGTCTGGGCACACCAGGGCTCTGTGTCCCTTAAATACCCCTCAGATCCCCCTCTGGCCGGGCGGGGCTCTGCCATGTCACAAAGGGCTCTGGGCACCACCCTGTCCTGCATCACCACGGGCCTGTGTCACAAAGGGCCACACTCAACATCCCTTCACAGCTGACCCCACTGGAACTGGCACAGCTCTGGCACGGAGCAGCCCCAGACTTGGGCACTTTTAGCCCCTGCTGTGCCCAGGCCCCTGTGAGGCTTTGGCCACGCTCCCACACGACAGCCCCAGCCTTACCCTGCAAAGCCCTGCCTTTGGAGGCTGGGCTATTCGGGGCATGAGCCACTGGCTGGATGGACACAGCCAAGGAGCTGTGGGCAGTGGCTCCATGTCCAGCTGCAGTGGGGGATGAGGGGTGCTCCTCAGGGCTCTTGCATGGCTTCCCCAGAGACACAGACTGTGGATGCAGCTCTCCCTCAACACATTTACAGGGAATGGGAAGCTGAGCAGGGCAGGTGACACTATGGAAAGATGGGGCCATGCAGAAGGATCTGAGCAAGCTTGGGAAGTGAAACCACAAGAGCTTCAGGAGGTTCAACAAGGGCTAAGTGCAAGGTGCTGTACCTGAGTTGGGGCAGTCCTTGAGTCGCAGAATCATCATCTTCTGTTAGAGACCAGCAAGACCATCCAGTTCCATCATCATCCCATTACCAGCATCACCACCCTAAAGCCGATCCCAAAGTGCCACATCCATCCAGATGGCCAGGCACAGGCGTGCAGGGATGTGTGTGTGGGATGGGTGTGCTGGGCGCAAGTGTGAGAGTGCAAGCAGGGGGTGTGCAGAACCGGAGTGTGAGCACAAGTGGGGTGTGCAAACAGGACACCATGGCAAGGGTACAAACAGGCAGGGCCCCACTGCAGACAGCTGAATCAGCAGTGCAGCATGGGAGTGTGCAAGGAACCACTGGGAGTGTGCAGGGCACTGCCCTGAGCTTTGGAGGTACTGGAGGGGCTGGAATGTCAGAGCTGCGGTTGGCAAGGCCACCTGAAAGCCTCTGGGGAAGGATTGATGGATAAAGCAAAGGAGAGGGAGTCACTGTGGGAGGCTGCTCTTGGCCACTCAGCCAGGAGGTCAACCCCAACAAATGATTCTTTAAGGAACCAAGGGCACACCTCCAAATCAGCCACCCTTGTCCTTGTGGGGGGAGTTCAGCTTGCCAGGTGTGCACTGGGAACACCACACAGCTGGTCCAAACAGCAGCAGCAGATTCCCCAAACACCTGGACGACAACTCCTCGGTACAGGGACTCGGGGAGCCGGCTCGCAGAGGTGCCCTCTGGGATTTGTTGCTTGTTCCCAGAGGAGCTCTCGTGGCCGACGTGGGATTGTCTTGGGCACAGCGACCGCGCAGCCGCCGAGTTTCAGATCTCTGCTGCTTTGTCTGTGCCCGTCTGGATCCCGAGATGGGCCAGGCCCAGGTGAGCACGGCTGGAAAAGCAGCAGCTTTTAGCAATGTGGCCATGGCAAAGCTGTTATCCCAAAACGGATTCTTTCGCCCCGTGTGCAAGAAGCCAATCCCCACACAGAGTTCAGGTATTTCCTTTATTTACAGTTCTGCACAGAAACAGGTGCTGGGATGGCAAATCCACAAAGCCAGCACAGCAGCTATCAAAAATGTTCACTATCTATATATTGCAGCAAACTAAGGCATTCATGTTCATTGGCTAACCATTATATGTCTCTCTTATTAAATTAATGCATTATTTATTTTTAAAATTATTTTCATATTTTATGAAAAGAAACATTTTATCTTGGCTTTAATATATCGATAATGATACTTTTCTTCTACTCGTTAAAAGATTCCTTTGCTTCTTATGCTAACTAGTCTTCCTCTGTGCTCCATCTGCCTCTTGTTTCTTCTCTGCATTTCTGGGGTCACTGGGCCGGGAGTCAATGGTCGCCATCTCCCTGTGCCACAAGCACCTTTTCCCCAGCTGGAACCGATTTCAGCACAGTTGCGGAGTTGGCTTTGTGAGTTTGTTCCTCATCTGGGAAGTTCTGCCAAACGTCCCCGTGGCTGTCGCTTCCGCATCCTCGCTGTCCCCTCTGAGCAGGAGCTCCTTCTGCCCAGGCTTTGTGCACCTGCCCTTGGCTCTGACACCCCCGGTGCCTCTGGAGCCCTAAGCCTCATCCAGGCCGTTCTCCCGACAAGGAGCTGCTGTCCCTGACACCCGGACATCCGAGGCAGCCACGGGGCAGGCTCCGGGCCAGCCACCGCCTGCGGGCCCGGCCTGGCGCTGGCGGCGGGCACCGATTGTCCGGCTGCGGCCTCAGGCAGGGCCAGCACAGCAGCCCCCGCAGTGCCCGCCTGAGGCGGGACGGGCGTTCCTTGGGGGGAGCCGGCTGCTCCCTGAGGGCCTGGGCTCCCGGCTGGGGAGCTGAGGGGCCCGGGGGGCAGCAGGGGCCGTGCGGGGCAGGGCCCTGGCTCCGTGCCCCTGCTGCCTGCGCCTGCTCAGCCGAGGCCGGACGAGCTGCTGCCTCGGCCGAGTCCCGGGGAGCAGCGTCGGGGTCCTGCAGGAGCTGTGGGTACTTGGGGTTGATCCAGATGGTGTGGATCACGATGCTTTCCCAGTCCTCCTGGGACTCCTTTTTGTCACTGTCACCTCTCTCTTGGGACAGCTTTGGATATCGTCTGACTTCTCCCCTGGACAGCTCTCGGTCAATGGAGTGCTCCCATTGGGGAAACATTTTGTCACTGCTGCTTTCCTCTCGGGACAGCTCTTGGATTCCCATGTCCAGCCACTTGGATAGCTCTTGATGTCTCTCAGTTTCCCAGTGGTACAGCTCTGGGTCTAACTCGCCTTCTGACAGCTCTTGGACTCTTCTCTTGTCCTGCTTGTACAGCTCTTGGCCATTCACATCTTGCCATTGGGAAGGCTCCTGGCATTTCTCATCTTCCCCACGGGACAGCTCTTGGACACTCTCATTTTCCCGCTGGGGCACTTCCTGGCCCAGGCAGGGTTCCCACTCTCTCTCCTCCCTGGCCAAGTCACACTCCACAGCCTGTGGCCCTGGCAGCTCCGTCCCCTCTACTGCCCCTTCCCCCTGCTCCCCGAGGGCTTCCATCCACCCAGGGCAGGAGCCGGGGGGACACACGGGACTGGGGGAGCAGCAGGGGCTGTGTGGGGCAGGGCCCTGGCTCTGTGCCCCGGCTGTGGGGCTGGCCGTCACCTGGGGCCTCATGCACAGGCCTGGCTGCTCCACGGCACAGGGGGAGTTGGGGTTCACATCCTCCACAAAAGTCTCCATGGTGCTCTGCCACAGAGGCTCTCAGGGGAGCTGCTTCCTCCTGACTGAGCGGCTCTCCTGGGTCTGGGCACACCAGGGCTCTGTGTCCCTTAAATACCCCTCAGATCCCCCTCTGGCCGGGCGGGGCTCTGCCATGTCACAAAGGGCTCTGGGCACCACCCTGTCCTGCATCACCACGGGCCTGTGTCACAAAGGGCCACACTCAACATCCCTTCACAGCTGACCCCACTGGAACTGGCACAGCTCTGGCACGGAGCAGCCCCAGACTTGGGCACTTTTAGCCCCTGCTGTGCCCAGGCCCCTGTGAGGCTTTGGCCACGCTCCCACACGACAGCCCCAGCCTTACCCTGCAAAGCCCTGCCTTTGGAGGCTGGGCTATTCGGGGCATGAGCCACTGGCTGGATGGACACAGCCAAGGAGCTGTGGGCAGTGGCTCCATGTCCAGCTGCAGTGGGGGATGAGGGGTGCTCCTCAGGGCTCTTGCATGGCTTCCCCAGAGACACAGACTGTGGATGCAGCTCTCCCTCAACACATTTACAGGGAATGGGAAGCTGAGCAGGGCAGGTGACACTATGGAAAGATGGGGCCATGCAGAAGGATCTGAGCAAGCTTGGGAAGTGAAACCACAAGAGCTTCAGGAGGTTCAACAAGGGCTAAGTGCAAGGTGCTGTACCTGAGTTGGGGCAGTCCTTGAGTCGCAGAATCATCATCTTCTGTTAGAGACCAGCAAGACCATCCAGTTCCATCATCATCCCATTACCAGCATCACCACCCTAAAGCCGATCCCAAAGTGCCACATCCATCCAGATGGCCAGGCACAGGCGTGCAGGGATGTGTGTGTGGGATGGGTGTGCTGGGCGCAAGTGTGAGAGTGCAAGCAGGGGGTGTGCAGAACCGGAGTGTGAGCACAAGTGGGGTGTGCAAACAGGACACCATGGCAAGGGTACAAACAGGCAGGGCCCCACTGCAGACAGCTGAATCAGCAGTGCAGCATGGGAGTGTGCAAGGAACCACTGGGAGTGTGCAGGGCACTGCCCTGAGCTTTGGAGGTACTGGAGGGGCTGGAATGTCAGAGCTGCGGTTGGCAAGGCCACCTGAAAGCCTCTGGGGAAGGATTGATGGATAAAGCAAAGGAGAGGGAGTCACTGTGGGAGGCTGCTCTTGGCCACTCAGCCAGGAGGTCAACCCCAACAAATGATTCTTTAAGGAACCAAGGGCACACCTCCAAATCAGCCACCCTTGTCCTTGTGGGGGGAGTTCAGCTTGCCAGGTGTGCACTGGGAACACCACACAGCTGGTCCAAACAGCAGCAGCAGATTCCCCAAACACCTGGACGACAACTCCTCGGTACAGGGACTCGGGGAGCCGGCTCGCAGAGGTGCCCTCTGGGATTTGTTGCTTGTTCCCAGAGGAGCTCTCGTGGCCGACGTGGGATTGTCTTGGGCACAGCGACCGCGCAGCCGCCGAGTTTCAGATCTCTGCTGCTTTGTCTGTGCCCGTCTGGATCCCGAGATGGGCCAGGCCCAGTTGAGCACGGCTGGAAAAGCAGCAGCTTTTAGCAATGTGGCCATGGCAAAGCTGTTATCCCAAAACGGATTCTTTCGCCCCGTGTGCAAGAAGCCAATCCCCACACAGAGTTCAGGTATTTCCTTTATTTACAGTTCTGCACAGAAACAGGTGCTGGGATGGCAAATCCACAAAGCCAGCACAGCAGCTATCAAAAATGTTCACTATCTATATATTGCAGCAAACTAAGGCATTCATGTTCATTGGCTAACCATTATATGTCTCTCTTATTAAATTAATGCATTATTTATTTTTAAAATTATTTTCATATTTTATGAAAAGAAACATTTTATCTTGGCTTTAATATATCGATAATGATACTTTTCTTCTACTCGTTAAAAGATTCCTTTGCTTCTTATGCTAACTAGTCTTCCTCTGTGCTCCATCTGCCTCTTGTTTCTTCTCTGCATTTCTGGGGTCACTGGGCCGGGAGTCAATGGTCGCCATCTCCCTGTGCCACAAGCACCTTTTCCCCAGCTGGAACCGATTTCAGCACAGTTGCGGAGTTGGCTTTGTGAGTTTGTTCCTCATCTGGGAAGTTCTGCCAAACGTCCCCGTGGCTGTCGCTTCCGCATCCTCGCTGTCCCCTCTGAGCAGGAGCTCCTTCTGCCCAGGCTTTGTGCACCTGCCCTTGGCTCTGACACCCCCGGTGCCTCTGGAGCCCTAAGCCTCATCCAGGCCGTTCTCCCGACAAGGAGCTGCTGTCCCTGACACCCGGACATCCGAGGCAGCCACGGGGCAGGCTCCGGGCCAGCCACCGCCTGCGGGCCCGGCCTGGCGCTGGCGGCGGGCACCGATTGTCCGGCTGCGGCCTCAGGCAGGGCCAGCACAGCAGCCCCCGCAGTGCCCGCCTGAGGCGGGACGGGCGTTCCTTGGGGGGAGCCGGCTGCTCCCTGAGGGCCTGGGCTCCCGGCTGGGGAGCTGAGGGGCCCGGGGGGCAGCAGGGGCCGTGCGGGGCAGGGCCCTGGCTCCGTGCCCCTGCTGCCTGCGCCTGCTCAGCCGAGGCCGGACGAGCTGCTGCCTCGGCCGAGTCCCGGGGAGCAGCGTCGGGGTCCTGCAGGAGCTGTGGGTACTTGGGGTTGATCCAGATGGTGTGGATCACGATGCTTTCCCAGTCCTCCTGGGACTCCTTTTTGTCACTGTCACCTCTCTCTTGGGACAGCTTTGGATATCGTCTGACTTCTCCCCTGGACAGCTCTCGGTCAATGGAGTGCTCCCATTGGGGAAACATTTTGTCACTGCTGCTTTCCTCTCGGGACAGCTCTTGGATTCCCATGTCCAGCCACTTGGATAGCTCTTGATGTCTCTCAGTTTCCCAGTGGTACAGCTCTGGGTCTAACTCGCCTTCTGACAGCTCTTGGACTCTTCTCTTGTCCTGCTTGTACAGCTCTTGGCCATTCACATCTTGCCATTGGGAAGGCTCCTGGCATTTCTCATCTTCCCCACGGGACAGCTCTTGGACACTCTCATTTTCCCGCTGGGGCACTTCCTGGCCCAGGCAGGGTTCCCACTCTCTCTCCTCCCTGGCCAAGTCACACTCCACAGCCTGTGGCCCTGGCAGCTCCGTCCCCTCTACTGCCCCTTCCCCCTGCTCCCCGAGGGCTTCCATCCACCCAGGGCAGGAGCCGGGGGGACACACGGGACTGGGGGAGCAGCAGGGGCTGTGTGGGGCAGGGCCCTGGCTCTGTGCCCCGGCTGTGGGGCTGGCCGTCACCTGGGGCCTCATGCACAGGCCTGGCTGCTCCACGGCACAGGGGGAGTTGGGGTTCACATCCTCCACAAAAGTCTCCATGGTGCTCTGCCACAGAGGCTCTCAGGGGAGCTGCTTCCTCCTGACTGAGCGGCTCTCCTGGGTCTGGGCACACCAGGGCTCTGTGTCCCTTAAATACCCCTCAGATCCCCCTCTGGCCGGGCGGGGCTCTGCCATGTCACAAAGGGCTCTGGGCACCACCCTGTCCTGCATCACCACGGGCCTGTGTCACAAAGGGCCACACTCAACATCCCTTCACAGCTGACCCCACTGGAACTGGCACAGCTCTGGCACGGAGCAGCCCCAGACTTGGGCACTTTTAGCCCCTGCTGTGCCCAGGCCCCTGTGAGGCTTTGGCCACGCTCCCACACGACAGCCCCAGCCTTACCCTGCAAAGCCCTGCCTTTGGAGGCTGGGCTATTCGGGGCACGAGCCACTGGCTGGATGGACACAGCCAAGGAGCTGTGGGCAGTGGCTCCATGTCCAGCTGCAGTGGGGGATGAGGGGTGCTCCTCAGGGCTCTTGCATGGCTTCCCCAGAGACACAGACTGTGGATGCAGCTCTCCCTCAACACATTTACAGGGAATGGGAAGCTGAGCAGGGCAGGTGACACTATGGAAAGATGGGGCCATGCAGAAGGATCTGAGCAAGCTTGGGAAGTGAAACCACAAGAGCTTCAGGAGGTTCAACAAGGGCTAAGTGCAAGGTGCTGTACCTGAGTTGGGGCAGTCCTTGAGTCGCAGAATCATCATCTTCTGTTAGAGACCAGCAAGACCATCCAGTTCCATCATCATCCCATTACCAGCATCACCACCCTAAAGCCGATCCCAAAGTGCCACATCCATCCAGATGGCCAGGCACAGGCGTGCAGGGATGTGTGTGTGGGATGGGTGTGCTGGGCGCAAGTGTGAGAGTGCAAGCAGGGGGTGTGCAGAACCGGAGTGTGAGCACAAGTGGGGTGTGCAAACAGGACACCATGGCAAGGGTACAAACAGGCAGGGCCCCACTGCAGACAGCTGAATCAGCAGTGCAGCATGGGAGTGTGCAAGGAACCACTGGGAGTGTGCAGGGCACTGCCCTGAGCTTTGGAGGTACTGGAGGGGCTGGAATGTCAGAGCTGCGGTTGGCAAGGCCACCTGAAAGCCTCTGGGGAAGGATTGATGGATAAAGCAAAGGAGAGGGAGTCACTGTGGGAGGCTGCTCTTGGCCACTCAGCCAGGAGGTCAACCCCAACAAATGATTCTTTAAGGAACCAAGGGCACACCTCCAAATCAGCCACCCTTGTCCTTGTGGGGGGAGTTCAGCTTGCCAGGTGTGCACTGGGAACACCACACAGCTGGTCCAAACAGCAGCAGCAGATTCCCCAAACACCTGGACGACAACTCCTCGGTACAGGGACTCGGGGAGCCGGCTCGCAGAGGTGCCCTCTGGGATTTGTTGCTTGTTCCCAGAGGAGCTCTCGTGGCCGACGTGGGATTGTCTTGGGCACAGCGACCGCGCAGCCGCCGAGTTTCAGATCTCTGCTGCTTTGTCTGTGCCCGTCTGGATCCCGAGATGGGCCAGGCCCAGGTGAGCACGGCTGGAAAAGCAGCAGCTTTTAGCAATGTGGCCATGGCAAAGCTGTTATCCCAAAACGGATTCTTTCGCCCCGTGTGCAAGAAGCCAATCCCCACACAGAGTTCAGGTATTTCCTTTATTTACAGTTCTGCACAGAAACAGGTGCTGGGATGGCAAATCCACAAAGCCAGCACAGCAGCTATCAAAAATGTTCACTATCTATATATTGCAGCAAACTAAGGCATTCATGTTCATTGGCTAACCATTATATGTCTCTCTTATTAAATTAATGCATTATTTATTTTTAAAATTATTTTCATATTTTATGAAAATAAACATTTTATCTTGGCTTTAATATATCGATAATGATACTTTTCTTCTACTCGTTAAAAGATTCCTTTGCTTCTTATGCTAACTAGTCTTCCTCTGTGCTCCATCTGCCTCTTGTTTCTTCTCTGCATTTCTGGGGTCACTGGGCCGGGAGTCAATGGTCGCCATCTCCCTGTGCCACAAGCACCTTTTCCCCAGCTGGAACCGATTTCAGCACAGTTGCGGAGTTGGCTTTGTGAGTTTGTTCCTCATCTGGGAAGTTCTGCCAAACGTCCCCGTGGCTGTCGCTTCCGCATCCTCGCTGTCCCCTCTGAGCAGGAGCTCCTTCTGCCCAGGCTTTGTGCACCTGCCCTTGGCTCTGACACCCCCGGTGCCTCTGGAGCCCTAAGCCTCATCCAGGCCGTTCTCCCGACAAGGAGCTGCTGTCCCTGACACCCGGACATCCGAGGCAGCCACGGGGCAGGCTCCGGGCCAGCCACCGCCTGCGGGCCCGGCCTGGCGCTGGCGGCGGGCACCGATTGTCCGGCTGCGGCCTCAGGCAGGGCCAGCACAGCAGCCCCCGCAGTGCCCGCCTGAGGCGGGACGGGCGTTCCTTGGGGGGAGCCGGCTGCTCCCTGAGGGCCTGGGCTCCCGGCTGCGGAGCTGAGGGGCCCGGGGGGCAGCAGGGGCCGTGCGGGGCAGGGCCCTGGCTCCGTGCCCCTGCTGCCTGCGCCTGCTCAGCCGAGGCCGGACGAGCTGCTGCCTCGGCCGAGTCCCGGGGAGCAGCGTCGGGGTCCTGCAGGAGCTGTGGGTACTTGGGGTTGATCCAGATGGTGTGGATCACGATGCTTTCCCAGTCCTCCTGGGACTCCTTTTTGTCACTGTCACCTCTCTCTTGGGACAGCTTTGGATATCGTCTGACTTCTCCCCTGGACAGCTCTCGGTCAATGGAGTGCTCCCATTGGGGAAACATTTTGTCACTGCTGCTTTCCTCTCGGGACAGCTCTTGGATTCCCATGTCCAGCCACTTGGATAGCTCTTGATGTCTCTCAGTTTCCCAGTGGTACAGCTCTGGGTCTAACTCGCCTTCTGACAGCTCTTGGACTCTTCTCTTGTCCTGCTTGTACAGCTCTTGGCCATTCACATCTTGCCATTGGGAAGGCTCCTGGCATTTCTCATCTTCCCCACGGGACAGCTCTTGGACACTCTCATTTTCCCGCTGGGGCACTTCCTGGCCCAGGCAGGGTTCCCACTCTCTCTCCTCCCTGGCCAAGTCACACTCCACAGCCTGTGGCCCTGGCAGCTCCGTCCCCTCTACTGCCCCTTCCCCCTGCTCCCCGAGGGCTTCCATCCACCCAGGGCAGGAGCCGGGGGGACACACGGGACTGGGGGAGCAGCAGGGGCTGTGTGGGGCAGGGCCCTGGCTCTGTGCCCCGGCTGTGGGGCTGGCCGTCACCTGGGGCCTCATGCACAGGCCTGGCTGCTCCACGGCACAGGGGGGGTTGGGGTTCACGTCCTCCACAAAAGTCTCCATGGTGCTCTGCCACAGAGGCTCTCAGGGGAGCTGCTTCCTCCTGACTGAGCGGCTCTCCTGGGACTGGGCACGCCAGGGCTCTGTGTCCCTTAAATACCCCTCAGATCCCCCTCTGGCCGGGCGGGGCTCTGCCATGTCACAAAGGGCTCTGGGCACCACCCTGTCCTGCATCACCACGGGCCTGTGTCACAAAGGGCCACACTCAACATCCCTTCACAGCTGACCCCACTGGAACTGGCACAGCTCTGGCACGGAGCAGCCCCAGACTTGGGCACTTTTAGCCCCTGCTGTGCCCAGGCCCCTGTGAGGCTTTGGCCACGCTCCCACACGACAGCCCCAGCCTTACCCTGCAAAGCCCTGCCTTTGGAGGCTGGGCTATTCGGGGCATGAGCCACTGGCTGGATGGACACAGCCAAGGAGCTGTGGGCAGTGGCTCCATGTCCAGCTGCAGTGGGGGATGAGGGGTGCTCCTCAGGGCTCTTGCATGGCTTCCCCAGAGACACAGACTGTGGATGCAGCTCTCCCTCAACACATTTACAGGGAATGGGAAGCTGAGCAGGGCAGGTGACACTATGGAAAGATGGGGCCATGCAGAAGGATCTGAGCAAGCTTGGGAAGTGAAACCACAAGAGCTTCAGGAGGTTCAACAAGGGCTAAGTGCAAGGTGCTGTACCTGAGTTGGGGCAGTCCTTGAGTCGCAGAATCATCATCTTCTGTTAGAGACCAGCAAGACCATCCAGTTCCATCATCATCCCATTACCAGCATCACCACCCTAAAGCCGATCCCAAAGTGCCACATCCATCCAGATGGCCAGGCACAGGCGTGCAGGGATGTGTGTGTGGGATGGGTGTGCTGGGCGCAAGTGTGAGAGTGCAAGCAGGGGGTGTGCAGAACTGGAGTGTGAGCACAAGTGGGGTGTGCAAACAGGACACCATGGCAAGGGTACAAACAGGCAGGGCCCCACTGCAGACAGCTGAATCAGCAGTGCAGCATGGGAGTGTGCAAGGAACCACTGGGAGTGTGCAGGGCACTGCCCTGAGCTTTGGAGGTACTGGAGGGGCTGGAATGTCAGAGCTGCGGTTGGCAAGGCCACCTGAAAGCCTCTGGGGAAGGATTGATGGATAAAGCAAAGGAGAGGGAGTCACTGTGGGAGGCTGCTCTTGGCCACTCAGCCAGGAGGTCAACCCCAACAAATGATTCTTTAAGGAACCAAGGGCACACCTCCAAATCAGCCACCCTTGTCCTTGTGGGGGGAGTTCAGCTTGCCAGGTGTGCACTGGGAACACCACACAGCTGGTCCAAACAGCAGCAGCAGATTCCCCAAACACCTGGACGACAACTCCTCGGTACAGGGACTCGGGGAGCCGGCTCGCAGAGGTGCCCTCTGGGATTTGTTGCTTGTTCCCAGAGGAGCTCTCGTGGCCGACGTGGGATTGTCTTGGGCACAGCGACCGCGCAGCCGCCGAGTTTCAGATCTCTGCTGCTTTGTCTGTGCCCGTCTGGATCCCGAGATGGGCCAGGCCCAGGTGAGCACGGCTGGAAAAGCAGCAGCTTTTAGCAATGTGGCCATGGCAAAGCTGTTATCCCAAAACGGATTCTTTCGCCCCGTGTGCAAGAAGCCAATCCCCACACAGAGTTCAGGTATTTCCTTTATTTACAGTTCTGCACAGAAACAGGTGCTGGGATGGCAAATCCACAAAGCCAGCACAGCAGCTATCAAAAATGTTCACTATCTATATATTGCAGCAAACTAAGGCATTCATGTTCATTGGCTAACCATTATATGTCTCTCTTATTAAATTAATGCATTATTTATTTTTAAAATTATTTTCATATTTTATGAAAATAAACATTTTATCTTGGCTTTAATATATCGATAATGATACTTTTCTTCTACTCGTTAAAAGATTCCTTTGCTTCTTATGCTAACTAGTCTTCCTCTGTGCTCCATCTGCCTCTTGTTTCTTCTCTGCATTTCTGGGGTCACTGGGCCGGGAGTCAATGGTCGCCATCTCCCTGTGCCACAAGTACCTTTTCCCCAGCTGGAACCGATTTCAGCACAGTTGCGGAGTTGGCTTTGTGAGTTTGTTCCTCATCTGGGAAGTTCTGCCAAACGTCCCCGTGGCTGTCGCTTCCGCATCCTCGCTGTCCCCTCTGAGCAGGAGCTCCTTCTGCCCAGGCTTTGTGCACCTGCCCTTGGCTCTGACACCCCCGGTGCCTCTGGAGCCCTAAGCCTCATCCAGGCCGTTCTCCCGACAAGGAGCTGCTGTCCCTGACACCCGGACATCCGAGGCAGCCACGGGGCAGGCTCCGGGCCAGCCACCGCCTGCGGGCCCGGCCTGGCGCTGGCGGCAGGCACCGATTGTCCGGCTGCGGCCTCAGGCAGGGCCAGCACAGCAGCCCCCGCAGTGCCCGCCTGAGGCGGGACGGGCGTTCCTTGGGGGGAGCCGGCTGCTCCCTGAGGGCCTGGGCTCCCGGCTGGGGAGCTGAGGGGCCCGGGGGGCAGCAGGGGCCGTGCGGGGCAGGGCCCTGGCTCCGTGCCCCTGCTGCCTGCGCCTGCTCAGCCGAGGCCGGACGAGCTGCTGCCTCGGCCGAGTCCCGGGGAGCAGCGTCGGGGTCCTGCAGGAGCTGTGGGTACTTGGGGTTGATCCAGATGGTGTGGATCACGATGCTTTCCCAGTCCTCCTGGGACTCCTTTTTGTCACTGTCACCTCTCTCTTGGGACAGCTTTGGATATCGTCTGACTTCTCCCCTGGACAGCTCTCGGTCAATGGAGTGCTCCCATTGGGGAAACATTTTGTCACTGCTGCTTTCCTCTCGGGACAGCTCTTGGATTCCCATGTCCAGCCACTTGGATAGCTCTTGATGTCTCTCAGTTTCCCAGTGGTACAGCTCTGGGTCTAACTCGCCTTCTGACAGCTCTTGGACTCTTCTCTTGTCCTGCTTGTACAGCTCTTGGCCATTCACATCTTGCCATTGGGAAGGCTCCTGGCATTTCTCATCTTCCCCACGGGACAGCTCTTGGACACTCTCATTTTCCCGCTGGGGCACTTCCTGGCCCAGGCAGGGTTCCCACTCTCTCTCCTCCCTGGCCAAGTCACACTCCACAGCCTGTGGCCCTGGCAGCTCCGTCCCCTCTACTGCCCCTTCCCCCTGCTCCCCGAGGGCTTCCATCCACCCAGGGCAGGAGCCGGGGGGACACACGGGACTGGGGGAGCAGCAGGGGCTGTGTGGGGCAGGGCCCTGGCTCTGTGCCCCGGCTGTGGGGCTGGCCGTCACCTGGGGCCTCATGCACAGGCCTGGCTGCTCCACGGCACAGGGGGAGTTGGGGTTCACATCCTCCACAAAAGTCTCCATGGTGCTCTGCCACAGAGGCTCTCAGGGGAGCTGCTTCCTCCTGACTGAGCGGCTCTCCTGGGTCTGGGCACACCAGGGCTCTGTGTCCCTTAAATACCCCTCAGATCCCCCTCTGGCCGGGCGGGGCTCTGCCATGTCACAAAGGGCTCTGGGCACCACCCTGTCCTGCATCACCACGGGCCTGTGTCACAAAGGGCCACACTCAACATCCCTTCACAGCTGACCCCACTGGAACTGGCACAGCTCTGGCACGGAGCAGCCCCAGACTTGGGCACTTTTAGCCCCTGCTGTGCCCAGGCCCCTGTGAGGCTTTGGCCACGCTCCCACACGACAGCCCCAGCCTTACCCTGCAAAGCCCTGCCTTTGGAGGCTGGGCTATTCGGGGCATGAGCCACTGGCTGGATGGACACAGCCAAGGAGCTGTGGGCAGTGGCTCCATGTCCAGCTGCAGTGGGGGATGAGGGGTGCTCCTCAGGGCTCTTGCATGGCTTCCCCAGAGACACAGACTGTGGATGCAGCTCTCCCTCAACACATTTACAGGGAATGGGAAGCTGAGCAGGGCAGGTGACACTATGGAAAGATGGGGCCATGCAGAAGGATCTGAGCAAGCTTGGGAAGTGAAACCACAAGAGCTTCAGGAGGTTCAACAAGGGCTAAGTGCAAGGTGCTGTACCTGAGTTGGGGCAGTCCTTGAGTCGCAGAATCATCATCTTCTGTTAGAGACCAGCAAGACCATCCAGTTCCATCATCATCCCATTACCAGCATCACCACCCTAAAGCCGATCCCAAAGTGCCACATCCATCCAGATGGCCAGGCACAGGCGTGCAGGGATGTGTGTGTGGGATGGGTGTGCTGGGCGCAAGTGTGAGAGTGCAAGCAGGGGGTGTGCAGAACCGGAGTGTGAGCACAAGTGGGGTGTGCAAACAGGACACCATGGCAAGGGTACAAACAGGCAGGGCCCCACTGCAGACAGCTGAATCAGCAGTGCAGCATGGGAGTGTGCAAGGAACCACTGGGAGTGTGCAGGGCACTGCCCTGAGCTTTGGAGGTACTGGAGGGGCTGGAATGTCAGAGCTGCGGTTGGCAAGGCCACCTGAAAGCCTCTGGGGAAGGATTGATGGATAAAGCAAAGGAGAGGGAGTCACTGTGGGAGGCTGCTCTTGGCCACTCAGCCAGGAGGTCAACCCCAACAAATGATTCTTTAAGGAACCAAGGGCACACCTCCAAATCAGCCACCCTTGTCCTTGTGGGGGGAGTTCAGCTTGCCAGGTGTGCACTGGGAACACCACACAGCTGGTCCAAACAGCAGCAGCAGATTCCCCAAACACCTGGACGACAACTCCTCGGTACAGGGACTCGGGGAGCCGGCTCGCAGAGGTGCCCTCTGGGATTTGTTGCTTGTTCCCAGAGGAGCTCTCGTGGCCGACGTGGGATTGTCTTGGGCACAGCGACCGCGCAGCCGCCGAGTTTCAGATCTCTGCTGCTTTGTCTGTGCCCGTCTGGATCCCGAGATGGGCCAGGCCCAGGTGAGCACGGCTGGAAAAGCAGCAGCTTTTAGCAATGTGGCCATGGCAAAGCTGTTATCCCAAAACGGATTCTTTCGCCCCGTGTGCAAGAAGCCAATCCCCACACAGAGTTCAGGTATTTCCTTTATTTACAGTTCTGCACAGAAACAGGTGCTGGGATGGCAAATCCACAAAGCCAGCACAGCAGCTATCAAAAATGTTCACTATCTATATATTGCAGCAAACTAAGGCATTCATGTTCATTGGCTAACCATTATATGTCTCTCTTATTAAATTAATGCATTATTTATTTTTAAAATTATTTTCATATTTTATGAAAAGAAACATTTTATCTTGGCTTTAATATATCGATAATGATACTTTTCTTCTACTCGTTAAAAGATTCCTTTGCTTCTTATGCTAACTAGTCTTCCTCTGTGCTCCATCTGCCTCTTGTTTCTTCTCTGCATTTCTGGGGTCACTGGGCCGGGAGTCAATGGTCGCCATCTCCCTGTGCCACAAGCACCTTTTCCCCAGCTGGAACCGATTTCAGCACAGTTGCGGAGTTGGCTTTGTGAGTTTGTTCCTCATCTGGGAAGTTCTGCCAAACGTCCCCGTGGCTGTCGCTTCCGCATCCTCGCTGTCCCCTCTGAGCAGGAGCTCCTTCTGCCCAGGCTTTGTGCACCTGCCCTTGGCTCTGACACCCCCGGTGCCTCTGGAGCCCTAAGCCTCATCCAGGCCGTTCTCCCGACAAGGAGCTGCTGTCCCTGACACCCGGACATCCGAGGCAGCCACGGGGCAGGCTCCGGGCCAGCCACCGCCTGCAGGCCCGGCCTGGCGCTGGCGGCGGGCACCGATTGTCCGGCTGCGGCCTCAGGCAGGGCCAGCACAGCAGCCCCCGCAGTGCCCGCCTGAGGCGGGACGGGCGTTCCTTGGGGGGAGCCGGCTGCTCCCTGAGGGCCTGGGCTCCCGGCTGGGGAGCTGAGGGGCCCGGGGGGCAGCAGGGGCCGTGCGGGGCAGGGCCCTGGCTCCGTGCCCCTGCTGCCTGCGCCTGCTCAGCCGAGGCCGGACGAGCTGCTGCCTCGGCCGAGTCCCGGGGAGCAGCGTCGGGGTCCTGCAGGAGCTGTGGGTACTTGGGGTTGATCCAGATGGTGTGGATCACGATGCTTTCCCAGTCCTCCTGGGACTCCTTTTTGTCACTGTCACCTCTCTCTTGGGACAGTTTTGGATATCGTCTGACTTCTCCCCTGGACAGCTCTCGGTCAATGGAGTGCTCCCATTGGGGAAACATTTTGTCACTGCTGCTTTCCTCTCGGGACAGCTCTTGGATTCCCATGTCCAGCCACTTGGATAGCTCTTGATGTCTCTCAGTTTCCCAGTGGTACAGCTCTGGGTCTAACGCGCCTTCTGACAGCTCTTGGACTCTTCTCTTGTCCTGCTTGTACAGCTCTTGGCCATTCACATCTTGCCATTGGGAAGGCTCCTGGCATTTCTCATCTTCCCCACGGGACAGCTCTTGGACACTCTCATTTTCCCGCTGGGGCACTTCCTGGCCCAGGCAGGGTTCCCACTCTCTCTCCTCCCTGGCCAAGTCACACTCCACAGCCTGTGGCCCTGGCAGCTCCGTCCCCTCTACTGCCCCTTCCCCCTGCTCCCCGAGGGCTTCCATCCACCCAGGGCAGGAGCCGGGGGGACACACGGGACTGGGGGAGCAGCAGGGGCTGTGTGGGGCAGGGCCCTGGCTCTGTGCCCCGGCTGTGGGGCTGGCCGTCACCTGGGGCCTCATGCACAGGCCTGGCTGCTCCACGGCACAGGGGGAGTTGGGGTTCACATCCTCCACAAAAGTCTCCATGGTGCTCTGCCACAGAGGCTCTCAGGGGAGCTGCTTCCTCCTGACTGAGCGGCTCTCCTGGGTCTGGGCACACCAGGGCTCTGTGTCCCTTAAATACCCCTCAGATCCCCCTCTGGCCGGGCGGGGCTCTGCCATGTCACAAAGGGCTCTGGGCACCACCCTGTCCTGCATCACCACGGGCCTGTGTCACAAAGGGCCACACTCAACATCCCTTCACAGCTGACCCCACTGGAACTGGCACAGCTCTGGCACGGAGCAGCCCCAGACTTGGGCACTTTTAGCCCCTGCTGTGCCCAGGCCCCTGTGAGGCTTTGGCCACGCTCCCACACGACAGCCCCAGCCTTACCCTGCAAAGCCCTGCCTTTGGAGGCTGGGCTATTCGGGGCATGAGCCACTGGCTGGATGGACACAGCCAAGGAGCTGTGGGCAGTGGCTCCATGTCCAGCTGCAGTGGGGGATGAGGGGTGCTCCTCAGGGCTCTTGCATGGCTTCCCCAGAGACACAGACTGTGGATGCAGCTCTCCCTCAACACATTTACAGGGAATGGGAAGCTGAGCAGGGCAGGTGACACTATGGAAAGATGGGGCCATGCAGAAGGATCTGAGCAAGCTTGGGAAGTGAAACCACAAGAGCTTCAGGAGGTTCAACAAGGGCTAAGTGCAAGGTGCTGTACCTGAGTTGGGGCAGTCCTTGAGTCGCAGAATCATCATCTTCTGTTAGAGACCAGCAAGACCATCCAGTTCCATCATCATCCCATTACCAGCATCACCACCCTAAAGCCGATCCCAAAGTGCCACATCCATCCAGATGGCCAGGCACAGGCGTGCAGGGATGTGTGTGTGGGATGGGTGTGCTGGGCGCAAGTGTGAGAGTGCAAGCAGGGGGTGTGCAGAACCGGAGTGTGAGCACAAGTGGGGTGTGCAAACAGGACACCATGGCAAGGGTACAAACAGGCAGGGCCCCACTGCAGACAGCTGAATCAGCAGTGCAGCATGGGAGTGTGCAAGGAACCACTGGGAGTGTGCAGGGCACTGCCCTGAGCTTTGGAGGTACTGGAGGGGCTGGAATGTCAGAGCTGCGGTTGGCAAGGCCACCTGAAAGCCTCTGGGGAAGGATTGATGGATAAAGCAAAGGAGAGGGAGTCACTGTGGGAGGCTGCTCTTGGCCACTCAGCCAGGAGGTCAACCCCAACAAATGATTCTTTAAGGAACCAAGGGCACACCTCCAAATCAGCCACCCTTGTCCTTGTGGGGGGAGTTCAGCTTGCCAGGTGTGCACTGGGAACACCACACAGCTGGTCCAAACAGCAGCAGCAGATTCCCCAAACACCTGGACGACAACTCCTCGGTACAGGGACTCGGGGAGCCGGCTCGCAGAGGTGCCCTCTGGGATTTGTTGCTTGTTCCCAGAGGAGCTCTCGTGGCCGACGTGGGATTGTCTTGGGCACAGCGACCGCGCAGCCGCCGAGTTTCAGATCTCTGCTGCTTTGTCTGTGCCCGTCTGGATCCCGAGATGGGCCAGGCCCAGGTGAGCACGGCTGGAAAAGCAGCAGCTTTTAGCAATGTGGCCATGGCAAAGCTGTTATCCCAAAACGGATTCTTTCGCCCCGTGTGCAAGAAGCCAATCCCCACACAGAGTTCAGGTATTTCCTTTATTTACAGTTCTGCACAGAAACAGGTGCTGGGATGGCAAATCCACAAAGCCAGCACAGCAGCTATCAAAAATGTTCACTATCTATATATTGCAGCAAACTAAGGCATTCATGTTCATTGGCTAACCATTATATGTCTCTCTTATTAAATTAATGCATTATTTATTTTTAAAATTATTTTCATATTTTATGAAAAGAAACATTTTATCTTGGCTTTAATATATCGATAATGATACTTTTCTTCTACTCGTTAAAAGATTCCTTTGCTTCTTATGCTAACTAGTCTTCCTCTGTGCTCCATCTGCCTCTTGTTTCTTCTCTGCATTTCTGGGGTCACTGGGCCGGGAGTCAATGGTCGCCATCTCCCTGTGCCACAAGCACCTTTTCCCCAGCTGGAACCGATTTCAGCACAGTTGCGGAGTTGGCTTTGTGAGTTTGTTCCTCATCTGGGAAGTTCTGCCAAACGTCCCCGTGGCTGTCGCTTCCGCATCCTCGCTGTCCCCTCTGAGCAGGAGCTCCTTCTGCCCAGGCTTTGTGCACCTGCCCTTGGCTCTGACACCCCCGGTGCCTCTGGAGCCCTAAGCCTCATCCAGGCCGTTCTCCCGACAAGGAGCTGCTGTCCCTGACACCCGGACATCCGAGGCAGCCACGGGGCAGGCTCCGGGCCAGCCACCGCCTGCGGGCCCGGCCTGGCGCTGGCGGCGGGCACCGATTGTCCGGCTGCGGCCTCAGGCAGGGCCAGCACAGCAGCCCCCGCAGTGCCCGCCTGAGGCGGGACGGGCGTTCCTTGGGGGGAGCCGGCTGCTCCCTGAGGGCCTGGGCTCCCGGCTGGGGAGCTGAGGGGCCCGGGGGGCAGCAGGGGCCGTGCGGGGCAGGGCCCTGGCTCCGTGCCCCTGCTGCCTGCGCCTGCTCAGCCGAGGCCGGACGAGCTGCTGCCTCGGCCGAGTCCCGGGGAGCAGCGTCGGGGTCCTGCAGGAGCTGTGGGTACTTGGGGTTGATCCAGATGGTGTGGATCACGATGCTTTCCCAGTCCTCCTGGGACTCCTTTTTGTCACTGTCACCTCTCTCTTGGGACAGCTTTGGATATCGTCTGACTTCTCCCCTGGACAGCTCTCGGTCAATGGAGTGCTCCCATTGGGGAAACATTTTGTCACTGCTGCTTTCCTCTCGGGACAGCTCTTGGATTCCCATGTCCAGCCACTTGGATAGCTCTTGATGTCTCTCAGTTGCCCAGTGGTACAGCTCTGGGTCTAACTCGCCTTCTGACAGCTCTTGGACTCTTCTCTTGTCCTGCTTGTACAGCTCTTGGCCATTCACATCTTGCCATTGGGAAGGCTCCTGGCATTTCTCATCTTCCCCACGGGACAGCTCTTGGACACTCTCATTTTCCCGCTGGGGCACTTCCTGGCCCAGGCAGGGTTCCCACTCTCTCTCCTCCCTGGCCAAGTCACACTCCACAGCCTGTGGCCCTGGCAGCTCCGTCCCCTCTACTGCCCCTTCCCCCTGCTCCCCGAGGGCTTCCATCCACCCAGGGCAGGAGCCGGGGGGACACACGGGACTGGGGGAGCAGCAGGGGCTGTGTGGGGCAGGGCCCTGGCTCTGTGCCCCGGCTGTGGGGCTGGCCGTCACCTGGGGCCTCATGCACAGGCCTGGCTGCTCCACGGCACAGGGGGAGTTGGGGTTCACATCCTCCACAAAAGTCTCCATGGTGCTCTGCCACAGAGGCTCTCAGGGGAGCTGCTTCCTCCTGACTGAGCGGCTCTCCTGGGTCTGGGCACACCAGGGCTCTGTGTCCCTTAAATACCCCTCAGATCCCCCTCTGGCCGGGCGGGGCTCTGCCATGTCACAAAGGGCTCTGGGCACCACCCTGTCCTGCATCACCACGGGCCTGTGTCACAAAGGGCCACACTCAACATCCCTTCACAGCTGACCCCACTGGAACTGGCACAGCTCTGGCACGGAGCAGCCCCAGACTTGGGCACTTTTAGCCCCTGCTGTGCCCAGGCCCCTGTGAGGCTTTGGCCACGCTCCCACACGACAGCCCCAGCCTTACCCTGCAAAGCCCTGCCTTTGGAGGCTGGGCTATTCGGGGCATGAGCCACTGGCTGGATGGACACAGCCAAGGAGCTGTGGGCAGTGGCTCCATGTCCAGCTGCAGTGGGGGATGAGGGGTGCTCCTCAGGGCTCTTGCATGGCTTCCCCAGAGACACAGACTGTGGATGCAGCTCTCCCTCAACACATTTACAGGGAATGGGAAGCTGAGCAGGGCAGGTGACACTATGGAAAGATGGGGCCATGCAGAAGGATCTGAGCAAGCTTGGGAAGTGAAACCACAAGAGCTTCAGGAGGTTCAACAAGGGCTAAGTGCAAGGTGCTGTACCTGAGTTGGGGCAGTCCTTGAGTCGCAGAATCATCATCTTCTGTTAGAGACCAGCAAGACCATCCAGTTCCATCATCATCCCATTACCAGCATCACCACCCTAAAGCCGATCCCAAAGTGCCACATCCATCCAGATGGCCAGGCACAGGCGTGCAGGGATGTGTGTGTGGGATGGGTGTGCTGGGCGCAAGTGTGAGAGTGCAAGCAGGGGGTGTGCAGAACCGGAGTGTGAGCACAAGTGGGGTGTGCAAACAGGACACCATGGCAAGGGTACAAACAGGCAGGGCCCCACTGCAGACAGCTGAATCAGCAGTGCAGCATGGGAGTGTGCAAGGAACCACTGGGAGTGTGCAGGGCACTGCCCTGAGCTTTGGAGGTACTGGAGGGGCTGGAATGTCAGAGCTGCGGTTGGCAAGGCCACCTGAAAGCCTCTGGGGAAGGATTGATGGATAAAGCAAAGGAGAGGGAGTCACTGTGGGAGGCTGCTCTTGGCCACTCAGCCAGGAGGTCAACCCCAACAAATGATTCTTTAAGGAACCAAGGGCACACCTCCAAATCAGCCACCCTTGTCCTTGTGGGGGGAGTTCAGCTTGCCAGGTGTGCACTGGGAACACCACACAGCTGGTCCAAACAGCAGCAGCAGATTCCCCAAACACCTGGACGACAACTCCTCGGTACAGGGACTCGGGGAGCCGGCTCGCAGAGGTGCCCTCTGGGATTTGTTGCTTGTTCCCAGAGGAGCTCTCGTGGCCGACGTGGGATTGTCTTGGGCACAGCGACCGCGCAGCCGCCGAGTTTCAGATCTCTGCTGCTTTGTCTGTGCCCGTCTGGATCCCGAGATGGGCCAGGCCCAGTTGAGCACGGCTGGAAAAGCAGCAGCTTTTAGCAATGTGGCCATGGCAAAGCTGTTATCCCAAAACGGATTCTTTCGCCCCGTGTGCAAGAAGCCAATCCCCACACAGAGTTCAGGTATTTCCTTTATTTACAGTTCTGCACAGAAACAGGTGCTGGGATGGCAAATCCACAAAGCCAGCACAGCAGCTATCAAAAATGTTCACTATCTATATATTGCAGCAAACTAAGGCATTCATGTTCATTGGCTAACCATTATATGTCTCTCTTATTAAATTAATGCATTATTTATTTTTAAAATTATTTTCATATTTTATGAAAAGAAACATTTTATCTTGGCTTTAATATATCGATAATGATACTTTTCTTCTACTCGTTAAAAGATTCCTTTGCTTCTTATGCTAACTAGTCTTCCTCTGTGCTCCATCTGCCTCTTGTTTCTTCTCTGCATTTCTGGGGTCACTGGGCCGGGAGTCAATGGTCGCCATCTCCCTGTGCCACAAGCACCTTTTCCCCAGCTGGAACCGATTTCAGCACAGTTGCGGAGTTGGCTTTGTGAGTTTGTTCCTCATCTGGGAAGTTCTGCCAAACGTCCCCGTGGCTGTCGCTTCCGCATCCTCGCTGTCCCCTCTGAGCAGGAGCTCCTTCTGCCCAGGCTTTGTGCACCTGCCCTTGGCTCTGACACCCCCGGTGCCTCTGGAGCCCTAAGCCTCATCCAGGCCGTTCTCCCGACAAGGAGCTGCTGTCCCTGACACCCGGACATCCGAGGCAGCCACGGGGCAGGCTCCGGGCCAGCCACCGCCTGCGGGCCCGGCCTGGCGCTGGCGGCGGGCACCGATTGTCCGGCTGCGGCCTCAGGCAGGGCCAGCACAGCAGCCCCCGCAGTGCCCGCCTGAGGCGGGACGGGCGTTCCTTGGGGGGAGCCGGCTGCTCCCTGAGGGCCTGGGCTCCCGGCTGGGGAGCTGAGGGGCCCGGGGGGCAGCAGGGGCCGTGCGGGGCAGGGCCCTGGCTCCGTGCCCCTGCTGCCTGCGCCTGCTCAGCCGAGGCCGGACGAGCTGCTGCCTCGGCCGAGTCCCGGGGAGCAGCGTCGGGGTCCTGCAGGAGCTGTGGGTACTTGGGGTTGATCCAGATGGTGTGGATCACGATGCTTTCCCAGTCCTCCTGGGACTCCTTTTTGTCACTGTCACCTCTCTCTTGGGACAGCTTTGGATATCGTCTGACTTCTCCCCTGGACAGCTCTCGGTCAATGGAGTGCTCCCATTGGGGAAACATTTTGTCACTGCTGCTTTCCTCTCGGGACAGCTCTTGGATTCCCATGTCCAGCCACTTGGATAGCTCTTGATGTCTCTCAGTTTCCCAGTGGTACAGCTCTGGGTCTAACTCGCCTTCTGACAGCTCTTGGACTCTTCTCTTGTCCTGCTTGTACAGCTCTTGGCCATTCACATCTTGCCATTGGGAAGGCTCCTGGCATTTCTCATCTTCCCCACGGGACAGCTCTTGGACACTCTCATTTTCCCGCTGGGGCACTTCCTGGCCCAGGCAGGGTTCCCACTCTCTCTCCTCCCTGGCCAAGTCACACTCCACAGCCTGTGGCCCTGGCAGCTCCGTCCCCTCTACTGCCCCTTCCCCCTGCTCCCCGAGGGCTTCCATCCACCCAGGGCAGGAGCCGGGGGGACACACGGGACTGGGGGAGCAGCAGGGGCTGTGTGGGGCAGGGCCCTGGCTCTGTGCCCCGGCTGTGGGGCTGGCCGTCACCTGGGGCCTCATGCACAGGCCTGGCTGCTCCACGGCACAGGGGGAGTTGGGGTTCACATCCTCCACAAAAGTCTCCATGGTGCTCTGCCACAGAGGCTCTCAGGGGAGCTGCTTCCTCCTGACTGAGCGGCTCTCCTGGGTCTGGGCACACCAGGGCTCTGTGTCCCTTAAATACCCCTCAGATCCCCCTCTGGCCGGGCGGGGCTCTGCCATGTCACAAAGGGCTCTGGGCACCACCCTGTCCTGCATCACCACGGGCCTGTGTCACAAAGGGCCACACTCAACATCCCTTCACAGCTGACCCCACTGGAACTGGCACAGCTCTGGCACGGAGCAGCCCCAGACTTGGGCACTTTTAGCCCCTGCTGTGCCCAGGCCCCTGTGAGGCTTTGGCCACGCTCCCACACGACAGCCCCAGCCTTACCCTGCAAAGCCCTGCCTTTGGAGGCTGGGCTATTCGGGGCACGAGCCACTGGCTGGATGGACACAGCCAAGGAGCTGTGGGCAGTGGCTCCATGTCCAGCTGCAGTGGGGGATGAGGGGTGCTCCTCAGGGCTCTTGCATGGCTTCCCCAGAGACACAGACTGTGGATGCAGCTCTCCCTCAACACATTTACAGGGAATGGGAAGCTGAGCAGGGCAGGTGACACTATGGAAAGATGGGGCCATGCAGAAGGATCTGAGCAAGCTTGGGAAGTGAAACCACAAGAGCTTCAGGAGGTTCAACAAGGGCTAAGTGCAAGGTGCTGTACCTGAGTTGGGGCAGTCCTTGAGTCGCAGAATCATCATCTTCTGTTAGAGACCAGCAAGACCATCCAGTTCCATCATCATCCCATTACCAGCATCACCACCCTAAAGCCGATCCCAAAGTGCCACATCCATCCAGATGGCCAGGCACAGGCGTGCAGGGATGTGTGTGTGGGATGGGTGTGCTGGGCGCAAGTGTGAGAGTGCAAGCAGGGGGTGTGCAGAACCGGAGTGTGAGCACAAGTGGGGTGTGCAAACAGGACACCATGGCAAGGGTACAAACAGGCAGGGCCCCACTGCAGACAGCTGAATCAGCAGTGCAGCATGGGAGTGTGCAAGGAACCACTGGGAGTGTGCAGGGCACTGCCCTGAGCTTTGGAGGTACTGGAGGGGCTGGAATGTCAGAGCTGCGGTTGGCAAGGCCACCTGAAAGCCTCTGGGGAAGGATTGATGGATAAAGCAAAGGAGAGGGAGTCACTGTGGGAGGCTGCTCTTGGCCACTCAGCCAGGAGGTCAACCCCAACAAATGATTCTTTAAGGAACCAAGGGCACACCTCCAAATCAGCCACCCTTGTCCTTGTGGGGGGAGTTCAGCTTGCCAGGTGTGCACTGGGAACACCACACAGCTGGTCCAAACAGCAGCAGCAGATTCCCCAAACACCTGGACGACAACTCCTCGGTACAGGGACTCGGGGAGCCGGCTCGCAGAGGTGCCCTCTGGGATTTGTTGCTTGTTCCCAGAGGAGCTCTCGTGGCCGACGTGGGATTGTCTTGGGCACAGCGACCGCGCAGCCGCCGAGTTTCAGATCTCTGCTGCTTTGTCTGTGCCCGTCTGGATCCCGAGATGGGCCAGGCCCAGTTGAGCACGGCTGGAAAAGCAGCAGCTTTTAGCAATGTGGCCATGGCAAAGCTGTTATCCCAAAACGGATTCTTTCGCCCCGTGTGCAAGAAGCCAATCCCCACACAGAGTTCAGGTATTTCCTTTATTTACAGTTCTGCACAGAAACAGGTGCTGGGATGGCAAATCCACAAAGCCAGCACAGCAGCTATCAAAAATGTTCACTATCTATATATTGCAGCAAACTAAGGCATTCATGTTCATTGGCTAACCATTATATGTCTCTCTTATTAAATTAATGCATTATTTATTTTTAAAATTATTTTCATATTTTATGAAAAGAAACATTTTATCTTGGCTTTAATATATCGATAATGATACTTTTCTTCTACTCGTTAAAAGATTCCTTTGCTTCTTATGCTAACTAGTCTTCCTCTGTGCTCCATCTGCCTCTTGTTTCTTCTCTGCATTTCTGGGGTCACTGGGCCGGGAGTCAATGGTCGCCATCTCCCTGTGCCACAAGCACCTTTTCCCCAGCTGGAACCGATTTCAGCACAGTTGCGGAGTTGGCTTTGTGAGTTTGTTCCTCATCTGGGAAGTTCTGCCAAACGTCCCCGTGGCTGTCGCTTCCGCATCCTCGCTGTCCCCTCTGAGCAGGAGCTCCTTCTGCCCAGGCTTTGTGCACCTGCCCTTGGCTCTGACACCCCCGGTGCCTCTGGAGCCCTAAGCCTCATCCAGGCCGTTCTCCCGACAAGGAGCTGCTGTCCCTGACACCCGGACATCCGAGGCAGCCACGGGGCAGGCTCCGGGCCAGCCACCGCCTGCAGGCCCGGCCTGGCGCTGGCGGCGGGCACCGATTGTCCGGCTGCGGCCTCAGGCAGGGCCAGCACAGCAGCCCCCGCAGTGCCCGCCTGAGGCGGGACGGGCGTTCCTTGGGGGGAGCCGGCTGCTCCCTGAGGGCCTGGGCTCCCGGCTGGGGAGCTGAGGGGCCCGGGGGGCAGCAGGGGCCGTGCGGGGCAGGGCCCTGGCTCCGTGCCCCTGCTGCCTGCGCCTGCTCAGCCGAGGCCGGACGAGCTGCTGCCTCGGCCGAGTCCCGGGGAGCAGCGTCGGGGTCCTGCAGGAGCTGTGGGTACTTGGGGTTGATCCAGATGGTGTGGATCACGATGCTTTCCCAGTCCTCCTGGGACTCCTTTTTGTCACTGTCACCTCTCTCTTGGGACAGCTTTGGATATCGTCTGACTTCTCCCCTGGACAGCTCTCGGTCAATGGAGTGCTCCCATTGGGGAAACATTTTGTCACTGCTGCTTTCCTCTCGGGACAGCTCTTGGATTCCCATGTCCAGCCACTTGGATAGCTCTTGATGTCTCTCAGTTTCCCAGTGGTACAGCTCTGGGTCTAACGCGCCTTCTGACAGCTCTTGGACTCTTCTCTTGTCCTGCTTGTACAGCTCTTGGCCATTCACATCTTGCCATTGGGAAGGCTCCTGGCATTTCTCATCTTCCCCACGGGACAGCTCTTGGACACTCTCATTTTCCCGCTGGGGCACTTCCTGGCCCAGGCAGGGTTCCCACTCTCTCTCCTCCCTGGCCAAGTCACACTCCACAGCCTGTGGCCCTGGCAGCTCCGTCCCCTCTACTGCCCCTTCCCCCTGCTCCCCGAGGGCTTCCATCCACCCAGGGCAGGAGCCGGGGGGACACACGGGACTGGGGGAGCAGCAGGGGCTGTGTGGGGCAGGGCCCTGGCTCTGTGCCCCGGCTGTGGGGCTGGCCGTCACCTGGGGCCTCATGCACAGGCCTGGCTGCTCCACGGCACAGGGGGGGTTGGGGTTCACGTCCTCCACAAAAGTCTCCATGGTGCTCTGCCACAGAGGCTCTCAGGGGAGCTGCTTCCTCCTGACTGAGCGGCTCTCCTGGGACTGGGCACACCAGGGCTCTGTGTCCCTTAAATACCCCTCAGATCCCCCTCTGGCCGGGCGGGGCTCTGCCATGTCACAAAGGGCTCTGGGCACCACCCTGTCCTGCATCACCACGGGCCTGTGTCACAAAGGGCCACACTCAACATCCCTTCACAGCTGACCCCACTGGAACTGGCACAGCTCTGGCACGGAGCAGCCCCAGACTTGGGCACTTTTAGCCCCTGCTGTGCCCAGGCCCCTGTGAGGCTTTGGCCACGCTCCCACACGACAGCCCCAGCCTTACCCTGCAAAGCCCTGCCTTTGGAGGCTGGGCTATTCGGGGCATGAGCCACTGGCTGGATGGACACAGCCAAGGAGCTGTGGGCAGTGGCTCCATGTCCAGCTGCAGTGGGGGATGAGGGGTGCTCCTCAGGGCTCTTGCATGGCTTCCCCAGAGACACAGACTGTGGATGCAGCTCTCCCTCAACACATTTACAGGGAATGGGAAGCTGAGCAGGGCAGGTGACACTATGGAAAGATGGGGCCATGCAGAAGGATCTGAGCAAGCTTGGGAAGTGAAACCACAAGAGCTTCAGGAGGTTCAACAAGGGCTAAGTGCAAGGTGCTGTACCTGAGTTGGGGCAGTCCTTGAGTCGCA
This sequence comes from Cinclus cinclus, assembly GCF_963662255.1. Lineage (NCBI taxonomy): Eukaryota > Metazoa > Chordata > Aves > Passeriformes > Cinclidae > Cinclus > Cinclus cinclus. The sequence goes on from NC_085047.1 coordinate 112,432,681, forward strand.
GAATCATCATCTTCTGTTAGAGACCAGCAAGACCATCCAGTTCCATCATCATCCCATTACCAGCATCACCACCCTAAAGCCGATCCCAAAGTGCCACATCCATCCAGATGGCCAGGCACAGGCGTGCAGGGATGTGTGTGTGGGATGGGTGTGCTGGGCGCAAGTGTGAGAGTGCAAGCAGGGGGTGTGCAGAACCGGAGTGTGAGCACAAGTGGGGTGTGCAAACAGGACACCATGGCAAGGGTACAAACAGGCAGGGCCCCACTGCAGACAGCTGAATCAGCAGTGCAGCATGGGAGTGTGCAAGGAACCACTGGGAGTGTGCAGGGCACTGCCCTGAGCTTTGGAGGTACTGGAGGGGCTGGAATGTCAGAGCTGCGGTTGGCAAGGCCACCTGAAAGCCTCTGGGGAAGGATTGATGGATAAAGCAAAGGAGAGGGAGTCACTGTGGGAGGCTGCTCTTGGCCACTCAGCCAGGAGGTCAACCCCAACAAATGATTCTTTAAGGAACCAAGGGCACACCTCCAAATCAGCCACCCTTGTCCTTGTGGGGGGAGTTCAGCTTGCCAGGTGTGCACTGGGAACACCACACAGCTGGTCCAAACAGCAGCAGCAGATTCCCCAAACACCTGGACGACAACTCCTCGGTACAGGGACTCGGGGAGCCGGCTCGCAGAGGTGCCCTCTGGGATTTGTTGCTTGTTCCCAGAGGAGCTCTCGTGGCCGACGTGGGATTGTCTTGGGCACAGCGACCGCGCAGCCGCCGAGTTTCAGATCTCTGCTGCTTTGTCTGTGCCCGTCTGGATCCCGAGATGGGCCAGGCCCAGGTGAGCACGGCTGGAAAAGCAGCAGCTTTTAGCAATGTGGCCATGGCAAAGCTGTTATCCCAAAACGGATTCTTTCGCCCCGTGTGCAAGAAGCCAATCCCCACACAGAGTTCAGGTATTTCCTTTATTTACAGTTCTGCACAGAAACAGGTGCTGGGATGGCAAATCCACAAAGCCAGCACAGCAGCTATCAAAAATGTTCACTATCTATATATTGCAGCAAACTAAGGCATTCATGTTCATTGGCTAACCATTATATGTCTCTCTTATTAAATTAATGCATTATTTATTTTTAAAATTATTTTCATATTTTATGAAAATAAACATTTTATCTTGGCTTTAATATATCGATAATGATACTTTTCTTCTACTCGTTAAAAGATTCCTTTGCTTCTTATGCTAACTAGTCTTCCTCTGTGCTCCATCTGCCTCTTGTTTCTTCTCTGCATTTCTGGGGTCACTGGGCCGGGAGTCAATGGTCGCCATCTCCCTGTGCCACAAGTACCTTTTCCCCAGCTGGAACCGATTTCAGCACAGTTGCGGAGTTGGCTTTGTGAGTTTGTTCCTCATCTGGGAAGTTCTGCCAAACGTCCCCGTGGCTGTCGCTTCCGCATCCTCGCTGTCCCCTCTGAGCAGGAGCTCCTTCTGCCCAGGCTTTGTGCACCTGCCCTTGGCTCTGACACCCCCGGTGCCTCTGGAGCCCTAAGCCTCATCCAGGCCGTTCTCCCGACAAGGAGCTGCTGTCCCTGACACCCGGACATCCGAGGCAGCCACGGGGCAGGCTCCGGGCCAGCCACCGCCTGCGGGCCCGGCCTGGCGCTGGCGGCGGGCACCGATTGTCCGGCTGCGGCCTCAGGCAGGGCCAGCACAGCAGCCCCCGCAGTGCCCGCCTGAGGCGGGACGGGCGTTCCTTGGGGGGAGCCGGCTGCTCCCTGAGGGCCTGGGCTCCCGGCTGGGGAGCTGAGGGGCCCGGGGGGCAGCAGGGGCCGTGCGGGGCAGGGCCCTGGCTCCGTGCCCCTGCTGCCTGCGCCTGCTCAGCCGAGGCCGGACGAGCTGCTGCCTCGGCCGAGTCCCGGGGAGCAGCGTCGGGGTCCTGCAGGAGCTGTGGGTACTTGGGGTTGATCCAGATGGTGTGGATCACGATGCTTTCCCAGTCCTCCTGGGACTCCTTTTTGTCACTGTCACCTCTCTCTTGGGACAGCTTTGGATATCGTCTGACTTCTCCCCTGGACAGCTCTCGGTCAATGGAGTGCTCCCATTGGGGAAACATTTTGTCACTGCTGCTTTCCTCTCGGGACAGCTCTTGGATTCCCATGTCCAGCCACTTGGATAGCTCTTGATGTCTCTCAGTTTCCCAGTGGTACAGCTCTGGGTCTAACTCGCCTTCTGACAGCTCTTGGACTCTTCTCTTGTCCTGCTTGTACAGCTCTTGGCCATTCACATCTTGCCATTGGGAAGGCTCCTGGCATTTCTCATCTTCCCCACGGGACAGCTCTTGGACACTCTCATTTTCCCGCTGGGGCACTTCCTGGCCCAGGCAGGGTTCCCACTCTCTCTCCTCCCTGGCCAAGTCACACTCCACAGCCTGTGGCCCTGGCAGCTCCGTCCCCTCTACTGCCCCTTCCCCCTGCTCCCCGAGGGCTTCCATCCACCCAGGGCAGGAGCCGGGGGGACACACGGGACTGGGGGAGCAGCAGGGGCTGTGTGGGGCAGGGCCCTGGCTCTGTGCCCCGGCTGTGGGGCTGGCCGTCACCTGGGGCCTCATGCACAGGCCTGGCTGCTCCACGGCACAGGGGGAGTTGGGGTTCACATCCTCCACAAAAGTCTCCATGGTGCTCTGCCACAGAGGCTCTCAGGGGAGCTGCTTCCTCCTGACTGAGCGGCTCTCCTGGGTCTGGGCACACCAGGGCTCTGTGTCCCTTAAATACCCCTCAGATCCCCCTCTGGCCGGGCGGGGCTCTGCCATGTCACAAAGGGCTCTGGGCACCACCCTGTCCTGCATCACCACGGGCCTGTGTCACAAAGGGCCACACTCAACATCCCTTCACAGCTGACCCCACTGGAACTGGCACAGCTCTGGCACGGAGCAGCCCCAGACTTGGGCACTTTTAGCCCCTGCTGTGCCCAGGCCCCTGTGAGGCTTTGGCCACGCTCCCACACGACAGCCCCAGCCTTACCCTGCAAAGCCCTGCCTTTGGAGGCTGGGCTATTCGGGGCATGAGCCACTGGCTGGATGGACACAGCCAAGGAGCTGTGGGCAGTGGCTCCATGTCCAGCTGCAGTGGGGGATGAGGGGTGCTCCTCAGGGCTCTTGCATGGCTTCCCCAGAGACACAGACTGTGGATGCAGCTCTCCCTCAACACATTTACAGGGAATGGGAAGCTGAGCAGGGCAGGTGACACTATGGAAAGATGGGGCCATGCAGAAGGATCTGAGCAAGCTTGGGAAGTGAAACCACAAGAGCTTCAGGAGGTTCAACAAGGGCTAAGTGCAAGGTGCTGTACCTGAGTTGGGGCAGTCCTTGAGTCGCAGAATCATCATCTTCTGTTAGAGACCAGCAAGACCATCCAGTTCCATCATCATCCCATTACCAGCATCACCACCCTAAAGCCGATCCCAAAGTGCCACATCCATCCAGATGGCCAGGCACAGGCGTGCAGGGATGTGTGTGTGGGATGGGTGTGCTGGGCGCAAGTGTGAGAGTGCAAGCAGGGGGTGTGCAGAACCGGAGTGTGAGCACAAGTGGGGTGTGCAAACAGGACACCATGGCAAGGGTACAAACAGGCAGGGCCCCACTGCAGACAGCTGAATCAGCAGTGCAGCATGGGAGTGTGCAAGGAACCACTGGGAGTGTGCAGGGCACTGCCCTGAGCTTTGGAGGTACTGGAGGGGCTGGAATGTCAGAGCTGCGGTTGGCAAGGCCACCTGAAAGCCTCTGGGGAAGGATTGATGGATAAAGCAAAGGAGAGGGAGTCACTGTGGGAGGCTGCTCTTGGCCACTCAGCCAGGAGGTCAACCCCAACAAATGATTCTTTAAGGAACCAAGGGCACACCTCCAAATCAGCCACCCTTGTCCTTGTGGGGGGAGTTCAGCTTGCCAGGTGTGCACTGGGAACACCACACAGCTGGTCCAAACAGCAGCAGCAGATTCCCCAAACACCTGGACGACAACTCCTCGGTACAGGGACTCGGGGAGCCGGCTCGCAGAGGTGCCCTCTGGGATTTGTTGCTTGTTCCCAGAGGAGCTCTCGTGGCCGACGTGGGATTGTCTTGGGCACAGCGACCGCGCAGCCGCCGAGTTTCAGATCTCTGCTGCTTTGTCTGTGCCCGTCTGGATCCCGAGATGGGCCAGGCCCAGGTGAGCACGGCCTGAAAAGCAGCAGCTTTTAGCAATGTGGCCATGGCAAAGCTGTTATCCCAAAACGGATTCTTTCGCCCCGTGTGCAAGAAGCCAATCCCCACACAGAGTTCAGGTATTTCCTTTATTTACAGTTCTGCACAGAAACAGGTGCTGGGATGGCAAATCCACAAAGCCAGCACAGCAGCTATCAAAAATGTTCACTATCTATATATTGCAGCAAACTAAGGCATTCATGTTCATTGGCTAACCATTATATGTCTCTCTTATTAAATTAATGCATTATTTATTTTTAAAATTATTTTCATATTTTATGAAAAGAAACATTTTATCTTGGCTTTAATATATCGATAATGATACTTTTCTTCTACTCGTTAAAAGATTCCTTTGCTTCTTATGCTAACTAGTCTTCCTCTGTGCTCCATCTGCCTCTTGTTTCTTCTCTGCATTTCTGGGGTCACTGGGCCGGGAGTCAATGGTCGCCATCTCCCTGTGCCACAAGCACCTTTTCCCCAGCTGGAACCGATTTCAGCACAGTTGCGGAGTTGGCTTTGTGAGTTTGTTCCTCATCTGGGAAGTTCTGCCAAACGTCCCCGTGGCTGTCGCTTCCGCATCCTCGCTGTCCCCTCTGAGCAGGAGCTCCTTCTGCCCAGGCTTTGTGCACCTGCCCTTGGCTCTGACACCCCCGGTGCCTCTGGAGCCCTAAGCCTCATCCAGGCCGTTCTCCCGACAAGGAGCTGCTGTCCCTGACACCCGGACATCCGAGGCAGCCACGGGGCAGGCTCCGGGCCAGCCACCGCCTGCAGGCCCGGCCTGGCGCTGGCGGCGGGCACCGATTGTCCGGCTGCGGCCTCAGGCAGGGCCAGCACAGCAGCCCCCGCAGTGCCCGCCTGAGGCGGGACGGGCGTTCCTTGGGGGGAGCCGGCTGCTCCCTGAGGGCCTGGGCTCCCGGCTGGGGAGCTGAGGGGCCCGGGGGGCAGCAGGGGCCGTGCGGGGCAGGGCCCTGGCTCCGTGCCCCTGCTGCCTGCGCCTGCTCAGCCGAGGCCGGACGAGCTGCTGCCTCGGCCGAGTCCCGGGGAGCAGCGTCGGGGTCCTGCAGGAGCTGTGGGTACTTGGGGTTGATCCAGATGGTGTGGATCACGATGCTTTCCCAGTCCTCCTGGGACTCCTTTTTGTCACTGTCACCTCTCTCTTGGGACAGTTTTGGATATCGTCTGACTTCTCCCCTGGACAGCTCTCGGTCAATGGAGTGCTCCCATTGGGGAAACATTTTGTCACTGCTGCTTTCCTCTCGGGACAGCTCTTGGATTCCCATGTCCAGCCACTTGGATAGCTCTTGATGTCTCTCAGTTTCCCAGTGGTACAGCTCTGGGTCTAACGCGCCTTCTGACAGCTCTTGGACTCTTCTCTTGTCCTGCTTGTACAGCTCTTGGCCATTCACATCTTGCCATTGGGAAGGCTCCTGGCATTTCTCATCTTCCCCACGGGACAGCTCTTGGACACTCTCATTTTCCCGCTGGGGCACTTCCTGGCCCAGGCAGGGTTCCCACTCTCTCTCCTCCCTGGCCAAGTCACACTCCACAGCCTGTGGCCCTGGCAGCTCCGTCCCCTCTACTGCCCCTTCCCCCTGCTCCCCGAGGGCTTCCATCCACCCAGGGCAGGAGCCGGGGGGACACACGGGACTGGGGGAGCAGCAGGGGCTGTGTGGGGCAGGGCCCTGGCTCTGTGCCCCGGCTGTGGGGCTGGCCGTCACCTGGGGCCTCATGCACAGGCCTGGCTGCTCCACGGCACAGGGGGGGTTGGGGTTCACGTCCTCCACAAAAGTCTCCATGGTGCTCTGCCACAGAGGCTCTCAGGGGAGCTGCTTCCTCCTGACTGAGCGGCTCTCCTGGGACTGGGCACACCAGGGCTCTGTGTCCCTTAAATACCCCTCAGATCCCCCTCTGGCCGGGCGGGGCTCTGCCATGTCACAAAGGGCTCTGGGCACCACCCTGTCCTGCATCACCACGGGCCTGTGTCACAAAGGGCCACACTCAACATCCCTTCACAGCTGACCCCACTGGAACTGGCACAGCTCTGGCACGGAGCAGCCCCAGACTTGGGCACTTTTAGCCCCTGCTGTGCCCAGGCCCCTGTGAGGCTTTGGCCACGCTCCCACACGACAGCCCCAGCCTTACCCTGCAAAGCCCTGCCTTTGGAGGCTGGGCTATTCGGGGCATGAGCCACTGGCTGGATGGACACAGCCAAGGAGCTGTGGGCAGTGGCTCCATGTCCAGCTGCAGTGGGGGATGAGGGGTGCTCCTCAGGGCTCTTGCATGGCTTCCCCAGAGACACAGACTGTGGATGCAGCTCTCCCTCAACACATTTACAGGGAATGGGAAGCTGAGCAGGGCAGGTGACACTATGGAAAGATGGGGCCATGCAGAAGGATCTGAGCAAGCTTGGGAAGTGAAACCACAAGAGCTTCAGGAGGTTCAACAAGGGCTAAGTGCAAGGTGCTGTACCTGAGTTGGGGCAGTCCTTGAGTCGCAGAATCATCATCTTCTGTTAGAGACCAGCAAGACCATCCAGTTCCATCATCATCCCATTACCAGCATCACCACCCTAAAGCCGATCCCAAAGTGCCACATCCATCCAGATGGCCAGGCACAGGCGTGCAGGGATGTGTGTGTGGGATGGGTGTGCTGGGCGCAAGTGTGAGAGTGCAAGCAGGGGGTGTGCAGAACCGGAGTGTGAGCACAAGTGGGGTGTGCAAACAGGACACCATGGCAAGGGTACAAACAGGCAGGGCCCCACTGCAGACAGCTGAATCAGCAGTGCAGCATGGGAGTGTGCAAGGAACCACTGGGAGTGTGCAGGGCACTGCCCTGAGCTTTGGAGGTACTGGAGGGGCTGGAATGTCAGAGCTGCGGTTGGCAAGGCCACCTGAAAGCCTCTGGGGAAGGATTGATGGATAAAGCAAAGGAGAGGGAGTCACTGTGGGAGGCTGCTCTTGGCCACTCAGCCAGGAGGTCAACCCCAACAAATGATTCTTTAAGGAACCAAGGGCACACCTCCAAATCAGCCACCCTTGTCCTTGTGGGGGGAGTTCAGCTTGCCAGGTGTGCACTGGGAACACCACACAGCTGGTCCAAACAGCAGCAGCAGATTCCCCAAACACCTGGACGACAACTCCTCGGTACAGGGACTCGGGGAGCCGGCTCGCAGAGGTGCCCTCTGGGATTTGTTGCTTGTTCCCAGAGGAGCTCTCGTGGCCGACGTGGGATTGTCTTGGGCACAGCGACCGCGCAGCCGCCGAGTTTCAGATCTCTGCTGCTTTGTCTGTGCCCGTCTGGATCCCGAGATGGGCCAGGCCCAGTTGAGCACGGCTGGAAAAGCAGCAGCTTTTAGCAATGTGGCCATGGCAAAGCTGTTATCCCAAAACGGATTCTTTCGCCCCGTGTGCAAGAAGCCAATCCCCACACAGAGTTCAGGTATTTCCTTTATTTACAGTTCTGCACAGAAACAGGTGCTGGGATGGCAAATCCACAAAGCCAGCACAGCAGCTATCAAAAATGTTCACTATCTATATATTGCAGCAAACTAAGGCATTCATGTTCATTGGCTAACCATTATATGTCTCTCTTATTAAATTAATGCATTATTTATTTTTAAAATTATTTTCATATTTTATGAAAATAAACATTTTATCTTGGCTTTAATATATCGATAATGATACTTTTCTTCTACTCGTTAAAAGATTCCTTTGCTTCTTATGCTAACTAGTCTTCCTCTGTGCTCCATCTGCCTCTTGTTTCTTCTCTGCATTTCTGGGGTCACTGGGCCGGGAGTCAATGGTCGCCATCTCCCTGTGCCACAAGTACCTTTTCCCCAGCTGGAACCGATTTCAGCACAGTTGCGGAGTTGGCTTTGTGAGTTTGTTCCTCATCTGGGAAGTTCTGCCAAACGTCCCCGTGGCTGTCGCTTCCGCATCCTCGCTGTCCCCTCTGAGCAGGAGCTCCTTCTGCCCAGGCTTTGTGCACCTGCCCTTGGCTCTGACACCCCCGGTGCCTCTGGAGCCCTAAGCCTCATCCAGGCCGTTCTCCCGACAAGGAGCTGCTGTCCCTGACACCCGGACATCCGAGGCAGCCACGGGGCAGGCTCCGGGCCAGCCACCGCCTGCGGGCCCGGCCTGGCGCTGGCGGCGGGCACCGATTGTCCGGCTGCGGCCTCAGGCAGGGCCAGCACAGCAGCCCCCGCAGTGCCCGCCTGAGGCGGGACGGGCGTTCCTTGGGGGGAGCCGGCTGCTCCCTGAGGGCCTGGGCTCCCGGCTGGGGAGCTGAGGGGCCCGGGGGGCAGCAGGGGCCGTGCGGGGCAGGGCCCTGGCTCCGTGCCCCTGCTGCCTGCGCCTGCTCAGCCGAGGCCGGACGAGCTGCTGCCTCGGCCGAGTCCCGGGGAGCAGCGTCGGGGTCCTGCAGGAGCTGTGGGTACTTGGGGTTGATCCAGATGGTGTGGATCACGATGCTTTCCCAGTCCTCCTGGGACTCCTTTTTGTCACTGTCACCTCTCTCTTGGGACAGCTTTGGATATCGTCTGACTTCTCCCCTGGACAGCTCTCGGTCAATGGAGTGCTCCCATTGGGGAAACATTTTGTCACTGCTGCTTTCCTCTCGGGACAGCTCTTGGATTCCCATGTCCAGCCACTTGGATAGCTCTTGATGTCTCTCAGTTTCCCAGTGGTACAGCTCTGGGTCTAACTCGCCTTCTGACAGCTCTTGGACTCTTCTCTTGTCCTGCTTGTACAGCTCTTGGCCATTCACATCTTGCCATTGGGAAGGCTCCTGGCATTTCTCATCTTCCCCACGGGACAGCTCTTGGACACTCTCATTTTCCCGCTGGGGCACTTCCTGGCCCAGGCAGGGTTCCCACTCTCTCTCCTCCCTGGCCAAGTCACACTCCACAGCCTGTGGCCCTGGCAGCTCCGTCCCCTCTACTGCCCCTTCCCCCTGCTCCCCGAGGGCTTCCATCCACCCAGGGCAGGAGCCGGGGGGACACACGGGACTGGGGGAGCAGCAGGGGCTGTGTGGGGCAGGGCCCTGGCTCTGTGCCCCGGCTGTGGGGCTGGCCGTCACCTGGGGCCTCATGCACAGGCCTGGCTGCTCCACGGCACAGGGGGAGTTGGGGTTCACATCCTCCACAAAAGTCTCCATGGTGCTCTGCCACAGAGGCTCTCAGGGGAGCTGCTTCCTCCTGACTGAGCGGCTCTCCTGGGTCTGGGCACACCAGGGCTCTGTGTCCCTTAAATACCCCTCAGATCCCCCTCTGGCCGGGCGGGGCTCTGCCATGTCACAAAGGGCTCTGGGCACCACCCTGTCCTGCATCACCACGGGCCTGTGTCACAAAGGGCCACACTCAACATCCCTTCACAGCTGACCCCACTGGAACTGGCACAGCTCTGGCACGGAGCAGCCCCAGACTTGGGCACTTTTAGCCCCTGCTGTGCCCAGGCCCCTGTGAGGCTTTGGCCACGCTCCCACACGACAGCCCCAGCCTTACCCTGCAAAGCCCTGCCTTTGGAGGCTGGGCTATTCGGGGCATGAGCCACTGGCTGGATGGACACAGCCAAGGAGCTGTGGGCAGTGGCTCCATGTCCAGCTGCAGTGGGGGATGAGGGGTGCTCCTCAGGGCTCTTGCATGGCTTCCCCAGAGACACAGACTGTGGATGCAGCTCTCCCTCAACACATTTACAGGGAATGGGAAGCTGAGCAGGGCAGGTGACACTATGGAAAGATGGGGCCATGCAGAAGGATCTGAGCAAGCTTGGGAAGTGAAACCACAAGAGCTTCAGGAGGTTCAACAAGGGCTAAGTGCAAGGTGCTGTACCTGAGTTGGGGCAGTCCTTGAGTCGCAGAATCATCATCTTCTGTTAGAGACCAGCAAGACCATCCAGTTCCATCATCATCCCATTACCAGCATCACCACCCTAAAGCCGATCCCAAAGTGCCACATCCATCCAGATGGCCAGGCACAGGCGTGCAGGGATGTGTGTGTGGGATGGGTGTGCTGGGCGCAAGTGTGAGAGTGCAAGCAGGGGGTGTGCAGAACCGGAGTGTGAGCACAAGTGGGGTGTGCAAACAGGACACCATGGCAAGGGTACAAACAGGCAGGGCCCCACTGCAGACAGCTGAATCAGCAGTGCAGCATGGGAGTGTGCAAGGAACCACTGGGAGTGTGCAGGGCACTGCCCTGAGCTTTGGAGGTACTGGAGGGGCTGGAATGTCAGAGCTGCGGTTGGCAAGGCCACCTGAAAGCCTCTGGGGAAGGATTGATGGATAAAGCAAAGGAGAGGGAGTCACTGTGGGAGGCTGCTCTTGGCCACTCAGCCAGGAGGTCAACCCCAACAAATGATTCTTTAAGGAACCAAGGGCACACCTCCAAATCAGCCACCCTTGTCCTTGTGGGGGGAGTTCAGCTTGCCAGGTGTGCACTGGGAACACCACACAGCTGGTCCAAACAGCAGCAGCAGATTCCCCAAACACCTGGACGACAACTCCTCGGTACAGGGACTCGGGGAGCCGGCTCGCAGAGGTGCCCTCTGGGATTTGTTGCTTGTTCCCAGAGGAGCTCTCGTGGCCGACGTGGGATTGTCTTGGGCACAGCGACCGCGCAGCCGCCGAGTTTCAGATCTCTGCTGCTTTGTCTGTGCCCGTCTGGATCCCGAGATGGGCCAGGCCCAGTTGAGCACGGCTGGAAAAGCAGCAGCTTTTAGCAATGTGGCCATGGCAAAGCTGTTATCCCAAAACGGATTCTTTCGCCCCGTGTGCAAGAAGCCAATCCCCACACAGAGTTCAGGTATTTCCTTTATTTACAGTTCTGCACAGAAACAGGTGCTGGGATGGCAAATCCACAAAGCCAGCACAGCAGCTATCAAAAATGTTCACTATCTATATATTGCAGCAAACTAAGGCATTCATGTTCATTGGCTAACCATTATATGTCTCTCTTATTAAATTAATGCATTATTTATTTTTAAAATTATTTTCATATTTTATGAAAATAAACATTTTATCTTGGCTTTAATATATCGATAATGATACTTTTCTTCTACTCGTTAAAAGATTCCTTTGCTTCTTATGCTAACTAGTCTTCCTCTGTGCTCCATCTGCCTCTTGTTTCTTCTCTGCATTTCTGGGGTCACTGGGCCGGGAGTCAATGGTCGCCATCTCCCTGTGCCACAAGCACCTTTTCCCCAGCTGGAACCGATTTCAGCACAGTTGCGGAGTTGGCTTTGTGAGTTTGTTCCTCATCTGGGAAGTTCTGCCAAACGTCCCCGTGGCTGTCGCTTCCGCATCCTCGCTGTCCCCTCTGAGCAGGAGCTCCTTCTGCCCAGGCTTTGTGCACCTGCCCTTGGCTCTGACACCCCCGGTGCCTCTGGAGCCCTAAGCCTCATCCAGGCCGTTCTCCCGACAAGGAGCTGCTGTCCCTGACACCCGGACATCCGAGGCAGCCACGGGGCAGGCTCCGGGCCAGCCACCGCCTGCGGGCCCGGCCTGGCGCTGGCGGCGGGCACCGATTGTCCGGCTGCGGCCTCAGGCAGGGCCAGCACAGCAGCCCCCGCAGTGCCCGCCTGAGGCGGGACGGGCGTTCCTTGGGGGGAGCCGGCTGCTCCCTGAGGGCCTGGGCTCCCGGCTGCGGAGCTGAGGGGCCCGGGGGGCAGCAGGGGCCGTGCGGGGCAGGGCCCTGGCTCCGTGCCCCTGCTGCCTGCGCCTGCTCAGCCGAGGCCGGACGAGCTGCTGCCTCGGCCGAGTCCCGGGGAGCAGCGTCGGGGTCCTGCAGGAGCTGTGGGTACTTGGGGTTGATCCAGATGGTGTGGATCACGATGCTTTCCCAGTCCTCCTGGGACTCCTTTTTGTCACTGTCACCTCTCTCTTGGGACAGCTTTGGATATCGTCTGACTTCTCCCCTGGACAGCTCTCGGTCAATGGAGTGCTCCCATTGGGGAAACATTTTGTCACTGCTGCTTTCCTCTCGGGACAGCTCTTGGATTCCCATGTCCAGCCACTTGGATAGCTCTTGATGTCTCTCAGTTGCCCAGTGGTACAGCTCTGGGTCTAACTCGCCTTCTGACAGCTCTTGGACTCTTCTCTTGTCCTGCTTGTACAGCTCTTGGCCATTCACATCTTGCCATTGGGAAGGCTCCTGGCATTTCTCATCTTCCCCACGGGACAGCTCTTGGACACTCTCATTTTCCCGCTGGGGCACTTCCTGGCCCAGGCAGGGTTCCCACTCTCTCTCCTCCCTGGCCAAGTCACACTCCACAGCCTGTGGCCCTGGCAGCTCCGTCCCCTCTACTGCCCCTTCCCCCTGCTCCCCGAGGGCTTCCATCCACCCAGGGCAGGAGCCGGGGGGACACACGGGACTGGGGGAGCAGCAGGGGCTGTGTGGGGCAGGGCCCTGGCTCTGTGCCCCGGCTGTGGGGCTGGCCGTCACCTGGGGCCTCATGCACAGGCCTGGCTGCTCCACGGCACAGGGGGGGTTGGGGTTCACGTCCTCCACAAAAGTCTCCATGGTGCTCTGCCACAGAGGCTCTCAGGGGAGCTGCTTCCTCCTGACTGAGCGGCTCTCCTGGGTCTGGGCACACCAGGGCTCTGTGTCCCTTAAATACCCCTCAGATCCCCCTCTGGCCGGGCGGGGCTCTGCCATGTCACAAAGGGCTCTGGGCACCACCCTGTCCTGCATCACCACGGGCCTGTGTCACAAAGGGCCACACTCAACATCCCTTCACAGCTGACCCCACTGGAACTGGCACAGCTCTGGCACGGAGCAGCCCCAGACTTGGGCACTTTTAGCCCCTGCTGTGCCCAGGCCCCTGTGAGGCTTTGGCCACGCTCCCACACGACAGCCCCAGCCTTACCCTGCAAAGCCCTGCCTTTGGAGGCTGGGCTATTCGGGGCACGAGCCACTGGCTGGATGGACACAGCCAAGGAGCTGTGGGCAGTGGCTCCATGTCCAGCTGCAGTGGGGGATGAGGGGTGCTCCTCAGGGCTCTTGCATGGCTTCCCCAGAGACACAGACTGTGGATGCAGCTCTCCCTCAACACATTTACAGGGAATGGGAAGCTGAGCAGGGCAGGTGACACTATGGAAAGATGGGGCCATGCAGAAGGATCTGAGCAAGCTTGGGAAGTGAAACCACAAGAACTTCAGGAGGTTCAACAAGGGCTAAGTGCAAGGTGCTGTACCTGAGTTGGGGCAGTCCTTGAGTCGCAGAATCATCATCTTCTGTTAGAGACCAGCAAGACCATCCAGTTCCATCATCATCCCATTACCAGCATCACCACCCTAAAGCCGATCCCAAAGTGCCACATCCATCCAGATGGCCAGGCACAGGCGTGCAGGGATGTGTGTGTGGGATGGGTGTGCTGGGCGCAAGTGTGAGAGTGCAAGCAGGGGGTGTGCAGAACCGGAGTGTGAGCACAAGTGGGGTGTGCAAACAGGACACCATGGCAAGGGTACAAACAGGCAGGGCCCCACTGCAGACAGCTGAATCAGCAGTGCAGCATGGGAGTGTGCAAGGAACCACTGGGAGTGTGCAGGGCACTGCCCTGAGCTTTGGAGGTACTGGAGGGGCTGGAATGTCAGAGCTGCGGTTGGCAAGGCCACCTGAAAGCCTCTGGGGAAGGATTGATGGATAAAGCAAAGGAGAGGGAGTCACTGTGGGAGGCTGCTCTTGGCCACTCAGCCAGGAGGTCAACCCCAACAAATGATTCTTTAAGGAACCAAGGGCACACCTCCAAATCAGCCACCCTTGTCCTTGTGGGGGGAGTTCAGCTTGCCAGGTGTGCACTGGGAACACCACACAGCTGGTCCAAACAGCAGCAGCAGATTCCCCAAACACCTGGATGACAACTCCTCGGTACAGGGACTCGGGGAGCCGGCTCGCAGAGGTGCCCTCTGGGATTTGTTGCTTGTTCCCAGAGGAGCTCTCGTGGCCGACGTGGGATTGTCTTGGGCACAGCGACCGCGCAGCCGCCGAGTTTCAGATCTCTGCTGCTTTGTCTGTGCCCGTCTGGATCCCGAGATGGGCCAGGCCCAGTTGAGCACGGCTGGAAAAGCAGCAGCTTTTAGCAATGTGGCCATGGCAAAGCTGTTGTCCCAAAACGGATTCTTTCGCCCCGTGTGCAAGAAGCCAATCCCCACACAGAGTTCAGGTATTTCCTTTATTTACAGTTCTGCACAGAAACAGGTGCTGGGATGGCAAATCCACAAAGCCAGCACAGCAGCTATCAAAAATGTTCACTATCTATATATTGCAGCAAACTAAGGCATTCATGTTCATTGGCTAACCATTATATGTCTCTCTTATTAAATTAATGCATTATTTATTTTTAAAATTATTTTCATATTTTATGAAAATAAACATTTTATCTTGGCTTTAATATATCGATAATGATACTTTTCTTCTACTCGTTAAAAGATTCCTTTGCTTCTTATGCTAACTAGTCTTCCTCTGTGCTCCATCTGCCTCTTGTTTCTTCTCTGCATTTCTGGGGTCACTGGGCCGGGAGTCAATGGTCGCCATCTCCCTGTGCCACAAGTACCTTTTCCCCAGCTGGAACCGATTTCAGCACAGTTGCGGAGTTGGCTTTGTGAGTTTGTTCCTCATCTGGGAAGTTCTGCCAAACGTCCCCGTGGCTGTCGCTTCCGCATCCTCGCTGTCCCCTCTGAGCAGGAGCTCCTTCTGCCCAGGCTTTGTGCACCTGCCCTTGGCTCTGACACCCCCGGTGCCTCTGGAGCCCTAAGCCTCATCCAGGCCGTTCTCCCGACAAGGAGCTGCTGTCCCTGACACCCGGACATCCGAGGCAGCCACGGGGCAGGCTCCGGGCCAGCCACCGCCTGCGGGCCCGGCCTGGCGCTGGCGGCGGGCACCGATTGTCCGGCTGCGGCCTCAGGCAGGGCCAGCACAGCAGCCCCCGCAGTGCCCGCCTGAGGCGGGACGGGCGTTCCTTGGGGGGAGCCGGCTGCTCCCTGAGGGCCTGGGCTCCCGGCTGGGGAGCTGAGGGGCCCGGGGGGCAGCAGGGGCCGTGCGGGGCAGGGCCCTGGCTCCGTGCCCCTGCTGCCTGCGCCTGCTCAGCCGAGGCCGGACGAGCTGCTGCCTCGGCCGAGTCCCGGGGAGCAGCGTCGGGGTCCTGCAGGAGCTGTGGGTACTTGGGGTTGATCCAGATGGTGTGGATCACGATGCTTTCCCAGTCCTCCTGGGACTCCTTTTTGTCACTGTCACCTCTCTCTTGGGACAGCTTTGGATATCGTCTGACTTCTCCCCTGGACAGCTCTCGGTCAATGGAGTGCTCCCATTGGGGAAACATTTTGTCACTGCTGCTTTCCTCTCGGGACAGCTCTTGGATTCCCATGTCCAGCCACTTGGATAGCTCTTGATGTCTCTCAGTTGCCCAGTGGTACAGCTCTGGGTCTAACTCGCCTTCTGACAGCTCTTGGACTCTTCTCTTGTCCTGCTTGTACAGCTCTTGGCCATTCACATCTTGCCATTGGGAAGGCTCCTGGCATTTCTCATCTTCCCCACGGGACAGCTCTTGGACACTCTCATTTTCCCGCTGGGGCACTTCCTGGCCCAGGCAGGGTTCCCACTCTCTCTCCTCCCTGGCCAAGTCACACTCCACAGCCTGTGGCCCTGGCAGCTCCGTCCCCTCTACTGCCCCTTCCCCCTGCTCCCCGAGGGCTTCCATCCACCCAGGGCAGGAGCCGGGGGGACACACGGGACTGGGGGAGCAGCAGGGGCTGTGTGGGGCAGGGCCCTGGCTCTGTGCCCCGGCTGTGGGGCTGGCCGTCACCTGGGGCCTCATGCACAGGCCTGGCTGCTCCACGGCACAGGGGGGGTTGGGGTTCACGTCCTCCACAAAAGTCTCCATGGTGCTCTGCCACAGAGGCTCTCAGGGGAGCTGCTTACTCCTGACTGAGCGGCTCTCCTGGGTCTGGGCACACCAGGGCTCTGTGTCCCTTAAATACCCCTCAGATCCCCCTCTGGCCGGGCGGGGCTCTGCCATGTCACAAAGGGCTCTGGGCACCACCCTGTCCTGCATCACCACGGGCCTGTGTCACAAAGGGCCACACTCAACATCCCTTCACAGCTGACCCCACTGGAACTGGCACAGCTCTGGCACGGAGCAGCCCCAGACTTGGGCACTTTTAGCCCCTGCTGTGCCCAGGCCCCTGTGAGGCTTTGGCCACGCTCCCACACGACAGCCCCAGCCTTACCCTGCAAAGCCCTGCCTTTGGAGGCTGGGCTATTCGGGGCACGAGCCACTGGCTGGATGGACACAGCCAAGGAGCTGTGGGCAGTGGCTCCATGTCCAGCTGCAGTGGGGGATGAGGGGTGCTCCTCAGGGCTCTTGCATGGCTTCCCCAGAGACACAGACTGTGGATGCAGCTCTCCCTCAACACATTTACAGGGAATGGGAAGCTGAGCAGGGCAGGTGACACTATGGAAAGATGGGGCCATGCAGAAGGATCTGAGCAAGCTTGGGAAGTGAAACCACAAGAACTTCAGGAGGTTCAACAAGGGCTAAGTGCAAGGTGCTGTACCTGAGTTGGGGCAGTCCTTGAGTCGCAGAATCATCATCTTCTGTTAGAGACCAGCAAGACCATCCAGTTCCATCATCATCCCATTACCAGCATCACCACCCTAAAGCCGATCCCAAAGTGCCACATCCATCCAGATGGCCAGGCACAGGCGTGCAGGGATGTGTGTGTGGGATGGGTGTGCTGGGCGCAAGTGTGAGAGTGCAAGCAGGGGGTGTGCAGAACCGGAGTGTGAGCACAAGTGGGGTGTGCAAACAGGACACCATGGCAAGGGTACAAACAGGCAGGGCCCCACTGCAGACAGCTGAATCAGCAGTGCAGCATGGGAGTGTGCAAGGAACCACTGGGAGTGTGCAGGGCACTGCCCTGAGCTTTGGAGGTACTGGAGGGGCTGGAATGTCAGAGCTGCGGTTGGCAAGGCCACCTGAAAGCCTCTGGGGAAGGATTGATGGATAAAGCAAAGGAGAGGGAGTCACTGTGGGAGGCTGCTCTTGGCCACTCAGCCAGGAGGTCAACCCCAACAAATGATTCTTTAAGGAACCAAGGGCACACCTCCAAATCAGCCACCCTTGTCCTTGTGGGGGGAGTTCAGCTTGCCAGGTGTGCACTGGGAACACCACACAGCTGGTCCAAACAGCAGCAGCAGATTCCCCAAACACCTGGACGACAACTCCTCGGTACAGGGACTCGGGGAGCCGGCTCGCAGAGGTGCCCTCTGGGATTTGTTGCTTGTTCCCAGAGGAGCTCTCGTGGCCGACGTGGGATTGTCTTGGGCACAGCGACCGCGCAGCCGCCGAGTTTCAGATCTCTGCTGCTTTGTCTGTGCCCGTCTGGATCCCGAGATGGGCCAGGCCCAGGTGAGCACGGCCTGAAAAGCAGCAGCTTTTAGCAATGTGGCCATGGCAAAGCTGTTATCCCAAAACGGATTCTTTCGCCCCGTGTGCAAGAAGCCAATCCCCACACAGAGTTCAGGTATTTCCTTTATTTACAGTTCTGCACAGAAACAGGTGCTGGGATGGCAAATCCACAAAGCCAGCACAGCAGCTATCAAAAATGTTCACTATCTATATATTGCAGCAAACTAAGGCATTCATGTTCATTGGCTAACCATTATATGTCTCTCTTATTAAATTAATGCATTATTTATTTTTAAAATTATTTTCATATTTTATGAAAATAAACATTTTATCTTGGCTTTAATATATCGATAATGATACTTTTCTTCTACTCGTTAAAAGATTCCTTTGCTTCTTATGCTAACTAGTCTTCCTCTGTGCTCCATCTGCCTCTTGTTTCTTCTCTGCATTTCTGGGGTCACTGGGCCGGGAGTCAATGGTCGCCATCTCCCTGTGCCACAAGTACCTTTTCCCCAGCTGGAACCGATTTCAGCACAGTTGCGGAGTTGGCTTTGTGAGTTTGTTCCTCATCTGGGAAGTTCTGCCAAACGTCCCCGTGGCTGTCGCTTCCGCATCCTCGCTGTCCCCTCTGAGCAGGAGCTCCTTCTGCCCAGGCTTTGTGCACCTGCCCTTGGCTCTGACACCCCCGGTGCCTCTGGAGCCCTAAGCCTCATCCAGGCCGTTCTCCCGACAAGGAGCTGCTGTCCCTGACACCCGGACATCCGAGGCAGCCACGGGGCAGGCTCCGGGCCAGCCACCGCCTGCGGGCCCGGCCTGGCGCTGGCGGCGGGCACCGATTGTCCGGCTGCGGCCTCAGGCAGGGCCAGCACAGCAGCCCCCGCAGTGCCCGCCTGAGGCGGGACGGGCGTTCCTTGGGGGGAGCCGGCTGCTCCCTGAGGGCCTGGGCTCCCGGCTGCGGAGCTGAGGGGCCCGGGGGGCAGCAGGGGCCGTGCGGGGCAGGGCCCTGGCTCCGTGCCCCTGCTGCCTGCGCCTGCTCAGCCGAGGCCGGACGAGCTGCTGCCTCGGCCGAGTCCCGGGGAGCAGCGTCGGGGTCCTGCAGGAGCTGTGGGTACTTGGGGTTGATCCAGATGGTGTGGATCACGATGCTTTCCCAGTCCTCCTGGGACTCCTTTTTGTCACTGTCACCTCTCTCTTGGGACAGCTTTGGATATCGTCTGACTTCTCCCCTGGACAGCTCTCGGTCAATGGAGTGCTCCCATTGGGGAAACATTTTGTCACTGCTGCTTTCCTCTCGGGACAGCTCTTGGATTCCCATGTCCAGCCACTTGGATAGCTCTTGATGTCTCTCAGTTGCCCAGTGGTACAGCTCTGGGTCTAACTCGCCTTCTGACAGCTCTTGGACTCTTCTCTTGTCCTGCTTGTACAGCTCTTGGCCATTCACATCTTGCCATTGGGAAGGCTCCTGGCATTTCTCATCTTCCCCACGGGACAGCTCTTGGACACTCTCATTTTCCCGCTGGGGCACTTCCTGGCCCAGGCAGGGTTCCCACTCTCTCTCCTCCCTGGCCAAGTCACACTCCACAGCCTGTGGCCCTGGCAGCTCCGTCCCCTCTACTGCCCCTTCCCCCTGCTCCCCGAGGGCTTCCATCCACCCAGGGCAGGAGCCGGGGGGACACACGGGACTGGGGGAGCAGCAGGGGCTGTGTGGGGCAGGGCCCTGGCTCTGTGCCCCGGCTGTGGGGCTGGCCGTCACCTGGGGCCTCATGCACAGGCCTGGCTGCTCCACGGCACAGGGGGGGTTGGGGTTCACGTCCTCCACAAAAGTCTCCATGGTGCTCTGCCACAGAGGCTCTCAGGGGAGCTGCTTCCTCCTGACTGAGCGGCTCTCCTGGGTCTGGGCACACCAGGGCTCTGTGTCCCTTAAATACCCCTCAGATCCCCCTCTGGCCGGGCGGGGCTCTGCCATGTCACAAAGGGCTCTGGGCACCACCCTGTCCTGCATCACCACGGGCCTGTGTCACAAAGGGCCACACTCAACATCCCTTCACAGCTGACCCCACTGGAACTGGCACAGCTCTGGCACGGAGCAGCCCCAGACTTGGGCACTTTTAGCCCCTGCTGTGCCCAGGCCCCTGTGAGGCTTTGGCCACGCTCCCACACGACAGCCCCAGCCTTACCCTGCAAAGCCCTGCCTTTGGAGGCTGGGCTATTCGGGGCACGAGCCACTGGCTGGATGGACACAGCCAAGGAGCTGTGGGCAGTGGCTCCATGTCCAGCTGCAGTGGGGGATGAGGGGTGCTCCTCAGGGCTCTTGCATGGCTTCCCCAGAGACACAGACTGTGGATGCAGCTCTCCCTCAACACATTTACAGGGAATGGGAAGCTGAGCAGGGCAGGTGACACTATGGAAAGATGGGGCCATGCAGAAGGATCTGAGCAAGCTTGGGAAGTGAAACCACAAGAACTTCAGGAGGTTCAACAAGGGCTAAGTGCAAGGTGCTGTACCTGAGTTGGGGCAGTCCTTGAGTCGCAGAATCATCATCTTCTGTTAGAGACCAGCAAGACCATCCAGTTCCATCATCATCCCATTACCAGCATCACCACCCTAAAGCCGATCCCAAAGTGCCACATCCATCCAGATGGCCAGGCACAGGCGTGCAGGGATGTGTGTGTGGGATGGGTGTGCTGGGCGCAAGTGTGAGAGTGCAAGCAGGGGGTGTGCAGAACCGGAGTGTGAGCACAAGTGGGGTGTGCAAACAGGACACCATGGCAAGGGTACAAACAGGCAGGGCCCCACTGCAGACAGCTGAATCAGCAGTGCAGCATGGGAGTGTGCAAGGAACCACTGGGAGTGTGCAGGGCACTGCCCTGAGCTTTGGAGGTACTGGAGGGGCTGGAATGTCAGAGCTGCGGTTGGCAAGGCCACCTGAAAGCCTCTGGGGAAGGATTGATGGATAAAGCAAAGGAGAGGGAGTCACTGTGGGAGGCTGCTCTTGGCCACTCAGCCAGGAGGTCAACCCCAACAAATGATTCTTTAAGGAACCAAGGGCACACCTCCAAATCAGCCACCCTTGTCCTTGTGGGGGGAGTTCAGCTTGCCAGGTGTGCACTGGGAACACCACACAGCTGGTCCAAACAGCAGCAGCAGATTCCCCAAACACCTGGACGACAACTCCTCGGTACAGGGACTCGGGGAGCCGGCTCGCAGAGGTGCCCTCTGGGATTTGTTGCTTGTTCCCAGAGGAGCTCTCGTGGCCGACGTGGGATTGTCTTGGGCACAGTGACCGCGCAGCCGCCGAGTTTCAGATCTCTGCTGCTTTGTCTGTGCCCGTCTGGATCCCGAGATGGGCCAGGCCCAGGTGAGCACGGCCTGAAAAGCAGCAGCTTTTAGCAATGTGGCCATGGCAAAGCTGTTATCCCAAAACGGATTCTTTCGCCCCGTGTGCAAGAAGCCAATCCCCACACAGAGTTCAGGTATTTCCTTTATTTACAGTTCTGCACAGAAACAGGTGCTGGGATGGCAAATCCACAAAGCCAGCACAGCAGCTATCAAAAATGTTCACTATCTATATATTGCAGCAAACTAAGGCATTCATGTTCATTGGCTAACCATTATATGTCTCTCTTATTAAATTAATGCATTATTTATTTTTAAAATTATTTTCATATTTTATGAAAAGAAACATTTTATCTTGGCTTTAATATATCGATAATGATACTTTTCTTCTACTCGTTAAAAGATTCCTTTGCTTCTTATGCTAACTAGTCTTCCTCTGTGCTCCATCTGCCTCTTGTTTCTTCTCTGCATTTCTGGGGTCACTGGGCCGGGAGTCAATGGTCGCCATCTCCCTGTGCCACAAGCACCTTTTCCCCAGCTGGAACCGATTTCAGCACAGTTGCGGAGTTGGCTTTGTGAGTTTGTTCCTCATCTGGGAAGTTCTGCCAAACGTCCCCGTGGCTGTCGCTTCCGCATCCTCGCTGTCCCCTCTGAGCAGGAGCTCCTTCTGCCCAGGCTTTGTGCACCTGCCCTTGGCTCTGACACCCCCGGTGCCTCTGGAGCCCTAAGCCTCATCCAGGCCGTTCTCCCGACAAGGAGCTGCTGTCCCTGACACCCGGACATCCGAGGCAGCCACGGGGCAGGCTCCGGGCCAGCCACCGCCTGCGGGCCCGGCCTGGCGCTGGCGGCGGGCACCGATTGTCCGGCTGCGGCCTCAGGCAGGGCCAGCACAGCAGCCCCCGCAGTGCCCGCCTGAGGCGGGACGGGCGTTCCTTGGGGGGAGCCGGCTGCTCCCTGAGGGCCTGGGCTCCCGGCTGGGGAGCTGAGGGGCCCGGGGGGCAGCAGGGGCCGTGCGGGGCAGGGCCCTGGCTCCGTGCCCCTGCTGCCTGCGCCTGCTCAGCCGAGGCCGGACGAGCTGCTGCCTCGGCCGAGTCCCGGGGAGCAGCGTCGGGGTCCTGCAGGAGCTGTGGGTACTTGGGGTTGATCCAGATGGTGTGGATCACGATGCTTTCCCAGTCCTCCTGGGACTCCTTTTTGTCACTGTCACCTCTCTCTTGGGACAGCTTTGGATATCGTCTGACTTCTCCCCTGGACAGCTCTCGGTCAATGGAGTGCTCCCATTGGGGAAACATTTTGTCACTGCTGCTTTCCTCTCGGGACAGCTCTTGGATTCCCATGTCCAGCCACTTGGATAGCTCTTGATGTCTCTCAGTTTCCCAGTGGTACAGCTCTGGGTCTAACTCGCCTTCTGACAGCTCTTGGACTCTTCTCTTGTCCTGCTTGTACAGCTCTTGGCCATTCACATCTTGCCATTGGGAAGGCTCCTGGCATTTCGCATCTTCCCCACGGGACAGCTCTTGGTCTCTCTCAAATTCCAGTTGGGACAGATCTTGGCATTTCTCATCTTCCCCACGGGACAGCTCTTGGACACTCTCATTTTCCCGCTGGGGCACTTCCTGGCCCAGGCAGGGTTCCCACTCTCTCTCCTCCCTGGCCAAGTCACACTCCACAGCCTGTGGCCCTGGCAGCTCCGTCCCCTCTACTGCCCCTTCCCCCTGCTCCCCGAGGGCTTCCATCCACCCAGGGCAGGAGCCGGGGGGACACACGGGACTGGGGGAGCAGCAGGGGCTGTGTGGGGCAGGGCCCTGGCTCTGTGCCCCGGCTGTGGGGCTGGCCGTCACCTGGGGCCTCATGCACAGGCCTGGCTGCTCCACGGCACAGGGGGGGTTGGGGTTCACGTCCTCCACAAAAGTCTCCATGGTGCTCTGCCACAGAGGCTCTCAGGGGAGCTGCTTCCTCCTGACTGAGCGGCTCTCCTGGGACTGGGCACGCCAGGGCTCTGTGTCCCTTAAATACCCCTCAGATCCCCCTCTGGCCGGGCGGGGCTCTGCCATGTCACAAAGGGCTCTGGGCACCACCCTGTCCTGCATCACCACGGGCCTGTGTCACAAAGGGCCACACTCAACATCCCTTCACAGCTGACCCCACTGGAACTGGCACAGCTCTGGCACGGAGCAGCCCCAGACTTGGGCACTTTTAGCCCCTGCTGTGCCCAGGCCCCTGTGAGGCTTTGGCCACGCTCCCACACGACAGCCCCAGCCTTACCCTGCAAAGCCCTGCCTTTGGAGGCTGGGCTATTCGGGGCATGAGCCACTGGCTGGATGGACACAGCCAAGGAGCTGTGGGCAGTGGCTCCATGTGCAGCTGCAGGACAGGGATGAAGGCTGTCCCCAGGGCTCTGCCATGGCTTCCCCAGTGACACAGACTTGGCCACAGACTACAGCTGTTTCAGTTTCAGAATTTCAGATCTCTGCTGCTTTCCCTAGCCCCTTCTGGCTCCTGTAATGGACCAGGCACAGGTGAGCACAGTTGGAAGAGCAGCATCTTTTAATAATGTGTCCATACTTGAAGCCACCCTGTGTAGCTCCCTTGGGAATCCACACAGGCTAAAAGGCCCAGCCTCTTTTACACTTTTCTCTGAAGGAACTCTGAGGATTCATGCACATCTTGTCACATTATCACTTTGGTTATAAATTTTCATCAACAAGCAGTGACAGGATATGATCTACTAATTTCTCCTGAGCAATCTTTTAGGTGCTGCAATCTCTGACCCAGTTCCAAATGTATGAAGTTCAAAGTGTATGAACATCTATGGCCTGTCCCAAGCATACTCCAAAGGTGTCTTGAGTCATCATCAGTTTGGGCTGATACTATCAAATAAAAGGAAAATTCAGATAGCAACTACATGCCAGCAAGAACAACTTTGTGCTTACAAGTGGCCCCCCAGATGTTACCCTCTCCAAACCTCCCAAATTCACAAATTTACCCAAAATACAATGTCCACAAAAAATATGGTTTATTGGACTAGATTAAATGATGTAATGCTCAGGCATTGTATTTGTATTAACAATGTTCTTGCAGAGGAACATAAAATGATACTTTTTCCCCTGCCTCTAATGAAATGTCAGTGCAGGTAATTAATGACAAAGGGCACTGGATACTTTCTAAGTCATACAGCTTTGACAGACCATAAGAGATCTTGCAGATCCAATAATTGAAATAGAATTTCAGCTTTTCACCTTGCTGAATTAATTTTGTCTGAGTTCTCTTGAAGCTGTGAAGAATTATAAACTATTAGAGCTTGACAAAGTTGATAAATTATAACAAAAATACAGAGATAATCATTAAAAACCACTGTCCTTTAAAAGTTAAGCCACATTATTTTTGACTCCGGGCATGGCTGGCAGCTAGGGAGCTGGAATAACACTGAAAAAAAAAAACCCCCATGAAGTGACAACAAACAGGTCAGATGAGTTTTCCATTCTCTTTTCTTACCAATACATCTCTCCTCAGAGTACCACTGTATCTGTGCAGTGGATATTGCAAGTTAATTTTTTTTGTGTGTGTCTTCATTGTTTACTGGCATTGTCACTATTCAGTAATTTGGATAATATATTCAATTGTAACCCAGCAATGCTGAATAAACGGCATTGACAGGGGTCAGATTTTGTTTGTAACATTGCCCTGAATGAAATTCCAGACATCACTGAAGACAATACCCACCTCATGGGTAAATTTACAAAACATTGCACCAGTTTTGTGGCACAGATGGAGTATGGATGCATCACAACAAGCAATCACATCACTAAAATTTTAATAAAAACCTGACTGCTATTTCTGCCCTCTCCATTTAAAACCATGGACAACAAAATAGTTGGACAAGCAACAGGTTCAGTGGATCTACAATCAACAGCAAAAGACCCAGACAACCAACACATTTCCATAATAAGTTATAGGTATTAAAACCAAACCAAACCCCAATGTGTCCGGATCCTGGATTTTCCTGTGCACACCAGATCCACCAAGTGATTGTTTGCATCTCTATCCTTGGAGGAACGTGGCTTCTCCAACCTGAGGCATTCACAACCATGCACATACAAATGGTTTTATGCATATTCCACATGAGACTTTTCACCCACAGGACAAAGCAACAGTACAACATATTGAACAGGCTGTTACACCCTACTTACCATCATCTTGTCAACAAAATCCATTATGCTAATATACAGTGAGCTTTTTAAAACATAAATGAGCAATACTTGCATAAACGACTATCATTAATTTATCAATGTTTTCTCCAGAGTTCTTTATTGATCACAGAAACAGATAGAGCCTAGACCAATACCATAACCAAATGAAATTCAGTCCTTCACCGTAAATGAGAAAAGAGCAAAATTAATTTCTGGCAGTACCACAAACCATGGACTGTCCCAAACTTAGTGAGAGAACTGGGATGGATTAGAATTGAGTAGCTGAGACCAACCAGCCATCTGGAAGTACCCCAGTATTTTGAAGCAATTGCAGATGAGCTGCAAAAGAAGAGTTTCAATACCGTTGCTTATGACTAATCTGGCAGACGGCAGACAACATCAAGGACTGGTAAAAAAACAGCACTGAAGTTTGCAAATATGTCACAAAATGAAATTTTGCTGGCTGAAGTAGCTAAATAAACATTTATCAGTTTATTTAACTGATTATCCAGTTATCCTAAGACAAGGTAATGAAGCAGGCTCACCCTCTCTCTTACAGGTTCACAGGAATAACTGGTGTGGAGCTTCATGAAAGCTTTGCTCTGGCACCGGCTTTGGCTTCCACTCTGTGCTTCTAAGCTGAGCTCTAATGTAGAGATCTGCTGCAAAGCCTTTGCCTCGTTCACATAAGGAAAATTTCCAAAGAAAGATTTTGCATCTTCCAATTGTATCAAAAAAGGTTCTATTTTAATTTACTCTCCCCCTCCTCAGTGTTCCCATTCAAATTACATAAATTATCTCTTGCAACAATGCACCTCAATTCTTACCAAAGAAGCAAATTAAAACCAAAACACACAGAGTAGTAATAAAATACCCAAAGAAAAACTGAACTCTAAGCAATGCCAAGTGGAAATCTGATTCTGCATCAAAACCAAAACCAAGCTGCACAGGATGTAAAGTTCCACCCTGTACTGAGAGGCACCAAAGATTTCAGAGAAATGTGTCCTACCCAAAGATGCACTACACCCATCTAGCTCACTTCAGTTCATGCACTGAATGAGGGCTGAGCTCTGGCACAGTGTGGTGACACCAGCCGCTAAAGCAGAAAACCAGGAGTCTTGTCAGACCTTCAGAAAAGGCAGCAGAGGGGGCTGGGGAAAGACTTGGAAATATCAAAGATTTCTTCTGCGCAAGAACATGAACTTCAGTGCAGTGAAGAGGAGCCAGCTCACAGTGTGACAGGCTCAAGCCAGTTTTGGCACTTGTGTTACTGAAAATAACGTGGTGAGTTGTCCCCAGCTCAGCAGGCAACCAGCTGTGAAGGTTTATTTGCACCAGTGACCACTTGAGTAACAGCTAAGGGTTTCTTATCCCAGGGAAAGCTCACCTGCTAGCTGCAAAGCTACCTAAATCCGGCTGTTATTAAACAGAGACACGAGGTAATAATTATTTCCAGAAGAATTAACAGGTTGCCAGGGGCGACACATAAAAAATGACAGAGTCGAATTTTAAAATACATGACCAAGTAGGCTTAAAATTTGCATTGCCTTTTTCCCACTTAAACTCTGTCTAATGAAAGACAGTTGAACAGTATGAAGTGCATGCTCTTACACTGACTAAAAAAAAACCACTGGAACAATCAAACCCTGAACATTCCTTAATTAAATCGACAAGTCTCTCAGAAATAATGTGGGCAGAGAGCATACTTTTTGTAGACCAAACCTGAGCAGAGATTTCTTTTCTGTAAAAAGACAAAACAAGTATTTCAAGGTAGAGCTGAAGTGGTTTCAAAATAGCAATGACCCAGGTCATAATCAGAATTTTGTATATACAATCTGTATTAACTTAAAAAAATAAAGAAGTTCAAAATACCTCCAGAGAACATTCTAGGTTAGCAAAATGTCCTGTACAAAAGTAGGCCACATTTGTTGGTTTAAAAGAAGTCCACAGCAGTTGGTCTCTTCTTAGCTGACATAGTAAATGGTCTCTTCATTTGGGGCTCTTTTGCTGGGGTCACCGAGGGTGACTTCAGCACCCCATGACGAGGTTTCTGTTCAGGATTGAAAGCCACACGGGAGGGTCCTTCTGGGCTCACTAAGATACTTTTGTCAGTCTTTTTAAATTCTGTTGGAAAACAAGCCAACAAGTTAAAAAGAAATGCAACCCCTGGAAAAACTGTGCCTGTCAATCAACTGTGGAAATTCCCAGCCCTAGAAGCCTGAATTAGAATCCTCAAACCCAGCAAGGATCAGAAGCCTAAGACTTGGCAGAGAAAAGACATGGTGGCGAAGCACATCTCTCAGCAGAGCCCCTTGGGGAACAGGGTCTGCTGCAATCCACTGTGAACCCTTGCCGTGGTTCCACAGACCACCAGAGACTCTGGGCCTCTTCCTCAGACACAAGTGTTCCAGCTATCCTAAAAAACACCACACTGGACTTCAAAAGATGACAATGGGAAAGCAGTGTCACTACTCTGTCTGCTGAACAGCTCTAGAGACTCTTCAGCCAGCAGGGACGCATTTATTTTTCATTTTATTCAGCTGAGTTACATTAATATGAAGACATTTACCTAAATACACTGTTCTCAATTTGAACTTGATCTACTGCACACCTCAGAGAGTTAAAAAGTAGCTAAATGAATACATGGAATATAACTCTATGCTATTGAGCTAGACATTTATTTAACAGGGAAAACACCAGCTGCTTACAGAAGGGAAGTGACCTTTATCTACTCATGATCATTAATAAACCACAAACGGCCAAGATAAAAAGCAAACTTTGCTTCTACAAAGACTGATTTTATCAGCATGTCAGCACCTTTGCCTTGGAAAACAGAAGTGAGCAATGAAGACTGTGAAGTGCACGTGTTTCCAGAGGAGCCCTGCAAACAGGCAGCTCAGCAAGGTAAGTTCACCACCCTGCTGCAGTTTTCCATCCATGAGGCTCCTTCTGCAGGTCACTAATGCAGCACCCTGGAATTGCTCAAGTCTAGCTGCAGAGCTGAATGTCCTAAAAGTTACCATCTCCTCTGGAAAGGAACTTGAGGAGGGTTTGTAAACTAAATGCAAATATTGAGACAAAAAAGGAACAGAACCACCCTGTTTTAGAGGTGCTCCACAGGTGTGTGTGCAGCTTCCCCATTCCTTAGCTACCAGAGAGACTGTGGACACACACACACACACACACACACACACACACACACACATCAGACTCACCTGCAGTCATGTTTCTATTCAAGCCAAACGTGACTTTTTTGGAGCTGGGTGCCTGCAGTTTGTTCAGCTACAAAGCAAAATAAAGACATGAAATAAAATAAGATTTCTGAGTTAATGCTTTGAGTTCTTTCACCTGCACCTCACTGATGTAAAGCAACCTATTTCTTCCTTCATTTGGTTTAGAACTGCCTCAATCCTCTGGCACTGACTGCTGCTAAGACAGCACTGTTTTCCTAGCCAAAAGCAAACATACTGCATTTGTGCAGAAATCACATACTCTCCGTAATGTCATTATGTAATTCAACAACAAACAAGAAGATATTTGTGTGCTAAATAGACTGGCCCCACTGCACTCGGGCCTCAAACTGCTAAGAGGACTTGAAAAGCTTTAAATGTTAAAAATCTCTAGAGAAGAGGGCAGACTTTTGAAGCCCTGCAGTGTGCCACTCTCCACAAATGAGAAGAAATGGAGGCACAAAGTCCTTTTGCAAGACTGAAATCAGTTTATGTTTTTGCTTTCTTGTGAAATGAGCAGATCTGGAATGGTGTACGTTCAACTGAAGAACAACAAGAAAGCTGAAAGCAGAGGGGAAGGAAGAGATTTCAGAGACACCTTTAGCTCATTTTCTGAAACTCTGGAGCCATGTCTGACCCTGTCTACAGGGAAATGCATCTGCGTTTCCAGTTATATCTGCTCATGTTAGGAGACTAACAGGGAGCTGAAAAGACAGCACCAGTGAGGTCACACCCTTTGCTGGGGAGCTTGCCTGGGAATACACCTGTCCCCAGACTCAGCTGCCCTTTATGAGATCACCTCACCTGCAGGGATGTCCTGGTGGAAGAGATGGTGCTTCTGGCTTTCCTGAAGAACACTGCCTTTGGTACAGTTGATTTTTCAAATTTTACAAAATCGCCTCCTGGTTTCGCTTTCTTTTTCTTTAATGGTGACAGAGCAGCACTGCTTTCCTGTGAAGGAGGGAAAGGGAAAACGTTTCAGTACAAAGTACTGTAGTTAACTAATACCTAGTGCTGTGACCAGTGCTGACCACACACTCACATCAGTTAATCATCATATTTAGCTCCCAGCAGGTAATTTTGCAATTAGCAATTAACATGACTGAAAGCAGAAGTTTAAGGCAAGCTCTGTGTAGAAACAGGAAAGCCATTGCAAAGCACAGAAGGAAGAATCTGCAACAGATTTGCCAAGCCACACAGAGTGCAAACAAATGTCTTCTCCATGTACATGAAGGTACTTTGCAATTGATCCGACTCTCCTGCACACAAGTGATCATTTCTTTTCTTTCATCATAAGCAAAAACTCTTCTGTGGTACCTCTGGATGAATAAGATAAATAACTAATGAACAAACACAGCTTTGGACTGAAATGGAGACTTTGAAGAAAAAAATGGAGTATGAAATGACTGTATTTTCAGAAATTCAGCTATTGTGTAATACTACTGGTCTGCTGCTTAAAATTCAAACTTTTATGGCATTTAAACAATTCTTGTCTCCAGTACAAGGCAATTCTTAGGACTTTCTAACCTGCTGTCTGTGGAGGGTGGTGAGGGGAAGTTCAGTTATGCTTCTCATCAACCTACAGACATGGAATTCCAAAGGCATTCACTGACAAACTGTGGAAAATATACAGCAGATATGGCCTCTTTTGATTTGAAAATCACTTCTGCTTCAAATAAAAGGAAAAACCACAAGACTTTTAGTTTTCTGAATTGCAGACAGCTCTGAAATAATGCTGATCTTGTCTGTTTTTTTTCCCCTTCTCCTCCTCCTCCTCTTTCCTCTGAATATTTGAAGCTAATTCTCTGGAGGTGTAAGTTGTCCTTGAAATCAAGAATCAAAACATTCCCCTCATTTCTGGGCACAAGGCCAGGATTACATAACTAAAATCAGGAAATAAAACAACATGTTATTTCTCAAGCAATGAAAACAAAATTAGCAAAGCTTAATTTCTTCTGCATTTGTGCATTTTAGCTTTACCCTGCCCTCTTCTTTCTTCCATCAGTGTTCTCCCTCTCCTCCTGACTCAACTTCCAAGTATCTTTCCTTGTCTCCAGCCCTCTCCTCCCTTTTAATACACATTCACACAACTATATGGACTGAGCAAGAAAAAGCAAAGGCCATAATTTCTTTGGAATTCCACATGAAGAGTGACCCAGCAGCCCATGCCCTGCTGGCCAACATGCCAGTGCTGGGGTTGTGCTGCTGCCTTTCCCTCAGTGCCTAGGCTAAATTGTGCCAACAACTCATTTCCATGAAGTTTGTAGGAACTTCTTATCTTGAATCTACCACAGGTCTTGGAACCTGTTGGTCACCTGCAGCAAAGTCTTACAGAAAGAGATGGGGGTGTCATAATCATATTTTCTTAGAAATTAAACTTGGAATATTGAGGCAAAAGGAGACAAAGCCAATGGTTCCTACTTTGGAAGCCCCACAGTGAGAGAAATGCAGTTTGAATAGTGGGGAGAGAGAAACCTTTTGGCTCTTCCCTCTCAACACTTCATCACTAAAAACCAGAAAATGTCAGTTAAACAAAGTTTCAGTATGAATTTTTCTTCCTGTGAAGGACTGAGTAGTTATATCTCCATACACAAGGCTGCACTACTTAACTAATCCTACAGTTTTAAACTTAAGTCAAACAAAAGTGAGCTCATAGGCTCATAACATGCAGTTTTAACTCTTTTTTTGTACTCATAATCTCATCTGTGCTTTATGAATTCTTTTCCACCAAAGTGAGGCTGTCAGCAAGCCTTCCAACAATGTAACTAACCCCCTGAATGTGTTAGGGTTAATATGCACATGGGAAATGAGCAGTTAAAAAGAATTTCAGTAGCAGGAGAGGGAAGAACACCTGAACTGTCTTGCTAAACCATACTATCAAAATTATACAGTGCAAAATGCTTTTTGACTCTCAAATCACTAAGAAAAATCAAGCCTATTCTACCTATTGCAAAGAGGGTAATGGGGGTGCAAGGTAGAGAGGTAAAAAAAATAGGTTGTTCCCAAACTGCAAGGCATACATTTCTGAAGAACACATCAGACCTTCCTAGTGAACAAACACAGTATTGTCTTTATAAAAAACTGGACCATTCATAAATGTGACCACACAGCCACTGTTGACATTAAAAGTCAGTGTCATATTCTCTATTCCAATGTTCCAATGTCTATTCTCTTTCCCCAGGATTTTAAGATGAAGCAGTGAGCAAGCAAAAGAAGCTACTCCTGGAACTGCTGTGGGCAGTTTCACAAAGAGCTGATCCTAATCTTGTGTGCTGCTACTGCTGCAGAAGGGATGTTCACCTTCCCATTTTTCATTGTTTTGCCAAAATATGAGGCCCTTTGTGAGCATGCTGTAAAGCTCAGAGACCCAATGCAAAAAGCATAATTAACACAAGGACCAAAGGGAAGGAAAAAAAAAAAAAGAGACAAGCCCATCTTGCTCCTAACATCCCATTTTTCAGCTAGATGGGTTCTTCCAGCTGCATGGCTGGCACAGGATTTACTGCCATTGTACAGGAGGGTGTGGATTTCGAGGGAATCAAGTTCTTTTTTGGTGACAATGCGTGATGACATCAGCAAGCAGCCCAAGCAGCCCCATGCTCAGAAAGCTAAAACCAGATTTGGTAGTTCCTGAAGCAGGCAGAGAAAAGAATGAGATGTACATACCACCTTCCTGCTTTTCTTGCATACAGTCTCCAGCACTCCGTTGGCTTCAACAGAGTTTAGCACCTCTTTCACTTTTCTCTTCTTTTTCAGAGTTGCTGCATTCTGACTGGGGACGTTCATGCCTTCCAAACCAACTAACTTTGTCTGCAGTGTGACCTTTCTGGAAGGTGCAGATTCAGCCCCTGTCTTTCTTGGCAGGGTCCCCAGCAATCCTTCCTTGCTGGGTTTCAGGTCAGTTTGCTGCACAAGGCGATCCCCATTCACCAGGACAGCCCCTGTTTTCTGCTTCTTTTTCACAGCCTTAGGAGGTAACAGTGTGACAGATGGGCTGACATCCTCTGCTGCACTGGCAGTGGCTGGTCCATTCTGACACGCTGGTTTTGTAGGAACGTTCTGCATTTTGGGATTAATTTTCTTCAACTGACTCTTCTTACTCTGTTCTGCGTCAGTCAGACTGTTCTGCACACAGATACTGTGATTTTCTCTGGTGTCAGTTGATACATTTGTGGTCTCACTGGTCTCATTTACTAGCAATTTCTTTCTCTTCCTCTCCTTGTTATTATCCGGCACCTTTTCCTGGCTAGAAGCATTGGATCCAGATGTTTCAGCTTTTCCCTCTTCAAAATTTCCACCAGCTGTTCCAGAATCAGCACTTGGGCTGTACCTCTTCTTCCTTTTTTTCCTCTTCCTCTGGGGAACTGATGGCACCTTCACACTCGACAGGTCTTCTTTATCCTCTAAATCCATCCCAAAAAGAATGCCATAAGACACATGTGAAACACAAAGGTACTTAAAACAACTGAAATCTATTCCATTTTTGTTCTTTTCTTTTAAAATAGGTGCACTAGCTTCCTGTTATCAGCCTGCCCAACAGTTTCATTGTTACAGCTGCTCAGGACACTGCAGTCTGATGACGTCTGGTCTAATTAATACTTTGCTAATTTTGCCTTGTCACAAGTAAGATCTAAACCATTCCCTGTGGCAACCCTATCTTTCATAGCAACATCCTTAAAAAGAGTTATTACCCACTTTTTAAGCCCATCAGAAGGGCAACTCAGGAGTTCAGTATTCCAACATCTCCTAATTCTTATATTCTAACAATGATCCTGTTTTAAGACTGACATGTTCTGGCTTTCTTACAATAAATGCACCTGCTCACAGGAACAATGCAAACAGCTGCTTCCAGTTCTGCTTTTGACTGAAATTTTTAGGTGATGTTTGCCTCAGAATTGGGAAGAGAACTTCCCCCCACTTTCAAAGAGAACTTAGTTTCACATTTAACCTTCATCACAACACGATACAAATCAGCACATCCTGAACAATAGTGTTGTTTTCTTCAAAACCGCTCGTATCTGACACTTTGCCAAATTGCACAAGTCACTGCAGATTGTCTCTCTCCCAAATATTGATCTTGCCTTACCTTTTACTTTTTCCAGCTCGTTTTGCTGCCAAGGCTTGACAGCTTTTTTCTTTCGCTTTCGCCTACCAGATTCATCATCGTCTTCATCTGTAGAAACTTCTTCAGGAATATCTTGGGGGAAGATTCCTGTTGAAGAAGGATAAGGCATCAGAAAACTGAGAGTCCTACTTCTATGAACAGCTATGCTGTTCATATACAGCATAACTCCTACAGAAAGAAAAAACAACTCCTTTTTCCCCAGCCAACCTTAAAGGAAAGCATATGACCGATTCCTATTTGTTTAAGCAAAAATAATCATCTTTCATTTAAGGACAAAGTACAGGGTTGCTCAAATTGTGAAAGGAATTTGGCCATCTCTCAAAAAAATGTGTAACGTGTCTTAATGAGATCTTAAAAACCCACAAAACCCCCAACATTATGTTCTCGAAATACACATTAAAAAAAGAGGAAGAAAATTCCAATACACATTGTATGGGAACATTATATATAATTTAATGGAAAAGAACTGCTTTCTCTGGTGTTCAGTCCTTACCTTCTGCTAAGTCCTGGAACCTGCAGGTGAGAGGAAGGCAGAAAAGAAAAACCAAAACATGATTACTCATTCAGTACCAGTAATAACACTAGCAGAACAGCATCACTGTACTTACTATGGTTTTGTCAAAATAGGAATAATGTATTTTTGCATAGGAAGTTACAAACTCCAGAAAAGATCTGCCTCAGAAACCCCCAAACTCAAACCAAATCACCGAAAATATTGAGAAAACATCAATTTAACACTTTTCCTGCATCTGTTCCTTGCATCACACCCAACCTGATGTCATATCCTGCATTTCAAACCCACACTGTGCAGATAAACCCCAGCTGGCTGCAGTTGTCTGGTACCAGTGAGGAACAGCATGAGAATGTTGCCAGGACAATAGAGGTTGGGCACAAAGAAAATCAAAGTAGATTAGGACAAGGTGTATTTCAGCAGAACTCACTTTTTGACCAGCTTGTACAGCCGCTTTCTGTTCAGGGAAGGTGTATTTTTCTTGCTTGCAAATTCAAAGATTTTGTCAGCAACAGCCTTGTAATCAAACTGTTGGAGGAAAGTACAACACAGCTGTTCTTAGTTTATCCATGCAGGATGACCCAGTGCAACTCGTGTTAGGAATATGTCAAGTGTTAAGTTCAATAGGTAAATTGTAAAGATACACATCTTGAAACAGACACTTCCTTTAAACCCCAAATGTTTTCCACTGCTGAAATGTACACCCCCTTCACACACTGACTTGTACCAATGGCTGCTTCATTAACAGAACAGCTGAACTTGGTTCAGAACCACTTCCTCAAATGTTTCTAACCTTAATTCTTACACAAGACAGAAGCCAACCCACTTGAAAACTCCCATAAATATTTAGCTAAATATCAGATTTAAAGTGCGCCATGTCCTAATTCTTGCTTAAAAGCCATAGATGCATGAAGTGTATCCACCTGAGTGTTTGCTGGGAGGATCTGTCACAATCACTACACTACACTGGCCCTGGGTCTAGAAAACCCAAATTGTAACATATTAACCTCTCTCCTATGTATCACATCATCCTTGTTCAATGAAAATCAGGCTGACTGCTTCTTCACCCTCACTAACTTGGCCTTTAGCCCACACATTTTTTTAACTCTTGAAACAAGAAGGGAAGAGCAGAAAACAGAAGGTATGGGAGAGAGGAAAGAGGAATTTAGACATGGATTTATTTTACTACCACTCACAGAATATACATCACACAGATACCACCTAACTATAAATCAGAAAGAGATTAAAACTTTGTAGCACGTTTATCCATTAACACCCTTTACTTCTGCACCTCTTGAAAAGGATGGGGAAAAAAGAGAGCAGAAATATCAGTAACAGAGCAAAAGAGGCACAAACCTGAAGAACAGTCCCAATTCCATCATCAACATTTTCATTGATATCCTCTATTTTTTCAGAGTTCTGTGCTGATTTTCCTGACAGACATCTGTCTGCTATTATAGAAAAAAGACTGAATATTAATAGTTTGTCTGAGATAGTGACTCCAAAAGAACAAGCTTTATTAAGCACATCTGAAGGGAAGATGGGGAGACACAATTATCCTTACAACACTCTGAACACATGTTTGATTGGTTCAGAGCAGAAATGTATTTTTAGGAAACAGGTTCTCCCATCCTAGCAACACTTACCAGCGAAATTTAGTTTCCTCCTCACCTTTGGTTTTAAGCATCTCTTCAGCTTCCTGTGTGCCTTCTTCAGAAACATCCTCCTCATCACTCTTGGTACCCAGCTCTTTCATCAGGTCCTCGATGGCAAAGGGGGACTGATCCACAATCATCTCAAAGACACCGCTGGCCACAGCATGGAGCACACGCCGACTGTGTCACAGGAGAGCAGGGTGAGCCCAAAGGCACACCATAAACACCCTCCCCTCTCAAGTGAAAAAAGTGGGAATTTGAAGGAAAACAGATGAGAAAGAAAGTAGAAGAATACCGAGCTCTTCAGATGATGAAAGTGAACCTGTTACTCCCTAAACAGAAGTTCTTTAATCCAAGCAGTGTCCTGCTAATGTGCCCCTCTTAAATGTCACTGTTTATATGCTGACCTATATTACACTGCAAAGAAGCAGCTCAGCTGCTCTTTGCATTAAAAAATTAAAATAAGTGGACAAATTAACCAACAAAGATTGATATTGTTATTATAAATCCATGAAGACTATCTATAGCTTTAATAAACACAAGTTATCATCAAATGACTATACACATTGCTGGTAAAATACCCTTCTTTCTCTACATTCTGAAATTATGGTTATTTGATCCATTTATTACTATATTCAGAATTTCTTAATTCTTAAAAAATATTTATCCTTTCATTAAACTTACTCCTTTGATTTGGCGGCAATTTTGCAGAAAGGTTCTATGAACTTGAGATTCTGGTCTGCTGTGAGCTGTTTGAGTAAAAAGAAAAAAAAATGTGAGTACAGAAAATGCTCTATGTGTACACTGAAATTCCTTGAATATTGGTGTTTGTACAGGAATTGGTGTTGGGGGATCTTCTTTAACAGTCTTTCAGCATATTATCTAATTCCCACTGGCAGAGGTATCTAGGGCATTTTTGTTACCACTGCTACCACTAACTTCCAGATATTCCCTGGAAGTATTATCAAAACACTGACTGCCTTGCAGACTTTATTCTGCTGAGTACAGAAATACAGCAAAGCTTCTTACTTCAGATAATGAACCATGAGGCACAAAAAGCTTAAATAATTTTGTGTACTTTCCCAGAAGTCTGTAGAAGAATAAGATTCAGGTTTCTCTTAACTGGGCTGCTTGCACCAAAACCCTTTCAGCTACAGTAGAGCTAAAGAGAAAGACCCTTCCCTCCAAAATCCAATTTATGAACATGATCTGAGATTTCAAATAGTCTGGGGGAACTTGCTCCCCACTCCAGGCTTCCAGTGAGTGGCTTAACTACAGCTGAGCGACTGTGGAGCTGCAGAAATTATTTGGGCCCCAATTGCCCACACTTCTTTGGTGCAGACTTCTTCTCTCTTCATCCACAATCCAGAACCTCAAAACTTGCAGGCAGGATTGGTTTGAATACTGACTGCAAGGAACAGAAATGGGAAACTGCTGACAGCTTTTCAAGGAGAAGTATCAGAGGCCAGAGATAAGGGGAAGTAACTGAGGAGGAGCCTGGGACAAAAGTGGGGCAGCAGGAACGGTGGAAGGACAGGAAAAATGCTCCTTGGCTTTGCTGCTGCAAAACTCTGCACCACTGCAACAGCAGCCAAAATTTAGGGCCATAAATTAACTGTCACAGCAACACACAGCAGAGCAAACAGATGTCACCAGCAAAACAAACACCTGGATGTGGAGGGTAAGCTGTACAATGCACAGACAGCAATAAGCAGGTATTAGACAACTGTGAAAGCTCACTTTCCTCCTCTATTTAGGTGTTACACAACAAGCCAAGAAGCAGGCTTTATGTCAGCCTTTGCAAAAGCAAAGACTGGAAAACGTGTTCACACAAGGGAAATTATACTGAGTCCCCTCTGAAACAAACAAGTTAGAATAGTCTAACTTTTCTATCACTGTTTTTCCAACCTCAATTTGGAGCAGCATAGCAGTACTCAGGAACTTGAGAGAAACTACCATATTCCCACTGTCAAAGACATGAATAAAAGTAAAAGCATAACTTTTAGTAAGTTACATTCTTCATGCTTACTCAAGTGTTGTTATATTTAAAACCACTAAAAAATTACATAATCTAAAAATTACACTTCTTCTAAGATGCTTCATGCCACAGTTAACATCAATCAAGAATAAAATGACAAAGTATTTTCTAACCTCCTTTGCACCAACTTTAGCCAATTCATCCAGATAGATATCAATGAAATGGAACTTTATCCCAGTGGGAGAATTGCTGTCTGGGTCCATAACTTCTTTCATTAATAACTGCAGCAATGCTTCAATTAGACTGAAAAAAAAAATAATAGAGAAAAAAATAACAAGAGATTCATATTCAATTGCTCATGCCTTATTTGCCTTGAAAACAAACTCTTGTCTTGACAACAAACTCCACTTCTTTACAGTTATGGACAGCTATACAATTTGAATTTTTTCCTTCCTTTTTTCTTTTTTTTTACCCTGAGGCCTATGATTGCTATCTTTCAGGAAAGTGAAGTTTGGTATATTCCAAGGTTTCTCCCTTGGTGTTCTTTGGGACCTGCCACAGTTTTGCCTGGAACAAACATTTCCAGTCCCAAAAAGAATTCAAAACATTGAAAACCTGTTAACATTCTTTCAGTTTTACTTTAATACACCTTTCTTCAAAAGCATTTTGAAAGACAAGAGGGAATAAAGTCATGCTAAGCAGTTTCTTGGCCACTCAGGAGGGAAAAGCAGTTCTTGAGCTCCCTCCCTCTGCAAAGAAAGGAATCATGATCCACTCTTCCAACACTGCCTCGTTCCAGTGAAAGATGGAGGCCAAAGAATAAGAAACCTTGTCAGAGACCAGTTTGAGTGACCATGTGTGTGGAAAGAAGGGCTTCAGCTTTATCAAACCCCCTCCCACATCTTCTGCTTGTGTCAGGAAACATTTTCTTCTCTTCAACCTGATGACATCTACCCAGGGCAAAATTAAGGTGGAAGAGGAGGGATGGGGTGTCTTTGAGCTCTGTATTCCTTTCTGTTTCCACAAAAACATGCCCATGTTCATCCCACATTTCAGAGGGTGAGAAAGGATAACCTTAACACTGGGTTATCGAGCACTTTCAATTAAAAGATTACAAACTCTTAATTAATTTAAAGTCAAACTTAGAAGTGGCACAAGAGCTCTAGACAGAGCAAATGACTGCAATTATTTGCCTTGCAATAGAATATGGAAGAAATACAACCAAAACCACTGATGTTTGCAACAAACAGGAGGCTAGTTTACAATTAAGGGCGTCTGCCTTATCAGAAAAGTCACCATGATTAATCACAGTAAAATAAATACTTTAAAAAGTCAAAGCCAATCAGAAAACAACAAACAAATTCCTCTTCTATATTTTCTGGGATGCAGGTTCCCTGTCTAGTCTCTCTGTAGGTGATATTTCATTGATAGCTCTTCTGGCTACATCAGAAAATGAGATACATTAAATAATGCATTTAATTTAATGACATGTAACACCTTAATGTTACTAAAGAAAGTGATATGAAGAACCCATAAGCCTTAATATTAAGAATTTAAAGACAGTGGCATCTATGGAAAAAAAGAATCTATTAAATGAAAATATATTTGAATACAGGTATATTGGGTGACTTGTTTATGATCCAACGCCATTCAGAAATCTGCTTACCCCTCATCCCATTCATTTCTTTTCAGCACTTCAAAGGATTGCCTCAAAATCAGACGCATCAGCTGCAAAGCACAAAATCTGTTAAACATATTGTTTATGAAAACAGGTAAAGGAGTCACTGTGACTGTAGGTAGCATGAACAGATTTCTTGGTAAACCTCTATAGTACAAAGTGGAAACTGCCTCACATGAACATTTTGACAGATTGTCTGTCATTTAATGCAACAGAGGGGTGCTGTGAAGCAAAAAAGACAACAAACTATTTTCATAAGCTAAGCACAAAAAAATCCATGATCACTTCTACTATACAGCTTTCTCTTCATTCACATCCCTGATTTCTTCACTAAGTGGTGCCTTGATCTAGGAAAAGCCACAGCGTAAACTGGTCACAACAATATATTATTATCCTTAGCATTTGTCCCATAACTTACTTGAAAATTGCACTAAGAGACAGTTACATATAAAACAGCCACATTCAACTGGCTCAAAACATTTCACTTACTGAAATAACTTGTATCTGCTAATGCTGGGAATGAAAAACCACCAATGAATGTGCCTGCATTTAACTTTTTTCAAAGAAGATGATAATGGGATTTTGTTCTTTACAAAGGTATGCTTTTAAAGATTTTAGTTTCCGTTTTAATATTCTGTTTCCTATCGAAAAATTCTGACTACTGAATGTACTACAATGGATACTTTACTAGTGGAGAGTTGGGGTTCTAGTGCAGTCATAACAGAGTCTTTAAACAGTCTGATCTAAACAACTGATGTCCTTTGAGACAGTATTTATATTCCAGTATAGAAATCAATAAGAGAAATCACTATGTTAGAAGGAAAAGCACTTGAGCATGATATAAACTGTACTGGCTTTTAGACTCACACAGTGGTGAATGAAAGCCTTTGAAACAAACAACTCTTGCAATGTGTCAAGAAGATGATACCTTGTCTTCCCTTACAGTACACACCAATACATGTGCAGACAGAGCTGCCTTCCAGCACATCAGCACCACACATTTTCTAGGAGAAAACACCACCCAGAGAGGTACAATTACCATGTAGTACTTGTCCAGACGCAGATTGTCAATCCCGTTCCATTCCCGGTTCATCGTCTGCCAAAATGTCTGGATGAACAGGTGTCCTGCAAGGGAGCAAGGAAAAACACCTGCGTGTCTGGCACAGTGGGCTGATCTGTTAATCTGAAAGAATCTCAAGAATGGATGCAGCTCCCTAGGATTCTCCTAGTGACAGTGACAGAGCTGTGGGAAGACAGCCTTGACACTTGTACAAGAATCAATTAAACTTGAGAACAATACAAGAAAAGGCACACGGCTACTTTTAAAACCAAGTTTAATTATAGGGACAGATTTGTATCTATTTTGTGTTATATACAAACAAGTTTGAGCAAAATATCTATTCTGCACCCATTTCTACCTGTGCATTTTTGGCATTGACTGAGTACTCCATTTCATAAGCATTTTGAATACCAGGGGCATAACAGCTCATGAAACAAGGCTGGTTTTAAGCAGGAAATACACAGAACAGTCTATGCAGAAAGGAGAAGTAAGGGTACAAATTTGTTTTGCTACCTGTCCTGAAAAATCTCACCTGTATCACACTGAAGACAACTCTTCTCCTGCAACAGCCAGAAAAAACCTGCAGCTCATGCCTGCCTTAGTGCAATCACACAGACCAGATGGACAAAAAGGAAAGACAAAACCACCAAAACAGCCCTCTGTCTGTCTTTATTCTGGCACTGTGACAGTGGAATCACCAAAGAGGGAAGTACCATACAAAGCATTAGGTAATTAAACAGTACTTACGAGCCTCTGTATTCTGAAACACATGGATGAGCTGAGAGATATTGGCTGCAAGTTCCTC
Organism: Cinclus cinclus; assembly: GCF_963662255.1. Lineage (NCBI taxonomy): Eukaryota > Metazoa > Chordata > Aves > Passeriformes > Cinclidae > Cinclus > Cinclus cinclus. The sequence continues at coordinate 112,473,866 of NC_085047.1, forward strand.
CTAAAAGTAAATAAATATAGTTAGTGTAGCATGTTTGAGTTTGGTCTCCTCACCAAACACATGACCAGCAAGCAGCAAGAAGTATGAATTTCATGAAGCATCTCTCAAAATAAAAAATATTCTCTCAACAGCTGCTTTAGTACTGCAGTTATCCTTGTACTGGGACTAGGCCATCTGGAAGAGAAGTTTCAAGGGTATCAAAACCTGTTCATTTTACCAGATCTCTGCACAAACCATCTTTCTGACAGCAGACAAAATTAAATTAGGAGGAGAAGAACCCAACGTATTTGAATTGATACATGATGAAAAACTTACAGGGCACTGCTCTCATGTAGGTCTCTCTGGAGGGGTGTGAGCTATGTGTGAGATAAACCTTGTTCATGCTGACAAGTGATTTGAAAATTGAGGTTACTGAGAGCTGCTACTCCAAAACCAGTATCTTTGCAAAGCAGGGAGACAAACTAGTAGAAGTTGACAAAAATATGCAGTAAGGACACAGTTGGCAGTAAAGGAAGTGCTACTGAGCTAACAAAGGAAAAGGAAGTGTGGAACTTTAACACTAAAATCTACACAAATGTAGCTGCAGTTAAGGGCAACCTGCTGTTACAGCTTTAGTTACACAAAATCAACATTTTATGAGGCATCTGTTTTAGCTGTCCTTTTGAAGGTAAACAGCTACACCTGCCCCTCAGAAGGTGACTCCAAGGATGATCTATTCATGTTCAGATCACCAAGTTACAGTCACCTCCTCTCCTGCACATGGGCTGCAGGGGAAGAAAAAGAAAAAAAAAAAAAAAAGGTAATTTTCCCCATTCTAAATTATTATGTCCCTAGAGTGTATTTTGGAGGGGCCCACTCAAACAAATACAAACTCAATTACCATACCTGAAGCAGAGGTTTATCCTGCATCCACATACAATAGAAAAGGCCCTTCCATATTTTCAGCAGTTCTTCCTGACTGAAGCCACCTATGGTACAGAACAAGTCCGAATAAAAGGAAAAAACCACACATTTCCACCAAAATATTTTCATGCAGTTCCCTCTGCTCCCTGTTTTCGTTATTTTCTCTGGGTTCCTACTGTAAGCACATTAATTGGAAAGCAATTTGGCATAGAACAGTGATTCAGTGACTGTAAGCTTCTACCTTTACTGAAACAACAAAGATTTCAAAGCAATCACAGGTAAGATGAATACCAAGATAATTTGGATAAATGTCTTTGGCACATTTTAACACCAAGTCTGAAAGAAATTTTTAATCAGAGTATAAGAAATAGTTTTACAAAAGACATAATGGTTTTGTTTTGTTGTTTTTAACAAAAGTGTCACTTTACCAAGAGTTTTACTCTTTACTAGGGATTTGATAGAACAAACTTCTAGCAATCAACATATTTATTTGTACATTAAACTTTATAGTCAAAGAGCCTGAGTAACTACAACAAAAGTATTTCTAATACAGTTAGTCTTGGGATGTAGTAGCACTGGAATTTTAACAGCCAAAAAAAAATATTTTCACATTCCAGAAGTAAAGTACTACATGGTAAGTCACTACAACCTGCTCAAAAGCTCTGTTTTTCACTACATCAGCTAAATTTCTGTGAAGTAAAATTGTAACAGTACATTGTTACAAGGCAGCTACAATGACCTACTACAGCTATTTTTAAACCATGGCCTATTAAATACTCCCAAGCAATCTCATGAAAAATCACTTTGAAGAGGTCATCACCTTCAGAAAGCTGAAATTTGCTCCAAAAAGATCACTGTCTCAGGGGTGTGCCAATTAAAAAGCCTGAGACCCAGTGCAAGATCTAAATTGTGCACCTTCTCCTTGGACCAAATAATTTGGAAGCAATTATCACTCAGACAAAAACACCTGCAAACACGTTAGTCCTGCTTGCTTAAAAAGAAAGGAAGTGAGGAAATATGCAAAATGCTATGTAGGAAGCAATGTGTCCAGTAATATTAAGCATTAATTATAAATTTAACTTAGATTTGACAGTATTGTTACAATAAAATACAAAAAAATATTCACTGATTTAATATTCATTGGAATATTAAAATAAATAACATTTCTTAGAGGAATTATATGTGACATACTGAGTGGTAAGAAGCAGTTTTAACCTCACAGGCAGCATTAACCCCACAGAAGCATCAGACAGAGGCATCACCTGCTACCTATAAATGTGGCTCGTGAGTTCACAGAATTGAATCACAGAATTATTCAGGTAGGAAAAGACCTCTCAGATAATCACTGCCAAGGCCACCACTAAACCATGTCCCCAAGTGCCACATCTACGTGTCTTTTAAGTCCCTCCAGGGACAGTGACTCTACCAGTGCCCTGGACAGCCTGTTCCTGTGCTCTGAGGGAAGAAAACAAAGACTTCCATGGGGCTGCTTTTCATACACACAGGGCTTTTTGAAGTGTCCTAGGCAGTCCTGTGTCCATTTGACCTAAGACTCTGACCAAAAATCAGAGCCATTTTCTTATCCTAATGGCTCAAAGAGTGTTTTCTCTTTTTCAAGATTGTGTTTTCTGTTTTTCAACTTTAACTGCTCTCCCTAGCCACAGCTGGCAATTAATAATAACAATTAAAGTAAGGTTATTTTAAAACCTGAATGCATTTGCATTAGCAACCACAGTGCCCAGAACTGAAGGCTCTCTATGCCTTAAACCTATCCTGAGAAAGATTTTGATTTTAAGGCTTGAATTGTAACTGCCCCCATGCACAGTGACTCTGTCCTACCTATTGTGGGAGCTGGGATTAACATGTTACAACCACTCACAGCTACTTTAATGCAAGCCTAGTCAACACTTCTGTTCAGGAGTTGGGCTGCTTTGACACTGCTATCACTGAATTTGTTAGAATTTTTCCTATTCTAGATAAGTGCAATGGACCAGACTCACACAGCCATATTTCAGTAGAAATTAAATAAATGTATTACAGATCCAGGCCCAAGTAAGTGCAACTCTGTCAGACAAGAAACCCTCCAGCAATCTTCTCTCTTTTACTAGAAGTTATTTCTGTTCACTATTCTTTCATTGATTCATTTGGTAGCTCAATGCCTTCCACAGAGTTTAACTTCTTGCTGAAAGTGAAGAGCTCTGGCTCTCTGGATAAGCTCCCTCAGCCTTAGCACAGACCACACAGAGCAAAAAAAAGCTGTGTTTACCTGTCTACCTACAAAACACCTGACAGCCCTGAACATGAGGTGAATTCCAGCACCTCTTCCAAAAGTCAGCACATTCTCAACTCCTCAGTTTAGGGCATCTTACCTGGGTTGCCTGATGTGTGAGCCTCATCTCCCTTACAACACTGGATGGGTATAAGGCTGCTAATTAATAACTAACTTAAAAAAAAACCCTCTCTCCTGTATGTGCTTTTTCTCCAAGCCTGAACAAGTTAGTCTTTGTTTCAATACCACCAGTCTGGATAGCACCTAACAGCAAGTAAATCTAAGAGCTCTGGAAGGTAGTCACCCTTGTTTCCTACTCATTTGCATTCCATGGTGGGCTGATTTTAACATGCTCAGCCCAACTGAGCAATTTCCCTGTGATGCTTTCATGACAAGCAGTGCCTGAACCTGCAGCCTTTTCCTTCAGTTATGGGCACTCAAGTCCTTGTGGCTGCTTCCACAAACTGCAAGGAATCCACACTTTGCAGCGAGATGCAGAGAGCACTACGGAACACAAGAGTCCACAGCTGAAAGACAGAAAGCACTTGGGAGGTACTGTCCTGGTCCCCAGGCAATCCCTAGATCTATGCTGTCAGGAATGGAATAATGATTGCTTGGCTCCCTGGCCTGACCCTGTGTCCTTCTCTCTGTCAGATGTGGCTAGTGGGACAAATACTACTTGGAAAGGTGAGAAACAATATTCATTCTACAGTCTTTCCAAGGAATTCATTGAGGTCAATCAGCACTCCAGCTGCAGTTTAGCTCTTGGGGTCAGCTCTAGGCTGGTTCCCCAAAGCCATATATGTAATGTATACTAATATATAAAATATAAATGTAATATGCAATAATATATATATATATTTTTAAAATATATGGTAATAAAATATAAAACAGCTTATAAACCATATGTTTTATATAAACAAAACATATAGATTATACATTACATTACATGTATCATATATAATGTAAGGTATAGGAATAACATACATCCATGTGGAAACTGGGCATGAGGCACTTTCAGGTGCAGGAAACTTCAGACTGGCCTTACCAGCCTCAAACTGACTCCAGAGACACCACTAAACTTAGTTCTAAGGTGCCAATATGCAGCTCCAAGTAGAATTTTTTGAAAAACATAGAAAAGAAGCTTTTGATACCATGAAGTAGAGGTAACAGGTAACCCAAATGGGTTACACAGAATCACCTGCAATTGCACAAGTGCTGAAATATAACTTAAGCTTTCCTCGATTATGATCCTGAATATCAGTCGTGGAGACAGATATCCATCCCCTCGCAGAAACAACAGAAGATAAAACTTTCTGCTGAATACACCGGGATGTTCCCAGCCGGGATCAGTTCAGTGCATTTATGTGCACTGAACATTTATGGTTCCTTGAGAATGAGAGCACACGAGCCATCCTGCTCCCGTCCCGGATTTGTTAATGCTGCCAGCAAGACTCTCCCTGGATCCAATCTGATCCCTCCCGAGCCCCTCCAGTGCCAGGAGACTTTTCCCGAGCGAGGACCCACGAGTCCCTCGGTTCCCAAGGGCTGGGGCAGCGCTTGCGGCAGCACCGGGGCAATACGTGCGTAAAACGGTGAAATACACGCGTAAAAGTAAAAAAAAAAAAAAAAAAAAAAAAAAAAAAAGAAAAAAAAAATGAAAGCACGAGATGGAGCGCTGAGGAGGCGTGCCGGGGTCAGGGCGCACACGTGGTGCTTCCTTCTTTCCCCACGCCGTCCGCCGCCGGGGCTGCCGCTGCCCCGCCACAGCACCGGGACCTGCCCCTGCCCCTGTCCCAGTCCCTGCCCCTGTCCTTGTCCTTGTCCCTGCCCCGATCCCTGTCCGCTCCCCGGGCCGCCCCGGTCCGTACCGGCGGGGCGCTGGGTCCGCACGCCGATGTAGCCCCGCAGCTTTTTGAGGGCGCGGTCTCGGATGCGCTTCTCGTTGGCGGCCAAGCGCTGTGCGAACTGCACCTCGGGCGGCTGCACGGCCGCGGGAGCCATGGCCCGGCCTGGCCCCGCTCCCGGCCCGCTCCTGCCCCGCTCCCGGCCCGGCCCGGCCCGTGCTGCCCGCGGCAGGCCCCGCCTGATGCCGTCACTGGCGGCGGGCTCTGCCGTCACCGCGGGAAGGCGGAGCGCAGGGATGGGCGGTGCGGGAGCCTCGCGGGGTGCGGGGCTCATCGGCACCAGCGGGGCGGGCTCAGCCACGAGAGGCACCGGCCCGGGCACCCCACAGATCGCAAAGTCATTAAGGCTGGAAAAGAACCTCTGGGACCATCGAGTCCAATCTGTGAACGATCTGTGACCCTGTTAGCCAGCCCATGGCACTAAGTGCCACGGTCCTTCCTGAATCGAGGGGCCCGCAGCTGGACACAGCACCTGAGCTGTGGCCTCACCTGTGTCCAGTACAGAGCCATAATCGTTGTCCTGCTCCTGCTGGCCACACTATTGTCGACACAAGCCAGGTGCCATTGGCCTTCTCGGCCGCCTGGGCACACCTGCCTCATGTTCAGCCTCTGTGACCAGCATCCCCCAGGTCCTTTTCCTCTGGGCAGCTTTCCAGACTCTTGTTTCCTCAGCCTGGAGCTGCAGGGGCTTCTTGGGACCCAAGTGCAGGACCCAGCAGCTGGCCTTGTTGAACCTCACACCACTGGCCTCGGTCCTTCCTTCCATCCAGCCTGTCCAGATCTCCCTGCAGAGCCTCTCTGCCCTCCAGCACATCAGTCAGTACTCGTTCCCAACTTGGTGTCACTCCCTGGAGCCTCCAGCCGCACCGGCACCACAGCAAGGCCGGGCTGCAGCTCCCCACAACACTGCCTTGCTCTGGCCGTCCCCGGCAGCCCAGTATTGTCCCGGTATTGCCATGGTGTTATCCCGATGTTGTCGCGCTGTTATCCCACTGTCATCCCGGTATCCTCGCGGTGTTGTCCCGGGGCCACTCCGGCGGGGGCGGAGCCTGACCCAAAGACCACGCCCCCGATACGCACCCGCCCAATCGGAGCCGGCGTAGCCACACCGGGGGCGTGGCCACAGGGTGCTCCTTCCCGCCCTCACGCCCGCTCTCCCTCCTCCCGTCCCGTACGACGCCGCTGTCGCCGCTGTCGCGATGTGGCGCAGCGCCGGCCTCGCTGGCGACGCGCAGGTATCGCGAGCGGCCCGGGGCTGGCTCTGAGGCCGGGCCCGGCCCGGAGATCCAGGCGGGCGTGTGTGCCCCGAGGAGCAGAAGGAGCGGGGGATTGTGTGGTGGTCCTGGGTCTCATGGGGCCCTGAGGGGGCGGTGGAGGGGCCGCAGGTAGAGCGGAGCGTGGTGGGGGCTGTAGGGCGGTGCCAGAGGCACCCTGGGCTGGTGAGGAGTGAGTGGGGAGGGGGCTGGCTGTGATTGCTTGCTGGGGTTCATCGCCAGCTGGAGCTCTGCACTGCTCGGCCCCCCCTCCCACCTGGATTCCCTTCCCTGGGCTCACACCAGGCAGGACATGAGCTCAGGGTGACTTCACCCCTGTGAAAGAAGTCAGATTTCCTACCTCCAGGCACCTGCTGCTACTGTAAGGACTGGACAGAAAACTCCTGTTCTCCTCTGGCTGTATTTGCCTTTAACATACTCTTATAGTGCAGAGAGATGTGGAGAAGCTGCTTAAACAGAGAAAACAAAACCTGTCTACTGTAATTGCAGCACTGCAAAGACCTGTGCTTACAGTGGGAACTACAAATGAGAGTTTTCTCCTTACTGCAGTTTTTATTATCTCTACACCAGTTATTCACACTGTGCTTTATTTGAATTCAGCTTCTGCTGGTGAACAGAGATATTTTATGTACCAAATTTTGCTCCATAAGTCTGAGCAATACTGAATTCTCTCTGTCATCCGTGGTTGTTGACGTGCAGATGACATTTCTCTAAAGACTCCTCTTCCCATTTGTTTGTTCCATGCTTTCTTGAAACCTAGACGAGTAGAATTTTTTTAGAGTCACGTTGTGTGGTGCTGCTTGACCTTATGAACATTGCCATAAGCACTTCCTGGATGCATCTTAAAGCTTACAGTTCAAATTAAAAAACAATCCTTCTTCCATACCTTCATTACAGCTCTGAACCTGCAGAGGTGGGACTGACCTGTCCCAAAACTCTCTGGATTTGAAAGACAGCTGGGAAAGAAATAGAGGAGGAAGCAAAACTGAAGGGAAATGTTCAATCTGTGGAAACAGGGAAGCAGGAAGAATTGTAGGGAATGGCTGGAGAGATTGCCTTCTGTTTGTCTTGTGTGTCTGCTCTTGAGAGGTTTGTGGGGATGGCACATTTGGAACCTGTAGGAGATTAGATTTTGTCTGTTAGCCTCTTCCCTCTGGAATAAGATTTGACACATAAAAAATCTCTTTTTGTCAGCACTGTTCTCAGTGCAGTGTGAAGCAATACTAAGATACAACTTTGCATTCTGAAAGTGTATTAAGTGATTGATGTTTTAGTCAAAACCTGTCAAAACTTTCTTTTTCTTGGTGTGTGTGTATCAGCCTTTTTCATATCCAATATAGCATGCATTTGTGTGCATCAGAAATTGAACTTAATGGGTTTTTTTGTACAGAAATAGCTTTGTAATTTTGAAATTAACATACATGCTGCTGGAATATTGAATGAAAATCGTTCTATAGCTATAGTTTGGCAGGAGAGGAAGCTAGGAAACATTTCTGTTTTACCTTGGGATTAAATTATTTATGTGAGATTGGGTTGCAGATGTCTGGAAATAATTTTTGCTCTTCAAAAAAAGATAAATTGGTTTGAAAACATGTTCAGCTTCCTCCAGAAAAGTTGTTGTAATTTAGGACTGAGGATCTTTTAAATGTTTGAATTAATTAAAACGCTGAGTAATTGTATCCTTTTTGACAGTCATGAAACACCAGCTTGGTGTATGCTGCTCACATTTTAAAATGTGAGTGTTAATTTTTGCAGCATTCTCAGATGCACTGCATACATTTTGGGTGAAGAAACACATGCAGAGAGGTAATACTGTTTACTTTAGGCCATTTCAAAATTAAGATTACAGTCAAAGGATCAACCTCAGAGACTTTTGGATTTGATTGCTGGATAGTTCTCCTTAAAGTTACAAATTTCTGAAGTGATGTCATAGAGAGGAATATTTTTGTCCAAGAAAAGAAACTGAAGCAGAAAAGCACTACAGTGTCTTTGGTTGGTTATTGGTTTGTTTGTTTTTGTTTTGCTTTGTTGTTTTATTTCAGAAGGCTGAGACCAAAGAGGAATTTGTGAAAGTTAGAAGGAGGGATTTGGAAAGGCTGACAACTGAAGTTATGCAACTGCGGGATTTCTTACCCAAAATAGTAAATGGAGATATCTTGGGGACATTCCAGAAGTTGGATGCTATTGAATCAAGTGAGTAGCACTATCTTACAAGCTCTTGCAGTTTCTGCCAGAACTGCTTAGAACAAAGTGTTGTGCCCCAGAAATAGTAGTAGTTTGTGGAGCTATTCCAGATTCAACTGTGTTGTTCAGTGACTGCTTCAGTAAATTAATATGTTTATAGTGAAGAAAATTACAGGCTGCCTTAGGAATAATCAGAAATGTCAAATTAATCTTTAAAAATATTTTACTCTGGATAAAAACATACATACATAGTTCAGGCAGTAAGGGAAGCTGTATGAGGAAGAAATAGTTGTTTTCCTTTGAAAATGGCAAAAGCATTTTGTTTTTCAAAAGGTCACTGTGCAGAAAAAAAAAAGCCTACAAAATAATGGTAAATAGCAGTGGGTAAGAATTTGAAGGAAGAGTGTGTTAATCTGTCTTGTTTTTTAGCTTGTGTACTTTACTAATAATAATAAAAAAAAAGATTCTGTAATAAAAGTCCTTTCACTCCTGTCCATAAAGTCCAGTTTTTCAATGTTGAGTTTCTCTGTGCATTGTTTTTTTTTTTAAATTACCCCACTCCCAGCATGCCATCAGGGCCAGATAGGAGTCAGCTCCATCCCTTGCCTGTAGCTTACCTGCAGCTGTACAATTTACCTGAATTTGGGTTTGCCTGAAAAGACATGGAACAAGCACTGAGACAGATTACAGAGAGTGTGTCTCTTCTAGAATATCAAGTGGTAAATGGGAACTTAATTTGCAGCAGCCAGCTAAGGAAGAGCAAGAGAGGGGCTCAAGGCCTGTGTCTGACAATGTAATACAAGGGGCAGAGTTTCCAGCTGCCTCAGTGATCCACTCTTTGGGAAACTTTTTCTGTGTCACAAACAGTGGATAGGCTCTGAAAGTGTTCTCTTTCTGCTGTTGCAATGCATTGTGTTTCCAGCTGTGTTAAGTGTTCAAGATCCTCAATTAGCTATTACCTACCTGTCTTGAGATTCCTCTCACTGATCCTTCTTACATTCCTTATGCCAGGCATCAAGGAAACACTCTTGGGGCCACCCAGAGCAGGCTCATGGCATCAACATGGGGATTTTAAGGCTCCTTGAAATGTTGTGCTGTCTGCCCAGCATTCTGTGGGTCCTCTAGGGCAGGGCCTGAAACTGACTTTGAATTCTCTTGAGTCTTTCTCCACAGTGAAGATTTCTCTTGCAGGTAATGAGGTCATTTCAGTATTTATTCAGGCTCTGGCCATTGTGTGCCCCTACAGCTGGATAAGCCAAGTGGAGGTTTTTGCTGCTTTCGTCTTCTCCTACCTCAGCAGCATGAAGTAAAGCAGACTGAAAAGAGGCTTTGGAGCATACAAATCACTGAAGGTTGGACATCACAGGAACACAAGCAGCCCTCACTCTCAGAATGGTGCTGTGTGCTACATACAACCTCTTGGTATGGCATGTGAAGCTCACAGGGGTCCTGGCAGCTCCTGGAGACGTTTTTTCATGTTGGTCTTAGAGGAGCCTAATGTGTGATCTGTACGTCTCCAGACTTCCCTCAGCTGTTGCAGTTTTCTGGGTACTGTTGAAGTGTGCTTGAGCAGCAGCCTCCTGCTCCTCAAGAAGTGCAGATTACAGTTAGAGACTTTCAACACCTCTGGCCTATTCAGCTGTGGGACTGATAGAGTCTTGAACAGCTTTGAGAAACCTTGAGATCTTTGCACATTTCACTGCTGTGTTTAGGTCAATAGAACTCCCATTTCCTGAGGCTTCCTGGGGTGATGTCTAAGATCTGAGCTGGCAGTGCTTTTCAGGCTGCTCTCAGGGCCTCATTAAGATTCTTGCCAGGGTAATTGTTAATTTTGAAAAGAGGGTTCTTTTCTGTTCTTATTACCCTTCTCACAGGAAGAGTGCTTGGCTCCAGGAGTCTTAGAAGTACAGGTCAAACAATTTTTCTGCATTATTATGGATATGTTTAGTGTAACTCACTCCACTTGGAGAGTAATAAAAATAGCATTTCACATTGATCTAGCATTTGGATCAGTGGAATTGGAATTCCATCACTTGTTGGCATTCATCCCTATTGTACTCAGTTCTCCACCTCCCAAACCTTTGAGATTAGATCTCTAGTCCAGAAAATCTCTTGGTATGACCTATAACTTTCTGTGGATGAGAACGAATCTACCTCACATCTGAAATGGGAGCCTTCTCTTCTTTCCTGTGCCCAGTGTCTTGTTCTGCTTTTGAGTCTCTATCTTGGAAGCACGTTCCACTTCCCAGAGTCTGATTTACCACTGCAGTGGTGAAGTTATATATTTCTTCTTTGTGTGAAGGTACAATTTCAATTTTTTTATTTTGCTCACCCAAGTTGGTAGTGAAAGCTGCTTCTTTCTCTTCAGAGTAAAGGCCCCGCTGGGAGGGCTGCCTGGGCATAGCAGGGGAGCTTCCACAAATGAGGAACAACTAGAAGTAAGTCTCTTTTCAGCAGCTTCCACTATTCTCCTTTTTTTCTCCTTCTACATAAAATATTGTGATACCTTAGAGGATGTTGACACATCCTTCTTTTATCTGAAGCCCTTAAAAAAGTCCAGGTTGCATTGTGTTACCACTCAGTAGTCAATATTATTCTCCTTGTGGCTCAGGTTTCAGGTCCTTTGAAGTTTGCTGGTGAAGGATGTGGCATCTTCATGAGTCTGCTGGCTAGATTCAGGTTGGATCCATCCTCTCAAAGGCTGGAAGTGAGTCTTCTTTTTCTGGAGAGCTTGTTTCCTTGCAGGGACAGGGATTTTCACTGGATGAGCTTAACCTGGCAAGGCTAAACAGGTTCTTGGCCTGCTGTAGGTGAGCAGAGCATGTTCTATTCCCCCTCAAGACATCTTCAGTCAGCTTCTTGGGACTCACACTCACATAGTCAGAAGTGCATGAGACTGAATTTTCTTCACTTGACAGAAGGAAAGTTCCTTGCCACTGACCATAGTTATCCTGAAGAACTTAATTAACCCATTCCTCCTTTCATTCTTTTCCTTTGGACTGCAGGTTGAAAAGAAGTGAGTTGCTCAGAGAGCATGTCCTGGCACAGAGATATTTCTCAGCAGTTAGCCCTTGCCTTGCCTCTTTGCTTTCTGCTAAAAAGTGTTGCTGGCTTGGAATCACTCAAGGGCTGAGTGGAAATGTCTTCTACCTCTTCATATTAATCACAGCTTTTCTCCTTTTATACGGGCTACTCAAGGCAATGTGTGTGTATTTAAGATGATAAACTTGTCAGTTAGGACCATAGCAGGAAGATATTTCTTTTCAAATCATGTAGAATTACTAAGTAGAATGCCAGAAGCCAAGTCCTTTGTTTAATAAGAACATATTTAGATAATTTTAAATTGTGTTGCCTTTTATGGTCGAAATTGATATGATTTTTGGTGATTCCATTGAAAAAAATACTGTCACATGCCTGGGGAAGTATTTCAAGTGTATTAAGCCATAGACCAAACTGTCATGTTCAAGGGTGTGGTGTTTGAAGTGGGGTGTATTTTATTTTTTTTAAACTAACCAAGGTTACAGTAGATGTTGTTCGGATTTTACTTTTTGGAACTACTTAAAACATGTTTCCTTTTTTCAGTATAGATACTGAGCATCCGAGACCTGGTTGTTTAAAGTAAAATACCATACACACCTGTAAAATGAACTGAACTGTCCTTCTAAGAGAATTTTTTTTTAAACAGGCATCATGCTGGTGAAATGGAATACTTTTAACTTGATTTCTGTTCACTAAAATAAAGTGCCTAAATTAGAATGAATTTCTGGTAACATCAGAAATTCAATAACATCAGAAATTTATTTTATAAAGTAATCATAAAATTTTCTTGTAACTGATACAATGTTTAAATAGTTTATAATCATAAAATCACAGATTGTGTTGAGATGGAAGGGATCTTAAAGATCATCCAGTTCTAACCCCATTGCTGTGGGCAGGGACAACTTTCACAAGCCCAGGTTGCTTATTCTACTTTATAAATACTGTTTAAAAATATTTGGAATAGTTGCTTTTCATTCCTGCTATCCATGTAAGTTGTAAATTGTAGATTGAAACCCTCACTTTTGACTACTGTTGGTATTTTTCTTATGTTTTTAATACAGTCACTGACTTGGGTAAGATTTCGCTCACAGAGTTTTAATGGAAACCAACAAGAAAACAAAGTAGAAAACTGAGTAATTTTTTGAAAATCTTCTCAACCCTCAGCATTTAACAGCTACATGTGATTTTTTAAAATCAGACGTGTTGCTTTCTCAGAGCTGTTGCCACACAGCAAATTGTGAGATTCCCGTTTAGCCACAGGGAGGTGATCTCGCACAAGCAAACGACTGAGGTACCTCAGTAAAGTCACTTCTGGTGGGTTCTCTTTGCTTTAATGCCGCCGGCCAGATGACCATAATGTGTTCCTTCTTTCTTTTATCTGATTTATTTTGTCACAGACCTGGAGAAGAAGGAGGAGGAAATAGAGCAGCTGAGAATGGATTGTGAGCACTTCAGAGCCCGTCTGGAAACGGCCCAGGCAGATTGCATGAGAGAGAAGAAGGTAGATCTGCTGCCAGGATATTGATATCTGTGTCTTTTGAGTTTTAATTGCAAAAGCAGTAATGATAAAATTTTCATTTTCATGTCACAAAATGAATCCTCAGTCTCAAAAACAATTTGGGATTTCTATCCAGATAGTCATGCGTATCCATATTAACATGTCAAAGTATAAAACACTGGGTATTTGGGAAGATTGTGCCATAGCTGGAATCAAAAGGTCCTTCACATAATCGGTTCTTGTGAATTTAACATTGCTATAACATATTTGCAAAGAGGGCAACAGAGAATAGTTTAAGCAGTGCAATATACAGAATGAAAGCAGCCTCTCTTGGTTTTCTGTGAGCTGTGTACATTTGTTTAGTGTTAATAGTCTTTCTCAAAGCACCTATTGATCCAATTGCTATGTACAGTTGAGAATCAAAGAGCAATTTCAGGGCTCCTCTTGCTCTGTCAATATTGTATTTAGTGATTATGAGAAGGGAGATTCTTAACAATTAAGGAATAGCAAAGACACTGGCTTCTCAGATTGTGAAGCCGTTTGGGTTCAAATGAGTCTCTCTGTGAGAATCAGTGGTGATTATTTCCTGCAAAAGTTCATTTCCTTGGAGCCATCTTCAGTAGTTGGGGTTGTACAGCTGGCATTTTCCAGCCTTGTGATTGTACAAAGACAGATGAACCACAAAACTTATTTCATTTTTGAAAAGGAATAGTGAAGAGTTCAGAAATGCACTTTCAGTGCACATCTGCGTAAATGAGACACTCTGGAATGAAGTTTGGCATGATGGAATAGTTGTCAATCTGGATTCCTTATTAAAAAGATTATATTGAAATTTCTTATTTCAAAATAAATATATTCTGGGATAGATATTGCAGTTCAGCAATAGGTACAGAGTTCATTTTGCTGTGCACTGAGGGCTTCAGTTGCAGGATAAAATCCCTGTAAAACTGAATGCTGTTGCTTTAGATCCTGACGAAGTAAGTCCCACCTATGATTCTTGTTAACAGTACAAAATAAAGGGCAGGTGCTTTGGGTTTATGATTTATTTTGGATGAGTTTTACTTAAAGCATGGATAGTTTACTAGGAACAGTTGTTTTGATGTTTCAAAGCTCTTCTCTTCATGTCTTTGCTGTTGTGTGGTGTGAGGCAGTTGTTTGACTGGGTTCTGTTAAATGCCAGGAAGGTGTATTTCAGTGGATTGTGTTCATGATGTGAAGTCCTTTAGCTCTTCAGGTTACAGAAAGATGGTATGTGTATATGAGTGATTTTTATCCCTGTTAATTACTTTTTGGTGTTTTTCATTTGGTTGCTGTTCTGCTCTAGGCATCCTTGTGTGGAGTTTCTGAATTGTTTTCTACATATTTATCTTCTGAAGGAGAAGAAAATTATTCACTGAAACAAACATGGAATAAATACATTTCTGGTTGAGCAGTGTCCTTTTCTGAGGCCATCATAAATCAACATTTTGCATTCCAAATTCTCTGTGCTGTGTCACTGTTTAGGGCATTGCTGTGCTTTCTGAACCTGAGCAAAACTTGAAGTGCACATGTTATTCTTGGCTAATGTCTCCTTTGTCTGTCTTTTTGCACTTCCATACTTGGGCACTGCTGTGTTCTTGTGCCTTGACCTTTTCCTGGAGATGGTGGTGTTGCATAGCACAGGGATTGATTGCTGGGTGATGTGAGCTCTTAGGAGTGTTGCTTCCAGCCAGGTTATTTGCTTTTGCAGGCTCCATTTATTTTCCTGGCTCTTGCATGTACTGTTTTGTTTTCCTTGCCTCATATCTTTGTTCTGGTTTTGCTTTTGATCTATTAAAAATTCTGGCATTTTTTGTGCTGGCTTTGCATGCTTGTTGGGGGATCTAGATTTGGTATTATTGGGTTTTGTGTCTTACTCAGTATTAGCATCCAAATGCAAATAAAATTAAAGATAGATTTCCCTAAGACTAGGACAGTGTGGAAAAGACAGAGAGAATATAGGGATTAGGCAGGAAGATGCCTGAGGACATTTTGTGGATACACATGGTGGCAGAAAAGCTGATTGGCCTGGAAGTGAGTCATGTAAAAGATGGAATTTGGCTAATTTGCTTAAAAATGATTGAAGTATTAAGAAATAAGAGACTTTTCCTGGGAGATTCTGCCTGTGGAATCAGCAGCAAGTGTTAGTCTTTTGCATATATAGGTGAGAGAGACTCCAGAGAGTAAATACACACAGTCTACTTGAGGAATTAAACTTGAACTTTAGAAATCCTCACCTGTGCTTTCCATCAGCAGCAGTGCAAATCAGGCTGATAGGTGTGATCAGGAGGCTCAGTAGGTAGTTGGTGACAGAGCCAATGCAGCTAAATGCAGCCAATTATGTAAATTTTCAGATGAGTTTACATTTCTATTCTTTACAAACCCTCAATATGAAGCATTGAGGTGAACCCCAAAACCAGCAAGATACGTAAATTCTTGATGACAATACATGGTTGAAAGTCTTGTTCTGTTTAGTTGCTTTCAAAACTGACATAGGAAAGATTCCTTCTTGTTTCCCCAGACCTCATCCTGACACCAAGCACTGGGAAGGCTGAGCTGAGGAAGGTGTTTTCTGCAGTGAATTTGAAAATATCATGTTTGTAAAATGGGCAGAGTAAGATCCTTCTGTTTTGAACATTGTGTGATCTGTGATTCTCTCTCTTTTAATATTTGAATTAGCATCATTTTCCTGGACTGACCTTAGCACTAATACTACTCTACCTGGAGTTAGCTGGGAGCCCCTACCCACCCTAAGACACAGATTGCAGAATCCCTGCCTTGATCTTGCTGTCTGTGCTGGCTCTAAAAGTCACTGAGATGTGCAGCAGCTTTGCTACTCCTGTGGCAACTGGTAGGAAGCCAGTGAGGCCTAGAATCCTGCCCAATTCCATGATATTCTTCTGGCCAGCTGCCCATGTGATTGGAAAAAAGTACTGCCAAATAGAAGTTGTGTTCTGGTTCTGTAGGTTGATCTATTCTCTCTATGTTTTGTGGCAAGAACTACTTAGCAGTTCACTTACGTGATCATAGAGTCATTGTGTCACAGAATGCTTTGGGTTGGAAGGGATTTTGGAGTTGTGTTACCTCATTCCAACCACCTACTGTGGACTGGGACTACTTTCACTAGATCAGGTTGCTCAGAACCTCATGGATGCACAGTGGTGCCTTGGTTTTGTAATGGAAGGTCCTCCAAACTTCAAACCTTAGCTGTGTTTTTTGGGGACTCTGTCTTTCTTTGCCACTGCTGCTCAGATCTATGCCAATGGAAAAGAGTTGGAAGAGACAATGGTATTTATCCTAGATATCCAGCAAATGTTCCTTGTCGGCTGGAGCAGAAGCCTGTTTTGAAAAACAAAACAACCTTCCCCTCTTGTGAGATGTTTCCTGTATCTTTTGGAAGGTGTCAGGGAAGGCTGGCCCCTGATGCTGAAATCCCCTCTCTCTTGAAGAGACATGGAGCTGTTTGCTCAGTGGGAGATGTCTCCTATCAGGCTTCTCTAGGTGCCACTCAGTCTCAGTGGGTCACTTGGTTTGACCTTGTGGACAGTTTCTGGTTCCTGTCAGCCTGCACTACTTAGAGCTCAGGAGGCAAGGAATGTGTCTGCAGCTGCTCTGGGTTACCCTCCATTTCAGAAATGCCCGTGACTGTGTTTCTTGTTCTGTCCCTTAGCCTAGAAACTTGGTGTGGGAGACGTGAAGTGCAACCAAAGTTTCCTTACACTGTTCCAGGAGAAACTGGACCTGCTCCAGGAGAAACTGGACCTGCAGCAGCAGCTGAGCGAGGCCAAGCAGCAGCTCCTGCAGCAGGCAGAGTATTGCACAGAGATGGGAGCAGCAGTGTGCACCTTGCTCTGGGGGGTATCCAGCAATGAGGAGGCTGTGAAATCCATTCTAGGAGGAGTAAGTATGGCAGCTGAATACTGACCCCTGGGAGTGCTCTCAGGCCTTTGAAACAAGGACCTTTAAAATAAGGGCCTTGCTGTGGAGCACATTTTGAGGATGCATTTCAGGAGCTGTCTGGACAGCAAAAATGTTTCCTGTTTTGCATGTTCTTTGGGAATCATCCATTTTGGTTTAAGAAGGGTTGGAGCTGTAAAGTGTTATGAATAAATGCAGTAATTATTTATTTTGTTACCAAATGGGGGTTATCTGTTTCCCACCACACACAGCTGAACTGGAAGCAAGGCTACAGTTAGCACAATGTAAATATCTTCATAAGCTAACAGAAGGAGAGAATAGTTCGTGGGCACATGCAGGAGTTTTCCCGCCTGTGGAGAGCTTGGAGGAGCTATTTCCATGGAGAAAAGACAGATCAATTGAGTCTCAACTTCTTTAAATCTTTCTGCTGCCTTAATACATAAATGACTCCTGGAAATTTAGAGACCCTCACTGCTCATGGATAATATTAAATCATCAATATTAAACATGAGCGAGTAGACTGTTTGAAAAAAAACAAAAAACCAACAAATGCAATAACAAACCACAAAACCAAAACAACAACAGTTAATGGCAATGGTAATATTGCAGCTATCACGATTTCACTGCTAAGTGCAGCTGATGGAATTAGGAGGGACTAGGGCAACAGGCCTGATAAAAATATGGTTTTCATTCTTGACACAGCCAACATGAGAAGGAATTACTGTATTTAATCTGAGTGAACTGATGCCACAGTTTCTTTTGGCTTGATTTTTCAGCAGCATGATGAACAGCTGAATGAAAAGGATTTAGTTCATTATAGTAAGTGGTAAACCAATGTGTTTGTAAGAGTTGTTCTAGTTGGGTGTTCCAAAATACAATTACAACTTTATATTGGATATTAGAAAGCTGTACAGTGATGCCTAATTAATTACACCTTCTGATGATTCCAAATCCAAGCAGCAGCAGTTACTGGGAAAAACATCTGTAAAACACTGTATGAAGCAGTTAAAATGTAAAGAACAAGGCTGGTTGTTGAATGCAGTCTTTAGTATTATTATTCAGTTGAATTAGTTAAAAACAAAGCTGTTGCCTGAAGATTTGTTTGAAGGTAAAAAACCCAAAGGTGAAGTTATAATGCTTTGGGGGGTTAGATTGATTTGAAATGCAAAATACTTCTCTTAGTCATTTCCAGAAGTCATTAAAGCCTGTTGAACTGCTGTACTTCAGGTGAAGATCAGAGCAACATTTAGCAACATCATTTTCTTGGGATGGTGCATGTAACACTGTAAAAAACGTGCCTGGGCTTGCAACAAGATTCCTAGGAAAAGCATAAATGGATTATGTGGCATTGTGTCAACCACAGATTGCAACTGGCAGTGAGTCAGGTCGTTAAAAGATGATGAAGATTTTGTTTGGGTTATTTTGGGACAAGCTGTACAGCTTGTAGCTTCTTCCCTCCTCCCCTGAGAAGTTGCTGTGAACTACAGAAGTGTATGAGAGCATCAAGGGTGCTTTGAAACTGTTGCTGATAATTAAGCACATGAGGAAGGTGGCATCAATTCAGAATCATGTCCTGCCTTACAGAACAATGCCCAAGCTTTTTTTCAGTCTTTGAAGCAATACAGAAGTTGGTGTTTTTTCCAGTCCTGTAATGCAAACAGACTGAAATGATGTTAGTGACCAAGGTACACTTTGTGTCCATAAGGGTTGGGAAAATCAGAACTTAAGCAGCAGATTTGAAATGTGACACAGGTAGTTCTCAAGACAGTGGGGGAGAGATGCCTGCTGGTTTTGCCCATGTTCCTAGAGAGAAATTGAAGAGACATCCAGAGAAGCACCATGAGAGAGTTTTCAAGGTTTCCTACCTGCATGTACCAAAAAAAGAAGTAAGTTAATTCCCATGAGAGTATTTTAGATGTCTTTCAAAAAGCTTCAGCCAGATATGATGGGCTTCTCATATGGAAGTACAACCTGGAGGTTGGATTTTAGAACAGTATCAAGGCTTGCTTCAACTTGAGTAGTTTTGGATCCTACAAGGTGTTTTGCTACTTCAGTTGTCTGATATGGTGACAAACGACTTTATATTTTGTGGCAGCAATTTTTCATGTTACCTGGAGCTTTCACACAGGAGTTCCACAGATAGCAGAGGGTTCATTGCACCATGTGAGCTCAAGCACCTTAATGGCTGCTTTCAAAGCTGTCCTTATCTCAATGTGTGTGGGTGACACATTCTTCAGTCCCATGAAAATGCCATCAAGTTAATAAGAGATTGTGCAGAGTGTGCAATGTTTGCTATTTATAAACCTGATGGGTCTGTGCTGGAGCTCAGTGCTAGCTAAGTAGTGGCTGTCTGGAAAGGAGGATCAGCAGAGAGGACCCCAGTGAAACCTCAAGAGGTTGGGAGATGCAAGATTTCTCTTGTTTTCTGTGTTTTGTGTGCAACGTACCAACTACTCAGCGTGCTTAGTACCCTCATGTTCCCATGTGAATATGTATTTTCATAATGACCTCTTGGGATCTTCATTTTCTCTCACCCTCCTGCTTCTTGAGCTGTAGTCAGTGCTTGTGTTATAATTGCTGTCTTTGAGGAGTGTTGTCCATATAAAAACTACGTCCTGCACATGCAGAATTCCTCTTTCTCTGTGATCCCTTTGCTCCTGTTGCTCTGGGGCCACAGCATCATTTGTGAAGATACTGTGTTGACAGCCTGCTTTTTGTCCCCTCTTGCTGAAGTCACCCCACAGGAATGGTACATCTTTAATGTGATGAATGTGCAGCAGTGGAGGAATAAATAAATAAATGTTACCACTAGCTTTGCACATACTGTGAAAGCAGTAATTTTGCAAAAATATTAAGATTTTCAGTCACTTTACAAAATGAATAGAATCTCGGGCATTTCTTGAACTCTCTCATTGGGTCACTGCTGGGAATGACTAAAAGTTTCAGCTGCTTCATGAAACAATTAGAAAAATTATTAAAGACACTGGGAAACCCAGCATTATGGGCTCTATGCCACACTATTTTGGTTATGAAAGCCTTCATCTGCTGTGTGAAATAGAGTTCCAGCAATGTTTTACTAGTCAGAATTACCAATAAACAGAAACAGGTCTCTCTGTCCCTCTTTGTGGACTCTGCACCTCAGGGCAGGCTCTTTGCCCTGAGCTTTGTACCAGGTGATGCTCCCTCAGCTGAGATACCTCCAAATGGAGCAGGATTGCAGCTGAGGGGAAAAGAATGTCCCACAGTCACAGCCTGTGCTTCTGTTTGTGTGCTCTGCTGTGGTGATTTTTTTTTCTTACGTGACATGGTTGACTTAAGCTCAACTGTGACCCAGGAGAGACCTCAATTTCCTTTTCCAAAGAACTTCTGCACAGTCTATTACTCTCCATGCTGTACTGAGCAATTAATGACTCCTATTAGGATCCATTTGAATTCTGCTTTTTTTTTTCCCTTGGGACTTCATTGTTTTCTTAGAAACTTCATGTTAAGTCTCCAATCTTCAGCTGATGTTGACAAAAGCTGCTGTAGTAGGGCAGGTAACTGTAAAACACCTGGTGCAATTACTGCAAAACAGAGAATGTACTCACTTCTGATAATAAGCTTTATTTCTGCTGGTTGATTATGTATTATTGTGTGCTTAGGAGGTAGATATGTAGTAGTTCAGTATTTTTATGAATAAATATAGCATTGAGTAGCTTCCTGTTTTCTTCTAAGGTAACGGTTTCAGTTATTAGGGGATCAAACGTCACTCAGTGAATACATGGTATTTTCTGTTGTTTATTTGAAGTAACTGGACATTTTAATAATTTGGAAGATTGGGCAGTTTTACTGTAGCATCTAATATTTATAGTTGCTATAGTGTGTGTAATCTTTCTTCTCCTCCATACTTGCAGACTAAAGCAGTAAAGTTTTTTGCAATCACTGCCCAGACCATGGAGAGCTTTGTGAAGTCATTAAGTGAAGACATGAAACAGCAGGATTTGGATTCTGAGGAAAATCAGTTTGTTTTAGCTTTGGCAGGGATTGTAACAAGTAAGTTAATGTTGTGTGTCAGAATAGCATTCCTCACCTACTGGGAATGTGTATTGCCTCATAGAGGCTGCAGTGAGTACAGCTTTTCAGGTTAAGTTGTCAATGTTGGTATCTTGGGTGACTTTCTGGTTTTCTAAAGTTCTATCAAATTTTGTTACTGACACTTCTATTAAAGGCACTTCTGTGCTGCCTGTGACATTGCTAAGGATTAGACGGGTAAGAGCCATTGAGTTCTGAAATTCCCTATTGCATCTCTCAGTCTGGAATGAAACGAGGACCATTGTACCAGTGTACATATTGAACAATTTACTTTGTGAGTCACCAGTGATGCCAACATCTACAAGATGACAAATTGCAGGTAGTGCAAGTAGATCAGTCCTAGCTTAAGACATGGACTAAGGATTTTGAAAGTGCTTAAAAATTTTGTTACTGTCACATACACTGCACTTTCACTGTATAAGAGAAGTAGAAGGTTATAAACCTGACTTCCATACTGAGTTGTTTTTTGTTTTTGTTTTTTTTTTTTTTGTTTGTTTTGTTGTTGTTGTTGTTGTTTTTTAGGGCCAAAAAATAAGTAAAAAGCCACATATCTGTTGTAGAATGACTGTGCCTGGTTTGGGACGCTGTGAGGCATAAGGTTGATACATCATCTGAATTTCTGTATTGTTCAGTGAAACTGTAACTGTCAAAATTACAATAAAGACATCATGCAAGATAGATGAAACAGTGGATATTGGTATAAATAAGTGAATCTTGAATGAACAGCTTTTCTGAGTGGCATTTGTAGGTGTTGGGATGTCAATAAATATAAGATAATAAAATTACTATGTGATGCATTATGCCACTGTACTGAGTGGGGGGCAGGTATAAGGGAAAATAATAAAAGAAAGTCTGCTTTAGAACAGTAGCCTTTAGAAATAATTTCCTCTTTTAGTTTGTGCTTGAATAATGCCACACTTGCAGAGAGGTAGGAAAATAACTTTTGAGTAGATGTTTATAAGAGTCTTGGTTGTGTGATGTACCAGGTATATTGAATTGAGTAGCTGTAAAACTCTACAGTCCTGTTCCTTTAAAGTGGAACCTATGATGATCAGCTTTGTTTCAGTCGCACATTACCTGTGGATGAATACAGCCTTTTGTTTCACAATTTACTGTGTTGCTATTGGGCATTCTGAATAAATGCTTTGGTTACCAATGCAGAATTTTGAAGGAGCTTGACCAGTGTTTGTTGTTCAGTATTTGCTATGTAGGTGCATGTAGTCTGAAGTTTATATCAATGCCATAGTTCATTCTTCACAGCTGACATATCTTTTTAGTGGTCCTGATAATTGGCTTAAACTTTTGTTTGAAACATGATTTTTGGTGATGTTTTTTGCTTTCCCACAGATGTGGCTGCACTGGCATGTGGCCGTGAGTTCCTGGTCAGTTCCAGTCAGGAATTACTGGACACTATGATGCATCTCCTGGGAGAAATGAAGCCAGGACTCTGTAACAAATTTAAAGTGTATGTTGACCCTTTTTTGTCCCTTTCAAATGAAATGCATGATCTTGCAGTGCAGCTCAAGTCATGACAATAGTTTTCCCACTCTCCCATTATTCCTTTCCTGGAGAGGAAACATAATTTTTGGAAGCTCTTTTCCCAGTAGCATTCCTTGCAGGTACACTAGGGTTGACTACAAAGCTTTATCCAGGTTTTGTGTCTCTTGGGAAGTCTCTTAAGCACCATAGTATTGTGAAGGTGAGCAGGGGTGCCCTCTTCTAGCTTGGGAGGGGGTCATGAGTTTGGTGTGAAATAAGGAAGGTGTGATGTCAAGTTTTACAACAGAGATGATGTGGGAAATGTGAACTCATTTTTATTCCCTTTTAGTATGAAGTGTAAAATGTCACATGTCCTTAGAAGAAAGTGAATTGTGGATCTTCGAAGAGCAAAAATTAAATCGTTTTAGGCTCCTTAGCAGCCAGACTCACCACACCCTGCAGTTTGTAAGAGACAATGCCTGAAAAGTGGCCTTGCAATGCAGCTTTAAAGGCAAGGCCCTGTTGCACAGTTCAGCTACTGAAAAAGTGCTTTTCAGCTGATGGAGAGATTAAATAAACAATTGTCTTTGCCTTTTTCTCCAAGACCTTAGAAGCTGAAGCTATATGGCCTTGACTGAGCAAATTACTGTGGCTTAAGGAGTGGCTCATCTGCTGAATTGTGGGTATTGGTCCTGTACACCTGGTTCCTTTGTCCATGAAAGTTCTTTGAGCCACTGTGGTAGTTTTTCCATAAATACACAAACAATTCATACTCCAGGCAGCTGTCACAGCTCAGCTGACAAACAGCAGCCCTGTCAGCTATAGTAACTTGACCACATCCAGGCACACATTTAGGCAGGTTGGATGTGATAGTCATGAAATCAGGCTGGGTCTTCACTTGGAGGGCTTTTATCTTGCCTAACCTCAGCTGTCAGAAAGGAGGATGTCAAGCATTTGCTGACTGACCAGGCTCCTTCCCACAGTCACTGGGAGGAGATGGTGCTGTCTGGTGATTGCTTGTATGAGGGGGAGCAAGTTGCCCTCTGAAGGTTTTTGCCTTTCCCTGTTGGGTGGTGAGGGGAAAGCTGAGCTGCCTGTGCTATAGAGAGTGCCTTGATGATTTGAGATCAGTTATTTACTCTGTTTCCCAAGCATTGGGCTTGAAGGTCAGTGGTAGGGATTTTTTTATAACATCCCAACTGAAAGAATTGTATGAGAATCCCAATTTACAAAAGAAAAGGTAATTTGTGCCTTCATGTGTGTAAAAAAATCAAACCATCCAAACAGACAAAACCAAAAAACAACCCTGAAAAGAGGATCCATACTGTTTCAGAATCTGTAAATGGGATAAGAATAAAAGAGGACTTTGAGAGGAGGAGGGAAGATGTTCACACACACACACACACACACACACACACACACACACACACTGAATTTCAGGTGGATGCATGTCTATGGGTCCAGATAAACTATTTTTGGTCATTTCATATTGTATTATTGTAATTTGATTTAAGGGCTTTCTTCTGAGTTTATACCTTGGGTTGCTTGTTACTATACTTAAAAATCTGCCTGCTTTGCAGAAGAATTACCCAGAAGAATTACCCATTTAATTATTGTAAACTTGGCTGCCAATACAACACTGCTGGTAAAATATACCTAGAACAATCCTGTGAGGTGGCAAGGAATTCAACAGGGGCAGCTTTGTAGGCTAACAAGTGGAAGAAAGCTTGCATAAGAGGTTGCTCAAGGTGGCTGATAAATGAGAAATATTAAGGATATGTTACAATAGCTTGAATGTAGTGCAGTGATGATATTTTCTGATGAATGATGTTTTCTGATAATGATATTTATCCCACAGAAGCAACAATATTTTTTTCCATTACTCTGAACTTGCCATTGGATTAAAAAAAAATTGCTGTATTCTGACATTAGAGCAAATGCCAGGAAGGACATTTCTTCATGGCCTTGTCAGAGAATGAGGGAGCCTAATTTGCTCAAATGATTTAGTGCAAAATGTTTCCCAGTGTTTGTCTTTCATGTCCATAGTAGAAAAGAAGTCCCTTTTTTTAATGAGCTCTATATGTGTCTTGTCACTGCTCAGTTTGAAAAACCTGTTACTAACACACACTAGATTTTTTTCTTATCCATTTGGGGAGTTTTCCAGTTTGCAGTTTCTCAGCCCAGAAAAGAAGGGTTTTGGGGGGTTGATTGATTTGTTTTTGTATTGTTCTTTGCATGTAAGGCTTTTTAGCTGCTGGTTAACCTTAATTAGCATTTTCATAAGCAGATGTGTCAGAAGAACTCCCTCTTCTCCTCCCATAAGGAACACAAGCCAGGACAAAGTGAAAGACAGCTGTGAGACAGAGATATGAAGGTTGCCATAAATTCTAGTGCAATTTCAAAATTAGGTGAAGATGGACTCTGGAGTCATCATAAACAATGCTTACACATACATTTATATGCTTATTCATGCAGATAGATGCATTTTTAAAACTACACCTCGCAGGTTAAAATGTCTGTTCATTATTCTGGAAATGCAATGTGTTTTTCTTAAAACATCACTATAGCTTTATGTGGGAGGACATCAATTTATAATCCAATTAGTTGAAGTAAATATTTGGCTGTTAATTTTCAGTGCTGTGGTTGTCTTTTGCTTAGTTCTGAGGTTTTATGATTATTTTCCAGCTTTTATTTTTGAGAATATTTTTCACTGCTGTGTGACAAATCAGGGGAAACTGTGAGTCCAATTCTAGTGAGCTGATAAAGAGAGGAAGAAGCTGATAACTCTTCTCTAGTTCTAGCAATCCTGTGTTCTATTTGGATGAGTATATAAACAAAAAAATTACAGGGAGAACCTGTCACTGATTACAAAACTGCTGTGATAACCCCTGTAGTCTGTGAGCATGGAATAAATATATCCCAGCCATCAACCTGAGTGCTGAGACTGAAATCTCAGGGGTGTCCTTGCCTTTCTGAAATAGCAGATGTGAAAGACTTTGGGTTTTCTTCTCATTGGTGTAGGGTTTATTCAGTGTCTGTAATTGTTATACAGTCAATAAACATTTACATAATTGTTTGTAGCTATAATTCAGTGGTTAAGAATATTCAACTTTGCTTTTGTGGCAGTTGAAAGTAGCCAGTAAAGAGACATATTTAAACATAATAGTACATTTTATATACTAATCCCATGTATTAACAAGACAAGAAGGGGCTTTAGCTGTGCATTTAGTTCTAGATTTTAAAGAAAGCATTGACAGATACAGTAGTATACAAGATGTTAATTAAATTTGGCTTGTCTAAGTAGGAAGATTATGAAATGCATAATTAAGACTCACTCCAGATTTTAGAAAAAAACATCAGAAAGTATTGTTTGTCCAGTAATCATTTATGTCAGGTTTGCTTCAATAAGCACTTTTGCAATTATTATTCAAAAAAATATTTACTAAAATGTGCTGATACTGGAGGTGAAGGTGGGTATTAAGGGACTGGAAATGCTTCTCTATTGTGCCTAGGTGAGTGTGTTTAATTAAATATGCTGTTACACATTAATATGCCACTGCATTGGTTTCTGGGGTGTTCTAGCACACCAAAAACCTCAGCACTTCCCTGGATCACCACCACCAATCCCTTTTGTCTGCACAAAGCAAACAAGTGAAATAAAAATACAAACACAGCAGTGCCATTTTACGTCACTTTATTTCTAACTGCAAATGTCAAACAGATTAAGGGTGAAAGACATTCTCAAGAAATGTTAACATTGCCATTATAAGATGATGGTTTATTGATTATTTCCATTCTGGCTGATTACAGGTAGTGCTGTGCTCTTTTGTCAGGGCTTGTTCTGGAAGCCCAGAGCTGCAGGGGCTGGATGAAAAGAAGTGTATGGGCTTTACCAGCTGCAGTTTCAGATCCAGAGCACCTCTCCCTGCTTGGCAGTGGCCACTGGTGCAGTATATTTAATAAATCTGCTCTTTCTTCTTTCTCCTCTTTAGTAAGTGAGGTGATCAAACTCAGAGCACATAAGTGTCATCTCTTAAAACTCAGTTTAGCCTGCAGTGGGTCACTACCTTTTCTGCTTTCTGAAGGTGTCCACACAGTGTCCAAAAGTCTGCTGGTGGCATAGGAGCTGAATCCATGAGACCTTGTTTGAGAATTGGATGTGAGGTGTGAAGTCTATTTGGAACTATCATTTCCCTTTTGTTTGGACATGGTGTCAGTGCAGTGACATGCAGGTTTATCTCAGGCATGAGACAGAGCAGTAGCCAAGCTGGCTCCAGAACAGAGAACATTCCAGCTCCTCCCTGGGACTTTCTTACTCTTTTCCATGTGTTTGGAGTATGCCATTTTGACAGTAGAAACAAAGGTTTGCACAACATTGCTTATGCATAATTAGAGATTTATCTCTGTTACCAAAATGTAAATTATTAGCACAGGCTTCTGCATCAGTTCACGCTTGACACAAATGACAAAAGATGCTGAAGAATGCAAAGAAATGAAAGGCCCTTACATCTCCTTTCTTTCAATTCTAGGCTAATGCTAATGTCACTTTACAATGTGAGTATCAACATGAAAGGCTTGAAGTACATCAGTGAGAGTCCAGGTTTTATTCCCCTGCTTTGGTGGCTGTTGAATGGTAAGTTGCTCCAGAAACCTTGTCA
Source organism: Cinclus cinclus (assembly GCF_963662255.1). Taxonomy (NCBI): domain Eukaryota; kingdom Metazoa; phylum Chordata; class Aves; order Passeriformes; family Cinclidae; genus Cinclus; species Cinclus cinclus. The sequence goes on from NC_085047.1 coordinate 112,501,084, forward strand.
ACTGTGACTTTCAGGATTCTATAGGTTTGCAATGGATGTTGCAAATAACAAACCAGAAATCTGTATCTGTAACCTGATTAGCTTTTGACAGAATAAAAGTAAACATGAAGGGCAGATAGCTGGAGGGAGGTGTGCATTTTCCACAAAGTTTTTGGCACTGTATGTAATATTCCATCAATGTAAAATTTAAAGGTGGTAGATTTAAGAGTAGGAAATGGTGAAATTTGATGAAGTGGTTTAAAAAAGAAGCCACTTGTGTCTTCACATACCAACCTTAAAATAAACCTTAAGGGGAAACCACATATCAGTTCACTACCATTAACAAAGGGAAATGTACACATCTGGGGGAAGAAGCCAAGTCTGTAACTACACTGACCGATTGCAAAAGAGTCCCTTTCTGAAGAGAGGCCATATACTTTAATAGGATTTGGAGCTCCAGGGCTGGAGAACTATTCCCAGCTATGCCTTTAGCCAGTGCAGGACTCCAAGGACGTCAAGGACTTGTGTTGTCACTGTCAAGTACATGGGTGACATCGAAGCTCTTCTCTTTGGGAGGCTTCGAATCCCTGTGCAGGAGCCAGCAGGGATTGTCGCTGGGCTGGGCTGGCAGCTGCATGCACAGCTCGTGAGGGACAGCAGGGGGACAGAGCTGTGACACTGTCCTGCCTGGGCATCCTCAAGATTTATGAGATTTTGGTGTGCAGATAGAACTGAGGTTAATTATCGCTCCGTTCTGCTAAAGCCCTGCTAAGGTACTACTGCTAAACACTTGGAGCAGCTGAAATGAGGAAGATTGCATCTGTTTTTTCCAGACATTATTTTGATGCTGAATTTTTGAAAAAGCTTTGGTTAGGGTTGGTAAACTGAAAGCTATTTGTATAGCTCATGGTTCCCTTAACTATTTTACAGAAAACATAGCTGCTCAAGCTTTTCATCAAATAATTTCCTGCTGTGGAATGCCACAGGCTTTCTCTTCCAAGGTTTCAGGAAATTAAGTAATCCTTGTAAGGGAAACACCATTTCTACAGGGTTTTTAATATATTTTGATAAAAATGGGATCCTCAGAGAGCATCAAATACGTGGTCCTTTGTTCAGCTGTGCTTTGAAATTTTACATGTCTTAGTCCAGGTATTCCTTTTAATTTATGTTGGCTAACATACACATAAGCTGTTCTAGCAAAAAAATACCAATTCAAAGTACCCTCAAAGAATCCTATAGATCTCTGTAGTTTTCCAGCATTTAATCTATCTCTAAATGTCTCTACTTGGAAAATCTAGCACCTTCCTCCCACTCTTGCTCCTCTCCCGTTTCCCTGACCAGCATCTTCAGGTTCTGCTAGCCATGATTGAGCTCATAAACACCTGGAGCTGCTACAGTATAAGGTCCTGTTTTTTCCATGCTGGAGAGTAGATCTCTACCCTGTGCTGGCAGAGTGTCCTGGATGTGCTGCCTGCCTGCAGGAAGCTTCTTCAAAGCCTGTTTTGATTAAGACTTATGACATGACTCAGCTTTCCAGTTTTGTATGCTTTTATCACCATTCCCACTAAGAGAGGCCCCAGAAATCATCCTCTGATATTTTTTTATTTTCAGAGAATCATCCTGTTTGCTTTTCCATTGTCATTTTACAAGTGTCCATGACCTCAGCCTGTACCTCACTCCCATCTTTCTCCCACTGCCTTGTATGCAGCTGATAACTCCCTCAAATTCCTTCTCTGAGTTCATAGTCTTTGCCTATCCTTGTCCCCTGAAGAAGAATGTCCTTCCCACTAAATGAAGAGGGAAAATAATTGACTCGATTGTCTTTATTTCCCTTTGTTGTATCTGAAGCAAAGAGGGATTTGATTCAAGTTGTCTCACAGCATTTTCGAAGAGATAGAAATGTGCCTAGATGCTGAATACATTGATTGGAAGAGAAAGAAGGGGAAAAATCTAATAAAGGTTTCTAATGGAGTAGGAATATTAACAGCAAACTAGCCTGCTGTCTTTGGAAAACTTGGATGAGCTGGTGTGACTTCATGTTCACCAACAGGAATTCTTAATAGCTCTTTCTGCTGGAGGCTGTACTGATCACAGGAGAAAACCAAATGTTTGACACAATTTTTGAAGATAATGCAGGTCTCTGTAGTTTTAACATTTCATGAGCTGGACTGTCTTTTTCTTCCTTATTTTTCTGCCTTTTAAAAACTTTCTGAAAGATGAACACCCTTTAATAACCAGCACTGGTCACTGAATCCTCTGTGTAGATATCAGCTGTGCCTGCCTACACCTTCCCAGCCTGGTGCCAGCATAAAGCACATGAATGATGACTCAGATTTCTGTCTGTGGAGCAGCTTGTGGGAGCAATAGGGTGCTCCTCTTGTGGAGCACCATTTGTTTGCAGAGCAGCTGTTCCCATCTTGGACAAAATAGGCAGCTTTAGCTTCCTCCATCAGCTGCTGTCCCTGTGTTGGTGTCCTGGCTGAGGGTTTCACATAACTTTCAGATTAAAGAAGCCCTGTCTTCAGCCACAGAAAAAGAAGCCTGTATCATATTGGGTAGAGAGCCACCTGAGATTTGTCTTTTTTTTTTTTTTTCTGGTGTTTTCCATCTAAAGATGCAATAAGACATCCATTCTGTACCTCCCAAAGAAGTGGATTGGAACATGACTCTGCCAAGGATCTCTTGAAGAATAAGAAGTAACAATCAGCTCAGGTATTAATAATAAAGACTAAATTTAATATTTTTCATTTTTGATCATGCAGAACATCTGCCTGCAAATGAGTGCTGGAGAAAAGGAGTCTAGGCTCTTCTCTACTTTCTCTGGTTCAGGTTTTTTGGTTGGTTGGGCTTTTTGTGTGTCTTTGGTTTTTTTCCCCCCACTTTCCTTTTCTTTGAATGCAGTTTAAAAAAATTGTCTCTTTGCATACTTGAAAAGCGTGGAATTCAGAGACACTTTGACAGTGACATTTCTTGTCCATAGCTGGGAAATTGCTCCAGGTACTTCATTAAACAAAGCACAAAAACAGAAATAGGATTCATTTTAGATCTTGCCCTTCAGTCTCCTCCACCACAGTTCCATGTGGAAATCCAACCTTGTTTATCCAAATTCTTTGCAATTTATGCTCTCTATTAGAAATGCTTGTGTGAAGCACATTCTCACTTTGCTGCCTGCACCCTCAATATTTGCTTTTCATGACTAACTCTGAAGGTTTCTAATGCCTTGCTCTTCTGTCTGAATTCATTATGGCTGTGAGAGCTTTTGAAATTTCAGGTTATTTGCATGGCAGCATGTTATTTAAAAAACATCTGGACAAGCAGAACCGTCATATTTATAAACTGATGTCTGCATTAAAATAAATTCTGGTTCATAAATGAAAACCAGTCTTTCAAGTGCGCAAGAATTTCCTCCTCTTGTCATAGAACCATAGAATATGGTGAATTGGAAGGGACCCATCAGGATCACTGAGTCAAACTCCTGACCCCAGAAAACATCTCAAGAATCCCACCATGTGCCTGAGAATGTTTGTCCAAATGCTCCTTGAACTCTGGCAGGCTTGGGACTGTGACAACTTCCCTGTGGTTCTTATTCTAGTGCCCAGCCACCCTCTGGCTGAAAAAACTTCTGATATCCAGTCTAAACCTCCCCTGACTCATCTTCATGCTGTTCTTCAGATGATGAAATTAATTTCAAGTAGAGGATTGCCCTTTAAACCCACATCCATTTGGGTAAATGCAGAGATGTCGGCTGTGACGCAGAGTTCCCTGAGCCTCAGTTATCTGGGAGGCTGGAAGAGAGGCCAGGGCAAGTCTCATGGAATGTTTGCCCTTTTCCATACTCATGCTTTTCCATACTCGGCTGCTTGCCCGGATGGAGCTCCGGGCTGTCCTTGCCATCTGAGCAGGAGCTGCTTGACAAGGTCCTTGCCCTGCCTAACAGCTCTTGCAAATTAATGTTCTGGTGAGGAGCAGTGTTACCCACCAGCTACAGAGCTCTGTCCAAACTCCTGTTCACTCTCATCCCCTGAGTAGAGGCCAGGCAAACTGGCACTGAATTGCTGTTTCAGTTCGGATCCTGGGAGTCTCCCTCAAGGATTTCCCTGATAAAAGCATGACATATGTGTCTATAGGAGAGTGGGGAGTTCTCCTTAGCTGAACTCCATGTGGGAGCAGCCCCCCAGCCAGAGAAGAGACTGGCAGAAATCCAGCTGTAACACAGGAGCTGGTGCAAAAATTTTGCAGAGAGAAAGTGCATTTGTGTCTGTAAGAATTGCAGCAGCAAAACTTGATCTTTTTTTCTACTTTGGTGTTCTCCCTGCTCCTTCACCTCAGAGCATCTTGACCACAGCATTTCTCATCTCCTCAGACTTACCAACAGTATAGAAAGGTCTGGAAATCCTTGCTGCTGCAGATGCTGCCTCAGCCCTGCCAGCATTGGCAATGTAAAGGAATCTTACACGGGGGAAGCCGTGGCTGTGGCTGTCTCTGTTGGACACAGATACTCTGACAGGCTCATTACAAGGAAAGGCTGAGAGGCAGATTGCTCCTTCCTGCTGCAATCAGACAGGAATTGAATTAAATCATATCTACAGCAATGGTGGGAAGTTTTTGAAATTGTAAAGTTATAGAATGGCTGGTTTAAATTGGAAGGGATCTTAACGAGCATCTTGTTCCACCCCCTCCCCCCATCCCTGCTTTGGGCAGGGACATCCTTCCACTAGATCAAGTTGCTCAGAAATCCATCCAACCTGAATTTGAACACTTGCAGGGATGAGGTATCCACAGCTTCTCTGGCCAACCTGTGCCAGTGCCTTATCACACACAAATAGTGAGGAATTTTCTTTCTAATATTTCATCTAACTCTCTTCCAGTTTAAACCATTGCCCGTTGTCCTGTCACTATATTCCCTTGTACAAAGTCCCTCTCCAGCTCTCTTGTAGCTCCTTTAGGCACTAAAGGAAGAGGCTCTAAGGTCTCTCTGAAACCTTCTGTTCTCCAGGTTGAACAGCCTCACCTCTCAGCCTGTCTCCATAGCAGAGGTGCCCCAGCCCTCTGATCATCCTTATGTCCTTCCTCTGGACTTGCTCCAACAGATCCATGTCTTCCTTATCCTGTGAGCTCAGGGGTTGGAGGCAGCTCTGCAGGTGGGGTCTCACCTGAGCAGGGCAGAGGGGCAGAATTCCCCCTCCCCTGCTGCCCACGGTGCTTTGGATGCAGCCCAGGACACTTTTGGCTTTTTGGGCTGTCAGTACACACGGCCAGCTCATATCCAGCCTCCCATCCACCAACACCCCTGAGCTCTTCTCCTCAGAGCTGCTCTCAATCCCCCAGCTTGTGTTTGTGCTTGGAATTTCCCCGACCCATGTGCAGGACCTTGCACTTGGCCTTGAGAACTTCTGTGCTCATGTACACAGGCACAGCTGTAAACAGTGTGCTGGCAATAAATCTTGCATTCAGGTGGCATGGGGATGGTGTGGCCACGTGTAAACTGAGTTCACACAACTCAGAGCCAATTGTGGATAAGCTGTTCAGCCTTGATGTAATGCAATTACTTAAACACTGCTGTAGGGGACAGTTCATCTGAGAGCCTGGTGCTAATGACAGATGTGACTAAAATCCGTCCACGTTATCAGCTGCCTTTTGTCAGTGAGTGAAAGCCCGTGACATCAAACTGAGCTGGCAAGCTTGCAGGACGTCAGCAAACTCCAGCAGTTTCAACACCTTGGTAAAATTACATCAGTGCCTTATGATGGTGGTAGGTTTGTGCTATGCCTGTGATCCTGGCTGAGGCAAGCAGCTTAATTTCTCCCCCTCTTCTCCAGGAATAATGGTGATAGTTTTGAAATTGTAGTTGGAGATGTGTGTGCTGGTGGTTGGGAGGATGTGATGTACTGATTTGATTACAGCTTAAGGATTTTTTGATCTTGTACAAACAAAATGTTACTCAGCTAGTGTAGAAATGACTAAATGTGGAAGCTGTTGACATAAATATAATGCTGAATAATGAAGATTCCTTACATTTCTCTGAGTGCTTTGTAGACATGGCTTTTAGAAAACGTCCCTAATGATATTGGAGACAAAAGAAACATTTCTCTGGTATTTTTTTTAAATCCCCTTAGGAAACATGATTATCCTCAATAAGTAGTATTCTCAAAACCACATGTAATCCTCAGGGAGCGTATTTTAAGGCATATGTAGTTATTTAACTCAGAACATCTCAGAATACATTCAAAACAATGGCAATCTGAGGTTGAATGTGTATTAAGTCATCTTCTGGTGCAGGATCATTTCCTTCCTTTGCTGGATGCCCCTGTGCCTAATCTGTTCTTCATTTGAATGACTCAAGCTGTTGAGCTTCCCTGGCTGCTGCTGGAAATTCTTCCTAGAACCTCCCTGCTTTTACTGGAAAACATTCTTGTTTGTCAAGCTGGAAATAATTTCCTGATCTCCTCCAGATCTTCATTTTCTTGGCTCCCCTGCTAAGGCTTCCCCTGATCAATTCTTTAATTTCTACAGCCTTTAAACACTTGCAGATAATACTAATATTGATTCCTGTAACAGTATTAATAACAAAGCTCTTTTCATCTTACATATATGAAGTTTCCCAGCAGTACTGCAAGCCATTAAAAAGTATTAGTGGCTTTATTTCATGGAGGAATAATGTCACACAGAGGAAGATTGTAAATGAGCTACAATAGATTTCACTCCCCAAAGCTTCCTTCTTGTTACCTATTTGGGCTGTATTTTGTGGCTGCTATTTCCAATGAAAAAGTGTAGAATAATACTAAGAACAGAAAAAGGGGGAGGTGATCTGCGCAGTTTTTGAACAATATATAAGGCAAAAAAAAAAGGCATTAAAAATATACAATGTGGAAGGCATGGAGGCAAAACAGGAAGGCAAGGGAGGAAAAAATTCGAGGCTTTTAGTCGAATTTTGATTAGGTCAGAATAAGTCTGAAAACCAAAACTTGTACCCAGTTTTTTTCAAAAGGATTCACTGAAGTGTTGCTGGCCAGGAAATGGGGCATGAAGTCTTTCTATGAGGCTGAGCTGTAGCATTTCCCCAGGAGTTACAACTGCTGATCACTCAGAAAGTTGCACCCGCTGGTACTGCTGGAGGTGATGATGGAGAGAGACTCCTTAGAGCCCTCAGCCTTCATGTCAGCAATAAGAGTGGCTGTGCCATGGCTGTGCAGCACTAATCACAGGGATTTTATTGATTTGTCATGTTTAAAATTGTCCAGCATGCCCGACAGCTAGGATTCTCATTGCACAGAAAAGGAGAAAATGCACGTTATATTTTGGGTTTGGACAATACCTGTGCCCTCAGATTATACCCCACTCTGCTGGTTTTCCAGGAGAAAGTGGAACTCCTTTCTTAAAAGGTTTGTACTAGGTTATTTCCATTTATGATGGAAAATGGGGGAAGAGAGAGAGTGAGTGCCTGGCTTTTGGGTGTAGATCAGATGTCACAGTCTTTAATATTTTTCTTCAGACTTGTGCTGTTGGGAATTACTTAAAAATCCCCATCTCAGCAGTGAGTTTCATGCTGAGATCCAGTCTTCTTCAGTGTCCATCACATCCTGTTCTCTGCCCCCCTGGGTGCTTTCAACCCTTATGCTTTAATAAATAATTCTCCTCAGTCCTTTTTCAGGTCACCAGTGTTACATGTGAAAAAAGCCAGGAAAGGAAAGAGCTTGCCTCAGCCCCACCAAATACCTCCTCCAATCTCAGTGCACTCTGGTTCATCACTGCACTGGTTTTATGCTCCTTCAGTGAGATTTTGGTCTCTCTGGTGATTTTGTGCTCAAAGTGATCTGAATTAATTTTCTCAACCTTTCTGCACAACCCTTTATCAAAAGCTTGCTGAAGACTAGGTATGCTAATGAAAAACACGTTAAAAATGCATGGGCACGTGGGACAAATAACTGCTTCAGCTATAAAAATATATTAGGTGTTTTCATTTGGAATATGCAGAATAGGGAAGTCTTTCTACCAAATGCTTTTTATGAAGCTGTAAACCACTAAATGCAAATGGGCCATTGCAAATGATTAAAATGTAATGCTCCTAATGTTTCAGTAATTAAAAATGCATCCTGTGTTCTTAGCAGTGGAGTTATTACAGGTCTTCCTGGCTTAAGTCAGTCAAAGGTCTTTGCTGCATTTCCCTGGCACATTCCTGAACAGCAGTGCTTCAATACCCATTTCAATTTCGTGCAGACTGAATTAAACACTTGCAAGGTTGATATGTGATTGCTAGAATGTTTTATAAAGATTAATATTTCATTGAGCTTTGAAGAAATCTGAAGCCTCATATAAAAAGAAATTAAAGAAAAGCCTGGTGATTTACTGCAAATTTGATTTGTTAGTCTGTTTGTTTTTAAGTCTGAATAATCATGGGATACAGTTTGTTCTGCTCTTAAATTGGATTGCATCCAACAGTACATCCTGGGTACTGACTGGATAAATTCAGGTTGATAAATTCCCTGCTTTACAGCAGTTTCAACATTTGAAACACAAGAGGAAGGTTCCTGGTTATCTCTCCCTCGCAAACAGAAGCTGCTGAGGGAGGGCAAAAACGTGTTTTTCAGGTACCTCCTAGAGCCAGCCAGCCAGCAGCAAACGGCACCGGCACCAGGGAATTACACCACTTCCCTTATTCCCTGTCTGCCTGGTGGATCCTTTCAGACTGGCTTCTAACAAGCTCTGGATGCTTTTCTTCCCTGCTTTTAGACCCGGACACAGAGGTTTGCCTGCACGCCCTGCGGCTGCTGCAGTCGGTGCTGCTGGAGCCAGAGGTGCTGGCCAGGTCGGGCGCCGAGGTGCGCGAGACGCTGCCCTTGCAGCGCATCTTCGCTCTGTCCCAGAGCCGGCACGCAGAGCTGCAGGCCCTCGCCAAAGAACTCCTCGAGGACCTTAAAATGTTTGACTGCCAAGCATAGAAGAGCTCTACGACACCAGATGCTCGTGTATTTCCCGTATTTTTATGCTGCAAGTGTTGTTGGAGATGGGCTTGATTGAAAAAGAAAAAAATTCTGTTTAAGTTCCGGTGACAAAATCCGTTGTGGGAATTTGAATTAACCCAAGGAAAAGCGTACTTGAGTTTTAGGTGCCCAAATGAAACCTTGGGTGGTCTGGTAGAGATGGGACAGGTTTATATTCTTTGAGCAGAATTTTATTGATAATGGGTTTCCAAAATGGTCTGTGGTTGTGTTGTGTATTTGCTGTCTAGATGGGATAAAATAGTCTCATTCCTTGATAACAGTTCATTGCAGCGGTAAATAATCCTTTTGGTCCATCCTTTAGAATTACTGTACTGTGAGGAAAACTCTGTTGCCTTTCATAACTCTTTTGTGTCAGAATGCACCCCAAGTTCCAGTTTTATTGTTGTTATTTCTCACCTCTTTCTATTGTAATAAAAGAAAACTGAAATTCTGTAGCATGTAACAGATTCTGCCTTCAAAATTTGTATTCAGATTCACTCTTAACTGCAAGTCAAGCTGGTCTGTGGCTGCCAGGCATGCTAGAAACTGGGCTGTTGTTTTTAGACAAGCCCTGAGAAGGAAAATAAATTGCTGTTGTTTGTGGTATCCAGTTGTGTGCTGAAGAGGCTAAAATGAGCTGCTTCTCTGTCCTGTGCAGCATCACATCCCCTCACAACCCTGGGGTTTGTTGGAGCTTCTGAGTACAGCTTGCTTACCTTAGGGGTAAATACAAACACTTGGTGCTAGATATTGGTAGAATTTCTAATGTTTTTAGAAAATGATAGCATTATTTCTATGTCAGAAAGAGGGCCAGTTAAGTGAGGCTATTCAAGGGAACAGCAAATGAGAAGTGCAGTGCTGTGGTAGCACCTTTTTCCATAGTAAAGTTCTTGCACCTCATCTGGGAACCCAGTGTGTTAACAAGATACAATATGGACTTCAAATTACAGAAAACACGAAGTAAACTTCGTAGGATTTAAATATCATGATTGGCAGACAGCTTTAGAGGGAGACCACTGTAAAACGTGTAAGTTAAGGTATAGGGTATCTCCCTTTAGGCTGTTTGCAGAATGATGGATGTTCAGAGTTAGAAATGTAATAAATCAGCTTGAAATTACTTGGCTCAGATGCTGCAAATGGTAACAGTCTGGTTTGGGGCTGTAAAATGAGGATTAAGATAGAGATCTCATACACGGATGGATTGCAGGGTTCTGCCATGTCTGATTCAGCACCACAATGAACTTACCAAGTACAGATTTGTGGAAGGCTTTAAATCTTCTGTTAAGTGTGCTTTCTTTGGATGTGTTTTCTTATCTTGCTATCCTAGTTAATCCTCCTAGAGTTTAATTCTAAAGGGATCAAAATGATAATTGGTAGTTTCCTGGAATATCAACTCATGAAAGTGTTCGATTTTAAGAAACACTGAAGGGCATCATCCACTTTGCATTGAATTATCTGCTCACAAAGGTCTTTCATCAAACCTTGGAAGCCAAGAAATAACAGGAAAAGAAGGAAGTAGTTCTGTGAGCAGAAAAGCTGATGGAGCCTCATGTCCTGTGGATTTCAGATATTTATTGAAAATTTCCCTGCCCTTCCCAACCTGAAACCAAGACCTTCCAAGGATCAGTGTGGTGTGCACAAGCTGGGAGTGACACAGGTGCTCACAGCCAGGTCAGTGAACTGTGGTGATGGGCCAAATCCAACATTATGAGAGGGACAGGCAGTGCATCTGCACCTCATTTCCATGTGAAATCAGGAAACGAATCAGGGCTCTTCATCTTAATTGTGTGTCCACTGGCATGGTCTGCCATGCTCAAAGGGGTGATTTGAGATACAGTTTTCCCCAGCAAGCTGCTCAGATTTGATTGTAAGTTCTTTCAGTGTCTCCCATATGACTGTGTTTTCAGGTGTAGCTTGCCTGGACTGTTTCTTCAGAGCCAAATCATCAGTGACCCACCAACCTCGAGAAAGTCCTTTTTCTGTACAAAGTGTTTCCTTATGCAAGACTGAAAAATAAGAAGAAGTCACCTCATCTGTAAATAGAGTGCATATTTAAAAATACTAGAAAGGAAAAGTATCAGAAACATCAGAGATGAACCTATGTTGAACAGTTCTCTAGAATGTGTTTTCCCCAAGCTTACTTTTTCTAGGTGTTCACAATCAACTGAGTTTATGAAAAAGAAAAAGACAGCATTTGAGGGAAACTTATCACAGGGAGGCAAATTCATAGTACTTTTTTTGGTTGGAAAAAAATTCACTGGAGTCAGATTATGCTGAAACAAGGTGAGTGGATAAAAGCCAGGGATAAACCTGACCCTTTAATATTCCAGAGTATTTGAAATGTTCCAGGTGTCTCAAATGTTTCAGTGAAATGAAATGGACATTAGTAATTGCAGATTGCATGATGAGCTGTTAGATCATTCTTCTGTTTTTCACATTCCTTCCTTCCCTAATCCCCCATTTGATGGAGCCAGGGACGAGCCCCTCCTGCTCCTCACAGCTCTAGGGCTGTGTACAATTAGTTGAACCTTTTCACTGTGGTGTGAAGCCTGCAGCTTTTCCCACAGGAGTTTGTTACACCCTGTGCATACTCTTGGACATGTCATGGTGGGATTCTCCCACACCTTCCAGATCTATCATAAACTATTGATCTGTTCTCCCCCACCAACAGCATCAATGCCTTCTTTTCTGCCTTTTTCCATCCTAAAATAGGAGGGAATCTCATGCCATTGGCTGTAGAGGAAGCTGCAGTGACTTGTTGAGATCAGATGCCAACTATTTAGATGGCTAAAATTAGGCGAGGTGAATCCTACCCTTTGGTGCCTATTTTGCAATAACAGATTTTGCAAGTTTTCAGATCACTCTACTGTTTGCAGGCAGCATTTTATAATCTTACGTGTTGATAAGCTTGAGAGATCCCTGTTGGAAGAGAAGAGTGAAGGCCTAATTTGTCTTGATGTGGTTAGTGCTAGAAATTAGGCTATTAAGTGACTGTGGATCTCCTTTGAGTCTCCCTTTCTCCTGAAAGACACCCTTTTCTTGACAGGTTATGAATAAAAGAAATAACTCTCTGAATAACAGAGACTCTGGAAATTCAGACTGTGCCAAAGCTTTATGTGTGAAGTTGAACAATGCATGGCACGCAGGACATGGTATGACACAAGAGGCTGCTGCAATTAAAGACTGGTCAACAGATGCACTGTAAATCTCATCTTTTATTTTGCTTCAGATTTGCTTAATTCTGAAACTCAGGACCATTAGGAAGCTTTATTGGTTTAAAATCAAGAGTTCAGGCTGGACTGTAAAAAACGCCAGCTGTGGAGTGTTGCTTTTTTTGGATGCTTTTGAAAAGTTGGGATTCTTCTGTGTAGTATTTGTTTAACTGAAGTACTTAATTGATTAACTGCATTACTTGATTAACCGGATTGGTAGCTTACAGGAGTTAAGGGGGTTCACACAGTCAAAGCATGAGTTTCAGTAGCTGTGTTCAAAGTCCAGAGTTTCTCCAGCCTTGCCATTTCCTCTGTTGCACAATCTCAGAGTTTCAGTGGAGGAGAAAATGTGATTTTTGGTGCTGCTTTGAGATTATCAATTACTCCAGACTTAAACCCATATAACTGAAAGTAAAATTTGACGCTTAGCTGTCTCAGAAGATGAAAGATGTGTTTTAACTGCTTGTAGAAGAAAGTTCACAGTATCAGCTGCACAATTAAAAGTGAACTTTGCTCCTTTCGGTCTGTATACACTGTACAGAGCCCTGGAATGATGCCTGTTTGCTGATGCTCCAGGGAGGTACTGGCTCTTCATAGTTGATGCTGGTGGTAAATTAGATGCAAAGGTAAAATAAATGAGGATCCCCTAAACTTACTTCCTGCAGCTGAAGAAGTTTATCTGCGTAATGTACTGCCCCACTAGTTCTTTGTATAGTCTCTCAGGCTGGTGTTCAGGCTGGACCATGATCTGGCTGGAAAGAAATCGGCAAACCTCAGTAGAAGAAAGCAGGCTGGTGGCTCCCTGTGCTGAGGGACAGGCATGGCAGCAGGAGGGGCCTGGCATCTCTGAAGGGCACTGTGAGAGCTTGGGTGGGAACAGCAACCAGCTGTCCTGAGGGGAGGTGGTGTTTGGTTCCATGACGACACTGGCCCATTCCCAGCACTCATGAGAAGGGCAGTGAGCTGGAGTTCAAGGCACATCATCCTGTTATGGTTGCTTAAGAGAGGGAAATAAGTCCCTTTTAAGGAAGAATTGGAGGGAGAATGGGAGATGTGACAATTTGGTATTGTGGCCACAAGTGAACTTTCAGATGATTCAATTTCATCTGGTTGCACCAGTCGTTTAGCTGCTCCTTTGAGTTATCATTTGCACTTGCTATATGTGCTGATTAGCACAAATTGGCTTTCAGAATTGATAAGATTTTACAAGTCTTGCAAATATTGTATGATTCATCTCCTCTACTGCCTCCAGTCCTGCGAGGATGCTGGAGGTGAGGAAAAAGGAGTTTTCCTGGAGAATAAGGAACCTCTTTGCTCTGTTATCCCTGCCTAGTGCTTCTACTACAAGTTATGAGCTATGCAAAGCATGGTTGCCCCTTCATTTCTCTTCATAGCATTTCATTTGCAGCTGCATCTGGCCGTGTCTGTGTTGTTTGGAATTTTCCTGGCTTCCATGCAGGAACGTTTGCAACTGCTGTTTGCTGCTTGAATATGCAAGTTCCAAGTCAGAGCTGATAAAAAGTCATTAGAGAGCTCTCCAGGTCGTAGAGATTTAAACTTCTCCAATGCTTTATGATGACCTTTACAACCTGTAACTTGCTCAGTCGGAAACCTTGAAAAGACTTTGACCAAATTGTAGTTGCACATGTCATTTATGGGAGCTATAATTTTTACTGTGGGCGTGACTGCAGTGAAAGCACTTCAAATGCCAGGTCCTTCCAAATGCACATGTTTGTGCTGTTGGGCTGCAGATAGGAGAGGCAGCAGCCACTGAGGGCAAGGCTGGCATGGGCTGGGGATGGGAAGGGTTTGTGTGACCTGGGCTGGATGGAGAAGGTCAGCTCTGACTGAGCTGCCTAAGGGACTTTCGTGCCACCTGAGCCTTGCTTTGAAGTTGTATGAAAAGTTTGAACTTTGAGTCTTGCTTTGAGGCAGGGGATTGGGTTGGGTGTTAGGAGATCGGTTGAGCTGCTTGAAGCTCTCTGCAGAAATAAATCCCTCCTTGCTTCTTCTGTAGCTGTGTCACCACCAGGGTCAAATAAAATGCAGCAGTCACCCTGTACTAGAACAAAACAGAAAATGGAGAATGTAGGGAAAAAAAGCCCAGTTCTTCTGCACACCTTCCTCCTGAGCAGGATCTGTGGTGCCCAGAATCAGTTTTATAGAATCCCAAGTGGTTTGGGTTGGAATGGACCTTAAAGATCATCTCATTCCAGCCTACTGCCATGGGATGGGACACCTCCCGCTAGTTCAGGTTGCTCAAGGTCTTATTCAGCCTGGCCTTGAACACTGCCAGAGATGGGGCTTCCCTAGCCTCACAGTAAAGAATTTCTTCCTAATATTGAACCTAAATTTCCTCTCAACTTGTACCCATTTCCTCTTGTCCTGTCACTACAGTTTCTGACAGAGTCCCTCTCCAGCTTCTCCCTTGTCAGACTGGGCCTTGCTGCCCGAAAGAGAGTCATTGCTATGGGGGAGTGAAATGTCTGAGGCTGCTGGAGGCAGGGCAGAGAGGCTGGGGCAGACATGCCCAGGGTTTCAGCAGTGCTCCAGGCTCTTCTCCCAGCAGTGGGGCAGCATGTTTGTGCTCAGGCTGGGGGGCACTGGGATACACAGTGCTGAGTGAGTGTCCTGAGTTGCCTGACTTCGCAGAGGTTGCCAAAAGCACCAGGACCTTGCTTGTGCCAGGAAATGGTGCTGGCATTTTGTGGGATGCCTTTTCCAAGTAACAAACCTGGGCAAAGGACGGGGTGGCCAACCTGAAGGGCATCCAGCCACTGAAAACCCAAGTGCAGGCTCCCCTGCTAACCTCCCCATGGGTCCCCAGCAGCTCTTGCTGACCCTGGAGGTGTGTGGGCAGAGCTGCTCACAGGGAAAACAGGATCTCTGTGGGATCTGTAACACATTATGGACCCACAACTGGGTGGGCAGGTGGTCACCTCTGCTTCACATGTGCAGACTCTCTGCAAGCTCCCCAGCAGGCACGCACAGAAACACACAAGCTCTCGTCACTGTATTCTGTACTCCACACCTGGCTGGGTGCAGCTGCATTTTGGAAAATGAAGTGGCTGGTGCAAAGGGACACAGAGCTCTCCATGCACTCGGAAATTGTTCAGCAGCAAGAAGCTACCAATAGTGACTGCTGTTCCCAAACATCCTCTCTCCTTTTAATATTGCAGCAAGTGTTTTTTCCTAGGGATTTTCACGACCATCATCACTGCCCTGGTGCAGCAGGAGTGTGATGTCTTTGAGACGAGAGCGGCTGAGAGCAGTGAGTCATCCACATTCCAGCAAGGAAGCCCCTTCAGGAAGCCTCTCTAGCAATGATCCTGAGCAGCCCTGCTGAGCTCTAACAATGCCGACAGAGGGTAACATTGCCCCGGAAACCTTCTGAGACTGCTTGTCAGGCACAGCCAGTGTCTGCAGTGCCCAGGCAGCTCAGCCAGCAGCAGACAGGTCCCGGGTAAGGAAGCCAAGGGAAAGGAGATGCCCTCGTGGCTGTAAATGGCAAGGGACCAAACGGTGCTGGAGTCATTTCATGAGCACTGATGGCAATCCGGAGCACAGGCAGAAAAAAAGGGATGGCCTCTGGGGATCCTGAAGTCAGCTGAAAAGCTGAGCTGCTAAAAACAATAGTGCTGCTGTCAGTGGCCAAGGGAGAGGCGAGGTTTCAAGGGCAGATCACAAGCATGAGAGCACAGCGACGCTGATGAGGGAGCTGCCACAGAGCCATTCGCAGAGCCTCTTAACTGAAAGTGTTTGGCATCCCACAAGCTTTTGTCCCTGGAATGATACACATTTCTCAGGATTGAGAGAGAGAGAGAGAGAGTGCATTTGCCATTAATTTTTAATTATAATGGAGTGTTCTGTAGTGATAGGGAGCTTCTCCTGTACAGGCTGTCTGCGTCAGGGGCTGACCCACTAGCAACCTTCTCACTGATAAAGCTGTCACAAGAGAGCAGAGGGAAGTGCTACTAAGGCACTGCTATCATGCCACACAAAAAAAGGGAAAATATTACTACACAAACTAAGCATTTCCTCTGAAGTGCCCTGCTGCTATTAAATTTCAGTTTCTTAGACCTGCATTCCAGTTTCTGTGAGCAAAAGATTGGACAGCTTGTGCTCCACTGGCAGGCAGGAGATGTTGTCTCATGGCTCCTGTTGGGGCAGGAGGTGCAGCCCTGGGGCCTGAGATAAGCTGCTGGGCTTATCTTGGACTCAAGGGATGTGGGTTCAGTTCCCTGTGCAGTCACAGACCTCCTGTGTGCACAGGTAAACCACATGGAGCAAATCTGCTGAGGGGCTGAGCTTCTGTTTGAGCATTCCTGATTTCAGAGGGAGTATGCTGGAATGTTCAGTCTTCTAAATCAGTTTTCTGCTTTGGTTCTCTTTTCATGTAACTCCCCTCCTTTCTGCCTTGGCCTGATCACTTTTACTTGGGTTGCAAAATTCTTTGAGGTAAGTGAGTGAAGTGTCTCATAGGCACAAGGAGGATGGTGCTGCAGTTCAAGTAATGAGTGGCTGAGGGAAAGAGAAGAGGGAGCCCGAGGTGTTGAGGATAGCCAGTCCTGCTCCCAGCCAGTTGTGCAGCTGTGACATGTCCTCTGCTGTCCCGATAGTCCTCCTGTTGCAATTATTGAGACCCCTGCAAGCTGCTAAAAGGGCTCATCTTAAGTCCTACAAGTCTCCTACAAGATGTTGCTCCTGCCAGATTACCAAGAGCCCTGTGGAAAGAGAGGCTTTCAGCTCCTGCCTATCTGCAGCCCAGCTTGCTCACAGCAGTCTCCATTTGTGTGAACTCTCTTCAGCTCATGCTATGAAAGCTTAATGTGGAAGAAGCCAAAAGGAACAGCTCCTCTATTGCCCAGAGTGTTCCTGCTCTCACCCCTGTAAATTATGGGAGGGAGAATTTCTCCAGGCCTGTGCTCCTCTGCCTCTCCAGACAGGAGAATGCTAAGGTCCTAAATGAGGATCCAACAATCCTAAATTAAAAAATCCTAGATGAGAATGAAACAATCACTCCTGCAGATCTTGAGGGAAGACAAAAAGGCATTCTGGAACTAGGAGGAAGAAAAAAAAGAAGCTTGCTTCCAAGGAGTCAGCCCTTAAGTACAATGACGTAGAAAGAAGGAGATTCTGTTTAGGGAGGAAGTGAGAAAGGAAATGAGGGTGGGGAAGGGATAAGCAGTTGGCCAAGGGAAGCTCATCCTTGGGACAGGGCAGAGAGGTAGGGCTGTTCCCTGGAGAGCTCTCCCAGGAGCAGAAACCTCTCTTGGTGGCTGCACTGCCTGTGGGCCAGGCTTTGAGAAGACCTCTGTGTGCTGTGCTCTCATTCCTACTGCAGCACAGGCAGAGCTGGCTCCCTTTCCTCCCCTGGGGAGGTCCTGGCTGGATGCTTTTGGAATACTGAATCTGTTTGTTCTTGAAGAACTCAACTTCCCTGGAAAATAAAAAGTGTAGTCAAGGAGCAGGCAACCTAAGATTTGGAGTGCCATTTGGAATCCCCCATGTTTTGTTTCTGATGCTAGAGGGAGCCTGGAGAATCTGCTGGAGTCCACAGCATTGTTCTGCCTGTGGATCAGCAGCTGCCAGGCCTTCAGAGAGGCACAGCCTGTGTTAGTGCTGCTCCTACACCTCATCCCCCTGTCAGGTCTCAAAACATTCCTTCCATTCACGTGGAGTAACCTCCCCATCCTGAGCTGCTGGTTCCCTTGGACTGTGTGTCTGTTCAGCTGGCAGCAGGGAACAGCAACCCTGAGGGGCTGCCAAGCCTGTCTTCACCAAGCAGGCTGGTATTTCAGCTTCCCTGCATCAGCAATGAGCACAGATTGCAGCAGGGGAAGAAGAAGGGAAAACAGCAGCAACAGCACCTAAAGTTACCTGGCCTGTCTCGGGCAATAGGGCTGGGGCACCAGGAGCTGCCCAGCTGTGGCAGAGTGCCCAGCTGTGGCAGTGCCCAGCTGTGGCAGGGTGCCTTCTGTCTGCCTCATGGCCACAGCCATGAGAGGAAGGCAGATAGACAGGTGGGTGCTGTGAGCTTCTGTATATCCAGACCCTCTCCCAAGGGCTCACTGTAGTTCCCTTCCTTCCTCTGCCCTGCAGGGGATGCTTTGGGCTTTTTTTACCTTGCAAATCTCCCCATCCTTGAATTCAGAATGGTAGCGAAGGCCAAGGATATAACAAAGGGGACAGGGAAGAAGGTCTTATTGTTGTCTCATGTTGAGAATATTTTTGCCTTTCTTGCCCTTTTTACTATTTTCCATAAAGACAAGCATCTTCCTTTGTTCTGCTCTCTTTCCTCCCTTGGCCATTAAGCACTAGATGTGGATGAGCCTTTGTATTGGAAAAGGCTGAGAAGGGCTGTGTTGGCTCTTGGCTCTTGTCAGCAGCACCTCATGCTGCTCTGATTTGGGGTTGTGATGGGCTTGAAAAAGCACCTTCAGCTGCCAGCTGTCAACTGCAGAGCTTCAGGAGCTGTGCCACAGCTGGCCAGGACAACATCAGCCATGAAATGCTGCAGAAGTAGCCCCTATTATGACCTGTTTGACAGAATTTCTGCCAAAGCCAGAACTAATCTGCAGCTGAGCAACAGGGGAGCTGTGTGCAGGCAGCTGGCTGGGTTTGGGGGTGACTCAGCTTGCTGAGCATTTGTGTCCTCAGATCTGGTCATTTCCCACCTCCTGCTTGCTTGACTTCTCTATCTTACAAAAATATTTGAAGAACAAACTGAAAGTATGTGCTCAACAGCATGACACAGGGTTTGGGTTTCTTTGAACAACACAGGTTTTCTCTTGAGAAAACCAACGTGGAATGTTTGGGGGGGGGGAAAAAAAGTTGGATTAGGTTTTACTCTTTCTCTTTTTCCTCATTTGTGGTGTAAGACTTATGCTACAGAGCAAAGCCAACAGCACAAAAGGACAGAAGTGGGACTTCGCCAACAAAGAACTGAAGCAAAATCTAACCTCAGCATTGATGATGTCATTTTCCAGATGAGAAGCACTGAAAGGCATTCCCAAGCCATTACAAATGCTCTGCTCCTCACCTGTCACTCAGGCAGAGCCATCCCTGTGTCTGAGCACTACAAAGCAAATCTCTGCCAGTGCTCCTGCTGTACCAAGGGTTCTGCATTTGCCTGTGCACCCTGGAGTGTATTTCTTGGCTCATGGGGCTGGGATGCTCTGGAGTTCACTCCCAGGCAGTTAAAAGGAAATTTGCCTGTCCTTCCAGGAAAATATCAGTGAAAGCAGTGGAATGTTTTCAAAACTGATTTCTTTCCACACTTCTCTGTGCAGAGCAGCAGCTCAGGGCATCACTGTTGCCTGTGACCACACCAGCTAGTGGAATTTCCCTGAGCCAGAGTCCTTCTGGGTGGAAAGGTTGTGGGATAAGAATGAAATATGTGTCTGCAGAGAAGACAGTTACTGGTGAGAAATCCACCTTTTAATGGGCAAATTTTTCCCCCAAACCTGGCTGCTTAGAGTTTTTCACTGTAGGTAAAAATATCTCCCTGTGCAATGAGTGCAAATGGGTTTCTTGCACCTCTGAGGTGCCTCTCCCTGCAGGCGAGGAAGAATTTGAAGGCTTCTGTAACGTATCTCAGTGAGGATGTGCCACTGATCCTTGCTCCAGCAGAATTAATATTTGCTTCATCTATTTAGAAATGAGTAAGAAAATTCCAGCAGCTGCCATCTCAGAGGAGCACTGCAGAAGGGTATGGTTAAAATCCAGCATTATGTGGAGCTCCTGGGAAGGCATCTCTCTCCTAATGATGACATTTTAAAAAACACTCTAAAGGTTTGATCTTGGTCCCATTGGGCGTTTTGCCATAGATCTTAATGGCTCTGTGGCTGATCTCTTAATCTCCAGTGCACCTGTGCAAACTTGACAGTTTATTGCAATCTCATGCTTTTTGGAAATCTCTCACACTAACGCCATCAGAGAGAGCAATTTTTAAGGTCATTAGCTCAGGACATAACAAATAAGTACTGAGAGAAAACAATCTGTAAATGTCATATTTGTTTAACACACAAAGTAGCTCCTGAAGAGCAGTTATCCTTATGTCTAGAGACAGCATGAAAATTGCATTCTGTGGCTTGAAAATGTGCATCTGCTGAAAGAGAGAGGAGTATATATAACATGTATATTTGTCTTCACTACTCTCTTCCCTATCTCCTCACTGTTCCCCATGCATCTGTTGTTTGACTTCTTCAATGTCCCTTCTCCATATCAGTATAAAAGACACGTCCACAGATGTAACCTAATGTAAATGAACAAAAAAAAGGCAGAAACAGGTGAAACTTTTATCAACTGAATCAAGCCTGTGCCATCAATAACTCTGCTTTCTGTATTGTGTTATGATTCCCTGGATAAGAGGCTTTGTTCCCTCTGTCACCATCTACCCTTCCTCTCTCCCATTCTCAGCACAGAATCCACTTCCCACCAAGCAGTACTGGAGCATCTACCTGTGAGACATCACAAATTTACTGATTTAAAAGAAACCCTGACTTTTTGTTCTGGGTAAGTTTTGGAGTATCAGTGGGAACTCACTTACAGTGATTTTCCCAATTGGTGAGACTGGAAGAGGGTGAGCCCTCAGCTCCTGAGATGAATATTTAGTAATATTCTTGCCCTGCTTTACCCATCTGACTTGACACGTTTTTCAGCTCTACAAAGACTGAATATAGCCCCAAGTGAGTCATTTAAAGCACCCAAGTGTTTCTTGGTTTATACACTTGGGCCTCCTAGGGATCAGATACAGTGGTGTCCAAGATAAATGGGGTGAAATATGCCCTGCTTTATGTGCTACAGGAACACCAGGTTATCAGCAAGCCCAGATAAGCTCCAGTAATGGATAATTATTACAAGGCATTGTGTCACACTTGGGTTAAGCATGACAAGAATTTCCCCAGTGTGAGAAGATGTCAATGTTTGCTGAAAGTATGTGCATTTTTCTCGCCTGCTTAAAATATTTGTTTGTTCATTCTGGAGTAAGTTAACACTGTAAATTTACAGTTTACAATGCAAACATTAGTCCACTAGCTGGTTTTCTCTTTTTTTTTTGGCCAAGATTCCTTAAATATTAGCAACATGTGTAATGGTTGCTTTATTCTTTTCAGTTTCATGCATTCCTCTAATTAATCTCTTAACTCAGCAGGGTGGTTGAGGCTTGAAGCAGGACTTCACTCCTGTTATGATGACGTCTGTTTGCTTTTATCAAGCCCAGTGACTCAGTTTCAATTGATTTGTACATCCAGAGTTTCAGCCACTCTAGGGTATAGATGCAATTTCAAATAAAGAGACACAAACTGAAGTGAATATAGTAATGCTGTCGTTTTTATCATGGCAGGGGATTCGGCCTCTTTGAAAATTCAGCTTCTGCAAAAGGCTTGAAGTTTGGTCCAGTGGGAGTGTGAAATGCCAGGGTTGGCTGTTCAAGTGGCAGGTGCAAGAAGCCAAAATCTTCAGGATGCTGAACGACCTGACACTCTGCCATAACTCACCTCAGCAGCAGCACAGACATTCCCACCCAGAAAATGCAGTCCATCAGCACTGAGACAGAAGCGAGAGCAGTTCTTCCACTTGTTCTTCCAGGTTGTTCCCATGTGGTGGGACTGTGGAGGAACAGTTGTCTCAGGTGGAATCACAACCCATGAGCTGAATTCCTGCCTCCAGCAGTGAACCCCACCAGCTGCTCTCAGGGAAAATGCTGAAAGTCTGGGAAATTGGTACTTTTTTTCGGAAGAGGAGAGGGATAGGACACATATTCCTGAGCCCCCTTGTTTGCTCTGGAGCATAAACTGGCCCCTTGGCTTTCAACAGACTTTCCCTGGCCAATGCCTCACACTCTGCCAGTGTCTCTCCTGCCCCAAAACAACCCCCACCATCATGCCCAGTGTGAGTGATGCCTTTTTGGACTACCTAAAAACAGAGGCCAGACAAAACTAAGGGAATAAAAAGCAGTTATATTTATTGAAGGGCCTTCAGGTACATTTCAGGTAGATGAAGGCCCCGCAGGGGCTACACCCAAAATGGACAATGGGTCAGGGGTTTTCACACTTTTATAAATTTGGTCCTTTAGCATATTGGAGGTTAATCTTCCAATTACAGCTTCAAGTAATTAATTCATTTACCCCAAGTTTGCTTCCTCCCAACTCACTTTTGTTTGGATTTCTTGTGGCTCAAGACAGTGAGGTGTCCTTCATTCCCAGCCTGGAGAGGAATTGTGCTGTCTGACCGAAATGGGAAAGCAGCAGCCAGCACTCTATATGGAGTTTAGAGTTATACACTGAAGAATTGCAGGACTACAAATACATGAGAAACATAAAAACTAAAATCCTAAGGAATCACGAGTGGCCAGCCTGCCCCTGGTCTGTGCCACAGCAGGGCCTTGTGGAGTCCTGCCAGGAGGCACAGGAGTCTCTGTCCCCTGCCTGGGACCAGCTCTGCCACACCTCTGGCTGTTCCCATTCCATGGCTCCACGATGGAGCAGCTCTCTCCCTTAAGAGGTGTTGTAGATGCTGAGGAAGTTCGTGTGGATCCAGGAGGAGCTTGGACAACTTTGTGGAGAGAAATCCACTGAGCGTCACCAGAAGGACATTGCAGCTGGCTCAGGAAAGCTGGGACACAGGCATGTTTTTAGGCCAGAAGAGCATTCAGGAGAGGCACCAAGTACAGCTGCCCTGTTCATGGTGGGAGCTCAGCCAGGCTGTGCTTTTGCACTGTGGCATCTTTGGCAGCACAGCTGTGGGCACCCTCAGCTTCTCACCTCTGCTCACACTGGGGCTCACCTGCCTCCTTCTGTGCTGCCCATCTGTTTTTGTCCCGTGCTGCCAAGAACCTGAGCTTGGTCAAACCCCAGGAATCCTTTGCTGTGGGTATTCTGCACAATTTCCCTACTTGCTTTTCTGCTGGATCCATTCCCTAAGCCAGTCTCAAGTGTGGTGTGAGGGAGTGGCACAGGGGACAAGAAGGGAGGGCAGGGTCAGTTGTCTGTGCCAGAATTGCTTCTGATGGCCTTGTGTTGTGAAACCACAGGCTGTAAGTCCTGGAGCCCTTGTGTCCACAGGAACTTTGCAGATGAAACCTCTGCTAATGGTAACAGCTGCCTGGTAAAGTTAGGAGAAGAGTTCTAATTTTCAGCAACAAGCAGTGATTTTAGAGAAGATCTCATAGCTCCAAATACTCCACATCAATCCTATCCAGCCTGAGAACAGGTTGCTGTCCAGTGGCAATGATCTCTGCAGGCTGCCAGAGTAGTGCTGCATCGTTTGCAGTCCTACATGTACAAGTCTGAAAAATAGTTTCTTTCTCGTTCTCTCTCTCTTATTATTTTTTGCATGAATAAAGCTAAAAACCCTGTAGTTTTTCCAGATTTGAATCCAAGGCTTTTAAAATTCCTGTTGCTTTTTTAAAATTTAATTTCTCTGTTAAGAAAAAAAAGAAAGTAGAAAATATATTCCTACCTATGTATAGGCATGTGAAAATATGTTTCTATAGAACTGCTGAGAAGAATAACAAATTGTAACTATTGTAACAAATTTAAGCAATAAATGGTTCTGTGAAAAGCAAAGAACAACACATCAGTGAAAGAAATGCTGGTATAAAACAACTGCACAGATTCCTCTGAAAGCTCTGATTGCTGTGCATCTTTCTGGGAATTCAATATAACTAGAAACTCAGCTTTTGGATGGCAGTTTATGGCTCAGAACAGTCACTCTGAATGTGTAGCTGGAATGGCAAATTCGTTCCCATAAAATGCAGAGATTTTTCAAGTGCTGAGTGCAGCCCCTGCTGCTCACAGATGTTCCTGTGTGTCCTGTGGAGGCCACAGCGATGGACACGTGGGAGCAGTCCTGCATGGATTGCGTATCTTGCCTGTTGTACATCCCCCCTTCTGCAGCCTGAATCCCGTGATTCATTGACCCTTTGGGGCAAAGCTTCCCTCTGGAAGTGGAGCAGCTTTCTGTGCCCCCAAATTCACTCTGGAAACCTGAGAAGCAGCTCGCTGAGGACAGCACAAACATGTAGGTCTGAGGGGTTTGTTGCACCCGAAAACCCCAAACCAAGCAGCCACTTGCTGTAACAGTGGTGGGCCCAGCCTCGGGGGACAGGGTGGGACTGACATCCTGGCAGAACATTCCTCACTGAATTATGGGCCTGAGGCAGAGACCTCATTTTGTCCAGATGAGTCTCAGGAAATACCCTCCCCATCAGCTATTATTGCTTAAATAATAGGGAGGGAAGTGCAACCAGCTTGGGCTATATCTGAGGTACTCCACAGGGCACATCCCAAATCTGGTACAGGGCAAGGCAGCCCAGACAACTGATTGTAAAGTCACTCAGTGGGCGTATGCAGATCTCTTTTTTGCCCCAGATTTACGAGGTCATGTGGAAAAAAATACAGATACTAGTTTAGAAATAGGAAATGCGCTGAAAAGAAACGTTACAAAATCTGTTCCTGGTCAACATTTGTGCATTGATCTGACTTCAGTGATGGGGCCTCTAGGTAGGAAAACACACATACAAATGTTTGCAGGATCAGAATCTTAAATGTTAAGTTTCCAGAAAGTCCAGTCCAGGAAGGGAAAAGCCTGTCGAGGGAGAGGTCTGCTGGGATTTGATTTATGAACAGGACATCCTGCTTAGTTCTGAGATCTTGCAGATACGATTCTAGTGAGGCTGGCTGGGTTATTGTGATGGCAAAGAAAAGGAGCTCACCCTCTCCCTTGTCTGCCAAAGGCACTGAAACCCGTCTGGGCATCATATCAGTGCTAAACATTTGGCATTTTTTATCACGTTTTATCAGCACTGTTTACTGAGCGATGTTAAAAATGCACGGCATGTGTGGAGCTCCCTGCTGGGGGGCTGACGTGGCTGTCATTAATTAGTGACATGCTGTCATCTGTACAATTAAGATCAGGGTTGATTCCATGACCCAGCCACAGAAGGTGACTGGACAGAAAGTTGGGGCAAAAGGCAGGGTGAGAGTGTGAGGAGAGGTAGGGTTCTTAGGAGGATATTTCCCAGTTCTTTTGGATCACTGCAGCTGCATCTGCATTTTCCACAGGCTGTGACATGGGTCTAGCTCAGCCTCTGCACTCAGATTTCCTCTGTGTGGGAACCAGGGTGCAATGGGGATGTGAAAAAGGATGTTTCACTCCCACATCATTCTCTAGTAAGAGATAAGAGACCTCCAGGACGTGCTCTGGGGCAGTGATGTTGACACATCTTTAGCAAGCTGCTTTGTTCTCTGGGATGCTCCAGCCATTGAAGGGCTGGCTGCCAGGGGCTGCCTGAAACTGTCCCCAGGCTTTGGCTGGAGCTGCAGCATTTCAGCACCCCAAGCTACTTCTCTGCTACTTAATTAAATGATGCCAGGGCACATTCCCAGACATTAAGGCTGAGTCATCTATACTGTCCAAAGCACATCTGTGGTCCTTCAGATGTTTCCCAGGCACGGCTTGGAAGCCAGCAGAGCCTGGAGACCATTCTTGGTAGATATTTGAGATGGAACTGCCTTATTTTGGATGATAAGGGAGTTCAGTAGCCTGAAAGCATTTCATGCTGGCTGGCCTTGGTGCCAGAGGACAGACCTGGGCAGGTCTGAGACACTGTTCTGGATTTGGTCTGGGTGTCTCCAGCTGCCTGTCCTTAGGATAGAAGGCTCTTTAGTTTACAGAGTGGTTGGAAAGGATTTTATGGTGATTTAAAGGTCAGTGCTGGAGCTGGCTGTTCAACTCAGGATAATACTATGTAGCTTGGTGGGATCTGGTGTGGAAGGAGTTGGGTAAACTCACTTGTCTGGCTGCTCCCTCGCACACCAGGGAAGGAAATACCTGCATTGGAACGGCTAAACTGTGCTTACCTGTGTTTCCTTCTGGCCTTCTGACCACTGACAAAGCTAACTTTTTAGCTTGTTTTATTCCTGATATGTAATTTATTCACCTCGCTCCTTTCTACCTGGCCCCATGACCCCACAGACGAGTGCTGAATATTGCACTTCATCGGACACTGCAGAAAATCTCAAGCCCACCCTGTTGCCAGTGGGTTATAGGGAGGCATAATTCATCCAGCTGCAGATGAGCAGAGGAGTCCTCCAGGGAGAGCATCCTCCCTACCTCATTCATTACCTTGTCACTGGCTGAATCCCTGCAGTTCATCTTTGTGCTTTATCATTTTCCTGGGAGTCCTGGCACTTCACTTTTGCCTCCATATGAAGGGAGACCAAAGCAGAAACCCCAAGCACGTGCCTTCTGCAGTTCCTTCTGCCTTCCCATTGCCAGGGTCCAGTTATAGCCCTGTCACCTCTGGAATGAAGAAACTCAGGGTGGGTCTGGCTACCCCCAGTTTTCACTTGGAAATCCCCTGTTTCTAACCTTGTAAGTAGCCCCAAAGGTATGTGGGGCTGCTAAAATTAAGAGTCTGACCCAGGACTGGGATTGGTGACATGACAGCTGCAAAGTGGCCTTTGCAGAGGTTGTTAATCTAACGAAGGGTGATGAAGCTGTGCCAGCCACACACATCACAGCTGCAGCAGTGCCTGCTGGGGATGTGATCAGAGACCCTCTCTCAGTGCAGGGACCCCTTCCCTGGGCTGTGTCCGACATGGGCACAGCCTCAGGGCCATGTGTTGGGGAGGTGGTCACTCTGTCCTGGGCAAAAGAGCACTGCAGCCATGTGACACAGAGTGCTTCACAGAAATAACACTTCTTGGCTCAGTCAGAGAGGTGTGAAAAATTCAAACTGGTGTTTGCACTGCTCTGTCCCTTCAGGGCTCTTGACTCTTCCCTAGGATTTTGCCCAGTCATCACATTTCCTTTCACTTCTCAGCTCTGAGTGGCCCATACCCTTTAAGCAGGTTTGTACTCGTACACATCTTCTTCCACTCAGGTGCTCCTCTGACTCAGGGAATTCCTTTCTGCTTCTACTTGTTTAGTGCCAGCCTCCTCTGCAGCCCAAAACTTGGCTCTCCTGCCACTTGGTCTCATTATACCCAAACTCTGGGACACGTTCTGGTGTCCCTACCCAAATGTAGGCACAGGGATGCAAACCACCTTTGCTTTCAAAGCTCCAGAAGGAGCTTCACACAGTGAATTGGGATGAGGTAAGTCCCTACCAGGGAAGCCATGCAAAAATCCCTGAGTTCCCAGAAGTGGATTCACTGGAGAGAAGGTGGATGAGAGGACAAGCTGTGGTGTCAGCACTGGGAAAGGGCAATTGAGAGCCAGAGGGCTCAAGTATCCTCCCTAATCTCATGCAGGGAGCCCGTGGCAAATTGAAACAGCAACTCAGACTTCTCATGTCTGGGTCCCAACCACAAAAGAACAGCTTTTGGTGTGATAAATGAGGAGCAAGCCCAGCACATGTGCTTTATCAGCCGTCTCTGTCTGGGACAGAGTGGATCTGGCCACACACAGGATGTCCTGGGGCAGTGTGGGTGGGAGGCACTGTGCACTGCCAGGGACACATGGATCTGGTGACAGGCAGAAGAGCTGCCCCTTTTTGTTCACAGGTGATTTCAAGGTGGCTTTGAAGTGGCCTGTGGGATTTTGAGCAGCTTTGTCTGATTTCTGAGGGGAAGCTTAAAGTGTCTGCCAGTGGAGGCTCCAGAAGTGGAATGACATGCCCGACAGCAAAGCTCCCAAGACAGATCCCCTGTGGATGTAGATCAGCACCATTCCCTTGATCCCATTAGACCTACTTTGGCTCTCACCCCTTGCTCCCAGCCATCCTCCCCAGTGGTCAGCAGCACTGGAACAAATTCAGGTGTAATTGCTTCTCACAGAAAAAAAACAAACTTGTAAGGAAAGGCAGCTCACTTAATGAGGAAACATCTAGGTCTCACTGTTTTCCTTGAAGGAAAGCAGAGTTGTGATGCAGAGGCAGCAAGACAGGAATGCCATGAAACAAGCAAATAAGGGTGGAAAAAGTTTGCCATGTCACAGTCTTCTTTTTTTTTTTTTTTTTCCTACATCCTCCTGCCACACAGAAGCTATCCAAAGGGACTTGAAGAAAACCAGAGGAGATGGCTGCATGAACAGCCTTTGGAAGAGCCTGGGCTGGTTCTCACCATCATTATGTTGGGTTTTTTTCACCAGTGCTACTTCACTGATTTTCACTGCAGTGACACAGCTGTGAAACAGGCTTAATGTAGTGGAGAATTAAACCTTATGTATCTAGATTTGTTTTTCAGAGCCATGCTTTTCTTACAGGGGAAAAAAAAGTGCCTCAAGTTTAAAGGTAGTCTCCAAATCTCCACTGCGCCGTGAAGATTTGCAGATATAAATCCCATTTAGATGACTTTTACAAACCACAGAAGTGCTCCACAGCAGTAGGATTTAACCTTGGGATGTTCACTTGCTGTAATGTGATTAATGAGCCTTTCCCCATGCATAGCAGATATCTAAGCAATTTTTTGTGTATGGAAGTGGAACAATTGTCCAGCTTTACGCAAATGAGGAGCTACTTCAGTGTCTGCCCTGTGAAGAGACTTCAGTTTCAATGGGCTTCAAGATTGCACTTTTGTGTTAAGTGGAGCTGTGATCTTTTTCCAATGAGTGTTGCTATGCAGGGCCAATTTGTGACGTCCATTATTCTAAAATAAGTAACTTCTGCACAGCAGAAATATGCTCCACTTGCACTGCTAATCTCTCACACAAAGGCGTGTTTGGAAGAAAAGTTATTTATTGCAAGTAATAAATGCAGGTTCTCAAAAGCATTTATAACTTAGTTTCCAGAGCACTCCAGTTTGAAATAATTTCCTTTCAATTTTCTATATTTTCAATCTCTTTCCTGGCTGTTTTAGATCATATATTGCATATTTAATTATTCTCCGAAGGAGAATCTCAGCCACTGAAAATGAGATGTACTTAAAATTCTTCACGCAAGAATCTGTTCTTCAGGATTCAACTACGACCTGTTATACAAAGGGATATGTGACTGTGTTAAGCTTGAATGTTATGTCGAGGTCTCCTGCCTCACTTACAAAAGGTTGTAGTTCTCACCTGTGTAGTTTATGAGCTCTTCTCAGTCCTTGATATAATTGTCCTTTAAATGTCCTCTAGTGGGAAATGCAAACTAGTAGCAGTAGTTAACACTCACCCAGTTTTCTGAAATTGCAGAGAGCTGGGGTGCAGTGGGATTTGCAGTAGGCTCATCTGCTTTTTTTTAATACTTTATCTTTCCCTCTAGATAAGCTGCATCACTAAGAGCAGAATGGTTTAAATTTGTCCCAGAAGGACCCAGAAACCTTAATTTCATTGGAAACCATGTGAGTTACCAGGTACTGAGGACTCCACTTACTTGAGGAGTTTGCATGGGTCTTTTCAGGCTGTCCTTAAGTGGGTAAAATGCAAATATGTCAATATTTGGGAGCGTTTCTATGATTAGTTTGACAATTCTTTGTAGCTTTGACCATCAGGTGCCATGGGACTGGGAAGTGCAACTGGATAACTTCATAGCAGTAAAAAATGAGTGTCTTGCAGTCCTGCTTAACTCCTATGTGAGGCTGGCTAAGAGATCCTGACTCTCTTCCCTGTCCTAGCAGCAGCTGGCTGTGGCTGTGCAGCTGCACAGCTCTTGCAGTGGGACAAGGGCTGACTCCATCCTGGTTGTGCAAAGGGTTTGCATACAGGATGAACTACAGCTGCATCCCTCTCTTGTTTCATAATCATCAATGAATTTATAGTCATCCAAGTAGGTCTGAGGATAATTAGCCAACTGGAAGTGAATGTTTCTAGCAAATAATTCATGTGCTTAAAATTCCTACTTGTCCCCTGTGTTTGACTCGCTGATGCCCCTCAGGAATGGAAGAACTGCAGGTGTTCCTGTCATCTCTCTGCCTTTGGAAGGAAGGAGAAGTGAGAGTTCAAAGGGGGAGTTAAACCACTTTGGTTGTACTAAAGTCACAAAAAATCTCTCTGCCTGTAGTGGAAATATCCACATTTCCCTCTCATTTTCAAAATCCTTCCAGGATTTAGTTCTTTCTGGCAGACTGTGTTAGTCAACAGAGGGGTTTTTCTGTTCTCTGAACTACCTTTTGTTTGACTGCACTGTCATCTGAGGAAGCACTTCTCCATAACAAGTTTTCTTTGAATTGGTTTGGTTTGTTTTTTATTTCGTCTTATAACCCACAAGAAAACATCTACCCCAGTGTAACCGGTTTTCACAAAGTTCCTTATGAAATACAGGGCGAGCTGTATACAGGGCTGCATGCTGTGGGAGTAGGAAATGAAAGACAGGCAGTCCCTTGTAAAGCCTGTTAGGGTCTCAGGTTCAGCAACTGGGTTCATGGAGTGCAGGCACTGGGCTGTGAGGTTGTAGAGCACAAATTTCCATCTGCAGCCAATTCCAAGGCAGCCACACATTGCTGTTTCAGCCCGTTCTAACATGTGACACTGCCTGGCTGGGATGTGCTATTACATTGCTTAGGGAGGCTGATGGGTGTCTCTGGAAGCCAGAGTTTTCTGGGGATGGTTCCCTCCCCAAAAACCAGGCTGCTCTGATCACAGTTTAAAGGGAGACCGCAAAAAGCTGTGAACTAATCCGTAAAGTCGTGCCTTGTTTCTCTTTCACGTCCCTCCTCGGGACACGCTGTCTCCAGTGTGGAGCTGCTGTTTGTGAGTGCAATGCCTGTGCCCTGTGGGACGCAGCCCTGAAGTGAGTCAGGAATTTGCTGTGTGCCTGCTTATCACACTGCAGCCATGCCTGCTCGTCCTCAATTTCCATTTGTGCCGCTGGGAAGAGAGAAGAAAGCTCTTCCCTTGGTGCTGTAACAAGCAATATGCTGTCAAGACTGGCTGCATGCACGAGAGGGGATGCCTCCCCTCCCCAGGGCTTGTGCCATTCCCTGGGGTGCTGATCAGCATCCCTGCTGACCTGGATACCTGGGAATGACACAGAGACAAACCTCACTGAGGTAACTGAAAAGAAAAATTCCTTTAAGCATCATCCTGGTTGTTCCAGGAGCGGCTTGAATCCCATGAGCAGGGGGTTCCACACACCCCCATGAATATCAACAGAATTGCTGAATTCCCTCATGCTGCCAAAGTTTGAACTAACCAGAAAGTTTTTGGGCTTGTTCTGGAGGCTGGAAATTCAGCTACACTGCCAGAAAACTTGTACTCTTACCTAGGGGTTGAGTTAGCAAGTGTAAAGAAGAGTTCAAGTTATTTGGCTGATCCATTGGAGAGGTGTTCTGGTTTTTTACAGCTATTTATGCAAGAGTGTGGACACATGTATATACACACAACGAAGAAATATGGGCTGTTCCCTTGGCCTCATCCCACTTTCCATGAGCAGAAGTGTTGCCCTGGAAGCTGTAGCCTTTCACGTCTTGCAATCTGTCACCTGTCAGAGCAATCTGAGATTTGCTGGTGAGGACCGAGTGCTAATGTCTGCCCTCCTTGCCCTGCAAATATCCGAGGCATGGCCCTTGCGTCAGCTCTCCTCCCTGGGATTAGTTCAAACTCAGCCAATCACCCAGTGGCCATTTGGAGTGATTCACTCTTAGCAGTATCTTCAACGCTCACCAAAACTTCAGGGGGAAAATGAGTCATTTCACATTATAGAAAGTCATATCTTGCCCTTGGTATTTCTGTGTATCCATGAGTGATAATCATTTATTTTTAGATCGATTTCTCCAGCATAAATGCTGCTTCCTTTGATAAAGGCCGTCTTGAGAGCCACTGCTAATATTCTGCTTATTGCAGAAAAGCTATAGGAGTTCATTTATTTATTCATGCAGTTGAATGACTGGGAGCCACAGCAGTGGCTGATTGTTGGGAGTCAGCCTGCAGACAGGGGCCCTGTTGCTAGGCTTATCTACCCAATATGTGTTCAATAATGCAGTGAAATCATCCCCTTTCTGGCATTTGCTCACTGCTTGAATCACTCGGGTCTGCCTCCGAGACTGTCTGGTGATGACGCAGAAAATCCTGGCTTTGCAGAGGGAGCCATTAGACAAGGTATTTGTCACGGTGTCCTGGAGAAGATCTTGGCACTGGATAACCAAGACCAAGCAAAGGGATAAAGCCTCAGGCCTCATTAGCTCCTGTCAGCATCCCAAAGAGCCAAAGCATTCACTGCTGCAGCTGTGGGTGGATGTGGTTACAGTCCAAGCACACCCACAGCTGGGACCTGTGGCTGGTTTGGGATGTGCCAGGCCTGATACTTCACCCAAAAGCTTCACCTGCAGCACCCTCTGGATAACAGCCTGGCTTTTTTTTGTGCCAAATACAGCAGCACTCCTGCCTTGGGGTCATCTGGCCTCGCCTCACCCAGTTTTGCCCATGGCAGGTGCATCCCCTTCCCAGCCTGTGTGAGGAGGGAACCATAAATTCCTTGGTAATTCCCAAGGGGTCCAGCTCTTGGGCAACAAACTCCCATCACCTTCTCATACCTCAGCAGAGAAAGGCAGGGAATGCCATCTGGCCAAGAGAAACATTTCAGAACCCTGCCTGAAGAGACATGTGAGACCTTTCTGCTACTTCAGCGTCTTTACAAAAGATCTCTTGGGTTTTATACACATATATATGTAAATGTATGTTTCCATTCCAGATAACATGTAAAACGATATTTTAAAATCCAATTGCACAGCTGTGTGCGACAGGGAAGAATTTTGCAATCTGTTGAGATTTTGCTTGCTGCCCCCACACCCCCAAACTGAAGAAGATTCTGATATAATCCCATAGTGAAGCAGCTTTCAGCCCAGTCTGAGATGATTTTAATAGTAAACCTAAAATAACAGCAACCTTTACTCAGGGGGATCTGTGTGGCTCCATAGACTGTGGCTGAACACCTGGGGGAGTTCCCCCTGTTCCCATCTGGCCCCTCATCAGCCTCTCTAGGAGCGGAGGTCAGTCCCCCCAGCTGCAGTGGCAGGATCCCATTTGACAGCCCCCAGCAGGGACTGTGTTCCCACAGTTTGAAGCCTGGCCCTGGGGTTGGGCTGTGTCCCTGCAGAGATGTGCAGTGTCCTCAGGCACAGAGGGGAAGCCAGGGGGAAGCTGAGCAGTGCCTGTGGATGAATTCCTGTCTCCTCCCAGGGCAGCACAGTGGGTCGAGCTGTCTCCTGTGCCAAGCTTCTTCTGTGCCCTTCTCATTTGAGCCTCCTGCCCTGTAGCATATATTTTTTGAGAAATTCCAAGTGCCTTTGCCCTCCTGTGTGGAGATGTTTTTCCCTCCCCACTCCTCTCCTTCCTCTCCCCTGGCCTACAAGGCCAGAGTTCATCCCTGCTCTGGAGCCTCTCTCTGGGTCTTGCTCCCCAAGAAGTTCCCCAGAGGCAGTTCCCTCTGCAACCAATAAAACATGGTCCAAATTGTGACTTGCCCTCCTTCCCATCCTCCAACTGCTAAGTGCAATTTTGGATATAAACTATCAAGATTAAAGAGACAACTGAGACATTTTACTATCATGCTGGCTCCTCAGTTAGATAAATACCATAAATCGTGGAGCCAGACTCAGCTCTGACTGAACTTTCACATCAAGCTTCAGTTTGATGTTGAAATAAGGTGACACCCCGATTTCAAGAGTACTGACTTATCCCCTATTGGTGTTTATGTAAAGAGAGTTCAGCTCATGGCCTTTTTCCTGCATCATGGAAATACTGCCAGTGTGACTCCAAGGGTGTTTTCCTTCTCTTTGACTGTTCACCAAATGTTTGCAGGGAAAGCGGGGCTCAGGCAGCATCTGTGTAGGAGCTGTTACAAGTGATGTTACATCACTTTGGCTCAAGATGACAAAACATAATTATCAGAACACATTTTGAAGTAACAGGCTCATTGTCTGCCCTATTTCAAATGATTTCTGGCAAATGATCGTATCACAAGCAGAAGAGCAGCCATCTTCTTGTGGCAGGAGAGATGTGTGTGATGAATATGCATGGGAAGGACCCAACTGAGAATCAAGTCTGTGACATGTCTGTCTCCTTACAGTGAAGCATCCTTGCTACCTTACAGAGAAAATAAGGAAAACCAAGGGGACAGACAGGCTGTGTATGATGGAAGATGTGTGCCTGAAATGTGACATTCAGTGGTTTGGCTGTTTTTACTGCAGCAGCAAAACATATTCTCAGCTAGCTTAGGAGAGGAAGTAAGGCAAGTACTTTGCATGCCTCCATTAGGACATATTTATGTTTTATGTGACTGGATGACATAAACCACTGGTTCTCATCTCTTTCTGGAGCTGTGAAATCTGGCTGTGTTCATGCTGCACAAGGCCTGCTGGAAGTCAGCACATCAGTGAGGATCTCTGTTGTTTGGCAACCATGGCCATAGAAATTACCAAAACAGACAGCACAGTGTAGTGCTGCTTGATATTTTCCCTGCCTGCAGTCCAGTTGCAGAGCACACTTTCCTGTTCTCCCTCTCCAACACTTCGGTCAGAGAAAAAAGCTTTTCAGATCTTTTAAATTATTGCTTTCGTAGTCTTCTATGTTTTTTAATCCTTCACAACTGGAACATGTTGCCCAGAGAAGCTGTGGATGCTCCATCCTTGGAAGTGTTCAAGGCCAGGCTGCAGAGGGCTCTGAGCAACCTGGCTGAGTGGAAGATGTCCCTGCTCATGGCAGGGGTTGGAACTGCATGGTCTGTAAGGTCTCTTCCAACCCAAACCATTCTGTGATTCTGTGATGATTCTGTGATTCTAAGATCACCTTGCTTGACCTTTGTATGATGGAAGACGTTGATTTTCATCCTCCAGTTCCAAAGACCAAGTGAGCTTTTGGTTGAACGGTATCTTTTGTGGAAGTTTTGCCAGATGTAAAGGAATCAAAAAATAGCCTTGTTAATGAGTCCCTTGACTGACTGTGCTTGATGTTGGATGTCTGCCAGAACACTGTTTTCCTCAATCCAGTTTCTCTGCTCCCTTTACCAGTCCTTGCCTGGTTTGATAAGGAGCTATCTCCACTTTGTACAATTCCCTTGGCAAAGCAGCTGGACACTTCCCCTGGTGAGCTGGTAGAGATCCTGACTGAGCTCTGATGGGTGGCAACCTTTGACAGGACCTATTCCCACCACAGCTTGACAGATCAAGGGGTGCCCCTGTGCCTGGAATTCCACAGAAGGTTCCATGGCCATGTGCAGGCTTGTGTTCCTAGGGCTGGCCCTGGGAGATGCTTACCTTGTCTGTGTGATGTGAACGTGCTCACCTCCCATCCAAATATCTTCTGGTGGAGGACATTCCATGTGCCTCAGGCAACCTTGGATGGTCAGCTTGTGCAAAAGGAGTTTCCTGACAGCCAGAGTGACCTGTCCCTGCCAGGCAAAGGGCTGCTGTGTTCAACAGGCCACCCCAGGGGCTGCCTCTTGGCCAGCCAGTAGCCAGTTTGAAGGGAATTAGGGAATCTTGGGCAAACTACAGAGGATTTGTTGGGCAGTTGTGATGGAGTAACATGAGGGAAATGGAAGAGGGGAAAGAGGGCAGTATGCACTTAGAAATCATTCTTGTTATTTATTTAATTACAGCTTGTTTGTTGATTTATGTTTTTTGAGGGTGTTTTTTTTTTTCTTTAAAACAACACTGAAAGTCTTAATTGCAAAGCACCATGTATTTATCAACAGCAGAACACAGAACTGTTTGTTGAGCTGTGGAATTTTTAGCTTCTGCTCCCTTGAGCTGCTGCTGAGACTTTGAGAAATACTTGTTTAGTGGCCTTAGAGTTGTGTGAATCATTTTAGTCAACAAACTTGGCTGCTCTGTCAAGTTAAGGTGACCTTAAAATGCAATAACATTAGACTATTTGTTTTTGCAACGTTAATGTAAGTGCTCTTGCTTATAAACAAGAAGCAACTATAAAAAGGACTCAGTCAGTCCTGAGTGTGCAATAGAGCTCCTTCCACAGAGACAACCTTTTCCAGAAAAAATCTAAATTACCATCTGGCTGAAGCCTGTGGAAATATTTCCATTCACTTCAACCAAATCAAGATTTGGCACAACAACAGAATAAATTCCGGGTCCACGTTCCCTATTTCTCTCAGATGCACAGACATGAATTTTGGCCCTCTTTATTTATTATTAATGTAAATCCCCAGGCACTCCTAAACTCTATAACCAGAAAATGAGGGTGCAAACCCTAAAGCTCTCTCAATAGTTCAGCTCTCCTTTATCCCATGGAAGACAGGTGCCATGGAAGCATGTCAGCAGCTTCCCTGTTGTATGGATTACATCCTTTAATTTGCATAAATATCCTTAAGTTTAGGTTTCTTTTCCCATTAAAGCCCTGAGAAGAACAAGAAGAAGGAGAAATAAGAGGACGTCTCTGGACTGCAGTGGCCAGAGCAGAAAAGCAAAAGCAGAAACAACAGGGAAATCCATTTCCCATGGAAAATAATCAAAATGTAAGTTTTCCCAGCTTATTCCTGATGCATCCATAGTGACTGTAGAGATAAGAGGTGTGTGTGTGAAGGCCTTGGGAGGACAGAGTTAAAAAAAATACAACCAAAGAACCCCCCAAAAAAGCCCATAAAAAGCTGTATGCAAATGACTTAAGAACTATTGTGACACTGACAACATTTCTTTACTCCTGAAACAATAATGGGAATAAAGAGGAAAAGTGGGAGGAAAAAGAGGAATGAAACAAATGGAATTTTGGCAATAGAATATATAAGGAGCACTTAGGTACTTTTGAAAATGTTGTTCAAATTTCCCAAGTAGCCGAGGCCATGGCTCAATGAGATCATAAATCAACTTTCAGGGCACTTAGCAGTGACCCAAATCCATTACAACCACACAGCACAAGACATTGAGCTGCTACTTGAATCCCTTTGCTGCATCTCATTCACCAGACAGCACAGCTTTGCATGGGTTTATGTTATTCAACAACTTTCAAGAGGACCAGGTGCTCCGTGTCCCCCTGGAGGTGGCACAAGGTCAGGGTGACAGGGTAGAGCTGCACAGACACTGGGCCATGAGTTGTGTCTTATGCAATGGAGAGGCAACAGTGTGAGTGTGATGGCTCAGCTCAGCTTTGTCCTGCCAGGGGACAGCAATGGGGCTTTGGAAAGCTCCTTGGTGCCCAGCTTCCACTGAAATAAATTCCTTGGGAAAGTGGGATCTTTTGAAAACTCCTCTGGGTGCCATCACAAATATACCTCCTGGTCCCGAATTCTCACCAGAAACTACTTGAATTGTGAATTTTCTCCATCATTTCCACAGACCTGGACATCACCTTCCCCTGTGGTCCATGCTGCCTTGGGCTGGACCAACCTGCTCATCCCTGGGGATGCCTTTGGCTGGCACTTTGGAAGATGCCGTGAAGAAAACTTAGGATGTACCTAAGTCACAAGGGCTTCCAATTCTAAAGTTCCAAGGATTTTCTCGGTGGAAGGGATGAGGAACTCCAGGAGTTGCACCTGACTGAACCCCACCCTTCCCTGGCCCAGGGCCAGGGCTGTGGAGCACAGGGAAGCCACCACTGGCAGAACCTGGATTCAGATGTGACCCTTCAGCCTGGGACAGGCACTTGAGAGCCCCATGGAAGCTCAAAGAGGAAGAGGAGGAGCCTCTTTAATACCTAGAAGGAGGTGGGCAGCCTTAAGGTTTCTTTCAGCAATCTCTAAATCTTGGAAACTCGTAGGATGAATTTTGGGGTGCTCTGCAGAGCAATTAAGTCCTTCAAGAAGGAAAGGGACCTTGGGGTAGGAACCCTAAACTAAAAGAGAGTAGGAATTCTAAACTGAAAGAGAGTAGAACTCTATAATGAAAACGAGTAGGTTTAGATTAGATGTTAGGAATAAATTCTTCCCTGTGAGGGCGGTGAGGCCCTGGCACAGGGTGCCCAGAGAAGCTGTGGCTGCCCCTGGGTCCCTGGAAGTATCCAAGGCCAGGTTGGATGAGGCTCTGAGCACCCTGGAAGAGTGGAAGGTGTCCCTGCCCATGGCAGGGGGTTGGAACTGGAAGATCTTTGAGGTCCCTTCCAACCCAAAACATTCTATGATTGTATGATTCTAACTTGGCTGCTGTGAGAAACTCCCAGGACAGTGAGGCATAGAGAGAAAATAACTCCTTCTGAGGAGTTTTCTAGCGTGAAGGTGAAAGATTTTGCGCTGTGACAAGCTGAGGACCTTGAAAGACGAGTTTCAAGGCAGGAAGCAAAGGCCCCTGAAGTCAGCTGAGGTCCATAAGAGACATTACTTGTGCTGTGTCAACGTGGCAGTGATGCAAGGTCAGGTGAGGCTGGCTCTAATGGCACACAGCTCACAGGATGCCTGGGGAGCCGACGTGAAAGGGGCACTCCAAGCTGCTAATGCCTTCATCTGGGTCAGCAGCTAATAGTCAGACACTGATTCACAGAACTTCCCTTCCCTGAGAGGTCCTGTAAATAGATGTATTTTTTTTTAAACAGTGAGGAAGTGAGCAGCCCTGCTGAGGATTAAGTGCTCCCCATGTCTGACCTCAGGCATGCTGGCTTTGCCCCAGCCCAAGCTGCCTCAGGCTCTCCTCCCCAGCTTTCTCCACATTCCCCCTCATCCTTTCCCCCATTCCCTTCTCCTCCCTCATCTCCTCAGTCGGGGCTATCCAACATTGAATTCCTGCTGGAGTAGGGAACAAGTGTTGAAATACTTTTGTTTTTCTTTTTTCTCTGAAATGCAATTCTTGTTCACTGGTCATCTTATTCTCAGAATATCCCCTGCTGGATGGACCCCTTGCCCCTTTCCCTGATCCCAGCCCTGCACAGCTGCACAAAGAGGTCAGTGAATTTGCAAGAACAGCTTTTCCCCCAAGGCTTGGTCTGGCCCTGAAGGCCCCTTGCTGGTGCCAGTTCCTGTGCTCAAGAGATTCCTGCTCACCACAGCTCCAACTGGCTGGTTCAGAGCTTGGCTGGAGCCCACTCACACTTTCTGGGGGCTATTTCAGTTTGGATTTTAAATATTGCAAAAGATGCTGAACAAATTTCAGCAGGATCCTTTAATCAAAACCATGAAATAGTGGAGTTTTCAGTTCTTGGAGAGGTAGGGAATGGGATCAGCAGAACTGCTGATTTCCAACTGCTGAAATCCAAGAACCTTGGATTTCCAGAGGACAGGCTCTGCTCTGTTTAGGAGTCTGATTGACTGAACATCAAAGAGGTCCAGGGAGACACAGAGATTCTTAAGAAGGAAATCCTAAAGGCACAGCAGGAGCAGGCCATCCATCCCCATGTGCCGAAGGATGAGCCAGAGGGGCAGAAGGACTGGCCTGGCTGAGCAGGGAGCTTTGGCTGGAATTCAGGGAATAAAGGAGCATTTATGACTTTTGGAAGAAGGTGCAGGCAGCTCAGGAGGACTACAAGGATGTTGTGAGGTCATGTTGTGGGGAGAGAATCAGAAAAGCCAAAGCCCAAATAGAATCTGTCTACTGCTGAAAAAGACAAGAACAGTTATTTCTATAAATACATTATCAGCCAGAGGAGGGCTAAAGAGTCTCTCCATCCTTTCTTGGATTTGGGGGGAAGTATAGTGACAAAGGCTGAAATATCTGATGCCTTCTTTGCCTCAGTCTTTACTAACATGACCAGTTGTTCCCTGAGTACCCTGATTTGGAAGACAGGGACAGGGAGCAGCATGAAGACCCATAATCCAAGGGGAAACCACCAGCAACCTACTACAAGACATACAGACATACACAAGTCTGTACAGGATTCATCCAAGGGTGTTGAGGGAGCTTTCCAAGCCACTTCCCATGATTTACCAGCAGTCCTGGATAATTGAGGAAGCTACAGTTGACTGGAAGTCAGTGAATGTGCTGCCCAGCTAAAAGAAGGACCAGAAGGAGGATAATGGGAACTACAGGTCTGTCAGCCTGGCCTCGGTGAAGGTCATGAGGCAAATCATCCCAAGTGCCATCATGTGGCACATGCAGAACAACCAGGGGATCAGGTTCAGCTGGCATGGGTTTGGGAAGGGCAGGTCCTGCCTGACAAACCTGATCTTCTGTGACCAGGTGACCTGCTTAGCAGGTGAGGGAAAGGCTGTGAATGTTGTCTTTACTGGACTTCAGTAGACTTGGATGTCACTTCCCACAGCATTCTCCAGGAGAAACTGGCTGCTCATGGCTTGGGAAAGTGCATACTCTTTGCTGGGCTGAAAACTGGCTGGATGGCCAGTCCAGGGGTGGTGGAGAACAGAATTACATCCAGCTGGTGGCCAGGCACAAGCAGGGTTCCCCAGGACTCAGTACTGGGCCCAGTTCCGTTCCATATCTTTATTAACTGTCTGGATGAGGTGATTGAGGCACCCTCAGTCAGTCTGCAGATGACTCTAAATTGGGCAGGAGTGCTCTGCAATGCAGGAAGGACACTGAACATGTCTAGAGGAGGGCAGTGGAGCTGGGGGAAGGGTCTGGAGCACAAGTGTGATCAGCGGGTGCTGAAGGAGCTGGGAGCATTTAGTCTGAAAAGCAGGAGGCTCAGGTGGGACTTTCTCACTCTCCACAACTCCCTTAAAGGAGGCTGTGGCTGGGAGGGGTGTCAGTCTCTTCTCCCAAGTAACAAGGGACAGGAGGAGAGGAAATGATCTCAACTTGTGCCAGGGGAAGTTTGGGCTGGATATTGGGAAAATTTTCTTGGTGGTCAAGCACTGGAACAGCCTGCCCAGGGAAGTGATGGAGTCACCATCCCTGGAGGTATTTAAAGGATGTGTAGATGTGATGCTTGGGGATATGGGTTAGTGGTGACCTTGGCACTGCTGGATTAATGGTTGGACTTGATGATCTTGGAGATCTTTTCCAGCCTACATTGTTCTATGATTCCATGATTTAGGTCTCACTATTTCCTTCCCATCCCCAATCTCTGTCCTCAAGAGCCTGGCCATTTCTGTAAAGGACATGCCCTTCAGGGCAGTATTTTGTGCCTTTCTTAATGTCTTTTATTTATCCATTAATGTAAACTCTGTGTGTGACAGGCTTTTAGCCTGACTGTTTCTGTGATAAGTTGTTTACTTCTTTTTCCTTTGGGTTTTGCCTGTAACAAAAATGATTTACCATTGGGAAGCCTTTCCTTGCATGTTTTTTATCTCAAATTTTCTGCCTCTTGTCATCTTTTTTTTTTTTTTTTTTTTCATTTCTCCTAGACTTACCTCTTTGTGTGCTTGCCACTGCATCGGTCTCCTCAGCCAAGCTGACATTTTTCTGGGCAAAAGTGATTATTTCCCAAACCAGGTTAGGTAGATAAGGTAAATAAGCAGAGTAAGCAGAATTTAGACCAGCAGAAGAACACAGCTTTATTTTAGTCATGGAGAACATTAAAATAAATCTTCCAAATCACCCCCTCTAAACATAAGCTGAGTCTTCTGACATAAATCAGCCAATTTAGCTGCTGGTGAAGGCTTTGTAGCATAGGCAAGTGCTCCTAAGTGGAGCTGGCTGAAGTGCTGGTGGTTTGACTCAGTTGCTGCACATCGGGTTGATAAGGTCACTGTTCCCCTAGTGCAGCTTTTCTGCAGGTTCATGCAGATCCCTAAGGGAGAGATGCTCTGCAGCAAACCTTTTTGCATTTGTTGTTCTCACATCCTGGGTGTCTTCTGGCAGCACTCATCATATACATCATTGCTCAATTCAAGGCTCTGGTGTTCTCAAGTCTCTTTACAGGCAGGGTGGGATGTGGCTGGTGGAGCTCGGGGTTGTCTGGGCTTGAGTGGAGTGAATCATCCTCACAGAGTAATCTCCCTCTGCCACTGATGCTGAACTGCTGCAAGCTGTTCCTACTCAGCAAAGCACATACGCCAATTTCTGGCTCCATTTCCATTCAGCAGAACATTTAACTGTGAGTTTAATATTAAACTCATGCTCAAATCCCTTAGCTTATTAATGGGTTTAGGTGAACGTCCACTCTGCCTCACTGAATGAGGCAGGGATTAATTACAAAGAGAGAGGAGCTCTGCAGAGCTGAGTTCAGACAGAAAATTGGTGCACTCCCACCCCAAGGCTTCTCTCCTCACCAGCTGTGCATCCAACAGTTTATTTCCAGGGTATAGTGTTGATACTTTAATCTTGCTCATCAAGGGATATTTTTGTGGT
This sequence comes from Cinclus cinclus, assembly GCF_963662255.1. Lineage (NCBI taxonomy): Eukaryota > Metazoa > Chordata > Aves > Passeriformes > Cinclidae > Cinclus > Cinclus cinclus. The sequence goes on from NC_085047.1 coordinate 112,543,249, forward strand.
GTTGGATCTGCCTGGTGAAAGGGCCTGTGAGGTGGCTCAGGATCTTGGTGAGCCTCTCAGCTCTGCTGGTGTGGGAAGTGTTGGCAGCCAGGTGATCTCACATGGCATTCAGAGACCATTCCTCTACGAACCTGGCTCTTCTCCTCTCCAGCTTCAGACAGTAGAGGTAGAAGATGCACACAAAGCACAATGGGTTGACATGACAGCTTTCCCATAGCAGATGTCACACAAGCTCAGAAAGGGTAGAAGTTGAAATACTCACTTTGCTGCAGTGTGTTTTCAGAGGGGAGGAGGTGACAACTCCCTCTGTACACTGCACAGGGGCAGACTGGGCAGGGCACCATGTGCCTGCTGCTCTCTTTGAAGGGGATCTTCATTTCTGTAAAGGAGATTCCTCCCTCACTCTTTACTCATAGAAAATGATGAAGATGCTTTTATAAGCATGTTGTCTGTACAAAGTCCTATAAATTAGACATAGCTCTTCCTCTGTTGCAGGAGATGACATAATATTTATGAAAGCCCTAGCACATCTTGACCAGATGTGTATGCCCCATCCCTGGAAGTGTTCAAGGCCAATTTGGGTGGGGCTCTGAGCAACCTGGTCTAGTGGAAGATGCCCCTGCCCATGATAGGGGGCCTGGAACTGGATGACCTTTAAGTTTCTTTCCAACCCAAACCATTCTGTGATTCTTTGATTCTGTGGTTGATGCTGGCAACCCCTGAGTGCTGACAAAGACCACAACTCTGTGGGCACAGATCAAGCTCTCAGTCTTTGTACATCTCACTTTTCCCACCTTTATAATGGGAATAATAATAGTGTTAACCTACAGCACTGTGGTGTTGGCTGTGTTTGAACAGCACATCTGAGCACACTTGGTGGAACTCCATTTGACTGCTCCTGGATTTAAATTTGGGGTTTCCAGTGTTCCCATTCTATGCATTAGCCTGGACACCCTCTGATATGCAGTGGAAGTAGGGGACTGATCTGTGACTTCCAGGTAACAAGGGACAGGGTGAAAGGGAATGGCCTCTAGTTACATCAGAGGAAGTTTAGATTGGATATAAGGAAAAATTCCATTACTGTGGAAGAGTGGCCAGACATTGGAACAGAATGTCCAGGGCAGTGGTGGAGTCACTATCCCTGGAAGTGTTAAAGCATGTGGTGCTTAGGGATTCAGCAGTGGATTTGGCAGCACTGGGTCGATGATTGGACTTGATGATTTTTTAAGGTCTTTTTCAACCCTAATGATTCTGTGATTCCAACGGTGCAAATCAGAAGCCTTTCCTTGGAGTGAGTGGAGCTGAGCTATTGCCAGGCTGTGGTAAGGAGAGGATGTTTATTGCAGACTGTTTTGATTTGTAGAGTAAAAACACAGAGCTTAGTCATCAAAAACAGGGGTTAGTCATCAAAAACAGTTTACCTTCCTCTCAAAATATGAAAAGGCTTAAAAGTTTGGTGAGGTTTACAGGGCATTAAACAAACACTGCTCTTACAATTGCCGGTGTTAATTCTCATCAGGTAGCCTTCCTTCCCCATTGGAGGGGAGACTCAGAGCTCCTTGTCTGCTGCCAAATGCTGTGACCCTGATGCCCATAAAAGGTTTCTGCTGTAACTGTCTTTTTATCAGCCCATCAATGTCCTGACACTTCCTAGTGATTAATCCTGTGTTGAAATGAAATTAAGTTTCCATATATTTGGCCAGTGACCCCAGGACTTCCTATTTGGGGAATACAAAGAATAAAGCATCTGTAGCCTACAGGAAGCCAGAGTTTCTGATTTCCTGCAGAGGCAGAACAAGAACAAACAGGGAACACATTTTTCACCACGGCAGTCAAAAGCGCACGTAAGAGCCCTGTCAGCCCCCATGATGAAAACAATTAGAAGGGGGAACATCCCTGGTTCCAAAATTATTTGTGGGTGCTTTGTTACGTACACAATATGCCATTAGAAAATAGATGTAACTGTTTTATGTAATGTTTTTTCCAGGTGACTATTAAAGTTTCCTTTGGCATACATCTTCTGGTTTCCATCAGTGAGATTGTGCTTGTGAGTTTTTGCAAGTGAGTTTTACTTTGCCTTTTGCTGCACTAGGCTCTCTAAATCCATTTGAGATTAGGAAAATGAAGGGATTCTATTTTTTTTACGGCTTTGTTTAAATGAGCCAGGCCAGATTCAGGTTGATGTAAATGCCAGTGAAAGGGGCAAGAGGAGGTGATAAGGCAGCAAATCCTCCTTGCAGCCTAACTCTGACTTGTGATGAAAGATATGTGGGGAAGTAGAGGCACCAGCCTGTCTTCTGAGGATCCCTGAGGGAGAGCCATTGCTGCCTCTACCATCCAATTCAGCTGCTCTGTACCCACAGAAGGAAATATTTCTGAATTCTTCCAAACTGCTGGTTATGTCTGGCACTAATGGGCATCATCAGCTTGGAATTAACCTCTCTCTGAATAATGCTCCTACCTGAATACCCTTAATGGCACATGTGCCTCTGCACATACAGAGGTGTGTGTATGTACAGACAGAGAAAAAGCTGTTCTGTTTACCCATCACCTCGTTGAGGTTGTCTTGGTTGATGGAGTGTCTCACCCAGCTCTGTCAAATGAGTCTCCACTCCCCTTTCCTGAGGCTGGTGGTGCTGTTGCTACTGGTTCTTGTAAAAAGAAATTGCCTTGCTTCTGTTCTGCAGGAGTACCATATTACTATAACCACTGTGTTCGAGAATACCTTGTTTCCTACAGTTTTCCATCAGTAAAGCTTCTTCTCATGCTTTCTAACCCAGACTGAAGTGGGAGAGGAGACCCAGGCAGAAGCTGCAGGATGTTGGGCTTGGTCTGACTGGTAGCTGGTTAACACAGCTGTCCTTCAGCAGGCAGAAATGGGATTCCCTGGAAAGCTGCTTGTTTTGGCATTTTTAATAAACTGCTGCCTAGAGGGAAAATGCAAAATGTCGCTCTCCTTGAAACCATGGGGGACTGGCTTTGAAGTTTTGGACCTGAGAGAAGACTCAAAGTCTAACCATGATATTTGTCTGAAAGGGCATCTTTAACATTTTTTTTGAGTTGTCAGCCTTGGAGTGGCAGTTCCTGTAGCCCTGAAAGTACCAAGTGCCTGAGGAACACAGGATGTGGCTCACAGGTCCTTACTGTGGTGACACTGGGATGCTATGTTCTGTTAAACAAGTTCCAGGAGAGCTACAGAGAACTGTGAGTGAAGTAAGGACAAGTTTACACCACAAAATGCTTCTCACCACTGGAATGCCAGAAGCAGTGGGAATCAAAGCTGGTCTGCAGCATTGACTGGATACAGTCTAGACACACTGACTTTGCAAATGCCTGGAGTTAATCAGCTCTTTTTCTTAATTCAGGCTCTTGTCATAGAGCCTTTGCTTACCCTACAGTTTGGTAGAAGGCTCAAGGAGTACCTGCTTGTGCTGAAATCTGCAGGGATGCGGGAACACAGCAGGGAACATGGGCATTTACAGAAAGAGATTGGGTCCACAAGGCTCTCACAGTGAAATTCTGTGTCTGCAGTGAGCTGGGCTGAACTACTTTTTCATTTTGTTCTCTTCCCTGAGTTTTACAAGGCACCGTGTGTCCCGTCTATGCCAGAGGGCTGGTTAAGTCTCTTCTAATTATTCCAGAATGAGTATTGAACAGACAAATCCAGGCAGTGCTGCCAGCTCTTGTGATTTTGTCAGCCTTGCAATATTTGCTTTTTGTTCCTGTGCCTTTTGCTCCTAGATTCATGCAATGAAATTCCACTTTCCACTAGCAAACAAGAGGAGGGGGAAGAAAAGCACTCCAGGTGTCCAGTCTACCTGGCAGGGAAGGAAAGCTAGGACCTGTGATAGAGGAACTCCCAGGCTGTCAGAACTGGGCTCAGACACATCAGCCCCACCAGAGCTCCATCAGTGCACCATGGATATTGCAAATAATCCCTGCTCAATAAATCAGACTAACAAACTACAGCTCCTCTCTCTCACTGCTGCACATCACCATCCACATTATCTTATCACTCTCTTTTCTTACAATTTTCTTTCCTGCTGAGAGCTGCTTGTGCTTATCTGCTCTTCAAGGGGAAAAGCTTGCAGGGAGAGTGCTGCCTTCCCTACACAGGGGTGCTGGAGCCAGATGCAGCAGGGCCCTGACTGAGCCTGGGGAGAGCAGCCAAGGCACAGCTCTGACCTCCTTGGCAGCTCTGGCCTGAAGAGAGCCCAGTGGAGAGACCAGGGATCCCAGATCCATGCAGGATCTTTCTTCAGCAAACGTGGGGTGCTGCCTGGAGGATGGACAGGGGTGCCCCAGTGCATCACCCTGCGAGAGAACCACACTCCTCTGCTGTTTCTAGCAATGGACACCCCTTCCCCATCAGTCAGGGCTGAGCTCCTCAGCCACCCCTTTCAACACAGATCTCCTGTACTACACTCTCAAATCCCATGTATGTATGCCATATCCCATGTCCTGTATTGGAGGCACATGGGACACAGCTTTTCTTGTGTTCTTTTGCCATCTGGCCATTGCCTGCAGCACAGGCTCTCTCAGCCACCCCAGATGTTCCAGATGTTTGCAAACTCTTCCAGCACCCTCCCCTACCCTGAGCCTGGTGCACTTCCACAGCCCCCAGGTTGATAAGGCTAATCCTTATCACAGCAAGACTTCAGTTTTGGTTGAAAGAAGCACTAGCTCTCACGGGGGCACCTTGATCTAAAGATTTAAAGAAAGATCTTTCTTTAAGGAAAAAGTAGTTGGATTGCAAAGGTTGCTGTATACAGACAGATTATCTTGTTCAGAGTGTTTATTCTTGCTTTTATTCTTCTCCTTCCTGTTAAAACCCACCATTGTCAGTGAGTTATAGACGTGATGCATGTCTGGAGATGGAGAAATAATTTTCCTGCTGCTTCTCTTGATCAAACCCTAGTCCTTCTGTGAGCACATCGGGTATAAGCATCCCTTTCCCTTTCTCTCTCACCAGCACCAAGCTGTCCTGGCTCCCAGCTTCACCTGATGAAACAGAAATCTGAGCTCTCCTGCTCCTCTTCTACACAGGGATAACCCCATGGAAGTCACCAGCACTGGTATCTAACGTGCAGCACAGAGGGAAAATGCTGTAATTTTTTTCAGTGGTGTAACTCTCCTGATGTAATCATTACCCAAGGATTTCATCAAAATCACTGTTGTGTGGCAAAGGTGTCAGTAAACACAGAATCTTCCTGATATGTCAGAGGTGATAACGTTTTCCTGATACAGCACATAAATTGCCAAGTAAGTGTTCTCCTCATTTGCATCACTTTTACTCATAAACAACTCCACTAATTTGACAATTGCAGGAGGGGTGTGGGTCTCCCGAGAGGAAGCTCACCTTTGCAGTTCTTGAAATTGATGATCTCTGGGTTTCCAGCCGCTGAGCTGTGATTGTTCAGCAAAAATGAGCTCTGCACAGAGCTGATGGAGCTGCTCAGCAGCAGCGTCATTAACAGGCAGCGAGCAACCAGATTTTGTTTGCATTGTTTTAGAGACCATTTGGAGTTGGAACTGCACAAAAGAATGACAAGATCCACAGAGGAAAGAGTGGGTTAAACTTTCTGTCCTTAGGCAGTCACTAGCCTGAGTAGTAGTAGAAATGTTGGGTTCTCTCTGATCCATCCTCTGCCCTGGGCAGAGAGATCAGCTCAGAGGAAGGTCTGACCTTGTCTTATCCTACCCCTCTTGCAACACCATGCAAGGGACATTTCTGTTTTGTCTTTTCACTGCGTGACCATATCACTTGTTCTCATCTTCCCACCCCTTGGGTCTGAGAAGAAGTTGGGATTTTCTGCTCGCAGTTAGAAATCTGGAGATCACTTTAAAGTTTTTATCCTAGAAAAATGTGCTCTAGGAGCCAAAAAGGTTGCTGGCTCTTGTGTGAGGTTCCTTGCAGTTTATATGATGCCTGATGCAAACTGAAAGACTTTGACGTTTGAATAGGGAAACTTTTGGTCTGCACTGTAGGTTTGGCTGATAGGAAGCCCTTCTGTGCTTCAAAGCTTTCCTGAGATGTCAAACATTTTGAGTTAATTAGGGTTAGGAGCCATTTCACTGCTTGAATTTGTGACAGCAGAGAGTTAAATAAAGCTTTGCTTACAAAGTCTCTCACTTGGAAACACACACAAAGCTGTTCAGCCTTAATTCTCGAGTTTGCTTTACGTTTTTTTTGGGTAAACATTGTCTCTTCTCTCAGTCTCTGTGAAGGAGCTCTTGCAGGTCTTTATTTGCCTTCCTTTCACAGCAGAGTTTGTCTAGGCTTGCTGGGGATTGTGCTAACTTTGCCACCAAGTCTGCAGGAAGACAAAACACTTTCTACTTGTGTACCAGCCCTTTGAGATGATTGCTAACAGAGAGCTGGGGCTTCAAACACAATAGCAGCACTGAGATGATGAGTTAAGAGTTTACAGATGACTTCTTACAAAACATCCAGAGCATTAAGGGAGGCTCACCACTTAGAAGCTGAAAAAGCATTCAGGATTATCACCTGAGCAAGGTGGTGGTGGCTTGGTTAGGTTTGTTCTTGACATTTTCACCAGGCCTGTAAGAATTTTGCAAAAAAGATCTGCAACTTTAGGATTTTGTTAGGATGTAGAATATTCCTCCTTGGTTTTATTTTAATAATCACTTAATAAAATGTTAAAGTCTTGTCTATGCTGGGAAAAAATACAATAAACTACTTTAATATCAGAAAACCAAAGCAGACAGCTTCATGCAGACTCTACAATACAACATTAGTCTTTTATCAATTTCACTTGTGCCTCTTGGCAATACCTCACATTTAAAGTTAAATATAAAAGTTAAATATTAAAAAAAAAAATTATACTGGGCTAGGGGTATTTCCATGGGGAGGAGTTGATGGTGTAAATGCACCATCTATGTCATAAGTAACTTCTAACATTTGATAAGTAGACAAGGTCTTTGAGATTGCATGAGGGAGTGATTCCAGACCTAAATCTTGGCCCAAAGACAAGCTTAAGTCTTATTGCTACACATTAGGGCTCAGGCCCTTAGCTGGGGTAAGCTGATGCCTCTATATTGATTTCTGAAAAGCTAAACCAATCTCCAGGAGAGGAGAATCTGCTCCAGATTTCCCAGCTGCCCTATCAAAAATCTTCACAGAGCATTGACTGGGGAAAGAAAAAAGGCCTCAGCCTGATTTGAAAGAACATAATAGACCTTTAATTTAATTGACTTAATTTTATTGGCAGCCATTGAATGGTGAAATGAAAACAGATGATCTGGATGAACAAGAAAAGGTTAGATGGGAATAACCCATTAGTAAATATCAAGGCATCATCCTATTGTCCTCATTTAATAAAGGAACGGGTCAGTAAGTATAATCATAAACATTTTTACATTTTAGTGAAGATTTATTTGACATCATTACTAGCAGAGAGATGGATTCTGGGAACAGCAAAAGATGAAACAGTCTAACAGATGAGAAGTTAGTTCCTTTAGCTGGCAGAGTGGCACAGCTCTACAGCCTGACCTATTTAATTTCACCTTTTTAGCAGCTGAGCTATTACTTTGGAATGCTGTGGGATATATTATATTTTTTAAAAGTTTTCTTTGACAAATCTCCCATGCTTACATCTTCTCTTGCCAACTTGGCATTGCTCTTGCAGAGCCAACAGGTCTGGAGTGGCTGGACCATGGGGTTGGACACAGGGCTCTGTGGAATGGGCCAGCAAAGCAGATTTCCCAGCAGAGCAGAGCAGGGAAGGGGTGGGCTGCTCTGGAAACCTGCACAACACAGCCCAGACCTCGTCTGGAGAAGCAGCTTCTCCCCTGCCTGCTCCCCATCCCAACAGTCCTATCCTGCATTCTGTGCAGCCAACCTTCAGCTGTCAGGGCTGTCTGGAAGTGCATCCAAACAGGATTTAACAGCCACACTGGAACCTCATCCAAGGACAGGAGTACCCTGAGGGGTAGAACAAGTATGATATGATGTGAAAGAGAAAATTCCAATTAGATGCAGGGAAAGCAGACATGACTCCTCACTCAGTTCCTTATAATTCACTAGTGGCCGGTGCCCCTTGTGTGGGAGTTTTAACAGAACATTGTCCAAACTATGAAGGTATGTCCTTCCGAATTTTCTGAATTACTACTTTCAAATAAATAATTAAACAAACCCTAAAAAAATTTAAAAATATGAAAAGCCAAGATTTGTCTTGATTTTAGATGGAGCTGGTTAGAAATGCAATATTCCAGGAGTGCAGACTTCTTGCAAAGATGGGACCAGGTTACCCAACCTGGAGTTCCCATTGAGGATCACCAGCCTCACTTTCCATCTCTGGCAGCTGCCTCAGGGCTGCCCCACCTCCCTTGCTTGTAGAGGCAGCCAAATTCTCTGTGAGCAGCCTGGGCACTCAGGAAATCTCCAAAACCTTACACCACCTGCCCTTGCATTGGTTGCTTCAGTCCCACCCCAGTGGGATGATGGATGCTGCTCTCGTCCCTGTGCCACAGGGAACGCTAGGCTGTACTGGTTTCTGTCTTGATTTTCTTCTGCCCTCTTTCCTCATCTCCACTGAAGTGGCCAAACCTGGCTCTGTGCTGCATCCCCAGCCAAACCTGAGGGGCAAAAAGGCAGAGCCACCAATGGTGAAGAAGGGGGCAGCCCAGTGTCACCGTGCAGGCTGGGAGGGTGCTCCGTGGAGCTGATCACACAGCAGTAACTTGGTTTTGCTGTGTTCCTGTGCTTTCTCCCAATATTTTTCCCTTTGGGTTTTATAAGCAGAGCCCCCACAGGCTTCACTGTATGCTGTCTTACAGAGAGCTCACAAAAATCGGTGTTCATCCTTTGGTGCCTTGACCAAGAGTGAGGAGAGGATATGGAGGGCTCTGGTTTTGGGGAGGGGCACTGGCAGCTTCTCTTGTCCCAGAGCAGTGGTGAGCTACAGGCATATCCTCTCCTCCTGGGGAGAAAGACCACTGAGGGCAGAGTCTCTAGTACTGCATTCCCACAGGGCACAACCCAAACCACTTGGGGATACCACTGCTGCTGTGAGACCAGGTGTCAGAACAAACAGCTTTCACCTGAAAATCCACTTTCTCTAGGCATAATCCCAAATCCAGCCCCCTCCCCTAAAGAAAACCCCAAATACAACCAGCCCAATTCTAAATGGTTTCGGTTTTGGCACTTTACAACAACAACAACAACAACAAAAGGTGAAAAAAATGAAGGACTTTCTGGGAAACTAATTCTTGGTGAAATTTTTCGGTCTGGTCCAGAACAGAACATCTTGCAGGGGATCTCCCTGTTTGAATTCCAGCACCAGCACCAGCCTGTGACTCAGATTCAGGACTGCTTTGCTTGGCTCCCAGAGCTCTTGAAATCTGTGTAAGCACCACAGACTATGCCTGGCGAGGGGTGGGCTCCAGAGGGGGGGCTGTTCCCTGCTACAGGGGAAAAGCAGCTTGCATCTTAACACGTTTTGCCTGGCAGGCATTTCAAAGGCTTCTCCTCTGAATCAGGGCTGCAGGCACTGCCTACATTTCCTCTGCACAGAAACTGGCAGGTTGAACTATGCAAAATTCCTTAATCCTGTTTATCTGCTGTCTCCTTCCGAAAAGGCACAATGCTCCCGTGGCCTCTCTGAGCTTTCCTCTGCTCCATTACCAGAGTTACATTTGTCCATTTGAAGGGCAAACACAGGCAGGATGAGAGCAAGGCAACCAACAGCCCCTCAGCACACCAGAATTTGGGATTGCAGTGCACAGTAAGGCAAAGGTGCTGTGCCCATTTAGCCTTTTCTGGATTAATGAACTCCACAATGTCCAGAGCAGATGCTGAGCACATAAAAATTATCCATTCTGAACTACACGCTCAAAACAATGACCTTAAGGGAGGAGCAGTGGAGGTCACACTCCTCTTAGCCTGCTCCTCCTGCCCTGCAGTCCCGGTGGGGCAGGAGGAGACTGGATTGAGGATGCAGGCAGGGGAGCCAGGGATACCTGTCTTCTGGGCCAAAATCTTGATCTCAGTGCTCTGAGCCACTCAGTGCATGGATGCTGTTCTGTGCAGCTGAACTTTGTATCCCTGAGGGCAAGGAGAAGATAAATCCGCTCTGTCCTTAACCTTTGTACAGGGAGGAGCAGTGGTCTGGTCCTCAGGGGTTCTGCTGGACTGGGTGTCCACGGGGGAAAGAGAGTGATCTGGGGAGATGAGCAGAGCCTGAGGTGGGGATGGTGACACTGGGTCAGGCTCCAAAGGTAGGAAGTGAGACACTGCTGGAGTGGAGGAAGAGGAAATGCTCAGGCAAGGTGTCAGACCCCAGTAAACCACCTTGATGAGCCTTTTAAAAGGGTTTAACAGTGGTTCATGCACTCCGAGTTGGATGCACAGGAGGAATACCAATGAGATATTCTCAAGGGGTCAAAACAACACAAAAAACTTCACTGACAAAATTCAGAAAATCAGCAAAAGTTCGGCAAAAGTTTTGGTACAACTTTCAATCAACATGAAACACTTCTCACAGCACTAACCTGGCCCATTCAACTTAGCAAATTTTAAGCCCGTTTGAAGTTAAGTTACTCAAAATATTCCAAGAAGAGGGAATGAGAAGAAGGAGGAGAAAGAGAGAGAGACAGAAAAGATGTGGAAAAGCACACATATAGCTACCAATTCCTGGGTTCCAGCGATGACAGAGGAGAGGTCGGGTCTAGATAAACACGATGGCCTGGTGTTCAGCCTCAAATGCCCCTTGGCCTTCCTGAGCCCTTCTCCCAGGTGGGGTTTCTGGTCACTTTGACACTCAGGAGCTGGGTCAGGGTGTGGAGCATTGCCACCTGTGTGGCCATCACTGGCACGGCTGCAGGGCTGGGGTACAGGCTCCAGAGATGTGGGGTTGAGGAGCAGGGCACTGCCCTGACAGGACAAGCACCCACCTGCCCCTACATCCCAAAACATCTCGAGGCATCGATCTTTCCAGTCTCTGACACGAGGGCAGCGTGACGGAGGAGGAAGAGAGAGGAGGGTGTCCCTTTTGGGAATGTCCCAGGCCCTGTGGCACTGGGAGCAGAGCTCACCTCCTTGGCTGGGACTGGAGTAATGAACATGCACCGCCTGCTGTGGGTGATGTGAAACCCCTTGGCATGCTCCTGTCCCACCCCTCTCCCCTCCTGGGATGTTCAGGTATCCTGTTGGAGTCCAGAATGCAAGTAATTCTCAGAACATTGGACCTGTAAATCAAAGCCTGAAAAAGAACACAGGATTTAAACTGAGGCCTTAGGAAAAGCTTCCAAGCTTAAGTACTAAAAGTAAGAATGTAGATTTAAAGCTTAAAGCAGAAATATGTAAAGTTAAGTAGAAAAAAGTTTAGCTATGAATTTTAAAATATAGAAAAAATAAAATAAGTTTAAAAATAACAAAATAGCCTTAAAACTAAATCTATGTGTTAAAACAAAATTGATTGAGAAAGGTCACACTGTAATTAAACAGAAGTTCTTAATTTTGAATTAAAAACCTAAATATCCTTGTTAACAGTGTTTTATTAGTTAAGAGGTCCTTAAAAGAATATTGTAACCATAAGTCTTGTGACTTCTGGTCATACTGTCAATACATATGACAAGAACTCGTACTTTCTGTAAAAAATAAAAAAAAACAATAAACCACACTTTCTAAACAACTAAAAGTCCCATGTCTCTACCTCATTCAAAATTAAAAAAAAAATCCCCGTGGAACGTAGTAACATGTAAACAAATAACCCACAGTATCCCTCGCTCCACCAAGTCCATGATGGGGGCCCAGTGATGAGCCTGAAGGTCTGGATCCTGCTGCTGGAGTGGTCCTGGAGCAGGGCTGGTGACCCATGCATGTCCAGCTGGCGCTGGTGCCGAAATCTTGGCTTTGCAAAGTTTGTGTGTGTCTATGGACTGAGCTGGGATCCTGCCTGGATATGATTCACCTTCCTTCCCCCTGGGAGGTACATTTGGGGACCTGTGACCAGGTTGGCAGCAGCTCTGTGGAACACTGACTGTCTCTTGTGGGGCTAAGGAGGGAGGCCACCCCAAGCTCATTTCTGGAGTCAGCCTCTTTCTGTTATTTACAACATAACTTTGCATACCAAGGGTTGCTCGTGAGCCTGTTCTCTAGGATGGCAAACTGAAGGTCGGACCATATGTCATGGTTTGGACTGCCAACACATCAACATTGCAATCATTTGCAGACTGTTTCATGCTTTTTTTATTCGGGAATCTGTGTAATTAGCTCCTCAGAACAGCCGGGTGGAGGAAATGCGGTCTGTTATTTGGGCAGAATTAACATCCTTGTTCTCTGCATTGTGATCCTTAGTTTCCTAGTGCTGCTGCCAGAGCACTGGAGAGATCAGTGCTGAGACATTTGTTCTTTGAGCCTGCCTTCGCTGCAAAACTATTTCTGTTCCTTCTCTAGGCTATCCCGATGACCTACAACTGGCACAAGATGTGCTGATGCTGTAATTAGCAAATACCCTCTGCAAGTGGCAGCAAAAGATTTATAGCCACCATTGGAGGCTTCGCTTTCAGCAAACTGAGAAGCACCAAAGAGTTTGCTGCTGTTTACTGCACTTTTCTGCAGATTCCCAGCAGGGTCCAGCTAACATTTTGTGCTGCAGGCCTGGTAAATAAATCATTACTGACCTGTTGTGGCAGAAGCCACATATGAATGTGCTGGTGGGGCAAGAATTATGTTATTTTAGTAGGTTAACAAAACCATACAGGCTTCTGCACTGTTGGCCTTTGGCCTTCTACCAGGGGTATAATAATTCTCTTACATTTTCCATCCCTATCCCGATGGTTTATGCAGGTTGGTTTTTAGCAGTGCCTATGTACAGCCAAAAAGCAGGAGAGCAGCCATGCCAAATGGCTTCCCAGTCACTTGTGGTTTGGAGGCAGGAGAGGGCTCTGCCCCCAGGGAGAAAGGGAAGAAGTGAGAAGGAAGGATATCAAAGACAATTTCATTCCCATATTTGCCCTGGCATTGAAATCTGTGGTGCACGTGGAAGGAAAAGGGAGCCTGTTTCTTGCCATTTCAAGTAGAATGTCTTCCAAAGAATTTACCAGCTCCCTACCGTGTCTAGTGTTTGATTGGCCTCAACCAAGAGAGCTTGACCAGAGCATTTCTGGTGTTTGGACACCTCTCTTGCCCTTTTTCTTCCTCACCCCCTCAGAGGCTTGCCCATGGATTCTCTGTTGCTTAGAAAATGGGAAGGTTATATTGGTCTCTCAAATAGGGAAAATTCTCTTCTTTACCTGGCCTCCTAGAGGGGTGATATCTTTGATATTATTGCCTCTTAATAAATTCAGTCAAAAATTGGCCGATAAGTTCAAAAGTGATTAAAGTCAGTGGAAAGTTCTTTTTTTCCATAAGAAAACACGAAGAGGGGGGTAATGTGTGTGTCACAGAGCAAAATGGAAGTGTCTATTTGCAATCTTAGCATGCTGTCACTCATCTCCCCTTCCATATCTTCTCTTCTACATGCAATGCCAATGTTTTAACTGATCCTTTTGTCTTCCCATCCATCATTTCTGCTCCCCTGGCCAGCTCCATGGGCAGCATGGACAGGCTCCTTGGGTCGTTTGCAATGCCTCCCTCTTCCCAGACACTTTTTCTCCTTGGGATACCCATCCTCACTGCCTGGAGGGACACACTCAGCTCCTCATCTACAAGTGCAGCCAGCTTAGAAGAGGGGCAGTTTGTCAAGTGTTGTGGTGAGGGTGGCTGCAACAAAACTTTTGAGTTCAGAGTACTGAGGGCTTAAGTGGAAGAAATAAAGGAGTAGGAACAATGGAGTTGGCCAAAAACTAAAGAACTTTTTAATGGAAAATAAAACAAGGATGATGCCCAGAAACCTAACGCTGTGTAGGGACAAACTCCGAGGACCTGAAACAAGGGGGGAGTGACAATACATACCCCTGGGGGGAGAACTTTCTGGAACTATGACCATACAAAGGGGACAAGTAAGCAATAGGGGAACAGAACTTGGACCACTTAACATAGCAACACTAAGGACTGTGGGAAGAACACTTAGGTTCACCCTAAGCTAAACAAATGTTTCCCAGGGCTTGAAGTCAGCACCTGGTTCTTTCTTGTTGAAATCTGGCTGACTCTGTGTCCTAGTTAGGCTGATTCCCAGAGTCAGGCACCTCCCGATGGCTCCTGGCTCACTCTGCACCAGATCTGTTGTGCCAGTGATCCCCTGTCCCACTGAAAGGCGCTGCGGCCCCGCTGGATGGTTGGACACCACTGGGGACAGAGCCAAAGTTAGGTCAGCTGGATGAGCTGGAACACGTCCCCTGGGAGCGCCTGACTCGGCTGCAGCAGCTGGCCTGGAGCTGATCCTCAGGCTCATGGTGTTTCAGTTGGGGGATGCTATTTTGATGATGCTTCTGCAGATTCGATGTCATTTTGGCCCTGTTCCCATTGACGTTGTGGCCGTAGGTCTGGACATCAGCTGGCCACAGCCTCTCCTCTTGCTCACCTCCTTTCTGCTGCCTTTTGCCTCGCTGTCCTGGGCCTTGGGTTCTGGGCTTTGCTTTCATTTGGGAAAGGGCTCAACAAATTGCTTTTGCCTGCAGTTACCCCACCTCCCTTCTCCTCCCTTGTGTTGCTGCTTTGGTTCATAAACTCGAGGTGTTTTCAGACTTCAGGGTACCCTTTTGTTATTTAGTCCTGTTTCTAGAGGAGTTTTGAGGAGCTTGAGGTGGTCACCCCTCCTGCAGAGAATTATTCTCACCCTCAGCCACCATCCCTGTTTCAGTCCATTTCTTCTCCATTTGGCTGCCACTTAACCATCCAAAGGTTTTGGTAGCTGTAGTGGCATAACCAAACATGAATTTGATTCCTAAAAAGGATTTGGAAAGAATGGGGTTCTGGGTTTATTGGGAAATCGGTTATCAGTAGAATTGGAAGAGGAATTATTTGCTGTAACCAAGAGGAGGGCATTGTGATTGTAAGTAGTGTGAAAGAAAGGCAAGAAGCACTAATTGTGTTGCATTAACTTCTTTAATCAGACTCAGAAGATATAGAGGTTTTGGTAAGTTTTTTGGTAAGAATGAGGCTGCTACTGGTACCTATTTTTCTGACTGTGACCCTGAAGGTTTCTGGTAAGATGTTTGCAAAGCCACTGCTATCCTGTGAACATTCATGCAAATGAGTTGGCATTTTCCCAATGATAAAAGGCCAGCTCAAATATAGAATCATGGAGTTACAGAATCATTTGGGTTGGAAAAGACCTTTAAGATCATTGGGTCCATGCAGCTGATCTCTTTCTGACTACATGTTGCAGGGTATTTGTAAATGAATGTAGAAAATAGATATCTGGGGTCACAAAAGGGCATGTTTGAGAGATGGCTTCTGGGACTTTTCCCAGGGTGATACTGGTCTGCCAAGCAATGGAGACTGTGAGCATGGAGCTGATAGCAGCTCACTAATATGGGTTGTTTGGTAAAAAATGGCCCCTTTGAGTCAGTGGTTAAAATGCTCCCTCTTCCCTTGGCTTCTGCTGGAGTCAGCCTGTGACTTTCAGTAATAATTTTTATCTGTGTGTTAAGAATTTAACCTCGAAAGCATAACTGCACTGCATTAATTAAGCTTTATCTAATCTCCAGCTAAACTGACAATCAACAAACAAATAGAGCTTTCTCAGGATGACATTGCCCTGCATGTACGTGATTCACAGCACAGCTTCACCTCCTGGGCAGAAAGGTGCTCCCCAGACATTGTGTGGTGCACTTGCTGGGAGGAATTAATCCCCTCATTACAGCTTATCTATATCAACCATAAAATATCTCTAAGCCTCTTGTTTCAGGAAATATGGAGGGCAAAAGAGATCCTTTTGCACTGCACAGTGTCCTTCAAGTATCCACAGGGTGTGACACCTCATAAAGTTTGTAAGATATGGTCTTATTCTGCAGTTTTATATTTTCCTCGTTGCTGCATCTATTTGTACAACATACTGCCTCTTTGAGGAGGGTATGGATGTCCACTTCCATCATATCCAAGCTGGAAAACATTACTAAACCCATGTCTTACACAGAGGTTTTTACACAGAGTTGTAAGTACATCCTCAGGACGGATCAAGACTGAAGTTGGTTTGCTGTTTTTTGGCAGCATAGGCCAAATGGCCATTTTGAATTGAGATGGAATGAAAGACAAGAAATGAGGTAGTGACTGTTAATATATACATTAGTGGGTGCCTGTGTAGGTTTTCAAGGAATACCAAGCTGCTATCACAACTGTTTCCATTAAAACTAAGCCCATTGGGACCTTATGTTTTCACAATAGGATTCTCAGGTTCTTTTTCTCTCTGAGACAATCTCACTGTTGTCCATATCTGAACATAGATATCCCATTCCAGCCTGGTTTTAGTTCAGAAGGAAAGTCAAGAAAGATCTGGGTAACTCAAGTGTTCTCACTGTCTGTCTCTCTGTCTGTCCAGTGAGGCAAAGGCATCTGGTCTTCCTCAGGCTCTAAAGTCAGAACTGAGCATCTCTGCTGCAGGAAGAGAAACAGAGAGAAAGGGAAATGTGCAATAGTAAGGCCCATGGGTGTTAAGAGAGCTATGAGAGAACCTGAAATCACAAATGAAAAATCTCTCCTGATTCAGGAGGAAGTGCATCACCTCCTTCCAACGAGTTTTCACCCTTAAAATC
Source organism: Cinclus cinclus (assembly GCF_963662255.1). Lineage (NCBI taxonomy): Eukaryota > Metazoa > Chordata > Aves > Passeriformes > Cinclidae > Cinclus > Cinclus cinclus. The sequence continues at coordinate 112,559,908 of NC_085047.1, forward strand.
TTCCATGGGAAGAAACACAGAAGGAAAAACCTTTTCACTTGTACTTAGTGGGATGCCAGCAAGTGGCAGCAGCTCTCTGCCTGACAAAGAGGCTGTCCACGTCTCGCATCATCTGCCTGCTCCCTTGTTTATCTGAAAACAAAGCAGCAAAAAAATGGGCACAACAGAAGCTCTTCTGGCACTGCTGGAGTAGCTTAGCCCAGGTCTGGCTTTAGGGGCTGCAAGAGGTGAACAGAAAGCTGAGGGAGAAGTCCTGCTCTGATCCCTTTGTGGAGAGCTCCAAGGAGACCAAGTAGTGTGGAGGAAAGGAGGGATGTGGGGTTTAGGAAATGTGGAATTCCTTTTTTGCAGGAGGAGCTCCTGTTGCTATTCTGGTTTCTGTGTCTTCAGTCATCAAATGCAGCTTTTGTCTTTTGATAGGATAAGGAGGAAAGCAGTGTACAATGGTGTTCTGACAGCCTGGCACACCCCAAATCTGTGGTTTAAAGTGTTCTTTGTGCTGAATTTGTTCTTGTAGTGCTAATGACCAGGTTGCCATAAATAGTCACTAAATGGGTCTGACACAGTAAAGGAAAGTGAAGGTCATTGTTGGCTCTTATGTTGTATTTCAGATCTCTGAATCAAAGAACTTCATAAGGAAGGGAAAGGTGCATTTTCAACCTGGATTTCCTTCTACATGCAGAGGGGGGAACTGAGGTATGAGAATGACTGCTTGTCAGAGTAGGATGGGGATGAGAATGAGAATGGAGGTGGGCTCTGACTGATGTTCTGCAAGGTCATAGCCAAGTAGCAAATTATCACCAAACAGGGCAAAATAAACTCCCCATTGTGATGAAAGGTAAAGCTGAATTCATCAGAGGTGAGACTTTGCCTGCAGTGAGCAGCCTAAGCTTTGAGCTAAGTATCCAAAAACGAATGCCTGTGTGGGGAAGGAAGGCAGGAGTATTTGGGATGCTGGGATGAGGGTGCTGCGCTGGCCATAGTAGCTGCACCAGCAGGGATGGAAGGGGATGTGGAAGGTGCTTGTGTGTGAAAGCAGGTGCTAGACTGAATGGCCCATACAGAGCTGATACCTCATTTGAGGGTCCCAGCACTTGACAATGTGTTTTCTTGATAGCTTGGTCGCTGAGCCTGGCACCGAGAGGACATCACCCTTTTCATGGGTGCCAAATGGGTGAGAAATGCATCCTTGTGAGAAGCCCAAGTGCCCTCACTCTCAGCCTCACTAAGAGGTACAAATGCCTGTCTTGCACTTTGTGTGGGGAGCAGGTCACAGGGCATTTTTAAAGATGGGCAGTGCCAGAGGTTTGGTGGCTGCATTTCCTTAACCTGCCCTAAGCCAGGCTTTGAATGTTACAGCTTGAGCACTGAACCACAGTACTCCTTGGATGTACCAGACCTCTCTGCTGGCCACACAAGCTCAGTTATGCCCCCAAACTAGGGGAATTTAGGATGTGCTTCCCTTTTCAACCTGCTACAACAGCAGGACCATCAGGTCTACAAGCATCCAAACTGATAGGCATTTCACTGAGTGGAGATAAGCCAGAGCCTAGTTTGGATACAGTCCCTTAGTAAGACTCTGGTTGCACAAAAATAACAGATTATGCAGGACATAATCCGTCTGAGACTGGAAACACACTCTTCCATCCCAAGGTTGGATGGAAGGGAGAGCAAGGCATGGTGCAGCACCACGAGGGAACACCAGCTCTGCTCCCAGTGACTGCAGGTACCAGAAGGCTCCTGGATATCTCCTGCAAAATCAAGTACAGTTCCTGCTAAGGAGGCTGGTTTTCACTTCCAGTCTATGTGAGACTGTTCTGGGTTGGCAATGCTGGCACGTGCCCCACTGCCACACTTTGGGGACCACGTTGACACCATTCCCAGGGCTTTGTGGGGCTGGGCAGAAAGCAGCTCCACTGCTGTTGCTGCAAAGGGGATAATGGATGGGCAAGGGACATGGAGCTGTCTCATGGAGAGCTGGCATGTACTTTATTACATGGTAGCCACAGCAATTTGTACTGGCAGGAGGACACAGGTATGACAAGTTACATCCATGGGGACAGTGCTAGACAGTGGTGGCATCTACCAGCCCCTGAGGATCTGTGTTTAGTTTGCAGCAGCTCAGGAAAGACTACAAAAAGAAGAAAGAGGGGGAGAAGTTGTCCTGCAAGAAAGGCTGTGGCTGTGCTAAGAGGGTCAAGCTCATTTCTGGGCTGCTCTTAGCGGCCACTTCAGCTCATGTGTTTGTGAAACACCCTGTACTGACTGGCCAGCCCAGAGTGACCTGCTCCCCTTCTCTTTCTAAGAAATGACCCCTTCATTTAGACATCTCTGTTTTTCCCTACCACCTCTGCCTGCCCACAGCTTCCCTGCCTGTCATCAGCTGCTGTCAGGGGCTTGGGTGACAAAAGCTGAGCCTGAAAAGGCATTTTCCAGAACAAATCACTGCCCAGTACAGAACCCTCTTTCCAAGTAGGACAGGCTGGGCTGGAGCCCAGGGAATGACCTTTTCTGTGTGGCATTCTCCCACGTAGCGTGACCTGATGTCACTGAGCTGCCAGGCAGTGTTGTGACGTTGCAGCCCTCCCCTCAAACCTAAATCCAGGCACTGCTGGTAAACCACACAGGATGCCAACCAAATTTTGCCATTCTTCACTTAATGTTGCTTAGGGTGAAAGTATTTGACCTTAAATTACTCTTATATTTTTTTGAGAAGGGAGCTTGTTTCTCAGGAAAGGTGGGTTTAACTCTTTGGTTTTGGAATAAATCTAGTATGAATCCCCACATGGTTTCATGCTGCCTGTCCTTGCCGCCCAAACAGGGGCACTTCTGTAGTGGCTGGCATCAGATGTCTGTCACTCAGGTAGGGAGTCTGAGCCCTGCTCTGTGCTCTCATATTGGGTTCAGGCAGCCACCCAGGAGCAGGGACGCAGGCTGTGTACCCAGGGTAAATGGATTTTACCACAGGCTGGTAAACAGCTCTCTTTAACACGTCAGCTCAAGTGGGAGACAATCCGGTGTGAAATGCTTGTACTGAGATGAAATCACTTCTTTTCCACTTCCTGGCTTCATCCTGGTACTACTGAGCCAGGCTTGAGCCCGTGTTAATCTGTAGAGAGGGTGAAATGCAAAGAGGTAGAAAATAAAGCTCTGAATCTGCCACTGCACTCCCTGTCCTCATCTTTTGCAGACTTCTTGCTACCAGTGCAAAGAAGCAGAGAAGAATCAAAGAATCATAGAATGGTTTGAGTTGGAAGGGATCTCAAAGGTCATCCTGTTCCAACTCCCCTTCCATGGGCAGGGACACCTTCCACTGTCCCAGGCTGCTCCAAGCCCTGTCCAACCTGGCCTTGGACACTTCCAGGGATGGGGCATCCACAACTTCCAGGGCAACCTTTTCCAGGGCCTTACTACCCTCACAGCAAAGAATTTCTTCCTAATACTGAATCTAAACATAGTCTCAGTTTGAAGCCATTCCCCCATGCCCTTGTCAGAACTATCCTTTTATCTGTAGGCTCCCTTTGGGTACTTGAAGGCTGCAAAATGTAAAATACATTCCTCCTAATCTCCCTACCTGACTTGTGCATTGTCACACAACAGATTTATTTTGCTTTGGACATTAGAGAAATAAGATGGAAATGACAGAGATCTCTGATAGAAATGCAAAGATGGGAATACCCACAAAATCAACATAGTAATTAAAAATTCAAAACTACCTTCTGGAGAACTGCACTCAAGAGTTTAGGATCTCTTGTTGCTCTAGTTAAAGGTAAGTTTTTGGACTTAATAAAAAATAAAATGAAGAGGGACCAGCTGAATAAAATAACATGACCTTTGGAATCTGTGTGGTCAAATTATAGTATTCAGTGTTAGTATTTTGACCTAAAATAAATCTAAATATAACCTAATATAAAATAACCTAAAAATGAATAAAATCCTCATTTTATATATATAGCCAGTTTCTAATATTTGTAAGTCTTGTTTTCCAAAGTCATCAACTATTGGGAAGAAAGCTTGCCTGTTTTTTGGAATTTTTTTTAATTTATTGCTGCTCTAGTTTGTGCAAATTCTATCTGCAGCTTTTTACTTTTCAGTGCTAGTGATGGCTTTGTAAGCAAACTGGCTGGACTCTGAGAATGCAGGTGGGGTTTGTACCAGGAGCAGTTTAGCAGACCTTCCTCCTGACCTCCTGATGCAATTAGCCGTGGTCTTGCTGTGCTCAGAGAATCCCCTCTGAGTGCAGCTGCAGAGAGCAAGCAGAAATTTCTGAGGCAGCACAAACTTGCAAACCCTTCCCCAAGATTATCAAATGACAGCAGGTTGGACGTACGTAATGAGAAGCACGGGTTCACTGACTAAGCATCCCTAAAGGGACTGCTGCTTAATCCTTTCATACGTGGTGCCCTGTCGCCCTGCTCTGAAGGAGCAGGAGGAGGCAAATGGGCTCTGTAATTGAGGGGAAGGTTGATTTATTGCTAAATGAGAGTAATGTGGTGTTTTGCTTCTTACTGATCTGCCTGCAGAAGATCAAGCAGGCTGCTCTGTTCAATCCTTGATTTGTCCCCACTTCATCTTGTGGGAGGCCAGGAGAGCTCCCACTCAGCACACAGCAGTGGGAATTAAGCAGCTCCTGCACCTAAGCAAGCCCATTCCTGCCAGGATTAGCAGCTCTGGCTGTCACAGCTCCACAGCAGGACATGAGTGTGAGTGTATTAAGGTAACCCTGAGGGTTTTCCATGTAGACAGCACAGGTGCAGGGTATAGTCTGAGTTCCAATGTCGTGCCCAGGTTTGTACAGTTCATGCCAACAAGCCTGTGTTAGTATTTCACTGATACCTCTATCCAGGATAGGTCTTATGAGACCAACATGTGTGTAGGTATGGAGCTGCATTCCATCACAGCTCCTGCCTGCAAACATCACCCTGGCATTGTGCCAGTGCCTCCCTGGAATCTCCTTGGCATCAGCTCTGCGTCACCCCTGCATCACCCTGGCAGTCCAGGGGCTGAATTATTTCCCTGGCTGCTGGGAATGTCCTGAGAGCTGAACGAGTGGCAGCTGCTTTGGGATCCTGTGAATTCCTCCTGCTCATGTCCTCTTCTGTCTCCTCCCTGCCCTGCCCTGCCCTGCCTCACCCCTGCCCCTGCCCTCTTGTTCTGTGGCAAGGGGGATGCATAGCAAAGGAGGCATCACATGGATTTGTCTGGCAGGTTTGTAATGAGAGGAGTGTGATGACCCTGCACATTCATCAGATGGTTGTTTTCAGCCTGGACCCATCTGTGATGTTTTTATTTTTTTTTCCCTCCCTCTGCTCGGCTCAGGCTGCTCCGGGAGAAGTGGCACGTAGGCACATACATCCTTGCGCACACTATACTTGTATAAACTCCACCAGGAAGTCATCTGGCCAAACTTTCCAGAGCTCTGCTTTTAACTCTTCCCTAGGCAGGCTGTCCTGTCAGCCAGGGGATTTTCAGGGAACATGTGCATTCATCCCTCTGTTCTCTTTGCTGATTCCCGCCGCTCTCCTTCCTTACAAACCCCGAGCTACATGTGGATGAGCAGCTTTTACACCCACTCTACTCTGAGTTACCACCAGAAAAACAACCCTTTAACTCTGCACATTCACTCGTGCATCCACAGGGCTTTGCAGTAAAACACTGCTTTGGCTTTTCTGGAGGGTGAAGTAGCAAGATCAGTGCCCCCAAAAGGGGGCAGGAGGAAGGATTGTTGTGGGATAAGGCTGTTGGCAGGGGCAATCCTCCCCTGCAGTTGTTATTTCAGAAGTGTGTCCTTACTAGGCACATGAGTAGCAGAGGAAGTTCTCACAGCCCTTAAATGTCTTCTGTGGTTAGGGAACAATTTAAAAAAGGCAGCCCCTTCAGAAGTGACCCTGTGTTCAAAGAAGAAGTGTCTCACAGTGCATCCCACTCTGCACTATTGAACACCCACCAGTGTGCACAGAGAGGTTTCAAGGGGCTGAGAAAATCCCTGTGAGATGGCTCACGTAGAGGAAAGGCTGTCATTCCTCCCCAGGTCATGGGGATTAATAGTTAATTGTTAAATGTAAAATAAGTCATCCCATTTTGTTAGTGCCTGTCAACTACCAACTGACAGGTTTCAATGGCTCTTCCAAGATTTATCCCTGGAAGTGTTCAAGAAATGACTGATGTGGCACTTAGTGGCATGGTTTAACTGACAAGGTGGTGATTGATCAAAGGCTGGACTCGATGATCTCTGAGGACTTTTCCAACCTTAATGATTCTGTGATTCTATTTTATTTTGGAGCCTACTACACAGGGGTGAATAACTGGAATTGTTGGAAATGTTATCCTCTGCAACTGAGCATGGAGCAGGGATGTCTGAGCTCATTTGCCGTTTGGCCAATGGCTCCAGCCACTTTCTGCTCATTCTTGCCTTGAAGTGAATGCAAAGTGTGTGTCAGATCAGCACTGGAGATGTGCCACCAATGGTAATGCTGCCTCTCTTACTTACAGCACTATAAGCAGCCTAGAATGTAACCATTTATCCATGAAGTTGTTCACAGGCTCTCTTCCTGCTTTACTGCATATTAATCTTCTCCAGTGTTACAAAACCATGACATGATAAAATAGATAGTACAGGTCTTGATTTTTCTTCTCGGTGCACAGGTATAAATAGGAAATTGCTTAATTGAAGTTAATTCAGTTATCCTGGTGTTAATTTTGCCTTGTCTGTCAGATTTATGGGCATCTGTATGGAATAGAGGGGTGTGAGTCTGCACTCAGCCTGGCTCAGACAGCTGTGGAACGGAAGGGATTCTACCACCAGAAATTCCCGAAAATTTAGGTATGACTTTTATGACAGGCTCATGCAGACACATTTCTTTTCTCAAACAGCTGTTTGTGTGCCACAAACAGAGCAAAGGAGTCTCTCAAAGGAGTGTTTGTCAGACTCCTGAACTTCATGAGGTACAAACCACGACTGCCCACCAACAGGAGCCAGGGGTATTTGCAGTTTTCCTTGGTCACCTCCTCGCCTGCAGTTGGAGGAATCAGTCAAGCCCTCACGGTCCCTCAAGGAGGTGGAGAAGCTGAGAGCTGAGGAACAAGCAGGCTTTTGACCATGCACCATGTTTTCTTTTTCTCTTAATTTCTTTCTTCAGGTAATTTTTAACATGGGTTGTTCCTCTGTCTCCTCAACTGCAGGATCATAACTCTAATTTCTGCATTTCTACTCTCAGAAGACCCCACCTGCATCCAGCTCTGGAGTCCTGAGCACAAGAAGGACAGTGACCTGTTGGAGTGAGCCCAGAAGAGGAGCATGAAGGTAATCAGAGGGATGGAGGAGCTCTCCTATGAGGAAAGGCTGAGAGAGTTGGGGTTGTAAAGCCAGGAAATGGGAGGACTTTGGGGTACTCTAATTGTAGCCTTGCAGTGCCTAAAGGGGCTACAAGAGACTTGGAGAGGTACTCTTTAAAAGGGCTTTCATAGGACCAAGGAACAATGACTTTAAACTAAAACAGATTAGTGTTAGATGAGATACTGGGAAGAAATTTTTACTGTGAGGATGGTGAGGCGCTGGAACAGATTGCCCAGAGAATCTCTAGATGCCCAATCCCTGGAAGTGTTTGAGGCTGGGTTGGATGGGGCTTGGAACAAGCTGAAGGAAATACCAGGAAAGGAAATGGTTGCTGCTCACCAAGGCCCTAATTTTTGTCTGATGGGCAGGAGAAAAGAAATTAATGAACACCTAAATCACAACACCTCCCTCTGCCACCTTAGGTAAGACAACACTCACCAAGTGATGAGCCTAAGGCAGCAGAGATTTTCCTTCTGATTTTAATGTACTGTATATTAATAATGTGCAAGGACTGTGGGATTGTTCTCAAAATGTCCAGCAATCCTGCAGAGCTCAGGGAATTTGAGCTGCATTGGCTATGAGTTGACAGTGGCACCTTGTGTGGCCCCTGGTGACAGCTGGGGCCACCACCCCGGTCACCCCAGGGTCTGGTTGTTTAATGTGTCTCAGAACTCCCTGGGATAAGTCAGCACAAGGATTAATCCCTCCTCACCAAGCTTTGAACCTAAACCTCAAGCAGGAAGAGCTCCCATCCCATGTGGCTGCTGGGTTTTGTGCTCAGGGTAACCTGACAGGCAGACTGGAGAGAAGATATCCTTGTAGGTGCATTTCCGCCTCTAGGACAGAGCCTTTGGGATTAAGTGTCCAATATTTAGGACACAAAATGATGTAGAGTGCTCAGTCCTGACCTTGCTGTAACCTGTGGAGAAGCAGCAAAGATTCTCTTTAACCATGTATGGCATAAACAGAGAGGAGAGTGCTTGTAGCAAAATCAGAAAGGAATCTGATAGAAAGCCCCAAAGATAAATGCCACTTTAGGCAATGTTGCTTTAAGCTGTTAACAGGAGCACCATCCAGAGAGGAACTGTGAGCTCTAAGTGCTTCTCTGCTTCTGGGTGGGATACCATGTCATGTAAAATGCATTTTGTATTCTTGTTTCATCTCCCTCTCTCCACTCTTCCCCTGTGAGAGTGCACACACCGAAAGCATTAAAAACAGACTGCGGTGAGTTTGCTTCACTAATACATCTCCACATCAAAGGTGCTGCTGGAATCTATTGATTCTGGCACAGTTGCAGAAACCAGTGAGGTTTTCAGTGAGAAATCATGCACTTCTCAGTTGATTTCGGGAAAGGTTAAAAAAAAAGGGAAGAAAAAAGCTCTATCACGTGCAAATATTCGCCCTACAGAGAGGCAGATAAACTGTAAAATGTTTGGTCTGTCTCCTTTGGTGCCAGCAATTGCTCAGGGATGACTTTATTGACAGACAGATGAGCTTTAGCTTACATGATGTTACAAAAACCTGTCCTATTTCAGTTTTGTTTTCTCTGTTTGTGAATAACATGTGACACTGATGTATTCTTCCCCTCCTATTTCTGAAGGCAATGCACCCTATGCCAGTGAACAGCACAGGGACATAGCCTCATGACTTTATCCCAAAAAGCCCAGAGATTATCCAAGGTCCCACGTCAGAAGCACAGGGCAGGTTGTTATAATGCTTTGGGAGTGGCCCAGGCAGATTCACCTCCAACACAACACAACCTTGACACCAGTCTCATTGGAAAATCTACTTCTGCTCACGAGATCCATCAGCTATTTCTACTGAAAATAATTTTGCTTTAAACTTTGCCTCATAGACATGAAACCATTGTATTTGTATGTTACTTTAACTGAAACTACTAGTTTTCTACTGAAAATGTCTCTCTCCTGTAAGACCTGTATTACCCTTGTGTTTTGGTGCAAAATCTGAAAATGAAATAGATCAAACCACAGAGTAGGAAGAACAATTTTGTTCTTCTCTGATTTTGGAATTTTAGTATTTGTAGGACTTTTTGGCTCTACTTTGTTTGCATCCTGCCTATGAACAGCTTCCAAAATGTAAAAGCATCAAGGTGTTTTCAAAAGGTGCCTGCAGACCACATCTTCTTAGAAGCATCTTCCTTGAGGCCTTTCCAATCCCAGCCACTCACTGCTTTCTTCAGACAGTCATGAGTCAGCATCTGCACTCTCAGGTTTGGGCTCTGCTGGTGGCACTGCTGTCACTGCCAGCCACAGCTTGTCCTGGTAGTGCTGTCCCATGGGGCCTTCTCCTCCTGCCTTGCCCACCAGCACTGGGCTAGACCCACCCTCACCTCCTCAGTGGGAAGAGTATCTGCCTGGGCACCTAATTATAGTGAGATGGAAAAACGTCCACGAAAGGATGAGGTTAAGTTTTCCAATACGTAGCCCAACAGTAATCAATACTTGCATCAATAGTTAATTTATCTATGTCAAGGGGAGCAGCTCCAGCAGGAGGGAGTGAGATCATCTCTCCTGACCTGCCCTGGACCATGGCTCAGTCACACCCAAGCCAAATGATGGCTTCAATCCCTTCACTCTCAGGCCTTAACTCTCAAAAGCTCAGATATGAGGGTGCTGCTGTTAGCAAGACTTTGTCAGGATGCTCCATCCTTATCTCCTGCACTGAAGAACACCTTAACCCCTCTGCAAACCTAGCCCCAGAACCCTAACCCCTGAATAAAAACCCACTGGGATCAGCGTGGCATTCTTTGATTTTGGGAGAATTTTCAGCTGCCCTCTGATGAAAGGCATTTGCCTCATGGCCACTAAGCCACTCTGGAGGACTTCCCTGCTTTTTACAAAGAGCTGCAGTTTGAGTAAGACTGCAGCACTTCCCGGATATCATCCCCCATGAATGTGCTCTCCCTTGCACTGCAGTGGCTGTTCAAGGTATTTGCAACATTCCCCATGAGATATTCATTTTTGGACACCTCCCTGCAGGGACATCAACGGTGTGACTCAGTGACACGAAGAGTTTGCTGGGAAGTGGGGGAGAGCTGCCTGCCACGCACAAGTGGAGACATAAGTGGTGGGCAAGTTAGAAACAACAACTCCTCTGTTGCAACAGGAGGTGAATGGTTCCCCTCACAGTGACTAAGCTGTTCCCCTCATCCAGCTAATGGAGAGGCTGTGCCACGTGCTGTGTATTCCTGTAAAGCAGCCAGCTTTGGGTCACCCCATCTCAAGCCTTCTCAGAAGGGATGTCTCAGTGTGCTGGTTTCATGAAAGGTGCTGAATGCAGACTGAATTGGATTTCAATCACTCTTTCCTTCCTTGTTAAACACCTCCCATAGGAGTTGCAGCCCCTCAGTTTAGCTGACAGGGAGGTAAGAATATCTCCCTCTTAATCCCTGTGTGTTCATGTGTCCACAGCTTGGGTCTTGCTCCTGAACTGTGCTGTGTGTCATTACCCCTCTGCCTGCAACACGAGATGACCATCAACATTTTCACCACACTCTTAGTTTTCACAGAAAATCCATCTGGTGTTAGTGACAGCTGTGAACTTAGGGCATAGTGTCTAGTCCTGGGTGCCTCAACCAAAACTGAAGAATTGAGTCACATGTGCACTCTGGAACAAGGGTGCTGGCACACAAGCCTGTCTAGGAAAAGCAATCTCAGACCAGTTCCAGGAACCGCTGAGGAAAACTGAAGAGGAGAAATTGGTCCCAGTGGATTCAACAAATCTCAGATTGCAGAGAGTTTCCAAATTAATTAACAATCCTTCTTTCTTCAAGGGCTTGTGTTCTAAGCTTTCAGTGGACCATGGGTGTCTGCTGTTCACAACTGCCTGGGGTTTAGACCCTACTCTAAGGGCCTGTTTTATTTCAGTCTCATTATCTGAGACAGGTGTCCAGCACCCAAGCGAGTGTCTCCTGCTGCACAAGCAACTGTGCAGGCTGTCCCTGTTCTTTTTGGGGACAGGACAAGAGAACATCCATCAGACAGGCGAGAGCATTGCCGGAAGGGGCTCAGACATTGTCATGACAAGTGAATACAACAGCCTGCTCAGAACACAATAGAGTCTCCAGTTTATTCCTAAATTATTAATGTTCCCTGAGGAGTGGATTTACACTGCTGACTTGGGCACCGTGGGAACACAATCTCTTCCCAGCCAGGCAGTGGGCTCCTCCCCTCAGTGTCTCCAGGTGGGATCACAGTGGAGCTTGGCCCATCCAGGTGGGTTAAACCCCAAGGGGGATATCCAAGGGGGCAGGATGTGGCTTTCAGTGCCAGCTGTGAGAGGATGCCTGCAGCATGGGGTGGCAGCCCCACGGGTGGCACTGTGGGTGGCAAATGTCCTCCCTGGTTAGCAGGCTGGCAGCACCTTTCCCAATGGAAAATAACATTGTTCACTGCCTTGGGATTTGTCATCACCACTTCTTCGAATCTCTGTCATCTGCTCTGTACACAGGAGAATGACAAGCCAGGACCTGGGCTCTCTCACCCCACAGACTGTGATTCTGGTGTAGGGTGACATCCCTCAAAGGCTTCTAAAGGTGTTTCAGTTCAGTTTCACTGCAGCCTGGTGAGCATCCCAGAGTGCACGAGCACGGACACAAAGCTGGCCTCTGCAGACCTCTGAGGGGAGAGGGGTGGGGGAGTTCCTATGGGTTCATTCCAACCCCCAGCTGTTTTCCAGGCAATCCAGATACCTCCACCTTCACACAGGAGCTGTGCCTCTCCCCTGGACAGTGCAGCTGGGTATTCCCCAGCACCCCAAGGCCAGGACACTGGGATCTGGCAAGACATGGATCTCTTGAAGGAGAGGGAACGGCACAAAATGGTCACAGTAGGGATTCCCTCTGACAGGACCTGGTGCTGATCCTGGCTCTGAAGGGGTCCTGGTTTGGCTGCTGGAATAAAGAGTGATGCTGGAGAACGTACCTCTGAACATTGGGGAATCATTGCTAAAGCTAACAGGGAGTGAAATCCATCCTAAAACACCCACCATGACAAACAGCCTGGCAAGAGGGAGAAATAAGTGAATCCCAACAGACAGAACCTAGGATGAGCTAGAGCAACTGGAGGAAGAGGAAAGGTGGGGAGAAGGTATTGAGACAGCTCTACATGGTTCCACTTCCCCTTTTTTCAGTTGTGTGGCAATGCCATTCATTAGGAAACATGAATCAGTGGTGTTTCCTTGTTCTGTGCTTCCAAGAGAATTGCTGCAGCTCTCCACAAGACATGGAGCATCTTCTCCCTGCTTGTGCACTGGCACAGACTGAGAGCTGAGGAAATGGAGCAACCAAGGACTCTCCCTGCCATGGCTGAGCCCCGAGGTTGTCTCACAAGGCTTTTTTGGCAAATGTCAGCAGGAGCAGGGGTTGGCACAAACACAGCACTGCAGCAGAGGAAGTTGTGCTCATGCATCTTGCCCAGCAAAGGTGGGGAACACCATTTATGGTGTTTCAAAGGCACACACACAGTTTTGGCACTTCCTGTCAGCCTAAGAGTTGTCACTGCCGTAAGACCTCCAGCAGCATCAGGGTGTTGGCTTCACTGGAGCTGCACCACATCTCCTCACCTTGTCTGCAAGGAGCCAGGCTTTATCCCTGCTTTCATGAGGCACAACTTTCCCTGGCTCAACAGCTTCCTGGGGAATGTGGATTTACACCAACCCCATCCATGTGTGGTGAAGCATGGATGCTGTCAGGCCTGGAGACTTCTGTCACCTTCTGTCACCTTCTGTCACCTTCTGTCACCTTCTGTCACCAACTCCTCACTTCGATGCAGAGCACAGAGAGAGCTTCAGCCATAGGGATTGCATGTCTGAGTCACCAGCATGGGCTCTGAACCTGGCTGTGGGCCATGGTAAAATGTCATGTAGGGAATCTTGTAGTAGATAGAGAGGTCCTCCTCCTTGGGCACTTTCCAAAATGACACTGCCCCGTGCAGATCAGGTGTTTAGGCGCCAGCTTTGGAGGTGGGTGACAGTCACGCAGAAGAAAGGAAACCATAGCCAAGGTCACTGATTTCAAAGCAAATGGCACAAAATTAGAGGGGAAACAGGATCTGGAGATGCTGCAGCCATCAACTCTCTTCCAACACCTTGAGAGTGAGCAGCCCCCAGTGGAAAAGGAGGGTGGCCCCATAGCACTCTCAGTCCCCCTCAACTCTCCTGGCTCTGTGGGTGGGTAGAAAAGCCACCCTACTTGGTGTCACCTCCAAGTGCCCCTCAGTCCCCAGCAGAGCCCAGTGATGGCTACAGTCACCAAGCCCAGTGGTGCTACAGGGCTGTCCCCATGGGTTACACCCTCTCCTGCACTAGGGTCTGGTGTGGCCACCAAGGCTGCTGGAAAATGACATTTCAGTCTTGCTGGCAGCCTTCCAATTTCAACATTTTTTCTTTGTTCCTTGAAAAAGTTGAAGAGAGAAGTGAGGCCGGGAGGGGTCAAAACAGAGGCAGGAGAGGTTCAATCCAATGGCTTCTGACACTTTGTTTTGCTCAGGCTTCCTAGAAAGGCTTGCTTGGGAATGGGACATTTTAAAATGTCCTATTTAGATGGAAAATGCCTTATCTAGTAAAGAAAGTTAATCTCCTTCTCATCAGAGACGCCTAAAAAAATTTCCCTTGGCTTCCTTCCTCAGAGCTGACGGACGACCCCATTCCAGCCCCGCGGCTGCACGATGGCTGCACTGTGTCCTGTCACAGTCACTGTGCAGGGGGCATGGTGTCACTCCTCTGGGGCCTGGGACAGCAGCCAGGGTCCCTGAGGGTGGTCCTGCTTCCCCCAGTGGGGAGCGGAGGGGATGGGTGCTGCCAGGGGCATAGGGCAGCTCCCTGTCTGCCTTTGGCTCTTCATCCGGATGAGTTTTGGCAGTAACTGTCTGCAGAGTGGAGACAGGCTTTAGTTTAAGGGACTGACATTTCCATTGGTCACAGTCAGCCTGCTCCGTTTCTTCTCCAACTCCATCTCCATCTCCCATCTCCATCTCCATCTCCATCTCATCTCCCATCTCCATCTCCCATCTCCATCTCCCATCTCCCTCTCCAATCTCCAGTCTCCATCTCTCTCCATTTCCAAGGCAAGCCCCTTCCTTGCTCCCAGGAGCCCAGCCATGTCCCCAGCTTCTTCCCAGTGCCACCCCTCAGGACTGGAGTCACAAACTGGCTGTCCTCTCCCATCAGGGTAATGACTGCCACAGTTCTCTGGCTGCCTGTGCTCAGTTTGCCTGTGCTCCACCTCTCACAGCTCCACCTGGGGTGTTCAAAGCCAGCTCCAGACAGTGATGGCCAGCACAGCCATCTGTCCTAGCCATGATCCACCACCTCAGCAGGTTACCCAGATGGGCAGAGGGGACCAGCCAGGCTTGGGGAGGGTCTGTGTGCAAACACAGCGTGGTCCCTGCTGATGGGAGTAATAAAGGACTTTCTGCAATTACCCCGCAAGTTTTGATAGCCAGGATTTCAAAGCAGCAATCAAGCCCTAATTGATTAAATGCTTACCACATTCCCGGGAGTGAGCTGCTGCCCCCCGGGTAAATGGGAATAAGTCACAGGCAATTAGCGATTTGCCTGAGGTGCTTCTGCTTGTTGGTAATGTCTGGGCTCAGGCTCCTCTGGCCCTGTTAGTCATTAGACCACACATCCTCCATCCTCTCCTGGTGGCATCCCGACAGCCCTGGCAGAGTGGAAAGACCAAAATAATCTAACTTCACGTTTATCTAGGAAAAAGTTTCCCACAGTCCCTTCTGGCTCTTTTTGTTTTGATTCTGAGGTTTTGTTTTTCTGCAAAGTTAAAATAAATCTTGAACTGCAACTGCTGGGCTTTTTTGAACACAGTTGGTTGCTAGAGCATTGTTTGAGGGAAACACATTAAAAACCAGAACAGTGTGTTTATTGCCAGAGCCGGGCTGGCTGGACAAGGCTGATCAAGTATTTTAAGTGCCATGTGACATTTATGCATTGCAGAAAGCAGTTGTGGTCTTTCTGAGCTCCAAGCTGCTGCTTATCTTCCTTCTGGACAGAATCTTGAGGCCTTTTTCTCCAAGATTTTGATTTTCTATGCAATACAGGTCCCAATTTTCTGTCTGCTTACCCTGTGCTGTTCCTGGAGTGCAGGGTGACCAGGGGACATCTCCCACACCCCCATCCCCCTCTGCTTCCCATTGACCATCCCCTCTGCCCACATCAGCAGTGCTCAGGGCACTCAGTTGGTATCAGTGTCCAACAAGCACTGAATCACATCTCAGTCATCCCCAGGCCCAACCTGTGATTTGGGAATCAGTGAAGAAATATTCTTTCATGCTTTCTTTCCTGTTAAAGCCACTCTAAAGCAAATGTCATCTTCTTTAGGAATGCAGTGTTTTCGAAAGGCTTTTAAGATTGTTTTTATCTTTCTTTTCCCCCCTTTTCAATTCAGCACTATCAAAAGGGACTGGAGTGACATTCATGGAAGTTAAATAGGATTTTGTTCTTCTCTAGGATATCTAAACCAGCACTTAGTGTCTCCATCTTGCTGTACATCAGTGTGTTTTGAAAATCCTTCCCATGTGATGGTCGGGATGAGCAGGCTGGAGGACTCTTTCCAAGAAAGCCCTGAAAAAGCACTCTCTTTGCAGGAAAATGGGTATTTGTAGGTAAATGCAGCCCTTTCCCCCAGACTGGCTATTTTAAAGCTGCGCAGTAACCACCCAGAGAATTTCTTCAGCTGCACACACACTGCTGGTCTGTAAAACCCTGAACTTTGCTTTGACTTGGTGTCTATTTGTTTGAGAGTATCTTGACCTGCCATTCTGGCAGTGTGGGATGGAAGTGCTGCACTGCTAACATCTGGGAAGCTGGAGGAAGGGATGCTGTCCTCCCAAACCGTGCTGCCCACGGTGCTGTGGCTGATGTCATCCCACCGTGAGCTCTGGAAAAGGGAAAAGGTCCTCCATGTTCAGAACCCAGGGTGGGATTGTGGCCATCCAGCACTGAAACCTAGCTTCAAGTGCTCCTGGACAAAAGAATCTAATTAAGCCCCAGAGGGCTGAACATACACCAAATTAGCACTTAATTTTGGGATGCTAAGGATTTTTCAAAGTGGTTGTGTTTCACATGAAGATGTGGCCTTTAAATTGCAATTAGCTGTATCCTCACTCCAATCAAAATTGTCTCATAACCAAATGGTGTCCTAAAAGCTGATAAAGCAGCATTCCTGACCACTACACAGATTTTTTGAATATCTCAGTGATATGGATTTCATTCCTTGCAGTCAGCGGAAAAACCTCCAGTGACTCACAAGGGATAGGAATCCTTACGAAAATAATTCATGCTGGAAAACCAACACTTCCTGTGCTCTATCTGTGCCTGCTGCCAGCGGGGCTGAGATCAGCACAGCCAGACAAGGACTTCACCTGCCCACAGCAGCTCGGGTTACACTGCAGGGTAAGGAAGGCACCGCAGCCCTGCCTCCCCTGCCAGTGCAGCCCAGGACAGATGTGCTGACAGCAGCCCTCACTGTCACTGTCACAGAACAAAACTGCGTGGGAACTCAAAGAAAGGCCCTGCCTGACTGTTCTTCAAAAGTATTTAAAGTGTGATTTGCATCATTTACCACACCTCACCTGGCTCCATGCACTGGCATGCAGGGTGAAGATGTGACCCAACGGAGATGTGCTTCCTGGGCTCAGGCACTCGCACCCCAATCTGTTCACACTTTCATGGTGCACCCTCAATTTGTGTCTTCTGTCATCTCCTCCACATCGCTGCTGCTTGTGTACAGCCAACTTTTCCTGGCTGCTGTCCCCATCCTGAGAATGGGATCGGATAAAGTGGGATGGGATGGGATGGGATGGGATGGGATGGGATGGGATGGGATGGGATGGGATGGGATGGGATGGGATGGGATGGGATGGGATGGGAGTTGAGCAAGCAGAGGAAGCCATCCCAAGGCGTGAGTGGCATTGCCACCACAGTGAGATGGTGGCTCCTTGGAAGAGCCCATCACAAAGAAATCTCCTTTGGTGGCTGGGGTCTGTGAAGCTGATCTCAAAATGGTGAGGCGAGTTGTTCTCCTGGGGGTTTGAGAGGAGGGAGGGCTGTGGCAGTAGGACCTGAGCATGGAGAAAGTGTCAGTGTGACAGACAGAGTGGGGAACTGCACCCACGCTCCTCCACATCACTGCATGGTGCTCCCTGGCACAGGATCCCAGCAGGATCTCCCCTCCATCCATGGGCCGTGCTTCCCTCAGGACTGGCTGCCTAGTTGCAAACATGCCCTGGTGTCTTGAAAACAGAGGAAATCTCCCTTGAAACTAAGTGGCCTCTCTGGCTGCAGGTTTATCTTCTCCTTCCTGTTTACTGCAAGGTCCCTGAAAGGGCTGTTTGTTCCCACCATCACAGGGCCCAGCACCTCTCAGGGATGTCAGGATGTCTCCCATCACCCTGGAAGCCCTGCACTGGCACCTCCCTTCCCCTGTCCATCTGCCCTCACCCTGTTCTGGGCACAGCAGGTCCCCTGTACACCCAGCAATGTCAGTGCCCTCCCTGCCTGCAGGGCTTCCCCTTCTCTCCACTGCCATCCCACTCGCTTCCCTTCCATGTTTGGTCAAGCTCTTCATCCTGACATTTAAAACTCTGGGCTGAGCAGCCTCTACTCACATCTCAGCTCAGTTTTCCTCCTAGTCTTCCTCTCCTCATGGCAGCATCACGGCCTCATCTCTTCTGCCATTCTCTTCATCGCTGGCTCCTGCTCCTGCCTCCCACTCCCCATCTCTCCAGGCTGCTCCCTCTGGTCTTGCTTTCACCTGTTGAGCAACTGGCCCATCTTCCCCACACTGCCCCAGAGCTGCCTTCCTTCAGCTTGCCTTTCACCTGTGCTCCATGGTCAGTATTGTTTGTTCCTCTTTTGGGCCATAGGACAGCAGTATCTCCCCACCCAGGCAGCCTGTGCTGCTGGTCAGATTTCCTTGTGAGTTGTGTGAGAAATGTTGTTTCTGTGCTGGACAAATATACTGACTTAAGAGCAGGCAGTTCCTGTGAAAATATGTTCTTACATCACTACTTTTCATCTTTTCATTTTTTTTAAATGGATCATTCTTGCTAGTTCAATGCTGATTTTTATTTTAAAGCACACAAGCATGCCCCTCCCTCTGTTACTGAGTGCAGGTTATTGCAGTGTTGCAACTCTGTCAAAGAAAAATGCACCTTGTATAGAGCAAGACGTGCTGAAAGCCCCAAGGTCACAGCCATAAATCCTGCTCACCTCCCTCTCGTTTGCTCTCTGTTTGGGGTGTGTCAGGCCTTGCTGTGCCCCCGTTTCCTTCCTTCTGCAGGTACCCATTGGTTTGCTCTTCTGGCAGTAAAACAGAGCAGTAGGTTTGGCATGGGATGGAGCCCCAGGTTTGCTCCTCAGCAAACCCCAGGGGTCTGTTCCCCCCTGCTGCAGATGTGGCAGGACATGGGGCAGGAGGTGAGGGCTGTGACACAGGATGTGGGCAATGCAGATCCCACTGCTTCACCCCTCCAGGGAAACTCACATCTCCAGCCTCCTCTGCAGCATCCTGACTGTGTCTCTGTGTCTTGGGGAGGTGGATCACTCCCAGTCCCTCATGCTGGAGTTGTTCCACTCTCCACAGGCTCTTTAAATAGCCAGGAGCAAAAGAGAAGATGAGCTGGGAGTTGAGAGGCTTCCTTGTGTGGTGGGACATGTCACTTCCACTGCTGGCTCCGAGAGAGGCAGACAGGCTTCCCACAGCTCTGTGCCCTGACCACAAAGTGCTGCTGCTGGGTCCAAATGATTTTGTGCCTTCCCCCTGAAATGTCAGCAGCTGAACAGGAGTTGCATGTTCCATGGCTGGTTGGAACTGTGTTTCTTGTGGATAAACTCTCAGCCAGAAAAGAAACCCTGTGTTAATAAAGTTGTACCTTAGAGACAAGCAAGGGTAGATACAGCCTTGAAGGTCCCTGATGCTGAATAGTTCCCTGCAGTCCCCAAGGGGAGTGAGGAGATTTCTGCACTGTCTCATTTAAGAGTTATAAAGTAGAGAGAATTTAGCTCAATCTGCAGCCTCAGGGTGCCTTCTTGAGTCACTGTGACTTGGCTGGCATTGGCTACAGCATCATAAAACCATTGGCTTGAGTATGTCTGGCAGGTCTTTGGATGACATATGGTCCCAGCTCCTGCTCAAAACATGGCTACCATAGTCCAAACATCTCAGGGACTTGTCCAGCTGAGCCCTGACTATCTCTAAGGCTGCAGATCACACGGCATCTCTGGTCAGCCTGGTGCACTATGTGACCACCCTCACAAGGAGAGAACTTTTTCTAGAACCTAATCAGAATTTCCCTCTTGCAACCCATTCCTGTCCCTGTGCACCTCCACCACGACACCCCTGTCCCCCTGCCAAAGGACTCCAACTCGTTGGCTTGTGCTTTTGAGGTTCTGGCCACTGAAAATGCCAGCTGCCAATGTGCTATTTGCAAAGAACCAAGACAGAGCTTCACTTTTTGCCTAAAGACACAACCCCTGGCACAGGAAGTTTCTGATTTGGAAGAAGGATTAAATTCATGAGGCTTTGTGCCCAGCCCACCTACCTGACATGTCCAACCCACTAGTGAAGCTTGCATGGTGCAGAGATCTGCCCATTTCATGAGCCAATCCTCCAGCAGTATTGTACCAACTGTGCTGCATTTTATTGCCCAACAAAGTTTGGATGTTATTAACACATCCATACAGGAATATTTTGGGCATCTTCATCTGCACTGGGTTCTGAGGAGCTATTGAAAACATTGCAATGCTCTTCAGTGTGGTGGTGAAAGGATTGAGCCCTGCAGAGTGGTGTCAGAAAGAAAGAGGTCGGGCTCTTGCCACAGAGGAAATGGGAGCAGAAGGATCAAAGCCTGTGACTAACGATGCAAGCTGTGTATCCAAAGGGTACTTCTACCCCTGAGAACACAGGCAAAGCAATAAGCCCGGCCTGGGGTTCAGACCAGGCACAACTTTGTACAAAAAAGGGAAAATAAAGGATGACAGACTCAAAATTACAGCCCTACTGGGTTCTGTCTGCTCAGAGCTGTGCAAGATCTTCACAGCTTGGACCCCAGCTTACAGCAAGATTGTGCTGGAATTACCTCTCTCTTGACTCACTGTGCTCCTGCAGGATGCCTTGACTATAATGTCACTCCTTCCTGAGAGCAATTATCAGGGAAACGTTCATTTTCACTGTTTAGATATTAAACACGCCTCGTGTGCAGGGGAGGGGAAATCAGCAGTCAGTGCTTGGTCTGCTGAGTCAGTAAGGATGTTCTGGGATGTGCATGACATCCCAGGAGCCAGACCCTGAAAACTGGGTAGCTGCCCACTGCCTTCAGCTAGTGAGAGCACCTGAGCCCCTGTGGCACTCATCCTGACAGACAAAAAAACCCCAAACAAACAAAACACCAACCAACCAAACAAAAAACGAAACAAAAGCCCACAACAACACAACAACAAAAAACCCATCACAAAACCACATAAAACCTACAAACCGATTTTATGGAGCACTTGCTCACTCATTTTTCCACTGTGCAGGATCAGGCCCCTTTCAAGCAGACCTGAATTGGAGACACCCAGTTGGAGAAGTCCAAAACAGACCCAGTGTGAGTCAGCAGCTCAGATTGCAGGTCTGTGTGCCCTTCTTCACCTGTTAATGTAGGTAATCTGTGAGTCTGTGACAGATTGAATGATTCTGGGACTCCTTTACTGGACTGGGCTCCTCCACACAACCTAGGACTGAGGGGATTGTTCCTTCTGCACAGACTGTGTGCTAGGGAAGCCTGATTCATGAATCAGTCTCCTTCATCACTTACTCTTTCATGGAGCAGAGGCAAAAAAGGGATGTTCCTCCCCAAAACGTCTGTATCAGCCCCTTGAGCCTTTGATGTTGGGGTTAAGGTGGAAGCAGAGGGCTCATACTGTGCTTCACCTGTATTTGTTCAAACTCTCTAGTCATTAAAGCAGAAATTCAGCCTGTTTGCAGATTCCTATATCACTATTGTTTACTGGCCTGGCAAACACATCTTCGTGGTGACATGAGTGCTTGATATAAAGGCTCTTTCCCCAGGAGCTGGGGGAGAAGGGAGGAGAATGCTGGATCACAGCAGTCAGAGAGGTAAAAAGTGCCCATGATGCAAAGTATTTTGTTTGCTTGCTTGTTTTCTTTTTGTGCATAGATTAATTGAAGTTAAAACCAAACCCTGGTCACCGAGCAGAACATCTAACCCAGTGAGTGGGCAGGCAACCCTCTCCAGGCTCACCACATCCACTCTGTGAGGGTCCCCAGAACCCTACGAGAACTTATCCAGATCCTGTGCACACACTCTGCCAGATTTTGCAGGCACTTCATCTTTTTAGCAGGGTGAATAATGAGGATACACCACTCAGCTGCCTGTGTGGGGCTGCTTACGCAGACAGGCGCTGCAGTTTTGGAAACTGAAGATCACAGCACCACAATCTGATCTCTGGTGGTGATGTCCACCTTCTTCCAGTACCTCTGAACACAGGATGGTGCTATAGCCCAGTGGCCTCAGATCAGGCAGAATACACTGCCTGTGTGCCTGGCAGTTAGCACACAATTCCAGAGCAGCTAGGGGATTTCTTTGGTTTGAAGGAATGGAGACGTCAGAAGATGCACTGCTATTTTCACCTATAAAAAACAGCTCTCGGTGATTCAAAGAGAAGAAGGAGGATGAGGTAATTATGGTTTTGGCACAGTTAGCACTGGCTGAGGGCATTTGCAGTCAAGCCAGGACACAGAGAGCACGCTGTTCCTTTCCAAGGCAGTTGAGACAACTGTCCACATTACAGGAGCCCCTTCTCCCCTTCGGAAATCCAGCTGTTCCACAGCACGTGGAAACACTGAGCAGCTGCTGGGGGCCATCCATGAGAACCTGCTGGGCATTTTTAGGTGGACAGGATGCAGTTGTCCTAAACTATTTTGGACCTGGAGCACACCAACTATCCTGGCTCCAGAGCTAATGAAAGACTCGACAGCTGTGAGGGTTTTCAAGGATAATCCACTGTATCGGCCAGGATGCCACTGGGAGACAAAGATGAGCCATTTGGGAACTCTGGGAGGAGCCATTGGGGGACCCTGGGAGGAACACTTCCCCTTAGACTGCCCCCAGGGCCAGGTAGGATGGAGGAGGGGACAAATGGCCAGTTGGTTTGCTTCTGCCTGGACATCCAGAGCTGGCTTTTAAAAATGTGAATGAAAGCTTAGGATGTCTTCCAGCAACCTGCTGGAATTCCAAAGGCTCCTGCTGCGAGGAGGTACTGGAGACAAGGGCAAGGACTTTTTCTGGGAGAAGCAGCTGACATGCTTCCCCTGCCGGGCCTTGGCAGGAGTTAATGGAGCCCACAGAGACAGCAGGCAGTGAGGGAAGGGTCAAGGATCCAGGAAAGAGTTCCTCTGGAGCAGGTTCCTGCTGCTGGGTACACTGGGCTTGCTGGCAAATGGCAGCAACAATTGATGTGGAGGAGAAAGTGTGAGATTCCATAGAGCTCTGAAACATACAGAAACAGGGTAAATGCTACAACTTTAACTTCTTTCTTCCATTTTTTTTTTGTTTTGGTTTGGGTTTTTTTTTTTGTTTGCTTGGGTTTTTTTTGTTTTTGTTTTTCTTTGTTTTATTTAGTTTTGTTTTAGTCTGACAGTTGCTATTCCTCTCCCAAGGGCTTCAGCCAGGCACACATTCTACAGGCATTTTGGCAAGTGGGAAGCCCAAGAAGAACACCTGTGTCTGTATCCAGCAGGGCTTACTGATGTTTTTCTTGCTTTTAAAGCTTCCTTCCCCCCCACCCCCCCTTCTTTCTATCTTCTTTTGGGGGGAGGTCTGCCATTCCAAGAAAGCATCCATGTCATGGGTAGGAATGCCCTGCTGGAGCCAGACAGGAATGTGGTGAAATGTCCTCTCAAGGACACCTTGAGAGAACGGCAGCAGTGGGAGAGATGCAGGAGCTGACCAATGCAGCATCCCCCTCACACCAGGACTGCACTGGGACAATGTCTAGAATTAAACTCATGGCCAGTGGCCCAGCTCTGGCTATGAAGGTCCTGTCAAACAAGACATGCTGTGCATCCAGCACAAGTCTCCAGCTCTCTCATGCTACTCCAGTGAGGAAAAGTTGCTGCCATTCCTTCAGGATAGGACCCAGCATTTTTCTTAGTTTATTAGGATGACTGGTTTATGGCTCACTTTTATTTTTTATTGTCTTTATTGTGTTTTTTATTGTGTTCACTAATGGATTTTATGCAAAACAATTCACTGATGAGGCTGTAAAGGCTGGCAGCCTGTGCTGGTGATGCTTCTGCAAAGTTTCCCTGTCCTTCCTGGTGATATTTGCTGGGGCAGTGCAGCAATGTTGCTCCCTCTGTGTCAGGACATGATGATACAGTGGTGCACATAAACTCCACTCTGCTCTCTTCTAATGCCAGGAAAACAGTTTCCCATTAACAATGTGACCAAGAGAAGTTGTCTTTCTGCCTTCTGATGAAGCTGGATGCAGACAGAGTTTGTTATCACTGGAAATTCCTCAATGAATGGCTTCAGTGACTGGCACTGGATCACCCAGTGAACTGCACTCTGACAATGCCTTTGCTATTCATTTCCCATCAGGTTTGGCTTTGGCATTTTTTTCTGATTCCCAAACAAGTATTTCCTTTCCAAAAATGTTGCTGCATGAGTATATTTTCTCTAAAAGCTCATGTGGCTGTGGTGTTATTTAACAAGATTCCTGTTCATGAAAAACAGGAGGACAGAGGAAAAAAAGAAAAAAGAAAAAAGAAAAAAAAGAAAAAAGAAAAAAGAAAAAAAGAAAAAAAAAGAAAAGAGAAAAAAGAAAAAGAAAAAAAAAAAAAAGAAAAAAGAGAAAAGAAAAAAGAAAGGGGGGTTTCTGAATACCTTTCTGTCTTGTGAAGATGCAGGAATAGATATTCTCACCACAGCCCCATCCTACTTGTGGTGATGAGTTGTCCCAGCTATACTGCAAGTTTGTATTTACCCAACTCAATGCATGTTCTGTAAGGCAGATTATTGCACTTTTCCAAAAACATTCCACTTTTCCCAAAAGTACTTCTACTGCTAATAGAGAAAGTACACATCCCTTTATGGCTTATCTCTTTGATTTCAAAGGTGAGAAACATTTTTGTCTGAAGAAAATATATATCAATATTGCCAGCAGGCTAAAGCCTCAAATCCCAGGTTAGACTGCCTTTGATATTACAAACCAGCAGAATAATTTCATGCTGTCAAAGGAAGGAACATGAAAATATACTGACTTTCTTATCTAGTATCTCTTATTAACAAATGAGTCTATGGATAGATTTGGCCATCATGTTAGTTTTTATTGGCACACAGTGAAGCAAAAAGATGTATCTGGATGCCTTGCAGACTATACACCTTTTTACCACCAGTTCCCTCAATTCCAGACCATTCCCCCTGATGGCATGTGCTGTCTGCAGCTACAGGGTGGGGTGTCCTCAGACAGACCCACCAGAAGGGTTTCACACTAGAACCCACTGTAAATCTATGTCCATCTGTTTTCCTTCTTCACACTCTTCCTCCTTCCATTACAAATGACAGAATTTAGAGGTTTTCAGCCCAAAATGCCCTGCTGCTGACATGAGTGACATGACTTACCAAAGTAGGAACATGCTGACTGAGGGAATTCGCGTCACGGATCTCAGCTCCTGTGGAAGCATCTAACCAAAATTTTCAGATGAGTTCAGTTCCTGACTTTCTCACCCTTACTTGCAGTGAGAATTTCTGCATAACTAGGTCTCCTCCTAATCTGACTCTCTACCTCTTATGCATCTCAAAGTGTTATTCTTTAAAATAAATACCCACAGAATAGGATCTTGCCATCCTTACATAATTAGAACACCTTCTAAAAAGGCACATCTTTAGACCAAGACACCTATCTATCTTCACCACCAAGATGAGCAATGGCAGATTAATAGTAAGGGCTTGCTCCTCATATGTCCAACAAGACTGGGGAGCCATCTGCCCAACTGAAAAGCATAAATTAAGCAGGGAAAGAGAATCTGTGTCACTGATCTTGTGAGAGGTGACGGGTATCGACAGAGAGGAAACAGTCTGAGCCAACTCAAAAAATTATCAAGAGTGTGCAACAGGAAGACTTCTTGAAGACAGCATGTCCTGCTGAGTGTGAGGACAAAGCCATGTGCTCTCTGGTTGTATCAGCTGTGTAACAGGGAGAGTAGCTCTAGCTGAAGCAGGAACATCTGCTTTCCTATTTGAGGAGTCACAATCAATCTGCTCCAGTAGCACAAACTGCTTACTTCACCCCAAACTTAAAGCTCTTGTGAAACCATCACTGGAGAACCATCTGGTTTTGAGTTGTCTTGTCAGTATCTGTCTTGTGAAAGATATTTTCAGGATGTCAGCAAACAACCCCATCCAAAAAGTTCTTCCATGTTTCTTGTCATCCATGATGGCATATATATTTAGATGCCATATGCCCTGTACTTTTCTTCCCTGGAAACTCAAGGCTGATTTGTGCCAAGAATTGCACATAAGAAATTTCCCATGTGTTACTGTTCATGGGTTCTTGCTCAGCCCTGGGACTGGAGCATAACACACGTGTGCACATTTGAAAATAGATTGTCTTGGTGTCCCACTCACAGACTGTGAGCCCACCCACCTCCCCCACTCGTGCTTCACTGGAGTAATTTCATCAGTTGGGATGCACAAAGCAGGAATTTTGCTAACCTATTGTCCTCTGAAATGTCATTTATTGTCTTCCCCTCCATCACAGCCCACGTGCAGAACCAGTGTGTAAGAATGCATCAGGCATGATTCAACGCCATGCAAAAATTCTGCTGAGCTCCTCACACCCAGCTCCAATGGGAACCTTTGTCTGGTGTGTGCCTGCAGAACGCCAACCTCCCAGTGTGTAAAATGCACTTAGCTCCAGAGAACCCACGTGCACACCCAAAACTCCAGAGCACTCATTACATTCATGGTCCATAAAGTGTTGTTTTGTTCTGAGTCCCGGCTCTGCCTGACTCCGGGTGAATGCAATTGGAAATGCCAGAGTCACAGCTCCCAAAGAGCAGGATTACAGTTTTCCTGACATCCGAGGGGGGTGCCAACAATGCAGCTGACGTAGGAGGGGACGGATTACAGTGCATCTGACAGAGCAGCAATTATAGGAAATGTATTTTCAGGCATGGATGGGGGGAAAATGAATTGAATATGCTGTTCCAGAGGAGGACAATAAAGGTGGGTTGTAACAGTCCTTCCCCCTGCTGGAAAACCGCATTTCTCTCTTGTGCACCGGCACAAACAATCTGTGCTGCATGGCAGGAAATATCCAACAAATATCACATCAATCTCTGAGGAAGGATACCTGTTTTCGTAACTTGCTCATTGACGAAGGGCTCGTGGTGGTGGCTCAGACAATAGGTGGATATATCAGGTTTTCCCTGTGGAATAACTGTACCACTGGCACGGTGTTGTAAACGCAACTTTGATTTTGTTTCTGTTTTCTTTCAGAGTGAGCAAAGTAGAGAAGGGGAAGGGGGAGGGGAGAAGCTCCTGATTTTTGGTATTCAGTAGAGAAATGCCATTAAAGCCCTCCTCAAAGGAGCCTGTGCACATCCCTTTGCCTGGCAGAGGTACAGGCAGGCACAAGCAGATGAAGCAATTACCTGGGACTCTGGGGATGAGATTACGTTTCCATTTCAAACTGCAGCAAGAGCACAGTGGACCTCAGATTCTAATGCATGAATAGAGAGGAAAGGTGAGGGGGCTCTTATTAATTTTGTCCCTGGGGAATGATTTGGAATTTATACATTAATCACTCACCGAGAGAGAGGAGGGGAGCGGAGGCTGCAGTGAGGGGACATCAAAACTGCCTCGCTCAGGTCACTGAGCTGTTTCCAGCACAGCCACCAACAGAGAACATACAGAACATACGTGTGCAGTGAATTCCATTGTCTCAGGATGCTTCCTGCTGGGCACGCGTCCACAGCTGCACGGCCAGGGCCATCCCACCTCCTCTGGGACTCCTGTAAAACTCAATAGGACACTTGGGACAGCCAGTCCTAAAGGAACGAGGCTGAATTCCCTTCCTGCCCTCACAGATTGTCCCTCCAGTCCCTGCACTGGCTGAAGGATAACTGGCAGGTCTTTCCCAGGTGGGAACCCTTCATGTTAAATCCAGCAGTCATAAGGATAAGGACAACAGCCTCCAATCTCCTGGGCTGCTCACGGGAAGGTTCCCAAACTCGTTGGACAGGGGCTGGCTTCCCACCACTTCCCTCAGGCTGGCAGAATTTCTCCAACTCTTTTGTACAGATCCCAAAGAGAAAAGATCCCACACAAGGTGAAGGCGAAGGACAATTTCACAGGAATGAAACCCCTTGTCAGATGGATCATGGACATGCCTCCCTCCCACCTCTGCTCTTGTATCTGAAATCTCCTTAGCATTTATTTTTGCTTTGGAAGCTGGCAGCTTCCGACTGATCTTACACTGCTAAACTCCCGTGATAAAGTGTGGCCTAAAAAAGCCCAAACAATAAAGCAACACATGAGATACTACAGTGTGTAGGATGTTTCAGGGAGCAGTGAGAAGCAATACACACTTTCAACTGGTGTGTATTGCCAGAAATTGCTGGCAAAGAGTGGCAAAGCTTGGGAGTACCAGAAAGCAGCTGCTTCTGTTTGACCTGCTCCCTGTCCACATTTTATCTGGGAGTGGGAGGATAACATTAAACTACAAGTGCTAATCTTACAGAAAGTCCAGCCTGATAGAAAAATCACATATAAGAGCTGCCTCTTGTCTAAACTGTATTAAACCCCATATGTACATAACTGTATTTATACCAGCTGTAAGATTAACATTAATCACCTAATTTCAGCATAAAGAATGGAGTTAAAGCAATTTGCCTGAGCTCAGGACGCACAAAGGTATTTCCCAGCTGTGTCACAGACTTGCCTCATCACCACCAGGGGCAAGACACTTCATCCTTGTAGTCTTTTTGCTCTTCCAGTTACAAAATAGATAAAGTGAGGGAAGTTACACCTTTTCCTTATCTTTTGTGCCTTTTGTCTGTGGGATTGTATGGTCTTGGTGGGAAAGTGCCATTTCCAAGTGTTGGTCTGTAGGTATCAGGAGTCCAGGTGGTTCTGCCCCAGGAAGGTCCTGCCTGGCTGATCCTGATGCCAAGAGTAGCAGTAGCTTAACACAGCTGTGCTCAGACCCAGAGGATTTTGGTCCTCTTCAGTCAAATTTTGGTAGAATAAGTGCTTTACCTTGCACAATACCTTGAAGATGGATGTTTTAAGAGATTTAAACAAAGTGACTTTCCTCTAAATTGAAGAAGACACAATTAGATTACAGTTGTGTTTCCATTTTTACTACCTTGACCACCTTTGGTCATTAAGCTTTATTGGAAAAAGCCCTAATTCAAAAGCCATTGTTCTATGTTGGCTGTTTAGATTCTGCTATTTTTTTTTTTTATCCTTGGCAATGGAAATAACCTGTCCCAATTCTCCTTTTCTACATTTTTTCCCCCATGTATTTGTTGCCAGTTGTCAGTCAGGCTCACCTGTCCCAGCACAGTGGACCACTGTCAGAGTGACAAACACAGAGGGGAAATGATTAAAATCAGAGACACTCTAAAAGGCACAGACCACCTTGTTTGTTCCGTGTTTGTACTTCCCTTTATAGAAATAAGGACACTCAGAGCCTCAATGTGAAGGCAGACTTTGTACCCCATTATATTTAGGAGAGTGAAGAATCCAACCACACCTTGTGGTGGCCCCTTGAGAAGTTATTTCCTAGCCCTTGATAAGGAGGAAGGATGAGGAGAGGATCTGTGTCTCTTTACCCTGCAAGACAAGCTCAATGTATTATGTCAGTGAGATGTCATCGCCTCGTTAATTATGAAATGTCATAAACCTTAATGACAAAAGATCATTGTTGTGATCGTAATTATGTAACTGTGATGCAATGCTATGACCAAAGACATTCCCGTGGTCTGAAATATATTTGTGGATACCATTGTGGTGTCTCAGTAAGGACATCCCAGCTTTAAAGTATTTTTGCCAAAATTGCAGTGGCAGCCTGGATTTTTTCAAATTCAAAGACACTTTGAAGTCATATTAGAAACAGTCATGCACCACTTTTTTCAAGATAATGCTTTTGTCTTTGAAATAAGCCTACAAGTATTTTAGTTTATTATCTCATCTTCTTTACTTCAAATGTCACTATACTTTATGTAATGTGACACCTTCCATTTCCCTTCTTTTTAGGCCAGAGTCTGACTTGGTGTGACCAGGAACAACTCTATTAACTTCAGCAAGGTTTTAGTCAATTAAATTTTGCAAAAAAGCCAAACAAATCTCATTTTTAGAATAACCACACTGGTTTTTTCTGGGGGAAAAAAAACCCCAAACAAACAACAACCTTAACAAACAAACAAAAACACCAAACCACCCCACGCCCCTGAAAAAAAAAAAAAAAAAGAGAGAAAGAGAAAGAAAAAGAAAAAAAAAGGAGAAAAGGAACAAAACCAAATAACTACAGCAAACTTGCCACAGAAAGCCAGGCTGACTTCAGCTGTGGAGGGTGAAATGGGTAGAAAGGAATGCCTCCACTTTTAAGTTTGTTTTCTTTTTGCCAAGTGAAGAAAGTTGCTATTGTTGTTAGTTTGTTTTGAAACTGATAGAAAATGCTGAGTGAAATGACTAAAGACTGAATTGCTGGAAATATCTGCGGGATGAGTTCTGGAAGGCATCAGTCTCCGAGTGCATTCCCATACACAGATCATGCTGCCCTCAGGGAGGGAGCACAGAGCTGCTGCAATGGAAAAACTTCGCAGTTGTGTCCTCCCAGTTTCTCCCTCTTCCTAGCGGAGTCAAAGGAACATCCTCGGGGACATGCTCTGAAAAGTGCCTCTCCACTTTCCTCGCTTTTCTTCCCTGATTATTAACAAGCCGGCTCTGGAACTACACCTCTCCTGACCACGGATATCATGAAATCATCCAAGGTGACTCCTCGTCCAGGATATCTAAAACACCAGAGGGCAGCAGAAGTGTTAAAGCAGAAACTGCAAAAGCCTCAACTTCCCCAGCAGCAGCACCTCTCCGAGCTGATAAAACTCGATTGCATAAGAGGTCTGTGATGCCTTCACAGCATTCAAAGTGAAAGTGGCAGAAAAAAGATGTCATTATGACACTACCAAAATTGTGCAATGGTTACTTCCGAGCAGTGCTGCTGGAAGCTGCTTTTACCTAGATGAATGAAAATGAAACACCAAAAGGTTGCTGGGAATAATAGAGGTAGGGAGCATTTAATTCCCAACAAATGATACAACAGTGTTTTAACTTTGGAAATGAGGTGCTCCCTCCTTCACTGCAGATGCCCTGGAACAGAGATCACTCTAAGTACCTTCCACAGGGAGCAGCACTTGCCAGTCCTTCTCGCCTCTTCCATCCACAGCAGGTAATTAAAATCAGGATGGTGGATTCTCCTCTGGTGGGGTCTTACACTCTCCAGGAAGTCCCACAGCAGAGGTATCCACCTCTCCTTAGTATGGGAAAACTGTGAGATGTTCTGGAGAGCATCAAAACCAGTCATCCTCTCCCCATTATGAAAGAAAGAAAGAAATGTTGAGTCTTTCAAGAAGGAATAAAAATGTTCCACTCCTAGCTGGGGCTAGATGTCATTGAGTGTTCTTTCTAAAAAGACCAGCTCTGTTTGCCATCCTAAAACACTTAATCAATTTCAAATGAAAACAGCAACTATAATTAAAGGGAGGAAAATCCCACTACAGCAGAGGAACCATTATTAAGGTAATTTTTTTCTTTATAACTCCTGGGGCACTGTTCACATGCAGCTGCTACTGTATGTGCTGTTTGTGCGTCACCTCCTCTTCATGAGCTCCACAGAGAATATACTGTTAGCTTAATAATAACAATAATAACAATAATAATAAGTCAGCTTTTCATGTGAGTTATTCAAGGCACTGTGTAAGCACTAATTGAATGCTACAATAGCCTGGGCTGGCTCTGTGCTATTCCCCTCTCCACAGCACATGCCGCAGCAGTCCCGTGACTTGGGTCACACCATGGAAGCAGCTCCTGTCCTTCAGCTCCTGGCCACCAGCTCTGCCCCCTTCCAGCTCCATTCAAGCCCTGAAGAATGCCAGCCTGCCTGCTCACAGAGAGCAAGCATTGGGACTGCATTGGTTTTGTGTAGAAACAAAATTTGGGCATTCATTTAAGGTGTTATTTCTCCATTTTTCTAAGAGCAAGAGCATGCAGTGTAAACACTAAAACTTCACTAAAACATCCTGACAGCTCTCTCTCAAGCACGTTGATGAAACACAGCTCACGGATCACGTAATTTGATTTACGCAGAGCACCTCATCTTCCTCATCCCACCTTTAAATTTACAAAAACTGACAAAAAGCTTGCTTTCCTCCCCTAACATGTCCCTCTTGAACTCTCTAGGAGTTATTCAGGATCTTGAGGATAACATCTACAACAAGTGAAAATAATCTCAGAATATTCAGGGTTGGAGTGACCTCTGGAGATTGCTCAGGCCATCTCCATGTCCAGGCAGGGTCACCCAGAGCAGTGACACAGAAAACATCCAGGTGGGTCTGGAATGTCTCCAGACAGGGAATTCTGTGTCCTCCCTGGGCAGAGCTCTCCCACCCTCAACATAAAGAAATGCTTTCCCATGCTGAGGTGGAACTTCTTGTGGTTAATTTTTTGGCTGTTGCTCCTCATCCTGATGCTGGGCACCACTGAAGAGTCTGGCACCATCCTCTTGGCTCCCACCTTAGAGATATTTGTATGTTTTGATTAGATCCCCTCTCCATCTTCTCTTTGAAGAGATTTTTACAGAGTGCTTTGAAATTTTCAGCGTGAAGCAGAGCTGTAACTTTTCTACATTATTTCCAGAAGTCTGGGAAATCCAATTTGCATGGTGCCCCTGGATGGAAGAGGAGGTCACCTCCCAGTGTGCCAAAGGGTGTGATGGTCAGGGGAGAGGCTCAGACTAAGAAGGAGTTTTCAGTCAGAAACCCATCTCCTGACTGAAGAACTACCTGTCTGAAAAGAGCCTAGGCTGACTGCAATAGAGAGGATAAAGCTGAAAAACAGATATGGCAGGCATCATTCAACACTTATTTTTGAGATTAGATTGGAATTTGACTCCAAGTATACAAACATTTTGGTCACCTGCTGTGTGAAGGCTGAAGATCTCCCTGTTTGAACCCTGTGCATCTGCTGTTTCACATCTGACCTTGAGAGGAGTCTCTTGGCTGAGGTTCAATCCTAAACAACATCCTTAAGTCTTGGTGTGCCAAAGGGAAGTTTCCCAAGCCTTACTTCAAGGCTGACCAGAGACAATGGAACTGCAGGTGCATTCTGAGTGTAGACTTGAAAAGATATCACAGGGCTGCATAAATATATGGGACATGGACTTATTGGAGGAGGCCAGCAGCATGATCAGAGGGATAGAACACCTCTCCTGTGAGCAAAGGCTGAGAGAATTGGGATTGTTCAGCCTGGAAAAGAGAAGCTTCAGGGTCACCTAATTGCAGCCTTTCAATACCTGAAGTGAGCTACAGGAAAGATGGAGAAGTCCCATTTACAAGAGCCTGGAGTAACAGGACAAGGGGGAATGGCTTCAAACTGACAGGGAGTATGTTTAGCTTAGACATTAGGAAGAAATTCTTTACTGTGAGGGTAATGAGGGACTCGCACAGATCGCCCAGAAAAGCTGTGGCTGCCCCTGGATCCCTGAAATGTTCAAGGTGAAGCTGGATGAGGCTCTGATCAGCCTGGTCTAGTGGAAAGCGCCCCTGAACTGAAGGATCTTTATGGTCCCTTCCAACCCAAATCATTCTGTGATTCTTTCTATAAATATACTCTTTATTATTACTCTCGTTGCTGTCGGTGCCCAGCTGGTGGATTCAGCGGGCTGCTGTCCCCGGATCGGGGTGTCCCCAGCCCTTGAGGGGATACTCTGCAGCATCCCCTCCATCTCACCCTGGAAAGCAGGGACAGGGAAACCGGCCTTGCGCAGGGGAAGGCGGGTCCGTTTCCTGCTGCAGGCACCAGCGCGAAGGTTGCGGCGCATCCACAGCCCCCCGTGCCCTGGGATCAGGGAGAAATGCTCCCCTGCAGGGCTGCAGCCGCACTTCTCCTCCTGTCAGTGGGACTTCCCCGTCACACTGCGCCGGAGGTGCCTCGGCGGCTGGGGATACCGGGGCTCCGCAACCCCGCCGGCAGCAGCGGCGGTCACCGGGGGCTCACCAGCGCCAGGCGCTGTCGCCGGGGCGGTGCCGCTGTCGCCGGGGCGGTGCCGCTGTCGCGACATCCCCGCTCTGCGGGGACGCCCCGTCGGGACCTCGCCTGGCCGGGCCGGGCCGGGCCGGGCCGGGGGGTGGGCAGGAGACCCCCCCCGACCCCCCCCCCTCCATCCCTGCCTCCCTCCGCCCTGACGTCACCGCCCCCCCGGGTCTCCCGGGCGACGGCTCCATCAGCGCCCGCGTCAGCGCCGCCCGTTCCCTGGCAACGTCCCGGTGTCTCCGCTCCCCTTCAGCCCCGCGCCCGGGCGCGCGTCTCGCTGGCGTCAAAGTGACGTCAATGGGCCCGTCTCGGCTTTCGGCGGTGGGCGGGGAGGGAGGGCGGGCGGTGCGCGGATGGAGGCGAGGGGCGGGCAGGGCGGGGGGCCGGGACATCCCGCGTGGAGCCGCCTGCCCCCCGGTGCGCGCTGGCCCCGCCGCACTCCCTCCCTCCATCCCTCCCTCCCTCCATCCCTCCCTCGCTCGCTCGCACTCTCACTCACACTCACGCTCACACTTTACACGCGCACAGCCGCCCGCCCGCACAGCCCTGCGCGCACACCGCGCTCCGCCCGCCAGGTACGAGGGCGGCTCGACGGCCGCTCCGCCGGGCTGTGCGCGGCCGCGGGGGGAGCGGACGGGGCGGGCGGGCAGGGCCGGCGGAGCGGAGCGGAGCGGAGAGCAGAGGAGCGGAGAGCAGAGGAGCGGAGAGCAGCGGAGAGGAGAGCAGCGGAGAGGAGCGGGGCCGACGGGCGCTACGGTGCCGTGTCCGTGCCGGTGCCGTGTCCGTGCCGGTGCCGGTGCCGGTGCCGGTGCCGGTGCCGTGTCCGTGCCGGCGCCGCGCGGATGCTCCCGTCCTGAGGCGCTGCCCGCTCCCCGCCTGAGCCATGGTGATCATGTCGGAGTTCGCCTCGGCGCCCTCGGCCGCAGCGCACGGCCAGCAGCGACCCCTGCGAGTCGGCTTCTACGACATCGAGAGGACCCTGGGGAAAGGCAACTTCGCCGTGGTCAAGCTGGCCCGGCACAGGGTGACCAAAACGCAGGTGGGTGCGAGGGGCCGGTGCTGTCGGGGCGCGGGGATGGAGCGGCGGCTCCGGGGAGCCTTCGTTTTCCCGCTGTGTAAATTTAAAAACTCGGGAGAAATATGTGCAAAAAAAAAAAACAACAAAAAAAAAAACACCAAAAAAACCCGCACCCCAGCTCCCGCAGTTCGGAGTGTTACTGTAGCTTGCTTGAGTTACTCTCAGTTTGCTAAAAACGCCCGGCAAATGAAAGATCTATTGAAGGCTTCAGACGTTTTGGTTTTTGATTTTTTTTTTCCCTTCATTCAGTGTTCTTCAAGAACAAAGAAACTGGGGTCTTATTTGCAGAAATAATTTCTTTCCTGGGCGTGCGGCTGTATTTATATTTCTGGTGCATGTCAAAATCGTGTCAGTCACTACAGTAGGAGATAGTCTGTTACAAGAATCTGTTTTTCACTGGCATGGGACGGATTAAAAGATTTACGGAATCCTGTCCAGTGCTAATTTCTGCAGTTCTGTTCGCTACCTTACGTGTAATCCTTTGACGTAGAAAAGAAAAACGAAAACGTTCTGTGCCATGAATTCTGTGCAGTTCAGAAAAACAGAATCAGCTTTGTCAAGACTGTGTTTTAAAAGCTACTTTAAGAGCTACTTTACTTGGATTTTGTGAGTGGTGTGTTTGTGAGGGGGTGTGTCTTTTTATTTATTTTTTAAAGCTATTTTAACGGTGAGAGTACCTGTTTTATAATACCCAGGGTTGTTTTGTTATTATTTAAATTTGCAGGTTGCAATAAAAATAATAGACAAAACAAGGTTAGACCCAAGTAATCTGGAGAAGATTTATAGAGAAGTTCAGATAATGAAGCTTTTGAATCATCCCCACATTATCAAGCTATATCAGGTAAGAGTCCAGCTTTGTAGCGTAGCATGTAGATAAAATATGCTTATGGTCATCTCTTGCACGTGATGTTTTCATCTAATATTTGCAGAGAGAATGCATATTGAAATACTGAAATATTTTTGGAAAATGTTTGAAAAATAACTGAGTGTCTTCAAAGTACTTCTTCATTCTTTGAACAAGATTCTGGTACATTAGGCAGCTTTTTAACAAAATGCACTGTAAAATTTACAGTTGAAACCAGGCTGATGTTTGTTTCAGATTGAGAAATGGGTTGTCTGAACTTTCATGATTAGCTTGCCTTTCCTATCTCCTCTGCTTTTCCCAGTTTAGAGGACTGGAACTTCTGACGTGCTTTAGATAAGAGGAAGACTTAAACTCACATTGAGTGGTAGAGAGGGAAGCACTGAAGTTGAGTTTGCCTTAAGTACAAGGGATTTAAAATCATCAACAATTAAAGCAAATTAATCTAAGTAGAAAATCTAAGTGGAAACTTAATCGAAGAATTGGATTAGTGTAAAAGGAGAAGGTGGTAAATGTTGGTATCTTAGAATATGTAAAAAAATTACCTATTTGGTTGTTCTGTTGTAGTTTGTGTAGTTTTGAAAGGGAATCTTAAGTTTCTTTCCCCTGCAGAGTTTCAACATGAATTTTGGTTTAGATTTGTTCAATTTCTGCACTGATGGCAATTTTTAACCGTAGGAACAAATTATTGTGTTGTGCAGAAAGCAGGATCGCATATTTGTCTTGTGAGCAAGGACTGCTCTGCAAATTCCAAATGTTAGATCTAAGTAGCTTTTGGTGTAAGTTCCTCTTAGTAATTTAAATAATGCCATGTGGATTTAAGAAGAAGATGACAGAACGGTTTGGGTTGGAAGGGACCTTTAAAGGTCATCTGATGCAAGCCCTTGCCATGAGCAGGGCAGAGGTATCAGTCTCTCTGGACCTGGCTAAAGGGCAGAGGGGAGAAAGGTGGAGATGGATGAAGCAGCAGGTCTGAAAGTCCGTGTGCAGTAGTAAACATTATTATCAGCTGTGATCTTACTGCTGGGTTTGTTAGCTTTAAAAAAAAAAAAAAGTGTAATTAACATGTGAGGCTGAAGAGCCAGTAAGGCAGGTGCTTAGGCAAGGCATTATTTTAAAAGACCTTGACACACATGAAGTGTTTGTATTTATAGTGTTACCCATCATAACAAAAATGATTCTGTGTTAACAGCTGACGTCAGGGTTGCCCATGGGGCAGTATAGGACAGACAGAAACATTCTAACAGTTCGGTTGAGTTCACTTCGGTGGAATGATGTGGGTGAAAATACTATTTCGGAGCATTTAGAAAAGCAGGTTAAATTCCATCTCGTTGAACCACTTCACTTGATGCAGCAAATGACGTTGGTAGTGGACCATAATTTCTTTTCAGTGAAGTTTTCTTTTCTTTGTTGTTGTAACTGATGCTTTACCTGTTTGATGGAGGCTGAGAAGCAGGGATGGAATTAGATGACATACCGATGTAGGGTGTGTGTTCTTGTGTTATTTCATCATTGTTTTAGTTTCAGCACCGCGTCTTAATTTCATCCAGCTGGCAACTTTCCCAGAACACTTTCCTTCAGTTTTTAAAACTGGGAACCTCTCTTCCTTTGCTGCTTGTTTATTTTCATTTTGTGTCTGTGTGTACTTGTAGTGAGGGGAGGACAAGAGTCTTTGAAAAAAGTTACATGTTGGGAGCCTGGAAGTTACAGCTTTTGAAGTAGAATTGAGGCTTTTTGGATTGTTAACCTTTTGTGAGCCTCCCGATTGCAAAACAAAGTATCTGCTCCTTGAGAGGGGAATGTTTCCAGGGAAATGTTGTATGGAAGTCTGAAATGCAACATTTCAAAGGTGTGCTCTGTGGCAACTGAAGATGCACTTGGAAACACTCTCATTCATCATTTTGGATTTTAGTTAGTCTTTTTTATTTTCCTCCAAAGGCGAATATTGTGAAACATCAAAGCAAGTTGATACTGGATTGATAGGCAATATATTGACAGTTGTTGATGTGCATCAAGCACTGCTGTTACACTGCTGTTATACAACAGCAGCCTGTTATCACTTGCACAGGAGGCTTCCCATGTCCCAGCCAACT
Organism: Cinclus cinclus; assembly: GCF_963662255.1. NCBI lineage: Eukaryota > Metazoa > Chordata > Aves > Passeriformes > Cinclidae > Cinclus > Cinclus cinclus. The sequence continues at coordinate 112,597,634 of NC_085047.1, forward strand.
GCAAACCAGGAGCAGGGGATCTGATACCACTGAAAGCATCTGAAAGCACTCCTTGCTTTGTCCAGCTTGCAGCTATCTCTGCTGATCTGAGCCCTTGCTAAGCCCTTGAAACAAAGACAACTTCAGATAAACTTTTAAGTTTCTTTTCACGTTCAAAATATGTCACATTAATCATAAAACTCTATATGCATATTTTAACGAAAGGGGAGTGTATGAAATTGTCTAAACACTCATCTGCTCTCTTATGGAGATTAGGTAGCTTGGTAATGGTGAGAAGAACAATGGCCTGGGAAGCCATTGTATAATGTAGGCACATAAGCCTTGATTTGTTATCTTTTTCATTACCAGTTTGCTTGGAAAGAACTCTGTGGTGCAAAATTAGATGCTTTTACTGCCAGCTGCTGCAGCAAATATAAATTTGAATTGATATGTTTGAGAATTTACATAGGAAATGAAAAATAAATGAGCTACAGAGCTCTGGTGGTTGTGGGTTTTTTGTTTTTTGTTTTTTTTTTAATCGTGTCCTCTTGCATCTTCACAGGTTATGGAGACAAAGGATATGCTGTACATTGTTACCGAGTTTGCAAAGAATGGAGAAATGTTTGGTAAGTCCTCACTGGCGGAGCTCACCGTTCCTTAGATTTAGAAACCATGGCTTTATTTTGTCATTCCTGAGTAACAGATATATTCTGATTAAAAACCTAGGGCTTGTGTTGTCAGCTGTCAAACAGCAAGTGCAGCACCTGCAGGATTATGATAAATTTTGTTGGGGTGTTTCTAAATCCTGTCTGGTTTTGTCTTGCAGATCACCTGACCTCCAATGGGCACTTGAGCGAGAGCGAAGCACGGAAGAAGTTCTGGCAGATTCTCTCAGCAGTGGAATATTGTCACAGCCACCACATCGTGCACAGGGATCTCAAAACAGAGAACCTCCTGCTGGATGCTAACATGAATATCAAATTAGCAGGTAACAGGAAATAGGAGGTCACTTTATAAAGAACATCAGGCATGTTGTTTACACACTGGGTTTCCCTAGGATGGTCTTATAAATGTATTTGTGTAAGTGAAAATACAAAAATAGTTACAGATATCGCTCACAACAGATTTTGTGAGCAGAAGGGAAAAACTTAAATGAAAGCAAAAAACCAAACCGACACATCTGTTCCTTTCTCTCCATTTTCTGCTACTTCTGAATTATTAGTATGTGGTTGAGTGTTTTTGTCTTACCCCAGATTTTCATCTTTATTTCAGACTTTGGCTTCGGAAACTTCTACAAGTCAGGAGAGCCCCTCTCCACTTGGTGTGGAAGCCCACCCTATGCAGCTCCAGAAGTTTTTGAAGGCAAAGAATATGAAGGACCTCACCTTGATATATGGGTGAGCTTGCTATTCCTCAGAAACTCCATTTCACACTTTGTGAGGGCCTGTGTTCCTTCAAAAAAATCATTGTTTTTTCTGGACCCACTCATGTGCTGTGCTGTTTTCTCTTGGCAGAGCCTTGGGGTGGTTCTGTACGTCCTTGTCTGTGGTTCTCTGCCTTTTGATGGACCCAATTTACCAACTCTGAGGCAAAGAGTGCTGGAGGGGCGGTTCCGCATCCCATACTTCATGTCCGAAGGTGCTTTTTTTCCAGATCCTTAATGTTAGAACAGGTGCTATAAAAGAGTAGCTGTTCAGTTTACAGCTGGCAATTATTTTGTTTATATGTATCCAGTAGTTTCTGTAGGGCAGAAAATGTTTTCTTTTCTGGGATCTGCTTTGTGCTGCATCTAAAAGGCTGTAGTTTCCTTTCTTAGACTATCCCTGTGGATTACAAAAATACTTTACTCCCTAGCTGGAGAAATAATCACTCAGAAAAGAGAGAAAACAGGATTTTGATGAGACTACCCTGCAATGCTGAGATAGGTGCAGTTCTCCTAAGATATTTTGGCTATAGCAGAAAATATTTTATTTTAGCAGAAGGGGTGTATTCCAATGTGGCTGTGCTGCCGAGCAGAGCAGGAATACTGGGGCTCAGCAGTGTTTACTGAGAACTCCAACAGTCTGATGAGAAACATGAAACTGTAGAGTATTACCTCTCTCTGATTTGGTTTCAAAACCAAGTGAACGTGCCTCTGTTGTCACGTGGAGATTATCTGCTGAAGTCTGAAGTTTATCAGTTATAGCCATGAACAGCTTTATTTCCTGGTTATAAGTAAATAAGCAGTATAGGACCAGGACCAGGAAGTTGTATTTGATGGGGTTCTGTACTGAGTTCTGACCTATTTTATGTGGATGTAATGCCATTAAACCTGCATCCTCTCAAAACCAGCTCTTGTACAAGGTGCAAGGCCACCTGGTATCCAGTACAGCTTCATTTCCTGTACTGAGATGTTGTTTTCGTGATATGCATGTGCTGTCTGGAGTCTCTGATAGTCAGATACTCTGATCTGATAGTCAGATCAGGCATCAGCTGCTCCCAGACCTTTAATTCCTGTTTTCACAGGCATCTGACACTGTTGCTGGGAAGTGTTCTTATCAGTGACCTGAGGCTGGGCTGTTGTTTTTTTGCCCCTTGCTCATGAGTTTGTCTCTGTCACCCAGACTGTGAAACACTAATCCGACGGATGCTGGTTGTGGACCCAACCAAGCGGATAACCATCTCCCAGATAAAGCAGCACAAGTGGATGCAGGCTGACCCCTCCCTTCAGCAGCAGCAGTCCTTGTCCTTCTCCATGCAAAACTACAACTCCAACCTGGGCGACTACAACGAGCAGGTCCTTGGGATCATGCAGACCCTTGGCATCGACAGGCAGAGGACCGTAGAGGTGAGTTCTTGCCCTTTAGATACATCTCAAATGACCACCAGAATGCCAGCGGTGCAGTCATGGATCATTCAGTGGCTGGTCTTGGTCTGGTGTCGCAGCGTAAAAATCTTCACTGCCCTTCTGGATTCCGCTTGTTTTTTTGAGTGTGCTGCTCTGAGGCCTTAGGGATGAGTTTTGGCTGCTTACATTACCTGTAACTCAGAAGGCCCTTCCAATGTCTCCCAGTCTTTGCAGAACAGCAGCTACAACCATTTTGCTGCCATTTATTACCTGCTCCTGGAGCGCCTCAAGGAGTACCGGAGCAGCCAGGTGTCCACTCGGCCGGCAGCCGGCCGGCAGCCACGGCCCAGGAGCTCCGAGATCACCAGCGCTGAGGTGAGCAGGGGCACCTTGGGATCTGCTTTCCATGTAGCTGCCAGGCTTCTGAAAACCAGTTCTGATAGTGCTGCCCTCTGACAGGACACAGCCTGCTGTTCCTCAGCAGGAGGCTGATTCCTAGGAAGCGACCGCAGGTCATGGTCCAAAGAATAGTCTGCTTCCAGTGCAGGTCAATAATGAGCCACAGGATTAGACTTCTCATGGAAGTCTGTCCTTTTAGGCATGGCTTGGCTATGCTTCTTTGTTGCATATTCTGTATGTACCTCAGAAGTACTTCGTGAGTCACTTAATGTGTTTTTCTGACATTCACTTTATTTTCTTCGCCCCCACCCCCTTTAAAGTGTGGTTTGGGTGCCTTTGCAAATTGCACTTCCAGTTAAATTGCCTAACTTATGAGGAGGAGTTCTGTGTTTGTGTTGGCATTGATGGATTAGCTTTGTTCATTTTCATAGAAAGCATGAGGAGAAAGCTTGCAGGGAAGGTGGCTCTGAAATTCTGTGACTCTCCAGTATCTGAAAAGTCACGTGGAACTGCAGTGTGTGTGATGGCTTCTGTGCATCGCTCTCTCTCCAGATGCCTCAGGACAGTCTCACTAGTGAAACCCTGCGATCATCTCTGCTTTACCAGCAACCTCAGAGCCTGATTCAGCCATCCTTGCAGGCAGAAATGGACTGTGACATAAGCAATCCATTACAGGTTGGTGTTCCCAGCTAAACTCTATGTTGCTTCTTTTTTTTCCACTGATCTGCCAATCCACAACAATGGGGGTTGTGACTTTTGCTCTCTCCCTTTGAAGTTTTGTTTGGCATTTGGGCATGGTGTCACGTAGCCTCTTAAACAATATTCCTACTGAAAACATGCCACAGAATTGTGGAGAGTATTAAAAGGCAGCGCAGAAATAAGGAAAAGGCCTCAAGTCTGTGATCTGGCATGTTTTCCAGCCTGTGTTCTTCCCTGTGGATACCAACTTCAACGGGCTCTTCCGGAACCGCTCCATCTCCCCAAACAGCCTGCTGGAGACCACCATCAGTGAGGAAGTGAGGCAAGAGAAGGAGCTGGAAGATGAAATTAAGGCATATGAACACCCCATCTGCATCCCTAGCAACACCAGCAGGAGGCACACCCTGGCTGAAGTGACCACCCATTTCTATCAACACGTCCCTCCATGTAAGTAAGTCTGGGAGAGATGAAGGGTGTCTCTAGCTAAAGGAAGGGAGCAGAGAAGGAGCGCCATAGAGCCCAAATGCTGAGGGAGAATGTGCTGATTTTACCTTAACTGGGGTAGGAAAGCCTAGAAGAGAGTACTCAGCTCTCCCCAGTTCTGTCTTCCTGCAGATAAGCAGGATCCTTAGGAAAGGGAAGTTGTGATGTTGTATTTCACCTAGAACTCTTCAGAGGGGAGCACAAACCTGGTCTGCTTGCTTCTGCTGTTGTACTGGGGGAGGAGAAAGTGCCTAAATTTAACAAAAAACACCTCACTGATTGTGTTTGTTATGTACTCAGACCCTGTGAACCAACCAAATAAACACAACTATTCACAAAACAATCATCCTGGTTGTGCTAAAATGCTGTGTGCCTGATCCAGCTCAGCCTGGTGATGCTGGCATTGCTGGCTGAGCCCTGCCAGCTGGAGAGGAGCCCAAACTGAGGTTGTTTGTTGATGACCCCTTGCTGGAGTCAAGCCCTGGGACAACAAGAGTTGCTGGACACCTCTCCAGCTCGAGGCTGTTTATTAGTGCCAGTGTAGGTAGGCAGAAGGCTCTGATGTCATGTTTGTTCCTTCCTATACTCATCTTGGGAATGTTCTTTCTCTCCTTCCTTCCCCTCCATAGGTATAGTCATTTCCTCCTCTGCCAGCCCCACAGAGGGAACTAGCTCAGACAGCTGCCTTACTTCATCTTCAAATGACAGCTCAGTGGCTCTGAGCAGCTGTTTGGCAGGTCAAGTAATGACGGGGAGCACGGCCACAGCGAGGATGACGTCGCCCTTCCTCGCTTCCCAGCGTGACGCTCCCGTGTTACAAGTCCAGGGCTGCATGGGAGGTGCTTCTCTCCTGCCTGTCAGCTTCCAAGAAGGAAGGAGAGCATCTGATACCTCATTAACTCAAGGTAATGTCTCCCTGGCTTTGTTGCTGAGGAATTGCACCCTCCCAACAGCCACTGGGAAAGGGTAGGGTGCAGGGAGACTCGCTGCCAGCTAGTGTTAAGCTGAGGCTGAACACCTGGATATTCTGCCTCTTGTGTTCACAAGAGCCCTGAGGGAGGGTGGGATGCCCTGGGGAAGGTGCCTGGAGGACAGGTTCTCAGACACTGATTCAGCCTGCCCATGGAGATATTTCTGCTGCCGTGAGTGGGATGGCAGGCTCCACCTTCCTCCTAAAATATGGAGTGCACAACGTCACGATTTCTCTCTGGCTTTTCCTTTGCTGTGCTTGTCCATCTGCACAAGGGACAAGCTGTCCCAGTCCCTGTTTCATTACCTAAATCCTTCTCTGACCACCAGGCAGACGGTGGACGTGAACTGGAGTCTCTTCCAGCCTGGTTCTCACACCCAGGAAGGCAGTGCCCAGAAGGGCTGATCTGTACTGTAGGCAAACGCTGTGGAGGATTAAAGTGCATTTTTTTCCTCGTGTCCCACAGGTTTGAAGGCTTTTAGGCAGCAGCTGCGGAAGAACGCTCGAGCCAAGGGCTTTCTCGGCTTGAATAAAATCAAAGGCTTTGCTCGGCAGGTGTGTCAGTCCTCCTCCTCCTCTCGGGCAGCAAGGAGTGTCATGAGCCCTTTCCAGCACACACAGCCCAACACCTGCATGTACAGCAGCAGTGGGAGCAGCAGAGAGGGGAGAAGCCTCCTGGAGGAGGTGCTGCAGCAGCAGAGGTGAGGGAGGAGCTTTGGTGTCTTTTCATTTGGTTTACTTTTGGGTTAAGGGTAAGCAAGGAGGGGTAAACACAGCAAAAGAGGTTGGGGGTTTGGTCACTGGGGGTTCCTGTCCTCCATCTTTGCTGTGTGGCAGTGGGTAAACTGCTTGGCTTCCTTTGTGGCTTCCTGCCCTGGCACATGTAACACAGGATGTGCAATTCCACTCAAAAATCTCGATGTTCAAATATTTGGAGGTTGCTGAATTGAGAAGCAGTTTGGTAGTGCGGGGGAAAAACATTGCTTCTCCCTTCTGCAAGCTGTGTTTTTCTTTGTTAGTTTTGGGAATGATTTCTTTCCTCCTCTGCCTCCTCCTGTAATTTTCCCATGGCAAGGAAGTGAGACCTTGTAATTTGGAAAAGTTACAGCCCACAAAGGAGGCACGGTTCCAGTGGCCTTAAATGTCATGTGCGGTGGCACCTCTTCATTCCCATAGAAGTAAAGATGGAAAATTGAGCTTCCGGTTTATCTGCACATATTGTCTCTAGAACATCTATTATTAGGTAGCCAAGTCGTGAACAGATAAACTTGGTTGTGATAGTTGCCCTCTGCAGAATGAGGGAAAGCCTGGCATAAGCAGCTTGCTTTGATTGTACTGGCTGGGGTAAGGAGAGATTTGATGGAGAGAAGGAAACAAAGGGGAAAGTTATGCTCAAGGTTAGGGACAAGAAAGGAAAGAATAGAACATGACATTATCCTAGCAATGCAAATTAACCTCTTCCCCCTTGCATTTTGTTCAGAATGCTCCAGTTCCAGCATCACCAACTACTCCAAACAGCTTGTCCCCAGACTTCCCAGCCACCTGCAGCAAGCGGCATCCCCTCCTCTGACAGGCCAGGTATCTGCAAAGCCTCCAACTCCATTCTGCTGTCAGAGCTGCAAAGAGAGAACTCATTCGAGCTGGCCTTTGCTGGCAGCAGCCAACTGCTCCAACCTCATTTCTTCGGCGTGAGCGTGTCCCCGGTGTCGTCGGCCGCTCACCTGCTGGACACTCACCTGTACATCAGCAGCAGCAGCAGCAGCGTGGCCCCGCTGGCCTCCGCCCTGTCCCAGCAGCAGAGCTGCTCCGCGCCGTCCCCCAGCTACGACGCCGTCACTCTGCAGCACGGGGACTGTGAGATGGAGGACCTGACTTCCAGCCAGCTGGGGAAGTTTGTGCTGGTCAAGTGAGAGCTTCGGGCCGCTCTCGTTGCGGGGAACTTTTGCCACTGCTCCGTGGCTGGCTGGCGGCGTGGGGACGAGTGACTCTCAGAAGCAATAAATTTTGAAATATGTGAAGAGGCTGTCTGGCTCAGAAAGCTGGCGACTTTATAGGACTGAAACAAGCAATATGTATGTCTTTTTTGCTTCTACTATTCTTGCACTGAACAAATACGAATAGAAACTGATTTTTTTTTTAAGGAAAAAAATAATGGTGGGGCAGATGGGTGGGGCATTTGTGGGGGCAGGGAGGGATGTGGTTGGGGAAGAACTCTTCGGTACTGTACTCAAGTCAGACCAATACAGCTCTGCTGTTATGCAAGATTAGCAGCTGTCAGTAGTGGTGACACAGCAGGGAGAGGCTTTTCAAAGAAGGGACCAGAGCCTCCCTTTTTCACAATATTCATTTATGGGTTTGTGAAGATGATTACCTCTTTTAAAAAAATAAACAGAAAACCAGTGGCATGCAGCATTATGCATTCATAGGAGACAAAAATGGAAGCATTGCCATTTGTTGTTTTTCCTTTTCCCTCCTGTTAGCACTCATTTTATTTAAAGGAACCAACATCCCCATTCCACACCTCCCAGATACACATACTTTAAATGAAAACTGTGAACTTCTTGCTTGATACATCAGCTGGAAAAGCTCAGCATGTCCTTCTAATTAGTACAGAGCAGTAACTATTGGAAATATATCCCTTGAAAATCAGGATCCTAATTGCATAATGCCTGGTCTTTTGCAGAGATGCTGGTTTGGGAGTGGTATGTGTGTGTGTGCATACACACAGGTGCATACATGCCTGTATTTGTTGGTCTGGGTAATCTTTAGGAATCTTTTTATAAACTCTAAGTTTGTTCATATTCTTGCTGAGGCACTGAGGAGGGAAGCAGCAGCACCTGTGGGTAATGGGAAGGGTTTTCTTTTTCAAAAGCCCTCCTGGAGGTTGCCTACAAAGTTGCCTGAGGGGTATTTCTTAGTGCTGCACATTGTTATTTCCGCTGCTAATTATGTTTTTATGCATTTCATTATCAGGGTCCAAACAGAACTGACTCTTGGGGAAATGTGCAATATTGAGCTTATAATTATATACTGACAAAGACAAAAGGAATAGGCTAGAACAGAATTCTACTCTAACGGAGTACAGCTTTTTCTGAACAAAACTGTATTAAAAGTGAGTAAAACAGCACAATCTTTGGGTGTTTGTTTTTGGTTGGTTTGTTTTTTGGCATATTAGCAAAACGAGGTTTTGCATTAGATAGGTGTTATTTCGTATGGTTTTTAATGCTGTATATGTATATAAATAGGAAGCAGAAAACTATATAACACTAGTTATTTTTTATATTTTGTAATATGCTTCTGTTGTGTTTCTGGTATAAACCCCAAGTCCCCTCCCAAGGCAGACCATGACTTCTGTTGGTGTCAATAGAGGTTATGCTGAGGTATAAAGGGGAGGACAGGCTGTGCTCCTACAGACATGAGTTGGGGAGTGCATGCAAACTTTGGAAGCAGGTGAGCAGACAGTGAGACAGCTTGGCTGGGAGCTGCCATCCAAGTGTCAGAGCATAGCTGCATTCTGTCTAAATGCTTAAAGGACCCATCTCCCTAGTGTGACACAGGGTGCCTTCAAGTTACCTTGGCTTCATGCAACCTGCAGTATTACACATTTGCAAATAATATAGAGACCTGGTTTGGGATTTTTTGGGTTCTCTTTCTTTCTTTTTTTTTTTTGTTTGATTTGTTTAGTTGTTGTTTATAGTTTTGTTTTTTTTTTTAAAGGAAAAAAAAAAAGCCAAAGATTGACCAGGTTAATTGGTGGGAGTAGGAAGAGTTGAAGATGTCATGTGGCTCTGTCTGTGGCTCTCCATAAGCAACCTCTTTATCTGTGTGTTGTATCTGTGTGTCTGTATTGGTGCATCTCCAGCTTGCCACTGCTGCTCCATGGTCTGGAAGCTTCAAAGTGACAGAAAATTGCTTGAGTTGAACTCCTGTTAATGAGTGGTGCCTTGCAGCAGAGGAAACACCAAAGTCTCATGATCATTTGTAGTGTGGGTTTAAAAGAAAAGAAAACAAACAACCCCCCAAAAAACCCAACCCAAAAAAGAAATAGCTGGAGAGGAGGGCAAGAAGAAGCCAGCTTGTCACAAAGCAGCAACTTGGCCTTCAATTTTCTAAGGGGTAGCACACATACTTAAACGACAGAACTTCCTCTTCAATTTGTGTTTTGTTTAATGCCATGGATCTAAAGGCCACAGATTCTTTTGTTTCCTGTCCTGAGCAATGACAAGCACTTTACTTTCATAGTATTTTTTTTTTCTTTTCCAATTGCTGTAGAACCTCTTTGGAATTATTGCTGGAGCAGAAGAGGTCATTTTAAAAGTCTGGGGGGTTTTTGTAGATATCTTGACAGTGCTGTTCTGCAGACTGCAATGCAATAGGGTATTTAAAGACACGTGATTGGTTTAATTGAGATGTATAGTTTATTTTTTATCATGACTGAACAATCATTTTATTTCTTATGTTAAAATGAGAGGTGTTCACCAAAATGATTAGTTGATGTGTTTTATTTAATATTTAAATAAAGAATGTTTTGAAATTGTTGTCCTGCATGTGATTCTGTGGAATATCTTCACCCAGTGCACTTACGACTTGCATAGTCAAGACTCATTTTCAAGCCAAAGTCCTTTCTGTTACATCCTAAATCAAGAGGGATGGCGGGCTCACAAATCTGATAATGGGATATTGAGCCTTTTGCTGGTAGGCAATCTGTCTGAATTTAACCCAAGTCTGTGGTAATCGGGTTATAAAATGCAGCAGGACCAGAGGTCTGGGCAGTGAGGATGGCCCAGCGTGGTGGAGTGTCACCAGATGGGCACTCCCTCCCTCCCTCCCTCTGTGTCACCTTCAGCTGAGACAACCCCAGCCAGATAGGGCAGTCGCTGAAGGAGAGCAAAGGGAAGGAGATGGAGCCAGGGATTCACAGGGAAGCAGGGATTTTGTCTTGTATTTTACAACTTGAGAGTTAAAAGAGTACTGAAAAGGCTTTGTATTCAGCTCATGCAGTCACAATGAGAGCAAGAAGGGGTTTTTTGTCAGCAAAGGGACCCCTAAATATTGACAAGCTTTAGTTTGACTTGATAAACACACATTTAAAAAAAAAAACCAAAAACCAACAAACTGAAAAAACCCCAAACCGAACAACAAACAATGGTGTTTTTTTAAAAGAAAATAGGGATCAACTTTTTTTCTCTCTTTTTTTCCTATCCTGGAATTTTTATTTTAAAATCTATCTATCACACTTTGAAGGAAAGGGAGAGTGATGGAAAGGTAAATCCAAGAAGTTAAACAGAAGTTTGGGGGGAAACAGATAATATTTACTATTTTTTTTTTCCCTTTCTGAAGTAGTTGTTTGCTGAGCTGGAATTTGTAGACCTCTTTGTGCATTTGGCTGTAGAACTGGTAGGAAAGTGTCATGCACATGTTTGTCCAGGGTTGTGTTTTCAATGTGACCATCCAAAGTTAGGAATTTTGTGACTCTTAAAAAATAATGGGCACATTCTAAATAATCTTTAATTAGGTTTTAATATGACCTGACTTAAGGATAAATTTTCTTTTCAGCTGGGTTCTCAGGGCATTATTTTAACCTCCAGTAATTCTGGGAAATTTAAGAAAGTTGCTTCTTAATGGATTCAAATCAGTGCAGCTCCACCAACTTTCATTGACATCACTGACCCTTGGGTATAGAGGGATCCTGCCAGCATCATGATTTCTGTGAAATGGTAGGAAAAACAAGTACAGAGAAACCCTGGGAGTCTGGATTCAGTTTCCATGTGTACACTCGATGCTTTAGTCACTGTCTTCCTTCCTTTCCGTTGAAATCTGTCTCTGCTGCCGTTCACAGCATTTGTTTTTGTCTTTAACATCTCTCAAGATGCTGTTTTTCTTGCTTTCATTTCTCACATTACAACTTGGTACCTTCCCTTTCTCTCCCAGTCCAGCACTGGTGTTTTTCCCCTGCCGTTCAGATGGAACAGATGCTGGCAAGTTTAGCACAACCCCAGAAGTGAATGATCAGCCCTTGGTTGTTTTTTTTCTTCAGAAAGGAAATGCCTAGAGCTGGCAGGAGATGCCAGACTGGTAGCAGTGAAAAACACAGGCTGTTTTTGCACGGAGCAGGCTGAGCACAGACACCCAGCCCAGCACTCTGGTGCCAGTGTGGTCCAGCCACAGCAACGAGGGATTCTCACCTGCCATGGATCACCTCCTGCAGGTAATCCATAACTCATCCCCAGACCTTCTCCTTCACTGTGCCCAGCACAGCAGCCACACCTCTGCAAGGAAAGGAATCCCTCATGGCAAGAGCCACGGTTGTGTAATCCTGGCCTGTGTCAGCTGGAAGGGGGAAGTGGCAGAAGGGAGAGCAGTTGAGCGAACGAAATTATGGTGCAGGAGATGGAAAGTGATCGGTGCTTCCTTTTTACTCATGCTGCAAAGTGAGAATAAGGCACACGTCACGCAATGAAGGGGAATTAATTTAAGACTGATAAAAGGAAATATGTGCCTTGGGAGGACATTGCTTCAAATGCGTTTGCTGGCTTATTTCATGACTGCTAACTACTTTTAGTGGTGACAGTTAAATCAATGATAAAAGTAATCCACTGTCATGGTTTATGGATTTAGCAGAGCAGCTGTGGGAGATCAGGAAGGAGCTGGTCTTTGGTACAGACTGCCAAGGGCATGATAGATTTTTTTAGGACAGAAATGCCTTTCTTCCAAGGTATCAGATATTAGCACCTGCCAGAGAGAAAACTTTCACGTGAGGTGAACAAACTTGACCAGCATCTGCAATAAATACCAATTTCTTAATAAATATGTTTTGCCATGTGTGATATGTCTTATGCAGTGATTAGGGGCTCTGACCAAAGGTCCAGCTAATTGGGCAGCCCATTCCAGCAGCAGGTAAAATGTGAAGGTGAGGTAAAGGGTGTAAGGACAGGGCAAGCATAGCACAATTCCTCTGTGATATTACCAGCTCAGTAGAGAGCAGACTGTGGTTAAGGGAATTTTTGACAGGCATTTAGGTCATTGTGTTTAACAGCTGCAGATGGATTGAGCCTCCAAGAATTTGGCTAACCCCTTTTGGAATTCTTTTATAATTCTGGACTTCACAGCATCCTTTGACAACTGTCATAATTCAATTTTGCATTGTATGAAAAAGTACTTCCTTTTCTTCGTATTGGACCTCCAGGCTAACAGATTGGGTTGTGTTTCCTTTCCCTGGAAGAGAAAATAGGCACAAATAATGGCCTCCTGGTCATATTTCCATGCTGAGTTGTCGGATCTCTCTCACATCCCTTCTCAGCTGAGGTTGCCAAGAAGAAGGACTCTGCTGTAATTCTCATCTCTTCTGTGTCTTCATGGATTGTTCTATATCCTCCTTGGTGGACACCCTGTGTTTGAGGCAGAGTTCCTAGATGGAGACATTCTCATTCTCTTTTAATTCTGTAGTCATACCTAAGGCTCTTTTTTTGCATAGCTAACACCTCTTGAGGAGTAAGCTGGAATTTTCAGCAAACTCACTGACTGAGGTTTCCTTCCTGCCTGATGTTAGTTTAGTGCTCCTGAAGCTCTTAGTATGGCTTGGGTTGGTGTTTCTCATAGTCCTCACTTTTTATTTGCTGCTGGTGAGTTCCACAGGTTATTTCATCAACCTGCCATCCAGTTTCCTGAGATTACTCTCCACCTGGTTGCAGCTGGGTCTTTTACAAATACATCAAATTGCCCAGGTCTTGACACAAATGGATTTGCAATGCCTGAGGCGCTCACTCAACGGACTTTGCTCTTTCCCATTCTATCACACTTTTTGCTATCCTGCTTTTTGCTATGCTTTCTGACAATTCGCCTTGACTGGCTTCCCAGCCCACAGGTTTCTGGATGACCTCTAAAGGCCCTTTTTAAGAATGACTGTAACATTTGCCACCTTCCATTCCTGCGGTGCCTTGCCATTTCAGCAGCTGCTGTGGCATTGTACTGAATAGGTCAGCAATTTCAAGTCTGAGTTCCCTCAGAGCTCTTGAGTGAAACTGTCTGGTCCTAGCAATCTGTTAATATCACTTTTATAGTTTTATCAAAAAATCTACTGGAACTTGGAGTTTTGGAGAGTTTCTGAGGCTTGTCCCCTGTGCAGCTGGAGTGGGGCACAGCTGGAGTAGAGCACAGCTGGAGTGAAGTCAAGCAGAACTGCCAGGACTGGATGGATGATCTGCACAGCCAGCAGCTGAGCCACACAGACCATGTGTCCCTTCTGCACCTCAGACAGGTGACAAAGCTGTGACAGCAGGGTCAGCACTGGGGAATGCCCAGGTCAGCCCAACAGTCCCCTTCTGATGTCCTCCAGGGATGACCAAGACTTTCTTCCTTCACTGTATTTACATTTGTGGAGCTGAATTTGCAGATGGCTTCCTCAGCTGATGTAAACTGGCATTGCTAAATCAAAGCTAATGCAGCAATGCTGCTTTATGATATAAACATTATTAGCAGCACATTAAGGCTCCAATGTCCAGATCCAGACAATCTCATCCTTTGTTTCTTCAGCCACTGAGGCAGTGAATTTAGATTCATTATTTTTGATGGAGCTTTTCCTGTATCATGCCGGGTGCATTTTTAGTTCTTCTGTCTTACATCCCTTTCCGCTACCCTGGGCAACTGTGTTTTTTTAACAGTCCTTGGTTTATTCTGTGACAAGAAAAATATCTTAGTCAAGAGCTGGAAGGGATTTCAGAAATTCTAGCTAAGTACCTTTTTTTTTTTTGCCTAATCTTGCTGATCATTTTTTCCCCATTTCCTGGTAAGGTAACAAGATGTTATCATTTGGTGAGCTTGTCTACACATTTGATAGGTAGATGGGTATTTAGGGCTTCTCACAGCCATTGTCTCCAGGCATCCACTGGATTTCCAAACAGATCTGCTCCTGCAAGAAACATATTGCAAAAAACTGAGCTTTAAACCTTCCTGTTCATACCACATTAAAAAAAAAAAAAAGTCATTAACCATTTGATTTTAGCTGTTTTTTCCTGGTTGCCTAACAATACTACTTGTACATTTGCTGGGAAACATTCACACTTTCTGCTCTTTGGACCCAGTGAAGGTAATTGTGCAGTGGTCAGCTAAGTGTCTACATGGGTTTTTCCTATTCAGCTCTTGTTTGGTAGCAGATGATTTTATTGAACATGCAAAATTAGATTTCCAGGAACAGTTATGCGCATGCCCCTCTGAAATCCATTTTCCATGAACATTTCTGCTCTCTGCTCATGAAAAGTAAGCACAAGAACAAGGACACAGAGCCACCAAACAGACTGCAATGCTGGACAGATCAGACACTTATTTATATGACCATTGCTGCTTTCCCTTTACTGGTATGTCTGAGAAAAACTGGGGTATTTATCTCAATTTTTGGCTAGGGAGGTAAAAAACTCTCTGCACACTTTGAATTTTGGAGTGGAAGGGTATCTCTCTGTCCCAGAGGGAAGAAAGTCTTCCCTATGGATTAATTGAGGTAAGATGGTTTTAAAAAGCTACTGTGATGTCTTCATAATGACATTGACACAGAAATATAACTTTGGTTCTTAATTACTCAAATCTCTATTGCAAATTTCCAAAGTCAGACACGATGAATCGCAGGCAACCAGAGGATGTGGCCCTGTGGGTTGTGTTCTCACAGGAGGGGCGAGGAGCAGAGAGGAGCAGGACAAATGACTTGAGGCCACTCAGCTCACCTTGCACACTGACTGCTGCTGGGAAGGAGATCCCACTTAGCAGTGCAGTGTGTGGTGGGAGCTGTGTTCTCCAGAGAAAAGGAGAGAGATGCTGTGTTTCAGGCTGGGAAGATGAACATCAGAATGGCAGGAGTGAAAGACAAATCCTGTTTCCCCACTCGTGCCTCTTGTTTGTGGAAAGAGACTCTCTGGGCAGCTTTGGTGCATTCAGTGCTGGTGTATCTTCTATCCCCAGCCACCTGCCATCAGTGGCACAGAAGGTGGGAGATGCTGGGATGCCCCAGGCAGCAGGAGGCGGGTCCTGTGATGGAGGTACAAGTTTGTCCATGCTCCTGGACCTGTGGGAATGGGGGAAATAGTTTGTCCTCAAAAGGAAGTGAGTCATGTTGCTGCACAGAAATCCCTTTTGGGGTTAGTCACACACTGCAAAATCCACTTTCTCCCAGCTCCAGGCAGCACACTCAGGGGTGCAGCAATGCCTGGTTGTTCTTCAGCACAGATTCTGTTTCACAAGCCCATAACCACCCTCCTGGTCTCCAGGTGGATCCACTTCTGTGCATGCAGGACCCTACTAATTGGATTCAATAACTGGCTTAACACCTTAAATCCAATCAAATTACTGGCTGCACTCAGCCCTCGAGCCAGCAGGATTAACCAGTTCCTCAGGGCAGGATGTGCCCTTACACCTCGATTCTCCACACAGCAGAGCAAGAGCCAGGCACCCCAGCAGCAACTCTCCCACTGGTTTTGCTAGCTGCTGGATTCCAGCTGCCATGGATGACTGCACTGCATGTCACAGCCACATGGGCAGACCACAGGCTGGGGTTTTTTTGCCTGCTGCATGGTAGTATTTGGGTTTTTCCTGATGTCTAGCACATTTGTCCAGGGCTTAGGCTGCTTTGGACCTGATTGCAGCGAAGCTGATGAGCCAGCACATGGCTTCTAATGCCACCACCGAGCCTTGCCTGTGAACTGAGCTCGCTTTCACCTGAGTTTGTGATCTCTGAGATCATACTTTCAGGTGCATGTTGTTTGCTGGAGGAGCTAAAAGGATAGAAGCTTCCAGTGTTACCAGTTTTATCCCTTGTCACACCAGCCCTTACCAGAGCTGATGAGGAAATTACAGCAGCTCCTAATTGCTCTCTGCAGAAGACCTTACATGTCCGGACCATCCCAGTCACTCCCTTGACTGCTCAAGCCCAGTTGCATCATGGAAATAGGACTTGGCTTCAATGTCAAAGAGGAGCCTTCCCTCCCTTTGCAGAGATGAGCTGTGTTCCTCCTGACATCTTCATGTGCCAGCAGCAGAGGCTGTGCTGGAGCAGGAGCCAGGGAGAGCTCTCCAAACTCATCTTCCTATATCTCATCCTGGGGCCAAGCAGATGCCTGGTGTAGAAGGGACTGAGAGGATTTGAGCTCATAAAAATGCAGACAGGTGGAAATTTTGGAGGGGGCTAACCCAGGCAGGTTAGGGGTACAATTCCAAAGGGCTCCTGAACTGTTTTTTAAACACTTGCAGGAAGCTTTGCTGTTCCTTCAGGTGCAATGAAGGGAAGAGCTGAGTTTTTGGTGCCCAAGCAAAGGGGTGTTTATGTCCTGCTGGCAGGAGGGGGCTGTGGCAGGGGAATAAGAGAGCTGCCCCTGCAGGATGCTGCTCAAAGCTGGTGTCTGGCAGGACAAGGTGAGGGATCAGGTGTGACTCTGGCTACAGACATGCCCAGTACAGACTAACTCATCTCCTTTCCCCTGGCTGATAGGCATCACCAGGAGTGGGAATGCACACGTACATCCATGCCTATGTGTCTGAATACATGGGTCCATGGAGTGCTTTGAACTCCTCGGTTGTGTTCAGAGCCTGAATCAGTGTCATTTCTCAGTATCACACAAAGTTATTTTCCCAGAATTAATAATGGCACTCTCAGGAGCTCTTTCTTTGCCTAAATGACTCATTGATTATTGCTTTTTGTAAGTCCTGCCAGGTAATGAGGGTCTAATAAGGCTTTGCAAGACTCACTAACAACGAGGGAAACCTTTCCTGGGGTGAGTGGTGGGAGGGGGAACTGCAGGCAGGATGGATGAATGCCCTTTGCTGGACTCTGATGGGAAGCTGTTGGTACCCAGGGGTTCCTGATGCTCTCAGATGGATGGAGGGTAGGAGTGGCGCTGAACCGTGGTGACACAGAGCACAGAAAGGCTTGAAATTGGGCACTCCATCCCTCTTCCTTGGAGAGCTGAAGGCGGTTGGGAATGGGAGCTTAGAGAAGTTGTTTGGTTTGAACCCTGACTTTTGGCTGAGCCAGCAGAAGTGGTGTGCAGACGTGTACATGCATGGGTATGAATGAGCGCTTCATTTTATGGCAATAAGGAAGAGAATGTCTCATGCTTACTCTCCCATGTCCTGGGAAAGAGGTTCCTGCTTCCTCATGCTGATATTTTACTCATGTGAGAAAAGTTTCTTCAAGAATTGAAATCCTTGAAGGGATGAAGCTGATGTTAAGAGCATTAAAATCTAGTAGGTGGATTGGTTGCATTATTATAAATCAACATTATCCCAGTTTCTTAAACCATTTAATCTTTGTTGCTTGTTTCTTTACTTCTGTACTGTGATTTTTTTTTTAAATTTGTGGTGCTGGGAGAAAGGCCTGAATTTTGTTGATCCTGGATTAAAATCAATAGATTTGTGGGCCCTTCTTTCCCACAAAAACTCCCAGATGGAGTTCCCCAAAAGTCAAACACTGGAAGAAGAGAAAAGGGAATCTAGAAGGTCTCAGAAGCCCCTGAGCCTAGTCTAGATGAAATATTTTAGCTATGAAGAACAACTAAGTGACACAGATGTCCCAGGTTTCTTCCCTCACCCTGTAAATAGGACATGGGCTAGGTGGTGAGGTGCACCCATAAGTCAGACCCCAGATCCATGGGTGATGGAAAGCAGTTTCCACACTAGAATATGAGTTGTCATTCATGTAACAAGTAGGTCAGTGTGGTCACCCAAAGCTCCCACGTACATGGATATGGGTGTTTCCATTTGTGATGCTGCCCCAGCCCTCTTCTGGCTCAGGTTTTGTCACAGAATCCCAGATTTATGGGTGGAAACAACTTATGAGGTCATGTGAGACATCCCTCTGCTAATGCAGATTGATTCCCTCCTGCCCATTTCCCAGCACTTGGTCCAGTCTATTGTTCAGATGACTCAAGCATCCACTGCTTCCCTTGAGGGACATTTGGGAGCCTAACAGACCTTGCTGTCAGGATTTCGCTTCCCGTCATATTGCTCCTAAAGGTTCTTCTGCCTAATTTAGTTACTTACTCTCTCTGCAGAGCACTGATGAGGAACAGGGCTGTAGGAAGAGGACATTAATGTCTTACTTATTCAACTAATTCCCATTATCCTCTTTTTGTTGGCTCTGCCAGTCCTGTTCTCCCTGGTGTTCATCACCTCACACTCATCTCCCAGGAGCACTCCAGCTTCACCTGGGATGGGTGGTAAAGTGCCTATAAACTTTGGAGGGGGCAGAATGGAGCCAATACCTGCACAGATGCATCTTTCCCCACCTCATTTTCATTCTGAGCAAATGCCTTAAGCCTTGGCATGAATGTGCTGTGTCTACAATGATATTTGAGAGCAAGACTGTTGAATTTGAGTGGAAGTCAGAAAATAACAACTGTAGGTAGGGAATTTTAATGTTTTATTGAAATTAACATCTCCCTCCTCTCCCTTTCATTAGTTAGAACTAAGTAATGGGAAAGAGGGAAAAGAATGTAAAGTTCAGGCTGGAAGACAAGCCATGAGGAAGTGAGAAAATTTAAAAGGAATGTAATAGTAATAATAATGGGGTTTCCCAAACAACATGAACTTGGCATCACAGCCTAAGTGCTTCATGTCATAACAAGAGTGTCTATTTGATCCTGGGTTTTGCAGGGTGAGATCCCTCTGAAGCCAAGGCATTTAATTTAAAGGCAATGTTTCTTGTTCACTGGGTGTTTTACATTGTCGAGGTGGTGGAAAAGGCCTCCATGTAGAGTGTAGAGGACAGCCATGTGCCTGATGTGTAAAGGTTTAACTTTACTGAGTGACAGAATGGGAATTCACACTCTGATCCCTCCTGCTCAGTCTATGCCCTCTCTGCCAGCAGTTCACCACCACTCCTGTTTCCAAAGGTAACTCCCCAAATGCTCTGGGGTACCAGCCCAATGCTTTTAGCATGGAGGAAAAAAAGCTCTAAATTGTCTTAGCTTATTAAAACTCTCACCAAAAAACCAAAACAAAACAAAAAACCAACAACAAAAACCACAAAAGAACACTTTTTTTTTTTTTAAAACCAGGCCATTTTTCAAAACTATCTTAGAGCAGAGAGAGGCAAACAAGGATGGTCACAGTGGAGGGAGCTGCATGTACAGCAGAGAGCAGGGCAGCAGGGCACCTTTTAAGTGAAATCTGTTTCCCCAGGAATTGTAATACAGAAATATAGCCAGAGTTGATGTTACCAGGTCAGCTTTAGCTTTGGGGTATTTTTGTTGCTTCTAGGTATTTAATAGAATGTGGCATATTGGCAGTAGTCATTCCAGCATACAGAGCATCCTGATCCAGCTCAGCATCCACCGTTGACTTATTTTCTAGGCTTCAGGGTTAGAGAAGGAAGGATGCTCTTGGAAAGGCTTCAGGGAAGGCAGTGAGGAGAAGGGATGAGGTTACACTGTCTGAGGGTCTGTCACGACTGACTGAACAGTCACAGCTCCACCTTCTTGATTACGCCAGTGGCGCTAAATACAGTAATTAAGGAAGGAGCGTGTGTGAAAGGCTTTAGTTATTGGCTTCATACATCACCAGCCTTTTTTGTGTGTTTTCTTTTGTTCCTTTTGCCTGTGTGTACCACAAGCTTTCTGTGTTCCGCCACCTGTGCTCTGTAGGTCTCTGCCATTCGTAGCCAAATGAACAGAGAAGGGTGAATGAAAAAGGCATGCTTTTATGGGGAGGGAGGGCTTAGGGGAGTTTTCAGCACAGATTTGGACTGTTTCAGACGAGCAATAAAGCAGGTTTCTGTCCATCTGGTCCTGCTTTATGGGATCATGTGATCTAACTATATTCCAGCCTCACTTCTATGTAACCCTGCAGTCTTGGGTTTGCATGTTGTCCTGCTTACAAATCCTAGTAAATTTTTTATTGTCTTTCTTTTCTTTTTTTTTTTTCTTTTTTTAAATGTTATTTTCTCACCTTGTCTTTCTTTCCTTTTCATGTAAGAAAAAAATAAAAAGAAGTTTAGCAAAAAGGAAACAAAATGTTGCTTGTTCCCTGGAGGACATTTTACATTGTCAAAGTGGTGGAAAAGACCTCCACACAGAGGACAGTCATGTCTCTGATGTTAAGAGGTTTAAGAGTAGCATTCTGAAAAGTGTCCCTTTGGGGCTCTTTGCTAAATATAGCCTAGCCTAGTTTTGCCCTAGAAGTTTTCAACAAGAAAAAAATTTATTTTCTATGTACCTGTGCACATGCCCACGAGGAAACTCATCCTTTCTAACACACCACACCAAAGCCATCAGCTAAACAATCTTCACAGCACGGCCTGGTAAACAGAACTGGAACTACCATTCTCCAGCACAGACTTGAGCGAAAAGAAAAAAACTAATGCATGACCTGTCTTGGATCAGACTGTGAAGAATGAAGCAGATCTGATTGATGCAAGCTCCACATGAGAGGTGGTGAATATGCATTAGTTCAGTGCATTAGCCTGTTCATGGTTCTGAGCTCCCCTTTGTCATTTCTGCAGGCTTGAAGGTGGTTTGTGATTAGAGCTTTCATTAGGCTCCTTGGAGAGATTTCCTAAAGCACTCATGCAAATGGCTTTCTCTCCAGCTTTTCAAGGTCACCTGCACAAGCCTTCACCTTACCTTTCCCAGAATGGTGCTGTCAGCTTGGTGTGGCAGCACTTTGGGAGATGGGGAAGGTGTGACACCACCTGTTCTGCCCCAAACCCAAGATATCCACCGGGATGGTGGCACCTCATGATCTGTGCTGAACACACCAGTGCTGGAACTTTCCTGCCAATCCCAGCAGCCACAATGAAATCCTGAGTGGTGCTGCAGGTATCAACCCACCACACTCTTCTCACTCCCCACCAAAACAGTCTTTTTCTTTCAGCCACTTTACTTTGGGCTGCCAGCACATGGCTATGGTAGAGCAGTGTGCCTGTGACTCCTTCCCACTGACTTGGCTCATGGGTGGGCATGGGAGAACAGTGAGATGGGGATTCCTGGGTAGCCCAGAGCCTGGTGCCAACCTGTCCCCCAGATCATCAGGGCTCTGAGGGAACACAGCAGAGTACAAGTGCTCCACACCAGGCAGAAGGGGCCTTTTCCCAGGAAAACAGGCTGCTTGCTGGTGGAGAGGGAGACAGCCTTGCTGCCCTCCCTGGGCGTGCCATTGCCAGGGACAGCAGCAGATGAAATCCTTACAACAAACCACCTCTACCCAAGAAAAGACAAAAAAATCAAGCCTCCTCCATAGCCCTGAACCAGAACACAGATCCAGCGTGTGGATGTTTTGTGCCCTTCAGAAAGCATTTATTAATGGGATGAGATACACAGGCTTGTGCAGGAGCTGGCTTCTTTGTGAATGGGCAGCAGGCTTGGAGAGCTTGGCATGGTTCCCCTGGAGTGGGAAGAACACGGCACCCCGAGGGCTTCCTGAGGAGAGGATCTGGGCTCTGCCATTGCCACCTTGGAGCTCCTTCCCCTGCAGATTCCTGCTGCTGTCAGGGGTGATTAGTCAGCCTTAGCAGTAACATATCCTGTTGAAGGAATGATCCTGTTTTCCATTTGTCGCTGCACCTGCAATGACAAAATCACCGCACTGAGCACCTTAAATAACGCACATTTCTCCAGAACACACTGTCACTTCTGGGAAAACAATAATACAAATTACAGGGGTCTTTCAGGACAACAAGGGGAGCACAAAGAGCCCTCTGTGCTAGTCTGCTAGTGGGTGTTTATGCCTGGCATTGCATGGTGCAGCACAAATGACTGTGGAGACCCAGATGTAGCAGACCCTGCAAAGCCACATCTGCAGCAAAAGAACAGCAGTCAAGAAACTGGAGGTTTTGTCCCTGTTTGACTCTGGATCCTGGTAGCATTTCCCTTACCAGCTCAGGGAGTAACACAGCTCACAGATTTCCATTGCTCTCCCCCTTTTCCCATCCTTCTCCTCCAGGGAAGGGTCTCTCCCCAGTGTTTTTTCCCAGGACTGATCACTCACATCATCAACCCTGTTTTCAGCTGCACTGATCCTCATGCAGTACTTTGAGGGAGTTGTACTCCTCCACACCCTCCTGGCAGATTTTGCCTGATGGACTCACCCTACCCCTTTTTCCCTGCAGTATCCTCAATGTTGTTTCTTATGACTCCAGATATTTGAGTTGCTTGACCTGACTGAGGCACTGAAGAGAAATAAGATGCTCCTCGTGATCTCTAAAAGTCTCTCTCCCAAGATAATACTGTTACCTACAGGACTTCTGCCAGTTAGGACCAACCAAAAGCTCAGGAAACTTTTCTCTGTGTTTTCCCAGCCTTCACTGTGTGACCACTGAGCATGCATTATCCAGGTCCTTTCCTCAGAATGTTTTTATTACTGAGGAATTTGCAGAAATACTTCGTGCTGCATTAATGCCAGACTGGTGATCCTTTCTGAGGAAAGTCAATTTGATTGCATGAACTGATTGAGCTGGACAGGTCAGCCAAGCAAGGTGAGCAGGCTCTTGGTGAACGTGTTTCTCATATTATTATGGCTCAGCCAGAAGCCCTGAACACAATGACTCTCAGAAAAGAAGGAAACAAACCCAACTTTGTGGTGAGTTTGTTCAGCTTGTGGACTGTCTGGAGATCAGCTAAGAACACTGTTTTATCTGCACTCATCATAAAAGCAGGATCAGAGCAAAAAAACAGATCCTTTCTTTCTTCCATCACTGCTTATTTCCTTCCTGAAGTGATAATCCTCAGAGCCATCACAACTGGTTGCTATGGAAGTGACGGAAAGCACAAAAGCACAAAGAGAAGATTATGGTTTCAGGTGAGAAAACAGCAATGGGCACAGACAAGATCCTAAAATCTAGTTTGGCTCTGAGGAGCAACAGTGCAGAGAGGCATTAGAGGACTATCTCTACAGAGAGGCATTAGAGGACTCTCGGTGTTTTGTTTGCCTTATTTATGTGTTAGCTCCAGCTCCACAAGAGCAAAGCAGCACATTAGAGCTAAAGAAATCGCACACAAGTAAATAGAGAGGGGGCTGGAAGGGATGAGGGGAAGGCTAGGTGGGGAAGCTCTCTGCAATGCAAAAGCACCCTGGAAATCTGGGCTCCTTTCTCTCACACTCAGATCTCACAAAAACCAGTCAGAAACTCCTTCAATCCAGCAGCCAAAGCTAGATCCAGGTTTTTCTGCATAATTCCTGCAACTGATACAATGACAGATATTCATTGATATGTCCTTTGTCACCAAAAGAAAGATCTAAAAAATTGTGATATCATAGAATATGAGTTGGAAAGGACCTACAAGGGTTACTGAAGTCCAACCAAAAGAAGGTGGCTTTACTGAAGGAGTACACTTTATTAAACCCAGGAATGTACTTGATAAAGATCCCCAAAGAGTGGTTTTGTAATGGTGAGGGATGTCCTTACCAAGCCCACAAGCTGGGCAGCAGCCCTGGAGCCCAGCTCTGTGGCAGTCAAGGAGTTTGGAACAGGGATGGCAATTGGGAAAGGCAAGTAGAGTCAGCTGCTCAAAGAGCTTCATTTCTTTCCTTTCAGTTCAATCCAGCCTTGCCAGGGCACTGCTGTGAGTTGTGGCAGTTTGATGAAAAGGGGACAGGCTCGACAAGCATTTGCACATAGTCCTGCTCAGCAAACATCTCCCTCAGACACAGCTTGTGCTTCCACTGATGCCTTGGGTTTTAGCTTTTATATTTTTCAGAATCTCTTCTGCTCAGTGTGTAACTCTAAAACTTCATATTGTGTGTTGGTAAGGTCTCTTCACAGGGTAGTGAGACAAAACAATTCCTTTCTAGTTAGAGAATCAAGGACAACTGGTACCTAAAAAGCAGAAACAACATTGAGGGAAAGGGAGCAAGCCACAGGGCTGAGACTTCATCGCCTGGGGCTGTGGTTGGATAATTAACCCCAATATGTAGATGAATCAAAACTTATAAAAGTGTAAAAACTCGTGACCAGGATCCATCATGGATTTGATTTGGGTGTAGCCCCAGCCAGGCTCTTGCACTGCCCAAGGTGTATCCTTTCAATAAATACCTATTTTATTCCTTTTGCTCTGTCTAGTCTCTGTTCCAGGTCAACCTTTCCAGGCAACACCACCATGGTGGTACCTGTACCTGAGGAGCAAAGTGGTGCTTTGCATGAGGAGACATGCAGGCAGCAGGGCCGGAATGGCTGGAGCCCTGTCTGTGTTCTCACCACGTGTGGTTAAGCCCAGGTCAGAGGGTGAAACCCCAGAGACCACGGTAAAAATGCTTTACGAGAACTCAGGTCATCCTTCCTCCTCCCCGCAGCCTCATCCAGGGCCGGTAACACTACACCCGTGTCTAGGTGGAGAATATAGCACTCTTGGGCTAGATGGGGTCTGAAAATATATTTGTTAAAAAAAAAAAAAAAAAAAAAAGCCTGTTGGCACAGCTCAGGGAAACAGTGCTGGAAATAACTGTGCTTATGCAGAGCTGTCAAAAACAGGCTGTCACCGGTGCCGCTCGGACGGGAGCGCAGCCAGGGCCGCGCTGCCCGGCGGGAGGAGCAGGCCCGGGCTCTGCCTTTGTCTCCGCACCATGGAGGAGGATATGTTGGATTAAAAGCCGGGGAGGTGTTTTCTTTGCTGCACGCAGAGGAATTTCCCCACTTGGCAGCTCAGGAGTATCGCAGCCCTCCCAGCTCCGGAGGTGGGAGAGGGCGGCTGAGCCCCCACAGCACAGAGGTAACCCCAGATGAGCCCTGCGGGGGACATTTGGCAGAAAACTCCTCAGTGGATTTTTCCATTTACACAAACTGCGCTTAATTAGGCCAGACAATTTTAGGAACTCTCAGAGGTTGGTTGGTTTTCTTTGGCCCGCGGCAGTAGCACCTATCTTGTGAAATACCCGGTCAGAAAAGGCAGCTACAGGGTCTGAGGTGCTGAGCTGAAAGGGGGATAAAAACCAGAGCAGCCTTGTAGAAATTTGAGTCATGACATGGTTAACTGCACAGATCCAATAAAGTAGTTAATTAACACTACAGTTGTGAAATAGATAAAATAAATAAAGATGTTCGACATCGATGTAATTGCAGGAAAGCAAAGGCTGATAGACTGTAGCAGTTCACGTGAACAGTTTCAGGCTAAAAAGTGAGACCCTCTTCATCTTCTGGATCTTATAAAAAAAAAACAAACCTCTCAGAGGGAGCAAAAATGTCTGTGACTGTATCCCAGGGTACAGGCTGTTCCTTATTTCCCAGCGCTGACATACAGTCGTGACAAGGAATTATATATTGCATTCATCACGCCTGCTCTCCAGGCATGATCCCCAAATAATTAATCCTTTTAGCTTGCAGTAGCTGCCATCTGGCCAGTTTCCAGTCAGCCTGGCTGGTTTTACTACAGAATTGCCAGTTGCCTGTGCTCATGCAGGCATGGATTGCAGTTTGCTTGCCTCAGGTGCCTAGGATTTGTATTTTTTAAATTGTAAGTTTTAGATATGCCACGTGCTCTCCCAACACGGAGAGCAAACCAGCCTTTGCCTCAAAGCACTTAATGTCCAGAGGGAGAAGGAGGGGGAGTTGTTGTACATAATACACAGAGCAAGACTCAAGCAGACCTTTTTTGTTTGCTTTGTATTGAAAAACTAACTCTGAATAAAAGGCTCAAATAAAATCCAGCTTTTTTTTTCTCAGCCCTCTTTGTCCTACAGCGCAAGCATGGCAAAGAAATTAGAAAAGGGGAGAAAATTATTTTGACACTACAAGTCTGGAGAAGGGTGATGAAACTGAATTCAGTTTAAAAGCAGCAAAGCTCTTTGCTCCAATGTCTGATCTGCCTCAGGTGTGGTGGACAACCCTGTGTGTGGAGCTGATATTCTGGAGCAGCTGTCCCACAAGGGAGACATCTGGAACTTCTCGGAAAGTGATCTCTAGAGTCATCCTCAGACTCCACATGGCAGAGGATCCTCTCAGGACTTTTCAGGGACCTGTGATGAAGCTCTGACATCCATAAAGAATGAATGTCTGTATGTTTCTGAAAATAATCTAGGTCATGGGAAGTTCATCATTTTACTTTGAATGTTCCTGTAAGATCCATATTCTCCCTCTTTGCTCTGCCACTGGTCCTGGGTCAGGCAGAAGCTGGAGGTGACCTTGGCTCTCAAGCTGCTCCCTACTGTGGTCAGTGTGGAGCCACATTTGCTTGCAGTTCTAGAACTCCACAGCAGACCTAGCAGGTCTAGAATGCTCTGTGGATCTTCCCAGGCATGAGCTATTAAACTGCTTGGATCCAAGTAAATTTGGATAGCTGTCCAGTTGAATATCTGTCCAGTGGTGGCATCTGCTGTGCTTAAGCCAGAATCCTGGTTAAAGGGTACTGAGGGAATGTAAAAGGGAAGGAGTTATGGAAAAATGTTTCTGAAAATCTCAGGATTGGAATAAAAAAAAATAAACATAAAAATGTAGCTAAATGTTTTTTTAATGTACCCCCAAGTGAGTATCTTCCAGCCTCCATGACTGGAAAACATACTGTGGTTCTGCATGATGGCAGTTCTTTTCTGAAAAGGGGCTTTTGATATGAAAATTAAGATTCAGTAGAGACCATTTGGGTGACAAGTGGAAATGGCTGTATTTTCATAGCTGTTTTTCTGTCTCAGACTTAAATTAGAATCTTATTTCCTTAGGCCACCTGGCCAGTGGTGAGAACCAAGGTACAGCTGGATAAATCAGGTTCCTGGTGACACCTGAAGAAGCCATTGTCATCAGCACAGACTCTGCTAGGGCAGGGCTGCTGTGGAGGATTTCAGTAGTGAGTTCTGCTGGGATGCAAGTTAAAGAAGAAATTTTAGCCTGCTGTCTCTGGTGTACTTTATCCCTCTGCATAGGAAACAGAAAAGAAACACCCAAAGCTTTGCTCTTCATTGCATTTTTATGATCACAGTCTCCTAACAGTGTTAATTCCCATAGGAGGAGATCAGCAAGTATCTTTGGAGGTCTGAGTGACTGGGACAGAGCAGCTGTATCAGAATTCAGATTAACAGCTGCTCTGCCAAGGTAAGCTCCTCTCTGAAGTTCATTTATAATTGGAATAATTGGGATAGGTGGATAAAGCCTCCAGATACAGTAACCTGCACTTCTTTCCCCTCCCCCCCCCACCCCCAGACTTTTTGTATTTCCATTGAAAACCCTGAAACCTAACTTTTTAAACTATACAGGGGCCACCAGTCCATTACCTGAATCTGTATCAAAGCTGTCCAACCTAAATTGTCTCAGAAACCAGCTTTTGGTGCTCATGAGCTTCCTTTGAAAAGAAACAGTGAGAGATTTCTCCCCTTACACACACACACACAAACTTGCACATTAGCATGTGAAATTCCTGGTTGCTAAGTCCCAAACTACATAGCAGTACTTTATAGGCATCAGATGAACTGTTATACAGCTGGATAACAACATTTTCTCAGCTCAGGAACTCTGTTGGAGTTGGGTGGATGTTGGATATCCTTGGTCTGAGTTGGCTGCAAGTCTTCCATGAAAGAGATCCTTTATTTTTAAGGTTATAAAGGAACAGGAATTAAAAACTAACTATGAGAGTGTTAACAGCAGAAGAGCAACACATTCTTCCAAACAAAGACATGGACTGGTCAGATCAGCACTGCCATTAACTCTTTTCTCCTTCTACCTTTCAGGTTCAAACCCTTTGCTGTCAAGAGATGTTTGGAAAACAGCTTTAGGATCCAGGACTGCAGAAAGCAGCTCACAAGCAGGACGGAGCTGCCATCCAGACTGTGGGGAGGGCCAGGCTCCCTCTTCTAACTTGCCCATCCTTCAACCCAACATCTGATCCGTCTGCTTTTCTGCCATAGAAAACATTATTTTGTAGTTAAAATAAGCCTCAAGGGTTAATTCTTTCTTGTTTTCATGATTCATCTCCCAAATGAGGGTGTATTACCTTGTTTTCCCTGGATCGGATACTTCCTTCTTTTTTCCCCAAGCAGAGCTTTGCTGTCATTTCAATCCCCACTGCCAGGGTTCTCACAGCATGTTTGCTCACCTAAAAGTAAATGCTCCATTAGGAGCAGAAATCCTTTTTCAAGAAAACAAAAGAACAAAGAAATACAGAATTTTACAGAGGTGAAGGTAAATTATATTTACAAAAAGGGCCTCACAAAAATCTGTTCACCAGCCCAGTGGTCTTGCAGCACAAGACTTTTTTTTTGTTGCTGTTGTTATTTTGGTTGAAAACAACTTTATGCTCATTAAGCTTTATCAAGCACCTTTAAACTACCTTTCAGTGGCTTGTCAGCCTACTTTGGTGTTACAGATTTCTTCAAAACTACTGATTTTTCTGGTAGAAAGAAGCACTGCATGGTACAAACCCAGTACAGTCAGAGGGAGCAGGTGAGAATAGAGCTTTCACAAGGTAAAGCTTATGAACACCCAGGCTGTGAGAGAAGGAAAAAAAAAAATAAAATAAAAGTTTTGGGATGTTTTACAGTATCTAATGAGATCTCCATCTCTGCCTGAAGGTAAATGGGTCACTGCTGGATGAGAATTTGCTGGCTGCATTTTCACACTGTCTGACAATTGGGAAAGTGCTGTGTGCCACCCCCTCACCTTCCCAGACCTGCTCTTCTGTAAAAAATATAAATGTAGGGGTGAGAAGGGGAGGTTTTCAAACCTTCTCCTTCTCCTTTTTTAGGCAACCTCTGACAGCAATTTCAAGCGTGAGCTCCCTTCTTTCCTGAGACGTCCCATGGAAAGCTGAACTCACACTTCAGAAGGAGGGGGAGCTGGAACCTCTTAGCAGCAGAGGAGCTGCTTTATGTTTTGCATTAAGTAATGAAGGGATATAAACAAATTAGCATCCTTGTCTGGGGCTTTCGTGTGCGTTTCAGTCAGGGCTGGATTCTCCCAATAAGGACAAGCACGGGCGGAATAGCCGGGCAGCAGCAGGAGCAGACAGTCGCCAAATCTGTGAGAAAGGGTGTGGAGCACCGAGGGGATGGGAGCAGCCGGAAAAAGCACTAAGGAAACGCTGACATACTGATTAAGCAACCAGGAGCTGAGTGTGTGTGTGTCCAGGGCTACAACCCTGGTGCGGGGTAGCTGCAAAAATTAGCTGAAGTACCGAGTGATGAATGGGGAATGGTCAGATACAGCCTGGGAATATTTATATAACTGACAATCCCTTGTAAATAACTCCCATTATCCTCGAATACTAAGCTACCTTCCTTCAAGTCTAATTGAACGGACATTTAAGGTGTTTAATGCAGTGTTTTCCCCATATGACCACGGGATATTTTCACCCTCTCATTCTCTGGGGGGAGGAAACTGAATCAGCATCTTCCCCTTCTCCAAAGCGGTTCCTCTCGTTTATAAAGTGTCTGGAGGCCACAAGGAGTTTTCCCGGCAAAAATGAAAGAGCTGTTGCTACAACAAACAGCTTGTTCCCTTTATGCCTGCTTAGGCCCTCGGATACACTTTGAATATGAAAGCATGTGGTGGTGGTGATGATGCAAGAGGTCACTAATAATGGTCATACCCATTAATTACAAAAGCATAAATAACATGTAATACATCCTTGATCTGGTAGCCAAACTGCAATAAAGAAAAAAATAACAAGAGCAAAACTCCGGTGTGAAACGTTTCAGGGTTTGGTTTGATTTTCCTCCAGTGTGACCCCTTCACACACACTACTTTGTTCTGAGTCAGCAAAAGGCAAGCTCAGACCAAAGACTCTGTTTCATCTTCAGGGCAAAGTTTTCCCAATGTCTTTCCTATTTAACATGTACACAGTATGAAACAACAGCTCTATTCTAAAATTAACACACTGACTAACTTTTAAAATATCAATACCTTTCAAAATGTTTTTCTCCCTCAATCATTTTTTAAATATAACTTGTCAAGAGTCAAGTTTGTAAGTATTTATGTAAATGATACTTATCTCTTCCATCTCCACTTTTGTTGTTTGTCATGTTCAAAAAACATTTTGTTCAGCTCTGACTGTTCATTACTCAAGTTCTTGTATGTAGATGTGGTGGTCTATTCCCAGTACAGTGTTACTTGGTAGGAAACAAAACAGGTCTGGCTTTGCTTCCCCAGTAATTTCACCCCAAGACCTGACCTTATTAGACAGTGTGTGGAACTCATCTGATGCAAAAGAAACCAAAGGGAAAAAATAAAGTTAGGGCTTTTAATTTTTTTTTTCCCTACGAAAAACTCTTGAAAATAATATAATGGATGCTTTAGGGCTTTTCAACCAAACACAGAAAATCATACCCTGAATGTTGACCTTTCAGGAAAGTGTTGGTAATAACAAAGTACTTTTTGCACAACTGACAATTTGGGCCAAAATAAGTGTTTTGTTTGGTTTTGTTTTTAATTTGTTGTTGGTTTGTTGTTGTTGTTGTTTGTTTGCTTGTTTTTTTTTTAAACCCAGTTGTAGAAAGTGTGGAGGTTTGATGACTACTTGTAATTATTACTTTAAAAAAAAAAAAAACAACTCTACCAAGGCAACAGCAACCAGCTCAGTGCTTTGCAGGCCACAAATCCCATTATTGCTCCCAACCTCAGGCTTTGGACAACAGCTGTGATATGGAAGTCCCAGAGGAAGGTGCTGACTCTGTTGCAGGCAGACCAGAGGGTCCCAGGCTGAGAGAGCATTTGAGTGGTGGGCTCTCCTTTGCCAGACATTGGGGAGAAGTGAATTGATTGCAGTGACTAAAACTGTGCGTTTTGTAGAGAGATTGGGAAGCCTCTGAGGTTTGGGAAGGTGCAGGATCCCAGTGATGACACTTTGGAAGTTTGTGGGCATTGGGCTGCCTGTGTCTTGCAGAATTTCCCACTCCACCAGAGCAAGAGTGCAAAGGGAAGCTAGAGAAAAACAAATGGGAGGTGCAGATGAGAGGGGGTGGAAGCCAGGATCTGTGTCAGACTGGCAGGAGCAAGGCCAGACGTGGTAAGAAGTGGGTGCTCTGTAAATTCCCCGTACATGTGTTTTGGGTGGGTTAATAGCTTGACTCAGCACTGAGGACAGACAGATTTCCTTCTCCAGCACAGCTTATGAGCACAGACTAAGCTTTTGATTCACACTTTGAGTGGGCTAGTTTCACAAGTCTTTTAGTGAACCTTTGAAATTGGATAAGAGCAAAACCATAGTAAAAAGGGCTTCTTGCATTTCTGAGCACATAACTGCTGCTGTTTCATTATGATCTAATGTTTCATTGACCAAACCTTGGCTTGGGAAATAGCAAAGAGACGTGGTAAAATACGATCCCTGAATGACTGATATGTCAGGAAGAGAAAAAAAAGCGACAACTCTGAAGTAAAAAAACTGGTAGTTTTATAATTGAAGTACGACCTTTTCCCTTTAAATTTATTACTGCTCTGAACCTGAAACTACCAAAAACTAAACAGTAGCAAGCACAGTGCCTGGGTGCCCCAGGAATGGAAATGTGATACCAAATCCCTCATCCCAGGCTGATTTAGTCCAGGCTATAAATCTGGGCTCTTCATAGGTGGGATATTATTGGCCACCTCCCAGGGAGCCCCTGAGGATGCTGAGAATGGAGCAGATGAGCTGCGTGGGCCACTCGGATGTAGCCCAGCTGCACAAAGGACTGTCCAAACTTCAGCACAACTCAAAACATTTTCTGCTTCTGAGTTGTTTGTGGCCTGTTTCGCAATGGGGATTGTCACCAGATACTCCAGTAGGAACAGCTGAAATGCAGTCCAGAAAACTTACCCACTGCATCTCTGGCTTTTTAAACAACAGAAAGCTGAAACTTTCTGCAAAGAGCAAATGAGGACAGGAGAGCTGGAAAGTGGCTGCTCCTTGATGCCATTTTGCTGCTAAATGCCCCTGTCTCTGGAAAATCAGTAGCTGCCTCCATGAGTGAGGCACACATTCCTTTAGATAAGCTGAGAAAATAATCTTCCTGAAACCTGGTCAAACATGTTACAACTACTGCCTTGGTCGGTGCTTTAAAAGCTACCTGTATTTAAAATTTTTGTGCAATTCCTTCACAGAGCAAGAGCCACCTGCATCTGTTCCATCCAGGAGTGGGGAGATGCAGGATTGAAACAAAAGCTACATGAGTTTCCAGCCCTTGTGACCATGACTGGGAAGTTTATAAATTTTATAGCATGCACCTCAAGAGCTCAGAAGCTGGAAGGCAAGGAGATGATCTGGTGTTTCCCATCTTCTAATATTTCCTAGCTTTTAAACCAGCAAGGAGCCCTGCTTATAATTTTGAAGAGCTGTCCAGCTGTTTTAGAGCAGAGCTTTAGAAAGAGGCTGAACCCACCAACAAACTTCACACATATCTGAATAAATAATGAAATAAATCAAGAACATGCCCTTAATGCCCATGTTGAGGCAAAATAATGTTAAAAAAAAAAAGAAAAAAAAAGTCTGAAAGACTGAAGTAATGGGTACAGGAATCCTGTTGTTTTTTTTGTTCCTACGCACATGCCTTTGGTGTGAGGTAGTGTTTGTACTTTGCTCATGGTGGCTGGGAACGTCACTGTCTGGCACTGTGCAGGTAATGAATTCAGGGCAGCTTACAGGTGGTGGCACAGGGCTGTGCTTGTTTTTCTTCCCTTTTTGATTAAGCGTGCTCATTCTGCCACCAAGGTCATGGCATGTGAGAGAGAGAGAAAAATTAGAGGGGGAAAGAATGGGCAGTGAGAGGTGGGAATTAAGGAGTGCTGGAAAATGTGTGCAGCAAGCACAGTGCCTGTTGGAAGAGATGACTTGGTGCCTGGGGAACTCAGGTGCCCTCTCACTCAGGGCCAGGTGCTCTCAGACCTTGGAGGATGGAGGCTTTTGGGGCAGTGTGGGGAAGAGCCAGGAATGTGGGTACATGGTGTGGCCAAGGGCTGGGCTCTCCTTGTGCTTCCTGCCTGCTCTTTGCATTCAAAACTGGGGTATCAGATCACAGAATCACAGAATATTCTGAGTTGGGACTCATGAGGATCAACAAGTCCAAATCATAAGTGAATGGCCCATATGGGGATCAAAGCCAGGTGAAGCTCATCAGAACTAACCCAGGTGAGGTGCAGAGCTGGGGTCAGTGACTGGGCTATTGCCTCCACCCCATTTACAGCCCTCATGTGTGACTCCCTGTGACACAGGACTTCATACTTCTAGTGTCTGAAACATGTAAACTGTATGTGGAGTTTTCCAGTTTTTTCCCCCCAAATATAAATCTATTTTCTTAATAGATACTCTATTGGAATTTGGAAGGTGATTCTTACTGAGATTTGTGTCTGTGGTTGAGCTGGGGAGGGGGGGGAAGGGAGGAAATTTTGCTCTAAGAGGGTGAAAAAGGCACTCAACATTTTCACTAGTTGCTGACCAAATCCAGAAAGTTTAATTTAATCCAAAACATACTCATAATTCCCCAGTAGTTTTCTTGTTAGTAAATGGCTTGCTTCCTGCATGGATTTTGTTGTAGTGAATTTATTTGTTTAAAGAGTACAGACCATGAAAGAAACATAGGAAGCTGAGGACACTTTACCATTAAAGAAATGCCACCTAACTGAAAGGGAAGTAGTTTTCAGTCAGGCTAAAGTTTACTATGCTTTAATTAATGTAATCAAATGTAACTCAAGCAGCAGAAATAGCTGCAAACTAACCTGGACCATGTGGGAAGGATTCAGCTCCTTTGTTGCTGCTGTTGAAGCCCTTGGGAGCTGTCTCAAACCAAGTTCCTTGAAGTTTTTTTTTTTGCAGCCTGATTACTAACAAAATGTAAAGAGGAACCTGGAGAATTCCTGATAATGGCAAGGTAAAACAAACAAGTGGTTTAATAAGCAAAAAGAAAACAACCTTTCAGGGCTACGTCATAAATCATAAAAATACGATTCCTTTAGTCAAGTCTCAACACTATCTTAATTTTTATACCACCATTTGTTTTTCTTTTCATGGCTAGGCCTCACAGAGTTACCTGGAAAGATTAGACATGATTTGTGCACAAATGAATAAGAAATTATTGGCCATGGGGACCACTAAACAATCCCTAGACAGCCCTTCTCTCGTCACATCTCTCCTCCACAAATCCATGCTCTGGTAGGTGAAAACACCTCAGCTCAGGAGCCAAAAATGCTCTGAGCTTCCAGAAAGGC
This sequence comes from Cinclus cinclus, assembly GCF_963662255.1. Lineage (NCBI taxonomy): Eukaryota > Metazoa > Chordata > Aves > Passeriformes > Cinclidae > Cinclus > Cinclus cinclus. Next base: position 112,632,053 of record NC_085047.1, read on the forward strand.
AGGAGAAAGAGAGAAGTCTTCAGTCCCAGTGGGGATCCTAGGAGGTAGATGATGGTCCATGCTGCAGGAAAAGGAAGGAGTCCTATCCTCTCTCCAGTCTCACCTTCAGGGTAGCAGGAGGACTTTCTTCCTTAATTCTACATTCAATAACCAGCTTGACCTTGAGTAGAGAAGCAAGAGAAAAAAACATGGAATATGAAGGACTTCCAGCCTCACATCCTCTCTTGATCTGTATTCCCCCACATGAGGAAGTGGGGGCAGAAAAAGAGTCTTGGGAAGAAAGGTGTTTTCCAGGCTATTGTAGCCAGTCATCAGAAACATCTGATCATTTAAACTGCAAACATCAGGTGCTCACAAATATAATCGGTGAATGGTAATTACCTTTCTTTGGTTGAAACCTGGAGGGAGGCTAAAAAAATTGTGTCCAGGAGAGATTTTATAAAGCATATATCATGTGTGTACAGCATGCTGGAGATTTAGGGTCTTGACTTTTTTGAGATTTGCAATAATTGCTGGCTTTGGTCACTGAAATGAGAGGAGCCTGCTCTGCTATTGTCAGTATTTCTGTTTTCTCTTTGTTCTAAACTGGAAAGGTGTGTGGAGGAGAAAAAAAAAAGAGATTAAAGGTGAAAGAACACAGGGCAGGATGAGAGAGGATCATCATTAAAGTTTTGGGTGTAGTTTCAGGTTGTTTTTTATTTTATCTGAACTAGTTGTCCCACCCCTAATTACAACAGTATTAACACATTCCTGGGTGTGGTCACTCAAAATTCTTAAGTGGGCAAAAATTTTCAGCTCTGTAATATGCTTAAGGTGTGTATCAGCAGACCACTTGAAATGGTCTGGTGTGGTCCTGCTGGCTTCTTCACCAGCTTCTGACCCTGTTGTTGTAGCTTTGGCACAGAAATGGTCACGTCACTGCTTTTGATTGAACCTGAGCACCTCAGCCAGCCGTGCTCTCCCAGCCACAGCTCAGATGCTCAGATAAAACTCTCCAGCTCCAACACACTCCTACAGAAGGAGCAAAAGGATCAGAGCAGCTCCCACTGCATTTTCACTGAGAGTCTGCAGGGTTTGCTTTATTTCAACTTGCACTGCTGCTGGTGTTTTCCATCTTTTCCTTGTTGGTGGGTTTTTCTCAAGCCAGGTAAAAATGTCAGTTCACAGAACAGGTGGTGCAGTGAGACTCTCTGGCTCGCCAGGAGCTTTTGTCTTGTGTCTTAGGACCTGTTACAAATCACAGTGCATGTGAGACAGCAATTACAGTACAGTAGTGAACAAAGTCTACTCTGGGCAATTTGGGAACTTGTTAGCCACCAGCAGACTAATCTGACTCCAAAACACAGAGATTCTGCCTCTTCTGACTCCATGAAGAGCAGGAACATTTGGAAATTTCCCAGCAAGCCCAGATAACCTGCTGCATTTCAAAATTCCTATTGTTACCAACTATATGGATATTTAAAACTTACTGTAAAAATACAGATGTTCAGTGGAACTGGACTGAAACTCAAGAACAGCTGATGCATCATCCAACAGCACAAGCTACATTGCTGGTTCTTACTGGCTGCATACAGGAAGCCTCAAAAATTCAGATCCTTCATTTGTTCTGCTGAGCATCCCAAACTTAGTTTGAAAAAATTATTATGAAAAAATCTTGCCATGAAAAGGGTTCTCAAGCATTGAAAAGGGTTGCCCAAGGTGGTGGTGGAGACACCATCTCTGAAGGTATTAAAAAGATGTGTAGATGTGGAACTTGGTTTAGTGGTGGCCTTGGCAGTGCTGGGTTAAAGGTTGGATTCAACGACCTTAAAGGTATTTTCCAACCTAAACAATTCTATCATTTTATGATTCTGTATCACAGTGCTGTGTGGGAAGCCTCTGGGGGAACTCCAGCTTCGTCAGAGGTGAAGCTGTGTCAACACAATGTGGCTATTAGGGCAAACCCCCAGCACTGAACCAGGCATTTACACCCTCAAAGTGAAGCCTGCATGCTCAGGTCTGAGTTGAGCTCATTCAGTTTGAGTAAAAACCCAAACAGCTTTTCAGCTAAAAGTCTGGAGGATGAGCAGGGTGGAGAGCAGGCTTTAACTGGGGCTCAGTTCCATGTCCAGAGGGGCAGGGATGAAATCGCGCCCTCGTGACAGAGGTACACTCATGGCAGAGGGGATGGGAGCCCTCATCTTCGATTAAGTGGAGGTTTTAAGTTGTCATGCAAAGTGAAACATCAGCAGGAGAAACTGAGCTGTGCCCTACTTGCTCTCTTTGCTCCTGACTGTCATCTCATACATTCAGGACAGTCATCTAAAGGACACAAGGTGCAGGGTCAAACTCCTTTGCATGGAGAAAGGGAAAATATCAGGTCTCCTGCAGCCCAGATGAATGATGTGACTGCTGAGCCATTACATAAGGGAGCACATCTGCTCCTCAAGCATCCCAGGAAATGAGTTCTTCACTTCCTTCATGCCGTAAAAGAAAAATATTTTACCTGGGACAGATGAAACACTGATGTCCAGAATCCTGCAAATTCTTCTGATTCACTGTGTTGCAGGAAAATTGAACACATAGTGAGGTCTGCACACTTTCTTCCACTTTTTTTTTCTTGGTCATCATATTAGGGGAAAACTGTTTATTCAAACTTTTAAAAGGTAAATATGAAGTCTTATGCTCTAGGTACTGAATAAATAATGCATTAGAAATTCTCAAAAGAATAAGTGAAAGAATATCAAAGAATAAATGAAACTTTCTGCTTTTTTTTTAAAATTCACTTTCTCCTTACATTTTTTATTACAGGCTGTTTGTATTAGTTAAATTCTGCAAGCTTACAACTTATTTTTCAAGGTTATGCTTTGAATACTTGGTGCCAAACACCTGATAATTTAGCCTGTGATTGAGACTGGCATCATTAAGCAGAGATACTGGGCTCAAGGTTGTACTGTGTGTTACACAGGCCTATAAAGAAAAAAATCTGACAGGTGGGAGGGTTTCAGGCTGCCTAGAGGTGATCCAATTTGCTGATCTCAAAATGCTTTATAGTGATTCTTTCATTCAAGAAAAGAATTTGCATGAGCTGCTTCTATGAAAGAGAATGCACAGTAACATAATAAAGGAGACAGAAACATGGACAGCTCATTGTGGCAAACTTCTTGCTATTAAAATAAATAAAAAGGTTTGAGGTTTGTGGGACTCACACCTCACAAGATTATTCTGGCAAAAGGCTCACCAAGAACAGCACGTTAGAAAACCAAGAGCTCTCTTTTGTTATGGCAACAAGAACAACAGCAACACATGAATTCAAGCTCCAGATAAACCAGAAAGGTTATCTTTCTTTTAAAAGCCATCCTTGCCATAGACCACAGAATCACAGAACCATTAAGGCTGGAAAGGACCTCTGTGATCATCGAGTCCAAGCTGTGCTTGATCATCACTTTGTCAATCAGCCCAGAGCACTGAGTGCCAACTCCAGTTGTTCCTTGAACAGGGATGGGGACTCCAAACCTCCCTGGGAAGTCCCTTCCCAGGCTGGAAATTGCCAAGGTTGAATGATACAATACTTGAAGTGGTGTTCAACCAAGTTGTACAAATAATATCAAATGGATGAAAGTCAGGATAGATTAGATTATGGGGGGGAGGTCCAGGCTAAAACAGGTTCTGGGAAGTGTTGAGTCCAGATGCTTGAAATCCTCTCTGTGGAACCAACCAATACCTGAACCGATGAGTTCAACAAGATCCTCCTGCTTTGTGTCCTCCCAAGGGCACCCAAAGGCTGCTTCCCAAGGCCCTCAGCTAGAATCCAGCCCCACATCCATGCCTGCTAGAATCCAGCCCCGCATCCATGCCTGCCCTCCAAAGGAGCCAGCACCATGAAGGGAGGGAAATGGCAGGACAGTTGCTGTCTAAAGCACACCACCACATTTTCCTTCGAGCAGCACAGAGGTTTCAGCTGTTGTGCTCTTCTTCCTGCCCTCTTGCTGCTGGCCTGCATTTCAAACCAGGGAAAGAAGTCCCTAGGGATGAGGACAGGGGAAGGGTGAGCCCAGATGGTCGTGTTCAAAAGCTCTAGGAAATCAAAAGCTCCCTCTCCTCTCTCTTATCAGATGTTTTCTGCATCCTTTCCATGGGCTTTTTCCTGCCTTCACCCAGTTCTGGGAGAGGATGCAGTGAAAGGAGTTCCCAAAGCTCTGGGGTTCTGCTGTTCCTGTGAATCCTGCTGCTCTCCCAGTCAAGTACCAGGGCATGTCAGAAAGCTCAGCCAGCCACAGCTTTCCTCCTCAGAGGTTATCCAGCAGCATGGAGGGATTTCCTTAAATGACTGCTAGAAGTCTCAATTAGCAACTTCTGAAACATGAAGGGCTTTTTTCCGTTCCTTTCTGAAGGGGGTACTTGTGTTACTGTCACCAAGGTCAGACTCTCCATCCTTTCCCAGCAACTTGTGACTGCCCAGCCTCTTCCCAAACCAAGGAATCACAGGTCTGTCAACTGCACATTTTTCCAGGGAAAGCCTGGATAAAGGAAAAGGTGACCCTGAAGACAATTCTCTCATTGTGTATGATTTCTTTTTAATCAAACCAATGTGATTCAGCCTCTTACAGAGACTGGCTTTTCCCAGGCATTTGGGGACACTGAAGGTGGGGTTTGCACCAGTCGCTCTGGGCTCCCGTTATTGTCCAGGAGGAGAAGCAGGATTTTCCATGGTGTGAGTCATCTGATCTCTTTCAGACCTCTACATGAAGATAAGACAAACTGTGTCCCAGAAATGCTCAATTCTCTTTTCAGAAGCAGCCAATTCAGCTGTAAATGTCCACTTTATATGTTTGCTTCCTATTTGTACTCAAACACAGATGAATATAGGAATTCTCTCTCTCTTTCCTTTTCCTTATTTAAAAATCACTTCTAATCTGCTGTTACTTGGAAAATCTCTGGGTCACCTGTTGGATTTCAGCCTAGGTAACTTATAGGATTAACTCTCTGCCTTTTTTCCCTTCCTGTCGTGGAATGGGAACCCCAAATCCAGGTGACAGGTTGTCATTTGTTTGCATGGCATTCTTTGAAGAAACAGGTAATTGAGCCTTGCTACAATAGCTATTTTTCAGTTGGGAAAAAGAAAATCTTGTTTGCCCTGAAGGATTTTGCCTCTTTGACACATTGAATACGTAATTGCGTTCTGTTACAAATTGGGGCACTGTACAAAAATAAATTGTGACTGCTGAATTGGCAGTCGGTCTGCTCCTTCTCATCCCCATCTCTGTGGCAGACAGCTGGGTCCTTACTGGGAGCCTGGTGAGCTTTAGAACAGGGTTTCCACCCTGTGTTTACACGTTATTATGGCCATGATTTAGTGTTGACCCTAATCCAAAGGGGCTTCTCATGACCTAGACCTTAATCAGGGGCTACTAGTGAGCTGGAGACTGGGTATGTTTTGGGAACAGTTTCATGGGGACCACCATGCAATTCCTCTTTTCCTCACTGCTCATTGCTGTCAGTGTTTCTACTCCCCACGGGTGCTGGGAGAGACATTCCTTGCTCTCAGTCCAGAATGATATCACCTGCCCTTAGCAATGTTATTCCCTTTCCTGCTGAGCTTAGGCAATACTCTAACATGCCTAAACAGTGCATCCACAACAAGGAATGGCATCACCTTTCTTTCAAAACAAACCTGTGGTGGGTGGAATTAGCTATGCCAAATGATGCTGGGCTGATTGATAAAGATCAGCCAAGAAACTTCTTCAGTTCTTCGGTCATTCACCTCTGGTCACCCTTGTTTTAGAGAAGGTTGTACTCTGGCTTCACTGCTGAGGCAAAGGAGAACTGCTGGTGTTTTTGGTTTTTTTTAGTCAAATGTTAATTTAAATGGATAATGAACCAAGCAAAAAAAGGGGGCATTCCTACATCACCTGATGTGATTGTACCTAATCTGTCTACTCAGTCTACCTTTGTGTCTGCCCTTAATGCAAATCTATCTGCTCCTGTGAACAACAAAAACCACAGAACACCTACCTGTAGCCTGTCCTATGCACATTCAGACATATTATTTCCTTCCTAAGCTGAAGAAATATCTGAGTAAAGGGAAGAGCATTTGCTTTTTGTGTACAGTTTGTGTGAGTTTTTCTGCCCAATCTTGTACATGTGTCCAGTTTTTCAGAAATATGTGAATCATTTCAAGGACACTGTCAGCTCATCGCATCACTGCCTGGGTGGTAAGTAACATCCTGAATGAGTACACACCTGGGTTATGGGGTGTGGGTCCCCCCTCCTTTTGTGGAAAACCCACTCAAGTTGTGAAGCTTCCCTTGTAAAGAGAAGGCCAGAAGGCTGAAGAGAGGAAACTGGACAAGAAGATGGTGAGATCTGTAAAGAGAGCAGAGTGAGACTTGGGGGGCTGCAGGGCAGGAAAGTATACAGGGATTAGGAGGAGAGCTCATGGAAGTGAAGCAGAATGACAGATCTGACTGTGAGAAAGGATGGAGGAGGGGATATCTGGGAAGGGAGTAGAGATGGGATCACTGGGACAGAGCTGAGGTTTTTCCTGAGATTTTGAGAGAAAAGGCTGAGGATGGGTGAGGACCAAGCTGCAGAGTACAGAGGTTACCCAAAGAAGCAGTGATTTATACTGGTGTTGTGGGACCTTCAGTGGCACAAGGGTGGCAGGGCCCAGTGATTACAGAAAGGCTGGCTTGTCTCCTTATTCAAAAACCAGGAGCTGGATGAAGGCAGGATTTAGGCATGGGGCAAAGGCTGGTGCCGGCCAGAACAATTGAGGGGCCGTGGTGTTGTGCCTGGTGAATTTAGTGGCTGTTACTCAGCTTGTAAGACCTTAGATGGCAGAGAGAGATCATGAAGGCAGCTCCAAGGCTGGCTGATCTGGCTCAGGAAAGGATGCCTGGAGTGGTGAGGACTTTGGCTCATCGCAGGAGAGAATAGCTAGGGAGCTAGGAGGGAGAGAAAGATGGGGCTGAAACAGAGATGTTTGCTGACCTCTCATTCTTCTTCCTAGCTCCAGGATGTCAAACCAGCAGAGAGCCCAAAGAAAAGCATGCAATGCCCTGAGAAAATAGCACTCCTGGACACAACCAACACAGTCTCCTGAAAAATGTTGTCTAATTTCATACCTTTTGGTTGTGTATAGCTCAGTATCCAAGATATAGGAAATGAATTTAAGTGTATACCTTCAGTGTATCTATTCATACATCTCAAAGTACATATAAGTGCATTAATTCCCTTGAAGGGAGGAGTCTGAATGTCAAACATCTTTTGTCCAGGATCCTGTTTTTAGTAACAGAACTCTGTTACAATCTATTCTGCAAAGTCTTGTTAAGATGCTAAAAAGTGGCAGAAACCCAGAAGTAATCAGCTGTTCCTTTGGTTTGGCTACAGGTGGAAGCACTGGGATTTACCCAGCAGACAGGTTATGGGGCTTTTTTTTATTCAGCTGAACTTGGTGGTTTCTGTTCTTAAAGCTGAGCACTGGGAAGGCTCAGGCTCTGAGTTTCACACTCCCAGTCTGAGTGCCAAAAATGGAATATTCATTCATTTTCTCTCTTGCTGGTTTCCCACCTTTAAATGGACTTTTGTGAAGCTGGACAAACCCCCACTGCACATACCCTGATATGTTAATTATGGGGAGTTTGGGAAAAGCTGTGAAATAATCATTTTCTGACACACAAAGCCCAGTGTCAGTGGGTACAGAACAGGTCAGAGACCAAACTGCAGTGCACTGCCCACCTTGTGAGCTGAGTGAGTAAGACACTGTGGAGCAGGCAATTAGACAGTATTTCCCAACACAGACAATGAGGCTGATGAAGAAAGGCTGCACAGGTGGCCTTAATCACAACATTTCCTAACTTTGGACTCTGCATCTCCACAAACATTATTTTTAGGGGTGTATTTCATGCTGTAAGGAGCAGAAGAACATGTATGAACAGCTGTATGAGCAACTTTTCTCTGGTGTGAAGGCAGGCTTTGCACAAAAGACCACTCTGCAGATGTGCAGGCAAGGCTGCAGGCACTTGGTTAAGGACCTGATCACTTCCATAAAACACCTCGTGTCAGGAAGGTGAGCTAAGGAAAGAACTTGCTTTTAAAGAAGACGCCCCCCTCTTTCCATCTGTCAGAGTCCTGAGGGTCTGTACTTGTTTAACCTCAGCCAGCAGCTCCGCCCCACACAGCTGCCTCATTTAATCCCCACAGCGGGGTGGGGGAAAGAACTGGGAGAGTAAAAGTGAAAAAACTGGGTTGAGATAAAGGCATTTGCGCAGGTAAAGCAAAAGCTGTGCATTTCAGAAAATAAAAACGTAGAATTCATTCTCCACTTGCCATGGGCAGGCAGGTGTTCAGCCATCCCCAGGCCAGCAGGGCTCCATCACACTTAACAGTGATTTGGGGAGACAAATTAATCACTCCAAACATGTTCCCCTTCCTCCTTCTCCCCCCAGTTCTCTATGCTGAGCGTGGCCCCATGTGGTGTAGGACATCCCTGGGGTCCTGGCTGTGTCCCCTCCCCTCTCCTTGTGCACCCCCAGCCCCCTGGCTGGGCTGAGGGGCAGAAAAGGTCCTGGCTCTGTGTGAGAGCTGCTCAGCAAGAGCTAAAACACCTCTGTGCTATCACCACTGCTTCCAGCACAAACCCAGAACACAGCCCCACACCAACCACTGCGGAGAAAATTAACTCTACCAGCCCCAGCCAGCACAGGGCTCTTAATAATCCATGACAGCCCTGAGCAGTCTCACCAGGAGCTTCCCCCCACACCCTGGCCATGGGTTCTGGAGCCTCATTTCAGCCCCACCTGGGGCTTCTGGTCCCCTCCTGGCCTAAGGTTTAGGTGTGGCTCTCTCCAGCCCTGTCCCTTGGTTAGCCCTGAAGTCTGTGCTGTAGGCATCCTGTCTCCAGCCCTGCTTTCAGCCTTGTATCCTTCAGCTCTTGAGTGGATCCTGACCCTTCTTCATGCCCTCGCTCTGCCGGGGGCTGTCCATGCACTTCCAGAACTGCCCAGGTCTGTTTGCCATGTGTGGACCCTGCAGGATGGTACCTGTCACCGAGGGCATGGACAGTGCTGGGGTCACCTGTGCACCCAGCTGCCTGGTCCCTTCTCTGTATCCTGATATCCTCCACTGAAATGAGAAGTGGCACAAAACTCCTCTAAGTTTATTTTTTGGGCTCTTCATCCTCAAGCTGGTCCTAGTACCCTCTGAGGAAACATTTTAATGAATGTTGGGATAGCTGGGATAGCAGGAAAAGACCAAGGAACCCTTCCCTGGAGGTGTCCAAGGCCAGGCTGGACAGGGTTCTGATTAACCCATGTTAGTGGGAGGTGTCCCTGCCCGTGGCACAGGGTTGGAATGAGATGATCTTTAAGGTCCCTTCCAACCCAAAATATCTTATGATTCTCTGCTAGCTGAATGATGATCCAGCCCCTTGCTTTGCCATCTCCTCTGGAGCCTTTGCTGAGGGGGGGGCAGTGAAAATCTTCTCAAAGTTTTCCATCAGAGCCTGAGAGAGCTGCTGGGCTCCCTGGGGAGCAGGATCAGGCAGGCTGTGCACAGTGCCTGCCTGTTTGCCAGTGCTCCTGCTCCCTGGGCATGACACCGAGGTAACCTGGAGTGAGAGATTCAGCTGACACTCAGAGCAGCAAGGAAACATCCCCCACAAAACTCAGTGTGTGAGGGCACAGTGGGTTTGGAGAGGAAGTGGGAGATTTGACCTGAGAATCCAACCTGCCCAAATACATATTCAAAATACATAGATATTTTGATCCTGCTGAGTCAAAACAGATTCAGGTCCTTGGAGCTTCAGAAATACAGATTAACCAGTTTCCCTCTCTACTAGAGGAATCTCTTCCCTTTTTCCATGTTAATCTGCAGGACCAGTGTATCAGAAATTCCCCCTGGGATAGTCTCAAATTGCTGTGGTCTGAAAAAGAGTACTGGGACTCTTATAAGAGAACACCACACTCCCTTGTGATGGGCAGCAGAAAGAGGGTTTGGACTGTTCTTAGAAAAGGACAAAACTCGGTGGAAATGGGCTCAGAAATTTGCAATAAAAATAAGCCTTGGATATTTCACTCCAAAATAATTCCAAATGTGCTGCCACCTGACTGTCTTGCAGTGTGTCCCTGCTCTTGTCCCTTCTGCCTGCCCTGCATCTGCCCTGGCATGATCCTTCCATCAGTGCTCCTCCTCTAATCGAAACCTCCATCGTGGCCATGGACCAGATGGCACCAATCCTTCTGGCACAGCCCCAGCACAGCCCCAGAACATGCCAGCTTGGATTAGCTGCCTGTGTCTACTTAACTTTCACATTTTTGTGATAGAGCATCATGCAGATAATTGTTTTGTTATTTTCTCTATCCAGTCCAGAGCAATATTTTATGTCCAGTCTTTACATATCTTTTTGGCTCATGCACTGGACTGTGAGCCACTGAGGGAAAAAAATGGGTCTTTATAAACCTCCTGGCAAGGTGACTCCCCTTTGTCCTGACTGAGGACACCATAAAACAAACAAGGAGAAAATGAGCTTGACTTTCAAAAGTCCTTGGAGCCTGTTTTTACAGCAATTCATTCGTTTCTGCCAGTGTAAGGTGACACTGTCAGTCAGCTTTGCTTGGTGCTAGTGGCAAATTACATGATGGTTCCTCGCTCTTATGATGAATCCTGAGTCTTGTGATGTTTGTTGCTTTCTAAATGCCTGGGTGTTTGCAGTCACATGCAATCTGAGATGTCAATGTTTAAGCTGTTTCTACGTGTCACAGTCCTAGGGAGATGGTTGAACCCCTCCCCAGTGAACCTGAAAACAGAGATATCAGAAGAAAAATAGACCTCACAGGAGTCTGAGGTTTCTTTGTTTGACTATTTTCTCATTCCTTTTCAAAGAAAAATACTTAAGTCATTTTTCAATCCAGTGTCACAATTTGGGGAACTTTCAAGCATGGAGATTGGTAATATTTTACTTAGATTGCAGCTCTATTTGTCCTCTTCAGGCTTGCTAGTAAAAATTCTGACATTTAGACCACGAGCTTTTTTTCTCAGGCACAGCGTGTACAGAAGTTGGATGGGAAACTGGTAAGCAATCAGAGCACTCCTCATCTTTTCTTACCCAAAGTTTTCTAGGGAAAGAAATGCTCCATGCCAAGGTTTTGGACAGCTTTGGAAAGCCCTGTCCTGAGGTTCTGATAAGGCTACTCTCCTCCCAAGCGACCTTGGATTTCCCCACACTTCACTCCCTGCTCCAATTTCTAGCTCTCCCAAACATGGAAACTGGCAAATAATGGAAAAAAGGGAGGCAGGGCTGCCCTTTCAGAAGGCATTTGATAATGTCACTGTGTTTCCCTGCTCACAGCCCGTAGGTGCTGATGGTGTTTACAGGAAATGCCATGAGTAATTCTCAAAGCGAAAGCGTTGTGTGCTGTCGGGTCGGGGCTTGTCTGACTGGAAAGTGTCCTGTTCTGAGGAACAGGGGCTGGACCAGCTGCCTCCCCATCAACCTGCCATGCCACGGGCTTGGAGAGGCCAGGGCAGGGAGCAGGGCCTGGGGACAAGGTTGTGCAATGCCCCTTCCAATATTGGCATAGAAAAAGATTTATGGAGTGACCCCTCCATAAATTTGCCACCTTCCTGGAGGAAACCATTTCTATAGCCCTCTTCACCTTATCCTCTTGTATATTCCCTGCAGGATGCAGCAGAGCCTTTTCCATCTCCCCATCTCAACCCAACAGCCTGCAACGCTTCTCTCCCACAGGACTCAAAAGTGCCTCCATCTGTCCCACCAAATTCCCTCCCTCAGTGTAAGTCCTTGTGTTTCTGCTGTCCACTCCAGGCTCCGTGCTGCTGGAACTGCTTCTAGCTTAAAGCAAGCAAGCAACAGCCCTCCCTCTACTCTGCACCAACATCTGTAGCCTAAAGGAACCTGAACATTCCTGTAAAAATATGAGGAAGATCCAGCTTTGGTTCTCATTGAGTTCCACTGCAAAACTCTGAGGGACTTCCATACACCAAGGCTCCTCCCCAGTGGCTGATATTTGCCTATGTGTGTCTTGGACAGGTTTGTGTGTGCCACACTTGGCTGCAGACTTTCCTGGCTTCCCACAGCAAGGGTGCCTTTGCCCCACAAGCTCCTTTTGTACCCCTGCCTGCTCCTCCCTGCTCCCAGGGCTCTCACCAGCTCCCCAAGGCAAAGCCACTTTTGCTCCCTGCTTCTCCCATCCCTCTTGGTTTCTGCTCACCTGACAGCTTCATATGCACATCTCCTTCCTCTGTCTTTTCCTGCATTCTCTTCCTTCCCAATATCAAGATGCTTTATCTCCCCATCCATTTTTACACAGGGGGTGTTTAGACTTTTGTCCTGTCTTCTCTGTCTTCTGCCCCCTTTTGTTCTGTTTGGGGATTAAATAGGAGAGCTCAAATGCCTCATCAGAAAAGAGGGATGTGGAGGTGAAAAAATTCCCCGAAATTATTAAAATGATGTCTTTTAATCTGCAAAGCCTGGTACAAGGAGGGCTTTGATGGTGCAGGAGATGCCCTCTACCACAGGAGTCGCTTGCACAGGCTCAGCCGAGCTGTGAAACACCAAAGGAGCAGATAGATGTCCTAGGAAGGAACCTTGAGAGTCCTTCCCTGAGCCCAGATCCCTCACACCCCTACAAGGGGCAGCACTCCTTCTCCCAGTCCAGAATCAGGGCTGGGTTTGGTTTTTCTGTGGTTTAATACCTGGGCTGAGACAGCCCCTCCAGGCACTGCCTGAAAAGAGCCACAGTGTTGAAAAGTCTCAAGTTCAGGGGTCCCTTACAGAGTGCAGGCAGCTCTCAGTGTGTGGCTGCTGTGCTCTACAGGTATGTTCATGCTCCCAGAAACTGTGCAATGCTGATTTTCCAATTCCTGAGCATCTCAGGAGCTCTGTCTGCTCTGTTATTCTGATTTTCCAATTCTTGAGCACCTCAGGAATTTCCCCTGCTCTGTTCCTCCCTGCCCTGGACTTTGTTGAAATGCTCCACTTGTTATTCAGAGTGCAAATCTGGGTTAGACAACATGGCTTCTTCCCTGTAAGTGCTGGTACAAAAATGGAGGGGAACTGGGAAAGACGTGTGGGAAGGAGGAGAGAGGTATGGTGCAGTATCTGTACAACTCCCTGTTTCACAGGATAATATCAGCCCAGTTAAGAGCTCTAACACCCTCTATGAGCAAGGTGGGTGACACTGAACCCAGCTGTGCCTCTAACACCACCTGAGGAGCCAGAGCTCTGCTCCCATCCTGTGTCCCAGCACAAATGCAGGGTATCAGCTGAGTATGGTCCCCAGCCTGTATCATCTTTCCATTGACAAACAGCATCTTCAGTTTGGAAAAAAAAAAAAAATCCCACCCCTAGGAGCCCTCAAGGGAATCACTCTGGATTTTAGGAATGCCGTGGTGTTGTAGCTGCTTGCAGCCTCCGCTCACTCTTCACATTGTCTTGTGCCTGCTGTGATTCCCATGCCTGCTGTGCCTTTTTCCAGAGCACCACAGGTTTGGCAGATTTCGGAAGTTGGACAAGGTGACAACTGAAGCAGCAGTTGGGAGAAGGGAGCAGAAACCCCAACATGTGCCTCATACAGGGTTTATTTATCTGGGAAACTCCTTCCCAGTGCAGGGTAATCCTGTTAAGCAGGCAGTGCTATTCCTTCCCTTTCCCTGGCTTGATCCCTGCTGGAAGTACCTGCACTGCCATCAGCAGAGAACAGCAGGACCTGCCTCTGTGGACAACCATTTCCTGAGTGCTCCATTTGCAGTTTGGCGGTTCTGCTTCCCCCTGTGACCACCCCTGTGCTCCTTTTTCACAGAACTTTGTCTCTCATTTTGGTTCACTCTCATTCTTGTCAGAACTTGAAGAAGACATTCAGGGAGAGGGTGATGAATAAGTACAAGGATGAGAACTCTCTCCACATGACATAAAAAGTGCAGTGCAACCCTTATGTCTTCTCTCCTTGGACTCCAGACCTAACAAGCCCATCCTCCCTCACTTGCTTGGTTGTCTTTGGCCAAATGAGTTATTCTGCATCTGATTTTGCCAGGCTGGGCTGTGTCCCTCTGAGCTGGCATGATGGAGACACTGACCTGTATCTCTTCCCACCAGCTCCACCTCCCAGCTCCTTGTCTGCACTACAGGTGCACACCACTCTGAGTACTGAGAGACCAAGAACAGGAACAAAACTCAGTTCCAGGATCTGTAAGGAATGATCCTGCTGGGCAGCTGGCACAGCTGGGCTCCAAAAACACATCAGGAAGGGGGTGCAACCCACCCCTGGGGGCAAGGGTGGCACTGGCTGTTCCTGGCATTTCTCCCTGATCTTTGCAGAAATGAAAAGATAAAAAGCAGCACATTTTGCACCTGTCCCAGCAGAACAGTTGATTTAATGCTCCCTCCTTTTCCCAGGGTGTAGCAACCCGGGGAGGTGGAAGAACATGGAGGGGATGTGGAGGGACATGGAGGGAGATGGGGGGTGGTGGGTCTGGGACAGGTGGGGAGCAGCATCCTGTGAGCAGGAAGTCCCTGGTGAAGAACACCAGGTTTATCTGGGAAGAGAAAAGAATCACAGAATGGTTTGGGTTGGAAGGGACCTTAAAGATCAGCCAGTTCCAACCCCCCTGGCATGGGCAGGGACCTTTCACTGGAATCAGTACAGTGAAGTGGCAGTGAGACTGCAGCCCAGGTGCCTGCAAGGGTGTGCTGGGCTGGAAATGGCTCTGCCTGGCACATCACAACTGGCAGGAATAGGGCTGAGAGCCCCTGCTTAGCTGAGGCTCTTGGTTGGGCTGTCTCTGTACAGTTAAAGCAATATCCTGGAATAAACTCAGCTTTCTCGAAAGAATGTGAGCAAATCTCTGTTTCATTTTCTTGTGTTATTTTAACGATAATCTTCCTTTGACTTGGTGTAATATCTGTGGCATGTATGACAAGTCAAATGCCTCAGGCCTCTTCCTGCTTTGCTGTAACACAAGCACACAACAACTGGTATGAGTTTTGTCTCCTTAAATGTCTCCCTTTGGCATCATTAAAAGATTTCGAACTCAGGTTATGCTCGTACTTCCATGAAAGATTGAGGGGTTTTTGTTTTGTTTTGTTTTGCTTGGTTGGTTGGATTTTCTTTTTTTTTTTTTTTTTTTTTTGTTTGTTTATTTGGTTGGTTGGTTTTTTGGTTTTGTTTGTTTTTTTGTTTTTTTTTTTTCCCAGGCAAGAAACATATTTGTATCAACCTGGCAGTTTGGTTAAATTCTCAAGTATTTTTCTCTCAGTCTCCCTCAGCCATGAGTTGTAACTATTTTGGACCTCTGGGTGCTTCCAGCTTCACTCTGTTGAGAGTTTCCTTTTAGCTGGAAATGTGTCCTGCAGTTTTTCAGTTGTTTTGGCCACACTCTTTCCAGTGAGCACCTGCTCTCAAAGAGCCCAAATACTTGAAATGCCTTTCACACCATCCTAATTACTTCTTTTACCTGGTTCCATTAGAAACCCTGTTTTCTTCCAGATTCTCTTATTATCTGTTTATCTAATTCTTGTGCTCCTTCCCTAGCCATGGAAGTGTAAGTCATTTGTAGAGTCACTGAATGGTTTGTGTTGGAAGGGACCTTCAGAAATTACTTAAAAAACTCCTTTCCACAGGCAGGAATAGCTGCTCAGCCTGGAGAAGAGGAGAATGAGGGGAGACCTCACTGCAGTCACAAACTCCTTGTGAGGGGAAGAGGAGGGGCAGGCACTGATCTCCTCTCTCTGGTGACAGGGCTCAAGGAAATGGCATGGATCTGAGATAGGGGAGGTTAAGGTTGGATAGCAGGAAAATTTTTTTCACCCTGAGAGGGACTGAGCACTGGAACAGGGTCCCCAGGGCAGTGGTCACAGCACCAGCCTGACAGAGCTCAAGGAGCGTTTGGACAATGCCATCTTTTTGGGAAAGCCCAGCTCATCTGGAGATCTTCTGAGGCATTTCAGGATCAAGAGATGTGAAGGTCATTTCAGCAGTGTCCTGCTGCAGAGACTCCTGCAGGCTCCCTCCACACCTGGAGCTGCACAGAGGTGACAGACAGGCTCCTATCCCTTTGGCTAAGCCTGCTCAGACTGGAGGGATTTTGCTGTCTGAAGGAAGGAGCTTGAATTCTTCCCCATGACCTGCTTCAAGCAAAGCCACGGCAACCAAATGGACCGTGCTGTGTGAAATGCAGAGTCACACTGGCGTGAGTCAAACATTCCCCTCTGGTGCTGGAGGGTTTGGGCTGAAGAGCAAAGCAAAGGCAAATATATCAGCAGCTCAAAGTGGATGGGTTTTTATTTTTGCTTTCTTCGTGGCAGAAGCCCAGAAGACTCTGACTGAGATCAAAAAGTAACTTATCACCTTGAGGTCTGTGGAGGAGCAGAGAGATGTTGAAACCTCCCAGCACTTCCATCATCAAAAGCTTGAGGAGTTTTCTTTCCTCCTGTGTTTTCATAGCCAGTCTTGAGTAGAGGAGCTGTTCAAAAGGGACATTAGGTGCACCTTCTGTTGGCTGAACCAATTAAAATTACCCTTCAATGTCACCAGGAGCACACACACACATGCACAAAAGGAAAATTCAAGGAGGAAAAGAGAAACAAGCACAGAGTCTCATTGAGGGAGCTGGCTAGGGACTATACCGAAATGTTTCAAGGTCATGAGCTTGACTTCAGATAAGGTTAAAAACAGATAAAAATTTCTAATGGTGGCTGCTCAGTAGCCTATATGAAATTAATGGATAGTCTCTTGTAGCCATTTAATTTAAAGAGATAACTGTTATATGCTTAGTAAAAAATATCCACAAATAAAACTTTTAAAGTTGTTGATGAGCTGATGTATGTGGAAATGAATAACAAAGCTCTCTGAAGTCTTTTGTAATACTTTATTAAATTGTGATGTATTCAGACCTGTTCAATCCTGAATTGTCCTAGTTGTTGGAGTTGAATTGTGGAGCTTTAGGACAGAATTGCTGGCAAAGGATCTTATGTCTGTTTGCAACATATAAAAATAAAAGGTTTGGTTTTGCCAGTAAGGCATGGCTGCCGTTAGATAATTTTTAATGGGCCATGAGGTAGCAGAAGTGTCCAAATTCTGGCCATCTTCCATAAAACATCCTCACAACTTCCTACAACTTCCTAGGAACACCTTGTCTGGAAAGATGCAGCAGCTCTATGTTGTGTGCCTTGAGAAGGGGAGAAGCTGGTGCTCCTGGTGCAGGATTGTCACAACTTGGATGAGCCCTAAGATGCTGAGCTCTGGTTTTGCTGGGTTCACTGCATTAAAAGTAAAAGTAACAGTAACATTAAATTTTGGCTTTCACTCACATTTTAAATTATTTAAAAATACTTCCCAAACTTCTCTACTGCAGTAAATCTTTCATTTCTTTGGTTTCATTCAGCTTTGGACAACAGAAGGTACACATGCTGTTAGTATCAGACTTGTCAAGCCTTCTGTTTTTGTAAAGCAGGGTGAAAGAGGAGGCTAAAACTGTTGTCCTTCGTTTTGTTTGTGATCCTACATATTCACCAACAACATACTCAGAATCCATTTATCTATGTCAAGGTCACAACTTGTCCTCACAACGAGGCTCAAGTGCCACTTCCGTGACCTCCACGGTGTCCCTGTCACCCCTCAGACAAGGATATGAGAGGGTGATGTCTCCAGCCACACACCAAGAAAGGCTGGAGCACTCATCCCACTCCAGCTGAAGAAGGAAATTGCTGTCACCATCCCAAAGCAAACAGCTAAAATATGAAAGTCAGGGAACTCAGTCAAATTAGCTTGACACAAAGACAGGGTGGTGCCAATCAGACACAATTCTCTGGGTTTTTTGCCTTGGTAGTTTTAATACTTTTTCTTGCCATTCACATCTTTTTGCTTGAAAACAGAAAATGTTTTGGAGGTCAAAGCTCTGAGAGGCAGAAGTGGTAGAGAAATCTCAAATAATTTTACAGTCATGCTCCATTTCCCCCTCCTGCTGCAAAGAACTCCTGATGTAAAACATCCCCAAAGTAGTTACAAATCAAGCATCCAGTGGAGGTCCAGTATGTCCCTCTGGTTTCATTTTCCAAGATTCCTCTTTGCATGTACTCACAATTGCATGTTGGTTTCTGCATCCACAAAGTCTGACTTCCTCCTGTCTCCTCCTCCTCAGAGGAATTCTATGGTTTGATGTGGGGTTGAGTGACACTTGTGACAGATGAGCTGCCAAAACATGGCAAAATCCTGGGAGTCTGAAACTCTGACAGTCACTTTGGTGTTCGCATGTCCCTGCTGAGGATGGCAGATATTTTTCATTTTGCCATCACCTTTCCTACATATACAACCCAAATGTGTTCAGGACGGGTAAACTTGCAGTGATGTGATTTTCCAGTGTTGTGTTGTTGTGACAGGGAGAAGCTGGATTCAGTTCCCAGGCATCACAATACAACATTTATCTTGTCACAGCACCATTTTCACTCTTTGCTGCCTGCCTGGAGTGACCTCTTTCCCAAATTGCTGCTTTTCCCCCTGTACGGTCAGGATAAATCCCTGCAATCCATGCCATACCTGTCCCTGTGTTCATCTACTACTTACACGAAAGTTCTACACCATAATGCATAATTCTTTCCCCCAAAATTAAAATGCCAATTTATTCTCACCATTTTGGGGTGATTAAAACACCGTTGTAGAAATAGGTTTAAATTCTGCATTTGGAGTTCATTTTGCTAAAATAAACACAGGGTATTTTGTGCTGTTTGCAGTGAGATTGATCACCAAGTGGGACAGAACTGAATTTCTAGGGGAGGGAGGTCAGCCTGTGTGTGTCTCATATTCAAGAGAGGTGAATCTACTTTGCTATAAAGTGAACTGGCTTTCTCTCAAGGTGGTACCTGCTTGCATTTCAAGCTTGGCATAGACAGGAGGGAGTATTTGTAACTGTATTTCTCCATGCACAAAAATCCAGCCTATTTTACTGGCCTCAAACTGATCCCCAGGAGCCTTCAGAAGGATGTTTAGTGGATTGCTGTGTTTACTGTAAACAATTGACTTACCAGAGTGTCTTGCAGGTTGGGCTTCATTCCTCATAGACCTTGAAGCCTCAGATGCCATTTGCTGTCCATTAAATAAATGATTAAGTACATAAAAAAAAATAAATAAATAAAAAGGTATATTCCACAAGGAAGGGGTAATGACAGAGTGCCCAGTCAGGGGCTTAGTAGTAATTCTTAGTGTATTCCCCCTCTTCCTTTGAAGCAATAAAATCCTTAAGCCCAAAAAGAATGTAGAGAAGGTGGTCTTGGGGTTGTGGATGAGGCACAGGGAATTCTTCATGAAAGGAAACAGTAATGGGGCTACTCATGGGGAGACAGAGCGAGACAATTCCCAGCTCCACCATACAAAGAGTCATAGGGATTAGGAGTGTTTCACCAGCAGGCTTTTGAATTTTTTCCCTGTAACAAAAACATGACCTCTCCCCTGCCTACGCCCTGTCTCCGTCTGTCTGTCTGTCTCTCCCGTGGACAGGCAGACAGAAGGGCATTTCAGCTCGTGGGGAGAGCTGGGGACTGAACACAAGTCTCTTGGATACAGAAGGAAAATGCTTTGCTTTGCCATTCCCCGAAGTCACATCATTCTTATGCTACTCTCTTGGAAAATCTGGGATTCATTACCCACCTTCTGCCCCGACCTTCTGGCTTTGGAAATATGCAGGGAGTTTCAAGATCAGCTCCGTTGGCCGTGGGGCAACCAGGTTGTGTGCGTGGCTCCTGGTGTCCCCAAGCCTGGCCCTGCTGCACCATTCCCAGCAGCCAAGGGAGGAAAGGACAGCCAGGGCAGGAATGGGCCACCAGCCGCCCCTTGTACCTCTCCACTTGGCAATTTTGGAGGAGCCAGCTTGTAGCCATCCCCGGATCGCAGTGGACTGGAGGAAGCAAGAGTCTGACATTTATTTTCTAGGCCATGTTTTGACAGATTCTCAATTAAAAATAGGTTTTCTATCACTGCCCTTTCACTGCAGGACAGGGGACCTACCAGAGGTCCCCTGCAGTGGGAGATGTCCAGAGATGCTGGAGAGGCACTGCCTCCTCTCTTGGTCTCTCCGGGGTCTCGGGGCAGCCAGGAGGGGATGCAGGCAGGGTTTTGGCAGGCAGGGACACAAAGGACAGCGAGAGGAACAGCGTCAGCGGCGGGGCCCTCGCTCAGTGTCAGGGGCTGGTTTAAAGTCGGTCGCCAGATCTGCCTGACGTCAGTTCTGTCGCTGTAGGAAGTATCAAGTTAAACTGATAATTATCTACAGCACGTGTACGAATTACCAACCTTTTGATGTTCAGGCTCATGTGTTTTGAGTTAGCCAGCACATCTTAATCAGATTTTCTTTTCCTTTTAAACGAAGATTTGAAGTTTTCTTATCTCCCATTCCCTTCTCCTCCTTTGAACTTTTACTTCACTGAGATTTTCACGAACACAGCCTTTCCTCAGCCAGGTCCCAGCAGCTCCCATGCACAAAGCCAGCTCAGCAAGGTAACATGGCAAGTGTTGTTGGGTTTGCAGTAAGAGCTTTGATACAGCCCGAAAACCAGGAGCTCTTTCTCGCTGCTATTCTTTCTGCCATATTAAAATGTATCTTATCAATGGCACCCTGTGGTGGAAGGGAGAGAAAGAAAGAGGAGAAAAACAGACCCTCAAAAGAGATTCTGGTGAGTTCAATAATAGTCTGCCTTTCCTGAGCATGAGCAGTTTCCTCACTGGTGCAGCAAGCCTGCAGAAAGCAAACCCTAAAACTCATCAACTGCTTGCAAAATTCAGTGTCTTTGTCCTAACCACAAACACTTCACCAGCACCCCACCCGCCACAAAGCACAATAGCTCATTCTCTCTGTGGCCCTCCAAATTTTTCACAGATATTAGTCAACGTTTTTGTTTTATTATTACAGCTTTACTTTATTACTCTCCATTTTTTAATAAGGATAAATCACTCATGCTGCTTTAGCCCAGCGTTTTTTTTTTTTTTAATTATTTATAACACAATCTGATTTCATAGCTGTGTTTATGGCTGAATTGAGGAAGGAGAAGGGTGTAATCAGCTCATTTCAAAATCATGTCTGAAATGTTTCTTTGTCACTTTTAATGGCCTGTGTTCCCCCTGGGGGTTCAGGTGTTGGCCAGTGCTAGCTGACCTTGCTGTAGCTGGGTCTGGGACATGTCCCTCTGCCATTCCTATTGTGCCTGTAGACATCTGTTCCTCCTGAAGGGGACTGGATGGGATCCCCAAGCCATTGAGCTCAGGTCTCTGCTACAGCCATGACCATCTCCTACCACCTCTTCCACAAACTCTGTGAGCTCCAAAGTTGGGGGTTTGCTTCCTGCCTCTGCCAGGAGGGACATGCCTGCCAGGAGGGTGGTGCCTGTGATGGCCAAGGACAGGGATGGCCAAGGACACCTTCCCCCTGTTCCAAGCCCCAGGCCAGATCCCACTCTCCGGGATGAGGAGTGGCTACAGGCTGGATCCTGCCTGGTGCCTGAACTGAGGTCCCTGTGGCCACCACAAGCCACATGGTCTGGGAGAGGGCTGGGCAGAGCCCTGACTTCAGGAACGGTGGCTAAGCACATGCAGTAGCTTGACAGGATTATTTCACAGCCAGGCCAGAGTGATTTCCTTGGTGGATTACTCCCAAAGCCACAGCGAGAGGATGCCATTTCTGGGGTCTCAGACAAAGCACTCATGGGGTTGTTTCTGCCCCTGTTTGCCCAGCAGTAGCCAAAGGGCTGCCTCAAAACCACACGCTGTTCAGGCTCCTGGTGAGCCTTGGTGCCCACCTGCCCATTGGCAGGGGGAAGAGTTTTGCAGCTGGGAAGAGCTTTCAGAGGATGGCTGCATTTCATAAGGCTCCTGAACAGCGTTGTCAAGGGAGCAGGCAGTGAGCTGACAGCTTTTGGGTCAGTCCCAGAACAGCTTGCCAGGGAAGCCTATCAAGCCCCAGTAATCGGTTTTGATTTAAATCTTTCTCCTTCTCATCACCCTTTCTGGATTAAGTCATCTCCACCAAATGAGAGGCTGTACTGGGAGAGGCACAGACAGGCTCTTGCATGGGTGCTGGGGAGAGGAAGGGAAAGATAAGCAAACCACCGTCACTTTGGGGTTTTATCATCTCCATCCCAATTTTGCTGCTCCACTGGAGTCACACGATAACAATAATCTAGAAGCCAGCAGCTTTTGAGATTGCTTATTCTCCTCTGGTCAGCTGTTTGGTGAATGCTTAGAGTTATTTCCTTGGGGACTCAGGATTTATGCTGGCTTCAGTGGGGCTTGTGACACGGGAGAAAGAGGGTCTGTGAACCCTGACATTTTGGGATTTTATGTGCCGAGGGAGGCGATCTCACAGGGCATTTTCTCTTGCTTTTCCCCCTCGGTTTCTCACACTGAAAAAATGCAGCTCTTTACCTGGGGCTACAAGCTTGCACAGGCTTCCCTTGTGAGTGAGCAGCACCCTGGTTTGGAGCACAAAGCTCTCAGTGTGCTGCAAGGGCAGGAGGACACGGGGGGAGCTGGCAGGGCTACCTGGTCCTGCTCTTTCTTTTCAGTGTGTCCCAGTGCTGTGACAGAGGAGAAAACGTCAGCACAGCCTTGCCTTGCTCACGGCCTCAGAGGAGCAGGAGGGTGGGTAGGAAAGGTTATCTAGGCAAAGAGCTGGCCACAGTCAGCTGGAAAAGTCAACTAACACCACCTTTAATTTGGTGTTACACTCAGAGAAGAGGGGTTTGTGGCATCAAGGTGAAAGAAAGGGGATCAAAGCACCTGGGGAAAAAAAAAATCCAAGAGGAGGGTTTTTTGGTGAAGTGTAGGAGAATGGGAGGGTTTTTTCTCCTCAGCCCAGTGAGTGTGAGGGGGAGGTCGCTGTGCATGTGATCCTGCAGAGTAAGAAGGATCACCAAAGGGGTGACGCAGGAATAGGAGGATTACTCTGCATGTGATGGCAGAAGTAGGATGGAGGAGCGTTCTTGCAGAGGGTGTAATGGATGGGGATTACTAAGGGATTTTCTTGGGGACCTAGGTATAACGAAGGAACTCCACCCTCTAAGTGAAGGGTCATCAGAAGCTGTCACAACTCCTCATGGCTTTCTGTCATCCTTTGGAGCTGTCTTGCTTACCCAGTGAACCCAGCTGCAGGTAGGTTTCACTGGCTTTTGAAGAGCCAATGCCATTTCCAAATCTCTAGTCCAAAGGAAGAAAATGAGGCCACCTTTGCATAAGGTGAATGTCTGCCTCCACTGAAACTACTCAAAAAGTTTGGACACTTCCTCCTGTGTTGTCAAAATATACTTTCTCATCCACACAGGATTTCATAAATAAAAGGGTGAGCAGTACATAGAGGCTGACACATTCCAGTGCAAAGGGCTCTAAAATTGCTGGTTTAATGGGAAGATGCTTCCCTTCATTTCAGTGGGAGCCCTTCACATGCCCTGAACAGACCCAGAAGCTATGCTAGGTTGTGCTCATGCACTTTCTGGCCACTGTTTCCACTTTGTAACAAGCTGAAAAATTCACAAATTCACATATTCACAGAAAAAAAGTTAATATGTTTTTGGGACCATAGCCAGCATGATCCCAGTTCCCATGGCAGGAGAGGATGGTATGGCAAGTTCAGTATAAATGTGACTTATTTAATAGCAGCAACAACTCTCCATCTGTGAGAGGAAGGCTAAAGTCTGGCTGCAAGTGAGCCTTTAGAAATAGCAGCCTCTGTGAACAGTCCAGCAAAAATGGTTGAGTTTTGGCTCAGTTGTGAAGTTTTGACAGTGAATAATTGCTGTTATTTACATAACACCCACGCACAAACCATAAATGTTTGGCTCCCTGACCTCAGCCATGACCACAGAGACCTGAAGTGGATTCTCTTCACGTCCTCCCTGTCACACCACTCCCTTTCCTGGCCTGGGCAAGGGGGATAGACTCAGCTCAAAGGGGGAGGCAAAGCTGGTGAGGAGCCAGACTGCAGAAAACACACAGGAAAATCAAGACTGGAGGAATGGAAGAGGACAGAGAGAAGAACCAAAGGATAATTGCAGGCAGGGAGTTCTGAGCTGTTTGCCAGAGCAGAGGTGAGAGCAGCCTTTGTAGTGTAGGTGCAGACTTTCTGCTACCTCCACATCCTTCCGCAGAGGACACAGCACAATGCACAGTGACAGTCGTACAGGCAGAGCAAGAGACAGAAAATCAGCAAACACTGAAGAGGAATTGCCAAAGCCCAGGAGGGGAAGAATGGGCAGAGAAAGCTAGGAGAAAAATTGAATGGCACATGAAATAAAAAGGCTTTAACAGAAAAAATAGAAGTTACATGCTTCTTAAGGGTAAGGCTTGTTTTCTCCATTGCCTACCCTTGTCCCTCATTGCACACCTTTCACCTTCTGCACAGTCTTTGTCCTCTGCAATCAACCCTTCCCCTCTCCTGGCCCCAGCCCTTGCTTAAAGTCCCTCACTGTGCCCTGCTTACCATTTCCTCATCCTCATGCCTGTCTCCTCATCCATTGTCCCCTCTGTCCTTGTCCACCCTGTGCCCTCAGCCTCCTGCAGTCAGCACTTCCACCCACCCCTGGTCATGCCCCTGCCTGCTCTGCCTCCTTTCCCAAGAGCCAGTCCATGTCCCTGCTGCTCTGTTCTTCCCTATCCAGCCCCCCTTCATCTCCTGCAGACTCCAAATCCTTTGTGCCTCTGGGCTTCTAAGCTGAGGCACCTGAGAATAAGGGGATGTTTTCCCTATTGCACAGAGAGGCAGAAACCCAGGTTTGCTGGTGCTCCATGTTCTGCCTGGGAGCTCAACATCCTTAGTCCCTCAGGTGTGCCTGTCACTGTGGTGACTGACACGTGCCATTGTGCCTGACTTGGAGGGAATTGCCATCCTCCTGCTGCCAGCTCCATCACCTGCTGCAGCAGCACATGGCTCTCCCTTGAAGGCACTCATGCCAAGCTTCAGCCAAGCTCAAACCCATGCTAGGTCTCTTCCCAAGCTGTCCATGCTGTGTCTGTCCTTGCCTCAGTGGGCAGCAGCCAGTTGCTCCCCTTTCCCTCTGTGAGAAGCCGTGGAGCAAGGATGCAGGGCTCAACCCTACATGGAGGCCACTCCAACCCAGCCATCCCTGCAGCCAAAGCTGGAAACAGCCACCTCCCAGTTAACATGGAGCCAGGGACCCCACATCAGTTCTGGCAAATCACTCACTCCACTCTTCCCTCTGGGCTCTGGTAGAAGGGTCACAGTGCCCTGAGAAACCTCCCTGCTGTGGTGCAGCAGCACAGGGCACCCCAGGATGGGCTGGGAGCTCCACCATGTCAGGAGGAGAGGTGCTGGCAGGACAGATGACAGCAGGATTATCCCTTTGCCTGCCAGCAAGGGTGAAACTGGACAGCTGGGAAGCAATGAACCCTGACCAGTGCGGCTGCAGCAGCAAGAATGCTTATTTTTAAACTGAGCAGAAAGGAAAAGGACTGTCACCACATCTCCTGCAGATCAGTTGCCACCACCCAGGTCCAAGCTGTGTTTTGGGACCTAGGCAATGTCACTTTTCTGTTTCACAGTACTTGTGCACCTGAGACTGAGCAGATGAGGATTTACTTTCCTTTTACTCCTCTTTCACTCCCCTCACAGAGCAATTGCCTGCACTGCTGCCTGTGTGAGAGCGAAGGTCAGATTGGCTGGACACCACTTTCCTGGAGCTGTCACACATGGCTGAGGTGGCAGGATGGGAACAAGGAGAGGGGTTTCAAAAAGCAGCCAGGAGGGAAAGATGCTGTTATTTCATTGCTCATGAAGAAAGCCAAAAACAGGTCCACAGATGGGACCTGGGGAGCAGGGAGCCCAGCAGGACTGGCCACCTGAGCACTCCCTGGTTTGGCAGAGGGCTTGGCAGTGAGCTCCCTGTTGCTGTAGCTCTGCTGTGGCTCATACCCACACGAGCTGGTTTAGCTCTAGCCTAGGTATTATGTATTAGTGTTTCAGTTATAGCACAAACAAGCAGGCTGATCCAGCTAAGGTAAAGCAACTTTCATTTGCAGCCCCGGATCAAGAACCTGCCTCAGCCAATTTGCAAGATCACCTGCCTGCCTGTGGCTTTCCTTCACTTCTGCCTGTGAATTAGGAGCAAAGAGAAGTCTCTTTAGCTGCTGGTACCATGAACACCAAAGAGATCGAAGGAGAGGGATGCCTGAACTCCCACTGACCTCTTTTGTTTACCCTTTAAAAGAAACTCCTGCCCTTCAGGCTGTAAGTGGACTCTTATGTCCACGAACCAAAACCCACAAGCCCTGCTCAAACAAATCTCAGGTGGTGGTTCCAATAACACCTCTGTGTGAGGATGTGCTCCAGCATTTGGCAAACAGTGATAGATAAACAGGTAAATCTGTTAGCAGTGAGGAGGGGAGGTAATTTGTTGTGGGGATTTGGGATTGTAGCCACAGTGGCTAGAACAGACACTCTGAGGCATCCCTGCTTAATTAGAAACACAGCTGGGTTTTGTCGAGGCAGGTAGCTTCTCTGATGTCTCCTAATGGACTAAATTGCATTTGTGTAGACTGGATTTTGGTCTCCCTGACTGCTGGGAATAAGACGTAGATTGGGCCCTGCCATAAGCAGCTTCCTCTACCAGTAACACATCCAAGGACTAGAGTTGTTGCCAGCATCCCCTGGCTGCTGGGTGTGTATTTCCCACTACAGCTTCCTTGTTGATCACACTTAGCCAGAACTTGGTCTGAACCCTTATCTCTATCCTACAGCTTGAGGTTGACCACACAACTCTGGGAAAACCAAGGAATGCAATCTGTTTGAAGGTCTTTCCTCCAGCTGCCCAAGCATAAGCACTAGCACCTCCAAAGGAGCACCTGTGCCTTATGAAAGGGAGAAAACCATAAGGAAAATGGCAGCTGCTGAAGCACTGCTCTGTGCTGCATCCCACTGAGGTGTGTCCCTTGCTGTCACAAGCATTTCTGATGAAAAATTGAAGCAGCAACCAAAGCTGAAGTGATAAAGTGAAAACACCTGCCTGCTGAAAGAGCCCAGATTTATCTGGGAGGCATTTGGAGACAGGGTCATTTATTTTTCCTGGCTTCCTGCCAGCTTATCATTCTTCTGTGAGACGGCTGCCTTTGAGGGGCTTTGTGCCCTCTGACTCTGCAGCTCTCCTGGCTCCAGATGGCCCGAGGAAAAAATTAAAACTAGGGAAAATTAAAACTAGGGAAGTTTCAGAAACTTGTCTCCTCTGGTCTGAGAGGAGCTGACAAAAGTCAGCTGCTGAGCCAGGAGCTGAACTTCAGCTCTCTTGCTTCCTTCAGCTACTGTGCTGTGTGATGTTATTGGACTTGTTGCTCCCAAAAGCATCACTTTTAGGATCAGCTCCAGAATGACTGCGGAATAAAGGCGGCTTATGATTCCTAAGGTTTCTAACCCCCTCAGAGCAGTTGAATAACGAGAGCAAGAAGCAGAAACCATCTGGAACAAATCCTTCAGCCTCTGGCACACAGTGTTTTGATATTCCCCTGTGACCTGAAAGTCTGTCCAGAGCTACTTCACCTACCCAAAGCCTAGATGTCCTTATGGGTGGGAAAGCTGTGCCTTCCTAGTGCAACTGGGGAAAAGATTTCAGAAGAGGTGCAGACCCAGTTCTCAGCAAGTTTTTCAGTCCAAGGCCTTCATGGGATGTTCTCTTCAACTTCTGCCAGGCATTGTCCACAAAAACACAGAAAAATCTCCTGTTCTGCATACACTGTCCAGGAAAATTGGAAAGGCTCAATCTAAACTGTGTCCAGGGGAAAACCATGCTAACAATCACTCAACAAGGCTGAATGTCCTTGGCAGCTGTTAATTATTATCAGTCCTTTACTTCAGCAAAGTGTGTGAGAGGCTTTCAGATGTTGCATTCCGCAATCCCCGCACAAGCTGTTATTGATTTGGCACATGAAAACGAGGGTGATAAGTTTGTGTTTGCAGTGAGCTGGAAGCACATGAATAAAACCCTACAGTCAGGAAAGTATGTGCTTTGTTCTGAAGGACGAGTTGCTTTTTGCTTGTTCAGTTTAACCATTCTTTGCTGTCAAGGTCTCTTTCCTACTTTTGGGAGACATTTGATTGATGGAGAAGAAGCTTACTTTTGACATATTTCACAGAGAAACTAGAATTAGTGGTTACTGAATGCTGGTAAAAGCATTTATGGATTTAGATTCAGTCCTTTCATAACCATTTTCTGAGAGCCCTTAACAAAGTTTGGCCCTGTATGTTTTTCCTTTGGTTCCCAGGCTCTTTAGTGGTGGGAACAGAAACACAGAAATGCACGAGGCTGGTGGATCCCTAACAGGACAAAAAGCAGGGATCTTATAGCTGCTATCCTGAAGATCTTTGGCACTATGGTTGGCCTCTCAGTTTGCCAGCACAGCAGAAAGTTGAGCCACCCTCATTTACACAATAGCCTAATCCAACCTTGTGATTTGCCTTTAATTTGCAGTTTGCTCCCCGCTCTCTCCTGCTCCTTTCCCTCCTCCTTTTGTGTTCCCCATTCACACTGCAATCAGAGGTGGGTTAGCATAATGCAAGTGTGATTCAGGTTTCAATAACTGCCACCATCTGTGATGAATCAGAGAAGATGCAGCAGGCAGGGATGGCTCAAAGGGAGGTGGTTTTTCCCTTTAGAGATTTTAAACAGGAGGAACTCCCACTGCTTCAGGCAGTCAGCTGAGGTGCCTGCTCATTTAGGGGACAAACTCCCTGAGTAGAAGCTGGACAGAAGCTGATACCACCAGATGTGGTTCAAAGCTGTTCCACGTGATAGTTAAGGTGGCAAGATATGAAACCTGCTCATCCTCCTCCCTGGCACGAGCCTGGTCCATCACATGCACGTCATACAAAGAAAATATCTGTGCTAACAAATGCTTTACTGCCAAGGGATATCCCCAGGTACTGGCTGCTGCTGGTATAACCCTACAACCAGGATGGTCCCTACTGATTTTGGCTTGGATCCACTCCCCAGAAATTCTCCCAGGTGGTTTGGGAGTTGTTGGGAGCCAGTGAACATTTCCATGAAGCATTTTGCAGAGGGCATGGTGAGCTGCAAGGCGATCCAGCCTGGCTGTGGCTGCTCCCTGACAGCTCCCTGGGGAAAGGTCTCAGGGAAGTTTGATGTCCAAGCACAGACACAGCCTGTTTCTCTGAGGTTTCTCCTCACTTTCTTCCTCTCCTGTGCCAGAAGAGCCCTGTATGAGCCCAGCAGATGGCACTCCACCATGAATTTACACCGAAAAGCCCCTCATAAATAACCTGTCCCATCTCTGGGGGACCAGTGTGGTGGGACAGGGCTGCCATGCTTACCCACACCCCACAGGGAGCTGGCTGCTGCTGTCCTGGGAAAGCCATGCCAAGTCTGGCCATGAATTTGAGGACTTTGAATAAAATTCCTTCATTTATATATGTATCCATGTATACGCACACCTAGCTACCTGCCTACCTTTGTTTAGTTGTCTTTTTCTGAGCTAGTTCTCTCCGACGGCTCTCCCTTTTTGTTGCTTCTGCTGGCTTTTCACCCACCTCCAGCAGCTATAGATGCTTGCAAGGACAGAGTTTTAGCCCCCTCTGGTACCAGACAAAGCCCAAAGCTCAGCTGTTGTGACCTCTCGTGGGTGGCTGAGCTCCTTGCTGAGCTGGAGCATTACATTTTTTGCCATAAGCAAATTGAAATTGGGCTTGGAAAGTGGAAAGTTCCTGCTTGGCAGCAAACTGCTGCTCCCAGGGTCAGTGTCTGCACACAGGCTCCTCGCCTGAAACTGGAGTGGGCTCAGGGCAGATAATGTGGCATTTCAGGACCGCTGAGCCAACAACCACAGCTTCCTACCAAGCATTTTAGCTCTCCCTAAGTGGCTTTGGATTTCATCTGTCTCCTTTTTTTTCCCCTCTGACATTTCAAAAATGTTCAGACCGCTCAGAATTTGTGCTGCAGTTTTGAAACAGTTGCCTCCATGATGCTGATTTCTCTCTTAAGGGCACAAGATGCCCCATCCCTGGAAGTGTTCAAGGCGGGATTGAATGCAATGCTTGCCCTGACCTTTGCTGTCCATTTACTTCCATCTCTAGTCACAGGCAGCAAAACTGTTCTCTGAACAACCTGGACTGGCAGCTGCACATGTCTGATCTTGGAGGAAAAAGAGCAGAAAGGAAGAAGAAAGAAGGAGGGAGAGAGACAACCTAGCTCTTTCCTGGAAGAGCTGCCGTGAGCATTGGGACTTCTCCTTTGCTCTCTGAAGGTCAGTCAGTTCCTAAGAGCTGTGAATAGGTCTGAGAGCATCTCAGAAGGTGAAATCCCTTCCTTGCCCTTTCTCCAGCTCTGTACTTGTTGTTTGTCCTCTGGCTTGCCAGCTCATGTGGTCTTTCCTCCTCAGTCCCAGCTGGCAGAGTTCAGCTCTCCTCCCTTTAACAAGCAGAGTTTGGCCTCTCGCTGCTTCCTTGACCCTTTCCATCACAGACTTTGCTCCTGCTACATCTGCTCTTCACCAGAAGTGAGCAGTTCAAACAGAAATTGCCCCGCACTCTGTATCCCTTTGGGTTTTCAGTCCAAACATTTCCAGTGTTACCATTGGGAACAACGAGCTGTGCTGGGAAGGGAAAGGCTGAGGAGCTGAGGGCCTGGAAAAATGGATTAGGCATGTAGTGAGAGAGGTTTGCAAGAGGCAGGGAAGAGTGTGTATATGCTGAGGTCTTGGTGCAGGAGAAGCAGAGAAGCTTCAGCCCCAGCCCACCTCCCTTGAGTAGACATCCCTCTGTCACAACCCTGAAGGTAGAGTCATCAGAGTGGGGCAGGAGAAAAGCTGCTGAGCTTTTTAGGATGGCCTGTTGCCTCCCTGCTTGGCATCCAGGTGTGGTGAGGCCACCCCCAGGCAGGATAGGAGGTAGGGATGTGGCTCTGTCCGAGTAACCCTGGGTGGCACACAGCTAAAGGTAATTACCTAGGGCTTTCAGAGTCTAGAATTTGAGTTTTTTTCCCCTCCTTGGGCTTGTTCCAGCCTGGATTAACATGCACATGGCACTGACCTCAGGGCTTAGATCAGTGAAGGCACCAGCAAATATGCAATTCCCTTTCCATGGGGAAAAGGATAACTATGGCTCATGTACAGCCAAAAATGTGGCTTCTCCCAGCTTCTCCTCCTGCTGGGTCTGTGTTGCTGGCAAGAATCTCACAGGACATCTGCTTGTAATGGGAAAGAGAAAGTCACTCTCCTTCTGCATGTGATGCCCTTGAAAGTTGTCTGGGCAAATAAATGAGCACAGAGAAACGACCCCCATTGCTGCACGTCAGGTCAGCCTGGAGCAAGAGCAAAGACTTCTCAGCTTCCACCTTCTGTGGAAACATAAAGACTTTCATCTGCAGGGCTGTAATTCCAGTGCCTTCATTGGAACTTATATTTCTGCCTGAAGTTAGAAAAAGGAGCCACAACTCTTGATTCAGACAGTAGCAGAAGACTGACTCGTGTGTCTATGGGATTTTTTTCCCTAGAGAGTATGAAGGAAAAGGGTCATCCAACACCTAAAGTGTCCAAAACCTGAAAGAAAAATTTAAAAAAAGGAAATAGTATATTTACACTAATGTTTTGTTCTTGCTATTTCCACCAGCTGACTTTACAAACCTAATGCAAAGGCTGCACTTCCATCCCAGGCTATGATGGGATGTACTGGGTACTGCTGTGATAAGCAGTTCCCAATTTAACCAAAAGAGAGGACACAATAGTGCAGAGACAAAGCAGTGTGCAGTTTTTACTTAAGTGTTTCATTCCTGCAGTTCCTCTCATCAGCTTTTTTTCTCTTTTTCTTTTGTTTCTTTTTTCTTTTTCTTTTTTTTCTTCTTTTTCCTCCTACTCTCCTCTTTAACTTTCACCTCAGAGCTGGAGGGCTGGCTCAGCCCAGAGCTGCTGCGTGCCCACAAAACCAAAAACCAGATGAACCAGCCTGACTTGGAACCACATTTTTGCTAAAACTCTGCAATTTCTAGGTCTCCTCCTGCACGCTATCCTCCAGCATCACCCCTTGACGTGTGCCCACAGAAACCCTTTGTGTTCCCAGAGCCCTGGTGCTCTGCTGGGGCAGGTGTCTGGATTTCCAGGAGCTGTGGAAGGCGATAAGCACCGTGTTTATCTCCCAGGCAGGGGCACATGCAGTGAGAACAGCGTGTCCTTGACCCAGGCAGGTGCTGGGCATGCCAGCTGGGCTGGGAATGTTGTCCCAAATCCTACAGGAGCAGCACAAGCAGGGATTCAGCCCCAAGCTGGCAGCCACCCATCTGGGTCAGTGTTTGGGGTGATGCCACCTCACCTGCACCTTACTGGATCCCACAAGCCTGGGATTTTTGAGCTTTTTTGTGCTTTCTGGCTCTGACCCCCAGGAGAACACTGCTTTTGACTGAGGCCTTGGAGAAAGTTTCCAAATTTGAGTGATGGAGTTAAAATCACTGGTGTGCAGTTAAATAGAAGTGTGTGCTTTCACATGGTGAAGGGTTTTAAATCTGAGGTTTTTATAATATAGCAATAGGTATGGGACAAGACGGAGGATTTTGGGTGGTGTCTTTTTCAGTGCTCATCTTCCTTCTTCATGATTTCAGGCAGTAGTTTCTGGTTGCATATTTAACGTCACACTGAGGGTCACAGGAATTTAGTTATCGGGTAAAAGTACAAATAATATAGGTCTTATTTCTCTACTGGACTGTTTAGCTTTAAGAGACCTTGTAGCTTGCTGGATTCAGCTCCATTTTGCTCACTTCTAGGTGGTAGCTAGAAGTGTTGCAGAACTTTCTGTACTTTAGATAAGATTTAACAAACAACCAAGCCCGAGCACGAGAAAATCCGTTTCCTTTGTGTATTTTTTAATCCTGGCTCTGAGTGAAGACAGAAGAGACTCCAGACAAACCATGAATGTGGTGGTGCAAAACACCACCACCAATGTTACAGTCCCTGACACGTGGGTGCCTCAAAGAGGACACAGAGATACAGGAGAGGATGGGCAGTGAGCAGCAGTGCTGGGCTGCTGGAGGGAAACTGAGGCAGGCACCATGTGTGGCTTTCCATTTTCTTCTAATCCCCCCCCCCCCATCTGTTTTCTCAAAAAAATAAAAGCTCTTTAATTGTGTGAGTTATCCCATTGTGAACAATAAGTTTAGGTTGTAACTATATTTATCCTGGGTAGGTTTCTTCTTGCAACCGGTTTTAATGCCTTGGGCCTCCCTGGTACGTTCAGCTAAAGGATCAGAGTTAATTGGAGGCGTCTGGCTCAAATACTAGGAGTTACTTGAAACCTGCAATTTTGGACAGATTAAAGAAATCTGTGAAAGCACTCAAATGAACCACAGATCCTGCAGCATAGCCATAGTACAACTTCTATTAGCTTGCAGCAGACCACAGACATGGAAAAATGTTTTCAATGAATGAGGAAATGTTGAGGAAAAAGCTGAACATTTGTGATTTACAAAATACCCATGGCAACGTATTAAGCTGTCAGCCATAGCTCACTCTTGCCTTCCTTTCTGAAGCAACTGGGCTATGGTTTGCAGCATCTGTGGGAAGATTTTGCAGAATAAGGAATTCTATTCAATATCTTTAATTTAATATCGTCAATATTTTTAGGAAAAACTTAGCCAAGAAATGCCTTGTCCTCTGTCACACCAGCCCTCTCACCTCTCTTCTGTCCCAAGCCCATCGGTGCACTCCCCTGGGGCCTGTGATGAAGTTAAAATGGTTGCATTCATTTCCAGATGTTGCTGGAGAAACACCAGCATATTTGTTTTTGACCACTTCTCCCCC
This sequence comes from Cinclus cinclus, assembly GCF_963662255.1. NCBI lineage: Eukaryota > Metazoa > Chordata > Aves > Passeriformes > Cinclidae > Cinclus > Cinclus cinclus. The sequence goes on from NC_085047.1 coordinate 112,665,832, forward strand.
CATTGCCACCACATCCTTCTGTGTCAGAGACAGGCAGGCATCTCCAATCACTGGGTCCCTGAGACCAGCCACAAGTGCCATGAGCTGGGAAAAGGAGGGACTGGGAGGCAGCTGGGCTTGTGACAGGGTGCCTGGACTCAGTCCCAAAGTTCAGAGTGGGAAGGGCTTTCCCTGCCCATCAGAGACACAGAAAATGTCTCCCTCTGTTCTGGCATGAGGTTGTGATGGGCATCTGTGAGGGACGAGGGCAAAGGAGAATAAAGACAACGTGCTTAAAGCCAGCTGTCACTTTGGAGGGAACAGCTGGCAAGTTGGTGTGTGATTAAGATTGATCCAGACTCCATGTGGGAATGATGTCTTCCTGGGAGGAGACAAATGCCTGGGCTTTGTGGGCTAACAGGCCACAGGCTCAGAAGAGCCATCCTCCTTTTGTCTCACATCTCTGAGTTTTGTGTATGCTGCTTTTTGTGGTTGGGGGTTGGAGAACAAAAGAGAGCTTTTTAAACACAGGGTTTGTTCAATGTGTTCATTTCATGTTCTTGGGATGCTGAGTTGGCCAGGCTGTGCTGAAATCAAGAAGCCAAGCAAGTTTTGGTTGTGCATCAAAATTTATCAGTAGAATAAGGATGTATGTCCTGAAAATGGAAAGCCCATCTCAGTTCCACTGCTAGGAGGGCTTTTCCTGGGACAGATTTTATTTCCAGATCCCAAATGGAAAGAACCAATACAGAAAAGGAAAGCAACCAGGCAAGGGAGAGCAGATGATGCTTTTAATCAGGAAAGAAAGAGAGGGATGGAAGAGGAAGGGAGGGATGGAAGAGGAAGGGAGGGAAGGGAAGGGAAGGGAGGGAGGGAAGGAAGGAAGGAAGGAAGGAAGGAAGGAAGGAAGGAAGGAAGGAAGGAAGGAAGGAAGGAAGGAAGGAAGGAAGGAAGGAAGGAAGGAAGGAAGGAAGGAAGGAAGGAAGGAAGGAAGGAAGGAAGGAAGGAAGGAAGGAAGGAAGGAAGGAAGGAAGGAAGGAAGGAAGGAAGGAAGGAAATATTGCAGTTGTCCCTCTCCAAGAGCCTCTAAGCTGTGATAGTTCCAGTCAGAATTTCTCTGATGCCGAAGAAAATCTTCTTTTATTCTCATGCTTTTGTCTACTGCCCTTTAGGAAATTTCAATCAGCTGTGCCATTTTGCCTTTTATCCCATAATTCTGCTGCTTTGACATTCAGGTTATGGACCAGGAACACACACTGGCATCAGTGACAACCATTGTTTTCCTTACAATTCTTGGGTCACGAACCAGTAGGAGAAAATTGGCATTCAATTCATGAGAACTCTTGCAAAATCCGAAATGCTGCAAAGCAAATGCCCCAGCTCTCTTCTGGCTTCTTGGTGCTGTGAGAATTTTGCTGGGAATCAACAAACTACCTAAATTTATTTCATTATTTTTTTTATTTTATTCCCTTGTATTTTATTCTCTTTTATTTTATTATATTATATTTTATTTTACTTTATTCTGGCTTTGTTTGGATATTCCAAGGCAACAGGGTCAATGTGAGGGTGAAAAGTACTGGAGGGGGAGGAGGAATGGAGAGTCAATAAAGAAAAGAAAACAGGGGAGACATGAGCAGAGGAAAAGGCAGAAATAGGTGATTAAAAAGGGATGTCAACAGTGGCAGCAGAAATTTGAGAGAAGGAAATGCAACTGCACAATCCCAATCCACAGACGGAAGCAAAGTAAGTTCTTAACCCCAGCACAGGGGTGTATGTGCAGCCATTTGTACCACAGGTACAAATAAATAATAATAAATAATAAATAAGTCCAACTGCATATATTGTGCTCATTGTTAACAAAGGCTTGAAATTCTCTGCTCAAAGACCATGCAGACCTTTGAGACCATCCAGCCAAAAACCCATTTATTTTTGTTGTATTAATAGAAGCAGCTCAGGAAGCCCTCAGCCCAGCACAGTTTCAACACTTTATACAGCAGGGGGTCTTAATGGGATCTCTTCCTTCCAGGGTGCCATTAGTTCCCTTCCCCATCTCTCCATTCCCCCCTTTCTAATAAAATACTAGTCTAAACACACACTGGGGTGTTAAGAGCAATGCTTTCTGCACTGGGTGGGTGTGAAATAGCTCTGTCTCCTTTTAGACTTTAGCTTTAAACATTTGTGCCTGTGTAAAAGAAAAAGGAAAAAAAAAAAAACCAACAAAACCTTCTAAGTACGTCTGAGTGATCCAGGTGATGCTTTTCTTACTTCTGCATCACCACTTCTGTTTTTCTATCCCCTCTGTCACTCAGACTCATGCTGCCTCATGTCAGGGACACTGGGTACCTGTTGACAATTTCCATCACACGCTCCTGCTGGGTGGGACTGCAGCTGGGCACGGCTCTGGGGCGTGTGGGAAGCCTTTCAGATGGCCTCAGCTCTGGGGTGTTGTTCCTTATGGCATGGCTGGCAGATGGGAAACATCTGTGTCCATTGTACATTTTAAAAATTGTTCCTCAGCACTCTTGCACAGGACCGGATGGCTGGGGAATTGAGTCTGTCATCTTTTGGGGCCTGAAAGACCTTAAGAGAAATAGTCACTGAAAGCAGCACCAAGTGATTCGGTATCATTCTGTGGCCAATTGGCACAGATGGCCAGGACAGTTCCCATCAGGAAAATATTGATTTTTTTTTTTTTTTGGGGGGGAGTTTTAGAGACAATTTTTCAAATGAGTCTGTAGTCACGGGAAAAATGAATACATGGTTAAAAGGTTTTGCTTGTGGCATTCTGTTTGGGACTTTTGGGTTTTTTTTTAATTCTTGGGCCTGGATGTTGACTGGCCCCTTATTCCAGCAGTCCTGGTCTGATCATTTACAAACTAACCTGGCACAGCAGCCTTTGGGGCTTTCTCCCCCCCTCCCCTGAAAGAACAGGCAGCTTTCTGCATAAACACAGCCAAGCAGCTCACAGGTTCTGCTCAGGGGATCTCATTTGCTTGACAAAACTTGCTGTTGGTTATGTCTTCTGGTAACCTGAGTGCCACAAGGATGCCCTGTTCTTGTGCTTCCCAACGTAAATAGAAATCATAGAAATCATAGAAATCATAGAAATCACAAATCTGAAAGAAGTAAAATCTCTCTCCTTTCCCTGCTGCCCCCTGTTTCCTCACGTTCCTATTGAACCATTTGGAGCCAGAGTCTGGGGAGAAACTGGAGACAGTTTCCAAACTGGAGCCCTTGGAAACAGCTTGTTTCCACACAGTCTCCAGTCTGTGGGAACAGCAAACTGCATCGTGTCCCACTTCATCTGCCACATTTCACTGTGCTTCTGATCTGCTCAGTATCTCTCTCTCCCTCTCCTGCAGCTGTGGGCAGAAGATGATAGATTAGTTGTATTAAAGCAAATAGTCCCCATCCCCTCAGGTCTCTGCCATTCCAGCTGTCTGAAATCATGCTTTCTTGCCCAGCCAGAGCATTGCAACAAATGAGGAGAGTCCCTCGGTGACCGCGGTTGGTGTCGGCGAGGACTTTGAAAGCAGAGTCTGGTTCTGGGAAGGGAAGGCTGCTTCAGGCAGAACAAATACAAATGCTGCCATCTTACCGACTTCTTCCCTTTGTCTCTGTTTCATTCCTCCCAGTTTGTGTTTTTGTGGGCAAACCCAGCAATGCATAGCTCACTCGTTACTGTCACACACTTGGGTCACCCCGGGGAGTCACGATGCAGATTTTCCATTAGCGTCAAACATACATGGATTTATGAACTCCCATAACCTGGAGCTGATGAGAGCAGATTAGGGAGCAACTGTTTTTAGATAGCTTGCATACCTAAGAAATCAGCTAATATAAAGCTGCCTGCTGAAAGGTCACTTATTTCCCAAAGAGCGTGAGAGAATATTGTGGTGACCCCTTTTTGTTATATTGTCACTTTGTTATACACATTGAGGATTAAACACATACACATATTATACACATACACACTGAGGATTTGGTGTTCATTTCTCTCTCTCTCCTCACACTCAGCTAATTCCCTGTGTTTTATGAAGTGCCTCCTGTACAAGGGATTCTCATTGGGTATGAGACATTTCTGAGACCCAAGATTAAAGACACAAGTGTCTAGTTTTAATGGAGAAAGCTGTGCCAGAGCTCACCAGGATAACAGAAGCACCAGGCCACCAAGATGAAGAATCTGCACCCTGCAGTTGCAACACAGCCCTTTTGGAAAGACCTGACTGCACAAAATGAGAGCTGTGAGAGGGAAGCTGCACTTCCCAAGTATCCCATCAGCAGCAGGTCTCTGGTCTCATTCAAGGTGTTGCTGTGCCCTCCTACAACATCCCTGCTATACAGAAAGGACTGTCCCTTGTTTATGTGTTCCATAGTAGACTCTGTCCCACATCACAGGCTCTGAGGCTCTAAGATGAGTGTCTTGTGCCCAGACATACAAAAAATCCCCTAATGAAATGAAAACTCCTGAATCCTGGGCCTTTGATACAAGATCATCTCTCTGTCCACAGCACTGAAGTTGTGGTTTTGGTTTTAAAGAAAAGTTTTATTTGAAGCTGTTTATCCTTTCCACAGTTATGTCTGTGATTAAGTTCAGGTTGCAAGCAAAGGAAGACAGCTCATCTGGCACTGGAGTTCAGCCTTTGTGTGGAGCCATGATGGGGAACATCCCACAGCAAAATGCAATGGAAATTTTCAACTTTGGAAATATCTAAATCAGCTTAATTCTCAACTTTTACCATATCACACATTCCTCTCCTTTTAGACCTTCTTTGTAACACCTCATTTTCAAATTAAGATCAAGTGGTGCATTTGTTCTCAGAGGAGGTGGGGGCTTGAAAGCAGCATTTCTCCAGTGAATGCATGGAAACTGCATCTGGTAACTTGGGGTTTGAGTATCCCCAAGTGATGGGAGAGGGTGGAGAGATCAGAAACGGTCACGACTGAGTGCTGGTCATCCTTAGGAACCTTAGCAGCCTTGCTCAGTGCAGGGAGAGTCATGCCAAGGGAGCAGAGCACTGCCTCTGAGCTCCCTGACACTCACTGCATGGAGCCAATGGAAGTGGTGAGAGATTTCCTTGGACCAGGTGCTTTATCTGATAGAGGGTTTGTAAGTAGAGTTGTTTTTCTCCCATGTGGTGGAGGGACTGATATGTGCAGGAGAGGGAGAGGAGGGAGAAGTCAGGGTGATTTGCCTGGTAGAAATGCACAGACTAAGAGTGCACCCTGCTCCTGAGATGAATGACTCCAGGGTGGGGAATCAGAATTATTCACCTGACCCTCTCCGTTGCAAGAAAAACATGTGGGACTTCAGGGGAAGGGAAGATGCATTTTTCCCTCAGCTTCTACATGCCTCTGCCTTCCCCAAGGCAGACAGAAAACTCTCACAGACCTGGGCTCCCTGGTGCCTCAAGAGATTGTCAGGTCCCAGCCCTTCTGAAGGCAGCCCTGTGTGCATTGTATCTCCCAGGAACCAGATACATGGATTTCTCTGCAAGGAAAACTGCTGTAAGATTCCTATGCCACTTGTCAGCAGCACTCACAGCCACCCCAGCATTCCCCTGTGCCACTTGAGGGTCCTGGCAGGGCAAAGGCAGAGGCAGCTGCTCATTGACAAGGTTAGCACTGCTCTGGCTGAGAGCAGATTCCACCAAGAGATCCAGAACAGCTTTGTCCAGCTCAGATACCCCTAAATTTCTCAGGGTGACAGTCCTTGCTCAAACATTTTCCTGAGGAGAAGGCATTCCAGTCACTGATGGCACCACCAGGAATTTCAGAACTTTGGAGAGCCCAAGCTGAAATGTTGATGCAGCTCACCGTACCCTCCAGCAGAACTGAAGTAGACTAGGTGAACAGAGCTCAAAAAATGTACATTTTACTGCAGGTTCTTGCAAGGAATGTCTAGCATATGCAGGCATGGGTGAACTGTAGGTGTCCACAGGTCAGAGGTAAATCCCAGTCTCCCCCATGCCTAAGTCAGAAAGATGACACAACCTCCTTCTTCTCAGGAAACTGAAGAAATAAGGACACTCAGGTGAATTTCTCAATCCTAACAACTATTTGGTGGTGCCTAAAGAACATCAGCTATAAATGCCTTATGAATCCAGCTGAGAGAGAGGAAAGCAGACTGCCCCACTGGGGCTTGTTCCCCTCTGCTGCACTTCTGGGAACATTCAAAAACAACTTGAAGATGGAAACTGAGTTGGGGGGTTCCTGCCCTCTGGTCCAGCATGGCCCATCCATCACAGCAGCTCTCATCAACCCCAGCCCAGAGCAGACACTCCTGGTGACTGAAGCTGAGTGAAATGATGAAGGCAGAGGGAATCCTGTCTCCCTTGGAGCAGAAGGAACAAGACAGAGGCGTGATGATTCCCCAGCAGATGGTTTGTCCACGGAAACCAATGCTAATTTAATGAGTTGTGCTCTGCACGCCTCCCAGAGGGAAGCAGCAGCAAGATAAAGATTTCAGAGCTGACCACTGCAGCTCAGGATCTGAGCTGCTTAAAAGCTTAATGGTGCCTAGGAGGCAGAAAGAACAGCCCAGAATCCTGGGTGTCTTCATATCCTGTACTTGAGGAATTTTAGTCCGTTCTGGAGGGAAAAGACAGGAAGAATAAGGTGTGCTGTGATGCAGCTTATTTAGCAAGTTTGGAAAATACAGTTCTGATTGTGGCTTGAACAGCTAAACTGGATAAACTCTCAGCCCTTTCCTGGTGTAGTTAAAGACTTTGCAGTCCTACTCTGGATGAACGTGCATTTTTAATGTTTTGTTTTGTTTTGGTTTTTTTTGAGGTTTTTGCTGTTTAACTTGGCTTTGTGTGCGTGAAATGTGGTGGAATGGATTACAGATGTGTGCAAAGATCTGTAAATAGCAGTTTCTTGCTTACAGTTGTGAGTGTGTACTGTTTATGATGCTAAATGCATTCACTATTTCATCCAGAGTCAGCAATTGTGAAATATTTTAAAACAGATTATTTTTAAAAGTGAAGTGAAAAAAATCAAACAGGGTTGGTGTTTTCTTTTCAAGATTTATGACTAAATAGTTGAGCATAAGCCAAGGTCTGTTGGCAGTCTTGCACTCTTTAAAAATAATATCTCTGATTAAAATAATAATAATGTAAAGGACCTACTTTTAAGACCATGTTTTTTCTACAATTTTATACCACCACAACCTTTCTACCTTACCTACACACTCTCTGTCATGAATACAAGAAAAATCTAGGAAATTGTTTTTCCTCAGGAAAAAAAAGACATAAACCACCCAACAAGATGGGTTACTGCTGGAAAAAGAAAGTGATCAGAGGAAAAGTAGGGTTGATTAAACAAGTGATTCTCCTTTAAGAAAAGGAAGAAGCCATGATTTTTAGGGAAATTCCTGTAATGAATACATGTATTTGGCTTCAGTCATTTGTTTTAATCTTTGACCATTTCTGTAAGATATTAATGACAGGAGTTTGGACTCACTTGTCCCAGTATGTCATGCCTGCTTACTCACTGTAGAAGAAATACAATTTTTAAATTACCTGAAATCAAATCAAATATTTAAATGACAATTTAAAAAATTACTCAACATATTGTACCCTTCAATGCAGTATGAATGTCTGCCAAATATTCTGCATGTGCTTGCAGACCACCCCCCCCCCCCCCCCAGGTCTGTATTTTTAAGAGGTCCTGGGTGTTTGGGATCATGCTGTACCTCTTCTGCCTGTGTTTAAAACAGGACCCTCATCCCAGAGCCCATCCATGGGCCTCACATTCCCAGGGAAGGGGCACATCAGGGCTCTTGTGCTGCTCCTCTTGGGCCCTGTGTCCACAGTGACGGATTTTGCTCAGCCCCAGTGCTCTACAGCTCCAGGTCTCTTATCTCATAGGGACTTTACCCAAGTGAGGCAGGACTCTGCCCATTTCTTGGGATGGGGCCAGAGTTTCCCAACAACTTCTGGCACTGAAGATGAGCATTAATTACCTTTCGGTGCCTGGAATTTTGGCTCCTTCATCTTACGAATACAATTGTTAACAAACTCGTAAAGATCCAAATCACACACATCAAACTCATACAATACTCTGTGAAAATACCAGGAGCCCCGCAGCACCCATTGCATCAGGTTTGAGCTGGGCTTTGCTGCCAGAACCCTGTGAGGAGGCTGCCAGCTTTATCCCAATCCAGCAGAGCCTGGCGACCCTTTATTGGCACAAGATTTATCTCATCTGCCTCAATTGCATGCAAATAGCTCCACTCATCCGAGCCCACCACTCAAAATCTGCCACACGTGGAAAACTCCTTTGCCTCATGTGTTCTTAGTAAAGGAAGGCCTGCACAGAGCAAATAAAGCAGAGGCTGGGCAAATGTGGGGAGTCCTGGCTGCCTCTGTTGGGTTGGAGAGTGTCCAGGGTTGGGGAGTGTGCCCAACACCTGCACCCACACTGCAAGAGGCTGAGCACTGAGGTAGACACGTAGCAGAAGGGTGGTTTTGGGAGGTTTTTGGATGGTTGATGGTACCCACTCAGTTTTTACCTTGAAACAGCTAAATCTGTCTGCTTTATCTCTCAAGGCCAGTAAAGCCCACAGCTTTGTTTTGGCACCAGGCAGAGGATCCCTGTACAAACTCCCCTCCATGAGTGACCCCAGTACCAGGGAATTAAGGCATGCGCTCCCACAGCAGTGTCTCCAGACCTTCAGCTCTCCACCATGTCTGTACAATGGGACTGAACCCAAATTCTGCATTTAAACATCTCCAGATTTGGTCTGGATGTGAGCAGCAGGGTCATCTGTTGGGGGCATGCCCACTCACCCCATGGCCTGTGCTCCAAGCCCCACCAAACCAGGAGTGTTGCTCCTCAGGGCCACTTGCAGATCCTTTCATCCTGGAAAAAAAAAATAAATAAACCCTCTCACTCCACCTGCAGACAGATAGACATTTTCCATGTCCTGAGTCTCCTGAGAGTTTAACCCTTTCTGTGTCTCAGCCAGCTTTGACAGAATCATAGAATGTCTTGGGTTGGAAGGGACCTTAAAGATGATCTCATTCCAACTCCCCTGCCACCCACCAGCTTACTCAAAGCATCTGATCATCCATTCTGGCCTTGGACCCTTCCAGGGATAGGGCATCCACAGCTTCTCTGGGCAACCTGTGCCAGTACCTCTGCTCTCTTCCTAACGTCTAATTGAAACCTCTCCCCTTTGTGTTTAAAACTGCTGTGCAGGAAGAAGGTGTGGGTGAACCAAACTGCAAGGGTTTGGCTTGGCAAGCTGCTCATGCTGAAACTGTGAGAGCAACATGATTTGGACACTAAGAGCTCAAACCCAGGTAGAAAAAACCCCACACATGCCCTTACTGTCCTGCCCCTGTACTGTGCAGGGGGTGTATTGTGCAGGTCAGATGCTGCTTCTTGGAGGGCAGGTCTAAAGTCCACCTACCTCTCCCTCTCTGCCAGCAGCTCTTGCTGGTGCCCAGTGCATGCACAAGTTTTCCTTCACCATCTGGGCTTTCACCACTTTGGTAGCCTGCTGCACTCCACAGCTGCTTCCTTTGTTTCTCCTAAACCCAGCCCCAGTCTTGCATACAGATGAATATGTGTTGCATCTTGTGCTGGATGAGCAGTTCCCAGAGAAAGCCAAGGCACCACGGGGCCTGATAGCCATCATGTCCATCCCTGCCACATCCACAGTGAGCTCTGGGGCTGTCATGTGCTTTAGTTTTACTGACTTCCCTCACCACCACCAATTATCCTTTCCATGTGGGCACCTTGTGCTGTCATTATGCAAAGCTGTTCTGCTGCAGCTCCTCACTCTTATCTTTTGGTGCCTGTGAAACAGCAGGGATAATGGAGGGACAGATTATCAAAACAGGGGCTGCAGGGCAGCCTGCACCAGTCAGCTCCAAGCAGGCACCCAGCATGGCTACAGCAGGTGTGCTCAGGTGCCGCCTTCATCAGGTATTTTATAAACAGAGCACACATCACATGTGCAGTAAATCCCCATTACAAAGCAGATAATTATGTGTACCAAACAGAGCCCTGCAGAGTGCAGCTGGCCAGGGAAGGCTTTTCTCACCACATCCAACAGAAACCCTTCTCTTTTTTTCTTTTTTCTTTTATTCCCCCCTCTTCTTCTCTCTTTTCTTTTTCTTCCTCCTTCTCTCTCCTTTTAGGGAGAGGAAAAGCATCCTCTGAAAGTCCACTGAGCAGCTTCTGTCATCAGGTGTAAGGCACATCTCAGCCATACCAGCTGTGCAGAAAGGGATTTGTAGTGAGTTAATAGACCTTGGGAGGCAGCAGCCCCTTGAGATGTGGTCTGCTGCTGCCGAAATGTAGAGTTCCTGGAATTGTACATGATGAACAGAGACACCAAAAGACACCCTACAAGAGCTGGGGCTTTCAGGGCACTTGGCTTTCCACCCAAGCACACAATCCCAGCACAGGTGGCAGGAGCCAGCTCAGTTATGTGGTGATTCTGTTTAGTTTTCTGCTTTCAGGAGCTGTCTGCTCACAGTGCTGCAGAGCTGCAACCTCATATCAATGGTGCTGGATGTGTCCAAACCTGTATTCCTTTTCACCTGTCCAATGCACCCTGTGGTTAGCACAGGTCACTGGTACCCCATGTGGTGTGGAATTTTTGCTGGTGAGAGCTGTTGTGTGGTCCAAGTTCTGAGAAATAGAACAGAAAAGGTGATTTTGTCTGGTGGAAATGGAGATGGCAGGTATCAAAAATACATGAGCAAAGAAAAATTTAATTTATTTAGCAAGTGCCTGCATTCCCGCAGTTGTGGTTTCCACAGAACTTAATTATCTGAAGGTTGAGCTCAATACTGTCTTAAGTCACAGCCACTGAATGACTGGCCTGTGGTTTTTCTGTCCTGTGATAAAATCATTGTGAAAGTTCATGCTGGTAATGAAGAGTCCTGCTTCTCTTTTTCTCAGGTTTCTTCCTCCTTCCTTTGCCTTTCTTCAGACTGATGAATAGGAAAGTCTGGGGATCTGAAACTGGGTGTCTCTGCATCAGTTCTTTCTGTGCTATCCAGACATGTTCACACAGGCACCTTTAATGAGTGTGCAACCCCTAACGTCTTCAGTTAGAGGGACGTGAAACAGCTTCATGGAGACTGTGAATCCAGATTTAGTATCAAGAGGTCCTAAGCAGGGTGGTTATGTTGCCACATTTGGCATGATGTTGGACCAAAGACAAATGTGCACTCAGAACAGGCATAAGTCATGGGAGATCCTTCAGTCTTGTTCAGGCTGTAAATCAGCTTAGGACCTGGAGCTGTTGAGTTGCTGCAGCCTTTTTCTTCTTGAGGAGCATTTTATCAGTGTCTTTGGTACAGACACGAGGTAATCGATTCAAGAATGTGTATGAGGGTATTTGACTGAACTGCCCCCTCCACTTTTGATGGCTTGTTTGTGCTAATTGCACTGCAAATCCCACATTGAGAAAGAAGTGGTTGATTTTCAGATTACTGAAGCGTGCCTGGTATCAGCTGAAGTTGCACTGCAAGATCAGCACTCTTGCTATGGCCAGGCTGAGCTTCACCTTCAGCCAAACTCTCTTCAGCCCTTCCACTGAAGTGCCAGAGCTAATGCTGGAGGTGACCTGGCTGCCTTAACACCAGTGGAAAAAACAGACACAGTGGAGGAAGAGAGGTGAAATGAGGGCTGGAGTGCCTTTCTGAGGGTGTCCATGCCCTCTGCTGCTGGCACCAATGCAAGGTGGGGGATGCAGCCCTAACATGCCTTGTCTGGATGCAGATGCAGCTGGAAAGGGGCAGCAGCTCTCCAGCACCATCCATTTCATTTGTCTGGATTCCTCGTCCCCTTTTCTCTTGCTTTTCTTTCCCTGGCAAACTACCTAACATTTTTGTGTCAGTGATTGTGAAATCAGAGTTACAATGCTGTGTACGTAAAAGAAACACTGGACATCTTAACCTTTGTAGGGACATGAACTCGTTGTCCCTATTCCCACTGAAGTGTACTGAACTGGGAGCACTTTTAGCAGGGAAAGAGGAGAATGAGACCTCAGCTGTGGACACTGAACTCTCCAGCTGTGTGAAAGATTAAAGCAGTCGTAATCACTGCTGTAGTCACTTGTTTCTTACCTTAAAACATAGTGCAAAACCTCCCAGGCATGTCTGTGAGCACACTGAGATTTATACCTACATTAATAATCACAAATTCAGTTTGTTCTTGCAAGTAATAAAATAATTAGCAGCAGTCAAGTGAAAGGAGAGAGAAATATGCTAATTCATGCTGGCTTTCAAATGAAAACCAGCAAAAAAGCCTAACCCACAAAGATGGTGAAGGTTTAGCTCCCTCCCAACCCCATCTGGCAGTGGAAGAGCATCCAGATCTCCCAGTGATGACCCTCCTGCCTTCCACAGCCAACACGTGGCCATCCAGGGTAATTAGCTGGAAGTGTGAAACCTAACGAAACAGAACACGAAAAAATAATCCAAAAAGCGTTTGCACACAGATCAGGCACCCCTGGAGATTTGGAAAAAGCCGTGCTGGAGCTTTCTTCTTGGCAGCACAGCCAGGCCTCATGATCCTTATTAGCAGGCTGCAGCTAGGGGACAGAACATTTAAATGCTCATCAGTGGGGAAGGATACAGCATTTTGTTGATTACATAGCTGGAACAGAAAAGCCTCCAGATATTCATTCATCTTTTTATTATTATTATTATTATTATTATTATTATTATTATTATTATTATTATTATTATTTCTAACGACTTATCTGGGAATTTGGAGAAGGCATGAATGCTGCTTTTCCCTCTGACCTGTGCTTGTGTCCCAGGGAGAGGGGAGCAATGTCCTATTGTTCAGGGGCCATTCTCAGCATCTGGAGAGACCTGAGCCAGCTTTCCTGCCTGTGATTGCCACCAGCCTGTTGGCAATCCCTGCAACACCACAGTCCTGCCTGCTGGAAAAGGAGAAGTTCTGTCCACCTTCCCAGCCACGTGCTCCTTTCCTCTCCCTCATGCCAGCAATAGCACTCACACAGCCCTTGGAGCTGAGACAGAAAACCAGTCCAGCAACCTGCTTTGGAAAACCAGTCCTCATCTCCCCAGAGCACATCGGTTTTCAATGAGATCAGGTGCCTGAAGGCAAGGCTGTGTTTTTCTGCAGCATTTCAGACTTCAATCAGCACAAACTCTTTGAGTTTTTCCTGTATACTTTAGAGATGGGGAAACTCTGCCTTTTTCACAGAGCCCTTCTTAAGGGAGGAAGAGGTGACAACACAAAGAAAAGCTCCAGGCTGTACCTTCGTGGCCAATCACAACCCTGAGAGACAGCAGCATGATGGTCAAGCAGTACATCATTACAAATCTGACCCCCCAAAATCATGAGCCTCAAACTCACAATTCATGAACTTTTTAAAAGTATATATTTCTGATTGATTTTATGTCTACAGCATCAGTATTTTTTCAAGCTTTTTCTCTGCCATCACACTTTCTCTCTCTCTCTTCTCTCTTTCTTTTCTTTTTTTTTTTCTTTTTTTTTTTTTTTTGGAAGAATGTGGAGGATCACACATTGCCTGTATAACTGATGAGGAAGGGTGCTTAAAACTTGTGTGCTTGAGTGTGTGTGCCAGAAGTGTTGGGTTTTATGGGAGATTAGACACTGCTTGACACAGCAGGTCCTCCTGCCAGATCCCTGGCACACAGACAATTAAATGAGCCAAATAACCACATCCATCTCAGCATGCCCATGCATGTGCAAACAATTACTCTGTGGGACTGTTATTAAAGAAAATTAAATTTTAAGTCTGTACCAGTCCAGGAAATCTTAAGGGAGACTAATTTTCTAGGAACCATCTAGTGGGCACAGCCTGGGTACCCCTGGAAAGGTTTATAAACCTGGTCTTAAAGTCCCTAATCCTGTTTATCTGCTACTGTACTTACTTTAAAAACCCAGAACTTCTGAGAAATTTAGGAATTCAAAGCCCCAGGGACTCATGTAATCCCTTTGGACTTGCAAGAACTCGGGCATTTTTGTCCAGTCAAGGCCATTTTTGGTTGGGTAGGGCTTCATCACTAGTTAAATTCTGAGCTGAAGTAAGACTGATTTCTTGCTCTGCCCTAGCATCAAGTTTACTTTTTACCATTCTACATGAAATTTTCTCATCTACTTTTGAGGAGATAAAGACTGACAAAACCTTGCAAATAAAACAAAACGCCCCTTTGGCCTCTAAAATAACCTGATGCTGGGCTTTGCCTGGCTGCTGCCTGGAATTTTGATAAAGGCTGTGAGATTCAGTGAGCCCTTGCTGTAGTCAGATGCGTGGTGTCTGTAGAGGTGGGGCTGCCCTGGAGTATCTGGGAGAGCTCCTGGGTGGAGCTGGTGCTCGTTTGGACATCTCGGTGGGAACTGGCACACGAAGAGGAAGGACAGGGAGAGAGAGAGTCAAGGATTCTGGATGATGCCTTCACAGCCCTGGCAATCTGACAAAGTCATCAAAAGGACATTTGCTGTCAGCTGCATAATCACTGCTCAAAAATGCTCGAAAAAAACCACAAGTGCCTGCAGGAGAGAGAGAAATGAACACAAATGTGCTCGTGTCTTTAGTTAGGTATTGTGGCTGCAACAGGGACTGGGCTGGAGGAGGATGAGGAGGCTGAAGGATGATGATGAGGATGATGAAACGGGGGCAGCACCAAACTGGAATTTGAGTGCTTTAGTCCCAGCTCTTCTGCTCAGACCACAGGGTGACTTTCAATAAGCCCTTCTGGGCTGGGAGGTCTCCACTTCTCCATTGCCTGATAACAAAACCGAGCTCTTTGCAGATCTTTCTGAGATCTGCTGCTGCAAAGAGCCGTACAAATACAAGGTACCTTTCTTCCTTTATATGGTAAATGCTCCTTTGAAGTCCCCTCGTCCTGCTCAGATGATTCCCACTCCTAATGGGGACAGCTGGCTCATTGATGTAAGAGGTTATCCATCAGGATGACCCACTGAAAGGTTTCTACTGTGGCTCCAGTTGTAGCTGCCAAAAGAAGCACTCCAGAAGTGCCTTTGAAATATTGTGTTTTTAAGTGGATAAGGAGGGATTGGAATGTCCTCATCCAGCCTTTATTATTTGTCCGCTTTTGAATGATCCTTTTCAAAAGGAGGTTGGGCAGCTATGGGGAAAGTAAAAAAAAAAAAAAAAGGAAAAAAAAAGAGAGAGAGAGAATAACAGGGCTTAATGCTCCTTTATGCATTTTATAGATTTAATATAAAAATAGTTATAACAAAAACACAAATCCCATGGTCTGCCTTCCTATTTGCACAGGCTATAATGAGTTGACATTTGAATAAGCCCTGGAAAATTGTATTTAATAACTCCTCAGAGGCCCTAGAGTGGGAAAATATTATTGCTGCCTGATTTGGAAGTTATTGTTTTTTAAGGACATTTTCAGAGTTGAACACCTCTTAGAGGCTGCAATTCTGCATCTTCTGAGCAACTGAGGCTTAAATTCATCACTCGTGATCTCTGTGTGACTATGTGCACTGTCCCATATTTTGAAGCTCCTGTAGACTGTCAAGGACATGGAACTGCTCCTGAAGTTTTGCTTCTCTTTTTTTTTTTTTTTTATAGAGGTGGAAAAATTGAGTTGAAATTCATTGATCTCTGATTTCTGCTCACATCTCTAAATGCCCTGTAAGGGAGAGGGAATGGACCAAGAGAAACATAGACTGGACAAAAGAGCACAAGATGTTCAGGGGAGAATCAACTCCATACTGGTGAAGAAGCAGAGTTTTCTGCAGTTTGTCAGGGCTTTTTCTTTTTACCCACCTTGCTTCAGCAGGGAGTTTGCTGGAAGAACCTGTCCTTAGTTAACAGGCTGTTCACATGTGCCTGCTTGGATTTTAATTTTTGAAAGCCAGCCTGTAACCTTCCTGGGGTTACCAAGGGGACTAGGTGACATCTCCTGTCATACTGATGGGTGGCACCTGGCTCTGGTGTTTCTTTGTGCCCTGGCAATCCAGCAGCTGAGCCCAGCTTACGTCTAGTGCCAGCTTTTTTAACCTGTTTCCAAAGGGAAGAAGGGGTTCTACTGAGCAGTGTGACTCCATCTCCCCTTTATCTCACCATCCAAGTTCAGTCTGACCTGGCAGAAGTGCAAGGTGTCTCTTAGAGGAATGATGCTCAGGAGGGTCTGTGGCTGCGTGGACAAGAGATGTCCCCAAAGTGGTGCCACAGGCAGTGTGAAGCAAAGGTGGCAATGCTGTGTATGTGCCATTTGGCATCCAGATCTCACTGATCTGTACATGCATTTGTTGTTCAGAAAAAATCTCAGAAAAAGCCTTTTTCTATGTACCCACAGAGATTTAGATGGGGGACAGGGATAAGGATGAAGTGTGATTATTTTGGCAGGAGGTGTGAGACTATGTAACAAAATTCAGAGGAAGACAGCCTTTATTAGTTCCATTATCTAGTTAACAACCTGAATTTTGGAAATACATCCCTCAGCTTCAACAGAAGTTCCCCAGAACTGAGGTATTTTGAAGAACAGGTTGCTCATTTTAAGATACAAAATGTAGTATGAAAGCTCATATTTCAGGTTTCTACACATGAAATAAAAATGTACGAAGGCCCTAAGTGTAGGAAGATGGAACCCACTCGTACAAAGCAATAACTTCCATGAAGAAAAAAATGGTTTTAAGCTCAGCTATAAAATTCTCCTCTTGCCTGTCTGCGGGGGAATTATTGAAACACCACTTGTGGGGTTGATCCCTCTGACAGAGAGAGGAGAGAGGAGCTGCATATGGATTTTGGGAGGAATATTAGCCCTGCACGACAAAGCAGCAGTTATTGACAGCACATGAGGCTGAGTGTGATGAAGCACTGACTGGTCTGATGCCTGAGCCTGTCAATTAACAAACGAGTCCCAGAGCCTGGATCTGGAGCATGGACACACTCTGATGGCCTGGAGCAGGAATTCACAGAACTGACTAACACAGACGTGTGTCTGTAGGAGGGGAGTGTTGCTGCTTTGGGGTGACAAAGAGCTGTGTGTATGTGCAAACATTCATTATGTACATACTGAGGGATTAAAATTTCATTAGCTCTCGTAGCGCTCCTGGATGGTAATCCCAGGATGGCAGTTCTAGGATGGCAAGCACAAAGATCTGCAGATGAGCTTATGCACGGGCCTTGTTTCTTCCAAGTTTGTGTGCTTAAATAAAAATGAAGCAGAGAGCTGACATGCACATTTCAGCATTTGTAGTTAATATCTGAATGGCAAAATGTTCCTAAAATGTTCTCTCTTCTCTGCATATTTGCAGAAGTCCTGAAAGAAATCTGGCTCAGCACTCAAATATCCATCTCTACCTACTCACATTTTAGACTTTTTTTAAAACATCCCTTTCTCTGTGTCTACACGGGAAATGGGATGGCAATGACTACTCCCATCCCCTTTCCATGGGGGGGGGGGGGGTGGTGGGTGGTGGGGGAAACATCCCAAAATGCCAAGCTGTGACCTTTTCCAAGTGCCTCCCATGCCAGCCTTCCCACTTCCCAAAGTGGAGGCAGGAGCTGCCTGGGTGGGGGGTGGCTTTTGCTCCTCTTTCTTTCCTTCCCTCTGAGCCCCCCAGCCCAGGCAGGCAGATGCTCAGCTTTGCCTGTCAGTGTCTAACGTGACCAGGTGAAGATTTGGATTCCCTGGATGGCAAAGCAAGGCAAACCCTGACGGATCACTGATGGGGGCTGCCCTTCCCCTGCCCAGGAGCCCCACACAGGATGCAAGAGCCCACGGTTTGCAAGCTCAGCTTTGGGAAATGGAGAAATGCTTTTGAGGAAATGTTGGCTTGGCACCCTCAGCCTTTTTGGCACAGTGCCTGGAATAGGGAAGACGCTGTGGAACTGTCCTGTGGAAGAGAGGAAGGTGCTCTGAAAACCAAGGTGGCTTCATGCTCCTTTGTGGATCTCTGGATAAGGGGAAAAGCATCCTCCTCCTCTTTTCAGGGGCTTCTAGAGACAGTTTTTCTCCAGGACAGGAACACACTTGTAGACAGCAATATCAGACAGAGGCATGAAATTGAAATGGGCCATTCTTCCCTGAGATTTCAGAAGCGTCTCTCTTTGCAGGGGTTGTGCATTTGTATATAATTATTTCTTTTTCTGTATATTGATCCTTTTCTCCTTCCCCTGAATGCACTGTAATTATATTTCCCTTTGGCGAGTGTGAGGAGTGAACTGTCACTGCTGCACAATGGCTCGATTGTATCAAACCAGGAAAGAAAGAGCCCCTGTTTTGGGGGAGGGCTGACAATTGCAGGTTCTGATTCATACCTGTGGAACTGCTACTCTGTAATCAGGCAGTGATTAGTCACCTCCAGCCAATTACCAAGCTCAGCTTCCCAAAGCAATTTACCTATCGGGGAAATTTATAAATCCTGGTTAACTCTGCAGGGAAAACTTCACTGAGTGGGAGCAGGCAGAGAGCAAGTGCATCCTCCTGGGTGCCATCCTGGTCACACTGGTGCTGGCAGGGAGATGAGCTGGCTGCCCTGGGCCAGGTGGGCAAGAGCAGCCTCTCTTGACAGAGAAGTGTCAGCTCTGTAGGCTCTGCCACTTTTATTCTCCTTCTTCTATGGGAGGAGAGTGTTTTCTGAGATCATGGTGACCAACGGCAACGATGAGCCCTGTCTGCGTGCTGGGATCTTCCCCAAGAGGTTTTGCATGCACAGATCTGCATGAGGGGTATCTCATTGCCCTGACAACTCCCTGCCTTCTGCAGTGGGACCACCCTCCCTTTCTCCAGGTGGGCTCTCTGCAGGGTTCACCATCTCAGAGAAACCCCAGACACCAGGGGAGTAAGGAAAGCTGCTGCCTGCTGGGAGGTTATTCTTGCCCAAGTGGAAATGAGCTGTGTTTGATGCAAGCACTTTTACACTGGTGCAACTGTGAAGGAGAAGCAGCTGCTGTTCTAACCATACCAGCAAGTGTGGAGTGCCAGAGTATTTCTGGATAGATGAACCAGCCGTGTCTTCTTTCCTGCCAAGGCTACAGTGGTTTGAAGAGCAGTGCAAAAGCAGGTGCTGAAGTTGGTATTTACAAAACAGCAGGGCCAGAAGGAGGAGGGAACCCTGGATGGGGCACAGGGTGATCTGGGCTGTCCCTGTGTTCTTGGGAGGTCTGGAGCAGGGAATTCCCAGGTGAGCCTCAGCTTTTGTGTGGATGGAGATGGGACTGCACCAAGAAGGTACCAAAGGAAACCAATTCCCTGATGTGGGGGACAGTCTCTCCTCGCCAAAGGGGATGGGTGGAAGCCCCTGGAGCTGGCTCCCTGCCCTCATTCTGCTAAAGCATGACTTGGGTAAAATTGCACCTTTTGCCCTAAACACTTGCTTATTTTTCTTTGTAGGTCCTTCTCTTGCTGCTGTGTCTTGGTTCTTGGGGCAGATTCCCTGCACCCCCTTGGTTTCCAAACTTCTGCCCAGTGCCAGCTGAGCCTGACAGTCTGAATTCAAATCTGAAGCACACCAGGAAAGCATGAGACATGTCAGACAACCTAAGGCAAGTCCACCAGACATAGAGCTGGGAAAAAGATTGGGACCCTTATAAAAAAAAAGCACTAGCTGTGTCTGGCTCTCTTTTGTTATCAACATACAACGGCATTCACAATTTCCACCTGGTTATTTTCCCCTTTGCAACAGAAAATAAAAACGAAAGTGATTTATTTTCTCATGCCTTACATCTTCTAACCACCTCTGTCCCTGAAGCCCCCAGCCCCAAGGTACTGTTTCACTGCAGTAGTTTTTGCTCCATACTAATCCACTAAACCTGAATTTCCTGTATTTCCACACCACACAGAGAAGGCTAAGTTTAGCTGCTGTACATTTTAGGTGTATCTATCAAGATAAAACTTGGACTGCAAGGAGTCTCAGGCATGCTCAGCCATGTGAATAGTGACACAAGCATTTCCTCTCCTTACTCTGTCTCTGAATCAATCACTTCAGAATTATTAATTTCACATCAAGTTTCCCTGTGCATGCTCCAGGGACCTGCTAGAGCTCAGTGAATGCTTGGAAATGAGCCTTGTGACTTCATGGCTCTCAACCATGACCTACAATGTTCTCAGTGTTCTCTCTTCCTTCATCAGCCCCAGTTTTGGCCACTTCATGTAAAGTGTTAAAAAATGGTTGTGTTAAATACCCACAAAATTATGTCATCACCCCACTACCCAGGCTTCTATTGAACAGAGATGAGAATTGCTTTTTGTGGAGAATAAACATGTTGAAACTATCATTTGAAGAATCTCCTGTGAATTTATTTTTGCTCCAAAACAAGCCACCTTTCAAGGGGTTAAAAAGAGTGATGTCATTCAACAAATGAAATGTCTAATTTTGGATGCAGTGAAACATTTTTTAATAACTCCAAATTAATTTTTTTTTGTATGTGACTGGAAAAGCAAATGCAGTTTGACCTCAATTTCTTCATTTTCCTTCTTCTTTACTGTAGTAAATAGACTTAAAAAGTAATTATTTGCTTCTTACCCCTCTCACAGTCATTCATAGGAATATTTTACCTTTATGTGGACTGTTTCTTCTTTAGGTTGTTTAATGAACTTCCTGGGAGGCTGAAATCTCTGTAAATACTGTCTGTTTATTCTCCTGCTTCCTCTTACTGTTTACTAACTGTGATACTATACACTATTACTGAACGCAGTCCATTGAAAGAAGGTGTGGATGCAGCAAATAGTAAGCAAGAAAAATCTCTGTTAACCCTCACAGGAGAGTTTTCTCAGACCTTCCATCAATGCTCATGCTGACTTAACCTGCTGATTTCCTCCTGTAAGGAGGTGGGAGACAAAATCTATACTAGTAACACCTGGGAGCTGAGGGGAAAATCTCCTTTCCCAGCTTTTCCAGGTCTCCCCTTGTCTTGACAATACGTTTTGAGAAGTTCTGTGTTTCAGATTAGTTATTAGGGGGAAAAGATCACTTAAAGAGTGGCTATAGGCACTGGAATAAGTTGCCCAGGGAGCTGGTGGAGTCACTATCCATGGAAGTGCTCAAGAAGCATCTGGACGTGGAACTTGGGAATGTGGTTTAGGGTTGATTATGGTGGTGCTGTGCTGATGGTGGGGCTGGATGATCCTGAAGATGTCTCCCAATCTTGCTGATTCTCTGCGATTCAGTGTCTCTGGAATTGCCTTGGCCAGGTACAGCACCTTGCACTTGTTGAACCTCCTGAGGTTCTTGTGGTTTCACTTCCCAAGCTTGCTCAGATCCTTCTGCATGGCCCCATCTTTCCATAGTGTCACCTGCCCTGCTCAGCTTCCCATTCCCTGTAAATGTGCTGAGGGAGAGCTGCATCCACAGTCTGTGTCTCTGGGGAAGCCATGCAAGAGCCCTGAGGAGCACCCCTCATCCCCCACTGCAGCTGGACATGGAGCTGTCACCAAAAGTCAGGAAAAGCAGAAACTCTCCAGCAACACCTTTGAACCAACAGAGAATCAGGCATTACTTTATTCTGGCCAGGTTGAGCAATGGAATCATCTCATTCACACATGGCCCATGTTGTGCAGTGTAAACCATTCCTTCACACATGGTTCTTTACCAGACTTTTCACATGTTTATACATAAAAATCCCGAAGTAATTCTTGTTCTGAATCACACAATTCTTAGTATTCAATCTCCTGTTGGTTACTGATCCCTTCACCTTCGATGCTAATTTGTACCTCATTCTTTGGTTCTCTTATCATTCCCGGAGTCTCCAACCACACCAGGGGGTCAGGTTTGCTAATGCCCACTTATGTTCTCTGTACCTTCTGGCTCTTCCCGACCTGTAGATGTTAAACTTACAGAGTCTAAGAATCTTCTTCTGTTAGCTGAAGTCCATCAGGCCTCGCCCAGTGAAACTCAAACCCCTGCTGAGAAGAGTCTTTTGAAGAAAAACTTCAATTCCCCCCCTACTTTGGCAAAGGTGATTGAACCAATGATAAAAGTGACTTAAAAAATTGAAAAGTTGTATAATTTCCAATGGAGCCACTGACTACAACCCTCTGTGTCCATCTGGCCAATTGCTCGTGCCCCAAGCTGGGGAGATGGCAACCACTGACTACCAGCCTAGTGACCCCAGAAACACAGAGAGAAAAAAGGAAACTCCCCAAAAGAAGAGAAAGATTGAGCACAGAAAGAGACTAATTAGCATAAGAAGCAAAGGAACCTTATATCCAATAGAAGAAAATATTAAGATATTCATATTAGCTAATTATAAATTACAGTTAATAATATTTGCTAATAATAACAGAAACTACCACATTAATATTTAATAAATAGCAAAACATAATACTAATTTAATGCACAAACTTAAATATTATATAATATTTAATATTTATACTATCTAGATAAAATAGTGAGAAATCATATATTTTGAATATTGAAAGATTTCATGTATGTAATAAATTATATAGAACATTATAAATTACATATAATATAAATGTAGCATCTAAACATTTAGATATGATACTATAAAAATATTAAAATAGTTTTAGAAGGAAATAATATGCAAAATTTGTCAGAGAGCCATATAACTGGTAGCCAATAAACATGAATGCCTTAGTTTGCTGCAATATATAGATAGTGAACATTTTTGATAGCTGCTGTGCTGGCTTTGTGGATTTGCCATCCCAGCACCTGTTTCTGTGCAGAACTGTAAATAAAGGAAATACCTGAACTCTGTGTGGGGATTGGCTTCTTGCACACGGGGCGAAAGAATCCGTTTTGGGATAACAGCTTTGCCATGGCCACATTGCTAAAAGCTGCTGCTTTTCCAGCCGTGCTCACCTGGGCCTGGCCCATCTCGGGATCCAGACGGGCACAGACAAAGCAGCAGAGATCTGAAACTCGGCGGCTGCGCGGTCGCTGTGCCCAAGACAATCCCACGTCGGCCACGAGAGCTCCTCTGGGAACAAGCAACAAATCCCAGAGGGCACCTCTGCGAGCCGGCTCCCCGAGTCCCTGTACCGAGGAGTTGTCGTCCAGGTGTTTGGGGAATCTGCTGCTGCTGTTTGGACCAGCTGTGTGGTGTTCCCAGTGCACACCTGGCAAGCTGAACTCCCCCACAAGGACAAGGGTGGCTGATTTGGAGGTGTGCCCTTGGTTCCTTAAAGAATCATTTGTTGGGGTTGACCTCCTGGCTGAGTGGCCAAGAGCAGCCTCCCACAGTGACTCCCTCTCCTTTGCTTTATCCATCAATCCTTCCCCAGAGGCTTTCAGGTGGCCTTGCCAACCGCAGCTCTGACATTCCAGCCCCTCCAGTACCTCCAAAGCTCAGGGCAGTGCCCTGCACACTCCCAGTGGTTCCCTGCACACCCTGCACACCTCCTGCTTCCACAAACACCAGGCTCCTGTCGTGCCCCACAAGCACTGCCCAATGTGACACACATCCTATGCCCATGGGGATGGATGTGACACTTGGGGACACAATTTCAGGGTCATGGTGGTGATGCTGGGCCGACGGTGGTACTGGATGGTCTTGCAGGTCTCCTCTAACCTTGAAGATTCCAGGATTCTGTGATTCCTAGCTTCCTCTTATTTTCGAATAAAAATTACAGTGTCTAACTGAAGAAGAGAGATCGTCATGATTGATTAATATTTCATAAGGGCCTCATAAATCAATAATCTCTCCACTGTAGTATAATTCACCACCAATGCTCTCTTCCCCTGGTTGTCCTTTGAATCCCCTCACAGGCTTTCAGTTTGCACCAGAGATATAACTGAATGAACAAAAAAGGAAACCAAAAAAGGAACATTAAATGACAGGGATGTCAAGCGGGAAAGTTTAGTATCCATTTTCTACCCCATCAAACAACATTTTATTGATAAAAATCGTTACTGGTATTTTTATTTGCTGTTGTTTAATTGATATTTTGTTGATATCATATAAATATAGCGATAGTTTTGTATTTCTTTGATAATATTCATAGTTACAATATTTAGTTGCATTAATAGTATATAGGAGAGTATAATACAAGTCCTTTCTGAATGTCCACAGCAGTGAGGGAGAACAGGCACAAGACAGGGGAGCTGAGTGAGATTTACGTGAGAGTGGTTCAGCACAGAGAGAGGCTGTCCAAAAAGGCTGGGAAATCTCCATCCTTGGAGACAGCCCCAAACAAAGAGCACAATGCCCTGAGCAACCCAATATAACTGAGAAATTGTCCTTGCTCTGAGCTGGGGATGGGACCAGATGACCTTCAGAGGTCCCTTCCAATTTAAGGTCGTCTTTGATTCTTAGCTCAAAATAAACAATTTTTGACATCAGCTATTCTGCCTTGGCTTTTCCCTATCATCCAGCCCCAGAGGCAGTGTATTGCTCCATGGGCTGTAGGGCAGCTTGGAAGAGCTCTCATTCCTGGAGAAGAATAAGGGCAGCAAGCTCAGAGAGGCTGGGCAGGCTGCTTGAGGCTTTCATGATCTAATTGAAAGGAAGGTGGATTTTCTCTGACTTGACCCTGATTTAAATCCTCCACTCTCATGCTCTGAAGTTTACAACCTCTTCTTTTACTTCCAGCAGAGTTTCACCTCCTTTAGAGCCAGAGCTGACATGACTCATCCTGGAGGGCACTGCTGTGACTGGTGCTTTGCCTGAGCTGTGGCCCTGCTGTGAGAAATCTGCCATTAGAGAAAGCTGGAAACAAACTTAACCTCGTTTTGGATTGTCCACTGCCACCTAGGAGCAGCGAGAACTGGGAATCCATTTTTATTTATTCCCTTTAAAGTGAATTGTACTGCGTGCCCATGGAAGCATAGGGTGCGACTGAGGAAGGCGCTGCTTTTGTGCAAGAAGTGCTGCAAGGATTAAAGTGCTCCGAGGTACAATGTGTGAGGATGAGTCAGGAGATCCTGGCTTCAAATGGGAGCTCTTCAAAGTGGCTTCTGCTTTTTAGGTGAGCCTCTCACAAGGCTCTCATTTAAACTACACAAAACCATAACAAAAGTCTGAACGGCTCTCATGTGTGAACAGAGGCTGCAAAGCAGGGCTCCCCAAGGGTTTATTTCTGCCCCAGCTGGATAAAATACTGCTGTCTGTCTTTCTTGGAGAATGGGTTTGGTGGCTGCCCACCCTGGAGGTTTGCTGCTCCCACCAGCCAGGAGCACTGCCAGCTCTGCCCCAGGGCTGCCTGTCAAGGCAGACATTTCTCTCTTGTTAAAAAGAGACAAAGGACAATTAGATTGCAAGTTAAACATGTTGTCTCCACTTGGAAGGCCTGCCAATCCACCAGGCCACCACTTTCTCTAGGCTTTGAGAAGGTGCCATGCCAAGCTCTCAGGTCTGTGTTAGTTCAGAGATTCACAGAATGGTTTGGGTTGGAAGGGACCTTAGAGAATCACCCAGTTCCAGTCCTCTGCCGTGGGCAGGGGCATCTTCCACTTGTTCAAAGCCCTATCCAGCCTGGCGTTGGGCACCTCCAGGGATGGGGCATCCACAGCTTGCAGGAAGTGTGTTCAGCATCCGAATGGAAAGACCTGCCCTTGAATTAGAGCTCTGTTCCTCAGTGTCTGCTCCACACTGCACAGGCCTGAAGCCTGGCCTGGAGCCCTTCAGACATTGTGGTTTTAAATACTTTTGGTATTAACCCAGCACCTCTACACTCTGATTTACACTATCGTTCTCTGACTCTACAGAAGAGTGCTCTTTTTGCATTACTTCACTCAATGCAGTCCCATCTGTGGCTTAAACCCAGCCTCTTTAATTAACTGAAAACCTTAATCCACATGTTGCACTCTGCTTATCTGGAAACTGACTTTTACTTCTGATAAGCCATGATCTAATTGCCCCCTGTCCTCATCCTCTGCAGAAGTACAGTCGATGCACTGCTTCCCCCAGGCAGCTGCCCAATATGCAAAACCTCTCCTGCTCTTGTTATTCCCCAGCATCTAAACCTGGCATTGGATGCAGCAGAGATGGCAAGGGAGCCCTTGCAGCCCCTCTCCTCCATTCTCTCTCTCTCCTTCCCACCTGGACCATGCTCAGCTAGCAAGGAACTGAGGCAGCTTCACAGGCTGCCAGTGTTTTATCCTCCTGCCTTCATAGGGCACCCATTTCTGGGCCTTAGAAGCAGAAGACAGTTTTGTAGTAAGAAGTAAAGTTCCTGGTGCACTGAACTCAATATACAAGAAACTGATGTGAGTCTGGCTAGTATATTCTGGGTTTATTTGCCATCTACTTTTTTAACTTCTAGGAAACTTTCAGGCCCCAGAATGCAAGTCAGTATGTGCAATTAGCAAATGCTTTTCAGGCATTTGCTTCTCTGCAGATATAAGGGGTTTCCAAAAACATGCCAAATCCATTTCAATCTGTTTTTCTAGAGTTTTAAAAGATAATTTATACACTGAATTTGGGTGTATGTTTAACTGTTGTTAGGTCCTGCCAGTTTTAACCTGTCCAGCCAGCTCTCTGCTGTTGTCCTGGACATCTGGTAAATTATTTTGACTCAAAGCTGTGGATCCAGTCACAGATATCTTCCCTTTCACCCCTCTCTTGTGGAGGGACAAATGAGAGGGAGGCTTTGCAAGGAGATGCTGAAGAAATGCCTGCTCTAAATGAGATGAGTTTGTGTCCTTTGCTACCACAGGTGGGGACAGAGATGCGAAAGGAACCGGAATTAACTCACAAGGAAAGTGTGGGAGCTGGGAGGATGCTCGGTGTCACCCATTGCTATTTTGGAGGCTGGGCTTCCAGTATTTCTGCACGTTCTGAGGAGGATCAGGGAGACCTGCACTGTGCTTCTTTGGTGCCTCAGCAGTTCTCTCCATCCCACGTGGCTGCCTGCCCTCAGAATGCAGGGATTTGGCTGCTTGCTGTCATTAACTGCACGGGAGAAACTCTTAGCAATGCTCTGAGCCCTTTGTACCACTTCAGTATGACAAAATACATGTCATTGCTGCAGCAGGCCAGACATGGAGATTGGGTCCTGTAGTATTCCCTGTGTGCCAAGCAGATTTCCATTAGCTGCTGCTCAAGTGGCATTAGAAGTGACAGCCACTGACTCTCCCCCAGCCTCCTGCAGGGCTGCATGGGGACAGGGAATTCTGAGGGACTCCTCACACAAGGAGCTACTTCAGAGACAAGTGTTTTCCAGGGATCCCAGGGGAAAATATCCTGCACTGCCTCGTGCTTTCTGCAGTTGAAACCTTGGATATTTTCACTCCAACCTTATTTCCTCACCATCCATCAATCCTGGTGCCCTTTCAGTCCCTTGGTTTTTCAATGTCAGCAGCGTAGGGATCCCAAAATGCTCCAAAGTCATTTCCATTCTCCTTTGCCTGACACAGAGACCTCGTTATCCTGGATTGCCTGAGTCCATCTGCCCTTTCCTTGGGGATTTTATTCCTGTGGGGTACAGATATTTTTACAAATGACAGAAGCAATGCTGTGGGAACTGGGGGAAGAAGCACGTTCCTCCTGCCTCGGCAGGGATGTCTGTGCACACATGAGCTGGTCACAAAGCTGTGGTAACAACAGCACAGCAGCTGAAGCACAAACAGACAGAGCAAAGCTGAGCATGTTGGCAGGGTGAGCCCACCTGTGCCTGCCAGACACCCCAAAAAGCAGAGAAAACCTCTTTGGCTTTCACATAAGTCACCAACTAAGACAGGGATTGAGCTGCCTTCTCCCACTTTCTCAGGCAAAGAAAGAGACTTCTGTTGGAGAAGCTGTTTTATGGTTTTTATTTATGTCTTAGTAACCTTTAAGTCATGGTTTAATCACATTTGATCAACAAAACATGGCTGGAAAATGAAAAGTCAGATGTTTAAAATCTTGAAAGTACCCAACAATGCTCTGAGGTTTTTTAGCTCTGATTTTGTTTTCCCCCTCTGGATTGTTTTAGCAGAGAAATTCTGCGCTTCTTCAATTCAGATTTGAAAAGAGTTTCATTTGACCTAAAATGCCCTTTTTTTTTTTTTTCAGTGAGTGATCCATTCATTCTGAAAACAAAATATATGGCAACATCCAGACAGAGCACCATGCTCATGCCAGAGCTGTGTCTGATCTGCTCTCCAGCTACCCCTCCCCTCCAGGTTTAGCAAAGTGAGGCATTACATGTGAACATGCTTTTATCCTCCCTCCCATCCCCAGCTTGGGAAATGAAGTCCCTGATGAATGACACCCCAAAGACAGCAGCAGTGAACCCCAAAGAGAGCAGCAGTTGTCACACCCTGTTTGTGTCTCCTGGGGCTGTTTTGTGCTCCTTGGACCTCCCTGCAGGTGAGTTTTGCCCCAAGGGTCTGAGACAGCCCAAGGCACAGCAGGACAGAAAAGAAAGGCACAGTTGTGTGCAGACATCAAGCTCAGAGAGAACAAAGGAGATATTTTCACCCCTTTTTGTGGCTGGCCTTGGCCTTCTGCTGCCTGGCACTTGTTGTTTTCCTCCAGGTCCATATGGCATTGACTAGAATTAGATGGAATTGGTTAACTGGCTTGCATAGGCAGCAAGGAAAGAAAAAAGCTGATTTATCATCAGCTTCAAAGCCATTATTTAGTTGCATGAAATACCCATAAATGGAAGCAACAGCAGACCAGAGCTTGATGAGAAAACCACTTGCAACCCCTGCTTGATACTCAGCTGGTGCAAGCTCCAGCACACCAGGAAGCTCCACCTCAGGACTGGTGAGGAGGCAAGGAATTTGTACCTTTCAAACCTTCTCCAGCCACATACAGGCCTAATGGACCTCTCTACCAATCATCTCTCTCTTTTCCCAGGTTTCTCCATCTCTCTAACTTCTCTTCCAGGACAGTCTGGTTTGTTTTTTTTTTTTTTGTCTTTTTTAAATCTTATTTTAAGCAGAGTGAATAACAGGAAGTATTTTTAACTGGGAAGCTAGGGTATTAATTACTGCAGAAGACCTTAGAAATACTCCTCCCCAAGGTATCTGACATGTTAGGCATTCAAATGGAAGGAGATCAACAGGTAGATCAGGTTGTTTCACCTCAAATATAACTATTTTCCTGGCCCAGAAAGGAAAACATAAAAAATTGAGAGGAAGCCTTGAATAATTTGGTAGTGCAGAAAGAGGCAGCCAAGGCAGCCAAGACAGACAAAACGTGGAAGAAAACACATCTCCTTTTCTGAAAAGGACATCTTACAAAAACAATTTTTGAAGCATTTCTGCCTGAGACAGACATTTGGCTCCTAAAGCTGGAATTTGGGCCAGAAGTAATCAGGGACGGCAGGCAGAGGCAGCATACATAACGAGGGAGCCTGCATGTGGGCTCTTATCACTTGGAAGGTAATAGATGATGAAGGCAGCTTAATCCATGCAAATATAGAATAATGACAACCTTGACTTCATGCGTCACAAAAATAGTGGGAATAGGGAAGGAGAAAAGAGAGAGAGAGTAAGAGAGAAGTAAAAAGCAACAGCATTTGGATCAACGTGCGTCATTAATGGATGGGGCCAGAGAGAGAGAGAGAAATAATCAATCCCAAGGCAGAGTGGAGCGAGGGCTGCTGCTCGTGTGCTCAGGGAAGGGAGAGGAGAGGACGTCAGAGGAAGCACCTGGCCAGGCACGAAGTGATGCTGATCTGCTTGGTGCCAACCTCATTTCTCAGCCTGGGTGCTGGCAGTGCTCACTTCAGCCTGGCATCCTCGTGCCAAGCCCAGCCACTGGCACGGAGTGGGTTTTCCAGGAGGGTAAAAGCTCACACTTCCCCTCGGTGGTGGAGCAAAGGCTGAGGTTTGTGGCCATCTGGTAAAAAGGCAGTGGCTGAAGCTCTGCCACGGTAATGATGAGATTAATTAATAACCA
Source organism: Cinclus cinclus (assembly GCF_963662255.1). Taxonomy (NCBI): domain Eukaryota; kingdom Metazoa; phylum Chordata; class Aves; order Passeriformes; family Cinclidae; genus Cinclus; species Cinclus cinclus. The sequence goes on from NC_085047.1 coordinate 112,695,554, forward strand.
TTGGAATGACTGAGGAGGGGTCGTTGTGGGTTTAGTCATCACTAGGAAATTTTAATTAGCCATGGGATGTTTTCTTTCCCAGGGATAAGGTGATGTCTGTGAAGCAGAACCTCCTGCAGGCCAAAGGCTGTGTGAGATTGGACCATGTGGCTGGGGAGGTCCCCAGTGCCACAGGGGGGATGTGACAGGATGTGAGCCCACAGGAGATGGGTGACCACACAGCCAGATGCAAAGCAGCACATCCAGTTCCCCCCAAAAGGAGGATACATGTGTGTCTGGGTCTTTGAAGTGTAAAAGCTACAATTGCTGACAGAGGGGACGTTCAGAACAATCTGTAGGAATCTCATCCTTAACCTACTCTTTGCCCTCTTAATTCCTAGCAATCTACTCCTCCACTTATTATGGGGGAGAGGGCCAGATAGATGAGATCCATGGCATTTTCTTGTCTGTAACCTCAGCTATTTTTACAATAAATACTTTGTGTTAGATGGGTCAGATTTATTTTTGGTAACCTCCCTGTTGCATTTGATACCATTTCCTATTAAACTCTACATCTTGCGTTATTCCTCCCTTCAAAATTAGCCAAATCCCTGTCATACTCCTGAGGTTAAGCTTACAGATCAATTATTGTCTGGATTAATTTCCCTGTCCCTGCAGCTTCAGCTGTTTTCCAGCCTTGTGGCCCCTGTTTTCCTGTGCAGACTGGTCTGAAAGCCTGGCTGCCAGGCAGCTAATGTCAAGTGCCTGCTTTTACAATATTTTGGGATGGAGCTTACTGGCCATCTAAGTCCATGGATTTCCTCTGCCTCCTCCTCAGATGTCAGTGCCCCTCCAATACTGCTGGTTCCATTAAATTTCTTGGTTTTGTCACATGTGCCAGCACATCACTCTGGTTCTGATCCATATTGCTGTCACACTCTTCACCCACCAAAATCTTGCTTACCAAAGTCTTGTCCTTGGGATCTCAGTCAGAGGCCTCCTAAAATGCAGCTTGGCATTGTCACTTTAGCTACTCGTGGTTCATCTGGTGGAAGAATCCAGAGCTACCGAAGCTGTGCATGTTCATGGAGAGAGACTTTTCACAAGGCCATGGAGTGAGACTTTTCACAAGGCCATGGAGTGACAGGGGAATGGTTTCAAACTGAAACAGAATAGGTTTGGACTGGATATGAGAAGAAATTCTTTACCATGAGGTTGGTGAAGCACTGGAAAAGATTGTCCAGAGGAGTTGTGGCTGCCCCATCCCTGCAAGTGTTCAGGACAAAGTTGGATGGGGCTTGGGGCAACCTGGTCTAGTGGAAGATGTCCCTGCCCGTGGGGGAGAAGTTGGAACCAAATGTTTTTTGAGGTCCCTTCCAACCTAAACCTTTCTGTGATTCTATGATTTCTGCTGAATGAATATTTGCTGTTAATAACTTTATTTTAATGACCATTTCACCCAGTTTTCCTGAACCTGCAGTAAGATTCCCTATGCTGGGCAGTCACACTGGCATTCTTTCTACAGATGAGTGCAAGATTTATTTTTCTTCTTTTTTGGTTCTCTAATAAAACATAATGCTTTTAGGAAAGATTGCATATTTTCAGTTTATTTATTTATTTTTATTTCTTTATCCATTTGCAGAAACTTAACCATTGCTTTTTCATAGGTACAATTAATAGACATAATACAGTATCCAGGTCCTCTGGGTCACTTTTAAAAATTTGGGTACTTGCAACTTATTATTTAATATATTACTTTGGGCCAGTTCCCTTCTTTTAGTACCTCAATTATTGATGGAGCTTCAGCCATTTTCATCTGAAATTCATGTACTTGTCATGCAAATACTTCTCCAAACCTTCTCTGCAGTGTCCTTAACTTTCTTAATGGCCCAGCCAGCTCATTTACAGACCAGTAGTTCAACAACAACCCTCTGCCAAGCTTCATGCTTCCTGCATGAAGGAAACAATCTTGTTTGCTTTAATGTCTTCAGCATTTGCCTATTCTGGATCTTTTTCAGCTGTCATAATTTTTTTATATCACATTTCTCTTTGCTGAGTGCTGCCTTTACTTCTTTCCTTTGGCATTATTCACTGCAGGTCACTGCTTTCTAAAGGAAGAATTTTTAGGGTGAGACTTTCTTTTAACCCTCCCTGAGCTTCAGGAGCTGTTGGTTATTATGGGTGGCATGTACCAAAAGCTGAGCTGTGGCAAGGCCTGGCAGTGCCCAGAGTGCATCAGGTAGCCCTGCCTGCCCCTTGGCATCCGGAGAAATATCTGACCTCACTCTCTGCCTGGCAGGGTAAGGAACCAGGAGTTTCTTTAATACCTTCCAGGCCTTTCCACTGAATGTCAATAATCAGAAAGCTGGGGAGGAAACAGAAATCAGAGCATTACCTGGAGACTTTAATGCTGGTCATTCCCTCTGGACTGTGCTAATTAGGAAAGATTGCATCACCTGTCCCATTCTACAGACTTCAAAGGCATTGCAGAGTGATAAAATCTGCCGTACAACAAGCTGCACTCCCTGCCCAGGACTTGCACGCCCAAATTCTTCTCCTGCACTGGACCCTGAGCCCCCAGCCCCAGGTGAGCTGAGAGCAGGGCAGTCACCCACGGGCACACAGACCTCACTCTGGGCTCTGTGTCATGCTCCTGTGTCCTGCCACCCTTTCTGGGAAGCTGTCCCTGAGGACACAGTAATGTCACCAGGCACCTGGAGGTGTTTTAGAGGGGAAGGTGCTTCAAGAAGACTGACAGCCTGCAAAGCCTTTTCACTCACCACTGTGGGGGCCTTGGAAATGGGGAGTCACATTTACTGTACTGATTCTCTTTGGGAAAAATGTGCTCAGGGCAGTGCTGAAAATCTGAGATTATTACCACTGAGGAGTCCTAGGCAAGCAAATAACTCTGTAGAAAGAGCCTAACAAAGCTCTGTGCCACTCAGTTTGAGCTCTAAATGCTGTCATCTCACAAAATAAACACCTGAGTTAATTTCTCTGAAAAGAGCTTGCTTTGCCTTGACACAGTGCTGAAGAAGGGATCTACAGCTTCTCTGCACAGCCTGTGCCAGTGCCTTACCACCCTCACAGGGAAGAATTTCTTCCCAATATCTAATTTAACCCTGCTCTCTTTCAATTTGAAGCCATTCCCTCTTGTCCTGTCACTCCAGGCCCTTGTAAATAGTCTCTCTCAATCTTTCTTATTGGCTCCATCAGGTGCTGGAAGGCTTCAATTCGGTCACCCCAAAGGCTTCTCTTTTCCAGGCTGGATAGCCCCAGAGGTTAGGAGAGGTCAGAAAGCTGTGGAAACAATAGCACAGCAGCTAAAGCACAAACAGAGAGAGCACAGATGAGGATGTTGGCAGGGTGAGCCCACCTGTGCCTGCCAGATGCCCCAAAAAGCAGAGAAAACCCCTTTGGCTCCATCCTGCTGATCATCTTGATCTCTCTTCTGCAGCAGTGCTTCTAATGCTGAGGAGGAGGGAAGAGGAGAGCAGGCAACTGTGCTCAGGGAAACAAATCCCTCCTCTGCTCCCAGCCAGGGCTTTGGGTCTCAAAAATACAGTTTCTCAATATCTCACCCAAGTTGTCACTAACATCATGGATCACACTCAACCAGAGCATTTGGAAATGGTTATTCAACTTCAGTAGGCACATCCAGGCGGGCTGAGGTACCCCAAACAGCTCCCTGCTCCTTGCTGTGATGCTCAGGCTTAGTGCTTTAATTTGGGCTTTGCTGCAGCTCCTGCTTGTTCACTGCTTACAGCCAAAGCAATAACCCACTCTGTCACCTGTCTGCTCCTCCGAGGGAAAAGCTCAGACCCGAGGGAGACAGAGAGAGAGAGAGAGGTAAATCCTATTATAGTTTCACAGGTCTAATCTGCCAAAGCAGAACAGGAACAATTTTCAATTTTATAAGCACCCACTTTTAGCCTTATTTGGGGATACTACTCTTTTCCACAAATATTAGTTTAAACTGTCTTAAGATTAACACCTTATTACACAAAGCTTCTTAGAAATAGAAATAGAAATAGAATAAATAATCTCACACAAGAGTGGCAGACTGAAAGGGCCTGTAAATGCATGGCTAATTCAAAGTCAATGAGATTTCAGGTGTAAGGTACATACATTTACAAAGGTATTATTCTTCTTCCTCAGAAAATGCTCTTAGTTACAATTTTAATCCAGCCAAGGTGTCTGCTGGAGGGGGGTCTTTCCCTGGAAGGTGAGATAAAGAATTTTCCCCTGATTTCAGACAGCATAAGGCTAGAGATCTCCTACTGCAAACCGCGGTGTGACAGGATTTCACCCTAATTTTACATCACTCGCATTGAGTATTTACCCTCTATTTTTTCCCCAGGCTTCTGATAGGAATTTTCTTTTCTGAAAGGTAATTAAACTGAAACAAAGAGCTGAATCCCTCTGTAAGCTCTGCAAGAGATTAGACCACTTCTGTGTAACACTCCAGAGATAATAAGGGCTCTGGGAGCTTTTCAGGGAGTAACTTATTGGACATAATGAGCTTCTTACTGGGGCACCTGCCACCAGTGCTGCTTAAGAGTGTCTGTTCCCAAAAGTCTCTTGAAATTTAACTGTGATTTTTTTTTTCTAGTCAACTGATGACTTTATCCCTCAGAGGCATCACTGGAAATGGCTCTCTGAGAGTCTCACACGGTGTTTCATTCTGAGATTGGAGAGCGACATTTGACTGTGGGTCTATGAGACTCCAGTGGTCCAAGCTTAGCATGAAGAGTGCTCTTCCTCCTCAGCTCCCCTGAAATGATGGCACTGGAAGCACAAGAGGCCCTGCTGTGTGTTATAAGGGGTGCAGAGAGACCAGTCAGGAGAACCAGCTCCAGGACAGGGCTTGTACAGGAGTGCTGTGAGCAGGGCAATGATGTGCTCGTGTACCTGCAGACAGAGGTGAAGAGGACCCAAAGCACGTACAGAGAGCAGAAAGAAACTGCTGTAGGTAGTCTGCAGGGAAGCAGACACCAGGTGAGTCAGCATTCCACCCTTCAGAAAGGTGCTGATTTCATTTGTTTTTCTGATGGCACTGCAGGGCTTACAAAACTGCAGGCTTATTTCAGGCTCCCTAAGCAGCTCTTCCCCACCTCCTGGAGGTACTTGTGTATACCCTCAGCATGGCAAAAATCTCTAGGCAGCACAGTTACAGATGGGTTACATCCACACCAACTCCAGTGACCTGTGGGTGCGATGAGTGGGGTTCAGCTAAGGCTCTGAGGGGTGTCCAGCTGGGAAGGTGCAGCAGCAACGCCCTCGGAAGTGCCTGGGACAGCCCAGGGGGACTCTGCAATCACACACTGCTGCCTGCAGAGACATCTGAGATTTGACAGTGTTTTGAATGCTGTGTCCAGTCTGGGGAGGTCAGGCAGCACAGCAGTGATGGTTCTGGTACAGGCTTCCTCTGATGAAATCCTCCTCTTGGGGGATGCTTCTCCTTGGGAGCAGGATTTGGGTCTTGCGTTGATGGCAGGTTGCTGTTAGCATTGCCCTCCTGCTTTTTGTCCCTTTCCATCAGTGTCAGGGTTGTCCATTGGGAATGATACTGCCATTCCCTCTGCAGAGCTGCAAATTCCCCCTCAGTAACCTCAAGACCTGTACATTTGTCCTGCCTCCTGCTCCCTCAAAGCTGGGTCAGCTCAGTCCTGGGTCTTGCACTTTCTGACCCTGGACATGACTCTTGTTACCTGTGCACAGCTCAGCCCAGCTGCTCAGGGTGTGGAGATGGGGAACAGCCAGAGAACAGAGCTAAAACAGAGACCAGACTGCTTGACCAGACCCTGAAGGCACCAGCCTTCCCTTCATCCTGGGGACAACCAAGCTCCATAGCTCTCAACACCTGGTAAGCCTGACACTTCCCACAGCACTTGACTGCCCATGGCATCACCTCTGCCTCAGTCCAGAAAAAAAAAGAACACCATTCTGCTCCTGCAAACAGGCTGGCCATTTCTGTATGTGGTCACTTAGTCAAACAAGTTGCTGCCAGAAGCAGCAGAGTCTCCTTGAAGGTCTAAAGACTGCAGTTACCATTCCTGAGCTGACCTCATGCTGGCAATATCCCTCTTTTCAGGGCAGAATTGGGGTAAACTAGATGATGTCCATGGCTCTGATTCTGTGACTCTTTATTGCTACCCAGTTTATTTTATCCTCTCCAGTATGCTTCAGACAGAAACGTTGTAGCCCAAAGGAAAGATTTAGCAGGGAAAATGATTGCTTTTGACAATACTCAGCGTGGCTGAAAAGAAGAACGGGCGGGCAGTAGCTCTTGCTTTTTAAGATGACAGATGGGAACACTAACATCAGTGCCTTTGGTTTGCTTCATTTTGCAGAGAAGTCGTTTGAAACTGCAAGCACCTCTCACACAGCCCTGAAATATGGCAGCCATAAATCCAGATACCCTTCTGTGGCACTCCTTGAATTGTGCATCTCTCTGCAATGGCATCCCAGCTAAGGGAAGGTTCGTGTGGAGATTACAGGAGCACCGTGCACTCAGCTGGTTGCCCTGAGATAGTCAGGAGCCAGTGCACACATGCTCTCTGTAAGAATCAAATTTCATTATGGAAACTTTTTACTTGTTGCTGCCTTTGAATAATCCCCAGCTGGGCCTGCTCTCCCTTTCTCCCCATCTGTTTCATATCTGTAATGAAGAAATTTTAAAAGCCCCTGTTGGAGGGAGGGAAGGAAGGCTCGTACCTTCTTGCTCACTCACTTACCCAGTACAGCAAAAACCCTTGGCTTTGTCTTCACCTTCATCACTGGATTTTTTTTTTTTTTCCAAATATCACACGTAAACTCATTAACATCACTTCTCCATCTGACCCACTTAGAGATCTGCGTCACTGGCGATGTTTCAGCACTGAGCAATCTCCCTCCACTTTTCTGCTCACATCCTTGGGGGGAGGGAGGTGTGCATGTGGGTCTTTGCTGAGCAGCACTGCCTTCTACGTGGATCTATATTTATAAATTTGACATCTGAATGGGCTCAGACGTGCAAGAGTTGTCAAGAGCAAGCTGTGACACCTTCGTGTAGCACCTGATGGGGCCCTTTCACCTCTGGATGCTGATGTGGCGAATTCTGCGCCGCCAGTGCAGCGCCTGCTCTGCGCACTCAAACAAAGCTGCTTTTTTTAGACTGACAACCTCTAATGCTGCTGGTGCTGTGGAGAAGTGATAAAGGTAACATTTCACATCGCCAGTCAGCAACTGCCTCTCTTAGGATAACTTGGCAGGGAAAAAAAAAGAAAAAGAGGAGGGGAATGAGCACAAAGCAGAGAGCGCAATTGTGAGCAGCGATGACGTCCGTCGTCACATAATCTCTCCTGAGCCATGTTGTGAGCAGGATTGGGTGACACTGCCAGAGAAAAAGTAAGAACCAGACACCAAAGGGATGCTACCCCATTGCCCTCCAAACAGGAATGCTTCTCTGCAAGTCGTACATGAAAAGAAAAATATTTCTAAAGCACTGTAAATGGTGACCATGAATACCATGCAGTTTTCTGTGGCAGAAATGATGCCAGTGATGGGACCATGGCTGGAGAGAGCCCCCAAAGCTGTGGTGGTTTCCCTGGCTCCCAGAACTGCTCAGCTTGTCCCTAGGAGAAGGCAGCATGTAAGAAAGAGAGGCTTGGCTCTTGCTGTCAGCTTGGCAAACCTGCCCTGGGCTCTGGCAGGCAGGCTGGGATGGTTCCATCTCCTCCTTTATCACCTCTAATGGAAGAGCAGCTGGCCACTTTAAACCCCCTGGCTGGGGATTTGCAAACCAAAGCATTCAGTGGGGATGTCAGAAGCACACTCACCACTCCAGCCCAAAGTGCCCCCAGTGCTCCCTCCTGCTCTGTGAGGGGACACCCCCCTGGCAGGGCACACTGCAAGCCAAATCAGAAGACTGATAACACTTTCTTGCGCCATTTTTTGTTGTTGTTTTGGGGAATTCTTTGTTTTGTTTGTTTGGGTTTTTTTTTGTGTCTGGGGGATTTTTTTGTGTGCTTTTGTGTTTGGCTTTTTGGGCTTTTTGTTGTTGTTGTTATTGCTGTTTTTGTCTGGTTGGCTTGACTTCCTGGCTTTCCATAATGTGGGTCTATCTAATGTGGTTCTGGTACAAACTGGGGAGTGGAGTGTTGCAGTGTGAGGATGGGCTGCACCTTGGAGAGTGTTTGCATGAGGATTAACAGGGATTTTTGTTGAATGTGTAGTGAAACCCCTGTGGTGATCAGACCAGTGCCAGTGGCAGGGCCTGTCAACTTCACCTCCCCTTGCCTCTGTGCCAAGCCAAGCTGCAGGGGCTTTACAAATCCTCCCCAGTGTCACACTGCTCTAGGGCTCACTGCTAAACCAGGACTGTGTCCAGAGAGGACCTCTGGATTCCTGTCTGGACCTGCTGATGCGCTCCCATGGAGGGCTGGAGACAAAAAAAATCAAGGTTAAATGTTGAACTGGGAAAGTCTCTTACATGCCTCAGTTCACAGTGAGCTCTTCCCCAGTTGCCTCTCCTGCAGGCTCCAGCCAGATCCTTCATCCTTACACTTGCTTCTCAAGGCTTGGAGCAGCTCCACTGTGAGACTTTTGGGAATTCCACATGAAGTGACTTCACTTTCTCTCAGAGGAACCCTCCTGGGTGTTAACAAAAGTTGTGGCTCACCTGGTTTGAAGGTTTGAAGGACAGATTGAGATTTTCCGCATGGCTTCCCACCTTATTCCAACCCCATCAGTGGTGCCTCTCCCTGCACACCTGGGCTCACCTTCCCTGCTGGACTATGCCAGGTTCCACATGTCCTTTCCAAAGCTGTATCATTTTACTTTGAGTTAAAAAAACCCCCACAACTTTGGTGCAGAAACTTCCTTCAAGCCAGTGAGCACAGGAACACCATTTACACAAAGCTGCTTTTTTGCAGGTGGTCCTGCCCGTTCACTCAACCTCCCATAAGAAACCTGCTTGCAGAACAAAGGGCAACAGAAAAAAGGTCCTAAACTCAGGCTCCTCTGCATTACAAAATCACCTGGGAGATTTTTCCTTGCTGTAACAAAGGTGCTATACCCTGACAGAGAAGCTGGAGAAGAGTCTGGAGGATCTGAAAGTTCACTGCTCAGGGGCAAGGGGAAAGGGTCAGTGCTTGCTTTTCCTTGGTGCTTTGGGACTGAGTTTGTGGTTTTTTAATAGAATGTTTTAGCAAATGGATTTTTCTCCTTGGATGCTGGTGTCCTCTTGCCTCCTGGCTGTTATGCCCTTTCTTTGATCCTCCTTTGGGACCCTTCAACACTGCAGGTCACAGGAGAAGCACTGACCAGCTGGTTTTAGGCTCAGGTGTAGGAGTGAAGCTGCAGAGGGAGGCTGCAGGCTATTGATCCAGCAGGATCTGAATGAACATGATATTTGATCTGTAATTATATAGCCAAAGAGGCTGTGCAGGGCAGGCAGAGTCAGCATCTTGGATTGGATGTTATGGGCTTTTTTCCTGGTGCTGTAAATCAGCTGCTAATGCACCTTTACATCTCCTCTTGCAGTGCTCCCTGACATAGATCTCTGCCTTCAGCCGTGGGCAGAGGAGCAGCACCAAGCTGAGAATGAAAATCTTGCTGCATCTCCTCTAGTGCCCTTTTCACATGCCGTTCTTGGCTTGCTTCCTGGCTGGGTTTCACCAGGCTGTAAAAGTTAACTATGTGCTGGAGTCGTACTTTATGAGGCTACAATTTAATTTAGAAGCTAATTTATGCAAGCTATGCATCTCTCCCTCTCTTCCATTTGGAGGCAGCTGTTGGATCCTCCCTGTGTGCAGTGGAACTGTGGCTGTGGATAATTGAAGGGCTGGGAATTCACCACCTGCCTCCAAGGAGAAAAGACAGTAACAGGAGGTTTAAGCAAATCCCTTCTATGAAGAAGGGATTTAGAAACACTGCCCAGGTGTGCAGGGCAGTGCTAGGAAAGGCAAAACCCACCTGAAGTTGACTCTTGCAAGAGTTGTCAAGCAGAAAGTGAGGAGTCTTTACCCCAACATTAGAAGTAAAAGGCTGAATAAGGAAAACTGGAGCACATGCAATTGCATCAGGTGATTTAGTGACAGCAGGGACAGGTAAGGCAGAGGCATTCATGGCCTTATTTGCCTCAGTCTTGACCAACAAGGTCTCCCGGACCTCTTAGGAACAAGTTGAAGGGAGAGGAGAACAATCAGCAGTGATTGAGGATCAGGTTAGGGTTTGTTTGAGGGAACATCCTGCACATGGGACCCACCTGGCTCCACCCAAGGGTGCCAAAGGAGGTGACTGCTGTCCTCACGGGGATGCTCTCATAATGCTTGAAAAGTTGCAGAGATCAGAGGATCAGGGTTGTGGGGATCTGCAACTGGAGAAAAGCAAATATTGTGCTCTTTTTCAGAAAAGGACCCAAGGATAATCCAGGACACTGCAGCCCAGTCAGTCTCGGGTCAATCCCTAGGAGTGAAAATCATGGAGTGAGTTCCCTTGGAACATGTTTGTGGACACAGGAGGGAGAAGAGAGCAGCTGGGAACAGCCAGTATGAACTGAAGAAGGGTAAACCATGTTGGACCAACCTGACTGCCTACTGGGTTAAAAATCCAGAACGAGCTGTGAATGAGGAGTCAGCTCCTCGTTCATGTTCCTGGGGGTACTGAACTGCAGAATATCTGGTCCAGGAGATGTCCTGTTGTTATGACACTGTAAAATCTTTGGCTTTTTGGTTTGGTGTCAAACAAGAGAAGGAAAACAAACTTAGCAGAAATCAGCCTGATCACCTGTCCTAGGACTGGTGCACCTCAGTCCTTAGGAATTTTCTTAATCCTCCTAGAGAAAAGGATGCTTTCCAACCACTGCTGCTCTTCTTTCCTTGCCCCTTGGTGATGCTGGTGAATGAGGGGGTCTGGCAGTGCAGTGTCAGCGTGCCATTTTATGAGGACTGGCCATACCTCAGTCCCACAAATGTACATTTCCAAGGGATCTCACATTCTCCAAGGAGCAGTGACACTGTCTGATTTGTCCAGGAGGCTTAACAGAGAGTGAGAAATAACAACTTTGCCAAAAAAATCTAGGGCAGCATCTCACCTTGCTGGGGATGAGTGTTTACCAGTTTGTGGACACATGGGACTGCAGCTCTTGGGCACTCTAGAAAATCCTGAGAGCTGGGATTTCAGAGGAGATATAGCCCTATTGACTTTCAGGCCAAATTTCTCATGGAAAAAAAAATTCCTCTAAAAAGTTCAGACAAGCAAAACCAAATAATCATCATCATAATAATGAGGTGGTTTCCCCAGATAATTACATATTTCAAGATCAGACGTTCTGTACTGGCACACAAAATACGCTCCCTGCAGGTTTTCCAAAGCTCAGTTTTCTTTCAGGAAATAACACTTTTTTTGTGGATTGTTGCTGCTGGTTTCCTACAAAGGTAAGTGCCTGTTTGTACACAGCTGCAGTACTTTTTTTCTAGCCATTAATAACTGTACCCTAACAGACTACAGAAAGTCTTAAGTGGTAGAATATGAACATTACGCTGTAAATTGGAGGAAGGCAGTTGCATTTATTAGTATACATTATTTGCATAGTGTCTGCAGAGGGTTCTGTACCCTGATGGTGAATATGTATGTGAATAAATCAGTGAGCATTAATTGCTGAGGCTTAGCCTATGGGTCCTGGATTCAACAGGAGCATTCCTGTTAAATTTCTGAAGTGAAGATTGAGTCCAGGAAGACTCCTGAGGTTTGGTCATCAGTGAAAAATTGGTGAAACCTGTGTGTTTTGTCACCAAGTTTTAGCCTCAACTGGAGTTTATAAGCAGTTTTAACAGGCTTCAAGGGTCCTCCTGGTTTAAAACCTTCCCTGCATGTCTGTAGGAGCAGGATCAGGGCAAAAAGCTGTAGGCAGAAAAGCCAATCTGTTAAGGTGGTGCATATATCTAACATTTGGCTATTGCTATTGCTGTCTTTGGCACATTTGCAGAAAAGCAGCTGTTAGAATTCTTTTTCCTCTTGGCTCTGAGCTTTCTCAGGAGAATATCCTAATATCCCAAATGAATTTTGGAAAGAAATGAGGATTTTTTTTTTTCTCCCTTACATTGTATTCTCCATGGATGTGAGAAGTTTGTTTCCTTGGAGCAACTCCCTGAATGTGCTCTCCCAAACATGCAGATTTACCAAAACATGCAGCAGCAGCAGCAAAGATATCCCTCACCAAACAGTGAGGCGGTTCCCAGCCTGTCAGTGGCACAGCACCAGTGATGGATCCAGTATCTCTGTTCCATATTCCACTTCCCAAAGCCTGAACTATGACTGACACTGTGCTAATTAAGCAAGGCAGATGTAAATGCCAAGCATCACCAGGGGGTGCATGGCAACTCAAAGGGATCCTGCTAAACCTTCCTATGGCTTGATGGCAATTTCTCTTTCTGTGCCGACCATGAAGTTCCTTTCACAGAGAATTTTTTGTCTGTGTTACCTCACACCTCTTGATTGAAAATACTTTTACCACCCCTCATTGGACACAGGAGCAAAGTTGCTTCTTAGACACCAATGTGCAAAAGCCATGGTCTGCCCTCTCCTCTGTGCAGGGGAAGCACTGCAGATGAGGAGAGCATCCCTAGCCCTCTGACAACACAAAAAGGCAAGGATCCCTCTGGGATCTCATTTATTCCTCTCCTGAAGCTGGGTGTCACAGAGTGTCACTCCTGTCTCTGGTGTGTCACTTCTGTCTCTGGTGTGTCACTCGTGCCTCTGGTGGCAGCACCCGGGCAGGGCTGAAGGGTGAACTCATGGGTGAGGGCAACATACGTCCCCTCTTCTCACCTTTGGGGAGGTCACCCACAACCTCTTTGCTCTATAGATTATTCCAACCAGTTTATTCTAATTTTTAAAAATAATTCCTAATGCCAGTTGCCTTTGCGCTGTCGTCACAAGGAGCAAGAGGCTTTGTGAGGATCCAAGCATGTCTGTGGCATTAAGCAGTGACTCCCCTGACCTGCAGCCTGCTGCTGTCCTGAGCCATGCTCCAGCACGGGATGCTTGAGACTGCATTTTTTTGCACACGTGGGGCAGGGAGAAAGGCTCCTGTCCTGTTGCATTGCCCTGACACTTGGCCACTGCTGGCTGGTAACAGAAAAAGGAGTTTGTAGAAGTCAAGCCTCAGCAGGAGAGGTGATGGCATTACATGGAGAGATGGCTGGGTTCACCTGTGAGTAACAGACCCTCAGAGAGAGAAAGAGGAGATGGCTGTGGCTGGGGAGGCAGCACATTCTGACTTTGCCATCAAAGCTGGGGCTGGAAGTCTGAGAGCACTGCAGTAGCCACTGGACAGCCCTCTGCCTGCTGCCCCCTCTGGTGCCTGAAGATGTGTGACACTGCCCTGGATTCATGTGGCGCATGTAAGAGCAGAAGGGCTGCTTGTTTCCAGGTGTCTGAGTGAACAAATTAATTACTTAACAAATTTATTGACTAATTAATACACCTAGGCTAATGCTCCTTTGTACCTGGGACTCCTGTCATATCCCAGGACTTGGGGATCCCTGGAATTCCCTTGGGCAGGGTGAGAGGAGGAGAATGGCCATGCCCAGAGCAGCAGCAGTGCTTAGCCCACCTTGGGCAGTGCCAAGCCCTAGCAGTGGTGTGAGCCAGGACAAGGACAATGCCAAGGTTCGGCAGCACCGAGCTGCATCCTTGGGCTTCCTGGCACTCACTTGGATCCTGAGTACACTCAACACCAGGCTGCCAAGGGTTTATTGTTCCCCTCTGTGTTTGTCCAGCTTTCCCTCACCTGATCTCCCCGTGGGAACTCTGACAAGGCAGGAGGAGGATGGGCAGTGGGGGAAAGGACACTCACACCTGTAGGTGCCCAGCACACAGCCACTGGGATCAGGCTTTCACTGCCATGGGCAAGCACTGGGTCAGGGCTCACCAGCTCAGTGGTGACGGCTGACAAGGGGGTGATTAGCTGGGTTTGTGGAGGCTGTGCTCTCCATGACCTGGAGACAGCCAAGCAGGGCCCCTTCAGGCTGTGCTGTTTGTTATTCAGCCCCCTCCAGGAGGATTAGAGCACGAGGCAAAAAAAAAAAAAAAAAAAAAAAAAAAAAAAAAAAAAAAAAAAAAAAGAAAAAAAAATTGGTATGTGAAAAGATTTTCGTCCTGAATTTCATGCTGAGCTTGAGCTCACTAATCTTGCCCTCGGAGCACGGTAGACAGCTCCTCATACCACTGGCACAAAATTTTAATCCCTCGCCTAATCTGGCTGTGCAGAACGCACTTGCAGCACCACTCCCGTCGCTCCAGGGTATCCCTGAGCATCCCACCAAGCCAATCCCAGGGTGGAGGAGACCCCAGTGCCCCTGTGCAGCCCATCCCTCTCCTGCCCATCCCGCAGCTGCTGACATCAGCAGACGTCGGCACAAAGCGGCTCAGGAGGGCGGCACGAAAGGATCAGGGAGCAAAGCCGAAAATTGAATTAGCGCTTATTAGAGGGGCGGCTGGAAATGCCGCGGAGCAGCCACGTGTGAAGTCCGGCGTGTCACACACGAGCGGCTGCAGAACACGGGGGACAGCCGAGAATGTCCCCGAGCCTGAACCCAGCGGGAGAGCCAAATCCAGCCCTCCTCCTCCTCCTCCTGCTGCTCTGGGAAGGACACACGGCAGGGCTGAAGCGGTGGAAACACTCCCCGTAGGAGAGGGAAGGGATCGGTGGCTTTAGGGAGCTGAGATGCCCTGAGCAGGGGGACCTTGGTGTCACAGAGGTGGCAGCTGTGCGTGTCCCCCTGTCCTCCCCCGCTGCACAGCACCTGCTCTGTCAGCAGGTTTATTAACCACAGAGCCTGTGTGCTAATTGCATTACTAAGCAAAGTCCCCATTAGACGTGAGACCAAAAGGGACTCCCAAGTCAGTGTCAAGCCTGTATTTGGGGAAAATTTACATTGATGCTCGTATTTAAAGCTCAAGCTGGGGCACGTTGCAGGGCCCAGTGTGAGCAGGATTGAGCTGTAAGTGGATTGAAGCCATCAGCAGCAGCATGATGCAGCAGGTCCCCAAAAAGTCCTTTCATGTCTGCATCCATGACGTGCTGCAATCTCATAGGGCACTACAGCTAAGGAAGGGTCATCGGGGGCTGGCTGGGTTTATCTTACACTTTCAGGTTTGATTTGTGTTCCCTTCAGCCCCTGATGGATTGAAATGTCCTCTGTAACAAGGCCTGTGCCAAGGGAGCTCTTTGCAGCTCCACATTTAAAGAAAAGTGCTTGGCTACTGTTAATCTTCCTAATGACATGGGTCTGCCTCTAGATGTAAGTGCTAGTTATTAATTCAAGGAGTTTCTTACACGTTCAAAGGACATAAAGATCCCTTTCATTGCTTTGTACCTGCCCATCCTCCTTGCAAAGAGATTGCTCGGTGAGACAAAAAAACCCCTCTGTTTCACCACATCCCCTTTGTCAGAAATGCTGCCTGTCCCAAATACAGCATCCTAATATTAAATATTTCACAGGGCTGCGTGGGAATGTGCTGCCACAAACGCTGCTTAGTGCTGATGCTTTTGACACTGAGTAGTTGAGAGGGCTGAAAACATGGGAGTGTGTGCCAGAAGAAGAAAGCTGTTTGGGGCCAGGATGGGACCTGGTCACCCTCAGTCTTCCTGAGAATGCTGCTCCCTGGGACAGGGATGGCCCACTGTAGTCCCTTCCAACCAAACCTGGTCTGTAATTCCATGATCCTGTGCCTCAACCTGCACAGCTTCTCAGGGCTTCTCAGGGAGCATTTAGTTCAGCTTGACCGTGCACATGGAATTCTCAAACTTTATAGCATGTCTCACCATTTCCCTGCATCTTCTTTTTCTTCTCCCCCCATGCACTGAGTACTGGTTCAGATAACACATTCAAAATATTCCAGTTTTGAGATTTCCCAGCCTATAATGGCAGAGTGCTGCTAATTCCAAGTTCTCCTCTCAGGGCATACACTCCCAGGCTGTGTTTCTGCTGGACTTTGGCTGAGCCAAAGAAGGGAAAAACAATATTATTGCAGATGGATGCAAAGGACTCCCTTCTGTGTTTGGCAAAAGAGAAATCCTGACCACCTTGAGTCACTGAAAGTATTAATTCTGTTTCCAATAAATGCTTTGCAGTTCTTTGATTCTATCTTTATCTTTCTCTTCTTTATCCTTTTCAATGATGTTGGGGAATTTTTAATGTCCCAACATTAAGTGGTTTTCTTTAAAATGTCATAAAGAAGGTGCTTGGATTTTTTCTTGGGCTGAAATATTTGTCCAATAGAGCACAAATCTGCTGTTGGTTCCTTTCAGCCCAGGACTGCAGGGTTTCAGGACCTATAAATGATTTGAAAAATGTGAACTTGTTTTATCTGTCTGACTCAGCTCAATCCCTCCAAAAAAGAACACCATGGCTAACAGGAACCTCTTGAGCTCAATTATACAGATATTGACATTTATTCTTCTATGACGCTCACAGCTAGAGATGATAAGTGATTTTTTTTTTTCATTTTTCCAGTATTACCTCAGCAATCATGTTATCCATGGGGAAATACTAGCACGTGGCATTTAGCACTGAGTACCTTTTGTAAACTTTGCTGTACTGACTGCCATAATCTGGCTTTGGTCAGACAAACACGTCTCTGCTGCACCTGTGTTTGACAGGAGTGAGTTTCTACAGTTGCTGTCCCAAGAAAACCCAAGCAGTCAGCCAATTATTTCTCTTTATAATCAGATTTAGTGCCTGATCTGGAGTTGAACAGTCAACAGAATCACACTATATGAGCCAACCCGTTCTGAACTAGTCTTGCTGCAGCAAGAATCCTTCCACTGCACAAATGTTTAAAGTATCAGTCCCCTGCTCCATTGCCACCCTTTGGCTTGATGGGATGAGGAGAAAAGAGGAGAGAGCATCACATTTCCCCTATTCAACGCTGTGACAGGGCAGGATTCTGACCCCACCACAAGTAGGGATGTGTAGGAGCATCCCTGCTATCAGGCACAGGCCTTTTTTCACTGCTTCCCAAGGACCAGGAGGGAAGATTTGGGAGGCAGCAAGACAGGAAGGTCAGAGGAGGAATTTTGTGACTAGAGATCCAGTCTCTACGGCATTTTCTATCCCCTGGATACAGGTTACCCAGAGAGGTTGTGGATTCCCTATCATCTAGTGGAAGGTGTCCCTGATCATGGCAGGGGAGCTGGACTCGAACTTGGAAGGTCCCTTCCAACCCAAACCATTCCATGGGATGAAGAACTTGCTTGGACAACTAGCAGATGTTGGAGCTGAGTGAATAAAAACATTTTGAGAAGCCCTGGTGAAGAAAATTGCTTATATCTTTCCCCTTCTAGATTCCTTCTACAAAGATAAAATTGCACAGCCACCAAAAGAAAAAAAAAAATAAAAAGAGTGGGGGATGGGGGATTTACATAAAATAAGTTCAAGGCCCCTGCCTTGTAATTCAGGGATTCCTGCACCATCTGTGAGCAAGCTCTAGGGTGCCTCAGTGGGAGCACAGAGGTAGCTCAGTCACGCGAAACCCATGACTGCAAAGCATTTGACTAATAAACTGAAACCCCAGGAAAATAATCTTTGTCCCTGCTTTTGCCTGGATGAACTAGAAAAGTGTGTCTGTCTTTTCAAGAGGCAGCACTGCTGCAGACTCCACTGTGCCCATATTGGCTGCAACCCACTCCTTTGTCTCTCCTTTCAGCTTCCCACAAATCCCATCTCCAGCCTATGCCACGCTTTCCTTTTATCGATATATTGCTGGGCTTTATCAGCAAAGCTTTTATTGCAGCTCTGCCTGTGATGAATAAAGGTTGAAAAGACCATCCCTGAGTGTCTGTGGGAAGGGATCTTGCATAATCGGGGAGCTGCTGGTGCAGGGCTCTGCTGACGTAACCAGCTGGGGAAAATTACTGAGGCGCCTGCTGAGGGACAGAAGTGAGTAACTCCCATCAGCAGAGCCACGGCTTCCGAAGGAGCTGCAGCTCAGGCAAAGGGCTAAAATAGACCTGGAGGGAAGCTGATTTTGAACAGCAAGGGCGCTTTTATTTGTTTTTACAAAAAGCGTTCTGTGCGGATTGCGTGTGAACTCTTTGTGTGTCTCTGTAGGAATTGGAGGGATAAACAAACCTGGAAGCAACTGCTAGTGCTTGACATCCTTTTGTTGACATTTATCAGCCCCTGGCAGGATCGCCAAGAGGTTCCCAAGGGCAGCAGAGGCCTGGCCAGACCACAGGCTGTCCTGCCTCAATCCTGTGTTAGATAAGCAGAGCTGCTCCTCAGAGCAGCATCCTGCTCCAAAAAGGACAAAAGTTCTGCAGCCAGGAGCTTGCATAAGGAGTCAGAGCCATCAGGCACAGGTCTCTCGCCTGCAGCTGGCTGCATGATTTTGGGGATGCTGAGCACTGCCTCAGGCTGTGCAATTGGCTGGAAGCCACGAGACCTCAAGCGTGAGGAGAACTGGAGTAAAGCCCCAGTGAAAGCCCTGGGAGTGCATCTAGGGCCAGGAATTCAGGGTTTGACCCTTGGTGTAAGCCAGCAACAATCCCATTCACCTGTTCATGCCTGGAGGAGGGAAAAGTTATTTTCCCAGCCTTGCCCTGTGTCCTTCATAGTTGGTGGTGAGCCAGGAGGGCCCTCCAAAGCTTCTTTTGGGGCAGGCAGGGGGAGCTGATCAGAGGGGGAGTCCTTGGCTCCTCCAGCACCAAGCTCCAAAGCAGCACTGTCCCCACTCTGTGCCACCCCCAGAGCCAGAGGCAAGGCACAGCTCATCCCCTGGTCCTCACGGGGCCATGCCAAGGTCTGCGCCCCCCTGCCACGACCCCAGCCCCACACCTGGCCCTCCCCCTGTGCCACTTCTGGGCTGCAGATGCGCCACTGCGCTTTCGTGCCCGAGCCCCTGCAACTGAAAAAAACCCATCTGGACTTCGATAAAGAAAAAATCAGGCTGTGTCTCATCCTCTGCCAAGCTGGAAGTCAACTACAGACACAGAGCAGCAGCCTCCTGCCTCGATTCCCTCTGGAAAGGCACAAGGGGCTGGACATAAGGAAAGCAGATCTGTGCTGGAGCTGGTCACCATCAGAAGAGTGCTGGTCTTGCTGTCCCTGGTGGGGACACAGGGACTGCATTGGTCACCAGTGACTGGACACCAGCACCAAGAGGCGCCCAGATGTCTGAGGAGGGACACGTGTGCTAAAAGTGACCCCGCTGGCACAGCCAGAGCATCACCTCGGCCAGGTGTGAATTGCACTTGCAGGTGGGATGTGGTCATCTCTGGGTATCTCTGGCAGTGGGATCTCAGGCTGGACAGCCAGCCCAGGACAGCCTGGAAGCATTTCACCATCTTTTTCCAGCTGCTTAGGAGGCACAAAGCTTTTTCACAAACATTGTGGTAAAATCTAACAAGTGGCCACCTTCCACCAAATCCCTTGCACAATCCATGTTATATCACCATATGCACAGAAGCTGTGTTTATAGACTACTGGCTGCTGTAAATGTATCCCTGTAGGCTTTAAATCCATGCCTGCTTGTCTGATGATTGGTTTAACCAGTGCTAATTCCCTGAAAATGAATGGAGCTACTCATCAAATGTTTCTCCTGGTGAAATGTGCATTTTTCCCTCAGGCAAAATCAAGAGGTGCCCTGGGAGGGTGAGGAAAGCCCTGGAAAGCAATGATAGCTCAAGCCACAGCTGTGAGTCTGAGAGCAGTCCTGATGAGCCTGGGGGTGGCTGTCACAAGCTCAAGGGATGAACAGGCCCTGGGAAGCCCTGGCTCCTCCTTGTCCTGAGTGATGCTGGCTGTCAAAGCACCAAGAGACACACGGAGCTCGCCAGGTGAACCAAATCAAAAGCAAGATGTCCACACCATATCTGTGGCTGTGGAGAAGCAGATTTCTTGCATCTCTACACTCCTGTAAATGTGCTCTGGCAGGGGCACAGAGAGGATGCCCTGAGGGGTCCATTCCCTGCCAAGCAGGTAGGGCTGGAGGGGGATGTGGCTGTGGGATGTGCCCTCAGTCCCACCACAGCCATGCCAATCCAGAGAGATCTCCTGCTGTTCAGAGAGCACATCATCACGTACCAAACCCCGGGCTGCTTGGACTCCTGGCCAGCTCTTGCTGTCTGCCCATCCACGGCAGTTTGCTCCTGTTGATGTATGTGCAGCGAACATCTCTGAGGTAGATCAAGCCACAGAGCAATGCTAATTTAAAAGTAGCTTTTCTGGTGTTGTATGGAAGCAAACAACACCAACTTGGGCTGTGCAAGAGGTTCTGAAGGTGTATTCACAGGAAGGCAGTGTGGGAAGGTTGTGTCCTGTTGCCATGTGGTGGCTGAGTTAAGGTTTAATTGCTGAGGTAACTCCCTGGGGTGAAAAGCTGGAAGTCAAAGTAATTGTCTTCCCCCTCTTCATAACTGAATGATCTTTCCTACTTAGTTTCAACTCACCTGCTGCCAGGAGCATGCAGAACCACAAAGAGATGGAGAGCTGGTGCTCTGCAGGAGTGTCAGCCAGTCCTCAGGGTACCTAAATCTGCCCAGAGGTACATGGTTAGGCAGTGGCTGATTGCACTTTCTTCTATTGACTAGAAAAAGGCTCAGAATTAGTGGTGGGGGAAGTGCTGCTCTGCTACAGTCCTTCTGCATGACCTTGTGCTGCTCATGTGGCTCCCTGGGTCTCATTTTCTGGAGCAGCACCACCCATCACCCAGATTTGCTGCAAGCTAACCTGGTAATTACTGGTAAGGTGCTTTAAGAAGCTGTCCTAGTGTTCTAGGAAGAAACCACTCTTGAAATTATTTCAAAGCTGAGCACCTCAGGCAGGCTGGAAATGGTTCAGGACAAGAAAAATGGACTTTCACAATGTGTGGGGGCCCTTTAGGGCTGGGGATTTGAGCTGGCTCAACAGTGAAGAAAGAAAGGATTTATTCAGTGAGTGAGCACAGGTGTGCTGAAAGAGCACTGCGACTGCTTCCTTCAAAACAGGTTTAAAAAGACTGCCATTTATTTACTGTCTCTGATGTCACTCCTTGTGCACCTCAGGGGTGCTCCCATCCAGCCCAAAATTCCCATCCAGCCCACAGTTCCCATCCATGCCCAAGGTCTGCTGCATCCAGATGGCTGATGTATTATATACTCTGAAAAGGAAATATACATTAGAAGATATAATCCATAAGAGCAAAAATCTTCACCGCTTGTGTTTCTTTTTTTTTTTTTTTTTTTTTTTTATAAAATCAGGCTCCTCTTCGGGACAATGCAATGGGAATCCAAAAGATGGGGTTTTTAAAGACATCACGCTCCATATTTTTCTCAGTCAAGTGGCCTGGGGGGCATTTTCTATGAGGGAAAATAGAGCCTGAAGCACAACCTTTATGACCCCACATCCACCCATTCCTGCCAGCACCCACCTCTTTTGCTGCAGAGTTTGTGCACCACACTTGGTGGGGTTGATTTTTTCCCAGGCTACAGGTGACACTTTAGTGACTTATCCAGCTCAGAGCTTAAAAAAACTGGTCACTCAGGATAACAGGAGACAGCAGCTGGCTCTAAGTAACTCCCAAAGATGTACAGGAAGACCAAAACAGAATAAATGGATGGCACAGAGTTATTTCCCAGAAATATTAATATTAATTATCTGTTGCTTTTCTCTGTTTCCCTGCCTTCTTTGCAGTCAGATGCACAACCACACTCTACCATAAAAAAGTTTCAGAGATCCAAAATAGGGAGGAGAAAAAAGGCAGATTTTTAACCTTGCTTAAAGTTTCAAAATCACCTCTGTTGTGCCAAATGAAGGAGTTTTGAGTGCTGGGGAAAAAAATAAACATAATATTTCAAAAACATCCTGAACTGTAAGAAGATTACACCCATAAAAATGCCAGCCTGAGCTTATAAAACTTTAACAGTGGTAATATTAAAAATGCAGAGGGGACCAACAGAGAGCAAAAGGGAAGGCAGTAAAGAAAAGAAGAACCTGGCAGGAAGAAATACAGAAAAATATGTGGCTTAGTTCAGGTACTTTATGCATCATCCCAGCATGAACTAAATATTTTGTCACTCCAGCACACACTTTTTATCAGCAGCAACTACTGGCAACAGCAGGGGGAAAAGGAAAATGGGAGCAGGTGCCGGGGATTTATGAGATAAAGAGAACATCAAGTCTAGGGGCCAAGGATATCTGCAACCTGGTGTGCAGGGAGGACCATCATTTGTAACTGCAAGGCTGACAGCTGCTGATGGAGCCACCAGGCCAGGGATTGTGGAGAGGGATGGGAGAAGAGCTGACACAGTAGCTGGGAACAGGGAAGGAGAAGGGATTGGGGAATGCAGTGGGAGCAGCCATGCACCAGTGTCCTCTGCAGGAGAGAGGTGTTGGGACCAGCTCTGCAGGCAGGATGGAGAAACACAGGATAAATGGAACAAAGGAAGGGATAGTTTTCCCAGCTGCAGCCTGTGCATGACTTGCTGGAGTCAGGACACAGGGGAGAGCAGGTCTGCCTGATTCCTTGTTGCCAAGCAGGAATGCACTCATTAAGATGAGATGCCCTGAAAGAGATTTAGTCTGGGTCAAGAACCAGCCAATGGGTAGAAAACAGGCCATGCTGAAAGGGGAATTGAAATTTGGCAGTGAGCTCCTGGTGGAATCCATAGAGGAGCTATCTTGGATGCTATCTTAATCCTTATTTTCTTTAAATGACCCTAGCAGAGAAGGCAGGAATGACGTGAAGCTGGGAGTCACTGCTGGTGCTGATAAGGGCTGGAATACAGCACAGGAGGAGCTGGGTGCCCTTAAGGGTGAGACTGAGACAAATGGGATGTAATTTAGCAGTAAAAAATGCACCACCATGTACTTGGACACTACAAACAAGGATTTCTGCTACATGCTGGCAGCTTATCCACAAAGGAACAGAGATAGATCACTCAGGCATGAGATGGCTGTGAGCCACGGGAAGAGGCAAATGCAAACGGAATCAGCATTTCCAGAAGGGCCTGGAGAGAGCAGTGCCAGGGGATGAGGACTCACTGAGACCTTGGGACTGTGCCTGAGCTGCTGGGGACATCTCCTCGTGCCAGCTCAGGCCTTGGCCCTGTGCCCTGAGATGGACCCTGGCAGCTCCCTGCAGCTTGAGGGGCTCTGTGAGGATGTGGCCACTCTCCATAACCACTTTTCTTTTTCCAACATGTTCACTAAAAAGAGAGATGAGTGATTTAAGCTGGAAGATAATGCTGGCCATTGAGCAAATGCCTCTAGACCATTCCTGACTATGTTTAGACAGGGAATGACAGTATTAATGACTGCTGGAGGAATGAAATTCTGCAAAGGTTTTCCTGAAGGAATCCTAGGAGCAAAATTCTGCCTAATTTTAAGCTGCAGCTTTGCAAGCCTATGAAAGCAGTTGCATAACATGACTATGAGTGACAGAGGAAGATGAGACACAGCAACCCAGGAGATTTTCTGTCCAGTCCCATGATTTTAAACTTGCTATCTGCAAGCAGAGCTGCAGAAATCAATAGAACAGGGGCATCCAGCTAGACACTGGTATGAAATCTGCAGATGAATCATGGCCACTGCTTTGGGGCAAATAAACAAGGTATGGGTTATTTCAGACTTGTCTTTGGAAAGCCCCACTCATGACCTGAGAATTTAGAGTCTCCAGGGCAAGGCAAGTAAAGGAAGCCAAGACAGACAAAGCCCCTGCATCCAAGTGCCTCCTTTGAAGGGCAATGCTGATTTCTGCTGTGCTCCTGAAGAGGCAATATCAGGACAGACACAGCACTTAAACTGTGCCAGCTCTCCCACTGGCTTGAAGGGACCTCTGGAAAGGACTAGAAAGCCCCAAACCAGGCTGTCCTTCTAATCCAACTCACTAGTTACAGAAGCAGGCAGCCAATGAAGCCATAATAAGAATCTACCTAGATACCAGCTTCTTCTGCAGAATCATAAATGTTTCTATCACGCCATTTTTAATCAAAATGACCAAAATTCACAACCAGAAGGACAGTGTCCAGCCATCACTGCATGTACATGGGTTTGGAGGGCCAAGGCAAAGGCCAGCAGGGTGGTGACCTCTCAGGATCAGTGCTGGCAGATCCATAGCAAGGGGAGCATCTCAAGAGTTCTGGTGCATCTTTGCTATGCCCAGGATTGGGCTTTGGGGCATACTGGGCTCAAGGTAAATCAGAGAACAACAGGGCAGTTTCTGAGGCTGTGTTTTAAACCATCAGTGTATCTGGCATGGCAAAAGAGGAAATGTGTCCAGCAAAGGAAGGCAGCCATCTGGGAAGAGGGTTGTTGTGCCAAAAGTGTCATAAAGAGGTTGGTGTAGAGGCACAGGGTGCCCACAGCAATGGGACTGACATCCCTAGATGTTGGTAACACCTCTAGCAGGTGTCTGCACTAAGAAGAGACACAGCATCCTTCAACCTCACCTGTGACAGTGTCTCAAGAATGGCTAAGGCCAAGAAGGACACAGCTCTTCACCTTCACTGCATTGTTAGGACAGCTCCCTCCGTTCCCTCCTGCACGCCACCTTCCCATTCTTCTGATGGTCAAGCTGACCTGTACAGCAGATCAGGAAGACCTGAGGGTCTTCCAACATGAGGGCACGTTGTGAACTTGCAGAGGGGAAATTCTGGTACTTGTGATTGCACTCAAAGTAGCAGTTGACTTCAGACTGGCTCTCAGAGAGCTTCATCTGTCCTTCCACAAACATGAAATTTTTGGTTTTATTCTGACAGTGACAACAGGACCATCAGAAAGAGAAGTAAATGGAAAGTAATTACAGGAATTAACATGTATCACCATTGTGTTTCTCTCCCACCTCAGGTACTCTGGAATTAACAGCAGATTGGGAGCATGTGCACCTGCTTAAATTGCTCACTGAAACTTTCCTTTTCCTACCAAGTCTCATGCCCTGAGGGGTGCTTGATGAGAAGACAGCCCAGTGCTGTAAGATGTACCCACCCTGGAAATCATTCCAACACCTGCAGAGGTCAGGTCAGGCTGGAATGTAGGAAAAATAAGCAGGAGAATTTCATAGACCCTCTGTCTAGCATGAAACCTGAAATGCAGGTGCCAAAGGATCAGCTGCTGGACATTAAAGTACCCACAGCATTCCATCCTGTGCCAGCCAGGAAGATGCAATGACCTCCAGTGAAAAGATGCAGACTAATTCCACTTTCTTTGACCCATTTAGAGGAAATTGTTTCTTTCCCTCAAGAGGGGAAGGTTTGAGGACTTGAAAATCTAGCAGCCAGCTCACTCTGACCTCTGGATTGCTTTTAAAGCAGTGGTCCTGTAAGAATCCTCCCGTTAAGCTCACCCCCTGCCCTCCCCAGTGCAGGGCAGCCTCCTCTAGCTCCTTGCAGGCCAAGCTGGCAGCCTGAAGTAAGACTCCCTTCAGTGGTTTATCTTCTGCCAAACAAAAGAAAATCAGTGCCCTTGATCCCAGCTCAGAAAATGAGAGTGGTTCTGAATGAGCTCCACATTACCAAGCCCTGCAGGAAGCAGCACCTCCCCTGAGAGCTGCCTCCTCTCTTCCCCTGGCAGAAGGACTTATATGGGGTGGGGTGGGAGATGGGTCAGGGTCTGCTCTGGCTGAGCTGGGCAGCTGTGAAACACTGTACTGTGTGTCCAGAGGGATGGGGTGTGGGCCTCAGAGCTGGCCTCTTGTTCACACCACAGGTTGGAAAGGACCTTTAAGACGATCAAGTTCAACTGTTAACCCAGCACTGCCAAGGTCACCACTAAACTATGCCACTAAGTGCCACATCTGCACTGGTTTTGAACACTTTCAGGGCTGGTGATTCCATCACCTCCCTGGGCAGCCTGTTTTTAACACTTTTATGCTTTTAATGGTGATGAAATTTTTCATAATACCAGTCTAAATGTCCCCTGGTGCAAATTCACGCTGTTACCTTTAATCCTTTCACTTGTTACCTGGGAGAAGAGGCCAACTCCCACCTTGCCAAAACCTCCTTTCAGGGGGTTGCAGAGAGTGAGAAGGTCCCCCTTGAGCCTCCCTTTCTCCAGACTAAACACCCCCAGCTCCCTCAGCTGCTCCTCATCAGACTTGTGCTCCTTCCCCAGCTCCACTGCCCTTCTCTGGACACATTCCAGGAAACCCTGGAGTACATCCTGGGCCCCAAGCCCCCACCTCTGGGGCAGGAACCCCATTCCTTCTGACAGGATTGGGGTCACTTGGCTCTTGAAGCATTGGGCAAGAGTGACCTGGCAGAGGGTCTCTAATCCTTTCCTCATTCACTCCCCACCCTCCCAGCCATGACTTTGATAAACACTGCTCTCTGCTCCTCCTGCCTGGACCAGAAAGTTAAACATAGGGGTTGGTTCTCTCCCACCCATGGGGAATGCCTTCAACCCACAGGTGAATCTAGCTGGGCTTGGGCACCCACCTGAGAGCATGGACTCCTGACTCCTCTTCCACTTTATGTTTGACTTGGACCTGCAGGACCTCCTGACACAAGAGGGGGAAAATCCATGTAGCTGCCTCTCCAAAGTGAGCTGGCCAGTCAGGCTAAAGAAACACAGTTTGTTTGGCTGGTCAGAGGGGAATTCAGGAGGTGATGTGACCTCCTGAATGGTTGTGGCTGACAACCCCTGCACCCTGGGAAGAGCTGTGACCAGCGGATCCATCGGGGACGTGATGCCACGGCTGTGTGTGTGCACAGGCAGGGCAGCTCAGACTGGGGATAAAGGCAGGCATTTATTCCACTGGGATAATTAACCACTTCAATAGCCTACAGAGGGACACGGCACAGCAGCTTGCACCCTTTAAAATCAGGGCTGACTGCCTTTCCCAGTGATTTATTAGATCTCCAAAGAAGGTCCCGGGCTTGACGCACAAATCACGCTCCGTGTTATATCAAGGTCAGGCTGGCCGATCGTAATGGCTCCTCCTGGCCTTGAAATTTATGGCTGGTGTCAGAGGGGCAAATAACTCCTCCAGCAGAGCCTGCTGGAGGAGAGAGAGCTCCCAGGGCATGACCATCTTTAAGGAGAGAGTGGCAGAAATGCTGCTCAGGTGGCCCCTGCGCAGTGCCACAGTGGCCACTGACTGTGCCAGGTAACAGCGTGGGGACACAGCCCCCATCCTTCCCCAGGCTTCCCCTCCTAGGTGACCCAAAACCCTCAGTGAAAGTGAGTTGTCAGAAGGAAAGGGCTGTTAAATGTTCTGCTTATCTTTCAGACAGATTTTATGCAGCAAATAATGTTTAAAAGAAAAAAGTCTTCTGCCACTCTCGTTTTAACACTGTCACAGCAAAAGGATCTCTGGGTCTGAGCAGATGCTCTATGCCTTGACATGGCAGAGTGAGACTGGAGGGGGAAGTTCAGGCTCCACTCTTCCCACTCTGCCTGTCCCTCCACAACCCACACCTGATGCAGATTTCCATTTCCTAACCAAGTCACTATTCCTCTTGCACAGGGACTTCCAATTTTCTCTCTGCAGAATGACTGCAGCAAAGGCTCTGAAAGGGGGAAGGGAAATCTCATATCTGTGAAATGCTAACACAGGGGGTAAATCTTCAGCAGGATCTGATCAGTTTTAGCCGTGCAACTGTCATTGATACTAATGGGGAACATACAGCTAAATAAGTGTACTGGAAATACCCTGGTCCCCAGCTTCCCAGTCTAAATAATAATCATATCATAAAAAAGCCAAACCAGAGGGGAAGGAACAAAAAGGCTCTGTTCTCCCACCACAGGAGGCCAAGAGAAGATCTGTGGCAGAGGCAGAGATGTCACTCACTCCTCACCCGTCACAGCACAGGGCAGCAGGGAATAAACATCCGTGATGCTGGGGGAAGGCCAGCAGCTCTCTGGGCATATGTTACTGTAAATTTGAAATTAGAGCCACTGAAGGGATGCAAAATGACAAACCCAGCTGCCGACGGGTGTGCTGGCTGCCAGCAGAGTAAAGTGTCAATTATTTACCATTTGCTAAAGGACACCGCTCTCTGCAGTCACGCTGGGGCGTGTGTGAAGCGCATCTTAATCTCCCTCCCCAGCGTGTGGGCTGGAGGAGGCAGCCCCAGAACTTCCCTCTGCTGGAGCAAGGCTGGGGGCTGAGACATCCCAGCGTGACTCCTGGCCACGTAGGAATGGCTGGAGCCTGTGCTGGCTCCCCTGGGATCAACCCCCATGGCTGAGACACCAAGCAGGGCTGGGAATCCTGAGGTTGGGGCAGGGATGGACACACAGGTGACATCACCTCACAGCCCCTTTTATAAAACTGTGGTTTCTTCTGTGAGAGGTGACAGCGGGAGGCACTCACTGTGTGCCCACCACAGCACTCCTGGGATGGGATCCAGGCCAGGAGCCGTGCTTGGGACAGCTCCGCTTCACTGCTCCCATTGCAGCGGGATGGGCAGAATGTTGAGGAAGCAACAGGGGAGAATTGGAATTTTATAAACTGAGTGTGTCTGTGTGTTTGTGCAAATAAAGCAGATGGTGAGGATATTTGCATTAGCACTCATGCAGAAAGTCCCTAGATTATATCTTCTTTCTTAGCCAAATTTGGGCTGGGAGCATCACTTTAAAAAATCACTGTTATTCCTGCTGTTGGCAAATGTGGGCTCCCCTGGAAATCTTTATTCATCAAAACATTCCTCCAGTCTGACCAAAACCTTCTATATTTGGGGCCCTGACAAGTCAAGTCACTTCACAAGTGCTGGTGGCTGCTTAATCACAGGACTCTCACGAGGTTCAGTCATCCTAAATAAGTCACCAAGGCCATGAGTCATGTCACAGGTGGGCTCCACAGTGATTCAAGGATTATATTCTCCCTCCTGATTTATTTCATGATATCATTACCCCAAAAGAAAACTCATTTGAAAGAAGTATTTCCAAGCCTTGCACCTCATCCCTTCCACTTGAGCTTGAAGTCACTCCTTGGTGTCCCCTAGGTCAGCTGGCCAGAGGAGACAGAGATGTTACTCCATCCCCTGGGCTTGAAGGGAAAGGTTTAGGAAAAGGTTTTACTTTTTCCTCCCCGGGCTGGGCAAGGCTTTTCCCTGCCTTCATCCTCTGGGGGCTTCCAGCAATCAAGCACAAAACAAGTGCTGCTTTTTGATGATAAGCCAAAAGGGAGGTATGAAACCCATGTAGCACTATCTGCTGAAACACCTTGCAGCATTAATAGCCCCTGTCCTGTGTCACCTCAAGGACAGCCACGTGTGATGGATGCTTGGCTGCAGGCAGCTGCTTCAGAACTCTTTGCATGCTCTGTGCACAGAGCCTGAGGGTCAGGAGGTGTTTTATGGACAAACTTTACATATTTGTGTGTATTTAGCCAAGGGAACTGCATGTCTCGTGGCCACCATGGCCACTGGCACCCTGCTCACCATGTGCACCCTGTTTTTTAAGAGCCAAATCCAAGGTGAAGGAAGTGAAGACATGAGCTTTCTGCATGCCCCAGTGAAGCAAGAATGACCAGGTGTTCATTTTCTGCTCATGGGGACACTGTTTTCCCTCATTTATCAGGCTGAGAGCAAAGAGAAAGTTTCTGCCTGCAGTCTGTTATCAGAATTATTAGTGATAACTCCTGTATCAGCATTTCAGGTGAAAGGTGGAGAATGTCACACCCCAGCAAAATTATCTGGGGACTTGAAAATCAAAGATTATTGATCTGGAGTCAGCCTTTTTTGTTATAAAATCAACAGGCATTAAAAGAACCCCATTTTAAACCATGTGTGTCTGTTTCTGGATGTGCGCATATGCATATGCAAAAGGACAGGGCTCATAAGAGAAACAGCAGGGATAAATGAAACTCCTGGGTATAATCAAGGTCTGCACCATGATCTGTGGGCATTTTATCACTGACTTCAGCATGGCTTTACCCTGTGCTGCAGCAGCAGCTGTGACCTGGGAACTTTGCAGTGCTGAGAGGGGAAATCTCAGGACAAGGTCTGGGCACTAACTTCTGGCCTTGGGAGGACCAAAGATGTCAGATGCTGCTGTAGAGGATAATTCATTTTACAGCACTTGTATGACAGCTGCTGTCTCCCAGTGAGCCCTGCACATCTGGAACCCAGGATGATTAAGTCAACTGGCTTTGCAGGAGGTAGGATTGGAAAAATTGCTCTATTAAAAAAAAATTAAAACAGTAAAACTTCCCTGCAGTTTGTTTTCACTGCACTGCAGGTGGCCTCCAGAGAAACACAGGGAGATGCTCTTCTCAAAAGCAGGAGCAAGAAAGCATTTATCCTCCTCAGGAGCAGGGCAGGGAGGAGCTGTACAATGCTCAGTGGAAATCAAAACCATGCAGAGGAGTGTGTTCAATGGGAACGTCCAGCACCAAGGACACCCCAGTTTAAAGCTGCTGGTGAAAGCTTTACCCTCTCTGCCAGTCCAGCTTCCCAAACAGAGCAGGGAAGCTCCTGGAGGGTTGATCCAGATGAGGCCAAGGTCCTTCTGGGTTTTCACAAGAAACCCATTCCATTGCTCATGGAATCTCTTTGGGAGCATGGGAGGAAGCCATGGAGTCGTCCTTGGCAATGTCTTTGCAAGAAGGAAGGTGATCACCCCATCACAGCTCCAGATACTGCTTTTGGAGCTCACGGCACTGCTGGCACAAGGGCAACAAGCCAGCCAAGGGCAACAAGATCTCTGTGCTCAGGCCATTCAGCCGCAGTTTTCTTGACTATCCCATGAGTTTTTGGGGGGATTTGATTCAACTTGTTTCAATAGCAATCTCTTCCTTGCATAATCTCCTTGTCTAGTAGATGGTAACGTTCCTTTTACACAATAAGCAGATTGCAATCCCTCTCCTGTCCCCTCGCCCCCCTCCTGCCCCCTGGCCAAACCCACACCTTGGCACCCCTTGGCACTGCTCAGAATGGGCACCAAACAGCCCCAGGGGAAACATCAAAGGTGAAGTGTTTGGCTCCTTGACTGAGAAACACACAGGCAACCTCACAGCATTTGACTTTCCCCTACTTTGCATTAAATTTCTCATTTTGATAACAGGTAACAAATCACTGCCTGTGCTGTCACTGAGGTGGCTCTTCTGTCAACAGACTCCAATTCTCCTGGTCCCCTCCTCCCTTTCTCTTCACAGATTAATTCTCACCAAAATGGAGAATTATCTTCAGATGATGCTGGCAGGGGCAAGGCTGACAGGAAGACAAATCAGGCGGTGGGCACGAGCCATAAATTTGTTATTTCAGCTTGTGTTACCTGACTTCTGGGAAATTTTACGTAGCATTAAAAAATGCTGGTGTGTGTGTGTTAATGATGGCATGTCAAGAGCACAGTGTCACGTTTGCCACTCCGTATCAGAGTAACACATTGGTACCCTGGAGAGGTGAGACCAGGCAGGCAAGGGGTGCTCTTCATCAAAAACAGCATCAGATGGTTGGAGCAAAGATAGGGACAAGCAGGGGGATATCACAGGTGGATTAAACTGATCTAAGTCCCACATAGGATCTAGGTAATTGCTTCAGGAAAAAATAATTAGAAATATGGTAGTAGGGGAGGGAGATACATGGGCTGGCTGAAAGTCATCCAAAGACTCAAGCTGAGCTCTGTGTTTCACAGAAGTACCTTACCTGACTGTTTTAGGGCCTGTCCAAAATGATAATTTCCATTAGAGGAAGCTGAAACAGGCAGTGTGGTTGTTCCAGTCCCTTCTCCAGGGTTCAGCAGGAACACACAGCCCAGGTTGCTGATCTTCCCCTGAGCTGAGCTCATTCTGATTCACCACCTCTTCTCTGCTCTGGTGAGACCCCACCTGCAGTGTTGTGTCCAGGTATGGTGTCCCCAACATAAAAAGGATGTGGAATTGTTGGAACAAGTCCAGAGGAGGCCACAACATTGATGAGAAGACTGGAGCACCTCCCCTTTGAAGACAGGCTGGGAAAGTTGTGGCTGTTCACCTGGGGAAGAGAAGGTTGTGTGGGGAGCTCAGAGCACTCTCCAGAGTCTGAAGGGGCTACAGGGAAGTTGCAGAGGAACATTTTTGCCAGAAACTGTAGTGACAGGAAAAGGGGGAATAGTTACAAATTGAGAGAGAAAGAAGATGTTATCTTAGATATTAGGAAGATATTCTTTCCTGTGATCATGGTGAGGCCTTGGCACAGGTTTCTCAGAATAGCTGTGGATGCCCCATCCCTAGAGGTGTTCAAAGCCAAGTTTGGGCAACCTGGGATAGTGGGAGGTGTCCCTGTCCTGGCATGGGGGTGGGATGAGATGATCTCTAAGATGCATTCCAACCCCTTCACATTCTGTGATTCTGTGGTTCTCTGGTCCTTACAGGACAAGACCGAAAGACCTGAGCATCTGATAACTTTTTTTCTACAGCTTCACACTGAACACAAAGGAAAAACTGATCTTCTGAAGTGCATTACTTCAGGTAATCAGAAAAACACATAGGCTAGAAGGTAGTTTTGAAGACTGAGGAGGTTTTGGAATGTTTACCAAAACTCAAGAGAAGCAGCAAGACCCTCCCCCTTCTCTTTCCTCCCAGCATCTCTGGGCTGCAATGAAGTAAATTTATGTATGGGCTTATGGGACTTGGCTGTCTGCCACAGCAGGGGCACGAATTCAGTGACCCAAGAGTTCCCTTCACCTCTGTGCTTTGTATGAGCCTCTGACACCCAAAACGGTGATGGCCCTCAGAGCTTGTAAAAATGCTTCTGTTAATCCATTAATAAATTCTGCTTAGTGTCCACAATGCAGGGTCTTAAAAGCTTTGCAGTGCTGGGGTTTGCAGAAGGATGCTGTGCCCTGGGCTCAGACAACAGGAGGCAGCCAAACCTGCACGAGCCAAAGGTTGTTGGTTTATGCAGGGCCTCAGCATTCCTGTATTAACTGCCAGGGAAAAGCTTCCTTGATTCATGGAGATTTTTACCAACTGAAATGGCACTGATGAGTGGTTATATTTTGTCCAAGAACTGAGTTTGCTCCCTCTGTAAGAAATAACCAGGTACTAGAGAGTCCCAGAACGGTGTAGAGAGGAAAGAGAAACCAGGAAAATTACATTTCTTTTTAAAAGAGAGTGCAAATGGGGAAGATGGAAATCAGACACTTTGCCATTGCTTAAAATGCCTTTGAAACAAAAAAGCACCAAGAAAACTGGAGGTCAATACCACCAAGCCAAGAAGGGCCTATTAGGAAAGACATTCAGATCCACTGCTGTCATAAGCTAAGCAAGGCAATAGTATTTTATGTATTAATATGATGAATATTTATCACATTCATTACCCACATAACATGTATTTAAATATAAAACATACATGTGTGTGTAATTACTCATATTTTGTTAAGGAGACTATGTTAGCGAATTTGATTTTCCCAGGAAAGCCATGTAGGAATTAAAATCCAGAAAAACCAACAACGCTTTTAAGTGTGTGTTTTCATATGAAAGACAATAAACGCCAAACACAGCTCTTTTTCATCTTTATTTAAAGGTAGAGCCTTTTTTTTTTTGTCTTTGTAGTGGCCTTTGCATGTGCCCTTCCCTGCCAGACTAATCTGTCTGCTGCCTTTCTGCCATTCTGCAAAGATAATACATATTCTTGATCCCTCTTTTTGAAAAGCCCTTAGGAAAACATGACTCAAAGGAGGAATAAAAAGCTGCAGCAAAGGACTCAATTTCTAGGTAATTTCTTCTAAACCCTGCTTTCAGTTTATTACCCTGACAAAGAGTCTCTCAGCTGCAGAGCAGAGCCCGACCTCCCGCAGGGGATATACTGAGGATTATCTACCCTAAAATGAAAGTCTGTTGACCTAGGGAAAACATTTCACTAAATAACAGCAGCTGTGAATTGAAGGGACCTGTGGGGCATTAGACACGGTGTAAAAGCAATTTGAACAGAGTAAAGGAAATAAGTGGAAACGGTTTTGGGTAGGAAGGAGAGGTAAGGCGTGCAAATGAATGCATTTGTGGGGTGGGTAAATGAAAACACCTCGCTCTTCCACTGCTGCCCTCTGAAATGGCAACTGCACAGGGATTGCTGCCCAGAGTCCCACAGCTTCCAAAGGCTCCACCCAGCCAGGGGTGACCTGGCCCCACCACACTTTCTGCTGTCCAGCAGGACTCAGGGGTCCTGGAGTGCTCCCTGCACCTCCACCTGCATCTCCCCACCTGCAGGCTCCTGATGCACCACTCTGCACCTCAGACTCCCCATGTCTGTGCCTCTGGATAACCCTGCCTTGGCCAGGAGACTGCTTTCAAGGAACGTAGGTAACCACCAGTGCTTGAACTATAGCAAATTAAAATTAAAAGAAGAAAAAAATCCGCATTGCATTTCTAATCTTGAACTTACCTTCCCAGCCCCAGCTCAGTAGAAACACAGACCCATTGGCAACTTTGACTAAAGTCACTTTAATGCTAACAAACCAAAAAGCTGGGATGGTGCCTGATGCTCTCTCTTTGGTTCATTAACATTAAGAGCAGGAGCAGATGATTTCTGGCATCCCACCTGGCCCTGGACCACAGGAACGAAAGCATTTTTGCTGCTCTGGGGAGAGTTCTGTAGATCCTGTTGCCCTTTTGTCCCATGTTCCAGTGATATCCTGACAGTTTGTATTAAACCACCCCCTCCTCCCCTGCCCAGAGTAAATTGGTTGCTTTCTCCAGGGTAAAGGAGAGTTTCTGAAGGGTGGCATCACAGAGGGGAGAATAGCAGGGGATCTGCTAGGCTCAGTCTCCACTCTCATAAACTTTCTTCTTAAATCCTGCACAAAACAGAAGGTGATGTGAAATATGTTCTTGGACTGGGGAATATCTCTGTCAGAGAAATGTTTTCAATTGTTGAATAACAATCTGAGACAGTGATGGAATTGCTGCAGCCTAAGACATACAAAACAAGGGTGGAAAAAAGACCTTGACTCTTTTATGGAGTTTCTGCAAATCCAGGGCTCAGCTGTGCCAGGCAGTGTGAGTTACAATAGTGGCAAAAGCTCTTGGAAGTGACCAGTGATGTTCACACTCCTCAGATTTTGGGGAGCTTCCAACTACCCTTTCTTTTTGTTTTTTTGGTTTTGTTTTTTTTCTTTTTCCAAACCAGATTTTGTTTTCCCAGGTACAGCAGACCTTGAGAAATAAACCCCTCCATGTGCTACGTGGATACCAGAGATTCAACAACTAATTGCTGACCCCTGATCAGAGCTTTTGTAAAAAAAAACTAATTAAAAAAAAAAAAGCCATTTGAGAAAAGGGTGAGGTTGTGGTGCTGTTACAACACCTCCCTGGCAAGGCTGGTGTAAGAGATGCTTTTATGCCCCACTTTTTCAGATTAAGGACATATTTTTGACCCCATGCAACAGTTTGTACATCCATTGAATGCCCTGGGTTAGAAGGAATAGATATAAATCTTATATTCCAGGGTCTGGTGATGCAGTGGGACACTTGCCCCACGAGCCTGTGCCATGGCCAAGCCATGGAGAGTGGGAAAGGAAGGGTTTGGGAATGGCAGGACTCTGCCAGGGCAGGGCAGCTACCCAGGGATGCTCCTCCAGCCCTGCTTTCCCCGAGCTTCTTGCTGTCCTTGCTGCACATCCTCACATTCGGGAAGGTTTGCATGACTCAGCCAGGGATGAGTTGGAAAAGGAATGTCATCATTTTGATCCAGTTAAAAATAATTTATCTGCTGCTTTCTCTCTATACTGTCTCGTCATCCCTCCCTCTCCCCCCCCCCTTTTTTTTTTTTTTTTTGCTTTTTGTTTTTTTTTTCTTTTTTTTTTCTTGAGGAGAACTATTAGCATATGTTTTGGAAGGTAAATCGTCCCCTGAGTTAAATTAGCACCTGATCAAATGCGTGCAAAGTGCTAATTGAGCTTTGCAAGCAAACCCAACTGAAAACAAGCTTTTAAGACTCCAGCAAGCAGGCATGAAAATTGAGGCCATCCCAAAGGAAGGGGAGCGTTTCCAGACAGCTGCCTGCAGTATTGCTCAGGGACAGAAGTCTGACCAAACAAAGGGAGCACACAGGCTGGCATTTCTAAAGTGGGCAGCTCTTTTGTCCTCCTGTCCACTTCCAGAGGACAAATCTTTTCTTGTAGGGACAAGCAGATCCCAGGTGTCAAACACATGGATTTCTCAAGGTATGTGTGCTCAGGGAGTGTTTCCTCGAGGGATGATGCTGGTTGCTCCTTGTACACTCATCCTCCCATTCCTGGTGGACTGGGCAGGATGGACCATTCCAACAGGAGGACACACTCACTTCCCAGGCAGGAGCCCACTGGAATACCCCAAAAGTAACAGAGGACACTGCCAGGACCCTCCAGCTCTTGGTATCTAGAAGAGCTACATGTCTGCATTTATTTTAAAAAGATATCAGATGGTTTGAGGTAAATGCTGTGGTTTTTCTGGGAGGAAAAGCTTCCAGTCCTTTGACGATGCAGACACCAGGAGAAAATGGACCCACAGGTTTAGCGGCCATTGAGGACAGCAGAGATGCTCCAGGAAACAGAAAAGCTGAAGTTTGTTGCTTCCAGAGGGGTGGGACAGCTAATGGGGCTGGCTGAGCCATTTGTTTGGGAAAGAGGAGCAGGAGATCCCCAAATGTGGGTTTGGCTGATATGGCAACTGCTCAAAAGTTGCTGTTTCCTTTCTCCCCCTTGGGCTCCTTCTAAAAAATTGTGACTATCTTAAAGAGAAAAAAAGAAGGCAAGAAATCTTGGTCATTTTCAATCAAACAACAATTTTTAAAAACGGTGATTAGATGGCAAAGCCTCCTCATGGATACCTGTGGCCGTTCGGAGGAGCTGCCCTTTGTCCCACCCTTACAGCAGCCAGTCAATACGACAGCATTGATACTTGTGCTTTTATTTTTAAAGTCATCCCTTCTACTAATTTGATATAATTGCTTTGATAATTAACCAAAGACGACGACGATGTTGCTACTTCTCCCCCCTCCAAGCAATCTCCACCTCTGTGCAGGGAGCATGCTAATTTGCCAGAGAGCTACACAGGCATTTGCATGTTTTTTTTCCATCTAATTTGGTAGCCTTGGTGCTTAAAGCAGGTGTGATGCTAATAAGGCAACTTGAGCAATCAGCCCAGGTAGAGATTTGTGGATTGCACAAGGATTTGTCTGGAGTGTCTTTCCATGTCTGCTGCTGAGACTAAATATAGCTGGAAGGGGGGGAAGGAGGGCACCTGAGCATGTGATATGGGCTAGGAGGAAGGCTGTGGCATTTGCTTTTTCTGAAAGCCTTTGAATAGAGGGTACCTGTCCCTCAACTCAGCCTGAACATCTTAGCTTTCAAGGAATGGTCGTGGCACGCAGGGCCGTGGTCTGGTTGACAAGGGGGTCTTCAGCCAAAGGTTGGGCTCTATCTCAGAGGTCTTTTCCAGCCTCATTGATTCTGTGATTTTCCTCTATGGCCGTGCTCAAGAGCGATGTTTCCAGAGAAATGGAGGGTCCCTGTCCCTGTCTCCTTCTGCCTTTGGTGCTGAGCAAAGCACACAGATCAAGAGGGCCTGGGGCAGAATAAGGCTGGGAGTTTTGGCACCCACAAGCCATGTTTCTCCTGGCCCCCACAGACATTGCTACTTACCTCCTTAAAACCTTGATCTGCACCACAGAGGTCTTGCAGGAGTTTCCAGCACGTGGAGTTCAGTCCTGCTCTGCTCTGGCAGTCAGTGTGGGGAGGTTCCACCTTCAGGGATCAGCAGGGCACAAGGTTGTTCCTCAGCTCCCTCCAGCCTGGGAGCTCCTGGGAGCACCTCCTTGTGCCCCCCTTCCCTCATTCCTCCTCTCCTCCCCTCTGAGCTGTTCAGCCCCACAGGTGAGTGATCCATGCTCTGGGATGGACAGGGAGTCTCTCCCATGGCAGGGATGTGTGCAGCTTCTCTGGCTGAGGGCCTGGGTTCAGGACCTGCCACCCATCCCATTAGCAAGAGCATCCTTTGGCCAGGCAGGGATGTCAGGGCTGTCTGGGCAAATTAAAATCACTTCAGTCTTTGCTGTCACATCAGCTCCTGCTTTGCCTTCTTGCTTTTCCTGTTTAGCTTCTGTTGGCACTGGAGTGCTTGAAGTAAAAGAGGCATTGCAGAAGTTTTCTAGAAGCATGTATTTAGATTGTTGTAGGTGGAAACTGCATTTCTCAGGACAAATAATTTCATTTTCCCCGTCATCTCTATTACATTTGGTTTGGTTTTGTTTATACAGTTATTTATACTGTTACTATTACTGTTGCTATTGCCATTGCTTTTTATTACTATTACTATTACTATTACTATTACTATTACTATTACTATTACTATTACTATTACTATTACTATTACTATTACTATTACTATTTTATTCCAACTAAGCTGGGCTATGAGTTGAGAAAGCACTTGAGGATATCTCCTGTCTGCCTGTTGTCATCCCAGGAAATTACAGATGTAAGACTCTGGGTTTGGGGAGGAGAGGGTCTATCTCAAGACACAGAAATTACTCTTGAAGGTGGTCCTGTTGTGTGGTTTAGATATTCCTGGCCATTGATGATGGTGGATCTGACTCAGATGCCCAAATGACCTCTGTGATTCCAGTACTGATGAGATGGATCAAACCTTGGATGTGGGTCCCAGCTTGCACTGCAGTGTTTGCCATCAGCATCTGCACATGGACTGCACCAAATATAAGCATTAGCAGAGAAAGTCTGAGGAATTGGCTGCTTTCAGACACTCTCTGGGGAAAAAAACCCATCTCTCTTCTAAATCAGAAAATGCTCCCACCCTGTATAAAGGTGTGGAGCAGGGGGTCACTGTCACTCTTGTCTCCCTGTTCTCTTTTGGGCCAGAACAACAACCCCAAATCAGCCAGGAAGGAACCTTTTCCCATGGAGTTCCTGGCTCTGTGGAGAGCAGGAATAACTGGGTATTTCATGGACAACTCCTTCCCTTCCTGTGCCTCCTGGGGTGTGCTGGACCAGGGTGTCAAGGCCACCACATTCCACACTGCCAGCCCTGCAGACACTCCCACTGCTCCCAGGACTGTTCCAAGGTTAAATCCTCCTTGACTTAAATTTCCTCCCACTGCAAACATTTCCTTGAATTAATAGTTTCTCAACAATAGATAATCAAAACACTTGCCTGTATTTTAATGTTAAATAAAGCAGGTGAGGGTCAAAAGCAGATAGAAAACAGACTGATTAATGAAAGAGAGTGCTGGGAAGGTTTTTTTTTACTTTCAACAGATGGAAAAACAATTAATTTTTGGTCTGATTCTGTTGTTTTGATTTGTTCTTCATGGGAATCCTTAGAAAGGCTTCCAGCAAATTGTGGCCCCAGTCAAAAGTGCAGCTGGGAGGGAGGCCACAGCCCAGCACAGTGCAGGAGTGCCAGCAGGGCAGTCTGGGGAGGAGGAGAGAGGATGGGATGTGTCAGACAGTTGAAGTAAAGCAGGAGCCTTCATCTGTTTCAAATACCTTCTCTAAATAAGTCAGAGGATCGTGGGCAGAGACACAATTAAAAGGAATTTCTCACTCACTTCATATCCTAAGGACTTTTACCTCTATCTGCCCAAATGTCACCTGGACAGTTTTGTCTCAGCAAAGGGCAGGCAGGAACCATGTCAGAATGCTGGGCCCTGGCACTCTGGCCCCACTCCAGCCTGACTGAGACTCCACAGCCACATGGCAGATGTCCACAGCAGAGTGTGGCTGGATACTGGGAGCTGCCAGTTTCCACTTGAAGTCATACACATGCTCAGGGTGGGTTGAGGTGCCCAGCATTGCACTTAGAATCCCCAAATGCACATTTTTTTGCCTGCCCTGATTTCAGTGGGGAATAAGCTGCCCGAATATTTCTGAGCACAGGTGATTTGAAACTGGAAATATTTTTTTCCCAGGTTGCCCCAGCCAGGCGCTGTCACCCAGCAGAGTGGGAGCAAGAGAAGACAGAGCAGGAGCTGCCTGGCTTCTCCAAAAATTCCCTGGCTCTGACTTCTGCCCTTCTTCAGAGAAAAGGCAAGCCCTGATTTTAGTCTGCCTAAACTCACTGACCTTCACTGAGCTGACCTTGCCCATGACCCTGAGCCAGAGGAATCTCTGGGCTCTCCCACGTGATATTTGTGCCCATAAACACCTGGATTAAGTGACCCATGTCAAACACAAAGCTTGGTTTACTCAGCACTGACCCGTGGCCATGTACTGCACCCTTCTGAAAAAGGAGGTATCATTCATAGGCAGTAACACCTGTGGATGCTCTGGCAGAGCTTTGCAGTGCCAAACCTGGATGGAAACACTCTGGTCCCCCTGTGAACGTGCAGTTCAAGAAGCAGCATCTGCTCCCAGCTCCCAGTGGCTTGTGACAGGAGCTGGGCTTGTGCCCCCGAGCCAGGTCAGTGCTGTTTTTCTTTCCCAAAGAGCACAAGCTGGCTGGTGAGCTGTCACAGATTTGCAGTACCAGGAATTAGGGACATTTTTTAATGTGAACACAATGTTATCTCATTATGTGTGCTCTCAGGGCATCGCAGTGTGAGGAAACATCTCTGCCCTCAGGGCAAGGTGATTTTCTAACTGGGACAAGAAAAGCTGTCCTGGGCTTAAGCCAGGCACCAGGGAAGGTCCTCTAAAGTCTCTTCAAAATCCCATTGGCAAAGCTGGGTGGAAGGAAACATCCTCATTTTCAGATGAGCTGCAGCACCCAAGCTGCACAAGGCACAGGCAGCGGGCACTGGGACTTGGCACATCCCTCACATTTCACTCTGCCCCAGTCAGAAAGCTCTGGACCTGCAGCCTGGCTCGACCCAAGGTACCTTCCTAAGAACCAGAGAGATTTCGTAAACTTGGCCTAGACTCATATGATTCTCACCTCAGGGTTACTGAACCTTTACAATCCTTTGTGAGAAACCTCAGGGTTAGTAACCAGACCTGGAAGCTGGGCACTCTTGCAGAGCATGGCTCAAAGCAGAAAGAAAACCTTCAGCCTGTCCACTGGGAGACTCCCACCAGGATCTAAGGCTGCCCTGTGGAAATCCAATAACTAAAATCCTGCCTATGCTAAAGCCACAATGCAGATAAATTACTTGTGTTGCTTTAAAAAAAATAATTTTATCCTTTTAAATTAAAATGCAGGGATATATCTTTCCCTATCAGTGAAAAGCATCCTACTGTCTATTTTAGCTGGCAGACTTGCTGTTAGAAAGGAAATGAGAGTATTATCCCTAATGAGTCTTCTCATAATGGTAATTTTCCAAAAGAGGTACCAATTCTAGGTTTGTGTCAACAGTCCCACATCTGCAAGACTTGGAATAAGCCTTCCAAGCCTGTTACAGTATGCAGGCTCACTCCTCCACAGTCAGTGTGGTAATGTCTTGTCAGAGCAGCAATTCCTGTTTTAATACTGATATAGATCCTTCCCTGTGTGTACAAACACAGCAAAGTCCACACTGTGCCTCTGGTCTCCTCCAAAGCTCCCAGTCTAACCCACATTTCTATTCCCCACTTATCTCTTGATTCTTTGCCACATTCAGGCTGCCCCAGGGATGGTATCCGGCCTCATTTCTGGGAGGCCCCTGATTTTAAGTCATTTGACCACTGTCTGCCAAATCCATTTGAGGGAATTAAAGCAATATCTCCAGAGATCTTGATGGCCTCTGTGGGAAGTGCAAATCCACAATGCTCCCCCATATCTGCAAGAGAGCCAAAGCATCCACCTGCCTCCTGGATCTTGGCAGAATACAGCCCTGATCAAATATCCCTCTGGCTTTCAGGCTTTGAAGAACACAGATTGGTCTCCTTTTAAGCCTGTCGCCAGGAATGGCTGGGATATGTCCAAAGTCTTTGATCTTTGAACCATGTGGCAGGTGAGATGATGTGCTGGTTTTGGCTGGAGTAGAGCCAAATTTAATTTTCTCCACAGTGGCTGGTGTGGGGCTGTGTGGGGCTCCATTTGGCTTATTTGCCAGCTGTAGCTAAACCACAAAAAGTGAAAAATCAAGAACAAAAGTCTGTAAACTACTTCCATTTGTGTTTGGTAAGATTTTTGCGAAACCATTTCCATGCCTGGCCTTTGCACAAAAAGGCTGTGTTTAGCTGAATGCCTCGTTGGTTCAGCTGGTCTAGGCTTGATCCTTTTCTCCATTTCTAAAGTGTATGTGTGTTAAAAAATTAATAAATTCTTGGGGGTTACGCAGAAATTTGGAGGTCCTATATAACCCCATGTGGAGAAGGATGTGTGAAATAAGGCAATGCTGTAATGATAAAGGTGTGCAGCTGAACAGGGCAGGATTTTAACAGACACTGAAATAGAAATTCCACACTTGGAATGCACATTGAGCATACATTCCACTGGCTCGTTGCTCCCAGTGTGCAAAGATCCTGGCAATCTAACCCATACTGCCCCCTCGCTCTGCCTTGGTTTCCCAGGAGTTTGTGTCCAGGTCATCACTCAGAAAGTGTTGAGCCAGCTTCAGACCAAAGAGGGAAGGCACCTTTCCTATGGGAATTCTGCTTTAAACTTCCAAAGAAAAACAGATTCAAGAAAAAAAAGAAGTGGAAGCCCAGAGTCAGGCTTTCCATAGGGATGAGAATCACAGAACTGGGGGCTGCCCAATGGCCCAAGTGTTCCAGATCCACCCTTTCCAACATTGCACTAGTATGCCTGGCTGTGCACATGTTTGGAAAATGCCCTCAGGCACTGCTGGGACCCTTGGGTGTGTGTCATGCAGGGCCAGGAGCTGGGCTGGGATTGCTCTTGTGGGTCCCTTCCAGCTTAGAGTAGTCTGTGACAAAAGCAGCAGTGAATTTATTGCACTTCATCAAGGAGCCTGTAAAACGAGTGAGCCAAATCTGAAGAGTTTTAGGGATCCTCAACTCTGTCAGACAAGTCAAGCCCAAGTCTCAAGCAAACTTGAGCCAATGCCTTTCACTTGGGAAGTTCAGGGTAACCTTAGACTCTGATGGAGCTTAGCATCACAGAGACATTATACCTTCCAGGATTTGTACCCTTCCAGGTACCTTCCAGGTAAGGCACTTCCAGGACCAGAGACCATGCCAAGTCAAGTCAAGACTTGCTTCTCTGCTGTAGGAAACAGTGCTGCAATATGAATAAAAGTGCGATAAAGTTCAATGCCAGGCCTGAGAAGTGGAGAAGAGCAATTTATTTTTAAACAAAATGAAAGTCACTCCCTCATATTGTCATAGTCACATAACCCTGAGCACTGAGGTGTTTGTATCCACCTGATCTGGCCATGATTCCCTATGCTGGCACAGAGGTCCAGGAGCACTGGCTGCCCATTCCTCACCAAGTGTCCTGAGTGACACTGTCCAGGTTCAGAGATGGTGTTTTTCACTCATCAGGCACTGATGAGTCTCTCCATCCTGCCACACCTCCCCATGAGTCATCAGGATGTTGTTTCCTGAGTCCTTTGTCTCCTGATCTGGGTGTTTTGAGGAGCTGTCTCCAGCTGTGCTTCTCAAAGACCTGCCAGTCCAGGTGCCACCAACATCTGCATCCTTGCTGTCCCCCTCCTACCAGTTAATCCTTTGGGAGTTTTGCATACCAATATTCCCATTTATTCTCCTTTCATACCAATCTTCACACTTTTGTCACAACATCCACCACGTGGCCTCTGCATGAGTCTGTGCTTGTGCACACCTCTCATCTGAGCTCCAGGATGCTACCAAGAGGGAGTGCCTGGCACTCACTCAATCCACAAGGAAGGTTTCAGGGCACTCAGATGAAGAGCAAAGTCATCCAGCAGGTCTCCTGAACTCCTGAGCACCAGGTGGGTGCTTTGGATAAGATTTATCCACTCAGATTTATATTAATTATGTCTCCTGAACTCCCTGGCCTGAGGACAGAGCCCATCCCGGTAGCAACACCTCCCTTCCTGTTGGAGATGGCTGAGGATGGGTTTGCTGGAGTGTGTCCATGGAATAGCTACTCCTCTCCACTGCCTGCCTGGGAGAAAAGGACAGCAAGCTCAGACTGAGATGT
Organism: Cinclus cinclus; assembly: GCF_963662255.1. Classification (NCBI taxonomy): domain Eukaryota; kingdom Metazoa; phylum Chordata; class Aves; order Passeriformes; family Cinclidae; genus Cinclus; species Cinclus cinclus. The sequence continues at coordinate 112,739,417 of NC_085047.1, forward strand.
CCACCCTAGGCCTCCAAGTTTGGAGAGCTGAATCCTATCCTTGCAGCCTGGAGAAGAGTAATTAATAGGGGTGGGAAATGCATGGGTGGTGGGGCTTGCCATTCACAACCTGATCCCAAATCCTTTCTTACCTACTCATTGCATGCGAGTTTGAGCTTCCCCACACTTCCTACAAACTTCCTAAAAGCACAAGCAAGCCGAAAGCAGGATTATTCCTCTGCACACTACTCCCTGCATTTTCATCTCCAAGCATCCCTCTCCTGCTGGGATGCTGGCAAGACCCTTGAGCTGACCTGCAGCCCCCCTCTAGAGCAGCAGAGTTTGGGTCTTTTGATCTTTCACCCTATTGACCTAAGTTGGTTCAGGAAGTGCCTCGCATTCTAGAGTGCATTGAGACTTGGGAAGAAAATGTTCAGTGAGCTGTGCTGGGCAGGACAGGCTTTCAAGTTGCTGTTCATGAGGGAGGGGACTGGATGGGGTGCAGCAGGGCAGACATTCCCAAATGCACTGACCAAGGGCAGGTCAGCAGCTCAGCAGCCTCCACGTTACCTGTTCCACTGGTGTGCAGCCTTCTGCTTTTTGCCTGGGGCTTTTGATTCTTAAAAAAGTGAAGGGAAATTCACATAACTGCTGGGGGAGTTCTGTTGTCAAGCCAGATCCAGCTGCAAGCAAAATAAATGTGCAGGCAGGGTCCAAGGGGAGTCCCAGAAACCAGCCAGTGTGTTGCTGGCAGCTGGAAAATTTGTGGACTTTGAAGTGTTGCAGGAGACCTTGGTAACTCCATACATCTCTGATACATGTGAGTGCATTGGTAAACTCAGTAACAGGTGTCCAAATGTCCCAGCTTGCTGGGAACAGGCTTTGTCACCCTCCCTCTCCTTGTAAAATCCTATTCTCAGCTTGCTGGCAATAAATAACTCCCTTGTCATGCACCGTGGGCACACCAAGGGCTCAAACAGGGCCATCCTTTGGAAGGGAGGGTTATTTTCAGCTGTGATTCTAGTTGAAAAGGGGAAGCTCTGGGTGGAGTTCTGGTATTTTGCAAGGCTTAGCTGAAGTTTGGTGCCTGCTGGTCCCCACAGTGCTCCTGGTGTGGTGGTGTCAACTGTGTCCATACAACCAAGGGTAAAGTGACAGCTTGATTAATGTCAGCAGTGTGGCCCTTGGCTGGGAATAGATGACCTTTAGGGTGCTTTTCAACCCAATCCACTCTGTGAGTCTATGATTCTATTAGTGCTCTGGCATTCCCACTGCAGGTGTACAGCACAGAGACCAGCACCTTCCTTTGCACACCCCAGATGTGTCTGTTCACTGCCTGCTCTCCCAGCTCAGAACTGAGCCTTTTGGAAAGCACTGCTGCCAAATTCACCTGGCTGAGCAGCTGCCCCAGGGCTGCAACATCAGGAATTAATCCCACAGGTGAGCAGGAGCGAGCAGGTGGAGGCTGCAGAAGGGAGGTGACACAGAGTGACAGCTGGAGTCAGTTTGGATGTAGGGCAGTGCCAGGGACTGGTGGATGGACCAAAAGGCAGTGCCTTTGGGGGAAGACACTGGCCAGAAGAGAGATGGATTCAAAGGGAACCCAGCAAAAAAAATTATCTCTGGAGCAGGGAAAACTGGTGCTTTGCTGTGGAGCACATCACTAATAATTATAACAAAATCCAAACAACCAACAAAAAACGTGGCTGCTGTTCCCTCTCTTCATGTTCTCCCTGCAGGAGGCCAGCTAATGCCCTGGAGATGCCCAGGTAGTGTCATTGTGCCCCCAGCCCAAAGCCAGGCCCTGGGCCCTCCCTTTGGGGTCAGTAGGATGTTTCCACCTATGCACAGCTTCATCTTCTCCCTCGAGGTCTCTTCTCCACCACCTCATGCTGGGGATAGTCTGGGGCTTTCCCAAGCAGTCCTTGGCTCTCTAACTGCAGGGATTTTCCCCAGGAGATTTTTGTCCACACCAGGACATGTCTGAATTTTGTCCATCCTCTGTGAGCAGGTGCAGCCAAAGAGTTCTAACAAGAGTAACAACACCCACACTTTTCCCTGGGGCACCCACCCACCAGACCCAAAATACCACAGAAGCCTCTTCCTGGCACAGATCCTGGCACACAGCCCTCCTCCCTTGAGTGTTCCCAGCTGATGTCAGTGTCAGTGTCTTGTGGTTGCTTATCACAGAATCCTAGCATGGTTTGGAAGGGAACCTAAAGAGCATCTCATTCCAACCCCATCCCATATGCAGGGACACCTCCCTCTACTCCAGGTGGCTCCAAGCCCCATCCAACCTGGCCTGAGACACTTCCAGGGATCCAGGGGCAGCCACAGCTTCTCTGGGCAACCTGTGCCAACCTCTCCACCCTCACAGGGAAGAATTTTTTATTAAGATCTGATCTAAACCTACTCTCTTTCAGTTTGAAGACACTGCCCCTTGTTCTAGCTCTTGCAAATGTTCCTTCCTTATGCACTTCCTCTGTCTTCTTAAATCTTGTCATGCTTAAATTTTGGTCCTGACTATCAAGGGGCTCAATATTTCCCACTGCCTGTCCCAGCCCTGTCTGTGCAGGGCTCATGCAGCCACCTGAGCTCATGCAATCTGTCTGCTCAGAGCCACCCAAGCAGATTTTTTACCCACAGCAACCGGTCTTAAAGCAATCCCATGGTCTAGAAGGATTTTATGCCAGGTTTCTGTGCTCTGTGTCTCTACAGTGCACTTTTTAACATAAAGAATTACACCAAATGTTCATGCTTATCTTCTAACAAGAAGTAATAACTGTCTCCTACCCACCTCTTTACCCCTCTGTAATGTTCAGACTTCCCTCTTCTCTTTCTTTAAGGTTTATCAGAGAAGTGAACTTATCAGACAAGAGGTTAAATCAGATTTCTGCTGCTGTTGCATGGTCTCCCAACTCTGTTCCCATTCACTGGCAGACGCATGAGTGCTGACAGCACCTGTGAACCCATGGGAAGGCTGCAGCACAGGCATCCAGCAGGAAAATGTTGGCAGAAGGTCTGGGAAATGTGGCTGCTTCCACTGTCCTCCCCTGCAGACCAAGCCACAGCAGTGGAAGGGGGTAATGCCAAACCTACCATAACAACCACAGCCAAGGCTCATCCCTCAAAGTCATCCCTGACTTGTACATTGGCTTCAAAGCTCAAAATCTCCCCTAATATTTCCAGCTGTGCTAGTGGATGTAATGAAAAATATTCCCTCTGTCTACAACCCTTTGACCTGGCTGTGTCCTGAGACATTGCAGCTGCAGCAAAATATGCCAGAGACCTCAGAGTCTGGTTCTGTTCCAAGGTAAGGAGAGCATTTCACCTCAGAGGCCTGAGAAACATGAGTTCACATCTGATTTATTGGGGGATTTTTATTCTGTGGTGCAAGCACGTGGTGATAAACCCCTCTCTGACCCAAGTGCTGTAGTGGTCACAGAGGGTTTTTTTTTTTGGCACAGTGACTGCCCACCTTAGTGATTCCTGTCACCACATTACCCCTGCTGCAAACCCTTCCTGCAAGGGCTGGCAATAAAATGTCTGAGCAAATGAAATCACAAGGGCTGTGGGTATGAGTTTTTCCTTCCATTTATACTGTCTTCCTCCAAAACATGCATGTAAAATTCTGTCAGACTCTTCTGTCTTATTTTAATTACTTTTTTAGTTGGTTGGTTGTTTTACTTTTGTGTTTGTTTTTTGGGTTTTTTTGGGTTTTTTTTTTGGGGGGGGGGGGGAAGTAGAGGGGGGATTTTTAATCTCTTGGTTTAGTTAATGAATTTTCAGCTGCTTGGTTAATGACCCAAACATGGAAGTCACACAGTGAAGCAGTCCCTGCAATTTGCTGGGCATAAATGTGAATTAAAAGCTTAAATGCCAGTACAGTCCCCCTCAGTGGCTGATTCTGAACATCAGCTGGTGGGAGGCAGAGCAGGACAGTCCAGCTGTACCACAGCTGAATTCCCCTATACTTCACTGGAGAGTATTTACAAGCATTTCACGTGCTACACTGGCTCCTGCACTTCATCCTATCAAAAGAGAGAAAAATACATATATAGCCTCTAAAATGTGCTTTGTTTTGGATTTTTTTTTAAATTTTGTGTTACTGAAGCATAAAGGAGTTGATCTGCGCATAAAATTTTAGCTGGAGACTTTATCTCTGAGTTATCTGACAGTCCCCCAGGAGAGGTGGAGTGTGGCCGGGCTGCTTTTTTCCAAGGGAGATGGAAATATTGTTACAGCCAACTTCTCCAGCTCACCCACTGACACTATTTCTTATTTGAGCCTTCTGTGCATCCCAGTCCACGCCTCTCTTACTCTGTGCTGCCTTTTTTATTAGGCTGAAATGATAGGGGGATAAAATGATAGGGCATTAGGAGTGCCTGGGAGAGAAAAGCCAGCCTGGCAGGCTTGCAAGTCAGCTCTGGTGTGTGCTGCTAGAGAAACTACAGCCCAGCAAAAAATCGTGAACGGGTGCTCTCCAAAATCCTTTCCCAGACTCTGCTGAACCACCCTGACAATGCTAATTAAGGTCATCGTATTCCATTTTCCCTTTGTTGATGTGGCAGGGTATTTGTTTTGCATTAAATTCAGGTGAGACTTTGAGCTGACAGGTTGAAAATCAATGAGCAGCAGAAATTATCTCAGGGGAAGCCAAATTGCCACGGGGGTTGAATGAAGCCTGTTGGGCTTCCTGGTTTCAGCTCTATGGGCAGGGTCGTAGATCATGGTGTCATGAACCTCACAGGGGAAATAATGACAAATCCAGAGACTGAAACAAAGCTGTGTATAGCTTTTCTTACCCCTATGGCCTGCTGAAGCACATAAATAAGTCAGGCTTTTTGCATTACTGTTTTGTGGATGGTTTGGAAGTAGTTCATAAATTATTGGAGAAGAAAGGTCAGGCTCTTAAAGAATGCTTTGGAAAATCAGCATCCTTGGGAGGGATTTGACACGCTTTGTTTACAGTGTGAGAGAGTTCAACATGCAAATCCTCCAAAAAGCCCAAGGAGCCTTCCAGCAAAACCAGCTGAGACAAGGCTAGACATTCCAAATGATTCCCTTTAAGTAAAAACAAACAACAAAAACAACAAAAACACAGCAGGAAATTAAACCCCAGACCTTCCTTAGTCAGCACTAGGAACTATGAAGCAAACTTTCAAAGGCCTCTATAGCTCAGCTCTGAGCTCTGAGTTACCTCAATACCAACATCTTCAGAGCCAAATGTTGCTCTGTGCAAGACTCAGCCGAGTGTCCTGGGCTCGTGCAAGGGACAAGGGGGAGAATAAAAGGGACCTCTTTGAGTCTCAGTGGCCTGCAAAAAATTTTGGGGGGACTATTCCCCTGGGCTCCCCCTTGTTTTCACTCTGGTGACTCAGTGGCAGGGTGATCCTGCATGTCCCATCCTCCAGCATGGCTCAGCAGTGAGGGAAAAGGCATCAGAGGTGGGAGCCAGGCTTTGGCTCTGAGATTTCCCCACCAGATGGGGAAAAAAAAAGGAAACAAAAAGTTGTTGAAACAAGCAGTGTGGAAGGCAGACAGCAATGCATTAAATCCTGCAGTGAGGGGTTGAGTGGGTGGAAAATGGAGACAGCGCAGACAATGGTGCTGCTCTGCTCCCTCTGAGCACCTCGCCAAAGAAAAGAGAGAAAATAAAACTGAAATAATTATGGTTGGGGGTCGGGGAAAAAAAAAAAAAAAAAAAGAAAAAAAAAAAGAAAGAGGAAAGGAAACCCTAACATTCTCAGGAAGAACGTACGGGAGATGCTCGGCACGCACCGAGTGTGACCTTTCCATCGTGCGTTCGCTTCCAAGCCTCCAAGGGAGGATGCTCGGTCCCACCGGCGAGGGGCTGCTGCCATCTCCCGGGAGCCGAGAGCAGGCGGTCCCCGGGCGAGAAAGCCTCGGAAAAGGACCGAGACGCCAGACCAGAGCCGGTTCTTTGGAATAACGCAGGAATACTTGGATGAGTATGTAAAATTCCTCGGGAGCAGCAGCATCTCTGAGAACAGCGCTTGCGGCGCCGAGGAAATAAAAGCGTTCGTGTGCAAATGCTGTGTTGGACAGCACAGGTTCTGTGTACTGAAATACACGAGTGTGCAGACCTTGACTGATGGCCTGAAGGCAGAGCAGACTCTGAATTAAGCAATGCTCCTTTCCCCCTGGTCAGAGGGGGATCCACCAGCTATGAAATTTGAACAGAGGAAGCACCGCAAGCAAATCATGGAAACTCCCTTTCTCCTGACCGCCAGCTGAGCTGCTGATTCCCCTGGGACACACCAGCCCATGCCAGGCAATGCCACACTGCCCATGAGCCCCTGGAGAGCTGGTGTGCTGAGCTCATCCCATGCACGCCCTCCCCACCTCCGGACCCTTCCCCAGGGTGACCCTCGGCCGTCCCCAAACAGCTCCAGCGAGACACCACAGCCCACCCTGCAAGCAATGAGTGCTCCAAGGAGGCTCCAGCTCCTTGCGGATCATCCTCTGCCTATATCCCAGGGCAGCTGGGTCTCACCCTCCCCAGGCAGACAGACAATTTTCACTCTCAGAGGAGTTCAGGGCCTTCACGCAGTGTGGTAGATCTCTGCAGGTCAACTGGAGGATGAACTCTGAGGCAGACACAAGTCTCCTGAGCTTTGTTCGACTTACGTCACTCCATCATCTTGCCTCTGCCTCTCTGGCTGAGATTTCATTTTTATTCCACTTGTGCTGCTCTCTCAGAAATGCCACGAACATCTGTGCCTGTCCCAAGCTCACTCTTTTCATTAAAAGAGCCAGTGAATTGCATGTGAAGCACCATCCAGGTAACCAGGCTCCAGCCCCGTTCTGTGGGTTCTGGACGGACCCTGACTGCACTTCCCCTGGGAAAAGCCCCACAGCCAGGTCAGGAGCTGGGAAATGGTGGGAAATGACTGCTGGGACACAGCAGGCACCTGCTCTCCTCATGTGGGCTGGTGGCTTTCAAAGCCAGTCCTGACAAGAGGTCACACCAGAGGGACAAAGTCCAAGTTAGGGAGGGCAGAGCCCACGTCATTGCAGCCTCCTCTGGCTGCATCTCCCAGATTTACGTGCCCAACACCACAGCAATAAACTGCAGAGATGTGCCCAGTGTTGTTTTGAGAGAATACTGGCGAGTTTTTTTAATGTGTTTGGACCCCTTATTTTTACCAACAGAGACAGCTACTTCTATTTTAATTCCAGATTTAGAGACCTGTGTGGTAGAGCCCAAATCCTGATGATGATACCAAGGAGATGAGGGGTTACGGAGACTGCATGTAGCAGAATTTGCTTGGGGTGAAAAATGCTGGTAAACTTTCAGGCTACTCGCAGTTTTTATGTAGCACTGGCTAACTTGTAAATCAACCAGAAACCACGGAATGCCAGAGTTGTGCAACTCTGGTTGGGTCCATGTGCCTGCTTGCCTTGTGCCCTGGGTCCCATCTCCCTGGGGAAAAGTTGAAACCTGGTGAGAAGGGAGCCCTTGGGAGTGCCAGAGCACAGGAAAGGCTGCCACACCACCCCGTGGGGACAGGGCTTTGCCAGGCAATCCTTCCCTGTCCCCAGGGCTGTCCTTCTGCCAGGAGCCAGGGGACAACATTCCAAAACTAAAGGGTCAGCGTGGGGAGGACGCAGCATCCCTTAACTGCCTGCACCCTTGCAGAGAGGGCTGTGTGAGCTCTGGTGCCTTCTCCAGAGCAGGATGAGGAGAAGCCTCCTTATCCCCCTGCCAAGAAGGGTGACAAGCCTGGAGCTCTCGCCCAAATGCTCAGGGACAGCTTGCTGGCTGGTGGCCCACAGGTTGGATCCTGCCAGTTCTTGCTCCTGGATTTTTCTTGGAGGAAACAGGATCCTGGCAGGGCAGCACCAAGGAGGGGAATGAGCAGGGACACACCAGAAGCTGCTGCTGTCCCCCACATCACTGCCACCCCCACTGAGCCACTGGGGCCTGGGGGAAGGAGGGGAATTACTTGGAGTAGGCTGCATGTCCCTGGACCACCATCTGCTGCATCCTCCTGACATCCCTCTCATAATTCCTCCAGACGGGAAGCTAAAGTAATTTTTGCTTTGCTGTAGGGAAGCAGGATTATCATTCTGGGTGGAAATGGAGGGCAGGTAATAAAAACACACTGCAAAAAGGATGAATAGTCACCCTGAGCAGAAGCCTCAGGTTAAAGCCCACGTTTCTCAAACTGCCCAGACTCTTTGAAAGTTCCCTGTGGGCAGGGTGCTTTGCTGCCTTTCCCTCTATCATAAAGCTATAGACTAATTCACAGCCAAAAAACCTCCAAGAAATTTTGTTAATCCTTAAAGAGTGCTATCAGCACCTTATTAACAGGTGAATTTGCAAAAAGAAGTTTGGGTTAAGAGCTCCTTCCTGAAACCACCATAGGTTATGAATAACATGAATTTCCTTAAATGACAGTTAATCTCAGCAAAGAGAAACAAGAATTTCTGCAGAGAAGAGGAGGAGTACCCTGGACAGATGTGACTGGGAAGACTTCTGGGTGAAAAAAGTGAAATCTTTTGAGTGACACACAGGCATTAGTAGAAGTGCTCAAGCTGTTCTGAAAGTAGATGAGCCTTTTGGGGTCAGAGAGGCTCTGGGTTTGGGGACAGGCTGGGGAGCACTCAGTGACCCATTCCCTGTCCCACACAAAACACCACCAGACACCCCAATGTCCTTGCACAGAGGTTTATAGAGCTGCTTATGGTTTTATTTGACTTATGGATTGCAAAAGGCTTTAAAATCATCCCTCTCAGAGCAGAGAGATAGTCATGGTCTGGTGTCCCCAAAAGTGAGGGGCAGCATGGGTCCTGAGCTGCTGCCCCCTCTGCTTGGCTCTTGGCTTGCCTCAAACATGCCCGGATTTCCTGTCATCATTTCCTATCAAAACTCTCACTTTCTGCCAGCCAGGCATAAAAAGGGGCCCAGAAATGGCTCAAATGTCATTTCATGGCCCTGACAGACACACAGGCTGCTCAGGCACCTGCAGGTAACATCTGCACACAGATCACGCTTAAACTAATGCTTCCCTCTTTTTACACCTCTGAGAGGTTTGAATGGGGGTCAAATGTCTGGGATTCGATTTTTTTTTTCCTCCTGGCTTTGCTGGGTTTCTGTTAGGAAGGAGAAAGATGTCAGCACGTGGCAGGGAGGCATCGAGGCTCTGGCAAAAAGATGCATCTGAAGGGAAAGCACCAGCTACTGGGGACCTCTTAACAGCAGACAAAGAAATGAGGCAGCTTCAGTTAAAATGCCCTTTCCATGCCTGCAGCTACAGCTCCCTCCTGGAATGGAATTGCCCTTTCCCAAAGTGCACTCACTCAACGCCTTTCCCCCGAGATACAAACACAACGGGCTCCACAATTTGTGGTAGAAAGCTCTGAGATTGCCCAGTAATTAATCTCAGTAAAAAATTGGTTTAAAAGAGTGTCAGACGCTGAGGGGATTTATTGCTTTCTAATTACCAGACAGTAATCTCCCTCCTTTGCCTGCTTTCTCCTGCTTCTGCAGCATTTTCCCCCCTGCTGCAGCCTTGTCCCACTCCCAGGCTCTGCCACAGGTGCTGTCATGCTGGTCCCAGTAGTGATCCCTCAGGGGATGCAGGCAGGACACTGGGATGAGCCCAGGGGTACACTCACTTTCTCTGGATAAAAGATGATGCCTCTGCTCCTCAACTCCCAGCCCTCCCTGAGTTTTGGCCTAGATATGGCAGATATGGCAGAAACAAGTGGCTTTTAAATTTAAATAGTCTCAGACCTTCTGTGTTTATGGCTCATATTAATATTTAAGACCATGCTGTGAGAAAAAAAAATAAAATAACCAACAAACAACTGCATTTATTGTGTCTGTTTTTCACAGCTAATAAGCATCAAAGAGGAGGAGGTTGGTGGGCTCAGCTTTTTGGCAGAGCAAAAGCTGTCTGAGATTATTATACTTAGGTGGTAAATTATGGGGATGTGGGGGCCTTTCCTGAACACCCTGGATATCCATCTGTGTGGAAAGCTACTTGAATAGAGCATGAGTGCTGATACCTTTTGTCTTGGGTGTTCATGTATGCACAGACACTGGAGCTGTGGATTTCATGTGTGGCAACTGCAGAGAGAGCTCGTACCTCCACCCCACCCACCCTGCCATCAAACAAATTTAATCATTAATTTCAGATTAAATCTGCCACATGGTTCCATGGACATGAGGTTTGAACTGCTGCTTGTACTGACCCAGTGATCTGAAGGAATGGTGTGGTGGTCAGGTTGCTGAATTTTGTTCTTTCTCTGATCCTACTGGCTTTGCTTGCATGAGGGATAATGGGAACACGAAAGAAAGGGTGAGTCATCCTCACAAAACTTCCAGCGGTGGAAAGCACATCCTCCAAGCGGTGCTGGGCACCAGGCTGACCTTCCAAAGCCTGACAAAGGAACAAATGAAACCCCCAAGGCCGGTTGCGTGTTTCCTATATCACTTTATTGACCGCCACTGACCACGTTCTCAGGTTGAGCGCCAGATACCAGTGGGAGAGGTGGAGCTACCCTAGAGTTACAGGGAGAGAGCAAGGGACAGGCTGGGGAGAGCTGGCTGGAGATGAGAAGCCTCTGCACAGCGGTGAGCCCCCCTCTCTCCCCCCCGAGGGCCTACAAAGACAGTGGAAAGACATGCTTGTCCTCCTGTCAGTTGTCACGAAGGGAAATGACAGGGCAGAGGTGTGAACAGAGACACTTAAAACATTTTGCTGGGAAAAAAAAAACAAACCACATTTCAACCCCCCAAAGGTGAGATATAATTATTATTCATTATTATTATTATTATCATTATTATTATTATTTCTCCTGCAGTTGCAGGGAACTCATGGCAGGTTCATCACACGGATGTAGGGTCTTGAGTGTGGGACTTGGCTCTGTTGCTGTTTGAGAGTAACCAGTTTAACTCTGAGTGGGGTACAGCAATTCTGCAGGGATTTTCCCCTGTTCCAAGCCTTGCCTCAAGGCTTGGTGCAGCAGGAGCCAGCGTTACTCGTGCACTCCTTCCTGCCTGATGGTGGATATGGGCTGCAGCACCAGACAAAAACCCTTTCAGCAAGTACAGCAGCATGGCAGCATTTCCATCCATGCCATCCCCACAAGGTTTAAGCTTCCAAGTCCACCAGCCGCTCACCCAGCCCCTCGTTCCACCCAAGGGAAAAGGGGGAAAACAAAAAAAAAAAAAAAAAAAAACAAAAAAAAAAAAAAAAAAAAGAGGAAACAAAGTGGGGGAGGAACCAACAGAAGAAACCCCTCTAGATATTCACTGATATCTACGCAAAGGCTCTGGGAGTGAGACCTGCAGGTGGTGGCAGCCTGCGCAGCGCGGTGGCCGGCGGGCTTAGGAGGAGGGCGCGGACGTGGGCTTCTCCTCCCGGGACACGGGGATGGGTCTCTCGCTGTGGCTGGCGTCCATGTTGGAGGGGACCTTGGGGCCCGAGAAGGTCAGCATGCCATCGTTGGACAGGGAGCAGGTGATGGCAGCCTGGTCCACGTTGGCGGGCAGGCGGTAGCGGCGGTGGAATTCCCGGGAGATGTAGCCGTGGTCGTCCTGAGAGGCAGTGGGGAATGGGGGGGAAGGCGTGTCAGAAACCCTCCATGCTTCCCTTTGTCCGGCTCCCTCGGAGCAGGAGACCCTCGATACCCTGGCTTATGGTGACACTGCACTGCCAGGACTGCTGGGTACACCTCTGCCGGGTTTAATTTTACAGGTCTGTAGGGGCAGGTGTGCCCCACCACACTGAGAAGCTGCAAGAGCTGAGCAGAGCAGCAGGGAGGGATTTTGGCCATAGGTTTGATCCCAGGTTGGGATCTCATCTGGACCTCTGATTTCAAAGGATGCTTGGAGACAAAGTCTGGAGGCCTGGGAAGGTAAAAGCAAGGCAGACGTGCGCACTCATGTATTTATTTACTAAGCTGCGATGCTGTGTCAGCCAAAGTACACAATCCTGGCCCCCTTCTTTTTTTGGCCAAAAGAATGAGAAATGCAATTTTTTTTTTTTTAAAGTTGGCCATGAGAATAACAACTATATTTAAAAAAATACATACTGTTTCCAGGCTAAAGCTTTGTCTGGCCAAAAATGTGTATGAGAAGAATTAAACCCCTGCTGGTATAATTCACTTTTCGACCCCCACGGATATTTCCATGACATCCATGTTAAAAATTTCCAAGCCTGAGGCACTTGGTTGGTTTTCTTTTGTTTTGTTTGCTCTTGCTTTTCTCTCCCAGATTGGCATCTGAAAACTCTGTTTTCACTAAGGATTCTGGCTTATGAAAACTCAACCATGCTTCAGCAGTGCCAGATGATGTTCTGTGTCTGGCCCAGTGTTATTAGTGAACAATGGACATTGTCATCTGACAGTTATGGATGATGATGATTGAAAATAAACAAAAGAGGGGTGGATTAGCTTGTTATTGTCAGCTATCAGGTGGGGGCTCTGTGGGAACAGGCCATGCCAATAATGACAATTCATAATTAACTCCTTCTTCAGATAAATTCTTTTTTTTTTCCTTCAGCTGAGAACTGTTGGAAAGAAGGAAAATGGAGCCGGACTCCCCAGTTGCTCCACTATCACCATCACTTCCACTTACCTGCCTTTCACTGTGCTTGCCATGGATTTCCACAAAGTCATCAATAATCTTCACACTCAAGTCTTCAGGAGAGAAGTGTTTTACATCCAGCATGATTGTGAACTTGTCCCGATCAGACCTCACCTGAAATGAGCATTGTCACACAGTGAGGCCCGAGCTCTGGGTGTGGAGGGAACACCAACATCACCACAGACTGAAGGCCAAAAAAGGGGTGGTCTGGCACTTTGTCCTTCTGTGACTGTGGGCCTCAGCGGGGGTTTTCCTCCATTGTGGGGATCCAGGGACATTGAGAGGATGTGGGACATGTCAGGGTCACCAGGAGCCCATGGTTGGTGTCTGCATCTTGGCTCCTGCTCTGGGAAGAGGTGTTACTCCTTGCTGCTATTCTTGTGCCAGGGACCCTTTAGCAGTCAGTGACCTGCCACATGGACCAGGCACAGAGAGGGGGTGGAAACCAGTATAAGACTCTCTGGTAGCACGTGTTTTGTCCTTTCAGTGATTTATGGTTTCGTTGTGGTCGTAGCTTTGGGAGGAAAACAGTAAGAGAGAGCTACAGAAAGCAGCTGTACCTGAATTTCAGATCACGGGCCCCACAGCTACACATTTCCCTTCAGAAAATTGCTCCAGTATGTCTGTGAGGGATTGCTAAAACCACCAAGCTCCCAAAGTGAAGGAGAAGGTGGAGAAAGCTTCCATTTGCCAGGTCCTCTCCCATGGAGAGCTGTCCTCACAGACACTTACTCTGGGAGCAGCCTTGCTCTTCTTCACTACACAGGTGGTGGGCACAGAGCAACAAAACCAGCCTTCTGGTGTTGGAAACAACCCTCAAGAGGAGCCAAAATGTTTCCTTTTTCTCAAAGGGAAGCTCTGTCCCCAGAGAGGATTTCCCTTTGTCCCCAAGAAGGGGTGGGTGGGCTGTGCCTGGCAGTGGGCTCAGGGTCATCTTCCTCCCCTACAGCAGCGTGAGATGTGGCTGGAGGAGAGGGAGGGAGAGGAGGTAAAAGAGAGGAAATCAAAGGGCCCTTACCTCTGAAATTCCCGACTCCAGCACGCTGCGGAAGAGGGACTGCCTGTAGTAGGGGCTGATAGTGGACGAGAACAAAGGCAGGAGGTCATACTCAAGGAGACCCTCTCCAAAAAACTGGTCAAACAAACGGCTTGGAATGAGGGGTCCCAGAGCACGCTTGAACCAGGGGTGCTGAATGGTAATGTCCATGCTGCTGCTGCTGCTGCTGCTGCTGCTGCTGCTGCTGCTGCTGCTGAGACCTGTGGCTGCAAGGGGAGAGCAGAAGGGGCAGTGCCGCTGCTGGGGAGACGGCGATGCCTTGGCTGGAGCGCGTGGTGCAGCCCCAGGGAAGCTCCCCCTATATATACCAGCCTGGCAGAATGAAGGCATTAGCAGGATTCCTCTGGAAAGACATGATCTCATGATGGAGGCAACGTGGTCAGCAGAAATGCAGAGACTGACCTGGAAATGACAGTCTGGTTGGAATCAGTGCCAGATGTCCTGGAGGGATGATGCCAGGCAGCAGGCTGCGAGGCACAGGGTGCTCAGGGGTGATGGCATGTCCCCTGTGGAATCAAGTAGGCTGAACAGGACACCACAGTGGGCATCTCAAAGATGCTTGTGAAAGAGATCTGCTCCATGGATCTTCAGAACCTGACCTTAGGTTTCATTAATTTGCTTATTTTCTGCCCCTCCTTGAAGTAGAAACTCAGTGTTTCTTCCAAATAAATGAAACAGCTCTCTTCCAAGCAAGGAAAAAGGGTCTGATTCAGGTTGAAGAAGGGAAAACTTTTTTGTGACATGCTACAAAGTGCCTCTACCACTCGAGAGGGGCCTGACACCCCTGGCAAAGGGATAATGGCAGGACTGGGGGGGGAAGCAGGACTAAAAAACGATGCAGAGCATCATTTTTTGTCTGACAAAACAAAAACTTTTAACAAAAAATACCTTGGCAAAAGAAAGAAAAATAAGCTTGGTCTCCGACCGTAACATCAGTCCCAAAGCTGCTCTTGAGAGTGTCCTTGTTTTGATTTAGGAGTGATGTGGGAGATCCATTTATCTCATGGTGTCACAGCGCAGATCCTGCTTAACACGCATTTCTGGTTACAGCTGTTTTTCATTTCTGTTTCTCTTAAAGCCTCCTTTAAGGGGTCATCTGGCACCCTGGGCTGCTGGGCAATGGGCACCGTGCCCACCGCCGCAGGCTCTGCCAGAGAGCTGAGGTGGCTGGGCAGTGAAAGGGCAGCCAGGCTGCCCTGCTCCACAGCAAGGCTCACAGGCTGTGGCCACAGCTGAAACCCCATTTCCATCACATCCAGAGATGCAGGGATTGCGTTCCAGGAGCCTCTGAGCAGCAGGAGTACCTGTGTTGGGAGTCTCATGCATCTCAGCACCTTTTGCAGTTCAGCAGAGAACAAAAGAAAAAAGAGGAGAGGGCACTTCCCAAAGTCACTTCAGATATGAGGGGCTGAATCATTCTCTCACATTGTCAGGGACTAAAGAAACCAAGGGTGGCTGGGATCCTGCCCCCTTTTCTTTTGGGAGAAACCAGATCATTCCAGGCCAGAGGAGCTAAACTAAGAAAAGCAGGAGGCTTTTTATCACTGAGTGATATTCAGCTGAGAATTTCCTGGAATCCAGGCACCATGTGATCTTGGAAAATCCTTGGTCTTGGAGGAATTGTAGGAACCAGAAGATCCTGTTACAGAGGCTTTCCTCCATGAAAAGCAAAACCTTGAGCAGAAAAACACCCAAAAGCACAGTAAAGACTGCTAAGAAGACAGAAAAGAGTTTAGGTTCCACCTTACATAGCTCCAGCAAGAAAAAGCTCCATGGTCTGGTCTTGGCTCTCAAGCATGAAGGATTTTCTAAAATCAGGTGTCAAAAAGAGATCAATCCATCCTCAAGCCATGGAAGGAAAAACGACAAGAGAGAGACCTAACTCCTCATTTATTCCCATTGTACCAAATCTGTCCTTTTGTTAGAGAAATTAAGGGAAAGCAAATGAGTCATAAAGTGCTACCAAGATTTTCTTTCAAGAACTCTCTGAGGTTTGTCCTGGCAGAGAAAAAAAACCTCTCCTCAGCCAGCCAGATCCAGAGACCTGCTTACCTGTATTTAGCCAACAAGCAGCAGTGACCTGATACAGAGTGCCTCAGCTGATGTGCAGGATAAGAGGAAAAATGAGAGGAGAGGCACAGGAACAAGTTCAAACCCCAAAGCATTCACTGGAACACACAAAGCAAGTTATTTATTTGGCTGGTGGAGGAACTGTGGGAACTGTGCTCACACAGAAAGGAAGAGAGATTTGGGAATCTGACAGACCATTTGGGCTCCAGGTGAGGGGGTGAGGGGTGAATGGCATCCCTAAAGTGTCTTGGGAGCACCCTCTTTGTATTTCCCAAGTCAGGATTATGGTGGGAGCACAGGGAGCAACGGCAGGATCCTCTCTGGGCATCCTTTGTCCTTATGAAACTGCCAAACCCTTGAGCTCTGATCTCCAGTGTGTTCCCCAGACCATTCCCTGGGTTATTCAGGAGGAAAGAGGGAGCCCAGGTCACTCCAAGCCGAACCCAACCGGGCCTTGAACACTTCCAGGGATGAGGCAGCCACAGCTTCTCTGGGCAACCTGTGCCAGTGGGCAAAATACAGGTAACCAGAGCACTCGGTATGTTCAGTGAGATGAAAGGAATTGGCTCTTTAGAGAAAAATGAGAAATATGTCTACAACTGAATTTTATCTGAAATTATGTATATTACCACACATTCAAATACTTGAAAAGTAGCAGCCAGCTTTGTGGTTTTATGTCTTTACTTTCTTCTGGACCCTCATTTTCATGGGCTTTCCCTAGAATTAATCGTATCTGTATGTCTTGGACAGACATTTTTGTCTTTTGTGGGCAAAAGTATTTCACTGAAATGTACATTTACAAGGGTTTTTTTTTTTCTGATGCAGACTTCACACTGCCTGCATGCCTCTGGGGGAAAAAAATCTCTGAGATGCATTACATGTGATTTATAATGGTCTAAAACTTCTGTGTACTGTTCAAATTAGTTGTCCATGCTGCCTGTCCAGTCAGTGGAGGGACAGATGCCTCCAGATCACATCATCCTGTGGGTGGGTAAGAACAGGTGAAATGACACCCCTTTCAGCAGTGTCTGTATCTCAGGAAGCAATTCTAATTCTAATCTCCTTCTGCACAAGCAAAGCTGGTGAGAAGAATCCCATCCAGTGGGAATTTAGTATGAGAAAAGAACGTGATCATTTTGCACCAGTTCAATAGACCAGACCTCAGAAGACACGCAACATTTGAGCATCATTATCACCTGCTGAGCAAAAGCACTGAGATTTGTTGGTGGAAATTGAATGGAAGAAAATTAATGCATATGGTCATGAGCACATCCAAGAGCAATGCATCAAAGGCAGTTTTTTCCAAAGCTTCATTGCAAGTTCAGAATGTGAGTCAAACTGATGAAGTCCTCCAGAATGTTCTGCTGTCCAGCTTAGCTTTGAAATAATCCTTTCCTAAACCATGAGTGTAATTGCCAGAATGTGAGTGAGACATTTAGTAAAGGATATTGCCCAGGACAAACTGAAGAAATCCCAGACCGTGTTCCTGAGTAAAGCTGCCATCAGCAATCAAGCACAACCCTTTAGCTGGGTTTAGCTGCTCTCAATTTGTCTGCATGACTGACTCCCACCTCCCCATTTCCAAGGTAACCCAGGGCTGTCTCCAACCCCATTGCCAAGCTCTGTGCAAGGCCAGGATGAAGAAAAAAGCAAATATTGGAGTGGAGCAGTCACTGGTCAGGTGTAGTGACTGGTCAGCAGTGACTGTGGAGGGTTGTAGGGGATTCTGAAGTGCTGATACAATGGGGGTTCCTGTTCCCAACTGGTTTGTTGCAGCCCCAGGAGAGCCAAGAAAGGCAGACTCTGCTCTGATCTTCATTTCCTCTCAAGTCAAGTGTAACTGGTCACCCTGCAGAGGATGAAACTCTTCAGACAGTTCTCATGGAAAACAGGAATGCATCTCAGTGCTTTTTCTTTCAAATTCACATATCAACCCCCGGAATACAACTATAAAAGGTTCCTCTGTGTTTAGATGTCAGCTGCTTAGTGATGATATAAGGGATTGAGCAATCTCTGGTAATATTTAATAATAAAATTGTTGCAGCATGCCAGTCAGACTGTTTCCACTTCATAGAAATTTGTGAGTTACAAAAACATGAGAGGGAAACAAAGCTAGAGTAAATAATAGTAATGTAATATTTTTTTGCAAGTTTTCTTCCTGCCACTCTTGATATGGTGAAAAATACTACATAACGTGTGTAAGAAAGCTGGGGAGTGGGAAAAACAAACAAGAGACCATGTTTTTCTTAATCTTGCATAGACCAAGCTTTGGAAAGGATGCAAGAAGTCAGTATGAAGACATAGAAGTCAGAATGCAAGCAGTCAAGCAGAAAGGGCAGGCTCACTTGTGGTTATCAGTTTTGACTGCTAAGCACTTATTAAAAGCTTTCCCTATAAATGATCACAGATTCCTTTCCTTTCCTTTCCTTTCCTTTCCTTTCCTTTCCTTTCCTTTCCTTTCCTTTCCTTTCCTTTCCTTTCCTTTCCTTTCCTTTCCTTTCCTTTCCTTTCCTTTCCTTTCCTTTCCTTTCCTTTCCTTTCCTTTCCTTTCCTTTCCTTTCCTTTCCTTTCCTTTCCTCTCCTCTCCTCTCCTCTCCTCTCCTCTCCTCTCCTCTCCTCTCCTCTCCTCTCCTCTCCTCTCCTCTCCTCTCCTCTCCTCTCCTCTCCTCTCCTCTCCTCTCCTCTCCTCTCCTCTCCTCTCCTCTCCTCTCCTCTCCTCTCCTCTCCTCTCCTCTCCTCTCCTCTCCTCTCCTCCCCTCTTTTATTTTCAAGAGCCCTTTCTTTATAAGATTCATTTCCTGATCCTCATGGCCAGGAGTTCTGAACCTTTCCACCACGGGTGGAGCTGGGATGCTGATGGAGGAGGGAGCAGGTGATTATAACAGCAGCGAGATTCATTTTCTTCCCCACCAGACAACAGGAAAAGCAGGAAAGAAGCGATTCTGATGAGTCCTGAATGCTGTTTACATCCTGCTAAAGTTTATAAAGGAAGGGAAGAAGGGAGCCCATATTATCAGGGCAGTTTGCACAATGTTTATCCGGGGTTGGGGCTGCAGGGCAATGCAATGGCATGAGAAATGGCAGGTGCTATTTTTTAAAATTAGATTAATTAATTATTCTTATTAAAAGCAAAGAACAGTAGGAAATAACTCCTGGGTGTCAGTTCACAGAAAATAAAAGAAGCCAGTTAGTGGGAGGGTCACTACATGCTGAGCACCTTTGAAAAAACAAAACTGCCACCAAACTGGGCTTGCTTTCCTTTTCGAGAGAGACCAGCATATCCTTAGAGAACCCTGCAAATTCCCATGCCCCTCAAGCAGCCCTGAGCTGCCCAGCTGGGAGCAGGTGAGCAGCCCCTGCCCTCCAGACTCTTGGCTAAGCTTGTCCTTGGTGCACACCACCACAACTCTCCCTTTGCTCACCTCTGCCCCTCCTGCCTAATGAACGACCAGCCCTGTACCCCAAGTTTCGTCCCAGGTGGTCCCCTGGGATGCACTGTCATGCTAACAATGCTTTTGTCTCACAGGGACTGTGGTTGCAAAGTTGCTGAACACCAGAGCCAAGGAGGGAACAATTGCAGTGGGGACAAGTCATGGAGGGGACATATTTAGTTTTCTACTGACAAAGAAATCTTCGCCTCACCATTTTTAAGGTATAACCCTCTGTTTTACTGCTGCCCTTTGTGATTCTTTTTCTACTCCAACATCTCCTTTTTGCCCATTTTAGAGGGATGGGGCAATTTTCATTTTACAGTTTACAGCAATCCACAGTCAGCTTTACAATTCAGCTGCACACTGAAAAAGTTAAACATCCACTCTACTTATCCTAAGACTGATATTTATTTTATCTAAAGAATTTATGTAATATCAACAGTCTGCCTTGGTGCAGCCAAAGAGGCTTAAAAAATTACTAGCAATCCCTTTTTTCCACATCAGAGCTCACATCCTAAACACTGAACAAATCCCATCAGTGTTTAGGGCACATAATATCATTGTTGTCAAATCAATGGTGAATTTACGTGCTGCTAATCCTTGGCACTTAGTCAAACAAGCTCAGCAAGTTTTAGCAGCACATTGCATTTTATGTTTTCATCAATGGATTTACATAGGGAATGAGGGATGCTCTTTGCTTCCCAGCCTGCAGCAGCTCCCAGAGAGTGGGAGATGTGGAGAGAGCATCTCACACACACCCAGAGAGCAGGAGAACGGGGACAGGAGCAGGTTTGGAAGTTTACAGCTGCTAAGCAGTGATGCTTCTCACCATCTGTAGATCTCAGGTGAGTATCATCCTGTAAAACGACTTGGCAGAGACAATTTCAGCCCTTTTCACTGCCCTGGTCCTTTCTTTGAATAAAACCATCTCGCTTGCAACTCCACAGAGCTTGCTGCTGAGAGTTCCCCTGCCTTGCAACCGGATCTCATGTCTCTGAGCTTTCCATGGTCGCTTGTCCTGCTGTATAAAATATTCCCTTGGCTCTGGAAATTAGACCCGTTTTTATTTTCAGACCAGACAGATTGAGAGCATAGGGTTGTTTTGTGAGGTGATGTTTACTCATCTAAAGCAGATAATTATGGCAAATGATGCAACAGCTTGAGGAACTGAAATCTTGGCTATTTTTTCAGAAGAAAGGAGAAATTATGTCCATTCTTGGTTTGGTATGAACCTCAAAAAATTGAATAAATAAAGTATCTCTTCAGATAGAGACCTCTCCAAAAATAAATTACAACTTGCTGTAACTTTGAATTCACAGAGTAATTTGCTTTTTCTTCTTCTTCTTAACTGTGGGTTATTTCTTTACAGTCCTCATGAGCGTTCCTGCACTGCGCAGATCATCCTACAGAGCCCATTGCAAGGTGATCATATAGAATTTTCCTCTCCAAAGGATTGATACCCAGCCTTTGCACTGGGAAAGTATGGAATATAGGGAAGAATGGGTAGCCAGAAAGAAAAGTGGCTTTATCTGCTGGTGCAGGGGAAGTGGTGCTGATGTAGTGGGGAAGGAGAGGCAGGAGGAGAAGGTCTGGAGGAAAGAAGACTGGAAGAGAAGATACCATGGAAAGAGAGTGGTCTGATCAGGACAAGCAGCTCTGTAAAAGGCATTCTGCAAACCCTGTAACCACTCAGTGACTGTGCAGTGAACAACCCAGTCCTGGTTTGAGCCTGCCTCTCTGTCTGAACAGTGCCTGGAGAGGAAACACTAAACGCAAACATCACTGCATGAATCATTAAGCCACCCAGGAAAGCTCCAAAAATTGCCTGATTGCAGGTGATGCTGCAGTAGCTGTTTCTCAGGGCACACTGGCTTGCAGAGATGGTGGACAGGGAAAGGAGGGGGTATCAGATCTAACAGGGACACTGACGAAGGGGGTTTGGACAGGCAAGGCTTGCTATTGATTCAGGCTAGAGAGTGGGAGGTATTGAGAGACATGCTGGTACTGCAGACACTGAAACCAACTCGACACTCCACCAGCTTCTGTGTGCACACAGGCTACCTGTATAATTAGGTTCTTTAAAGTTAAACTAGAAAACCTGCAGTGATTGAACAGCACACATTCAGAAATTGCTCCAAGGAGCATGTCCCTTCACAGGAGTGAATCAGAACCTCCAGCAGGTTTAGAAGAAACTGTGCAGCACCACAGGACTTGCAAATCTCCCTGTGCTGAGGAGAAACACAAAATAATCACAGCTTTTATCTGGCTCACAGGGACCCCCTCTGTTCATCCAGCAGCCTGAGAGCAAAAAAAAAAAAGGCCATCTCTTGATGGGATAATGATCCCTGTCCCTCACCCCTGGATGCCAGACAAGTCTGTTAGGGTGGCAGCTGTCTGGTGACTTGGAGAATTTATTTTTACAGTAGCTCAGTGATGGGAACCTCAGGAAAAAAAAAATACCCCTTGGCAGAGAAAATACCCTAATGAACCATTTGTCTAAGCTGCTGCCAAATCCTCTTGCTGGATTTGTGTGCACTCATGTGAGGATGAGCATTAGCAGGAGGGTGGTGGAGGTTAGTGGAAGAAAGATTAGCGCGGCAGAGCGGCGAGCAAAACGCTGAGCCCGGCTCTGTGCGTCACTGCGCCCAGGCCTGACCCCAGCAGGGCTCCTCAGCTGCTCCACACCACAGGTTCGTGGCTGCTCTGCATCCCCAGAGCACGGGGAAGAGTCACATTGAGCCAAAATCCCTCCTGATGTCTCTTGTGAGAGCACACGGGCTGGACCGGAGCACGCTCTGGGGGAGAAGACACAGAATAAAGGATAATCAAACTGGAGAGCATCACATTTCCCAGACTTTAACCCACAGCAAAGTGCTCTGCTCAGTCACAGCAGATGGGATCATTGGTGTTGCTGACACTACACCAGTGGCCATGGCTCTGCTGAGTATAATTAAGGTTAAATGATAACGATTGTCACAGCATCTGCACTCTGAAACAACCTCTCTTTTCACTTTCCTTTTTTTGTATTTTTTCCCTTCCCAGATGTTTTATGCATTTTATCAAAAGGTCATAGCTGGGGGACCAAATACAGTGAGGGAAAACAAGCAAACAGAAAAATCCCTGCTGCAGCTGCTGAGTAGAAGAAATAGAAGAATGTGTATGTTAGTTCTGGGAAAAGTGGTGCAGAGGAGGGGAGTTGCAGCAATAACAGGAGGGAAATTCAGAACCATAATTTTTAAATGCAAGGTCCCAAATCTAAACTCGCAGCATGCTAACATAAAAGTATTTGAATAGCATTTCTCACTCCCTAGGCTGACACAGTGACCTGTAGATCACAGAGAGGCTTTTCAGTGACACAAAGAGGGTGCTCTCACTTATAAAGGTTTATGTAATGGACTTTATGTAGTCAGCTGTGGATGGAGGATGGTCCTGGAGCCTTCTCATAGCTTTCAGGCAGATAAGCAAATCAAACTGCGTCCCTTGCCCAAGGCTTGGTGTTCTTTCTCCACCTAGAGCACAACAGGAGGAATGTTCTGTGTGTTCACACAGAGAGATCTGTGAGGTAACTCTCCTTCAGCAAGGAGAGATCCTTCCACTGTTTTGCCACTGATCGAGTGTGTTCAACCTTCCTTTCTATCTCCAAAGTCTTGTCCTGCTCTCTCTCTCTGACTCTCTAGTTTTATTCAGAAGGATATCTTTGTACTTCTGTGCTGTGGAGTGATTAAAACCTGTCAGTGCTGCTCAGTCTTCCTCTGGGTCTGTGTTGCTTTATAGACCTGTTCCAGGGGTCCTGAAAGAGTTGGTGCTTCCAAGGAGCTGCCTGTTCTTCCCAATCCAGTTAAAAGCAGGCAACCATTCTCTAAGGGGCATGAAGATTTCACTGCTTTTATGTCTCTGTTGTGCCCATCCTCTTCCTGTCCCAGCCTGTGTTGGAAGCTGGCTCCTGCCCCAGGGATGACCCAAGCATAAGAGGGAGAAGGAAGGTAGACATTAAATCATCCTTATGGTAACAAAATATGGTCCTGGGGGCTTTATCAGCTCTGCTTCTCTCAAGGGTAGGCACTACTTCCCAGATGGAAGGAGACATTCCTTACCTGCAAGGAGACATTCACACTTTGGTGCTAATTACCCTGGAAAGGGAAAAAGGGGATCTAGGCATGACCACACTGGCTCTAGTACTGCTCAGTACTGTAGGCCTACTCAAAGGTGTATAAAGAAAGCATCCACAGAGGGCAAAGGGACTTTTCCCTATCCTGAGAGTCTCACAAGCTCATTCTGATACACAGAACCCTTCCTCCTGTTCTTCCAACCCCCACCACTAAACTTAGCCAGTCCCTGTGCACTTTGTTTCTCTTCTCATGCACCCCCTTCTTCTGGAATTTGGGGGGCTCTTTTCTTTATGAGGACAAGAGTTGAAAGAGGCTGCAACTGTGAATGAGCCAGTCCTTCAGCCACTCTGCACTGCTGCAGCTGTCACACTTTATTTGCAAGGATGGGTTACCTTTGCCTTCAGAGATCCACTTTGGTCGAAGAAATCAGCAATCAGCCAAGAGAATATCTGCTGTGATCAATAAAACATCAAAAAAAGATTGGCATGGATCTTTAAGAAAATGAGGACAGCCTTCCTAAAAACTGCATCTGTCCCTCTGGGATTCCCAGAACCTGAGAATTCCAGGCCAGGTGAGTAGAAGTGCAGCGCTTGTAAGCATGTGTGAGAAATGTCTTCACACCAAGCAGAAGGGACGTGTCCCTTCTCCAGTGAATGTTATTCCAAGGGTTCGGACATGGCTGCTCCATGGCTTACAGCAGTTGGCAAGGGCTTTTTATCCCATAAACTGTAGCGCAGGCAATTTTTCCAGTGTGTTCACAGCATATCAGATGCAATGTGCAGCCTTCAGCTGAGATCACAATATGCTCTACATCCATTTAACATCTATTCCCAGAGGTTGCCACACTGCAGAGTTGGCTTTTCATTTATAAAGCACTCAGGCAAAATATGCTCCAGGTTCTGAAAATCTGCACGGCCCTGGAAAGGGTTCAGAGGGGTCGTTATTACCACTCCCAGGCACGTGTGAAAGGCTTTTCCAAACCTCTGAAAAGCACCAACACCCGAACTGCCGATAAGATGACCTGAATTAGTCAGGAATCTCTTCCATCCCAGCGACTTGCTCTGTTAGTTGTTATTCCTTAGATAAGGGACAAACATAGGTACCTCATTCTCACCCTTGAATCACATCTGATTTTCAAAGTGTTCATCTCCCAGCTCAGTTCGGTCCACCGACCGAAATTAGATTTTCTCAGGCAGCCCCCAGTAAATGGACCACATTCTTCTAATGCCTGGCACAAACAGGCAAGAGGCGGGAAATCGAATTATCAACCAAACAAAAGAAGGTACGAAGGAAAGAGCTGGGCTTTCACGGGTGCTGCTGCCTAGTTTCACACCTCTTTATCTTATCTCCCAGACAGCAGTATCCTTTGGAGGTAAGCACTGGTTTTAAGGTGCCCCTGCAGTATGACTTTTCAACCGGAGCTCATTCCCTAAACCCTTCCAACTGCAATGGGAAGTTCAGCTCCAGAGCAATGCCTTGTTATGTGTCCCTCATTCTAAACGCCCTACACTGTACAGAATCCAGAGCTGAAAGCCTGCTGCACCCACGGCCAGGGAGCCTCCTGTTCTCCCACATGTGGCATGTTCTGGCCTTTGCGCCAAGTGCTCCACTAGCCCAAAGTGGCACACACACCCTCCCCAGCTGGATCTGTGCTCCCCAGATGGCACTCTGTGCTCCACCAGTCACAGGGATAGACCAGGGATGGGGAACCACCAGGAAAAATGAACAGAGCAGCAAATTTTTCTCTCCCAACCTTTAGCTGGATGTAGGAGTACTCAGGACCAGACACACACCATCTACCACATCAAAACAGAGTGAGGACTGACAGCCTTTAGGATGTGACCTTGTTAATCCAGCTGTTCAGTAGAATGTGTAATTAGACAGCAGCTGAAGGTGAGCCTGCATGAATATACCTGCTCAATACCCAAGCACTGCTAACAGGACATTTTTTGCAGCTGATTTTAGGACCACTTCTGGTCTAGAAGCACAGCAAAATTCCCATGACATTCCATTGAAGACAACTGCTTAGGAAAGCAGTTTATAGGGGGAAAAAACAAGCAGGCTCTATTGTAGGCATTGGCATACTGATGAAAGTGCCATGGATCTTGCCCTAGGGTGCTTACTGCAGCTGCCCATTTGTTGAGAGAGAAAGGGCACAGAGAGCCTGTGTGGAAAAGGGCTGGGAAGGACATGTGCTGCTGCTCTGCCACTGCAGACATGGAAGTGGTTGGGTTTAATGACTGCCACAGGGGTAAAACAGCAATCCCTCTTCACCTGGTGGAGGTGATTCTCCATTCACAGAATCACAGAATGGTTTGGGTTGGAAGGGGCCTTAAACTTCATCTTGTTCCAACTCCCTGCCAAGGACAGAGACATCTTCCATTAGACCAGTTTGCTCAAAGCTCCATCCAGCCTGAACACTTGGCCTTGAACACTTGCAAGGATGGGGCAGCCACAGCTTCTCTGGGCAACCTGTGCCAGGGCCTCACCACCCTCATATAAAGAATTTCTTCCCAGAATCTAATCTAAATGCCTCCTCTTTTAGTTTAAACCCAATCCTCCTTGTCCTATCACTGTCTGCTCATATACAAAATCAGACTCCCTCCCTTTTATGAACTCACTTTGAATACTGAAAGGCCACAATAAGGTCTCCCCAGAGCCTTCTCAAGGTTGAACAACTCCAGTTCTCCCAGCCTTTCTCTGCAGCAAAGCAGCTCCTGTCCCTGCATCATCTTTGTGGCCTCTTCTGGACCTATTCCAACAGATCCTTGACTTTCTTTTGCCAAGGACCCCAAATCTGGATCCAGCACTGCAGGGGGGTTTCATGAGGGTAGAGCAGAGTGGGAGAATCACTTCCCTTGACCTGCTGGACACCCCCTTTTTTGCAGCCCAGGACTTGAGGGATTTCTGGGCTGCCAGTGCACATGGTCCACTCATGTCCAGCAACATCCCCAAGTCTTTCTCTGCAGGGCTGCTCTCAGTAAATTCTACTTCCAGTCTGTGTTCGTGTCTGGAATTGCCCTGACCCAGGTACAGCACCTTGCACTTGGCCTTGTTGAACCTCCTGAGGTTCTTGTGGTTTCACTTCCCAAGCTTGCTCAGATCCTTCTGCATGGCCCCATCTTTCCATAGTGTCACCTGCCCTGCTCAGCTTCCCATTCCCTGTAAATGTGTTGAGGGAGAGCTGCATCCACAGTCTGTGTCACTGGGGAAGCCATGCAAGAGCCCTGAGGAGCACCCCTCATCCCCCACTGCAGCTGGACATGGAGCCACTGCCCACAGCTCCTTGGCTGTGTCCAGTCAAGATCCACTTCAAGGTGATGAAAAACTTGGTTACACACCACAGACACTACTTCCTTCAAAAGAACATCTTTTACACTGGGCTTTCAAAAACTGCAGTTAATGCACACACTTCTTGGGCCAACAACTGACCTATTTTTTTTAATAATGGCTAATGTTCTGTGCCAGGTGAGGGTACAGCCAGCCACCTTCAGCCTCTGGTCAACAACCTCTTCCCTGAAGGTGTGTCAGGCCCATGGAGAGATCCCAAACCTACGGAGAGGCAAGGAGTCAGGTGGATCCTGGGAGCTCATTGCTGCAGGCTCCCCCCAGTCTAACTGCATCTTCAGCACTTTCATCTCTTGTTTTGTTAAGGACAGTAAAGAAATAAAATTCAGGCCCTTTTTGGAGGAGACCTGGAAAAATCACTGTGACCTGTGAGACCAGCCCACTGAGATTGCAGCACCACGGTTCTGAAGCCTCCTGACCTCTGCTGGGAGATCCCTTTGGAATCTCCCTGGGATCAGGCTGGAGGGTGTCTGCAGCCTGGGAGCTGGGGGGGAGCGAGGTGTGGGCAGCTGAGGTGACGGAAGCCCAGGTCCCTTGGCAGCTGCCAGCCCAGAGCCAGCAGCTGCCCTGGCTCGTCCACAGGGTCTGTGGGGAGGCTTTTGGCCACTCAGTACAACAAGAGGCAAAAGGGGACAGAGAACTGCAATCAGCAGTGCTCACCTGAGCCCAGCAAGTGCCAGGGGCTGTTCCAGGTGCAGTGGTAAAAAAACCTTTCAGCAGCATCATTGAATGCACAGGGAGACTAATTTGGGCTAAATGGCTGAGTATCTTCATGCAGCTCTGGCTTCAGTTGCCTTGCCCTAGCATAGTTCAGGTTCCTTCTTTGTGACACTGTCCCCTTCCAGCTCTTTCGTACCAACCAAGCTAACAGGAACTAGTGCTCTTGCTTGTGGTTGTTTTAAACGGATTTTAATCTTGTGGGAAAACTGCTGTCTAGTATTACTCCAGCATTCAGTATTGTTCCACTCTGAAATCTAACTCCTGGGAAACTCCTTTTGTCTTTTGCTAATCCAGAGTACAGTAGATCCTTCCCCGGGCCCAGGTTGTGCAACACCCCAAGGACATTTCATTTTCAGCCATCCAGGGCTGTGTGGGTTTGCTGAAACAGATTTACACCCTAAGTGTTACTTCCCAGGCTGGTGTTACTTCAGCTAGAGCTGCTTCACAGTGCTAAAACCAGTGCTGTAACCACTATTGATTTTGGGTCCTGCTCTGCAAAAACACAGTTCTGCTGGGTGTTGTGAACACTTACTTCTTGCTAAGCTCCAGGGAGATGCTTTAAGAGCATATAGCTTAGCAACAACACTGACCTTTTTTATTTTTTTCCTTAGCCTCATTGCTTCCTTAGTCAGGTGGCAGCAGAAGTCTGTTGTTGCAGTGACTGCCCTGAAATTAAGAGCTAAAACAACAATGGGAAGAATTCACACGAGGCACCTCAGCTCAGGAACTGCGTCAGAGCCAGCAGCTTTGATGCCTGTGCTTTCAGAGGGCTGACTAAACAGATCGATTAGATCTGCATCAGCCATCCTGCAAGTCAAAATTGGAAAATAATATTTTCACAGGATTAGAGCTCCTTGCTTTGAAAATAAGCAGCTTGACTTTGGATAAAATTTTCCAAGGCACCTTTTTATGAGGTGCAGAGAGCAGAGCCTGGCTTCAGCTCAGGTCATCAGCAGCTTTACCTGGCCCTGAAAGGCAATGCTGGCAGTGGAGAAATGAGAGCCTCGGTTCAGGCTTCACCTCAGGCTGCTCTTCTGAACCTGTTTGCTGGCAGGTTTCCACTGCCATTGCTTTTGCAGGTGTAACTCCTCCTCTGCCTCTTCACCTGTGGTAACTAAGGCCACAAACACAGCCCCTGTGCAGGTTTGTCTGCCATGCCTGTTATGCATCCCTGTGTTCACATCAGACAGTCTGAGCAGGACTGGCCTATGGAAGCTAAGACAGAGAATACTGTGGATTTAATTAGCAGGAACAGTTTGATAACTGCTGGCAAGAACAAACAGAGCAAGAAGATTAGATCAAGACTGGTGACAGGGAAGAAGATTGAATCAAGTAGAAATGTTGCAAAATTTATAAGTTTGTTCGTTCGTGTGATGTTTAACCCAATCAATGTAGTAAAAAATTACTGGCCTTCCTAGAAAGTTATAGAAGCAAATGTAGCTCACAGTAAATTCAGATTCTAATCACGAGTCAATAGTCCCCATCTCAATCTCAATCATCAGTACTGACCCCCACCTCCTGCTCACATTGGGAATGATTTGTGCCAAGGCAGGATGAGCACACCACAGCAGGGATACCTGGACAGTGCAGCTGTGCAGGGCAGAGGGAAGCCCTGGGAGTTAACAGAACCCCACGGCAAAACTGCATTCTCCTTGCCCAGCTCTGGCTCCCTGGGGCAGCAGGAGGGGCTCCAAGCAGTCTCCACAAAGTTCACTGGCTGCCAGAGGGGCTGCTGGTTGTCACAGGACGCTGCTGGGAGCCAGGAGAGCAGAGCTCACACACCACAGTCACTCTTAGCCTGGCACTCCACACAAAGCAAGGGGCTCCTGTTTTCACCCTGTCAGCTCCTGAGGGGATTCCATCCCCTCTCAGGGCCTCTCTGTAGCCATCCTGCTTCTCTCTGTACCAGGTGATGTCACCTCACAACTCAGGCAGGTCTGCTAACTCTATCCTAAGTGCTGCCATGACAGCAGCTTTTCCCAAGTTATACCTCCCTCCTTCCCCTAAATGAATCCCATACCTGGGTCCCCTCACAAGTGAGAGGAATGATGGATTTGTCTTTAACAATGAGCTGTGGATCTGCTGGTAAATACAAGTAGCACTGAGAGATAAAAGAAACAATGAAAAGGATTCCACTGGTTGATGAATGGAAAAAAAAAAGATATTTGCCTTTACAAACAAACTGTAGGTTTGCTGATAAATTAAACTGGATATTGAAAGATGAAAGAAACAATGGGGAAAAAACCATGAATTCCATAAAAATTAAAAATTAAAAGGGTGGGTTATACATTAGAGGGCAATCTTAGCTATCAAGCATTCCAGGAAGTCTAATTCTCGAGTACCTCAGCCCATGGGGAAAGAGAGATGGAAATGCAGCCGGGAAAATAGGATAAAAAGGGAGGCTGCATCCTCCAAAAATTTGAGAGACCTCAGGGGAATGCCCCATGGCCTCTTTCTCTATTCAAATAAAGTAAAAGACTCCTCTGTCTTCTTTTTGGACATAAACCTCTGGTGTTTGTGGATTAATTTTCCTGACACAAGGATCTTCTGCTCCCCCAGGATCCCCACAGCTCCAAGATGACACAGAAGGCCCTGCTGGCATCACCCAGTATCTCTGTACTGAGGTGAATGCAAGCAGCATAACCCTTGGCACCTCGCTTCACATGCCAGAAAGAGAGATAGAGGCATAAAATTCCTTGTAGGATGTACATTCCGGGGGTCCCTGCTGCTCAGAGTGTTCCTGGTGGGGATAGGGCAGCAGCAGCTGCACTGGGGAGAGTCCACACTGCAGAAACCATCCCGTTGAAGCAAATCTCCTGCTCCTGGAGCACTGGGGTCACTCACAACCCTGCCCTGGGCACTGCTGTCCCCTCGATGCCCATCCTGAGCACCGCATGCCAGCGGCAGGGTCCTGGTGGGAAACTGGGTCCTGGTGCCCTGGATAATGTGCAGCTCAGTTCGTGCCGAGGATGCTGCAGGCTCTGAGCCTTTCCAGCCGAATGCCACCGGAGGGAGCCCCAGCAAAGCCAATGGAAAGCTCCTGCATCCACCTGGAACTGGCTTCCAGTCGAGCAAACCCTGCCTCCGCAGCGATTATTTCCTGTGGGGGTCATGGAAAGCAGCATCTCTGCTGTCAGAAGGGGTCCATCACTCACCTCAGGCTGCTTCTTTACTAAACCACAGGGCAGAGTGATGCAGAAAAGCTTTAGAGCCCCCATGGAGCACCTGAGTACCTGAGCCACAGCCCCTTCACCTGCACTTCCTACCCTTGCCTGGTCCAGGACATCTCCCAGTGGATTTGGGGGAGGCTTGTCTGACCCCAGGAAGCAGCAATAAGCCCGGTGTGGGTGTATTGTTCCTTGCCCTTTTGCAGGCTCTTATGACAGGGCTCTTCCCCTAAACAAAGAATTGTCTGTAAATATATTTCAGAATAAGTCTGGCACGATCCTCTTTTTTTGTGAATGTGGAGCTATGAGCCGAGTTCAACTGCAGACAGCAAAGGGAATGTGCAGGAGGTTCCCCCCCTCCTACAACTCTCTCTAATACCTCTGCTCTGGTTCTCTGGCAGAAACACCTGCTATTTTTAGATGTAATATTTGCTGATAAAAAAGCTCCACTGTGAGGGTACAGTTCCATGACAGGCTTGAAATGAACAACTTGGCTGCTGCAGAAAGGGAGAAGATTTCTCTCTTTCTCCTTCTACCCCATCCTTCCTGATTTCCCTTCCTCCTCCTGCCATGTGCTCCCATCTGCGCAGTGCAGCTTCATTTCCCCGTCCTGATTGCAAGATAAAATGATTCAGCTTATTAACTTGGCCATTTGAGCCAGTTCAAGGCACTCACAATGCAGGCAGGCAAGTGTGGGAGATGGAACAAAATAAGATCTGGGAGGGGTGGAGGCAAACCTGCCCCTTGCACCTGGGCTGAGCTCATGTGAGCCAAGGTTCTGCTGCACCAGGAAACCACAACCAAATGAAGACAGGCTGAAAACAAACAAAATTATGGGATGGGCACAGCAGATCTGCAAGCTGCCTCTCTATGCAAAGAGCTTGCATGGGCTCACTGGCAAGTCATTGGAGGAGAGATGTAAAAAGAGATTTCCACCAAAACCTCTTCTTTTACTGCCTTGGTGTCCTCTTGGTCCTCAAAATACCTGAGGGCAGCAAGCAAGCAGTACATGGAGAATTTTTCAAAGAGTACTCAGAAAGGTCAAAAGACATCATCTGCTCACAAAAAATGTTTCATCCAAACTGCCCAGGACAGCTCAGAGAGGAATTTCCCTCAAAGGAGCAGCTGGGTTTGCTTATGAGATGGACTTTTATTATTTTCCAGTGAATCTTTTTGGCCCTTGGAGAGTAGAGGTGGATGAGGGACAGCCCTGGGGCAGCACTTCAGAAGGCTGGGAGAGGAGATCTGAGACAGGAGGGCCAGGATTACACTCACAGGGGCAGAAAATGAAAGCAAAAGAAAGAGAGGTTTTTCTTCATTTTGTGGTGAATACGGATGCCATCCCCCCATGGCCACAGCACAATGACATTTTTCAATTGCCCACATCTGGGAAAAGCACAGGGATCAGCACAGAGAGAGCCAAGGGATGGGGCTCACCTTGAAACAACACCTACCTGATTTTAGAGATCTCCTGCCAGGCTGGTATCACTACAGTCTCCACTGATATCTTCTCTTCTGGGCCAGGCTAGCACATATCCTGAACAAAACTTGGAATTCCTGTCTAGCAAGGGGGGCTGGAGGGCTATGGGGAGGCAGAACAGAGAATTATAAGAGAGAATTAACAGAGAGAATCAGTGATTTCCACCCAGATAAGGAAAGTGTTAACGATGGGGTGTCAAAAAAAAAAAAAAATAAAAATCAGGAAGTGGTTCTGGAGGAGCCAGAAGTGAGGCTGCAGCTGTGGACACCAGATGTTACTTGTGCACTGAGGCATGAAGGAGAGGAGGCCACAAACACCAGTGCTCACCACTGAGTGCAGAATATTCCTCTTTGTGTCCCCTGCTAGGGCAGTCCACCCTCACTGCCAGCTAAGAGGTCCTGCTGCCTCATGTGTGACCGAGGAGACTGCATGTGCAGACTGGTGAGCCCTCCATCTGAACCAACAAGGCTATCCCTAAATTCTCACCCTGATTCTGCTCATCTCCTGTCCACCTTGATGTAAGGAAAATCACCTGCTCTCTATAAAGGGGGAAGGATGGCATTTTTGTCTAGCTTGTAAGTTCCTCTGGGCATGGAGAGAGTGCTTTTTACAAACAGCAAATGCCATAATGATGGCCTTGACCTCAGACTGCACAGCAGCTTGCTGGGTGAGAGTTCTAATTTCATCAAATATTGTGTTGAACTAGGAAGCCCTGCAACTTTATTATTTTTCTTGGTTTACAATTGTAGATCTCTCTCTAACAGCAACAGATAATAAATAAATCAGTAGTGTTCCTAATCAGGGGTTGGATCTCAAGGCCTTTCCAAGGAAAAGCTTCCCAAGACACAAATCCCTCAGCCATGCTCTGCAGTGTCTGCACTGCTGCCTTTCCAAGGCTCTGACTCAGCATCTCCTCTCCTCTTCCCTGCCACTCATCCAACCCCAGGGACTGTCCCTGGTGCCAGACTGCTCCAGAGGCACAGCATCAGAGCAGTGCCCTCACAGCCCTGGCAGGGTCAGGGCTCAGCTGAGGGTGACCTGGGGGTCTCTGAGGCTCTGTCCCCACGTGCCTGGTGGCAGAGTCCTTCACACCAGTGCATGTTGCCCCAACAGAGAAAACAAAGCTACAGCCAGACCTGCCCCAGATCCACATGGAAGATCCTGCTCCAAAGACCTCACCATTCTGTCTGCTGTGCTGTGCAGCCTTTCCTGGGGTTGCTATAATTAAGGATCTTATCAAAGATCTGCTTATATAACCATGGTGATTAGTGAAGTATGGGCATGCAAGTAGATTAGATGAGGTTACCAGCTACAGCTCTGTTCTAATGTACATGGGCTGCCTTCTCAGATTAATTTTTTGACATTACATCTTAAATTGGTTCTCTTTCCTCACAGTTATGCCTTGTTCCAAGAGGTGTCAAGCAGAGAGCTGGCAAAATTGTTCAAAGTGCTTGCTGGCTGTGGGTCAGTAATTATCCCTGCATATGCACTGTTAGCAAAATCCTTTTAGCCTGAGAAACCAAGTCCTGTGCACTGGCCTGGAACTCCAGGTACCTCTTTAGCACAAAGTTCTGGGCACTGGCAACAACAAAAAGCTATTAAAGTGTATGCTTAAAGTACTTCATGTACTGAACCCCTGTATGTGTTTCTGTGTTTGTTTTAATATTTTTTTTTTCTATATCCAAGCACTGCTTTCTTTTGCTTTGCAATTATTTTTTTTTTCTGCCTTTCCTCCTAGCTCTACCTCTCTTAAAACCAGCTACTTCCCTCCCCATTTTTAATCCTCTCAGCCCTTTTATCTCCAAACCAGATCTGGGTGTCACCATTTTGTCCTGGGCTGATACCCAGTGATGACAGTGTGGCCTAAGGAGGCAGAGCAAAACAGAGGAGGGGTTGTGGCAGTATTTAACCCAATAGATCTGAGCAATTTGGGGCAGGGAGCAACCTGCAGTAAATCACTAACCTGAGATTTATAGATAGGTATAAAAAAACCTCAGAAACATAGGGAAACACTGGCTGCTGTTACCATGCCAGGCAGAGATCCCTTCTCCTGACTCACACCACCACACAACGCAGCCTGTTTCAAATACTGAAAACGTGTTTTGATTCCCCAGGAAAAATCTATTTTGAACTATTTCAGCTGAAGGCTTTAACAAAAACATTGAAGGGAAAATAGTGCAAGTTTGTTGTAAGGAGCAAGCAGCAGCAGGGAGGAGGTGAGCTTTACATCCCTGAAGAGCACAGCTCAAACCAAATCAAGAATTGCAGGAGGTGTCAGGTTGGATGGGGCTTGGAGTGGAACCTGGTCCAGTGGAAGGTGTCCCTGCCCATGGCAGGGGCTGGGAATGAGACGATCTGATCTTTAAGGTCCGTTCCACCCCAAATCATTCCATAATTCTGTGAACAGTCCAACTGGAGCTGTGAGCTCTGTATGTATTTGTTACTGCTCCAGGGAATTGCAAAATATCTGAGATGAATTCTACTCATCTCACACTGAGCTCTCAGTCTCGTTTTCCGAATCAGCAGAACGAGTAAGTTTATTTCCCGATGTGGTTTCCAGTGTTGTACAGTACTGGAATCTTCCACATGCATTGCTACTCTACTGCAAAAATTTCAGTTCACTGGGCTCAGACATGCACAGCTTTCGGCCTGTAACTCCAATGAAACCTCCCAAAACAACGATCTGAAAGAATTTGGTTTATTCTTCACTCTGCTTTTAACTCAAAAGCAAGGGGTTTTATTTTTTTTTTTTTTTTTTTTTTTTTTTTTTTTGTCCCTTCAGCACACACGCCCTGCCGTCTTTGAGAGTCCCGCTTTGTTCCAGCGCTCGAAGTCTCCAGCTCCGTCCCCTCAGCTCCAACCGGGGGCGGGACTCGAACCCGCGCTCTTCAGGTTGCGCTCCCGGCCCCGCCCCGCCGCCCCTGCGCGCGCGCCGTGGCGACCCCGTGTGGAGCTCACGCCCCGCCTCCTTCCCTCCGCACCCCCCCCCCTCACCTTTCCCTCAGCGTTTCCGGCGCGGTCGCTGTGACGCGGCGGCGGCGCCGGGGCGGTCCGGCGGGCGGGCGGGCGGGCGGTGGGAGATGGCGGAGTACCTGGCCTCCATCTTCGGCACCGAGAAGGACAAGTGAGTGGCCCCATTCCCCCGCTTCCCGCGCCGCTCCCGCGGCTCCGGTACCCCCGGGAGGGAGGGTGGAAGCTTGAGGGGAGGCCGGAGGCCCGTAGCGGGTTGCGCGGGGACGCGGCCTGCTCCGATCGCGGCGGTCAGCCCTGCCTCCCTTCTCCCTGCCTCTCCTTCCCTGCGGGGGGACCCCCGGCCCCTTTCGCCCATTTCTTCCACTCCCGCCTCGGGGGCGCCGCCCGGGACCACGTCCCCCGCCTTTCCCATCCCGCTGGAACGCGGCGGGAAGAGAGAAGCGACAGGCGGCCGCGCTCCCCGTCCCCCTCCCCCCCCACCCTTGCCATCGCCTCCTTCAGGCCCTTCCCCTCCCCCTCCTTCCCGGGAGCGCGCGCGCCCGGCGGCGCGTGGGTCTCGCGCGTTCCCGCGCGCGCGCCCGGCTGCCCCGCCCACGCGCTTCCCCTTCCCCCCCCCCCCCCCGGGCCGGGGCTGTTCTCGGGCACTCCCTTCCCCCCTTCTTCCTCCTCCCTTCTCTTCCTCCTCTCCCACCCCTTCCCTCCCCTCCCCCGGCCGCCATGAGGGTGTGCCCGCGCCTCGTGGCTCGCTGCCGCCCTCCCCCGTCCGCCCTCCCCCCTTCCCCCCGCGGCTGCGCCTTCCTGTCGGGGCCGCTGGGTGCCGGAGCTTCCCGCCGCCTCTTGCCAGAAAGCGCCTCCTCCTCCTCCTCCTGTTCCCCTTTTGTTCGTGTCCCTGAGCCTCGCAGCAGCCTGAGAGCTCCCGCTCTGCTGCAAGGACAGCGACTGGTTATTTCTCCCCCCTCCCCAGGGTGCGGAGGATTTCCCCGACTGCTGCATCCTGATCCTACAGGCTTCTGCCTGCAGCCTTCCACGCGTCCGGGAACGCCTCTAGTTTCTCTGGTTGTTGGAAGCACACACACAAAACCCTCCTAACGAAAATTTGGTCACCATCGGCCTGACCAAACCGGCGTGTTTTTCCACTCGTAAAAATGAAAAGGGGGCATCGATGTGCTGCTGGACTAAATTACTCTTGTCAGCCCCTGGCCGTGGGGCTTCTGCTCTGCTCTGTAGTGCTGCCATTCCAGGAAAGCAGTGTCGGCAGCCTCTGTTTTGAGCTCTGTTACTGTAGCATCCTTTCACACAAAGGAGATACATAGGAGTTTAATGCGTTACAGTTTCAGAGTGTTAATCAGGCATGAAATTCCTGTGCAGTTCTTGTTTTCTGTTAAAAAAAGCAAACGGAACCTTCCAGAAGGTGCTGAAGTTGGAGGCACTATTGGAAATTCTGTAGTTAGGTATTTCTTTTTGTTTCAGGTTAGAGTTCAGAAAAGACAGTAAGTATTTTATAATGCTAAGTGTTTGTTTTCAAAAACATAATGAAGAGTGAGCATGTTGCAATTTTACAGTAGAATGCTTTGCTAGAGATCAGATGTGCTTTAGTACTTTAATAATTCTTCCCTTCATGAGTTGATGTTGGTTACACAGCATTGTGGAAAAGAACTGGTGTTAATTATGGAAATAATAATTTTTCTTCCAGCGGAATTCTAGTAGTTCACTTACCCATATATAGCCCATAATAGTTTCCTTGCCCTTCAGAATTCTGAATTTCCCAGTCAAGGTAACTAAGCTCCTTGTGGTTTTCTTTCATCATTCTATGTGAATTACACCTTTTTGTGGGAGTTTCAGTACCATTCCTAAACCTGGATCACTATCAAGGTGCCATGAGATGGATGATTCAAGAAAAGCTTGTGGTTTAAAACAAAAAGCAGCTTACTCTTAAAACCATTAATTATATTCATGGAAATGGCTTAACTAAGTGAATTTATTTTGCTCATGTGTATTCTTTCTGTAACGTGGTTTTCTCTTCCCTGAATCATTTCGGATACTGTGTTGGTAGCAGCCTGAGTTACCCTTAGAGTATAACTTAAACATAAAACAGGAGAGGTGCAACTGTGTGAGTTGTAAAGCAGATTTTCTTACCTGGACCCGGGGCTGCATCAACTCAGCCACAGAGCTCGCAGTGTAAATTTTCAGACAGTTTTTTTTCTCGTTACTTTCCACCCATCACCCACTGAAACTGATGTAAAGACAAGAATGGAGAAGCAGAAGATAAAACAGAGATCACTTCTGTGTGGTGCATCATGAAACCACTTTGGGGGAAATTGGTCAGATACTGACTGTAAATTAGGGGTAAAAGGAATGAATATGGACAGGTTTGTTGGAATGCTTTCCAGTACAGTTTTGATGTGGTGTTTTTTTCTGTGTTAGTTCTCCACATCAAGATAAAGATATTTAGGGATATGCTTTTTTGCAAATTAATGTTTTCTGTCCCAGCGTGTAACTACCTTATTAATTTTTTTCTTGCAGAGTCAACTGCTCATTTTATTTCAAAATTGGAGCCTGTCGCCATGGAGACAGATGTTCTCGGTTGCACAACAAACCAACATTTAGCCAGGTTTGTTTCCCCTTTTTTCTCTTTCTTGTGGAAGTACATTCTTGCTTCTTTAAAACTTAGATTCTCAGATACAAGTGAATAATTGCCAAGCCCCAGATTAATTAGTTCAGTTTTAGCCCCAGTTTTTCTGGGTCTTTGCTTTTTTGGGGGTATTCCATTTACTTTTCCCAGCATTTCTAATTATCTCCTGTCACCCTTAATGGCTGCAGGAAGCGATGCTGTTGTAAGCTTGCCTGTAGTAGAGACCAGCCAGTGCTAACTTTCAGGTGAGTGTGCCTTCTCAGTGGTGTTCAGGCACTTAAACCATCCCAGAGTTTTTAAATCACAGACAAGGGCAGCACATTCCACCTGTCCCAAAGGTGGGAACTTCAATCTTTTATGTATGTAATAGAAGAAAACTAATTAATGAATGGAAGTGGCTCATCTGTTACTACATTTGCTTTCTGACCAGGTTCTTAAGTTTCAAGAGTGACTTGCATACTTCCTTTGAATTTGAATGTGGAAGAAATGGTTTATTCAGAACAACTTGCCTGGTTGCTGAGGGTGAATTGTCAGTTGGCATGACAGATTATTTAATCTTTGGCTCAGTGAATATTGTTAAGTGACATGATGTGTGACTGCATGTCTGCCAGGAATAAAAATAAATTTGAAAGGGTGCAGGGAGTGGCAGGGTTTTCATTGTTGTTACTATTATGAACTGTACAGTATTCACAAATTACATTCCTGGAGAAATGTATGTTTTCCCTCTTTCTATCAATGCTGATTGTCAAGGTACACAGATTAAGTTCTTTGGGAATTCTGTACATAAGGGATTGTGCTTTTGAAAGTTAGTGCACTTTTAACTACAGCAGTTTCAACTGCAGTGGTTTCAACTACAGAGTTTACATGACAACAGAATATTCTGCAAGTTCATCTAATCTGCTTAGGAGAAGAGTTGATGAGAAATGTGGGCTGATGTTGGTTTGGGGAGAAATTAGAGAGGGGAGTACTATCCATGTGACAGGTTCATAGCTATGATCATCATATTAAACTGTGAGTGGGCAGGGGGACTTTTAGGGAAGAATGTCAAGGTTACTGGTGTACAGGGACTTCTGGTACTTAATAAAACATCTCTTTGCTTCTGGGATTTTAAATTTTTTAAATGCAGATACTATTTTTCAAAAGAATATTGTCCATTTTCAGAACTATCCCGTGTTGCTGACCTACATGGAGCACAAGTTGAAGTGCAGTTGATTATTTAGAGACCCAAATTATGTCATTGGCTACGAAAAAAATATTTCTAAAGAAGACAGTTTCCACAGTAATTGTCTTTTAAGTTAAAAAAAACCCTCAAAAATCTGACAAAAAACCCCATGACCCTTACATCTGTTTTTTTTTTTTGCCAGTAAAAGTTTGTGTGCAGTACAGCTTTCTGTCAGAGCAGCCTTTAGCTTTGCTTTAGACTCTGCTTAGCAATGCCAGCTGAAGTGGGTCAGCAGGGCACGTCCCATTCATCCAGGGATGTCTGTGACTGCACAGCCTTGTACCTGGCAGCTGTGCTGTGACATCTCCCAGGTCCCTGGCAGCATGTGGGGTCTGCATAAATCTTTGTTCGTGTGTAGGTTGACAATCAGCTGTGATAGAAAATAGAACAGAGGTCTTGCTCATGGGAAATTACCAGCACAATGTTTTAACCTTGTGCAGCTCTTGCTGGTGCAGCTGCTTTACAGAAGAGCTGTGTTAGGAAAGGTCACACAATCAGGGTGATCAAATTACCCCCAATCAGCAGAAACACCCTAACGAGATGCCTGTTTCTGGCACTCTCCAGTTGTAGGCTAAAGCATAGGTAGTTTAAACCTGGGCCACGGAAGCACAAAGCTTTGGTTGGTATGGCTGGACCCATCATAAAACAAGTGTGTGATTTTAAATGTGGTATTACAGTTGTCTTTTTTTTACATGTTAAGCGGGTAGCATCTGTAGGTGTGACATTGCTGGTCCTGTGACTTAAGTTCTGAATTCTTATTGTGACTAATAATAATGTCTAAGCTAACGTTACTTGGGGATTGCCATTCATACTGACTAACACTGAGCTTGTATTATAAGTAATCAAATCTCAATTTTTGACCTGCTTACAGTGATATGGACATTTGGAATTTTTTTGTAATATTAGTTTACTAACTTAAACATGGTTTGTTTTTTCAGACAACTTGATTTTAAGAAGAACGGTACAAATGTAAGGTTTCAAGTCTGCCTGGGCTAATTCTTCAAGTAAAAAGCAGAAGGGCTAAAAGGATATTGTCCTTATTTGAAGGATCGGAAACATGTGAACCTATGATGCTATTATATTATTTAAACAGAAATTCCACCAAGAAAATCCTGATGCACAAAACGAGATGTAGCAGTTGCCTAAAGGCCTTATGGTCTGGTGTAGCATTTTGGACACTGTGGCATTATGTATTACATGCTGTGCACATAACACGTTTTTCCCCCCTCACCGCTTGACTT
Source organism: Cinclus cinclus (assembly GCF_963662255.1). Taxonomy (NCBI): domain Eukaryota; kingdom Metazoa; phylum Chordata; class Aves; order Passeriformes; family Cinclidae; genus Cinclus; species Cinclus cinclus. Next base: position 112,779,468 of record NC_085047.1, read on the forward strand.
GCAGTAGTGAATCTGGTCTCGAAAGTTTAGGCATCTCCAGAATACCTCATGTGACATTTTAGGTTACTGGGCCTCACACCTCCCATTTTGTGGATAGCTGATGAGACAAACGCAGCTGTTTCTTGGTGGTTAATTAAAACTGTTTTCATAATATGATGGTCTGGATGCAATTTTGGAAGATACTCTGCAAATACAAAAGGAAGTCTTAAGGATAAAATATGACTTTTAGCTGTTTGCAAACAAGTTGTCTCTTTGCAATTGTCTATTATATGCACAGCAGCCAGTAGAATTCCCCTTTTTATTTTTTTTCCCCGCAGACCATCTTGATTCAAAACATCTATCGTAACCCCCAAAACAGTGCACAGACGGCTGACGGCTCACACTGTAAGTCCCACAGTTGGAGAAATTTTTTTAAAGAATGGTGTTAAAGAGCCCACTCCTAATTATGAGAAAATAATGTTGGCTTCTGAGCTGCTGACATAAAGCTGTTGCAAACAGGACAAGTGACGGAACTCTTCTTGCGCACAGATCAAGAATTTGTGGAATGTGTGCAATTCTGAGTGCAGAAAGGACTGCACAAATCAGACTTGATGCAGATTCCCTTTTGTGTTGTTACTAGTAACACTGCAATCTTTTGAAAGGGTTAAACCGCAGACATTTCTCAAATTCTTGATTTAACACCCAAAAAAAAATAAAATAGGTATATATGTGATGTACGGTAAGTCCCAAAACTGGGTTTTCTTTCATCTTTTTTAGGAAAATGGAGATTTCATGTTATGCTCTAATTATTGTATTGCTTCCTTTCCTGGGATTTTGCTGCTAAGAAGCCATTCAGCAATACCAAATTCAAATTACTGTGCTTGTAATGTGACTGCTGTATTTGGATACTGCTTGTTTTCAGAGCTGTATGAGATAATGCAAAACCCCTCTATAGAAATATTGGTGAATGGAGTGAAATTAAGAATACAATAATGGAGTATCATGAGATCTCTATTACTTTACAGTGTTAGGTTGACATAGAAAGGTCACCAGCTAAGTGCAAGTTCTCCTGCTTGGGAGAGAATAACCACCTCTCTTTCAGCACAGACTCGGCTAAAGCGACCCTAAAGGAAACCAGTTTCTTGTTAAAATTATTTTCCATAATATAAAGTTGTTGCGTTTTGTATTTCAGACCATTGCCCTCTTGAACATTTACCGTAACCCTCAAAACTCTTCCCAGTCTGCTGACGGTTTGCGCTGTAAGTTCATACAAGTTCCTTCACTGGTTCCCTGGGCTTGATTGTCAGAGCTCAGTGTCGACTTAAGCTGGTCTGCCATTTTAGTTTAACAGATCAAACTGACCACGTTTCGTTACATGTGTTCAAAACAAACACCAAAAAAAAAAAAAGAAAAACCAAATTTTTTTTTGTCCCATTACCTTCCTCCCTACTCTCAAAATTATGAGGGGAATCTGAATAACAGCTGTTAAATCAAAAAGGGTTGAAATTGTATTTTCCCTGTGAAGCAGTGTTGGTTGCACTGCTTTCTTCCTGTCACCTCTCTCCCTGCCAGTTGCCTGCATCCTAGTAATGGTTTTCTGTGTGTTTTGTGCTATCCATTAGGTTCCACTGTCGAAAAGAGCAGGACAGTGACACATTGTCTTCATCCAGAACAAATGTCCTGCTCTGTAAATGTTAAGAGAACTCAAACTGAAACTTTTCAGACTGCATGCATAAATTCGTCCTAGGTTAATGCAGCTTCCATTTAGGGAGTGCACTTTGGAAGAACACACTATGACTGACTAACCCCTTCTGGCAGCTGTCCTTTTTGGATAGGTGCATGCTTAAAATTCTTTCCATACTTTGAAAATTCGAATTCCAATGCCATTTGGCATATTCACCTAAGACAAGTATTTTTTAAAGTACTTTTGAGGAGGGGAAGGCATTTGGGTATGGTCATGAAGTAATTTAATGACTCCTCCTGAGATACAAATGGGCATGAGCAAATACACCTCCTGTGAGACTGGCAGCAGTTAATGCCCAGGATTGTTGATCGGCGATTTAACTGACTTATTGTAATTGAATCATCAACATTAGAATAAGATTAAAAAAAAAAAAGTTGTAGAACAAAAAAAGGGTCGGTGTTCTTTTCTAACTAATATTTCTTGTTGGAGTGAGTATTTACTGTGTGGTAATAAAGCTTTGTTTGGCTATCCTTTTTTTTTATTTTATTTTTTTAAATTTTTTTTACTGTTGGTTTATAGACTAGTTCAGATTAGTTACCAGCATTTGATTAGAAATGCGTTGTGAATCAGCCACTAACTTAAAAGTCAACACTGTCTCTTGCTTCTAAAAGGAATAATGGCTCGATTATGTAATTTGTGTTTTTGTCACACAATCAAGCTGGACATGTAAATGAGCTGTATCATTTTGTCTAGTTGCCTGACCAGTTCCATTGGTTTGTAGGCTCTCTCCTTACAGATGCTTAGTAGTTAACACTTTCAGTAGACCAAAACATTTCCAGTTGGGTGTTTCCACTCTCCCTGAACTCTTAATGAGCTGGTAACTAATTTGCACGGAGTTACAGCAGTTTGGTCTGTGGAGCTGTTTAGATTTACAGCTGCAAGAGTCCTGCACAGATCCTCCAGTGTTGTAAATGCTGGTATCCAGCTCTAGTTTGTCGTGACAAGCAAGTAGCTGTGTGCCAGAGCCTGACTGTACCTCCTGGGGTAGAGCTGGAGCTCTGCAAGCAGTAGGTTTGCTGAAACTCCTGGCTCCTTGGTTTTTGATATTTGTCCCTACTTAAGTATTGCATGTATTTTAAATTTATAACTTGGGTAGCTATTTAATGCCTTGTTGTTGTTGCTTAACTATCTTCCTTTCTATTGCCGTCGTAGAGGATTAACCCTAGTTTGAAACAGCAATAGTTTTCCTGAGTATTTTAATTAGTAATTGGGCTTCTCATGGTTCAGATAACCAGTAGCCCTGGAATATGGATGTTTGTAAAGCCTGTGCATATGTATGCTTCCCACTTCAGAAGGTCATCGAAGTAGTCATTAACTAACTGTTGCCTGTGATGATCTAATTTGACAAAAAGAAAGTTTTTAGCATTTGTCCATCTGGTAAAAAGTAGTTATTCCCACTGAGGCTCACAGAGCCCTTGTCTGCTACCTTTAAAAACAAAACAAAAAAATCCTTAGGTGTTAGTAAGCTGTTATCAGTGGTGTTAGCAGAACCTTGGGAATATAGCTAAGTATTAAACTGCCTAGAGTTACTGGTTTAGTGTTTGATATTCCTTAATTTGCTATAACCATGGGGAAGAAGAGGTTTCTGAAAGCAAATATGTCTCAAATGCAGAAACATTGTTAGCCTGAACTAGAAATCAAATGCCCCTTAGCCTCTTGTGGAGGTGAGCTGGGTGGAAGAACAGAAACTGCAGTTCCAGAGAGTGTGGCTGGTTAATTTTAGAGTCTTTGAAGAAAAACATAAAGTTTGTCCAAGTGGTAATACTAGCCAAAAATTTTTTCATAGCAGCCAGAAAATGAATAAACTCAGCTTTATTGGCTCAGTTTCTTCTCTTTCACATTCTGTGAACCAAACCAGTCTGGTTTGTAATTTTAAACACTAGCCTATTTTTCTAGCATAAAATGCAGGGTTTGTTGTAAAACTGCTCCGCTTGGTCCTAATAAACCACTTAACTGCTGAAGAGCTAATCTAATGGCTTTAATGTATATAGCTTGTTTAAAGTGCTGTAGACTGGAAGAAATAAATGAAACTTACTTTTTTTCCTTCTAATGCTTTGGAAAATAAGCCACACTTATTTTGGGTTTTGTAGCAGCAGGCAAGCAGCACTCATTTTTGAACTCCAGCTTTGTAGCATGAAAATAATCTTAACTTGAATATAAGGCTGGCTTGTCTTGCACTGAAAGGTGTTCTGCAGGACTACAGAAAAATGAAGTGACACTCAAACTTAAACTAGAAAATGGCTCTCTGTTGCAAAGTATTGAGGGCACTGAGAAAAGTGTGTCATTTCAATGACTATTTTCAGCAAATTGAAGACAAATTTTGGGCTGTTTTACATTGTGAGCTCTCAAATTCTAGTGGACATGTTGGAGAAGTAGGCATAAATTTCTGCCTTTAGGAAGAGGAATACTAAATTGTAGTAATATTTTAAGGTTTGGAATTGAAACAAAGCACTTGCCTTCTGTTTAGGTAAAATTGTTGTCAGTTAGAGAGTGGGACTGTACCTTAAATTTTAAGTGATTTCAAAGTAATTATTTTCCCCTTAAAATTTGTGGCATACAATTTTGGCTCTGGTTAAAACTTGCTTTGATTTGATCATATCAATGTAATGTTTTGACAGATACTTTGGGGACTCAAAGCTCTTCACACATCCTTACTTTGCAATACTCCTGTTAGTTAGCTCCATGCTATATGGTGTCTCTTATGCTCCAGATGGCCTCTCTAGATTGTTTTGTAGTTTGATCAAAATCTCCTCTTCCTCACTGACAGGCTCTAATCGATCTGACTCTTTGACTTTTGCAGGTGCTGTGAGCGATGTTGAGATGCAGGAACATTATGATGAATTCTTTGAGGTATGTAAAGGTGCCTTGCAGTGTCACTGGATTTGTCACCACAAATAAGTTAAATGGGTGTAGGGCACAGTACAATTAGATGGATTCAAGAGAAAAAACACTTATTTCCTCAGGTGTTCATATAAAGCATACAACGTGGTATTAAATATTTCGTGGTGTAACCATTGGCAAGTTTGGCCTTAATTTGACTGCTTGAAATGGGCTTTAACATCAGCAGCTTAAGTGATGCAGCATTTTGAGTGTATAATCTCCTTTTTTTATAAATTTAAAGTACTCATTATTTGTATAGAAACAAAGTACCTGAAGCTAGCATCAGAGTTTCTGTGTTGTATTTTCAGTGCATCCTGTGTATTCTGTAAATGCTGTATGTGTTTTCCATAAGTTTTTATTTTATCTTGGTAGTGTTGTGCTTACAGATAGCCAAGCAATTACTAATTTTAAACCCAAAAATGTAAAAAAAAAAAAATAAAAATAAAAAAATCAGGTGGCCTTGCTTTTTTTGCAAGGAAGGTTTTGGTTTTTTTTAATATTTACTTAGAGCTAGTTGCAATATTTCTGTACTTACAAGTAATGTGCTGCAAACTTCTGCTGGGTTGCTTTGTGCTTAGGAGGTCTTCACAGAAATGGAGGAGAAATACGGCGAAGTTGAGGAGATGAACGTTTGTGATAACCTTGGAGATCATCTAGTTGGAAATGTATACGTAAAGGTAAAATGAAGAGATGCTCATGTAGTTAGGAGGGGTGGTAGTTATTGATGGAGAATTTTAAAAGCTACTATGTGATTGTAGTTTTATTTTGCTAGGAAAGCTCTTCAGTGTATAAACTCGCCACAATTGAAAGTAAAGTAAAAATGTTAAAAGGAATCCAAAAGAAATTTTAATGAATTTTGAGGAGCTTTCTTGAAATTTATGTCATTTTCAGAAAGATAACCACTTTTTTTTTTTTCTTTTACATAAACAGTCAGCCCTGCTGGACTGTTCAGTTTGGCAGGATTAATTTGGGAAGAGTCGTAGCATCATGCTGCCCTTAAAGCAAATCAGTATGAGAGAGGTTTATGTGCCACAGGTGCATTAATTTTTTAACTTGCCAGTTAAACACAATATCCGTGGCCAAGTTAGATTTGGCAGTAGCTGGGTGGTTCAAGGTGCAAACTGGAGCGCTTAGGTTTAACTTTTAAATGTCATTGGTATCTCTTGGATAAGGAGTACAAAGTCAACTGCAGAAATTCTACTTTTTGTTCACAATGTGGGGTAGGTGTGAGAGAGTTTCTTTTAATATTTTGGCTGTACATACCCTCAGCTGGAAAGTATTTTCTCACCTGAAATTCTCGACTGTAGGTCATAATCAGAAAAAGAAGTCTTTAAAAAATAAGCAGTGAAAAGGCATTTCAAATTTAAGTTATACATTCATCGTAAAACAGGATCTGATTTTTGTAAATTCTCATTTAAATGAATGCAAGCTCCAGTTTTTATATAAATCTCTTAAATGTTTGAAAAACTGCATTACATCAGGACTGTTGGTGCTCCAGAAAGTATATATAAACATTCTCTTGCTTTAAAGGTGTACTAAAAAAACACAGTATCTTCTATTGACTAACTTTCCCACTTGAGAGACCATACAGAGCGTAATGAAGAGGAAAATCAATGTTTTGATTAGCCCTTTGTCTCAGCTAATGAAAAGCTGGCATATTTACCTTTGATTTTATGGACTGTCCAAGAAATCAGAAGTAGCTTCTAGTTTCATTACCATCCCTGAGCCTCAGCTATCACACAGCTGATGTGACAGGAATCTTTTATCTCCAGTTGCTCCTCTGAAAACGTTGATTTTGCTTTTAGTTCCGCCGTGAAGAAGATGCCGAGAAGGCCGTGATCGACCTGAACAACCGCTGGTTTAATGGGCAGCCCATCCATGCCGAGCTCTCCCCTGTGACTGACTTCAGAGAGGCCTGCTGCCGTCAATATGAGATGGGGTAAAGCAGGGGCTTCCTCTTGCCTTGGCTTGGAGGCTGCTTGGGTGTGGTATTTATGTAGCTGAGTGCAGGAAGAAAAGCGCTTCAGGTACCTGTAGTGTTGAGGACCTGCAGTGAACCTCTTGACTTCTGCCATCTTTTGGGGATTTTCTCCTAGAAGTGAGGCAGTAAACGATGCTTGTAATTTACTGCATTTAATACTGTGGGTATTAGAGGTCTTAGCAGATAGCGTAGAGCTCAGAATTCTAACTGTGCCTCTTGAATTCTGTTTCAGGGAGTGTACACGAGGAGGTTTCTGCAACTTTATGCATTTGAAGCCCATTTCTCGAGAGCTAAGGCGCGAGTTGTATGGGCGGCGGCGTAAAAAGTAAGTTTGTTTTTAAACACTACTAAAACAACTAATTTAAGGATTAGTTGCTGAAAAATCTGAAGGCAAATTTTTAAACTCGTGCCACGTCCTCTTGTTTTTTCTGACACTTCTGGCTCATGCCAAAGAGCATCAAGTCAGGCTGGCAAGTGGCCAGTTTAGAACAAAGGAGTGAGGCTCTAAAAGTACAGTGCTTCCTGCTCTGCAGGGCTATGAATTCTGAAGGTTGGTGTGGAAAGCAGGGTTCAGTGAGAAGATTCACTGAGTTACGGAATACATGGGCCCTACCTGCTCAGATCTCCAAACTGTAGAGTGTTACAGATGGACATTATTTAGGAGAAGTTGCTTTATGCTGCTTCTGTTTTATTCTCTTCTAAATGTGTTTGCTCATGGCCTCTGTTAGATGCAGGCTGCTTGGCCACTGGGCATTTTGGCAGCATCACATTGGCAGCTTTCAGCATTATGTGCAGACAACCATGTCTTTAAATTATACTCCAACCCATAAGAACCCAAGTAAGGACCCAACCTTACTTGCTTTTAACTGTTAAAGTGAAATGTTGAAGCCTGTATTCATTTCTTATTGTTAATACCAGCCAGTCACTGTACAGAGCTCACTTTTAACTTCACAGTGTGTCCCTTCTTGATAGGAATTCCCAGTAGGAGAAAGGAGAAGTAATTTTGCTTAATGGTAAAAAAATATGAATACATTTTATTATATATAAATTTACTCATTTAGTGAGGTACCTTGCAGAAAAGCTTTTACAGCTGTTACTGTGATGGTTCACTTGGAACTGGCTTCAATCTGTTTGCATTTAAGACCTTGCTCTTTGGGATGGATGTATAAAATTTTTGATCTTGCTTGTATATAGAGTGTGATTTTTGTAGATTTCTGTTAATCACGGAAGATGCCTGAGATTGTGAATGTGTTTTTCTTGTAAACATCTCTAATTGGCAGTGTTTCAGGATCTGTGAGGATGATTTTAATTTTGTAAAACATAGATTGTATTGTTTAGCCACATGTATTTGTGGCTAAGTAGATTTTTCAGATATTTGAATGCTTTATGAAAAAGACCTGGTGTGCTTTTTATATTAACCTTTTGGTCACTGTTATAAATCTGGAACTCTCAGATTCAGTAATGCTTATTGGTAGAAGCTGTGATAGCAGTATGTTCTGAGTGATTTTAGCTGCCTTCCTGAATTCATCAGCCTAAGAAGCAGGGAAGATCATTTGCCAATGCTGATATCCTGTGGGGGGTAGAAATCATGTAGAGGGACCAACAACAGAGAACTGGGTTGTAATTGCTAATTAATGCAATTGATTGAATATGAGTGGACTTGGAAGCAGCTGTAGGCTTTTGGTGTGTGTTGCTAAGAGCTATTCCTGTCTGCCAAAGCAGGTGACCCCTTCTCCTGCTTTAAATAACAGCAGTGTAACTGTGCCTTTCCTTAGGTTTTGCACATCCATTGTAAGAGGTGACTGCAGGGAACAGCCAGTTCTTGTACCTGTTTATGCTGACTTCCCAGTATGAAATTTGGGCAATTTGTAAATAAACTGGGTTTTGCAGCCCAAGTGCCAATTAACCAATTCTTCTAATGACACGCTGCCTTTCTTCTCCCTCATCACTCCCATTCTTAATTACGTATTCCACTGTGTGGTACTGCGAGTAAATTGCTGCCTGGGATGAAACAGTAAAATATCCAAACTTTCTTTTGAAGGCATAGATCCAGGTCGAGGTCCCGTGAACGCCGGTCTAGATCCAGAGACCGCGGTCGTGGAGGTGGAGGAGGAGGAGGAGGCCGTGAGCGTGACAGGAGGCGGTCAAGAGATCGCGAACGATCCGGTCGATTCTGAGCCATGCCATTTTTACTGTATGTCTGCTAGAAAGTGTTGTAGTTTGACCAAACAAGTTCATAATGACATTTTTTTTAAAGATGGGCTTCTGAATAAAAAATTTGTAGTGATACAGTATTCTTTGTGTAACTTGTTTCTTGTGGGGGGAGTCTTTTTAACTGTCATTCCTCTATCTTGACAAATACCTGGATTAAGTCTGCCTGAGGGAAAGGTGGTAAATGTATTGGAGGAGCGCCAGTTTTGGTTTGGGTTTTTTTTATTTTATTCGGGTATAATTTGAACTGTTGATGAAAATGTGTGTGTATATAATATAAAATATTATATACATAGTAAAAATAATATACTGCTTAAGAAACAGTTACTCACATAAGTTTCCCTTTTCTGCTATGCTGTCTGCTTATTTAGGTTAGTTTAGGCACATTTAAGAGGAAGGCTGTGCGAAATGCATTTATTTACTGAGTAGAAACGCTTAGTTACAAAAATGTATGTTTGTTTGTTACCAGAAGTCTGTGCTCTGTCTATCAATGTGACTGTGGCATTTACAATAAATCCAATTTCTTGGTGTAAAATCGAAAGACTATTTTCTAAGCACTCCGGAGTAGTTGAGTTGCTACTCCTGGCTGCCTATTTTCTAAGCACTCTGGCGTAGTTGAGTGGCTGCTCCTGGCTGTGCCAGAGTTCATAGTTCAGGTTTTTATAATTCTTGACTAAATTCCTTTCTTTAGCTGGAAAGAAAGTTGCCTAGTGCAGTGTGGAAAAAAATATTTTTATTGCAATGATTCATAATAGGTAGGTGAGGGTTTTGTGAAAAAAAAAATAAAATAAAATCACCAAAATTATGCTCCATGCAACATGACAGAGAAGTGCTGTTGAAGGAAATGCAAGGTCTTGAATGCAAGGATCAAATTTCTGAACAGATTTTTTTTGTTTTTCCTAATCTATGCTCTGTCGCCTGTCATTTAATGAAAAGCGTTTTGTTCACCATCAGGGTCGTAGAAAACTAATTGTATTCTAGTGGAAAATGCATATTTTTTTCCACCTTTCTGATGGTCTGGAGTGTGATGAAAACTAATGGACAGATGGCAGTTCCTTCACAAATACTTTTTTTTTTTTCTTTTTGAGCTTTGAATTGCACAACCGCTGAACATCATAGGTTGTGTCCCAAAGTGTTAAAGCTTCAGTGGAAATGTTGGAATTCTGAGACAGTTTGTACTTGCAGTTTCACCTCATTCATGTCTGCTTTTCTTCAAAGTGTAACGTAGCAAGTAGTTTTGCTCATTGATCATATTCCTGCAAAAAAGAACTTTGTGTACACAAAGCTACGCAATAAAACACAGCTTTCCAGTGGGGGAGAGAATTTGCTAGAGCTTCCTTAGTTCTGAGCCAGATAACTTGCTAAGTGGCAAACCTGCTCCTTGGTGATTCTTTTAAAAATAATTGGAAATAGGATATGGATGCATCACGTGATTAACAAACTAGCTTCTTTCTGCCTCTTAAGTATAAAACCATTTTTCTCACTGGAACTTGGAGAACAAAACAATATTGAAAGTGAGCTTTTCTAAATTAGTTTGCTTTGCTTCTTAAATTAAATTCTTGCACCAGTTCAATTTGAATTTTTTTTTGTTCCCGCTGGATGGTTTGGCCAACCAGACTTTGGAACTTGGTGTGCCAGGACCCTTTTTGAGGAAATATCACTCAAGCAGTGAAGCCCATCTCCACATGATGTTTTGTTGTGAGTACATAAATCAAACAATGCTTTACTGGAAGAAATTAAGCAGTGCCTGGCATTAAATGACTGAACTGAAATGTATTTCTGCTGGGCATTAGGAATTTCACATTGATAATTTAGTTCTTAGAGATTACAGGATATTAATCCTGTTCCAAATTTCTCTTAAGTGAGATTTGGGATTATTAAATAGCTAATTTAAATTTCAAACTACAAAAGGTGAAGATAGTTTTTGTCTTTTTTAAACAGTATGTAATACAATGTGGATGCTATTTAAAAGGTTTAAGATTTGCTCTATAAAGCTAGTTTAAGAGTTAGTTGTTCTATAAAGTTAGTTCAAAACAAGTATAAATGTGTCCCTGTAATGGCTTTAATCTGTTTATCTAAACCCTGTTTCAGTGCAGGTGTATTTTTGCATGAACAGATAGTGGAAGGTTGATTTCTCTCTCTCCCTCAACAGTTTTACTTAAGAAAGCATTCTAGAATCCTACCAAACGTAGAATTCTATGATCTGATTGTACAGCTGCCCAAAAATTCCCCATGTAACTGGAGTATGTCAGAATGGGTTATGCTCTGAAAGCAGCAGATTTTACTGGATAGTCTAATAGGTGCCTAGTGACAGCCTTCAGCACATAAACTAAGCTCATGACATACCTTGTTAGGTTCACCTTTTGAGACTGCTACCAGTAAAATTCATCAAATTTGAGATTTAAACCACTGATTTGGTTAAACATTGACACTTGATAGACCCAAGTGGTGGTTCACTAGTGAAAACCAAGTGGAAATCCTACCTCCCCCTTCTGCTGTGGCCCACAATGTCTTTAAGATTTGTTTTTTCCCCTCCTCCCCAAGGTTCCTACTTCTCAAATATTTCATTGTTGACTCTTCTGTTGAACAGCAGATCTTAATTTCTGAAATTCCTTTACCTCAAATAAGTGACAGCATACAGGATTTTCTGAAGTCAGTCAATTAGGTTGAAACTGTTAATCCCAAGTGGCTTTCTCTTCTTTGTATTTGGCTCTTACTCTGTGAAAATGCTGCTTGTCCATGAATATGATGTATGTTGAGACTGTAAAACCAAATGGAGAAAACTTGTTCAAAATAAAGCCTTTTTTATAAGAATCTGACAAAAATTATCCCTTTCCTTTAGCTTGGATGCCGCTCTCTAAATATCTAATGAGGACATAGACTAAAATTTCAAATTCTTAGATTTTAAGCTATTTTTTAAGCATTCTTTGCCTTCTGTTTTTCAGAGCTGGTGAAGCATGTCTTCAGCTAAAATAGCCCCAGTCTCTCCATATTGACATGATCCAGTTGAATTTTAAGAGTGCAGCTTGGGGTTAGGAGTTGGGTGGGTTGGTTTGGGTTCTTATAATTGATAAGGCTTTTGGTTATGGTGTTAAGGTTAGGAAGAACCTGTCAATTTCTGTTGTGGTGGTCTGCAGAGGACGAGAAAGCTCATTTTTACAAAAGGCATATGTTTACTTGAAAAAATAGGTAATCAAATGGGTCATGACTTTTTTAAAGATGATTCCTCCTGGTGTTGCACCATCCAGGCTGCAAGATTTTGGGTGTTGATCATTGTACATCACCTTAAACTGCATCTGTTGTCTTTAATGCATTAGAAGTGAAACTGCTTTCATGCCAGCTGGGGACGGTGTGGGTAAGCAATTTAATTCTCCAGACACTGCTGCACTGAAGATTCCCTAAAAACAGTCCCGGTTGGGAAAAGTTCCACCTGAAAAGCAGAACTGAGTTGATGTTTCTTTTTAGCTGGTAAGGAAGTAATGGCTGAGTGGCAATGCTGTCACAGGAGAGAATATTTGTAGCTGCATTTACCTCTTAACTGCAAGGTTGATGCTGATCTGTGTTACTGTACAGTCTTACCCTGGAGCAAATGGATTTCAATTAAAAAAAAAAAAAACTAACAAAATTACATCCAGATGTCCGTAGAATAAATTAATGTATCTTCTCATTGTATTGATTAATGGTGCTTTCCAAAGCCATCCACAAGTATTTCTGAATTCATCCAATCAGCTGGTTTTTTTATGAATCATAAAATAATTTGATTTGGAAGAGATCTTAATACCCATGATGTTCCAACCCCCCTGCCATGGGCAGGGACACCTTCCACTAGACCAGGTTGCTCAGAGAGCCCCTTCCAGCCTGTTCTTGAACACTTCCAGGGGTGGGGAGTGCTCAGCCTTTCTGGGCAACCTGTGTTGCACTCTGTCAGTGATGAGAGTGTTGCCAATATTTTGGGGGGTTTTTTTGTGATTTTCATTGTGTTAAATGCACTTTTAATGAAAAATTCAACTTATCTCCTCAGCTATGTAGGCAGTCCCTTCCTTGCCAGCAATATACTCATCAGTCAAAAACAAAAACCTCTGGTCCCTGTAAACCTTTAATATTTTGTTTTGTACAAAATTATAACCTTAGCAAGAAGAGCTGAGAGCGAGACGACAGCACAGTCCCACTCGGCAGTCCTGTGGTTCTTCAGCAGCAGAACTGCTTTAGAAGGTCCCTGTTTCCCTGCTGGTGGCTTCTGCCAGGAGTGGTGTTAATTCGACGGCTCTGACGTTCCAGCTGTAAGTGGGATATGTGGGATCTTGTGGAGCGGTGGTAGCCGAGAGCCCAGGTCAGCTGCCAGCAGCCCGGCTCCGGTAGCCAGCGGCTCCTTAGAGGTACCAAAGGCTGGAGGGGGCAGGGTGTGCTGATCTCTCACTGTTCGGATGCAAATGCGGACTTCTTGGTGCTCGGATAAGCATCAGGGGCCGGTACTTCTGCATAATTTGTGCTGTTTGGGTGTTGGCTTTCCAACAGGATTGTTTGTACAGGACAACTGATGAAGTGGTGGGATGTGAGTGAGGGGTGGGCAGCAGCCTGTGTGTGTGCGGCTGCCCCTTTGACCCGAGTGCTTTAACAGCATTCTTCGAGCTGTTCCCACTGGGAGGAGACAATTGCTCTGGTCCAGGTGTTCCTTTGGGACAGTCCCGTGTGTTAATGACAAAGGTCTGCAGAACAGTTTTCCCAAGCACTGTAGGCCTCTTCCAGCTCTGCACTTCCATGCCTGCATGTGTAGTTAAGTCTGGAGGAAAAAAAAATAGTTTCTCCTCCGGTTGAGCAGCGAGACAAAGTGGGGAGAAAAACAGCAGGGAGCAATGGAGTCTCCCTGCCTCCTTGTTTTTCAGGGAAAAGCCTTTAGTCTGCCAGGCTGAGGCCTGCTGTGCTTTTGCCAGCATCTGGCTTCATTTCAAGTCTCGCTACCTTTTCAGCTGCGTATTGGATGTGTTTCAGATCCTTCTCACTGTCTTCCTGGAGCTGTCTGGGATTCTGGCCAGGTAGAGGGAGGGAGGGAGCTGCTCCAGCCTGCTCCTGGGCCTGGGAGCTGTGGGAAGAGCCAAGGAGAGCGACTGCTCCTCCCTTCTCTACCACCCATCTTCCTTGAGAGCTCTGTTACTGTCCCAGAGAGAAATGAGAGAGAACCTTGTGGATCAAAACATTCCTGCATCTTACATCATCCTTTTTCCTTCCTCTTCAGTGAGCATTGCAAAATGTTTGCTCTTGTGTAGTAGGAAAAAAGTCCTGGAGAAAGAAGTTGATAAAAGGACTCTAGGCAGGACATAAAGAACTGATTTCTGGGCAAAGCACCGGTGGAGAGTGAGCAGCCAGCCTTTACTGCCTTGGGGATTGCATGCAACATTAATTACTGCAGTGGAGATGGGTGAGGGTAATTCCAAAGTCTGACAGGCAAAATCTGACCAAGTAACAGTCTCCTTAATGTCTGGGCCACTTTTCATTCTGCAAGGGTTTGACTCTGATACTTTACCCTTTCATGTGACCACAACAAAGAGACGTTTAATTGCCTTCCTTGCTCAGTCTCCAAGGAGGCCAGCCTTTGGTCTTTTGGACAGCCCTGGGTTTCTGGAGCACTCCTGTAGTGCCAGCTGTCAAATTTCACTGAAAAAACATCTTCAGCAAAGGGAATAGACCTGCAATGCAGAGCAAGCAGCAAATTATATTCCTTCTCCTTACAGTACTTGTAGCTGATTTTAGCAAGGTTTCTGACAGTCTTTTTTCTCTTCTCTGACAACTTCACTTCTATCAGTCTTTACTCCTGGCCCATATTTCTCTCTACACCTTGTGTTCCCTAGGCCACGTCGCACACGGGCCGCGTCATTCCAGATGGGACAAGGCACCTCCCCACAGCACATGGATGCTGGGAGTGCCATGTGTCCTGCAGGCTGGATCCCTGTTTGCTTAACCCTGTACGATGTTTGCTTTTTACACAACAGCAGGGCCTTGTTGACTCACATTGAGCCTGCCCGGCACTCCAGTTTTGAGTGCCACATTGAGTCAGCCCTTCCATTCTACACAGTTACTGTCCAGGTAATGGCCACAGAAGCAGATTATTCCTCCTGCCTGGCTGCAAAATTTAGCACTTGCCTTATCAGCCACCTTCCTATTTTACCTTCTCTTCTGATTTCCCCAGTCTGCCAAAGGTCATTATGAAATATGATTCTGTCCCAATTTGTGGCTTATCCCATGCAGCTAAAATCAGAAGTGATTCTGGGCTGTGTTTTCCTCCCTTTGCATAAAAAATATTTCTGTGAACTTGTGCAATAGGCTTATGCTCTCCCTTCCCAAAAGGGCTCTGAGTACCACCAAAGCTCCATTGGTTCTTTTGGTGACTTCAGTTTCTGCTCACAAAAAGCATCCTCCACTTGATCCCCTTCAGTGATCTTACCACAACAGCATTTACCTTTTTCTCCCTCTCTCTCTGATCACTGGCTGTGCTTCTCCAAGGGGTTCTTCTTGACCTTTCAGTCTTCAGCATATCTACTCATCACTGATACAAGAAACATCATTCTCTGCTTGTCATCCCTAAACAAGCTGTTTATTTCTGTGTTAATATTCCAGCTGCTGTCACTTCACTGCTAGGCTGGTTAGGTCATAATTCTGCTTTTATACCAACCCTCACTGCAGCTCCTCTTGTCCCTGTGAGAGAAAGAAACCCAGTCATTGCCAGATCTCAGGAAATGGATTAAGTGTCTCTCCTTATGAAATTGGTGCTGATTTATGGGAATTATTCTCAAAGTTGGGATGAGGAGTAATCTGTGTCCCAGTGATTGGGCTGAGCCCTAATGGAGCTAATTAGTGGTGTGTATTCATTCCCAGCCACTATGATTTATTTTAATGGCTTTAATGCCAATGGCACAGCATGGGTTGGTGTTGCCGTGGAGATCTTTCAAATTCGTTTATCTTGTATACCAGAACTCCCTTGTAGTAGTGGAGAGGGACTTTCCAGGAGAGCATGTAGTGACAGGACAATGGGAAATAGCCTTAAGATGGAAGAGGACAGGATTAGACTGGATATTGGAAAGGAATTGTTCCCTGTGAGGGTGGTGAGGCCCTGGCACAGGCTGCCCAGAGAAGCTCTGGCTGCCCCATCACTGGCAGTGTCCAAGGCCAGGCTGTCTGGGGCTCTGAGCAACCTGGGAGAGTGGAAGGTGTCCCTGCACGTGGAAGGGAGGTCGGAACTAAGACATTCTTTAAGGTCCCTTCCAAACCATTCTTTACCTGGCTGCTGCCTTGGTGAAGGAAATTGAATCCTGAGTGCAGAGCTGTGCTGCAATTACAAACCCCTCTAATTTGCCTCACACATTATGTTCAGATAGTTTCCAACACACTTGGCGCTGTCACTTGGTCTTACAAGTTTCCTCTGAGGTGTCTGTCTTGCATCTCTCAGGATCTGGCACATCCATCTGTTCTGACTATTCCATACCTCGACACCCATCTGCCTGAAGTTGCAGTGGTTGCTGCAAGGCTGGCACTTCTTCAGACAGAACAGCTGACTCAGGGCTTCTTCCCCAGAACCTCCTGAAAGGCATGAAAGGTATGGATATCCCTCCTTGGCTGTGACTGCAGTGTGTCAGTGCTTGCACTCCTGTTCCAAATATTCATGGATTTCTGCGTAGCTTCACCTCATGTGTGCCCTGGCATCTCATGGTTCTCTGAGACCCAAATCAAGGACCAGGCCTTCTTCACATCACCGTTTTCACACTCTGCATCGCTCTTGTGCCATCCCATAATTTAACTGCACCAGATGCAAGCCACAATCTATTCCACATGTTTTTCCAAATGATGTTTTACCAGTGGGGCTAAAGGTTACTTGTGCAAATGTCACTTTATAGCATATTTCAGAGGTAATTAACTAAGCAAACTATGATTTAGAGTAAATAATTGTTCTGCCTAAGAAGACTGTTTTCTCATAAACTCTTCAGTAGTAAAATTAGAATATGGAGGGTAGGGAAAAAAGTGTCATTTCAGTCAGAAATGATATTTCGATGATCCTTGTGGGTCCCTTCCAACTCACAATTTTGTGACTCTGTGATTCTGTAACTTGTCATTGATGTGGATGTTTTCTGCAAGTATTGAATTTTTAACAATGTAATGGAAGAGCTGCTTTAGTGTCTCTGTTTATGGTAAATTTAAAATATCCTGCTCTTCTCTTGATTTTTTTTTTTGTTTAGTTGCTCAGTGTTTTCCCTGCATTTTTTTCATAAATTTCACCCCACATTCTAGTCATGGTTCATTTTCTTACCAGAGAGAGAGCTGTGACTTTTTAATGCTGAAACTGGTCCCTCAGCTTTAAACCAGTCACATTCAATTGGAAAGTCTTTTCTTTCACTTTTACCACTTGATTAAAACATCCTATTTATTATTTTTCCTTTTTCTACAGCATTCAGTGCTCTCCAAATAGTTCTCTGTACTATATAGTATATATGTAGATGGAGACATACAGCTGCCTCAACTCCTTCAATGGCCTGAAACACATGGAACACTTCAGGGTGAATCTCATGTCCTAAAATAAACTACCTAGAACTGCTTTTCTCTGTATTGGTACTTTTTATAGATACAGAAGAAATTGCTGCTTGGACTTTCCAGGGCCATAGGCTGTAGTCTTGAGGAACTTCTCTCTGGTAAGGCCTTTCAGTATTTTCTGCTTTTGTGCAAGGATTTCTGTGATTTTTTTTATTTGTTTTTTAAATTTCTGCATAATCTAGAGCAAATTTTAAAGAATTACTGTGAGATAATTTGCATGGAGTGTATTAAATTCACCTGCACCCTGTGTTCTGCATCATCACACCATGTTCACAAAAGTGAGGATGCAGCTGTTGTGACACTGAACTGTTTCCCAGGTGAATAACTCATTGTCACATTCTCAGACACCATCAGAATGGCCTCAGAATACATACTGGGAAGGAATTTTTTACTGTGAGGGTGGTGAGGATCTAGCACAGGTTTCCTGAAGGTGTGGCTACTCCATCCCTGGAAATGTCTAAGACCAGGTTGGATGTGGCTCTGATCAACCTCATCTAGTGGAAGGTGCCCATGACAGGGGGGCTGGAACACGATGATCATTGAGGTCCCTTCCAACACAAACCATTCCATGATTACCAGGCTCCCTGCCCTGAGATGGGCATTTCTAGGGCTACCTGCACCTCTCTCCCTCTCCTCTTGCTGGCCCAGGCAATGCCTGCACAACGCTAAGGACTTTTTAGGGGGAGCACCTGACTGCTGCCCCAGCAGTCCCTCACAGATCCCTCAGAGGCAGTGGGTATTTTCCCTCCAAACCAGAGAAGCAGTCACTACCACAGGCTGTGCTTGGGAGCCACTGGCAGCCATGTGTGTCCCCACTATGGCCACTGGCCTTGGGCACATGAGTAAAACACCTTCCAAGGTGCCCCAGCAGAGCCCTTTCTCCAGGGTCACAGGATCAATTATGTTAGAAAACGCCTCTGAGATCATCAGGTTCAACCTTTGACTCATCTCCACCATGTCAATTAGTCCATGGCACTGAGTGCCACATCCAGTCTCTTCAGAGACAGTGATTCCACCACACCCCTTGGCAGCCCATCCCAGTGTCTAATCACCTGTTCTGTGAAGAACCTCTTCCTAATGTCCAGCCTAAACCTCCACTGGTGCAGCTTGAGGCCATTTTTGTCTTGTCCTGTTGCTGTTTGCCTGGGAGAAGAGGCTGACTCCCACCTGGCTACAACCTGTCAGCTATAGAGAGTGATAAGTTCTCCCCTAAGACTTCCTTTCTCCAGGATAAGCACTCCCATCTCCCTCAGCCGCCCTTCACAGGACTCATGCTCCAGACTCTTCACCAGCTCCGTTGCCCTCCTCGGGACACACTCCATCACCTGAACGTCCTCCCTGAAGTGAGACGACCAGAACAGCACACAGTCTATGGGTGCCCTCTGGGTAAGCCCTGGGTGTTTTCCCCCGGGTTTCCCTCAGCGATCCGGCCGGGCATCGCCGGACATCTCCAGGCGTCCCCAGACATCACCGGGCATCGCCGGACATCATGAGCCATCCCCGGGCATCCCCGGACATCCCCGCACATCCCCGCACATCCCCGCACCTCCCCGGGCGCTCCGACCCCGCGGCCGCGCACCGCGCTCCCATTGGCTGGCTTGGAGTCGCCGACGCCCCTGCACTGACCAATCAGCGCTCGCCGCGCCGCTCCCTCCCCGCCGGGTGGCGCGGGGCGGGGCTCGCGGGGGGCGGGGCCGGCGGCTCGCGGGCTCCTCTTAAACCCCGCGCATCCTCCGCGCCTTCATCCTCCTCCTCCTCCTCCTCATCATCATCTTCCTCACCTCCTCATCCTCCTCACAGTCACCATCCCCACCACCCCCACATCGGCCGTGTCCTGGGCAGCGTCCGGATCGCGCAGGTGAGGTGGCGGCTGTAGCGGAGTGTTGGTCAGGGGCCGCCGCATCCCGATGGGCGCACGTTGCATCATCCGCGGGAGCGGGATGTGGGGGGAAGAGGGCTGCGGCAGGCCGTGCCCCACATCCCCGAGGGGATGCAGGATGGAGGGCTGCGGATTGCCCGCAGGGGCTGCGGAGTCTCCCTGGGTGAAGATATTCCAGAACCGTCTGGACGCGGTCCCGTGCCATGTGCTCAGGGAGGCTGTGCTTGCGCAGGGACTTTGGACCAGATGCCTGGCAGCGTCTCCTCTGAGCTCAGAGCAGCGATGCTTTTCCTACAGGTTCACAAGGTGATTTTGTGCCTTCTTTGGATTTTCCTCGGGGTTTGGCACTGCGTCTCCAGCTGGTCTTGGCTCGTTGCCCATTGTTCTCGTGGGTGCCATGAGGTTCTCCTGCAAGGTTTTTTGGCAAGTCTGGATGATGCACTGGGCCACGAAGCTAATTTTTTCATTTGCTTTCATACATTACCCCTCCCCAATTGGGAGGGATCCGAGCTTGACTAGGACCTGAGGGAGCTGTTCAGTAGCAGTGTTAATAATGCTCCTGGCGTCTTGAACCAGCCACAACTTGAAAGACGAGTGATTCTTCTGCTCCTGGTTGAATGTGTAGTCTACTGTGTATCTCTGTAATCCTAAAGCCTTTGACCATGAAGGTTTTGGAGTGCTGGGCCCCGTTCCAGCAGAGTTGCTCATTCTGTTTACCCTTGCCAGGAGTCTGTTTGCTGATTTGAGGCATGAGAGCTCCGTGTTCTGCAACGCTTGCGCTGTGGAAAGGTGGAAAAACACGGAGCATGGAGACAGGTGAAACGTGGGTATCTTATGTGAGAGAGAAAAGGTATTTCCTGGGAAACTGGGACCTGCTCAGAGCCTGCTGTTTCTCTCCTGTAGTTATATCTCCACTGATGAAGTGTGGTTTAGGTGCCAGTGCAGGCCCAGGACTGGGGC
This sequence comes from Cinclus cinclus, assembly GCF_963662255.1. Classification (NCBI taxonomy): domain Eukaryota; kingdom Metazoa; phylum Chordata; class Aves; order Passeriformes; family Cinclidae; genus Cinclus; species Cinclus cinclus. Next base: position 112,799,679 of record NC_085047.1, read on the forward strand.
ATTTGCACTTGGCATCCTTTTCCATGCTAGCTGGTGGCTCTTAGTATCCTGCCATACTCTCTGTGTGTGAGTTACCCAGCTTTCCTGAAGCCAGAGCGTGCTTCTAACGAGGGTGGTGGCAGCCAGGGACATGAGTGGCCCGTGTCCTGGAGCGTGCAGGCTCAGGGACATCACTGAGCTGGCACTGGCAGCATGGCAGCCTGCCAGGGTGGCTGGCAGGGGCTGGCCTCTGGCTACTGGTCTGTGGCCTGCATGTGAACACAGGAACCAGGCACACAGCAGTGCTGTGCTCGTGGCTGCTCTGGGGATCCTGATGAAAGCTGCACGGGGACAGCCAGAGTGGTGGCAGCTGGTCTTTCCCACAAAAATGAGTCAGCCAAAAAGCTGCCTTCCTGCCCAGCTCTCTGCCAGCCTTTATCAGAGGTCCCTGGGCTAAGAAAATTCGTGAAGCCTTGCAGGAGGCAACATAATGCTGGGAAAGAGGTGCTGTGCTTCTGCCTGTCTTACAGACCTGGTCAAAAACTGAGAGCAGCTCCCTCTTTTCGTCATGCTGGGCAACTTGTTTAATCTGTGAGCCTCTGTCACCCTACCTGGAATCCTCCTCTCCCTCAGCAGATTAAGAGCACTGCTGCAGAGTTGGTTCATCTCTGTGTGCTAAGGAAGGGGAGCTAGAAGCAGGGAAAGAAATACTGAAAGCTTGTGACTGCAAGAGGTATAAAATGCAGATAAAGCATTCTCTCCAGTCTTTAATGCTGCTGTGCTCTTGAAGACACCAGTCTTCACTAAGATTTATCACATGATTGTGATAGGCAGTGTTGGAGTGAACTCAGGAAATGGAGCTGTCAGACACCTGTGTGAGGCTGCAGGCACAGCTTACCTTCTGTGGGGGCACAGCAAACTGAACACTCCCTTGTTCTCCCTGGCTGGTTTCTAAAATAACAATTGCCACAGCAGTGGAAGGTGCTTTGCTGCCAGAATTTAATCTTTGCAATGTTACAGAGGTGAGGGCATTAAAGAGCTGCCCCTCTCCTCTCAGGAAGTTGTGAGTGTGCCAGTCTGGCTTTCAGTGATTGAGAGCACATGCATGTGCTCACCTGCTCTGTAAGAGAAAATGGAAATAAGACTTTGGATTCTTTTAGGCTCTCTTCCTAGAGCCAGATGTTAATTCATTCCCCTGTTACTTAAGGTCACTTGGTATCTCCTGACACAGGAAGGATGGCTGCTCCTGAAGAAGTAGCAAAGACACACACACACACAACTCACAGAAAAACCACAGCAGCAAAACAACCCAAACATTTGACTTTCTCCTTAATCTGTTACAGCCGTGGTGTTTCCAAAGGCTGGATGACTACTGCTGCATCTGGTTATCTACAAAGATCCTACAGCTCTGTAAGACACTGTGGTGCTCAGGCTGAGCCTAACAACTGTTCTGCAGTGGTTTATTTGAACCTGCTTAGCATCATCAAGTTTCCCTTTCTCAGGCTGCACATAATGGAATTCTGTATCTCCTCCCTCCCTGAGCAGTACCCCCTGGGGCCATCTCCCTCTGCTTCAGCTCTTACACCTGCCTTTTAGACAGCTTCATCTGTGCTCCAGGCCTGGCTCCAGTTAATTTGGTTGTTGCACATGGATGTTTAAATAGTACAGTACATTAGTGCTGATATCACACACTGTACACAGCCATAGGAACTGCAGCTCCTGACTCATTGTGCACTGAGTTCAGCTCAGGCTGCTCAGGGATTAATTTCACTCACTGGCCTCCAGTCCTGTTCTCTAGGAGCTGAGAAACAGTTGAGGTCAGGGTTCCCTGTGGACATGGATCCAGGGATGTGAGCCTTGCCCATGCAACTTTCTGGACCTTGTACCTCTGAGTCCCACTCCCCTTCATGACTTAGGTTTAAGTGGCTTTGTAAATTGTCTTTCTGATTATTTTTTTTTGCCATGTGTGATCTGCAGATACAATGGCAGGAGCTAGTCAGGCTTTTCTAGTTAGACTCTACCCACACCTCCAACTAGTTTTGGGAGTGTTCCCCTTACCAGGAAAATTAAATTCAGGCTGACAAATTTTTTTTTTCCCCCCTAAAGATGGGCAGCTCTTCCTGCAGCTTATCTCCTTTGGCATCTGCTGAGCAGTGTTCAGCTGCAGAAGCAGAGTTGCCATCCTCCTGTCCTGCTTCCCCAGAAAAAAAATCTATTTTGGGCCTGTAGGGAGAATCAGGGTGGGGTTTGGATGTCCTAGACCATCTCTGCCCCCTGTGTTGCTGATGTTGTGTCACCTAGGGCTATAAGCAATGATTTATGTTGCTTGAGGTTAGTATTTAGTGACAGAATTTTGGCATTGCATGTGTTTAGCTTTTTGTCCCTCTCCTCGTTTTTGTTCAGGGTTGAAGCCCCGTTATTGAAGCTTCGATCAAACATCAAATATTGCCATTATAAAAATATGAGAGGATCTCGCAGCTTATTTGAGGGCAATAAATACAGCTTGTTCTCAGTTTCTGCTGTTCAAGAAGTAATGGGAATTGCTGTTAGTATTGTATTAAATCTTTTGCCTTACAGTAAAGGAAATGAGATGCTATTGCCTTGCCCAGTCCAGAGGGAATCCTCCAAAAGGCAGCTTTTTGAGAGCCACATTAATTTCTTTCCTGCCATCAATACAAAGAACAAATATTGTAAACCTCTTAATCTTTTTTTTTTTCTGCAGTAAATTTCACCCTCTTTCATCTCAGTTTTTTGATGTTCTTGAAAGACACTCAGAGCTGATGTTTTAGAGGTTTTGTGCTCCTATTTTATGATAACTTGGAAGTGGAACAAAATTTGCAGTTTCCTGTTTAAACCCTTGCTGCTTTTCCCCTGCATTTTGAAATTATTTGGTCCTTTGGCAGCAAGGCCCCCTTTTTAGCTGGACTTTGTCAATATTGTCAGTGTTATCAGAGGCAGTCACCGTCTGTGTCCAGTGTTTCATGCCAGCTGTCTGAGGGAACATGTGCCTCATAGGAAACCTTGAAACTCCTCCAGTATTTTTCCTTTACCAAAAAAACCCCACTGATACTCTGGACTGTGACCCAGAGTATCCTAGAAAGAGAAATAAGGCTGGGTTTTGTTCTAGAACTGGAAGTAAGCTGATTTCTGGTAGCAAAGTTAGGTTGGTGTTAGATTTTGTGTATTTTTGCGATCTTTGCTTTTTTAGACTGGTGTCTGTCATTCTAACTCTGCTCAGTAGTCTATGACAGCTATATCCATCTTAGCTCTTGGGCATGTATTAACCCGATTAAATAGAATTGTATCATTTTTGTGGCATGGAAATCTTTTTATCTTGAAGGAAAATTATTTCAAGTCTTAGTCTGGAAAGTTGATCTTTTCAGAGGCTTTTTTTTTTCTTTTTTCCTAGTGGAGAGCAGTTTAAGTGAAGTGAAAATGCTTTAGGCATTTTCTTCAAACCAGCATGCAGGAAGGGCATTGGTATTCCTGAGGCAGCAGTGGTCAGTGGCCCGTGTTAACTTGCAGGATCAAATACTAAAGGTCACTGATGCTGTGTTCCAGATTTTTTTTCACGTTTTCTCACCATCAACTCTTTGAGATCTTAAATATGTATTTTGTGTGCATCTGTCAGAAGGAGGATGAGGCCGGGGTCCCTTTTCAGCACAATTCAGTAATGGAAAGAGCTGAACCTTGCTGTAAAACAGTGATGAAGAAAACAAATATTGGGGGGGGGAAATCCCTCACTCTTTCCAAGATTTCAGCCAGGTTTTTGTCTTTAATTGTTAGGAAGCAGTCAGGCTCTGTGAACAATTGGTAGGAGAAATGAACTTACTATTTTGTATTTACTAATTTCTGGAGCAAAAAGCTGCTGGAAGCACTAACTGTTTGCTCTGTGTGTGTTATATGCAGCATCACTGTAGCTGTGCATGCAACACTAATTAATTTTGGGTAAGAACTTGTGAGATTTTGCTCTCCTTGAGGGTGGAGAGGCCTCTGTTCCTGGATAAAGCTTTTTCCAGAGTTGTGTTCAGGGTCTTTTGAGGACAGCACCATGAAGCCCTTTCACCCTTTGTGTCTCTAGGACTGTATTTCCTGTAAACTGAAGTATTTCCTATTGCTTTTTGTGGCTTTCAGGCTCCTGGAGTTGCAGAAAGTTTGATAAAAATGTTTTGTGCTTACTTTCTGGCTCTGAGCTGTGGAGGATGGGGCAGAGGGAAGATTAGGTAATGCAGGAGGGACAGGGACAGGGTCAGGGACCCTCCATCAATCTTGCACAACACCTCTGCTGCATGATTTATTTTTAATCCTGTTTATAGAAATCATCTTGGCTTTGTTTTGCAGCTTCCATTTTTTTCCCTATGAAAAAGATGTGTTTTGCCCTGTGAGAGAGTTTCCTGATTGTTTTTTTTTTTTCTTCTAACTTATATCATCTGCAGATTTGAAGAGGATTCCAGTCTTGTGACCCACAGCAGTCGCTCTCCTGAGGAAAATCCAGTTTCCTGTGCTACCACCCCAACCTGAAAACATGGAGAAGTTTGTATCAGAAAGGCCTATTCCTGTGTCTAAGGTACTCACAGGTCTTTGGGGAGCACTCTTTGCCCATCTTTCCATCACCACGATTTGTGAGAGCCCTGTCTGTTTCCAGGGAGATTTCTAGGTTGTTCTGCTGAAATTCTGTGGAGGCAAGGGATTAATACATAAAATAAACCAAAGGGATTAATGCTGGGAATTCTGGACAGAAAGTGCAGGTTGAACAAAGGGAGAAACATCCAGTTTTATCACTACTCTGGTTGGAGAACTTTTCAGGGAAGGGCCAAGAGGTTTCAAGGCCAGGTTGGATGGGGCTCTGAGCTGCTGTGGAGGAAGGTGCTGCTGAAACCTTCCTGGAAGAGTTCTCTGTGGCCACCAGTAGCAATGCAGACTCTTCTGGCACAGTTTTCTAATTAGTCACCAAGCAGTCTTCCTGTATTCCAGTCTGCTTGGAATGGGGAGGTTTTATTTCAGAGAGCTTTTGCTGTGGGAGGGGTGTCTCCCATGAGAATAGTCCTGGGTTTTTTGTATCTGTGGAGTCTTGTTACAGTGAGCACGTGTGTGTTTAAATTATCTTTGTGTGGAGTACTGTGGTGAGCTTTTGCTCCCGAACTTGCAGTGCAAGTTTCTCGTGTTGGTGATAAGGATTTGGCAAATCAAGATGATGCTGAAACACTTCCCCATCCTCACAGTACTGCGGAAACATCAGCTCCTTTTTTTTCCTTTTTTTTCCCCCTTTCTTTTCTCTTCTTTCTCTCACCTCCAAGAATGAAATCCCTACTGCTTCTTCCCTGAAGAAGCTAGATACAAACTCATGCCCTCATGCACCTGCCAAATATTTTACCTCTGGTGGGGTGGACGCTGAGAACTGCAAGGCTAATGAGAAGGAAAGGCAGTGGATTCGCCCTGATACACCCAGCAAGTGCACCTGGAAGCTTGGGAAACCCCTCTCTGCCTCCCCCCATCATCATACCACCCTGTAAGTGTTATCTTATTTGCTGATTTTCAGCATAAATCCAGGTCTGATTAATCCATGTTTTGGATCAAGGACTTGATGCCGTGAGTTTGTATCCAATGGATATTCCTTTGAACTAAAATAGCTAAAATAACCAGCCTGAATCAAGGAGAAGGAGAAAGCTGGTTGAAATAAAAAAACAATAAATGCTGTGTGGTTGTTGTGTGAATACACTGACTTTGTTTGTGTTTGTACCAGGCCAGAGCCTCCAAAGATCCTGCCAAACATCCTGAATAAAGTTGGGAATACACCTATGGTGCGGATCAACAAGATTGGGAAGCAATTTGGGCTCAAGTGTGAACTCTGTGAGTTGCTGCAGGCAGAGAACAAACTAACAAACACTGTTTCAGAAACTTGGGTAGCTCGGGTTAGTAGTGTCATATAACTTGGCCACAGGAGTGCAGGTAATTGGCAGGAAATGGTGAGGAGAAATTCCTGGTTTTCCTTGGCAGATTTTTGGGTTTTTAGGGTTTGGTCGTCTAAAACATCTTTCAGTTTGTACTTCATGAGAGCAATTCCTGCAGCTTTTCCATTTCTGTTGAAAATGCAAAATGTTTTCTGTAGAAAATAATTTCTTTAATTTAAAGAAGTTGTGTGAAATTTTTGACTGCTTCTCCCATTCAGAGTGTTCATCAGTGTGTGCAAAATGCAGTTCTGCAGTTACCACTAAAGGTCACCGAAAACGATTAAAGGGGTGAAACTGTCAGTGAATGTTTTTTCTTTTTTTGTTTGTAGATATTAGGAGGCTCTGACCAGAGTCCTGAAAGGTGGTGAAGGGATTCATGTTGGGAGTACTGGAGTGAAAATGCAGGCTGAGCGGGGGGGGAACTTCAGTTTGATCAGAACTTTTTTGGCTGGAGAACTTACCAGGAAAAGGGCAAGACCAGGTTTTAAGGCCAGGTTGGATGGGGCTTGGAGCAACCTGTTCTGGTGGAAAGTGTCCCTGCCCAGGACAGGGAGTAGAGGTGGATGAGCTTTGAAATCCCTTACAGCCCTGCTGGTTGTGTGTTTGCAGTGGCCAAGTGTGAGTTCTTCAACGCCGGGGGCAGCGTGAAGGACAGAATCAGCCTCAGGATGGTGGAGGATGCTGAGAGGGCTGGGATCCTGAAGCCTGGGGACACCATCATAGAGCCAACCTCTGGCAACACAGGTAGGGGATGGAGAGCCTGAGGAAAGTCTGGGGGAGATGCTGTGGTGGTTTTCCTGGAAAAGGCAGGTTGGAGATTGCAACCTGTGCAAGGAAGAAAGGGAATTTCTTCCTGCCTGTGTTGGTGCAGGGAGCAGTGCCTCTTCCAGGTGACACATGGAACAATTCTGCAGTGTCCTGTGCTGACCAGAGCAGGTGGGAAGGAGTTCTGCTGAATTGCAGAGCCTCTTTGCTTTAAAAGAAAAGAAGTGCTAGGCCAGACTCACAGCAATCTTTTGGAATTCAAGTCTGAAATTACTGTAGAAAAAAGCACCCAAACTGGTGCAAATCTGGATCTTCCCCTTCTTTCTGTTGGGGATGTCCCATGGTTCCTCTGTCAGATTTGAGGAACAGCCCTTTCCATGCTGATGCAGTTGAGATGGGAGATGAGCTGCATCCCTGCAGCACTGCCTGACAGAACCCCTGCCCTCCTGGATTGTCAGTAGATTCCACCTGGATCCACATTTCCTCCTCAGAGGGCTGGAGGAAGGAACAATCCCCTTAAGTCAGGGGCCAGGGCAGAGCATCTGATGATCTGTGCAGGCTGGAGTTAACTCTGGTCTTCTGTGTCATTGCTGTTGTGTTAAGCTGCTCTGCTTACAGGGAGTCAAACACATCTGGAATATTCCCCCCTGGGTCAAATAGAAATTGCATAATACAGTTAAATGGAGATAGTTAAATATGTGATGCACTGCCTCCTCTGAGCAGAGGTTCATGGGGTGAGCTATAAGCTGCCTTCGTGTCTGATGTGTTCAGGAGAGGTGTCTGGTCCTGTTCCTAAACTCTTCTCTGAACTTCCACCCACTGCTGCTTTCTGACAGACACAGACCAGGCTGATCTTTATTAAATTTTACTGGAGGGACTGGGGGGGGATGAGCTCATCTGTGACCAGTTCCCCAGCCTGCAGGAGAAAGCTGGGAAATCACATCTCTTGCTGTTTGCTCAGCAGCTGCTCTGGGGGGGGTCAGGGGGGTCTGGGGGCATTCAGGGCAGCTGAAGCATTTGTGACTGTGGCTGTACCTCCTGCCTGAACAATGGAATGGAGTGGAAAATATCCTTGTGTGTTGCATTCCTCCAGTATCCAAGGTCTTGCCATGACACCCCTCTCTCTCTGGGTCAGTACCTGATAAATTATTCTCCTTGCCACAGACTCCAAAAAGGCAGAACTGAAGGAGATACAGGACAATAACCAGAAAACTGATTTTTTTGTCATGTAAGAGCAAAGACCAGGACACACAATAACCTGAGAGAATTGGGTTTTGCTCTCTACTGTTCAGAGCTACTGAGTATGTTGAATGTGAGAGCTAATTTGTTATATTTTATCCTCTCTGCATCCCAGATCTCCCTCAGCCAAAGTCCTGTTTTGATGTTTGCTGCATTTCCAGATCAGTGGCAGAAAGTACAAAGGTATTAAGTGTTCAGGTCTCAAAATCCTTCCTTCATCACAGACCATAAGGAAGATCTGGGTGACTTCTCTCCAGCCTTTGGCTTTAATGAGGCTGCTGCTGTCTTACTTATTTGTGTATTTGGGCATCTATATTTATCTATAATATGCTGAGAAAACTTTCCCTTCCCAATATATTAAACGGTACTTGAGTTGTTTGAGCTGTGAGTTATGCCTCTCTTACAGGAACAGTTCAAGATTATTAGGGTGGGGAGTTTTTTCTCCCCTGTGCAATCCACACAAAAGCAGAGTCAGCTTTGAACAAGCTGTGTAGGGTGAGCTGCATGTGTTGGTCCTGTGCTGGTGCCCAGCAGAGCAGGGGAGCTGCAGCCTGACTTCTCACACCTCTCACCCAACCTGATCAGCTCAGCCTGTGCAGCAGAGAGGTGACCTGATAGCAGGTGTAAGCTTCTCTTCCATATGGACAGCACTTCTGAGCTCAGCTCTTCAGGTGCAGGCAGGAATCAGGCTGGAGGTCCAGATTTTCAGAGTAGAAATGAGATGCCTGTCTGCAACAGCCAAGGTGCTTCACTGTAATAGCAAGCTGACACAGTGTATTAGAACCTCAATCATCAACAGCATCTAAATAATTTTTTTAGATAGGACTTAGTTTCAGCACATTGCAAACAGGGATTTATGCAGAAGTGAGTGAGTGAATAAAGACTCTATGGACCTTTTGGCAGAATTGAAGTGATTCCTTTAGTCTCCTCTGGCTTGAAGCACATTCCTTTCCCAAATTACTTCTGGAAAAATGAAGTGGGTGAGACAGGAGAAGGGTGATGTGCATGTGGTAAAGCTGCCAGTTTGCACACGTCAAGTTTCCCCACCCTTGGCTAAACTTTCTCTGGGCTGTGAACCTCAAACAAGTCTCAGCATCAGTAAACCCAACAAGGCAGAAACGTTCCCTTTGCCACCCGTCGAGAGACACTCCATTCAAGCCTCTGGTGAAAATCTGATGAAAGCCAGGGCGTGCCAAAGCTGGCACTGTGGGTTTTGTGCTTTGCTGCTGCTCACTGAGTGCTCTGCATGCCTTTGCTTGCTTGCAGGGATCGGGCTGGCCCTGGCGGCGGCAGTGAAGGGTTACCGCTGCATCATCGTCATGCCAGAGAAAATGAGCATGGAGAAGGTAAGAGCTGCCTCTCTTTTCAAGAATTTAAAGATAAAACATGTTTGCACTCGCAGAGTTCTGGTGCAGATGAGTGCTGGGGCTTCACTAGCAAAGGTGCAGGCTCTTGGCCAGGAAAACTCTGCTGAGGCACTGTTGCCAGTGCCCAGAGAAATCCGGGCTGGCTAGCCATGGGTAGAAAATGTCATTAGGACCCATCCCCACAGCGCTGCCACTTTGAAAACTCCCATAATTGTTTTAAATACAGATGTGAAGACAAGCTGAGGTTTGTCTGGCACATTGAAGTGGTTGCCTGTGCCCAGGTTAGCTGTTCCTTGCTGAGCAGAGGGTGAAGGAAGACAACGCTGAAGCTTTGAATATTCTGCAAATATTCTGACCTTGGGGCTGAGTGTGAAGGGAGCCTGTTTGAGGGCGTTTTAGGGCTTTGTGACCACCTTTATTTGCTGCAGGTGGATGTCCTGAGAGCTCTGGGTGCTGAGATTGTGAGGACCCCAACTACAGCCAGATTTGATTCTCCTGAATCTCATGTAGGAGTGGCCTGGAGGTTGAAGAATGAAATCCCCAATGCACACATCCTGGACCAGGTGAGAGCCAAGGTGTCAGAGGTGCAGGTGTAGCATGGAGGAGACTCTCTGGTGTTCTGGGTTGTGTGTTCAACGCTCTCCATGTGGTTCTGGAGGAGAAGATGCCCCAAATCTGGAGCTGGAGCTGAGCAGTCACCAAATTGTAGGAAAGGAAGTTTTTAAAGTCACTAGAGAGCAGCAGTGAGCTGGTGTTTTCCAGAACTGCAACACTTCTGGTGTCTATTTCCACTGAGTTGGCAATCCTGTGAGGAAGAATGGACACGGGTCATGTTGCTAAGGGTGCTGTCCCACAGACAAGACTGATTTTGGCATGGAAGGGTGCTGGCACCTTAGGACTGTGCTTAAATTAGGTCACTTAGGAGGCCTAGTCCCAGATAATACACTATGAAACATTCTGCACAGAGTATGTTTAGATGCTGTGGGACTTGGGAATTGTTTGAAATATCTTTTAACTCCCTCAAAATGTGATTTTCGTTTTTCTAATCTATTTTATGGCTGACCTGTCTTTCAATTTAGTACCGCAATGCCAGCAACCCCCTGACACACTATGACACCACAGCTGAGGAGATCCTGCAGCAGTGTGATGGTAGGTGTGCTCCACTGCTAAACCCCTTCAAAGGGCCTCTGGTAGTGCCCTGTTGTTACGTCCTTGGAGAATGAAACCCCGGATGAGAAAAGCATGGATTTTGATAAAGCAAACCCCATACAAGTGCTGTGTGTCATTACAGAGTTACCTTATTTCAGAAGTTATATAGTAATGATTTTTTTTTCCATTAAAGAAGAATTCATTGTTTTTTAGACTTCTCTGCCTGTGAGCAGGTGAAGAAAGCAGTGACATTTAAGTTACCTTAAAAAAACCTCCCATAGTTAGACTGGTGTGAAATAGGATCATTATTCGATCACAAATACAGAAATAGGTATTTTAACATTCCCAGAGCAAATACTCCAGTACACTGGAAGCATCTTTACTTAGGAGTCCTCAGGAGCACAAACTTCTCTGTGTCACAGCTGCCACCAGCAGGCCCATCTGGCTCTGCAGGGCTCTCCTCAGTGTTGGCTCTGGGCAGCTGAGCACCAGAAGGGGCTGAGCTGTGGCAGCAGAGCTTCAGCTGGGCTCATTCCTCAGCTCAGGAGCTGCTTTGAGAGCTGCTGGAGACATTCCCTGTCATGCTGCAGCATTTCCGTAGGGCACAGAAGGGAGTCACACAGAAGGTTCCTGACCTGCCTTATTAAACAGTGCAGTTTCTGACTGGCTCCTCTTCTAAGAAAATCAGCAATTAAATCATTTGCAATAAGGTGAAGACCACATGAAAGGTTCTTCTCCCTCCTAAAGCTCTAGCTGTTCAGAGGATTTGGCTTGTCTTTCTGTGACAAACTTTGAGTTAAAGTGAGTACACTTTTACAAGCTGCCATGCCACAAACTGAGTCCAGATGAGTTCCAGACTTAGACTTCTTGTTTCTGTTTACTTCCCTTACAGCCCACGCATTGTTCAGTTACCCCTGCTTGGTGGGGTGTTGTTCTTTTGGCTGATAAGCAATTGATTTTGTGTGTGAATTGGTGACCTTTTAAAAATCCTATTTTTTTTTTTTTTTAATTAACAAGGCTGTCGTGTGGATGCACCAGAGAAGCTGTAGGTGGTGACACAGGGATGAGCTATCATACCCACATTCACTCTGAGTGCTAGTGACCAAAACAGTCATTTTCACATGAAAATCAGAGAGTAGTTGTGTTAACATTTCTCTCCAGGGATGCCTCTCCCATACTCCTGGCACTCACTCAGTTAATTAGCAAACATAATGGGCTGCTCAGTTTAACTTAGAGAATTAATTATCTGTATCAGCAAATACAGTAACAGGAAAACTGCAGCTGTCAGCTCTGTGGGCCACCTCCAGCTGTGTCCAGAGTGCCACAGGTTGGTGCCTTGCCAGGCCTCTGGGTGGACATTTCAAAACCCTTGCTGGAGAACATGATGATTGAGCAATACAGTTTCAAGGCAAGTCTCACAACAGCTCCTGGGAAGCAAAGAGCCCTACCCTGCCCTTTTCAGCCATTCTGTGCATTTTTGTTGAAGAAAGTCCATCCTTAGGTGTAAATGAGCTTCCAGTACATCATTCTGTTGGAGATTTCACACTTCTCTCTCACACCCTTAATCAGGAAAGGTGGACATGGTGGTGGCCACGGCTGGCACAGGAGGTACAATCACTGGCATCTCCAGGAAGCTGAAGGAGAAGTGCCCAGGGTGCAAAGTAAGTGAGAAGCCCACTGCTTTTCTCTTTAGTGTCTCCTCAAACTGCTCCCTTTGGCACATCCCACTCCTTGTCAGCCTACCCTGGTCTCTGTGGGAAGCTCTGGGGTGTTCTCAGTTATAAGGTGGTTCTGGCTGCAGAGAGGGTTTCAGAGTGTCTGAAATCATTGTGCTCTGGTCCCACTGGTCCTGACCCTCAGATCCCTCCATGGGGTGCCTGGGAAACTTCCTTCTCTGGTGTGTGCTCTGCAGCCTTGAGTTTCTTCCCTGGCTGTGCCTTCCCCAGCTGCTCTGGAGCTGCTGAAGTTTTGCCCAGTGGAATTGTCTCTGCACACACCAACCTGTGTGTTGTCCTGTGTGACATGTTAGATTTCCTCACAGGACTTGGGATCCTGCTTCAGTCATGAGAATTTTCCTACACAGGCAGGGAGTGGTAAAGAAAACAAAACTGATCTGTTTGCACTTGGCACAAAATGAGTTGTCTGTAATGATGCCTGGCATGTGAATGAGGACAACCTTGTCTCAGGGAAGCCCTGTTTTCTGTTTCAACCAAGCAAAACCCATGTAGAACAAGTGGTGCCATCAGTGCCCACAGCCTGAGAAGGTGGGATGAATTTCCAAGGGGGCCAGAAGCAGCAAAGCATTTTGCTCCCAGGGGTGGTGAATGTTGCTAGGAGGAAATGAACAGGAGAGCAGGTTGTTGTCACTTGGCTGTGTGCCACTAGCAGCTGTGACAAGGCCAGTGCTCACAGGGGCTCGGTGTCTTGGTGGCCTGAGTGGAAACTGCTTCTCCAGATTATAGGTGTGGATCCTGAAGGCTCCATCCTTGCTGAACCAGAAGAACTGAACAAGACTGACAAGACAATGTATGAAGTGGAAGGAATTGGATATGATTTTGTCCCCACAGTGCTGGATAGATCTGTAAGTCACACTGCTTCATTTCCTGCTCTTCGCCCTCTCCTGGGATGCAGGAGTGAGGTTAAAGGCAGAGGAAAACCTGGGGAAGTATTTTGTTGAGCTGGAATGGAAGGGTTAGCAGACAGAGCTATTCCTGTTCTTCCCATCAGCATAAACAGCCCTTGAAAGGCTTCTGAACTGGCCACATTAGTTTCACAATGCCAGGTCAAAACATGGCAAGTAGATAACATTTTTCTACAAAACACACTTATTTTTATGCTTAAAAAACCCCAGAACACACCCGAATAAAGCAGTCCTGAAACACACACAATAGAAAAAAAAAGAAAAAAGAAAACCAGACACACAATAAAGAACACAAACTTACCAATCATAAAAAGCCCACAAAACAACAAAACCAAACCTTCCAGCAGAGCATCCCAGCACCTCCTGGACAAAGTGGCTAAGACTGTATCCTGAGCTGAGCCTGTGTCTCTGGGAAACCTTCCAAGAGGGGAGGAAGCTGATGCTGTCTGAGGCTGACTCTCAGCGGCCTGTTCTCACAGAAGGGTTCCAGTGAGGAGCCTGTTGTGCTGGTGTGATCATGTTACCTTGGCAAAAAACTGCACTTGGCATTTGGAGGAGGATGGAAACCCTGGGCTCAGTAGGGCAGCTGTTCCCTCAAAGAGCTGAGGCTGAATTCACACTGGTTGTGTAGTTCCCTTGCCCCTCCTCATTTAAACAGAGCCTTGTTTCTGTCTCCTGCCCCTCCCCAGACAGTGGACCAGTGGTACAAGAGCAATGATGAGGAGTCCTTTGCCTTAGCACGGATGATGATCCGCGAGGAGGGGCTGCTGTGTGGTAAGAGCAGGCAGGAGCCCTCTGCCTTTCTCTGCTCTGTGGGAGGCTGAAGCCTTGTGCAGATCAGAGACCTCCTTCCACTTCACAACTTCTCTTCCTCACTCTGGGCTCCTCTGTTCTTTCTCCTCCCCTCTTCTGATGGCCCTCGTGTGGTGTGTGACACCTCTGCCCCTGCTGTGTGTTCTGGCAGGTGGCAGCTCGGGCAGTGCCATGTCTGTGGCTGTGAAGGCAGCCAAGGAGCTGAAGGAGGGTCAGCGCTGTGTTGTCATCTGCCCTGACTCCATCAGGAACTACATGTAAGGACCTGCTGGTTTTCTCTCTGGGAGAGGAGTGGGGGAGTCCCTCAGACCTTGTAACACCCAGTTATCCCAGCAAGGAATATCTCTGGGGCACAGGTTCTGAGCTGTCTAAAAGGGGTCTGACAAGGGGCAGGGAGGATCTTTCCCCTTTTAAAGCTGAGCTCTGATTTCAGTAAATAATCATCACTTGTTAGCAATTTTCACAACAGAGGCCTTGCATTCACTGTATTGTCTGTGGGGGATCACTGGTTATCCCATTCCTGGAAGGGTTCCTGTGCCCACAGCAGGATCCAGCAGTCCTGCAGCAGCAGCAGCCACACTCAGGTTGAGTTTGCAGGTGGAAGTGTCAGGGCTTTGAGCTGTGCTGAGTTTTTCTGCAATCACATTGAAACATACCCCAAAAACATGGTACTTTTAGCTGAGTTTCCTGACTTGTCCTGCATCCAGCTCAATATTAGACACACAGAAGCTACAGACAAGAGACATCTCCATTCCAGGCTATGTCTCCGTGATATTGCAAGGGTCTGATGCAGTTGGAGCTTTGTTTACTGTGGGATTCCTTTTTCTTCCATGAGTATTTCTTCTCCATGGCCCTGGCTGTTAAGCTTGGATGGACAATGATGGTTATTTCCAATTACACTTTATCTGTTGGTGACAGTGAGCTGTGGACAGTTGCCTCTGTTTGCTGTCAGATGTTCAGCCCCTGCTAATGAGCTTTTCATTTCTGCAGGTCCAAGTTCTTGAGTGACAAATGGATGATTCAGAAAGGGTTCATGAAAGAAGAAGACCTTGGCAACAAACCTTGGTAAGCCTGTCAAATTCATTTGGATTCCCATCAGTCTATTCAATCAAGTTCATGGCAGTTGCTAATTTAAAGCTCATTTCAATTTACACTTCTCCTTTGATTCAGCTGATCTTCCATGCTATTGTCTTGATGTAAAATTGCAGATATTAATCAAATCTGCTTTAATTAGTTGACATCCTTCCTTGAATTGTATGGCAGCAGAAGAATATTTGGTACTTAAGGACTGGGTTTTTTAATGAAAAACATTATATCTGGAATTTAAAAAAAAATGCAAATATGCAGAGAATCCTTCCAAAATCAGAGTTCTTGAGTGCAAAGCACTACATAGGAGGAAGGGAATCTTCCCTTAAGTGTTGCCTATAATGACTACAAATGCAGATAGGTCTTTGAGTAGGAGCGCAGAATTTTCTGCATGAGAGATGAATAATGAAATTGGGGAGATTAGTGCTCTCCACTGACTATCTGTAATCACAGAAAGCAGATTAAATGAGGAAAAGGGTTTTGATTTTCAAGGCTTCTCACATTTCAGTGACTTTCTGTTATTGGGAATAACACCTGAGAGCCCTGAGTCTTCATTGACTCTCAGGCTGAATCCTGACTCTTCCTTGCAGCCTTTTGTCATTCCTGGAAGGACTGGTTCCGTGTTCTCCATGAGACTTGCATGGGTTTGTTTGTCATTCCATCCCCAGGTGGTGGAACATCAGTATTCAGGAGCTGAGCCTCTCTGCCCCCCTGACTGTGCTTCCAACTGTTACCTGTGCCAAGACTGTGGAAATTCTCCGGGAGAAGGGATTCGACCAGGTACCAGTTGTTGATGAATCTGGGTATGTCCACATATATCACTCTTTATCCATATGTATCACTTCCCTCACCAGGTCCTCAGGGATGCCTTTTAAGTGCTTGCTGGAAATAAAATGTGTTCTCACTCATCCTTTTTCATTTATTAATGCAGTTCAAAAACGTTGTCTTGAACACACCAATGCTGGGGTTTGCGTTTTCATGCCAGGATTGTCTTGCCCTTCTCATGAGTCTAAAGATTATTATGATATACTTACTCATTTTATCTCTGCAGGATAATTTAATTTCTTTTAGTGATACCAGCTTTACTTAAAAAAAGCAAAAATTCCTATTTAAAACAACCAACCCCAAACGTGCTCACCTGTATCAGAGCTTTTAGAGTTTCTTCAGCACATTGTGCTATAGTGCAGTGCTGCAGTGACCCCTGTAAACCAGGGTGTCTCCAGCAAGCTGGAATGTGCCTTACCACCCTGCAGGTCTCCTGCAGGCAAGCTGAGTATTGGAGAGTTGCTCAGTTGTGCTGACCTGAGCATGAATTGTTGTAGACCCTCATAGGGAGAGGGGAAATGAGCCAAACTGGGGTGAGCTTGTCCCTGGCTGTCACACCTTTCAAAAGGACAGTTGAGAGTGTGAAAAAATGAAGTAGTTTGTGCTTTCCTAAGGCTCTCTGGGATTGCAGGTGACTCTATCCAGTTGCAAGGAGCAGAGATGAAAAGGTCCTGGTGTTCAGGAGGACCTGCAGCACCTGGTGCCTTGTGTGTGAGTCTCCAGAACCTCTGAGAACTGTACTCTGTGCCCTGCAGACACACAGAATCCAAGTATACCATTGATAATGCTGCTTTATTGCCATGAAGCAGCTGAACTGACTCCTCCAGGCTGGCTGAGAGTGAATGCTTTTTCCTACAGGAACACCTGAGGCTTTTGTGTTGTTTATCCCTGTCTTGTCTCTCTGTCCCCAGGGTGATTCTGGGCATGGTTACCCTGGGTAACATGCTTTCCTCACTGCTTGTTGGAAAAGTTAAGCCTTCTGATGAAGTCAGGAAAGTAATCTACAAGCAATTTCAACAGGTAGGGAGATATATTCTGCAGCTCCTGGTTCTCTGGTTGCAAGTACTAGAGAAGCTGTGCTAACACTGGGTAGGGTTTACCTGGGACCATGCCAGCACCTGTTATTGAACACTGAATTTTCTTTTAAAAATATGGAATGCTTGACTTAGTTTTCATCAGGATTTAAGTTCCAACACTGTCCCAGAGGGGATTGAGTGCTGTGTTCTGGAAGTGTGTTTAATGCTTCTGTTTATCCTGTGAGCCACCCAAGGCTGCTGGTTCTTCACGGACAAATGTAAATTTATTTTTTCCTCCCCAGACAGATAATCCAGCATCATGGGGAAATGTGGTGCGTAACACAACTGCTTAGTTCATGTTCTCCCTCACTTGGACACCTTGAGACTTTCTGGGGCTGGTGGTGTGTGATGGTTTCTGTGGCTTCCCTGGTGTTGGCTGCATCAGCCAAGTCTCTGCACATCTGAGGTTGTGGCTCTTGCCATGGGCAGCTTGAAGGCTTCTTTAGTAAAGAACAGCTTAACTATTTCTTTTCCCTTTATTTCTGATATTTTCTTGGTGAAGGTTGGAAGGGGAGTGACACAAGCTGTGGTACTGCTGATGCGTTAACTAAAATTTGTTATTTTCCATTTGAATTGATGTGTTAATGGAGAAACGTGGTGGAATGCACCACAGAAATATTCTTCTGGAATAGCCTCAGAAGTACTGTGGGTTTTGCTTCTCTTGCCACTTTAGTCAAGCTGATTTAGCTCGTTTATGAGTGAAGTTGGGAAAATGAATCATCTGTGTCACCAAAATCACTTCTGATATCCTACATGGGATACCACAGCCTGCATCAAATAAGAGGCTTAGCCTGTAAATCAGGGCAGAAGTACATTTTGGAAAGATGGGTCTTTTGGCTTTTTTAGGCTGCTCAGAGGAGTTGTGGATTTCCCATCCATGGAAGTGTCCAAAGGCCAGGCTGGATGGGGCTCTGAGCAACCTGAGATAGTGAGATGTGCTCTGCTCATGGCAGGGGGTTGGAACTGGATGATCCTTAAGGTCCCTTCCGCCCCAAACCATTATGTGATTTTATAACTACTTAAATCACATTCTGTGATTTTATACTGCTCATGGGTAGCCTGCTTTGGTAGGATCACCACGATTATTTTATGATAATCTCTTAAAATGGAAGCAGAATGGTTAGAGCTTTTTTGAAGGTCCCTGGTAGAACTGTGCTCTGGGGATTTGAAACACCAGTCACAGGATAGTTTGCTAACCCAAACAAGTGTTAGTGGAGGAAGGAGCCATCCTTGTGGAGTCAGATGTTAGTTCCAGTGGTTTGGGTTCCCACTCATGTGTAGTGTAGTACTCACTGCCTAGAGACCTCATAAGCTTAAAAACAAAACCTAAATGTGGGAAAACCCGTGGGCAAAATGTTTAAGAAGCTTGAAGAAACAGGTGAAAACTCTGTGGTTCTGTTAAATTTCCACTGAGCATCTCTAGGCATGTTTATTCCTTCATGGTTGTCCCAGTGCTGCCAAGAGGCTGCTTGTCCTGGTTATCTGTATCCTGCCCAGTCCCTGGAGACAGATTTGGAACTGATAGGTGACTCCACGTGGCAGCAGATCCAGATTTCCCAACTCCTTCCTTTCCTGGCCCCCAAGTTTAAGGATTGGTTCCTTGGTCTGGTCCCTTAAAGACAGGCTTCTGGGAATGCTCTGACTCCCAGAATGGAGACAGAGCTCCGTGTTCCAGTGCAGCCCAACTGTTCATATGTGGCATTTATTTCTCACAGAGAGGCTTTTTGATGCTGCAGTGCAAGACTCTGCCTTGCTGTGAATTCCTTTAATAAGAGTATGTCAGATGGTGGGTGCTGGGGAGAGTCACCTGGTTAATGGAGCTGTGGCTGCTGCTTCATCTGTTAACTCATATTTGAACAGATTTAGGCATTTTTTTTAATTATTGCAGCAGGTGATTGCTGAAGTGTTTTGGAAATGTCAGTATTTTTTCAGAGATGTTACAGGGTGCCTTCTTCTTCAGTCTTAGCAAAGTTGAACTTCACAAAAAAAAAAAAAAAAGAATTATTACATCTCAGTTCCTTGATTTGCACCCAGTCCAGTGTTAGCTGAGCAATCTTTCACCCTTGGTTTTGTTTTTGGCTTGTTTGGGCTTTTCTGCCTTTGCATATCATATTCACTTCCACAATGATTTGCAGCCAGATTCGTTCACTCTTTCAGTCTTTTTAGAATAAAATCACCAAATACAAAGACTTTTATGGTAACTTACTTTGTTGAGACGCATGGAACACTTGACCTTCTTTGATTATTAGCTTTTTGCAGATCTTCATTATATTCATTATGTTTACAGAGCCAGAAGGAATAACTTCATGTAGTGCTTCAGGTTTTTTTTGGAAATTAGAAACAAAGAAAACTGATCTTTTAAGTTGGTCTTGATTTGTTGTTTTCTAGTGCTTCAGGTGGGAGCAGTACACAAATGCTGATGTGTTGACTGTAGTTCTGCATGGAGTGCATGGGGATTATTGACTACTAAACATAGAAAGGACTGTTTTATTCAAGTTTTGTTAACTCTCTCCTCAGATTAACCTGAAAGACAACTTGGGGAAGCTCTCTCACATCCTGGAAATAGACCACTTTGCCCTGGTGGTTCATGAACAAATTCAATGTGAGTACAAACTCCTGCACCTTTGAATGGTAGCAAGAAGCAAGTGTGAGTGTGAATGTGTGAAGTGAGCTCTGAAGAAGCAGAATCCTCATTCTGTGTCTAACTTTGTGCTACCAACCCTAATTTCCATCCCTGGAAGTTTTCAAGGCCAGGATGGTAGGGGCTTGGAGCAACTTGGTCTAGTGGAAGGTGTCCCTGCCTGTGGCAAGGATGGAACAAGATAATTTTAAGGTCTCTTCCAACCCAAACCATTCTAGGATTAGTAAGACTAAATAAATTCTTCCAGTCTGGGGTATATCACTCTTATGTATGAGTAATATTTTTTTTCCTGTTTAATCTTCCTAATAGCAGACAACTTTGCAAAGTTACAAACACTGAGAAAATGAGAGTCAAAACAATATTAAGTCATGCCAGATAAATTTATCTTTAGCTTCTCAATAATAACTGGAAGAAGGAGAACCATCAAATTTGAGGTAGTTCCTGATGATTTCCATAAGGATGTGCTCTTGGCTCTGAGCTGACTATTTATAATATAAACCTGGAATCTCACTGGAAGCTTGCAGTGAAACAAAGATCGAGTAAACAAAAAGCTCAGGACAGTCCAGCTGATTGAAAAAAAACTGCTTATAGAACTAACATCTCAGTACAGGCAGACTTCAGGAACTGGAATTTAGACAACTGATAAAGGGCCAGAGGTCATGTGGCCACTTGGTTCCCAGGTCAGGGCTTAGGCTCACAATGAGAAGATCACTTGAGCCTCTCCTCTCAATGCAGCAAAGAAATGGTTAGTACGTTTTTTGGATATAAATGGGGTATTTTGGTTTTTACACTGATTCTTTATTTGACAGGGATGCAGGTAGATGGTTGTGTCACATTTCCTCCTCAAAATGTAGTTCCATTGGGCCATTCAAGTGGCCCTGGTTCCAATGGGGCAATGCCACTTGCAGCTGTTTCAAGTAACTAATGTTTGAGGAAAATACACTTTATAACAAGAGGGCCTGGTTTGAATTCTTGTGTCAAGAAAAAGAAATCCAGTGCGTCCTTATCCTTCCTTCCATAAAGGCTCAGTGTCCATTTTGATGAGGAGCTTTTCTGAGCTGAAAATCCCTGTCCCTTGCTCTGTGACTCTTGGCCAAGGTGCCTTTTGTGTTCCCCCTCTGCGTGCCAGGATCACCAAAAAGCTCCAGGCTCGTGGAGCTGGCACGGCTCAGCCCAAAATTTTACAAACCCTGCCAATAAAACCAAGCACGAGAGGGTGTGTTTGTGCCTCCTGGAGCCAGCAGTCCTTTTTTTTTTTCTGTGCAGATCACACAGATGGCTCCTCCAGCAAGCGGCAGATGGTGTTTGGCATCGTCACAGCCATCGACCTCCTGAACTTCGTGACCGCGCGGGAGCGGGAGAGGAAATCCAACTAAAGCCAAGCAGCCACGTGGAGCCTCTTCAACATTTTCCAGCCTCAAACAAAGAATCAGGTTTATGTCTTGAGTAGATTTTTTTTGTTTGTTTGTTTTGGTTTGGTTTGTTTTTTTTTAAATTCTGACAATAAGCAGTTAGCTATCCTGGTGTCAGCTATCCAGACAATGTGTCTTGCTGTATTGCCCAGCTTCTGGGAATGGTTTCTTAATCAGGTTAAGAAGTATTTCTTATCAAGACAATTTATTTTTTTACCTATAGATATATATATATGTGTGTGTGTAAAAAATATTGCCTAAATTAACTGGTTTGTTCCTTACTTATGTCTAAAGGCTGGCTTTCCAAAATGTTGTTTCAGAATCATGAAAGATACAGAAATAAAGAGTTACTGAAGCAGACGCCCAAGAGAGCTTTGGAAAGTTCTGGATTCTTTTTTCCCCCCACTCAAGGGTGTTAAGTTAGATATTACCTGTGTAGAGACAAAATTGGGACTGGGCTGTGGGTAGAAGAAAGGAGGGTTTCCCTTTTGGTGGCAAAATTGTAAAACAAGAGGAAATCCTTAGGGCTGAAGCTCCAACCATCTGCTCTGGGGGAAAGCTGTTTTGAGCAGAAGCATGGCAGTGAAGTGACAAACATAAACCAGTGACACTGGTTTACACAGTGCACCAGCATTCCCTGCCATGACAGATCTATTTTTTTTTCCCAATGGTATCCTGATAAGTAAGCACAAGTGGAAAGATTTAAAAGGTAAGATCAAGTGTCTTACCAAATGTTTTGTTTTAAATCATATTGTTTCATCCATTACCTTCTTCCTCCCTCCCCACTCTCTTATTTATCAGAGTGCCTTTTTTGTGCCTGTTTCAGAAGAGCCAAGGATTATCTGTCAAGAACTGTGAACTCTTCCAAGTCTTGTTCAGGTACTCCCACCCTGTAGTGCCTTATCCCAGGAGAAAAGCCTGCATTGGCTACCCTTTTCAGATTAAAGCTCTCTCTGAAGGAAAGTGACCCATCCTTGCCTTAAACTTTGGTTTGCCATTAAATTCATACACTTCTTTAAGATTTAAGACAACTTTTCCCAAGGCTCTTCTTTTATTTTTTCCCAAGGAAAAAAAATACTATAAATCTAAAAATGTACAACTTCAATAGTAAGTGGAAGGTTCTAAAAGGTGATTTTTCTGTCATTGTAGATGTCACTGCTGCTAGATTTTGACATTACTTGGAATATTTACTGGCTTTTATCTGATCTTTTTTTCCCCCAATTTTCATCTGACCTTTGCTGACAGCAGCAGGGAGGGAGGTGCTTGAGTAGCTGAGATTTGTCCTTTTCCCTTGTAAAAGCTCCATGTCCTGACCTAACTGAATTCAGCAAGAAATATGAAAATGGTAGGAGGAAGTTCCCAAAGCTTTTTTTCAGAGCAGCACAGGAGAGGAGTTAAAGGTGGGGCAGCAAATCAGTCAGTTAGGAAGAAGTGTAAAGATTTGAATCTGTTTTTTTTTAGTTCAATGTTCATACCTTAATCCCTGTAGTGCCAGGAAAACTGGCAATATTGTGGACTGAGACATAGGGGGTTGTTAGAAATGTAGGGAACACAGGATGGGAGTCTAAAGCATTCCAAGTAAGCCAAAGGATCCAAAGAAATTCACCTACTGCCCTGAGATCTGCTGTAACAGGAGCTGTCTCTTGATCTGCACTGGCACAGAGAGGAAAAGACCTTTCTTGTTCATAGCAGCAACATGGTGAGAGCAGAGGAACTGGGTAAATAAATGGAGTTGCTGCACAGCTGAAAAACTTGCCAGAGCTCTTTCCCATGGCAGGGATTAGGGCAGCAAAGAGAAGGGGACAGGGAATCCAGCAGGGCTGAAGTTCCACTGCAAAAGTTTGTAAATGTGATGCTTTTTGCATGTATGAGAACCTCATTGCTGGCCTGGTCCTGATTAGCTGTGGTAGGCCTGATTTGAACTGGGCTTATCTTTGTTTCAAATGCTCTGAAGACCAAGAAAGACACTGCAGTTTGTTCAGTCTTTTACCTGAAGTTGAAGGCCAGAGCCTGAACAGAACTGTATTTTTTTTCTGGAGTGAGTGCCTGCATCTTCTGTTTACCTTTGCTGCTTATGCAAGCGCTGACTAAACCTGAAAACTTTTGCACATGGATATTTTTATCAACAATTTATGCTGTATTTGTTCGTCACTGTAAGAGATTATCAGTCCTAATATTGGCTCTGCAAAAATACTTTTTTATTTTCTCACCTGAAGACAGCTGTTCAGTAAAATCTGTACAGTATTTTGCAAGCAGTTACCAGGCAATGACTTAAGGTTCATTTTCACGTTGTCACGTCCAGTGTTATTTCCCATTTGTTGTACAAGCTGTGGTTGACTCCAGATCTCTGGCTGGCAGGTGTCCCTCTAAGCAGCCAGACCAGTCTCATCTGCCCACCAAGCTCATTTCTGAAAACTTCTGCTTGCTGTTATAAATCTCATACAAAGCTCACTGTCAGCAGTTTCCTGACATTGCCCCTGTCATCCAACAGCTTTTCTTACTCTCTAGTGTCAACTAAGGGAAGACTTCTTATGCTTCAAGGAGCTGGGAAAAATCACCACTATGAGCTATATTTATTGCACAGATGTTCACAAATGTACCATACAAAGAGTTCAATAAAAGCTGTTTGGTTGCAGAATGGCTCTGGGGTTTTTTTTAATGCTAGTTCAAGCTTGTGAGTGTGTTAGACTGTAAGAAACCTTTGCAGAAGACCCCTGGCTGTCAGTGCGAGGCCTGTGAGACTCTGCAGTTCTTTCCATCCTTCCAGAGCAAAGCCAGTCCTGCCAGCATGGGCTCCTTTCTCTCATGCTGGGTGTTCAGGTACCTCCCCACACTCAGAGCTCTGTCCTCAGCTTCATCTCACCCCTGATCAGCAGCATGGAGTGACTTCATCTTGCACATCCCTCTCCTGTGATACCCAAAATGCTGCCATTGCTGGCAGCAAGTGCAGATCCCCACCTTCCCTTTCCCTTTTGGCAGCCTCCTCGGAGGAGCAGAAAGGGACCCTGAGGGGCAGAAGGCCAGCATCACTCCTGTGCACGGAGAGACCATTTCAGCAAAAGGCCAAAGGCTGCCCAAGCACACAGAGCTTCAGGAAGCAGCAGAGATCAAGTTCCACCTTGCAGCGGGCTGAGCAGGGAGCTGGACAGGTTAAGAAATACCCTGGTGAGGTACATCAGGCTGTAAACCAGGGCACTGCTTTCAGCCAGTGCAGCTCTTGAGAGGTCAGGGCTCCTCAGCACCTCGTCAGCAGCAGCTCCCAGGCTGGAACTGAGAGCGGGGTCTGCCCCGGGCCCGGAGCTGAGAGCAGGGCACTGCCCCTACCCCTGAGAGCTGAGTCACAGCCTAATGACAGCTCTGGGACTGAGCTGTCCCCAGCTGAGGAGCTGCCCCTCCTCGTGGGTCACCAGCAGGAAAATTACTGGGTACAATCAGCTGTGCTGGCTCTGTAGATAAAGGGAGGACTTCAGTCCAGAGAGCTGCCTTATGAAAGCAATAAATTCCCTTTGGGGAAGGGAAAAAAAAAAAAAAAAAAAAAAAAAGCACAACCACCAACCCACACTCATGTTGCTGATGGAAGTGCTGCTGCCTTCAGCCACGTGCTAGAGCGTGGTGGGTGAGGGCAGAGCCCACAGGACATGACTCGTGGAGTGGACTAAGAGCAGCCAACTCACCTGCCACCACCCTGTCCTATGGAAAAATCCACTTCTAGTTAGAGGAAAAGCCAAGTGCAGATTGCCCTGCACATTTCACTGCCCTTTCAGGAGCTAAAAACCTCCCATAGCTTCTCTCACACCTGTCAAATCCCAGGTTTGGGGAGGTCGCTGTCTCCTCCAGTGGCAGCCAGCTGGGTTTGTGTGGCCAAACAAACTGGGCAAGGGGCCTGTGGGCACCACCTGGTCCTCTATTCCCTGCCACAGACACTGCATGTCCCTGGGTATTGGAGCCCTGAAGCCTGGGAGTTTTGAACTTTCTGTCTTTCTGACACCGACCCCCAGAAGAACACTGCTTTTGACCTGAGGCCTTGGAGAAGGATTCCAAATTTGAGTGATGGAGTTAAAATCACTGGTGTGTAGTTAGAATGGAACTGTGGGATTTCACATGGTGAAGGGTTTGAAATTTGGGGTTTTTAGACTATAGTAATAGGTATGGGACAAGATGGAGGTTCTTGGGAGATGTCTCTTTCTGTCTTCTTCTTCCTTCTTCTTTATGCTTCAGAGCTGTATTCATTCCCTCACCTGGGGAAGCTGGAGAGCAGGCAATGTCCTGATTCACAGCAAGACCCTTCCTGGTGCAGCAGGATGCAGGAATGAGCTGATCTGCCCCATGGGACCAGCAGGACAACCAGGTCCTTCCTGACCTGGGAAGGGTGGGAAACACGATGTGTTTGGAGCTGCTCGTGCCTTGTGCTCCTTCTAGGAAAAGCCAGCAGGTCTGCTCTTCCATGGATGTGTCTGCAGCATCACCCTCCCCACAGCCTCTTGCAGCAGGTGCAGCATCAATAGAAGCTCCTTGGATGTACTGAATACTCTGGGTTGTACTGATGCCTTTTGGGGTTGCCTAAAAACAGAGGCCAGACAAAACTAAGGGAATAAAAAGCAGCTCTATTTATTGAAGTGCCTTCAGGTACATTTAGGGTAGATGAAGCCCCCCAGGGTTACACCCAAAATGGGTGATGGGTCACAGGTTTTCACACTTTTATAAGTTTGGTCCATTTGCATATTGGGGGTTAATCTTCCAGTTACAGCTTCAGGTAATTAAGTCATTTACCCCAAATTTGCTCACCCCCAAATCACTTTTGTTTGGATTCTTCGGGCTCAAGACAGTGAGGTGTCCTTGATTGCCAGGCCTGGAGAGGAATTGTGCTGACCAAAATGGGAAAGCAGCAGCTGACACTCTACATGGAGTTTAGAGTTATACACTGAAGAATTGCAGGATTACAAATATATATGAGGAACATAAAAGCTAAAATCCTAAGGCATCAGTACAAGCAAATGGTGACCTCTCCTGAAACAGGTGAGTGTGAACAGCTGCTCCTACACAGTGACAAAAATGTAACTTTTATAACCTATTCCTGCCTTGGCCTGTGGCAGCTGGAATCCTGTTTCAGCTGGCATTATTTTGCACTTCAGTGAGACTTCTACACCAAGTGCATTGAACAGGTAAAATAAATATTTTTAACAGCAAGTGTCAGCCTCCCTTCCTCCCAGTTTACCACATTATTCAGATAGCAGGTACCATCACATGCACTCCAAATCACAGGCCAATTTACCTCAACCAGAAGCAGTTTTAACCTCGTACCCTTGCAGTAAGATGTTTTTTCTCTGCTGGCCAAAAATAAACCAAGAACCAAGGAAAGCCTGTTCTGCCCTGAATTATTTGCTAGACCCTCCCAAAACATTGCTAACTCTTCTCAAGCCCTGATGTGGAGCTTCAACTGCTTCAATAAAGCCATTTTGAATATTAAATTACATGGGAGGGAAAAAGTGGATTTCTTCCCACTTGGTACAGCAGAATCATGAATATTATAAAACCAGGTTATCTTTTCTAGGGAAAAAAAATAATCACTGGTGGGGGGGTGACTGTGATCATGAGAGGTCTTTCCTCCCAAGTGCCCAAAAGTAAAACCTGAGTGCTGCATCCCCAAAGGGTCACAGGCTTACAGAGTGGTTTGGATTGGAAGGGACCCTAAAGCTCATCTTATTCCATCCACTGCCATGGGCAGGGACATCTCCCACTACCCCAGGTTGCTCCAAGCCCCGTCCAACCTGGCCTTGGACTCTTCCAGAAATCCAGGGACATCCACAGCTTCTCTGGGCTGTTCCAGGGTATCCCCACCCTCCCAGGGAAGATGAGGTGAGCACTATAAAACTCCCTCTGCAAGGAGGAAGTTAGATGGTGTTTTAAAAGCAGAATCCTTCTCCCTGGGCATAGATTTTTGTGTCACACCTTCTCGTTAGAGCTCAGAGCCATCCCAGTGTTCTCAGCTGCCTCTCCCCTTTTTTTTTTGGCTGGCTGATTGTTGCTTCCCAGCCTGGGGATGCTGATGTTTAGCCACTGGAATCCTGCAGGTGAAATGCTGCAAGGCAACTGTTCAGATAGAAGATGGGGCAGTGCAAGCCTGCTGGGGAATGAGCACCTGTGCCCTGTGCTGTTTTGTGGTTTTTAAACTTAGCAACACCATCACTGCAGAACAGCAAGGTAAAATTAGATTTTATGATGTGCACAGGTTGTGAAATACCTGGCATTCCTGTGTGGGTGGAAGCATGGCAAAGATTCCACTGCAGACCCCAGGCCAGCTCCTCCTCTGTTCTTAACCCAGGCACAGGCAAAGCAGGAAAACCCACATCAAAATACCTGCTGACCTCAAAAAAACCAATTGTGTGAATGACAGTAGGGCTGGTGATGCTGAAGAGCCCGACTGCACAGCAGCTCTGGGGATGGTGGTGGTGGTGGAAAAATACTGTGGTTTACACCCAGCCAGCAACTAAGCCTGAGCATTCTGGTCAGATGCAGTGAACAGCTTTAACCTTGTCCCCCCCAAAAAGGGGACATTTTTTCTTTCAAAATCCCCAAACTTGCCATTTAGATCTTTTTTTAAAAGGAAGTTTTTAATTAAAAAAATAATTTCTCTAAAGGTAGCATTTTATTTCAAAATTGCCTTCTGTCCTTCCAATACCCATCTAAATCTTGTTTCCTTTCAGGTTGAAAACCCCATTTCTTGAAGAAATGTTTGCAGAAAGTTTGGTCACTGAAGGGAAGAATCTTATTTTTGAGCACACACTGCTCCAGGAAACAATCAGGAAGGGATGGCTGGGTTATTCTGTAACTGCAGGGCCCAGAAAACACAATTCTTGCTGCAGCTGGGGTTATTTGCAGCCTCTTCAGAGGAGAGCTGCATGTTCTCTGTCACATCAGATAGCCCACAAGAGTTTTCTGTGATGGATTACCTCTGGCAATGTTTTCCAGAAAGTCCATTTATTGCAAAAAGACCAAAGGTAAAGTCACCCCTGTGCTAATACCTACACCAGTCTTGTCTTCAAAAGTTTAATTCCAAAATAAGCATTCTGGCAAACCTTACTGTTGCCTGATCACTGGTGAAGTGTTTTGGAGGAGCACAGCCCCAGCACAGACCAGGCAGCTCCGTGTGCCACCCTGGCTCTGGGGAGGAGTGGGGGAAACAGGGAATGAAATTCTCATGGGCTCTTCCTCTCCAAGCAAAATCTGTATCCGTGTAATTTCCTGATCCCCAGCTGGTGTTTGGGAATCAGCATGGAGCAGAAGCTGTTCAGTGCTCTCAGCTGGTTCAATAGTGAAGCAGGAGAAGCAGGAGACAGAGGTTTAGGGCTGGAGGTGGTGCAGAGACTAACCCTAGGATCCCAGAGGACACAGAGAGACCCAACCAGACAGCACACAAGGCAGTATGGCATTTCTGTCACTACTTATACCTGATTCAGCAAGATGACACAGATGAGCTGGGTTTAAGTTCCAGCACAAGACACAAAACCAAAACAGCAGCGAAATTCTACAAGCAGCACCAAATTGCTGGGGGAAAGGGTTCAGAGCACTCCTGGAGATAAGTACACATTAAAACAAACAATAAATTGCTTATCTTTTCTCCCTCCCCTCACAGGGCAATCAGGTGCTGGGCACAGTGAGGTGTGGGGCAGGACCCAATTGGGTCCCTCCCGTTTCTCACAGGTGTCCCCTGCCACCAGCACATATTAACTGGGGCTGAGGCTCAACTCATACACTTGGCTGATGGGCTGCAGGGGTGAGTATTGGCTCAGCTGTTACAGCCCTGGGACATGGGGACCCTCAGTGTCATGGGGAGACTTGGAATTTGGCAGCCCCCTGTTCCCCATTCTGTGCAAAGGCTGATTCTCACCTGGGGAGCAGCTGTGCTTTTAGTAATTCCTGAGTAAATCAGGCAAGCAGAGAGGATCGGGCTGCACACTATGGGGTCAGTGGGGTGGTGGAGAGGAGAGCTTACACACCTCCATCCTTGGAGGTTTTCAAGATCTAAGGAGGGCAAAGCCCTGAGCAGGCTGGGTTGAATTTAGTGGTTCCCCAGCTTGAGCAGGAGGCTGGACTGGGATCTCCCGAGGTCCCTTCCAGCCTGGGTCACTCCATCATTCTGTTAAATTGATGTTACATTTGTTTTGGTCAATGGCAGCAATGCTATTTCTTTAGAATAAGGCAAGAAAAAGGCATTTTGCATCTAATGGAGTGAGCTTGCATGTACCTCTTTCTGCCTTGCTGAGTTCATCTAATTTTTCCCTCACTTTACTTAATGAGCATCTTGATTTTCTTCCCCTTGAAGTTATCAGAGCAGTCTGATAACCTGATAACTGCAATCTCCTACCTGCAAAGTGCTCTGTAAACATTAGCCTGTGCTCCTTGTCATATATTTTCATTAAGTGGCAGCAGTTGGGTGTTATCATTCCCAGTCTCTTGGCCTGCTTCCCAGTTCCAGTGGAGATTTCCATTTATCCTTTGCCCAGTCTTGTGCCCTCTCAAGATTCTCCATTCAGCAGCGAGTAACGGGGCTGTAGCAGGACACCTGCAGTGGTTCAGGTGTATTTGGGACCACACCTGAGCCTTCAGCCAGGGACTGGGAGGAGTGCTGAGACACAGGTAAGACTTTTGGTAATCCAGAAGGGATGTATCTTTGCTTTGTGATCTAAAAAGTTCTGTGGAGGCAGTGTGGGGAGAGGTTTTTCACCGGGCATTGCTCCTCTCAGCCATCCATGGCTGTCATTTCTCCTCACACCCCACCCAGCCCCTGCTGATGGATGGGACTGAGGCTGGCAGCAGGGGAGAAACTCAACCAGTGTTGTTTTAAGGCCTCCAAAAGTCCCAGGTTCTTCCCATCCTTTGGTGCCATTTCAGGCCATCTGCTGTCTCGTTTTGGGGATTCTACACTTCAGGCAATTTTTAAAGTTACCTTCAGCCCCACTGTGGGGTTTTTTATGTATATTAATGTAAATATGAATGCGGACTCTGAGCACAGAAATGCAGTGATCTGAGAGTGTTTTGTAAGTGGAAGGAGGACATCCATGCCATTCCTGCAGCACTAGGAATTAATTACCCAGCCCTTGAGGAGACACATGAGGCATTCTCCAGCAGAGAGGACTATAGATGCTGACTAGTCAAAGGCCTGCCCTTGCTTCTTTGTTCCCTGGGTGTCTAGAAAAATATGTCTGTATTCACTTTGGGTAAGAGAACAAACGAAAAACCCATTTCTGACTTATTTTTGTATCAGGTGTCAGGGAAACTGAACACAGTGAGGAGAATGCAACCTTATTTTAGAAGGTGGGAGCCAGCAATGTTCTTCCTTCCAGGAAGCCCTCCTGCCCCAGGGCTGGAGGAGAGAGGGGTCTTGTGTGGTGAGGCTCTGCAGCCCCAACAACTTCACCCTCCCACTTTGTCCCTTTCCACCCCACAGCGATTGTAGAAGAGATGGGCATCGCCAGGAAAAGGGAGGGATAAAAAACAAACTCATAAAATCTATTTTGCCAGGATTTTGGGTGGTAACTGGTGAGCTCAGTTGTGAAAGTGTGCTGACCACCTCTGATCCACTGCAGATTATCTCTTCTTTACCCACAGGTGACTTTTGCTCCTTCCTAGCTAATTTGTTAGGTATACACAGATTTGCTTTGGGACATACACTCAAGGCCAACATAAATCTTGGCTTGCAAGGAAATGAACCACTTTTTCCCTTTAATCCCTCCCAGTGTATTGTGTTTTATCTTATTTTTGTTAGAGTTGGGATTAAATGTGTGAGATGGTATTTTTTTGTTTGGACTTAGATGTTTATTGATTTTTATTTATATTGCAGTTTCAGAAACTGTGAGTTTTATAGTACTTTAAGTTAACGAGTTAAAAATTGAATTATATTTTTATAAGGCTTTTTAAGGATAAATTGCTTAATTAAGAAGTTAAATTATTTTTACTTTTAATTTGGTAACTAAGTACTTGTTGCTTGTAATGTGGAATTTTTTATTTAATTATAAAATACTACTTAGACCCATGAAGAAGAAGGTGAAGAAAGACAAACTTTTGTCTTAAAACTTTCATTTTGTTATCTATATTACTATATTTTAAAACTTAAAATTTAAAGTTTTTCACTATGTGATATAGCACACTATTATTTAAACTACACACTTATGATTTTAGTTCTATTATTTAATTTTGGAAGCTCTTGTCAGTACAAAAAGTTTAAAACTCTCAGTGGCCAGGGTTCCAACACCAGTGAGCAGCAGGTTTGTCAGTGATGGGGAAGAGCCCTGGGGAGCAAAGTTTGCTGGAAGAACTTTTGTCAGCTGCAGGATCCGAGGCATTTTGGAGTGACTGCCCTGCACCCTCATGGTTTCCTGCTGCTTTCTGAAGCTGAGGTGGTGTCTCTGGAGAAGAAAAGGTGCCTGGTGTTGGGGTGGACCTGAGTTCTTTGTCTGCTTCAGCTGTGGGACCAGGTTGCAACATCGAGGTTGTTGATGTCCATCTTCAGGGATGCTGTGGGGCCTCTGGATAAGGAGAAGGTTCAGCCACACACCACGGGCTGTTCCATCCCTCTGGTGTTGCTGGAGTAATGGTGTGGTGTATTTGTGTTCCAGGGACAGCCCAGCCCTCAGGGACCAAACGCCAGCCCCATCCTCCCGAGTGGAAACCACCAGGGAATTACAGCACAGACCTCGGGCTGCTGCAAAGAAACTCCCACCAGGAGGGTGAAACGAGCAGGCAAGCAGGAGGAGGATGGAAGAAATGGTAATTAAGGCTGCCCTTGGGCTCATATGTCAAGCCACAAATAATTCAGATAATCAGGATTTAGCCGCATCAGAGTGCTGGCCGCTGTGAGTCACAGCTACTGCAGGGAGCCCAGGGACTGAGGAGGGGCAGGGATGTGGCTCTATGGCCTGGGGGCAAGGTGATGCTCCCCAACTAAGCAGGTCTGACCCTACTGCAGGCAGCTTTCTGTGTTTAGAAATTGGATGTTTCTTCTTTGAGTCGCTGGTTTGGTTCTGTCAGATGGCAAAATGACATCTCTGTTCTCAGTCTGGAGATAAATGCAGAAGGAATGTCCAACACCATGTCTTTGACCATTTCTGCTGCAGCAGGGGTAATGAAAGGGTTAGACTCACCCTAATTGCAAAATGTACCACCACAGAGGTGTAGGGAGACAGGGCAGACTCAGCAACTTGACATCAGCTTTCATCATCAGCTGAAGTGAGACACAAGCCTCCATCCGTGACCCTGTGGAGTTCCAAGGTCCCTTTATTCACTAATGGTTGAATCAAGGTAAATTCATTCTGTGAACAAGCCAGAAATGGAACTTACAGATGCCAAAAAGCATGTGGTTTTTAAATCTGTGTGGTTTGTTTCCTTAGCACAGAGGGTTGGTAGATGGATTGCAGAGAGGATCAGAACAGAGAGGCCACACCAAACCTGCACATAACCCTTGTTTCTGCTGTTGTTCAGAAAAGATGCTGAAAGTCAGCTTTAAGCCCAGACTCCCTTTTGTCTGTGTATGCACCAGCAATACAGAGAGAACAGCACAGCAAATTGCCTTCCTACAGAGCACTGATGCCATCAGGGCTTGTGTGCTTAAAATCTGCTACTGGCCTCAGCCTTTTCAAACTTGTTTAACCCTTTTCTCATTCTATTTTTTATCTGCTCTGCCCCTGTAGTTGTTCCTGATAATTCAATTCTGCCTTATTATTTATTGTTCATTATTTGATGTGCCTTCTCCAACTCCCCCAGGATTTACAGCCTGCTCTCAGCACCAGACTCTTGTCTCATTTCCAGCCTGATGAAATCTCCTCTCTTTAAGCTGCTTTACTGTGGGAGTTGCTCAGTACCCCTGAGCACCTCTGCTGCCCTTTGCTGTTTTATTTTTGTGGGTTCTTTTTTCTCAGTTTTAATACACTTGGATGCCAGAGCAGAGATGACCTCTAAGTCCCACCATCACCATAAAAATGTTCTCTAATTGTGGCTGGATGGATTTACCTGCAGGTTCTTCATTGCTAGGGTGAAAGAAGCTGTTCTTGACCAAATAATTAAATTAGGAGCATAAAATTTTCTAATGGAGGAAATGGTTTTGAGATGGGGAAGATGATGTACTGGAGAGGATGCCCATATGATGTATGGGGTCTAGCACACCACCCCAAAAGAGCAATTTTGTCATGGAATCATGGAATTGCTAAGGTTGGAAAAGACTGTTATGATCATCAGGTCCAGCCATGAACCCACCACAGGCACCATTAACGTGTGTCCTCAAGTGCCACATTCACACGAGTTTTGAACACATCCAGGGATGGTGACTACACCACTTCACTGGGAGTTCTATTCAAATGCTTTACAACTCTTTCCACAAATATTTTTTCCCTAATGTATAATTTTTTTTTGTTTTGTTTTTTTTGGTTGGTTTTTTTTTTTTTCCTAATGTATAATCTCCCTTGGGGCAACTTGAGTACATTTCCTCTTGTCACACCACTTGCTCCCTGGGAGGAGGGGCTGACACTCACCTCACTACAACATCCTTTCATCTGTTCATCTCCTTCCAGCCTCCTTCCATCACTACAACCTCTTTATCCACCTAGGTCCATGTGGTTGAAATGCCAGCAGGATGCTCCAAACAGCCTGGCCACCCTGCCTTCACACACAAATCCCATTTTTTACCCCTTCTCCAGCTATTTTTCCCCCAGTGTCTATGTGACCTCTGTTTCCACCATGCAGGAACTGAGTAAGACGTGTCCCCTCGTGAATGGCAGTGGTGCAGGCAGTCAGGACAGCACCTGGACCCATCCCAACCTGCCTAGTAAGTGCACATGGACAGCCACAACACCTGCCAGCAAGTCTCCACACTCCTGCATTCCCTTGTAAGTAATTCCTCTGTGCAGCTTATTTCGGGGTGCAGTTCAGCCCCTTTTCCAGGAGATGAAAAGGTGGTGTTACACCAGGATGGCCATGGCCAGAATCCAGTTGTGTTAATGATAGTTTATTTTCCAGATGGCAAAACCAGCTTAGTAGCTTCTCTCCAGTAAGATCTTTTTCACTCCCTTTTATTTTGCAGAATGATGTGGCTGGCTCGAGTCTGGGCTCTGTGTTTTCCAGAACCTCTCCTTGTTTGGGGCATCTTATTTTAGATGGCCAAGAGACCTTCACAAAAATGGATTACCAGGGTCTGGGCTTTTAGATCATTAGCAAATGGCTACAGTGCAGAGAAAAGTGCTTGCTTTGAGCTGCTCTTGCCCTCACAACAAGAACAGGTTCCCTTCCAGGATGACATGTAGACCCAGACTAGACTCGACAAGAGGTGCTTTAATGGCCCTGCAAACCAGACACAGACAAGCTACTAAAGATAAGGCTGTCCCATAAATATCAGGGGAACTGCAGACACGTCCCTGCAAGGATGTAAAATGGATCCAGCTCCAGCCAGAGAGGAACTGGAGCCCATGGGAGGTGCAGCACTGCCCTGCATGGTCATGCCTGACTATATGCCAGGCAGGACAAGGCCAGGGCACAGCCACCAGCGTGTGGGTAGCCCAGAGCAGCCTCTGGGTCTGGCTCATGCAGGAGAGAGGAGTGGAATGCAGAGCCCTGGAGCTGATCCAGCAATCTGTGCATCCAGGCACTCACTCAGTACAACCTCTGCAGCTGGTGCCTGGGGATAGAATCAGCTCTTTTCAGTACAAATGATTTTTTTTTCCTCAATTATCATTCTGAGCAGGATAGCATTCCTGTTTTTTAACAATTTAGCAGTAGGGTGCCATGGTGGTGCCAGTGGCTGGGCCCATCCCACCCCCAGACAGGAGATGGAGAGATATTCCCTAGCAGTGGCATCAAGCACTGCTCTGGGAATGGAGTCTGGCTGAGGGGGAGCTGAAACATAACCCACTGTGTAGGGAAGAAAATACACTGGGACACATCACACCTTTGCACCCGTGCATGGAGGGAGAGGTGGTTTGGTTTCCCTGCTCCAGGTAAACCACAGATGGTTTTACCAATGTAGAAAAAATCTCTGGGCTTCCTGAGATTCCCAGGTGAAATCTGATTGAGTTTTGGGGGTAGAAGCAGAGGGAGGAGATAAGATGTTATTTGAATTCAGAATATTAAATACTTAAATTTTTTTGAGAGATACAGAGGTAGATTAGTTCTGATATCCCTCAAGCTGGTTCTGACCCACGATAACCTCCGCAGGAATCCTTTGCTTTGCCAGGACTGGTTTTCCCCTGGACATCTTAAGGAATAGCAAACCATGACTAAAACTGGAATCTTAGGGGAAAACCATCCTTGTCCACCGTCTTGAACTGATACCAGCATCTGCAGGATGCAATCCAGATGTGCAGTACAGTAACACAGGTCACTCTCAAGAGAGCCAGGCTCTCATTAAACATTACCTGAAGGAGCTGGAGTCTCCTTATGCCATGGCTCAGCCCCACTGAACCCCCTGAGCATTTCAGTGGCTTTTGGAGCAGCTGGGCAACAGCTGCAGCTCTGGGGAAAGCTAATTTATTGTTTTTATTATTATTGTTATTGTTATTGCCTCACATTTGCCAGCACTCAGTGGAGCCTGCGATGTCTCTGCAAATGCTTCCCACAAAGGGAGAGGTTTGGCACATCCCATCATTTCTCGGTTTGAGATGCAAGGAGGCTGGATCCTCTTGGTCGTAAAGACCTTCACTAAACCCCTGTACTGCTGCAGGGTGAGAAGTGTTTATATCACACTGGCAAAACCTGAAGGGAGGGGTGTGAGGTCCCTAAGTAACCCAGCGGGTCACCCGTGCACCACACAGGTTCTGCCAGAACACAGGACCTGCCTGGCCATGACAGGGACAGGACAACTCCAGCTCAGGGGTCAAAGGGTGATAGGAGGTGAGAGCTGTGCCAAGCAGAGCTGAGCAGTGAGGAAACAGGGGGTTCTCACCTCACTGGTGAAGAGATGAGCTTGGCTGGTGACCAGGGGCAATGGGATGTGGCCAAACAAACACAGCCCTGATCAGTCTGTTCCCTCTGTCTGTGAAAGAGCTCAAGGATGTGAGTTCCCTGGAAAGGTGTGTTGGGCAAACAGGTACTTTTCATTCTGGTTGCAGTTGTTATGATGTGGTTCCTGGCTTCTGCTGGAGCCTGAGAGTGACTGGCAAATCTGGGCAGCTGGATTTCACTGATCAGAGCTGGGTTTAACTGTTTGCAAAACACCCTCCATATCTCTCTGTGGTTTGGGTTTCTCTGATGGCTTGGAGCCGTCCTTGCAAGTTTGGGAGTTCTGGCCAGGAACGCTTGGCTCAGAGGCAGCTGGAAATGTGGGGAGCAGAGGTGGGGCTGGGTAGGATGGGGAAAAGAGGAGCCTTGTGCTTTGTCTCCTGGTTTTCCCATCCACAGCATAAAATCCCAACGCTTGCCATCATCTTCTCACTCATTATGGACCTGGCCCAGGGTTTTGCAGAACAAGGCATTTCAGAACAACCCTGGAAATTAATTAGCTTACTTTTTATGTAAAAGAGCTAATAACTCATGATGGAGAACTGTAACTAACTCCTGGTGCCACTAATTGTTGATTGGGACTTTCTCTTGGAGCTGGGATATCTTTTGGTGGCCTTGCTGAAGTTACTGAAACCTCACTCAGATTTTCTCATGGTTCATGTTACACAATAGCTTTGATTTGACTTTTTTTTTTTTCCCTCCTGCATTATTTCAGGACAGAAGAAAAGAAGATCTTGCCCAATATCCTCAAGAAAATTGGCTGCACCCCAATGGTCCGAATCAACAAGATTGGGAAGTCCTATGGGCTCAAGTGTGAGCTCTGTGAGTGTCCCCACCAGGGTTTTGCATGCCACGAGGTGAGGGTGAGGGGTGGTGCTGGAGGGGGCTCCAGAAGAGGCTCTGTGAGAGGAAGCACAGATGGGGAGGGGCAGATGTGGCTCACGTTGGGCTCTCCTGATTGTTAGGCAGTGATTTCTAGGGCCAAACAGGAGGTTTCAAGTAGCAATAAGCAGGGGGTAGTGGTAGGGGTAGTGGTAGTGAGGCATCTTTCCTCCCAGATAACAACAGCAGAAGCTCAGAGCAGAGCTGGCCTAAATTTGGGGATGAATTTCAGTCCTTTCCCTAAAGACATGTTAACATAGCACTGGTCTCATGTCTCATAGCTGTCTCATGTCCCCTACAATCACAAGGATGATAAAATCAAACCTGTGCATGTGGACTTTTCAGTCTCCTTTCCTATAACTGCTAACACTAATAATTAATTCCATCCTGGGCAGAAAGATTCTCAGAGGCAGAAAATGCCACAAGTGTCACATATCTGAGTAAGGAGAGACTTGCTGAACACTCATCCCTCGTGGAATGGCACAGCAGATCCTTGCAGTGCTGTGTGGAGCCCATAGGGCAGACAGACCCCATTGAGCACACTGGGTTTTCCCACCTGATCCCTTCTCAGGAGCTGGGAACTTTGGGAACCTCCACACTGCACTGCCTCACCCTGCCCACAGTGAGAACTGAGGGGACATTAGGAAATCATGGCAGGGAGCTGGTGGAGGTTGGAGGACAGATGTGCACATCTGGAGCAGCCTGTCACTTGGAGGACGTCTGGCTGGTGCTTTAAGCTGTTGGGAAAGCCAGGCAGATCCCATTTTTGGGCTGGTGTCTCCCTCCCCTGGCCCAGGAGGGGAAGGAGAGCAGAGCAGCCACACGGTCCTGTCTGGGGATGTGTCATCACAGAGCCCCTTCCCAAGCAAACACAGGAATGCCTGCAGCACAGCTGCCTCAAGGAAGCAGCTGGATGGGATCGCCTGGTGTTTTCTGTGCCCCCAGGGATCCTTGTGCAGCTGGAGTTGTGGCACTTTGCATTATAAAATGTAACAATGAACACAGGACTTCTTTTCCCATTCAGGCTGCTCAGGTGTTGGGCTGATTTATCAGCCTCAGGTAGCTGTCTCTGCTAGGATGAAGTGAATGACCCCTGGAGGTCCCCATTTCTCCCTGTTGTCTGTAAAACAGAGCTTAGCAGCACCAGTTTAGACATAGATTTTCATCAAAGCCTTGGTGAGGAGAATCCTATGGTGTGGAGGCCCCAGTGAGGACTGAGATGTGCCTTGGAAAGCTAGTTGGTTTGTTGCTAGCACAGTGATAAAAACCCTGTAATTTTGTCTGACACTTGAAAATGTTCTTCCAATTGTTTGGGATTTTTTTATGGCCTCAGTCAGGACTGCAGATCACCCCTGCAAAAGGGGATCTTTTTAGCTAGCTATTAAAAACTTCAGTGGCTCAGGATAGACAGACAGACCTTGCTGCTAACTCTTGTCCACAGAAGAGTCCTCAAAGCAGGGCAACAAGGAGTGTTGTGCCCCTGTGAGACCTCCCACCTTGCAATGACTATGTCCAGCTGTTTTTAAACCCATCCTGGGCTCTCCAGATTGACTTCAAACCCATCCAGGGTGGATGAAACATGGGGGACAGAAGGACTCTGCACAGGTTCTGCTGATGGATAATCCCAGAAAAGCAGATGGTGGATACATTCCCCTGAGCAAAGAAACACCCCACAGAGGAAGAATACGTATCCTAAACTCCAGAGAGGCCTGGGGGAGCAAGGAGCTGGTCCCTGATGGAGTCTCCCCTTTCTTTCCCTTTCCAGTGGCAAAATGTGAGTACTTCAATGCGGGGGGCAGCATAAAGGACCGCATCAGCCTCAGGATGGTGGAGGATGCAGAGAGAGCTGGCATTATCAAACCAGGAGACACCCTGATTGAACCCACTTCAGGAAACACAGGTGGGAAGGGAAGGGAAGGGAAGCTCCCTCTGCCTGGGTACTGGGCAGGGCGGAATTCCTGAGGAGCAGGGATTTGAGGAGCTCCTGCACTTGGAGTTCCAAGGTTCTGGCTCCATCCTCCCCTCAGCTCCCCTCCTGATGGCCATGGGCTTTCTGGGATGCTGAGGTGCCTCCTTGCTGAAATTCCAGAAGGGTCCCACAGCTGCACAGATGTGACCTGGAAGGTCTTGTGGCAAGGCGGACAGCATCAGCAGCTTGGGCAACCCTGGGTGTTTTCAGGCTGGGAAACTTTTGAATTCTCAGAGGTTACCAGAGACCATTCCCCTGATGGGTTGGAAGAGAATTCCTGGGATTTTTGCCCTTGTCGCTGTCACTTGCCACCCCACCATACTGTGTCACCCCAGCCACCACCAGACATGGAGCCCTGGGGATCTGTGCTCCTCCAGAGCTGTGTCCCATGTGGATCATGCTGGCTCCCTGCCTGCCTGGGGCAGCTGAAATGGCAGCAAGCTCCCTGCAGCCCCTGGCAGGGACACGCTGCTCCTTCCTGCTGCCTTACCTTCCTGCAGTGGCTGGGAGCAGCTGGCTCCATCCATCACCCTGGTGAAACCAGAGCAGGGGTGCCCTTTGCCTGCTGGCCGCAGGGTGACATACAGCATCCTGTGTGTCTGTACCCCACGGCTTGAGGGGGAGGGGAAGGCACTCCTGAAGCACTCTCTCCTGTATTTCCATAACCACAGGAAGGTGCCTGAGCCTTGGTGAGGGGAGAAAAACTCTCCCCAACCCTGCCATTCTCTCAGTGCCACACTGGTAGACCCCTGGGAGCAGGAGCCATGCTGCAGCTCCACTTTCCTGTCAGCACATCCTCCTACACTTCTGGTGCTCCCAGCACATCGCAGGTGGAGGATGCCCTCACCTGGGGCATGTCAGTGCCCATTTCATGGTTCCATTCAGGGCAAAGGAATGTAGGAAATGGCATGTGTCGGTCGCTCTTGCCAAATGCTGTTGTCAACCAATTCCCTTTGCTCCCTACCACGCAGGAATTGGGCTGGCACTGGTGGCTGCACTGAAGGGTTACCGCTGCATCATCGTCTTGCCAGAGAGAATGAGCATGGAGAAGGTCAGAGCTCTGTATGGTTTTACCACACAGCCAGGGAACATCTCCTTCCCTCTCTCTCTCTGCCTGTCTCTTCCTGGAACCCTTTCCTTTAAAGGTCAATGAGTTTTGCACACCCACTGCCTCAGCTGCTACTGAGAAAGTTGCCTCTTGAAGGAAAAAAAACCAAAAAAACAAAAACAGTCTGTGATGGCCTGGTGGCTGTCTTATGTCAGAAGTGCAGCTGGGGTGGTGGGAGAGCCAAGCAGGGTGTGTGGCTGCAGAGATACAGAGCAGGATCTGCTGTGAAAGCAGAGCAGGAGAGGCAGGCAGGTGCCAGGGCTGTCCTGCCAGTCCTGCTCACTTCCCCTCTGACATCTGACAGGTCACTTGGCCTCACTGTGTGTTTATGGTTTGCTTTAACCTGGAGACACCTGGAGTTGCCTGAGCTGCTTTGTCAAGGTGGTATCTCAAGTCACTTGCACAGGAGCTGATGATCAGGTGAACACACCATCCTGGAGATGGCAGAAATCCCTCATGGGTGAGCCAAGAGCCTCACAGACTGCTCAGCTGAACTCATGCCAGTGAAGTCAGACCTGGACCCTGACCTGGCTCAGGAACAAGCTCTTCTCCAAAGTATCACCCTCATTTCAACCTAAATCTCGCTTAATCTCAGTTGGGGATCAGATGCCACCTCCAGCTGCCATGGGATTCATCTCCAGGTGTCCCAACACTCCCCCTCCCACTGACAGCCACCTCTCCCAGAGGAGACATCCTAGGGCTGCCTTTGGGGAGGAAAAGAGAAGAGACTTAGAGCAAAACCAGCTTTTTGATCCCCCCCCTTTGCATGCTGGGGCTCCAGTCCCAGCACACAGGAGACACTCTCCCCTGTCCAGTTCCCTCTGCCCTTTGCCCCTGGCACCAAGGAGCAGCACACTGTCACCTCCCTCTGCCCTGTCCCCAGCCTGCCCTCCAAGTAGGACAGGGCATGAGGCCAGGCTTGAATCCATGTGCCAAGTCCAGGCAGGAGGCCCTGAGGTGCTGGGAGCGTGTCAGAGATAGCACAGTCCAGAACTGGACATTCCATCTCCAAATGATAAATGTCTCCCACGTGCAAAGTAGCTCTGGCACCTGGTGCTGCCCTGAGCCCGCAGGTTCGGGTTACCATCCCTGCCTGGGATCAGTGGTGCTGCATCTCCTCTTTTCCCCCCCAAAGGTCGATATTCTGAAGGCACTGGGTGTTGAAATCGTGAGGACCCCGTGCACCCGCTTTGATGCCCCCGAGTCCAACATCCGAGTTGCCTGGAAGCTGAAAAGCGAAATCCCAAACTCTCACATCCTGGACCAGGTAAAGGCTCCGCTGACTCTCTTTCCCAAGAGAGTTTATAGGGTGTTCTCCAAGTGTGTTTGTGGGTTTCATTCAAACTGGCACCAGAGGCAGATTTCATCAGTGTTTTGTGGCATTTGAAACCTAATAGTTCCTCTGCAAAGCACAAGGGGACAGCAACAAAATAAGGGACACTTCCAAACCTGTGTCACTTCTGCCAAAGCCTGGATGTGGGCGAGGCTGAGTTTTCTTGCACAATTCAAAGACTCCTCAAATTGCTTTAGATTTAACTTTGACCTGAAAAAAAACAACAAAACAAAAACACTTTTTAAGCCTAGCTAGCAGCCTCTGTTCTGCCTCAAAAATAAACTGCATGATATAAAAGGGCAAACCCTGGTGACTCATGCCAGAGGCTCCTGCAGTGCTAGGTCTTGGACAGGAGGGCACTTGGTCTTACCCCTGAGTAAGGAGCCCTTGGAGTGCAGGAAAGTCAGGCAAGCTCCTTCCTTCTAAGAAAAAAGTAGCTCAAAGACTGAATGAGCTTTTCAGAAGCAGCCTGGTCCATGGATGTGAAGGTGGGGTGCACAAATACCAGGGCTGCAAAATCCCTCTGTGCATGAGAGCTGATGATCAGGACAGCTTCTCCAGCCCACAGCTCCCAGCCTCTGAACCATCCCCAACACCTCATGGGCACCAGGTGCTGAAGAGTGAGTGTTTGTGGGAACATCTAACCTTCCCGTTTGGAAAAACCCCAAGTGGGCTCGGAAATCCATCCCAAAGGGACCAACAGGAGGAATAGCTGTGACCTGTTCTGGTGGGGTGGTGGTTTCCCCCTGGCAGGAGGAGGAGGAGGAGGAGGAGGCAGCTGCTTGCTTTGGGTACAGCTCTGTCAGGAGCTATTGCTGGTTTGGAATTTGACCTGCTCTTCCCACGGTAACTCCTGCTGTTCTCTGTTGGAATAAACAGTACCGAAATCCGAGCAACCCCCTGGCTCATTACGACACCACGGCTGAGGAGATCCTGGAGCAGTGTGAAGGTCTGTGCTGCTGCCTCTACGTGCAGAGGGCTGTAACCCTCTCTGAGAGGCTTAATTTACATCATTTATTGACCTGAATGTCTAGAAACAGCCCAAAGGGCCTCTGTAGGGGCAGGCAGTATTATCCTAATAACACTGACACACAGGGTGTAGCAACCTCTCCTAATCCACTCCAGATACACCTCAGCCTGCAGGGCTTCCCAGGTGTCCCCTCCCATTGCAAAAGCCTGGGGGAGGAGACCAGAGGCCAGAGACCAGGTTGTACTAAAGGAGAAAGACATGTGTCTTGGTGGCCACAACACCTCTGTGACCTGCTAGCTGGGAACACAAGATGTCCCACGAGGCTTTACAGGGGAATATAAATCCACCAGGGCAGGGCAAGGCTGCCTCTGAGCCACTACACTCATTTGCAAATCAAAGCAGACTGAAACCTCACAAACTAATGACACTGGAAGTGAGGGCTGGGGGAGGATAAAGGGCTATGCCAGTCCACTTTTGTGCAGAGAGGAGTAAAATTCATTGCCAGTTCTGGGAGCACTGTAAAACGTGAACAGGTCTTGAGGATTTTAAGTGGAGAGTGGTTATCAGAGCAGGAAAGCAGTCAGGTATCAGCGGGAACAAGAGCCTCCCCTCCACTAGAGTGTTAGGATTTGTTCCAGCTGGCTGCCAGCCCTGGATTGCAGGTCCCCCTTTCCCAGTGCAGCTGCAGCATCAGGTTTTGAAGGCCAGACTCCAATTCTGCTCCTACCAGTCCTAAATCTATAATTTCAGCAATGCCAGTGGGGCTGCATCTGACAGAGGCAGAGAGCTCAGCCCTCCCCCCACTGTGGATGCCAACAGAGGCTGAACAGTTGTGCCTGTTAGTGATATTCACATGTGTGATTTGCTTCAATTTTCTGTGGTTTGAAAGGGATGGATGTGCTGAGATATTTCCTCCCCCTTAAGCCACAGAATCACAGAATATCCTGAGTTGGAGAGGACCCACAAGGATCATCAAAGTCCAACTTCTGGTCCTGCACAGGACACATTAAAAAATCACACCGTGTGTCTGAGAGTGTTATCCAAACACTCCTTGAGTTCTGCCAGGCTGGTGCTGTGACTGCTGCCCTGGGAAGCCTGTTCAGTGCCCAGCCATCCTCTGGGTGAACAGAAACTTTTCCTAATATCCAACCTGAACCTCCCCTGACACAGCTTCATGCTGTTCCCTCTGTTCAGTAGATGCCAAAGATGCAGAAATCATGGAGAGCTGCAGTGGGACATCTGGAAGTCACCTTCAGCTCCCTGCAATGAGGCAAGATCAGCTGTGCTCAGGCCCTGCAAGCTCATCTGAGCTTCTGCACAGGACCAGGCTTTGGCCACCAGCACAGCCTCTGCCTAACCTTTCCTCACGTGGGGTTCTGGTGGACACAGGATCTGCATCTGCACAGGGGTCTGAATCAAGGGGAGATTGTGCTGAGCCTCTCTCCCCCCTTATCTGCAGGCAAGGTGCACATGGTGGTGATTGGGTCTGGCACAGGAGGCACCATCACGGGTGTTGCCAGGAAGCTGAAGGAGAAGTGCCCGGAGTGCAAGGTGAGGAGGGAGGCGGAACTGCTGGGGCTTTTGTGGAATCACAGAATGGTTTGAGTTGGAAGGGACATTAAGGGTCATCCCATTGCACCCTCCTGCCATCAGCAGGGACACCTTCCACCAGACCAGGGTGCTCAGAGCTGGCCTTGAACACTTCCAGGGATGGGGCACCCACAATTTCTCTGAGCAACCTGTTCCAGAGCCTTGCCACCCTTGCAATGAGGAATTTCTTCCTAATATCCAATATAAATCTACCCTCCTTCAGCTCAAAGCCATTCTCCCTTGTCCTGTCACTGCAAGTCATTTCCTGCCTAACCCCACA
Organism: Cinclus cinclus; assembly: GCF_963662255.1. NCBI lineage: Eukaryota > Metazoa > Chordata > Aves > Passeriformes > Cinclidae > Cinclus > Cinclus cinclus. Next base: position 112,843,737 of record NC_085047.1, read on the forward strand.
GCTCACCTGAGGGAGTAGTTGTTGTCTGCACCTATTTGTTTGTTCAAAGCAATCGTGGCTTTTGTTGGAAGCAATTTGATGATGTTTAGGTTGACCTAGACCCATCCAAGTGCCTTAGAGACCCAAGTTTCTACAGCCCAAATAAAATCTCCCCCTGCCTGGTACCTTGCCCTGGGCAGGACACTCTGGGTGGCACAGACTGCAAATGATTCTCCTCTGCCACTGCAAAACCCTCTGTGCTTTAGGTTAACATCAGTCACGATGCTCATCCTGCAGAGCTCGTGCTTCAAGGCAGACTGGAGGTGTGACAGTCTCTGGTTTGGTCAGAGTGTGAGTGGTCCCTGATCCAGCAGAGAGGTGTGGGCCCACCACTGGAGGACTGGGATGGGAGGATGCCTCCCTGGCAGTGTGCAGCTGCGTGTGGAGCCGTGTCACCATCCCTTCCTAAGATGCGTGCTGAAGGAGGCACCTCAGCCCGGACACAGAGCTCTAAATAACCAGGGAGGTGTCACCATCAGCCAGCACAGCTAGATCCAGGGAGGGTGTCTGTACCCACAGATTGGAGCTCGCTGGCTGGCTTCACCTGGAGCAGATTAAGGAGCTCTAGCACTGTCCTAGGGGTTGGGCTTTGGAAGTGGCAGGCTCCGCCAAAGGGGTGATGACAAACACCTTGAGAGTGATAACATTTTAAGCCACCAGTCACTTCTGCAACAGCTGAAGACTACCTAGGATCTATTTAAAAAGACAGTGAAAAACACTACCCTTTTATCCTGGAAGCTCTCCATGCTGCCAGTGATTAGGAATATTAATGAATATCAGGGGAAGGAAACATTGCTGATAAGGTTGTGGGTAACTTTTCCTTTGAGTTTTGTGTTTGGCTGTTTCTGAATTCCCATTTTGGTTTGACAAAATGTCTTTCCCTCAAAGATCATTGGTGTGGACCCTGATGGCTCCATTGTTGCTCTGCCCAGTGAGCTGAACAGGACCAACACCACAACTGTCGAGGTGGAGGGCATTGGGCACGACTTCATCCCCACTGTCCTAGACAGATCGGTGAGTAACTGTGTGAAGAGGGGCCTCTGACTCATCTCTGGCTTTGCATCCAGCCTGTTTCCAAGGCCAGAGGTGTGGTGGCCCTGACATATCTTCCCAGAGCAGATTGTTGTGGGGGGATTGGGGCACCTAGTTATTTTCTGAGTAATTCTGATTATAGCTGACCCACAAGAAGAAGGTAAAAAGGGGTGAAAAGCAGGTGTATAACAATGCACTGTGTTCAGTGTGAGTCTCCTCTGCTCAGCCTCACCATTGTTCAAAGTGTACCTCTTTCTCTGTGGTCACTCAGATGTCTGTGCTCAGGCTGCTCCTCATCACATTATTGTTTCCTGAGCCTTCTCTGCCTCAGGCACCGCACACACACAGAGCAGAAATCCTGCACCATGCCCAGGCTGGACAACAAGATCCAAGCCCTGTAAAACAGCAGATCATGAACTTTGTAGCTCTTGTTGTCAAGTTCTCTCTCAGTGCATCAGTTACCACAGAGCTTTAAATTCTTAACACAGGCTGCCTGTGTTCCCCTGGCCTCATTCTAGATAGGTCCCTCACAGCCTCACACTCCAGATTCTTTCTGCTTCCAGGTGTTAACTGCCTCCCTGCTGTCAGCACACGGCTGTGGAGCTGTCACCTTAATAATCCAGACTGATTCTTGTAGCTGGATCTCATTTTGGCAAAATCTCAACCATTAATCTGCTCTGGCCTGGGATATCATAAGTACTCTTCCACATCCTAACTCTGGACCTGTCAGGTATCCCTAACTCTCCAAGGGTGCTGGCTGGAAAGATATGGGTGTCTGCAAGCAAGAACACACCCTCCAGACCATGAATGTTCTGACAAATGCTTTCAACAAGTGTGGAAGGCAGCTCAGAGCTGCCAGATGCTGTGGGCATCAGCACCATGTTGTGGCTCAGAGGGGCAGGGCAGCCTGAAATGGCATTGCCAAGACTCATCCTCCTTGCTTTCCTTCCAGGTGGTGGATCAGTGGTACAAAAGCAATGACAGAGATTCGTTCCTCATGTCCCGCAGGCTGATCAGAGAGGAGGGGTTATTGTGTGGTAAGCACAGTGCAGCCACAAAGGTTTGTTCTCTTAAAAAACCTCCTGAACCTCATCCTTTTGGCACCAGAACACTCCAGGGTAGGTGCCCTCTGCATTTTGTGCCTGATAGGTCAGCAGGGCTGGAAGGCTGAGCCTCGGGCTATGCAGAGGTCACTGCACACTCCAGTCCCTCAATCTGGTCTGGGGTCTGACTCATGGACCACAATAATTACAGAGGTAATTCTCTCCTTACTGGAGCACTTTTGCAGTGGAACTGGATCTTCAGGCAGGATGGAGTTACAGAGGCTGAAGGGAGGATTAGTGGGGCTCGGGGCAGGACAGGTGGGCTCTGCCAACAGCTCTGTGAGCCCATGCTCAGTGTCATTGCTCAGTGTCATTGCTCAGTGTCATTGCCACACCAGTAGTGCCACATTTGGACCAGGAAGATCTGAAAGTAAAGAAAGTGTGAGATGTTCTTACTGAGTATTTCTCCCTGTGCCAACAAGCTGTAAGTGATCCCCCTGGCTTCCCAAAATGAACAGGTGCCCTCAGACAGACCCTGCCTGTACCGTAAGAGCCTCCAAAGAGCATCAGCCTTGTTTTCAGCTTCCCTGACACCAAACAAACAGACACAGGCTTGCATCCAGGACCAGACACTACGTAGGCTTGTAGCTACAGCTGATAAAAGCCCTAAGCACTCATATCCAGGGAGTTTCGGGAAAGATCAGGCTATATATATGTAATGAAACACTTAAATGTTGATTTAACCTAGAGTCACTGTGTTTCAACAGAAACCACTTGTTTGAACTCGAACATAATTTGTGAACAGCTCCGTGTTCCCCGAACTGCATTTTTCAGGGCCGTTCCTCGTTTGTTTAAAAAATGTGACCCAGGGATAATTAACCTGCTGTAAAATACGTGCTGCCTTGAATGCAGAGTGTAATTGGCACACAGATAGTGGAATGTGTTTGACTTCCAGTACTCAGACTGGTGGTGGAAGAATTGCCTCTGTAAAGCAGGGACCTTCTTTCCCTACGTGCAGCAAGCCACATGCGTGCACACAGACATGGGGAGCGTTCGAGTCTTCCCATCACGTGGGCCTGGTATTCCAAGCATGAATGTAATGTTTATGTTTTTTTCAGTCTTTGCAGGGAATTTAAAGCCAATCTTTAGCTGCCAAGTATGTCAGCCAGGAGCTTTAGAACTGGCGTGGCCTTCTGCTCATGCAAAGGGAGGGTGTGGTGTGCGCAGCGTGTTCTGAATGTCCCTGCATGGGACTTTCCAGCCCTTGGTCTGTCCACATAGCCACCACAAGAAGTGGTTCATGAGGTGACTTTCATGCTGCTTCAGAAACCCGAGAGCCACCATATGAACACATCCCATCAGTCCCTACCTCTGCCTGGCCCTAAAGCCTACAAGGTTTGGGGATTGATTGTCTTCCCATCCCAGTGTCCCAAGCTGCCACGTGCCACCTCTGCACCCTTCGCTGGGGAAGCCTGTGCTTCTCACACCAGGACAGTGTCCCTGTGCTCTGGGCAGCCCTGACTCTTGTCTCCCTGTCCTTGGTGCCCATCCAGGTGGCAGCTCGGGCAGTGCCATGTCCGTGGCTGTGAGAGCTGCCCAGGACTTGAAGGAAGGTCAGCGCTGCGTTGTCATCCTGCCCGACTCTGTCCGGAACTACATGTGAGTGTCCTGCTCCTCTCCTGATTCCCAGCATCAGGGTGGGAGCTCCCATGGCCTTCTGTGACAGCAGCTGAGCCCAGGTGCCTGGGGTTCTGGAGAACCACCCCAATAAATTTGATAGTGAGGCACATGGAGTGAGCCCAGAGCTAGGAGTCTCTCTTGGGCAGCTCACAGGAAAAAACCAAAGTAAATAGCAGGGAGAAACAACACATCACTGTGGCAATCACCAGGGGATGGGTGTTGGGATTGGGGTTTATTTCCTCTCATCACTGACTTACTGCACGGAGCAGGACTCAGCCAAGCTAGACTTTCTGAGCGTGCATGCCTAAAGTTAGGAAGGCAAATAGCTGGCGTGCTTCGAAGAGTTACTGAGCACCCGATGCTCCTGCTGACCTTAAAAGGGGCTGAGAGCAGCCAGCTGCAAAAATCATGAGAGCCCTGGGGGCAGTGGTCTGGTGCATGAAACAAAGCACGAATTCTTCTGGAAGCCTCACAGAGTCTCTATTTTTTGGTGATTTCTAGGTCCAAATTTGTGAATGATAAGTGGATGATAAAAAATGGGTTCCTAAATGATGTCCAGGAGCACAAGCCTTGGTAAGACAACTTCTGCTGGGGTAAACTGTGCTAAGAGAATCAGCTTTCTGAGTCTGTAAATCATTATCTTCAAAGGAAAATGTTCCCTTCTAGTGTTTAGAAAAAAACACAGTAAAGTCCAGACCCCTCTGGGGAGGCTGTAATGTCAGCTCTTCTCTTTTGAGTGGTTATCTCTCAGCTCTCCAATCAAAGTCTATAAAGGAGCCACATGGCAGCCCAGGCCACCTAAACCCTCTCAAAACCTGTCTCTACTCCACATCTGATTTTCCAAGGACCATCGAGCTGCTGGGGAGGTGGCTCCCTGTTGTAGCAACCCCCCTTTCAAACAGCTCTGCAGCTCTTTTCAGGCAGGGGACAGGAAGTTTTCACCTTCCAGAGCTGCTGGCCAGAAAAGATGGCAAACTCTGCTGTCCCTTGGACACCATGGGGAAAGAGTCCCCCCAAGGCAGGGAAGACAGGCAAACTGCTGATGCCACTTGATGTGTGGCTGGGCAAAAGCCAGTTGTTTAGAAAAGCTCTTGGTCTCACCCTACAGACAGCAATTATAACTGATGTCACATTCTCCTTTACCAAATGCTATTGCAAAACATTTCCTAAAAGCTGAATACATTTCCAAGGCCTCTAGTGTCTGGTTAGAGTTGCTGCTGGCCCTTCCAGGTTCTAGCATTGCCTCTCCTTTTCTGCAAGGACTCAGGGCTGAGATGTTTGGGAGCTGCCTGTGTTCCCCCTCAAACAAGCCCAACTTGTCCCTCATAAGTCACACGAGCATCTCTGCCAGGCTCTCTCCTGCAGGAGCTGCAAATGCTGCCTTGCGAGGACCAAGGATACAGAACAAAGGAGTAAAACTGGTGGGTCACCCATTTATGAGCTTGAGGTGAAGCCCTCAATAGCTTCCTTGGATTCAGGACAGCTCTGCACCTTGCCAGGTGCTGGTCTCATCCCTGCCTCTGGAGTTGCATGAACACCAGGCGTAAGGAAAGCTTGGCTTCAACAAGACCTGGCTGTGGTGGCATTTCTGCTTTGGCTGTAGGAGTGGGGCTGGCTTTTCAGGCAGAGTGTCCCTCATCTCCTCTGGCCTTGTCCCCTCTCTAGGCCACAGCTGTGCAGCAGCTGCCACTTGTTTCTCTTCTGACAGGTGGTGGAACATCAAGGTGCAGAAACTGAATCTCTCGGCCCCTCTCATTCTCCTCCCAGAAGTCAGCTGTCAAAAGGCAATTGAGATCCTCCAGGAGAAGGGATATGACCAAGCTCCTGTTGTTGCTGAGTCAGGGTAACTATTTCTGCTCACTACAGAGATGGGCATTCATAAAGGAAAAAAATCAGTCATGATGAAGCTGAAATCCCATTTAACTCATTCAGAGTTGGGAGTTTTGTAATGGGCTCTGGTACATAATTTTAAAAAGACCATGTGCCTCCTTGTGAAGACTCATCCATAAAACTCCTGTAAACGAGCCAGTTCAAGCCAAATCCAGTGCCCACCAAACTCAGAAGATGCTGGATCAGTGCACAGGCAAGGGGAGCCCAGGGGAGTGCTGAGAGCTGAGGAGAAACCCACACAAATAAGCAGTTGGAGAGCCCACGGGATTTCCTTCTCCCAGCTGTTAAGTCCGGGACTGCAATAGCAGATGTTAACTACTGTGAAACCAACAGCTTGGTGAGGACAAAGACTTCCCTGTTCTGCTCAAGTGAGGAGAAACCTGGTGCCTCCCACTGACTGCAGCAATAATTTAGTCACTGATTTCAACCACAGCAGTTCAGCCCCTACATAAAATGTGTGTTCTACCTCAGGTCTGACCTTCTGGAAAACTCCCTGTTCCTTTACAGGCTTATTTTGGGGATGGTGACCCTCAGCAACACCCTGAGCTCCGTGCTGGCTGGAAATGCAGAGTTCTCAGACCCTGTCACCAAGGTCACCTACAATCAGTTCTCAAAGGTACCACCACTGGGGATGGGCTGGTGTCACCTCTCTCTGGGGCAGGGAGAGAGGGAGAGGTGCAGCACCACCCTGGGGTGTGAGAGGAGCTGGGAGAAGAGGTCAGTGGGAAGGCAGAGATATGAAGGTAGAGAGCAGTGGGGAGGGCAGTGGTGACACCTTGGAGCTGAGGGTAAGAACAAGCACCTGTAAAAGCTCTGCTGAGCCAGCAGGGTTCAGACACATGAGATTTTCACACCAGGAGCCAAGAACTGACAGGGGATTTCATCCAGCTGGGGAATCAGCACCCTCCGAAATCAGAGCTCAGCCATTGCCAGGTGAAGTAAAGTATTAAATGTTACATTTTTGTCCTGTTTAGATCGGCCTGGAGGACAGCCTGGGGAAGCTTTCCTGCATCCTGGAGAATGACCACTTTGCTATTGTTGTGCACCAGCAGATGCAGTGTAGGTATCTGGAGAAACTCTCCACAGGCTTGGCACAAGTGTTGGACAGGGGAAAGGGAAACTCCCAAGCCCATTGTGACAAGTGTCACCTGTACAGCCCCTGAGCCTCTGGAACAGGGGTTTCTGCTCTGCAAAGCCCTGGAATTGCCCACCCTTCACCCCTTTGTGTCCCCACAGAGATGAGGGGAGAGGGGCAAAGCAAGCAAGGGGGAAATTAGGGATCTCTGTAGACTTCTGTAGCCCAGAGGCAAGGTCAGAGGGAGCATTTGGCCACATTAGGTAAAGCCTGGGTGGAATTCAGGCACCCAAGCTGAGAAAGCTGAGAAGAATTGGGTTGGGCCATGAGCAAGTCCTGTGGCATGGGTCATCAGGACACTGATGTGTAGCCTGGGGCATCTGTGTGTGAGCCTTACCTGGACCATGGCTGGGTGTAAAGGGATGCTGTGCCAGTCTGGGAGCACCATTAAAGCAGGTTTGGTTTATTCCCAATCCCCTGCACAGCCACCTTCTCCTTGGTGTAGCAAACCAACCCAGCAGAGTCACCTGCAACATCAGGACAGATGACACATCAATGGCAGCAGGGATCACCCCTTGTGCTCCTCCTCTGACCCAAAAAAGGTGTGCTGGCAGGTGCTGCTCAGCACATCTGACTTGACACACCTTTCCTGAATAATCACACCAAAAGACTTCAAGAGTACAGATTTGACCTTGGCTGGAATAAGTGAGCAACAGGAAAAAGCAGCCAGAAGAGCCTGGTTTAGATCTTGTGCATTAGAGCAGAAGGGTGGAATATGCTGATTTGATGGCATTACACACTGAGCATGCAAAGCATCCCTCAGGTGAGCAGTGGGTGACCCTGCCAGCAAGGGGCCCCCAAAACCCAAACCATGCCCAAACACCCCAAACCTTCCATTTCCAGGTCCTGCTCCCCAAGAGCCCCATCAGCTCTGAAGCTTGCAAGTCCACCCATGGAGTTCCTACAAAGTGTTTTGCAAACAAAAATCTGTCACTCCAAACTGCCTTTGCACATTTCCAATCCAGTCATCAAAATTCATGCCAGGCGGAATTTCCTTTCTCAGCTATGTCATCATAAAATAAGGAGTATCTCCTTTGTATGACATTTTGATATAAATTAAATGGTGTCAGCAAATTAAATGGCACCCACCAAAACATATCAGCCAGCTGTCTGCAGCACCTCTTGCTCTGATTTTTAAACAACACCCACTTGCTTTTCCAGAGCTGCTGTTTTAATGCTGTCACATTTACCCCCTTATTTATTACTTTCTTCTCACACCTTTGGAGTTTGCATTTCATCTCGTGTTTGGACTCTGGTGGGTAGTTTTATTTTTATTTAAGAAAACATTTATCAGACAGTTAAAACAATTATTGAACTGCTGTTTCATTAATGGTGGTGTAGGATATTATGAGAACAGAGTAGAAAGGTGCCTGACTGCTGCTTTCAGAGAGTCTCATTAGTTTGCTCTGAAAAGTTTTGTGGTGATAGGAGCAGGACTGGAACAGCAGTTGGCTCAAAACAAGTGGGAAATTAAGTTTCCTGCTCTGGGAAAGGTGCTTTATTTGCAACAAAAACCTCACTGGTGTGATCACAGTAATCTGACTGGGGCTCCATCAGTGATTTCTGTGGAGGTAGAGCTCAGACAGACACTGTCCCTGTTAGGGTTTTCTTTTAATAAATTAACAGCAGCCTCTGCACAGCTGGAGGGTGCTGAGGAGGGCTGGGGGGGGGCGTCCTTTTTTTTTTTTTTTTTTTTTTTTTTTTTTTTTTTTTGCCACTAAGGTGGAATTTTCTCTGCTTCCAGTCAATGGAAATGGCAGCTCCTTCATGAAGCCGATGGTGTTTGGTGTGGTCACAGCCATGGACCTCCTGACCTTTGTCAGCAGGAACGACAAGAAGCAGAGTAGTTTGGCTGCTACCCCTCCTCCTGCAGGTCCAGGTGTGCCCCTGTGCCCAAACCACCTGGGCAAAGGAGCCTCTGCCCCAATCCAGCCAATCGTTTCCCAAAATGCCTAGGCAAAAACTGTGATGTATTGTATTTGTCTGCCAAATGCCACCCACAGTATCACTAAAGAGGAGATAACTAAAGAAACTGTGTTTAATAGCCATGTTTAGTCACACGGAGCTTCCCGGGGCTGGGCAGGGAATGTGGGAAGGTGAGGATGGGAAGGGGATGGGTGTTACTGCCCAGATTTCAGCAGGAGGAGGTTTGGTGTGTTTGCCAGCTGCAGGTACCTGTGCACTGCCCGTGTTGCAGCTGCTCAGAGTTATCCTGATCCCTCTGGGCCATTTCTGCCACAAGAGCAGCAGGGCTTGGGGCAAGTCATGTCACTGCTGCACCCTTCTGCCCCTCTGTGCCCACCTCAGGCAGGGCTGCAGGCACACCCAGGAGCCATTCTTCCTCACCCCTGGGTATGTTTGGCTTCAAGAAGGCAGCAGGAGAGGTCTGAGAAGGAGGGAGGAATGGGTGGGACACAGAGCTCCAGAATGTGAAAGGTGCCAGCAGGAAGGGTGGGAAGGAAAAGCTGTGATGGGCACAAGGGATGGTGGTGAATGGTCACCCCTGGGGGGACAGCTGGGCTTTGGAAAGCACCTTCCTCACCTCTGGGGGGGAGTTGGTGGCACTGGCTGCCTCACGCAAGGTCCCGTGTGAGGGGACAGTGAAGGGAACCCAAACAAGAAGCAAAGACTCATTCACGGAACAGTAGCTGGGAGAGGGGCTATGAATATCCATCCTGAATATCCATCCTGAGAGCTCCTTACCAAGGGAGGGGAAGGCAAGGTTTGGTCCTCATTTTCCTGTCAGGACATTGTGTTCTGGGAACTGATAATGAAGGTCAGAAGAGCCATTTGCCACATGGCTACAAAAGAAAAAATAAACGAAAGTAAAATGTCAGTAGTGGGCTGTGGGACCAAACTGAAGTACCATTGAAACCCAGTTTGGGGGAGCTGCTCTCAAAAGACCCAGAGAGGTTTACAATCTTTCTATTAACTTTCAGGAGCTGCACTAGGATGACAACAACCAATTTCAATTTCAGCTTGCTACTAAGTGGTTATTCCATATTCTCAATCTAATCTAGTTCATACAAGACTTCTATTAAGTTATAGAATGCTGAAGTATTTACATTTAGGAAAAGAGTCTTTGCTGTTTGTAGTTTCTTGAGTGACACAAACTATTATCAGAGTTTCTGAGAGTTTCTGTTTGAGCAATAACCATATTTATCCAGAAAAACCAAAACTGATTAGCTCAACCCTCATCATATTTATTTTAGCAATCCTGTTGCAAAGTGAAGCATGTTAGTCCATGCATGTATTCCAAACTCACATGAGCAGGTCTGAAAATGCCCCTTAATTCCATGAAACCCAGAACTGAGTCTGGATCTGGACCAGCCTGGCTGTTAAGGATTGAACCAAAGCCCAGTGCTTCCCCTGGAGGAAGGGCAGTGCTGGGCAGTGGCTGCCAGCTGCAGACAGGCTCCAGGACAGGCAGATGTACTCCAGCACAGGTGAAGTAACCACTGAGTATTAACCTCAAATATTTACAACTTCTTCTGAATGTTAACTACGAGTGTGGGAGCTAATAAAGCTGGGTGTGAGCTCCAGTTTTTTAGGATTGCTGCACCTGGGCTGGAGCCAGGCTCACCAAGGCACTCCTGGGGCCCCCTTCCCCTGTCCCTGGGGGATGCTCTTGGCAGGCACATCCAGCAGTGGCATTGTCCTGCCCAGGGATGTTGGTGTTGAGTCTCCTGATGTTTGCCAGGCTGTGACCCTGGGGATGTCCCACAGGGCACAGCCCCACCACCACCCCAGAGTGCTGGGTTAGGAGTGACAGGGACTGATGGTGCCATCCTGCCCACTTGTCTCTGGTGTGGAAAAGGACTCAGGAGGCAAGGGAAGAGATTTTATTTGACTTGTCTGCAGAAATCCCCGCAAGACCTATAAACATGTACACAGCATTGGTGGCAGGAGCAGCATGTCCAAGTGTTCCTCCCGCCACCCTCTGTCCCTTCTCCACATATCCCTGAGCCTGTACTCTGACAGTGATGACCCCCTCTGGATAAATGGCCCTTTGAGTTCCTTTTCCTTCCCTTGCCACCAAGACCCTGTCAATATTTTGTGTCTCCAGTGAGAGGCAGCTGCCCAGCTTGGCACAGCTGAGCTCCTGAGCTCTGTGGGGTATGGGGGGTCTGGAGCAGAAGGATGGAGTTTTCCAGGCTTCAGGAGCCATGAGAGGGAAGCAGGAGGTGGGTGAAGGCCAGGCAGCACCCCAGCCCACTGTCCTGAGTGCAATGTCCGTCTCCAGCGCTCCCTTGACCTGCAGCTCCAGCTCATGCTCTTCCCCCAACACCTCCCACCCAAAGGGTGAACGGGTGGATGCTCCCAAAACCCTCAGAGCTGCCCAGTCCCATCTGCCCCAAGATGTCTCTGCTCTTCACCCCCCTGTTCTGCAGGGCTGGGAGGCACATTCCCAATGAGCTCATGAGTACATCAGGGCAAGACATTTCCACACCAGGGACCAAATGGCGCGGGGGGAAGAACCCCTTTTCTGCTGAGATCCATGGCCTTGGCTCTCTGCAGCTTAATCCAGAGGAAAACAAACCCCAAGTGCTTTAAAGGGCGCAATGTCAAGCCCGTGTCACGGGAGGGCTGCCCTGTGCTGGGAAGGTGTGTGCTCTGAGAAGGTTCATGCCCGCCTGGCTCCTGCATTTTGGGGTGCATCACCCCAGAGCCGGCTGCATTTCAGCTCTGCTGCCTTGTTAGGTCTTTTAACTCGTTTTGCTCTCCCTGTGGACCCTGGTATCCCTGTCCCCAGCAGTCTGTGGAGCACAGGGGGCTGCTGATGCTTTAGAAACCCTGGTGGAGTTTGTACAGAGGGGTGTGGGGAGCGAGGACAGACCTGCAGACACTGGACACGCCGGATCAGCCTTGCCTCAGACTCAACCACGAGCAAGATAAGCATCTTGCTGGCCCTGCCCAGCACCTTGGAGGCTTCCCCGCCTCCCCTTTCCCCCGTGGAGCCACATAAATAGAGGTGCAGGGCGGGCTGTGGGACAAGAGCCTCCCAAGGGCTTGCACCGCATCCCAGCCCTGCCCGGCCACCCTGCAGGTAACCCGGGAACCAGGGGCACTGGGAGCAGGGCAGGGCCAGCCTGCATCCCCAGAAATGAGGGAGAGGATGAGCATTTCCCTAGGAAGTAGCGGGACGCTGCTCAGTGACAGACCCGCGGTGTGGTTTTGCTGGAAGTCGGCTCTGTCGAAGGTGCCCGATTTCACTGCTGGGTGGGGTCCGATGTTTTGGCGATGGATGGGAGTGATGAGGCTGGGGTGTGAGAAAGCTCTGATTTGATGTTTGGTGGTGGTGTCCTGCTCTGGCTGTGTGGGGTGGGTGAAGCTGGGGCAGCTCTTGGCTTGGGGAAGGGAGATCCTTCCCAGCAGCAGCTTTTCCATGGGGACCGTGTCTGGGTTCTGTGCCGGTCCTCTGGAAATGACAAACAAGCACTAGATTAAAATGTGTGAATGAAAGGAAGGGGCAGAACAGTAAACTCCAGCAAAGATAAAGTAGGTCTAAGTAACTGAAACAAAAAGTTTAAGTTACTTAGCAAAAGCTTGCTTTAAAACCAGAAAAGCTTCAAAGTCTTCCTTTTTATTTCAAATTGATAATGGACGGTCAGTGCTTTCAAGTTTTTTTCTTTATGGTTATGCAATTTGCAAATGTTTTTGTTTAAAGAGGTGTTAAGAAATAACTGTGAGTAGTTGCATGCCTTCAGGAGTAGGAAACTGGGGCTGTCAAAGGGTGATGATATAAATGTAATCAAAGGTGGCACTGGGGCAAGGGGAGAAGAGACGAGACCTGGAAGGACCCAGTGCAGGAAGGAAGAAGGAATATTTAATATTCCAGGACATAAGGGCACTCAGACAGGGGGAAGGCACCCAAAAATACACTTAAAGGAAACACTGGGTCGTGAAAAGCTGGGGGGGGAAAAAAAAAAGAAAGAAAAAAAAAAGAGAGTGCTCAGTCCTTAAACATGAAAAGGATTCAGAATGGGCTGCCAGGTGCTGTGCATCCAAGGTGTGGGTGGAGACGGTGGAGGGAGCAGGCACAGGGAGGGAATTTTATGTCAGGAAGACTCTGAAAACATGCTGGCCAAAGAAATGAATAAGACAAAGAGCAGAGTGCCACAGGAATGCCCAACATGGGAAACAACTTCCTTAAGAAGAAAAGGTTTTTCCAGTTGAAATAAAGATGGAGTGACCCCCTTGACTTCCTTCGAAGGAGTGAGATGGCTGGAAAAGGCAGGCAGTGAGTGGCACAGCAGGACAGGCTGGGAACTGACACCCAGACCTGGTGCCTGGAGTAGCCACAGGACAAGCCACCAAAGCAGACAGTTCTTCTTTGAGCCCTTCTTCAGTCCAGAACCTGAATGCCTTCTAGGAACAATTAATTAGTCATTTAAATGTAAATTACTAGCATCAACGTGAGGGTGAACAAGCCCCAGTTGCTAGTCAGGGCACCTAGCTCACGCCAAAGCTCGGTGGGTGCTGCAGGGTGGACTTTGGGTGGACAGGGAGCGCTCTGGTCCAGCCAGGACGGGATTTTGGGGATGAGAGATTTTGTTTTAGAGCAAACCCCCTTGGCGCCAGACAGCTGCGGGTGATCCAAACTCCGGCCACGGAGATGGGGCTTTATATTTATTTTATATGCTCCTATTTCCCCCTTTCCCCTCCCCCAGCACCATGTCTCTCCCCGGCGCCCTTCTCCTGTCTCTCGCCTGCCTCCTGCTCTGCAGCGCGGCCCCAAAACCCACCTGTGACCGCAGCACCTGCCCCCCGTGCCCCGAGGGGGATCCGGAGGGGACAGCCACCCCCACTGCCGGTGGCTGCTGTCCCCCGTGTCCCCTGCCCTGCCCGTGCCCGCCCTACCTGCACAGCGACTGCGAGATGCAAGGCTTCTCCAGCGGCCGCGTCCCCGCCGGCCGCTCCTTCTACATCGACTTCGCCCGCACGCTGTGCACCTGCCGTCCCTCCGGGGACATCGCCTGTGTCCCGCTGTGTCCCCGCCCGGACCCCGCCTGCCGAGCCCTGGGCAGCCCGCTGGCCGATGGATGTCCCCGCTGTGTCTGCTACGATCAGGATGAGATTCCCGTGCCCGCCGGCTCCGTCAGCGCCCGCGGATCCCAAATCTGCACCTGCCCTGCCCAGGGCGGGCAGCTGCAGTGCAGGGCTGCTGCAAGCCAGGAGTGAGGCTCTCGTCCCTGCTGGCTCGGGGCAGGGGATGCTCCGTGGCAGCAGAATGTTCCTGAGCTGCGGGGCATCCTGGATGACAAGCTGGAAGTGTCCCTGAGGACTTGGGGGATGGTTATGGAGAGGGGGAGAGGTGATGCCGCCACCTTCTCTGTCATTTGTAGGCCAGGGAAAAGTGTCTGCAGGGGGTGAGTTTGCTTGGTTGTGAGGTTTGCTCCACGGGGCTTCAGCTGACTGCTCCTGGCGTATAACCGGGGCATTTATTTATTTGGAAGGTGATTCTGCTTTTGTATGTGTTTGTGTTTATATAGGCTGTTTATATTAAACTCTCTGGATAAACTTCCTCCCAGGAGCCAGGCTTTTTCTTCCTGTAATTCCACCGGGTAACAAGATCAGAATGTTGGCTCCCACCTTCTCTCCAATCTTTTCATCAGGTGGGAGGAGCAGGTGGGTTAGCACAGGTCTGTGTTCTTAGGAGGCAAACCCCTCCCCTGTCTCCATCCTTCTCTCATGAGGATGGTGGCAGTCAAGGCTCAGTCCTTCACAGCCACCCTGATCTCACCCAGGGCTGACCCCACTGCCAGTTCCAATTCAGCAGGCATGTCCCAAAATGTGTCTCAATGACTGTGTCCTCTGGATACAGGAGAACTGCATTTTCCCAATGACTGTGTCCTCTGGATACAGGAGAAATGCATCTTCTCAATGTTTTGACATACATAAATACACAAATATATAAATATATCGAGATATAAAACCCACAACTTTATCAGGCTGTCTTATTAACACATGGTAGTTGTTTAAGGATGGAATGAAATCAGTGTTACCAATGAACTTTTGAAGACTTTACTGATAAGGACACATACACTTTCCTCTTGTGTTAGTTAGTGGTACTTGGGCTACACAAGGTTCTCTCCAACCACCTTGGCTCCAGAACACCTGGACACATTAAATATGTCCCCTGGATTGTTTTAATTCTCTATCTGATGCTGTTTGACTGAAAAATAAACAAACAAACAAAAAGCCCAAAAAAACCCCACAAAAACAAACAAAAAAAAAAACCCTCAACAACAAAACAGTGATCAGGTGGGATTCAGATGGAGGGTCAGGAAAAGTCTGGAGGAAGCAGGTGAATTTGCCTTTTGGGATGCCGCAGGGGTCTCCATCAACTGGGAAGGGACCTTAAGGATCTTCCAATCCCAATTCCCCTGTTATGTGCAGGGACACTTTCCACTGTCCCAGGTTCCTCAGAGTTCCATCCAACCTGGCCTTGGACACTTCCAGGGATCCAGGGACAGCCACAGCTTCTCTGGGCACCCTGTGCCAGAACCTCCCCACCCTCACAGGGAAGAATTCCTCCCATATATCTAACCTGAATTTCCCCTTTTTCAGTTTGAAGCCATTCCTCCTTGTGCTGTCACTCCAGACCCTTGGAAATTGTCTCTCTCCATGGTTTTTCAGCCCTCTTCAGGTACTGGAAGGCCACAATGAGGTTATCCCAAAGATTTCTCTTTTCTGGGCTGGATAATCTCAATTCTCTCAGCCTTTCTTCATAGGACAGCTGTTCCATGTTTCTGTGTCAGGGAAGGGGGTTTGACCTGACACAATTTCACCTTCTGCTCTTCCCCATTCAGTGTAAAAATCTTAGTTCTTAGTAAGATTAAAGCTCACTGTTCACCTTCCAGACAGACACCAGACATCCCATGCCAACATGTCCACCAGCAGCACAAGAAATTCTTCCCTTTACAGGTTTCTAATTACTTGCTGTCCAGGTTTTTACAGATTGCTGAAGGAACCCACATCCTGTATGTCCTTGCAAGGGGAGGGTGTTTGACTCCATGGGGTTGGATCTCTTTAGTGTCTGCCAAGATTTTAAGATCAGGACGAGTTTGCAAGCACAGTGATGGTTATTGCAAGCACAGGGATTATTCAGAGGGAGTCACGAGGGATTTGGAAAGACTCCTCACTGCCAGGGGAGGGTGGTGGGCTGCTGGGGTTGTTTATCCTTTGTCAGGAATCTTATCTGTCTCACTGCTCCCTGCTTTGTGTGACTGATAACCTTGGAGCAGGGGGGAATGACCGACAGATGGGCAGCCCCTGCATAATATTGGGTTTGTCCTCTCTACCCAGTGTCAGCAGGGGAACAATGAGAGAGTTATTGTTCAAATATCTCTGCAAAAAGGTCCCTGTCGGCTCCTTTGCAAGCTGCTCCTGGGAGGTGGTGCAGAGTTTCTTTGCTCTGCCCCCACCTCTGATGTGAAGATACCTTCTGTCTCCAGGATCTCTGTCTGCATTTCATCACAGTGAAAGCAGTAGCTGCATTGTTTTACTTTTACCAGGAACAGCACCCGCACCAGAAAATTATAAACTCACAGTGACCAGTCGTCAGAATTTATTCACTTAAATTTAATCTCCTGGGCTTTGGTGTGCTTTGTTTGTCCTGGATTCTCCAGTATTAATCACCCATGTGCTTGTCTGCAATTTGGACACAGTACTGCTGGTATTATTTGTACTTTTCTAGATCAGATTTTCCTCTGTCTGGGCAGGGGTGTGGTTTTGTGGCTACTCCTTCACATGGTCGCTGTCACTTGGCATCACAGCCAGGCACATGTTTGCAAAGAAGGACTATGAATGTTTCTCAAGAGCAAAGCAGCACACAAACTCCTGTGCATCCCTAAATGAGCCATGAGAACTGATAGCAAAGCTGAAATTTGCAGCTCCCAGAAAGAACTCATTTTGCAAATGGACCAGTCAGGTTTTGGGGCTTGTAAAAGATCATTGCTGATGTTTAGTTGTAGAAGGGATAGGGCCTTTCTTCATCGTGTTAATCATAAAATGATTGATTTAAATAGAAGCATGCTTTAGCCCTCTCAGTTCCTGCCTCACGAGGCTGTAAAACATTAAAATATTCATGGATGAAAGCCCATCAGGAGGCTTCCTTTGGGCACAACTATGTCAAGAAGTGGAAGTGTTTGCCCAAGTCCTTGTACCTTTTCCAACAGCCTGCCAAAAGTGAATTCCTCAGGTGTGGTTCACCAAATTGCTTTAGCACCCCAGACCACATTTGCAGAGCCCAGGTGTGGGGAGCTGGCTGCCATTTGTTTTTTAACTAGTTATTAGGCTCTAAAAGGATCAGAAATCTTGATCCATGTTGGGTTCTGCACTGGTGATTTCTGATCAGGATGAGAACAGAGGTTTCCTAGAGGACACCCTAATTTAATTAGAATGTACTCAGTGTTGGCAATGGACTGACTACATCCCCCTAGGAATAGTTTTTCTTTGAAACTTGGGGGAAGGGAGAGAGGTAACATTTGACACTTTTGAATGTATACTTCTAGGAAATTTTAAGCTGCCCTGACATGCCAAAGGTGCGATGCATTTTTTAACCAGCAAATGGCACAAGGATGGGAGCTACACACAAAAGTATTTGGGTTTTTATGATTTAATAGGGAGTGCTCTGGGCAGGGGACAAAGTGGGGATTGGCAAAAGCTTGGGCTCCATGACCTTGGAGGTGTTTTCAACTTAATTGATTCTGTGATTCTGTTCTATGATTTAGCTTCAACATTGTGCACCTACACTAAAATCAGCGGGGTTTTTTTAATCATTCTGATACTGCATCCACAGCAGCACCCACAACTCAGTTCTCCAAGGCTGTTGGGCTTTTCCCAGCAGCTGGCTTTGAATCCTGGAGTGATTTGCAGAGTCATTATTCATGGCTATTCACAGTTCAGAAGTTCAAGAGACACAAAAAAGTCCAGGGTATGTAATCAAGGATTAATTGTTGCCAGTTTCCAAAGAAAGGGGGAAAAAAAAGAGATAAGAATACAAAACCAGTTGTTTGAAAGCAGAATGGAGGATCTTAGAGGAAAATTATTGTTTCTGTAGCTGCTGGAAGTGTCCCTGTGTGTACAAGTGAGTCAGGAGCATTGTTTCCAGCCAGCGTCTGAAAAGCTGGGAGAGCAGCATAGGCATTACCTAACAAATGCCAACCCAGTCCCTCAAAATCTTTGGAATTTTGCCATTCTAAGTTTAATTTTATGATGATGATGCTTAAAGTTTTCAAGAGCTTTCAGGTCTCGATCTATCTATGGTATTAAGAAACTTAATCAGAATCAGCTGTGCAAAATAGTCCTTTTGTGTATTAAAAAAAAAACAAAACAAAAACCAGAAATATTCTCTCTCCGTCCTGGCTTTAATTAGGATCCTGCCCATGGAACAATACATACTGCTAAGTATCTTAGAAAAATCAGTACCTGCACAATAATTGAATTTGTAATTATTGTAATTGCACATATCAGTAAACCCCCTTGTCTTTTCTGTGTGCCAGCCCCTGCTGAGAGCAAGGAATCTAAACCTTAAAGACCAAACAGGGCCATGAACTGAGCTGTGCAGAAACACAAGGAAACAGAATTTGATGAACATTAAGAAACTAAGGGAAGTGTCCATAGTTTGTGGCTGACAGTGAGAGGTTGGAGGAGGAGGGACACCCACGGCCCTCGAGATAAAAGAGGCATAGAAGTCAATCACTGGTTTCTTAATCACAGAACCATTAAGGCTGGAAAAATCCTCTGAGTCTGCAGGAGCCAGAACTGGACACAGCCGTGGAGGTGTGACCTCAGCAGTGCCCAGCACAGGGAGACAACCACTACCCAGTATGAGCTGTGTATTTCTTCATGACTGCTAAAAATCTAACTTGAAAAATTCTTGGATCTTAGCAAAAAATTATCTAAATTAATTGTTATTACCACAGTCACATTTAGTATATGCATCAGTTTGTATTTAGGATTCAGGATCAACTTAACAAAAATTGTGCAAGGAATAATTTTCAGGAGTAGGTCCAAGGGCCTCAGATCCTGCTCTGTGCCAGTGGTGACACCAAACTCCAGCAGAGAAGGTAAATATCCACAGATTTTCCCTGATTACTCCCCAAGTCCTAGGTCACACCTCAGTTGCATCAGGAAGACAAACCAAAGTTCACCTGCAAAGGTCACATTGCTTTTAGATTTTAGGAGGGTATCTAAATGGCAATTTTTCATTTTGTGTTTTAAATCCGTAACAGATGTAATCCCACATACCTCACACCCTCTGAACTTGCATGAATTTATATATGGATAAACACCTAATATGTGTCCCAGCCATACTGTTGGCTTGTTTTTTTGCAGAATACTGATTTCACACAGTGTGTAGTTTATTTCCCCTTGCTATAGCTTCGAGGACATTGCTCTGGTTTTTATGAAGAATTATTTAGGAACATGCCTAAGTAGCAGACTAAAGGACTTTGTAAACTGATGCTCCACAAAAGCAAACTAGCTCACCAGTTATTTACAACTAAGCTTCTGATTGCTGTAATGGTTTCTTGAAGAGGGGATTTATCTCTCAGGGGAATTTGAAACATCCAACTGAAAATACTCAGTATGGGACCTAATGTAGTTGATATAATCATATAATCACAGAATGGTTTGGGTTGGAATGAGTCTCAAAGATCATCCAATTCCAACATCCCCTGCCATAGGTAGGGACACCTTCCACTGTCCCAGTGCTCCAAACCCCAATGTCCAACCTGGCCTTGGACACTTGAGGGATCCAGGGGCATCCTGGATGCACCAGGGCCCCACCATCCTCACAGGGAAGAATTTTTTCTAATATCTAATCTAACCCTACTCTCTCTCAGTCCAAAGCCATTTTTCTTTGTACTTTACAGGGAAGTTTTTTTGTTTGTTTGTTAGGCTGTTTATTCATTTCAGATTAAGGAAAAGATTGCTCCCTGGCAGCAGTGGAGTTAAAATTATTTCTAGTTATATCATCAGGAGTTACTGGCACTACTCTCAGACACTCTTCTAATGCCAGAGAAGGAAATGATAAATACGCCTTTGTCTAGAACACAAACTACTCAGCTCTCCACAGATTAACCCTCTAACCACAAAATATGATCCAAAATCTGCCCTCCTCCCTTCTGGAGGCACACGTGGGTGTCACCATGCCAGATGCTGGGGAAGAGACAGCAGGAATAAATAATGCTCCAGTACTCAGCAGAAGTAAATCCAACAGTACTCATGTCTGATTTAATCTCTGCTGAGCAGGACTCGCACGCTGGATATGAAATGAGTTTGAGATTCTTGCTTGAGAAGAATCTTATAATAAAGGAGCTGCTCATTTCCTGAAGATTTCTGATTTGGTAGAACATGGTAATTTTAGAAAAATATTACAATCTGGCTAAACAAGTTAACACATGGGGTTTGCAGAAAGGAAGTGTTTTCAAATAAGTCACTACCATATAACTTGGAACCATTACTTGAAGTCTGATGTCCATGCCATTTTAATTAATAATTTTGAAATAACAACAAAAAAAAAACAAACAAAAAAAACCAAAACAAAAAAACCCACCCAAAGTCACAAACATTATGGACTATTTACCTCCTAATTCTTTCTTTCTTTTATCAAAGCTGCTCCTGCATTACAAAAGTGTAATAAAAATCCCCACACTGGTAAGAACTAGTAAACATTTTTCTTCATTTGCATAAACAAGAAACCCGAAACAAATACAAGGGCCAAGGACTTTCCTTGGCCAAGAACTGGTTAAACAGTTTGAAACTATGCTCAAGATTTCCTGAAAATGTATTTGTCTTTCAGCCAAACAATACTGTTAAAGTAATGTAAATGCTTTGCTTCCAAAATGTGTGCTTTTTCTGTTCACAGAGAGCAGCAGTGTAAAAACAAATCATCCATGAAGCATATTCTCATTTTTAATTTCATCCCTTGATAGATCAGTCACTCCAAAATCCCTTAACAACCAAGGAAAGAAAAGTTGCAGGGTTCACATTTTAAAGATTGTTGATTGTACAGACCCAGTGCTGCTAATCCACAGGCAGGTTATGGGCAGCTTCTGTCATGACCTGAAACACTGGATTTTATTTACACCAACTGTGAATCTTTATGGGTGTCTACAAGGTTGGAAAGGCATTTCCCTGCCTTCTCACACCTTGCTTTTCTCTGGCAAAACCAGCTATGTTCAGCAGGTCCTAAAGAATTTAGTCACAGAAAAGGGATGGATTTTGTATTTCCAGGTGAGAACAATGAACAAATTACCTGATTTAGGCAATCACCAAAAACCACATCAGCACCAATTTCACTGCACTGTGTGCTGGACCATCAGGTTACTGCAGGACTTGAAAATTAAACAGCACAGGAGGAGTTTAGCATGCCAAGGGCAGGGGAGGGGGGGAAGGAATCCACGAACCTGCTTTTGTCCCCAGCTCCTCTGCAGAGCCAAGAGCAAAGCACATCCAGCTGATGTGGGGTGGTTTGCACACCACAGTTAAACGTGCATGTTCACGGATATGCTGTTTTCAGGAGGTGGTGAGAGTTTGAATTTATTATTAGGAAACCAAAACATTTCACTTAATTGTTTAACATGCGAGATTTTCATGAGGGAATGAAGGTTAGTTACATTTCCGACAGGATTTCAAAACTACATTTTGCCTATTCAACTCTAAGCCAAATGTAAGGCTGAAAGGTTGAAGAGACTAATCAAAGGAACAGAAGTCAGAAAGACAATAACAATACAGTACCTAAAAATGGGTAATTCACACATTTTTGACATTTGTGTCTTGCATAGACAAATACTTATTCATTTCTTTTCTCCCAAGACAACTCAACTTCAGAAAATAAAATGTTAAATTAACTTCAATTACAATTAAATGCATGTGTTCCAATTTTTCAAAACACCAGGGTGTTCTGGATTTTTTTTTTTTTAAGTGCAACTACCATCCCTTGGAAAGGCTTTGTTTTATCCCATGGGCTGCTAAGTTCCTAAAGTCAAGAAGGTGGACTTGTGATTCTTCCAGAAAACAATCCATATTTGAGGTGGAAGGGACTCACAAGGAGTCCAGCTCCCCAGTGAATGGCCCACGTGGGGCTCCAAGCTGTGCCCTGGGTGTCACTGGCACCACGTTCTGCCCAGCTGAGCCCATCTCAGGCCAGGAGCTGGGGTTTGAGCTACATGTGCTCCTATTCCATTCCAATATCCACAAACCTAAAGCTACTTGGAAAGCACAGAACTGGGACCTGCAACTCCTCACTGCAGGTCTGGCTCCTGGCTGTGTTTTTGAACATTAAAAAAAAAAATAAAAAATTGTTGCACCCCAGGTCACCATGAAATCCTGCCCTGCCAAGCCCTTCATCCTTACCCAGGTTTCCACTGGAAAAAGACCCAGGTATGCAGGCAAAGCACAGCTGGAGGGCTCTCCAAAAGATTCCTGACAGAGATCAGGTACCAGAAAAAGGGAAATGCAGCCTGACATGGATCCAATCCATATGGAGCCTCCCTGAGGTCAGCAGGACTCCACTGTGACACAATATCCAGATGTAGAAAACCTTCTGCAGAGCCAGAGTTGATTCTGAGTATTATCCAATGCGATTATTTCTTTGTAACAGTCATTCAGAAACTTATCCTGATAGTTTTGGAATTGATTTACTGAACTGCAATGTTTCCAAAGTTAAAAATTAAAAAAAAAAAAAAAATGCCTTGCCTGTTCCAGGAATATTGAAAAAATTGGACTGAGAATGCTGTTTTGAGTTAGATTGAAAAAAAAATTAAAAGTTTCAATAATCATATTTGCAGAAGAATCACAATGATTCAAAAACCAAATTAGTTCTATTGCATACGAATATGACTTTAATTGGGGGCAGGGAGGGAGGGAACTATACAAGAGACTTGAAGTTAGGTCCTCTATAAATACTTTTAAACTAATGTAAACATGTACCTTTTCTGAATGGTGATGCTTTGCTGAAACCAGCAACCTTTCCTACACAGAAAAAGAAGGAAAAAAAAACTGTACTTGTTTTTTCTTCTTTTAAATCATGAAAAGAACAAGCACTTCCCTGCAGTTTGCACCCACTACAGAATTCTCACTGAATTAACAGAAAAAGTTTGAGTTTCATATGTTGAGCAATACTTTTACACTGGTGAAGGCTTTTTAGTTTTAGGAATTCACGTTCCTAGATCTTTTTATGTTTCTAATCTGACAGTGAAACTATTCCATATTCTCCTTTCACAGTAAATTCTGTCAACTTCAGTCTCCAGGAACTGATAAAGCAGCTGAAGACAAGGTCATGTTTTGGAAGAAAGAGAACTGCTGCACTTAAGGTGGGGGGAATAGTAATTAAAAAAAAAAAAAAAAAAAGAAAGCTGACTAGAAAATGGCTTCTTTCTGAAAAATAAATTTTCAGACGTTTGCAAACCCTGAGGTTTTGAGGCCTGGTTGTTTCCAATAAAAACCCCAAACAAACCAACAAATATAACCCGCTATTGAATGGAGACAGTAGGGGTGATGAAGAAGTTAAAAACAAGTAAAAACAAAAAAACAGAATCTGAGTTCCAGTAATCTAAGCTATCTTTTGTAGGGGCAGTGGGCTGAATGCTTCCAAAGGAGCAGGATTTGTACATGGTTTGTCTTTTAAAGTGTTTTGGGGTCAACTGGATTTGACAACAGCCTTTGAGACAGCCATGCTATGTGTCAAAGCCTTCCTAATTACATCTTTCATTATTCATTTACTCTGCTGTTTAACACACATGGCATATTAGTGGCAAAGCAGAGAAGTGAGAAGAAAACAAACTCTTACAAATCAGCAGTCCAGTGGAGCAGATCATTACAGCACTTGAACTAAGGAAGATGCTCAGCCAGGACTCGGTGAGAGCTAGAGCTGAAACACATCTTGTGTTGAGTAAAAAACATTAAAAAACCCCAAAACTCACAGTCATTGAAAACTTGTTATTCTCCATGTATGTATGGTAGTGGCACTGATATTTCCTCCTGAAGCTTTTCTTCCTACCAAATCAACCTTGCCTTGGAAGACAATCTGTCATGAGCAGCTTCCAACCAAATCATGTCCAGCAGTAAATTCCTTCATCCTCCTGAAATCAAGGGGACCTAAGCATGTGCTTGAGTGTTCTGGGAAGCAGAAATTAAGTATTCAATTAAATATTTGCATCTGCCCAAGGGCTTTGTTCAAATACAGCATCTGAAGATTCTAAAGGCTACCACCTTTCTCCCTGTCACGTCAGAAACACAATATTACCAGATTTGAAATAAATCAGAATGAAGTTCTGGCTTTGAACACTGTGACAAATGGACAGGGACAAAAGAGGGTGTTGATCATACCATGAGGTTCTTGAGTCTCTTATTTGTACTCAACAATGGGAAATACAAAGTTCCATGTAAAAGCAAGTTTTCATGGATAGACAATAACAGACTTCAAACTTTGGGAAAATAAAAGAAATGAACTGTTACCACAATCAAAAAAAAAAAAAAAAACCAAAACCAAAAACAAAACAAAAAAAATCCCCCCCCAAAAAACCAAACCAAAACCCAGCTGTTTTCATCACCAGCTCTTCGTTTTTCAAATGACACACAAAAGATTTCCTACTCTAACAAAGCCTGCTGTATATTATGGTAGTAAACTTCAGATCTGAAGAAATTTTATATAAATCCATGTTATATTTTTCTTTTTGTATTAGGGGAAAATATTTCAAATGCAATAAAATAGCAGAATTCATGACTGTATAGTAGGCAACTTTTCATTTTTTTAGATTCAGTTGTACAAACTATAAACTGTTAAATTTCTCTAATAATTGGAAAACTTGTGGGTATTTGAACTTACTTACCTGAATACTCATTCAGCAAATATTTTCAGATACAAGTCTAGATACAGAGTTATGCAATTTGAATATTAGTTTACACATAATATAAATCAATGTTTGACAATATCAAAATCCCATCAAACAGTGGGCCCTTCTTATGCTACTATCAAATATAGGATATCACTGTGGGATAGCTGAGAATCATAGAACGCTACTGTAGGCTTGTTTATTAAATTGGGTCAATTTTCAGACCTTCCAAATAGGAATACTAAACATTTACTTTTCCCCTCTGGAAATTCTTTTTTTTTTTCCTCCTGCTTAATACAGTTGTCATCCCAATTTCTAGTGAATTTATAAAAATATTTTTTTTTTTATCCAATAACCCCAGCAAGGTAAAAATAGGAGTTTTTATAGCAAATGATAAACAGGCTCATGGACTATGAGAGAAACTAAACTTATTTAAATTGCCATACATTCTCTACTGAATCACACATCAACAGTTTCTTTTTTATGTGTGTTGCTGTCCACCTCAGACTAGCAGTTTTTAAGGTGCAGAAGCATCTTTCAAATATATGCATCTAACTCAATAATCAAGTCTCACACACTAGTGTCACATGCTTTAAATTTACATCACCTGCCCATCAAAAGCTGTGTTAAATAACAGCACTAATTGAAACTGCATAATTCATCAGAAACTGCAGCACTTCCAATTCAGAGAACAAAGGGGTGCTTACGTGGTTCTTTATATTACTAGATATAATTTTCTGAAATAAAGAAAGGAAAAGAAACAAACAAACAAACAAAAAAAAAAAAAACCAGAACACATTTGAAAGAAGTTGCTGCACCTGCAAAAACACTCTTTAAGCTTACTATGAAATACAAAAAAGTGCACCCTTCTATATCTACATATAAAACATATTAGAAATAAAACTTGTGTAAAATGTTTGCTGTGCAAACTATAAAAAGTCAGTCAGTCAGTCCATTCTTTTTCCTAGGTGATTTTCTCCACGCTCTCTGGCTTCCTACTGCAGAGAATCACTGTTATCCAAGACCAGCCCACTGATGTTTGCTGTCGAGAGGTCTCCCCCATCATCTTCACCACTGTCCACTGACTCATCCTCGCTCTGCCCTGCCATCATCACCTGCTGCACAGCCAGGGTAGCACCATCTGAGGACAAGGACTGCAGACTGTCCACGTTCATGTTCACTGGAGCTGTGATGGTCACGACAGCACCTGCAGAAGCACAGTCACAGCACTTCAGCATCTTGCTTGCCTTCTACTTACACATAACAGAGCTTGTTTCTAATCAGCAGTTAGGAAATTACATTAAAATAGAAGATATATAGGTTGTTAAATACTTAAATATCAGGAAATGCCAGAATTAGGTTGGTCAGGAATCGTAAACTTTGTGTTGTGAATCTCAAATCTGCGTTATGGACGCCCACTACAGCAATTCTCCAATCAAGTCAACATCATTTCTGCAAAATATTCTAGCTTAATTCATTGCAGAAAAAGGGGAGTGTTCAGATTCAAGGTAACTTCAATGGATAAAGCTGTTGTCAGATCCAGCAAAGGCTGAGGGAAAATTTGTTACAAACTGGAAAGAATAAAGCACCAGGCAGCAGGACAGAAAGGACGATCCTGGCATTAAAGCAGTTATTTATCTTTTTTTAATTAAATCTTTTTGTTTGATCTGAGGAAGTTACTTCAGTCAAAGTCTATGGAGTCTCTGTGACATTTTTCTGCCTCCCATTGTTCAGCTTGAAGCACATGAGGCAGATACGGAATTGCAGCTGCTCAGGCATGAAGCTGAAGCTGCAGCCCAGTGCTGCTCATCCAACAGGACACTCCTGACATGCACACAGAGAGAACTCAGTACATCTCAGCTTTACATCTTTTATTCTGTCATTTCATAACTTCTGAAACAAAAGCAAGTTTCTCAACATGAACTCAAATAAATACCTTAGCTCAAACCACAGAAAAGCTGTTAAAGACAGGAAAAGTGATTATCCTTTCCCAGATTAAAACCACGTTTATACTGACATATCCAGAAGTTTCCCTCCCACCACAGGCATCAAACTCTCCATTTCCCTGTCAGAGAGGAATTAACTTTATTATCCATGTTCAGGCAGCTCTCCTCACCATCTGACATCGTGAGCTCGTTCGATTGCTGCTGAGCAACTCCTGAGGCAATGGAGTCAGGCCAGAACCTCTGGACTGGTCGGTTCTGGGCTGTTTTCTTCTTTGTTTTTGGAGTTTCAGAACAACTGGAATCCAGCATTGGCTGAAGAATTCGCCTTCTAGCATTGATAAACCTAAATATAATCGAGGGCAAGGTGAACTTAGGACCCATTTGCTGTAAATTCTGTCTCTCACGTTCACAAAGTATGCAGCAGGAAAAAAAAAAGGAATATAAATTTTCTATCACCTGGGCTTCACATTTTTTTTAAAGTGTAGAACAACTCCTAAAACACCAGCATTCTTCAATTTCGGCAAACTAGCTAAGAAAGCACTTCTATCATTTTGCAGCTAACAGCATTTTTCCCCCACCTCAGAAGGAAAAATTCTCCAGACAGCACAACAGATGTACACTTCAGGATCTTATTAAGAACTAAGCACCAGAAAACCTGCTGACAGCCCAGCTCAGAAAGCTGACACTCCTCTCATTAGAGTTCACCTAAAATCTAGCCCCTGCCTAACCTGCTTTGTTTGGTCTGGTTTCATTTACTCCCTTAAGCTTCTGCATTACTTATTTTACAGGCTCCCTGGCTTTCCAAGGGCTGGCTCCTGATGCAGGAGATGACAGCAAACACATTTGACAGATCTGTCCTGATTCGTTTTAGTTCTCTGATTTTCACTTACTTACTTTAGCATGCTAATTGCTGCCCTTCCCCCTTTCCTGCTAGTGAACAAGAAAATACTTAAACTGAATGAACTTCAACATAGTGAGCTATGGCAGGGAGTTGTGACTGAAGACATCATCCCTAAATATCCCAAAATACATTCATGTCCCAAGTTTACCTGCAATGGGAGGAAATCAGGTGCAGCTGGCAGGTTCCTAAGATGTAATACAATTCTCTGCAAAGACAGCAGTCAGATCCCAGTGCACAGAGCTCCATGGCCACATGTCACACAGGCATAGTTACCCTGTTCCACTTTTGGAACCAGTGCTCTGTCACTATCTTGATTATTTTCCCCCCTGGACCCCTCCACAGCCTCACAGCCAGTGTCATCTTTGAAATCTGAGGCAGATTCCTGTGGGACTTTGCTGCAGCAATTTTAGGAACTGGTGCCACAAGGTGAATAGGACACGTGTCAGCACCTTCCCTCCTCTCTTCTGCAGGGCAGGTGTCTTATCTTACACCTCCAGGAAAGATCAGACATGACAAAACATGCTGAACCATGAACTGCGTCTCCATTCAGACATCACTGCTCAGGAGAGCATCCTTTGATACAAGAACAGAATCTGCTAACAGTAACTTCTTGAACATCTCCAACCATCAGGCCACTAAATGCCTTCAGACTTCAATTTCTTTACTTGCAGAAGAGACATGAGAGTACTTCCATCTCTCTCAGCACTGGAACAGAACACAATTCCTCAATGCTGCAATGGTTTCTGGAGCCCTTATATAATTTAAATGGCATGAGTCTTATTACACCTTATAAAAATAACATGCTTGTGTGCCAGTGCATAACTCTTGTATTTCTATACATTAGAAATACATATGTTTTGCAACATATGTAGAATATTTAAGTTGAACTCCAGATGTCCAAGTTATGCTCCTCACTATTTCTGAGCTGTAAGCACATGGAGACAAGGACAGATATTAAGTTAAGGGCTTTGCTCTTACCAATTGTTAACCTGGAGTAGTGTCAGATTTGTTTGTGCTGCAATCTGCTTCTTTTCATCCTCTGTTGGATATGGATGCTACAGAGGCCAGAAAAGCAAACAAAAAAGGCATAAGCTCATTTTTCATCTCCTCATCAAAACTAAGAACTCTTTCATTACATCTGATTAAAGAGGGTGGATTAAGGCCATCTGACTCATTAAAACACAAACCTCAGAAACCTCACAAACTTTTACAGACAAAAATAATTCAACAAAGACTGCTTTACTACACAAAAACTGATATTATCCTTGAGAGTGTCTGTGACACCGTGAAGCTGCTGCTGTGTAATTCAGAAGAAAAAGCTTCTCATGGCTGACAGTCTTTATTAAAGAGCATGATCCCTGGGCAGCACAGCATGTGAGCAGCTCTGATTAGTTGTGCTGGCCAGGGCAGTGTCATATGAGAGAACTGAGGAGCTCCCATATTTATTTATATATTTACTTATATAAATCAGAGGACTGAGGAGCACTCTGGAGTTAAATAAAGCTGCTCTAAGCAGACAAGGATGGGGAAGGTAACACAAGAAGTGCACACGCAGCTTCCCTGGATCAGTTCTCTGCTGCAAAACAGTTGTAAAAGGCAAAATATCAATCAACTCAGCATTGTAATAGCTTGAGAGCCATTTATCCTTTCAAAGTATTCATGCAAAGGGAAGACAACTGGAAAGCACAAGCAGACAGTGACATGCTTGGTACACATCAAAAGGACTGGAAAGGAGACAAAGACAGAAAATTTGAAATTTTCCTCAGTCAAAAACATCTCCAAAACACCCTAAAATACAGGTGGAATTATTTTTTCTTGTGCCATGAACCAAGGTTTAAGAGCATTAAGTTCTCAATAAAGCAAAATGAAGGAAGGTTCCTTGTAACAAAACTTATGGCGACTGTGCAGTACAAATGTAATATTTATTAATACATTAACAAAAGTCAACCAGCATTAGGCTGTGGAACTACTCCAAATGACTCCAGGGAAAACTGAACTGAGATTCCATAACTGACAACAGAATAAATTCACCTTGTTTATGAATAAAAATTGTAAGAGACCACACGAAAGAGCTACATAAAAAACTGACCATGTTCAGTCCTTACCCCTATGTGCTGAAAAAGCCAAGATCTCATCACATTTGTAGCGTGCTTGGGAAGAACTCCTCTCTTATTTTTTGATGAGCCATCATCTTGATGCAAGATGCCTAGATCTTGGTTTAATTGCAACTGGAGCTGCACATATAATTTTAGGAGAAATAAGGCAGTTAACATAGTAATGGTAGTTCTGTATCAATGGATAAACAACTCATTTATAGAAGGAATGAAATTAGGTTTGAATATCTTGAATATACTCACTGTGTGCAAACATAAACAACTATGGAAGCTGTAAAATATTACTGATTTAGGACTTAAATGAAGGATAAAGTAAAATTAATTATTATGCTGCAGTTGCAAACTAAGATGCTAAAGGTCCTGCTAAACAAATGTATTAAATTCTCAAAGAGCATTAAGATCTATACAGTAGAACCTAAAATTCCCCTTACAGCATTCATACTACTTCCTAAATATTTCTATTTCTTTCTCTTGGTTTTTCACTTCGTATGGATTCAACAAATCATTTTCACATTGGTTATCTGAATGCTTGGGAATACATTCTTAAATGCTTAAGCAGAAATAGAAAGAAACAGCACATAAATTGCATATAAAATTCTATTTCAGACAATTGCAACTAAAATAATTCTAAATCAGCTTTTCCAGACAAATTGAAGCAATTTCTCAAGCCAATCAATATGTAGGAAATGACTTTTAAACAAGGTTTAGGCTATCAAATTACTACAAATACATATTTGGAGCACATTTTAATTTCTAAAGTAATGTCTTACATTCTAAATAACCTGCTTGCATATGGAGGCTTTACAATGAACTTTCAATAGCTTTTCTAAAGTGTTTTTCCCTACCTCCACAGCATTATGAAACACTGAGAAAAAAGACATTGAGGAAGGATTTTCCACTAGTGACCTTTGCATAGGTGG
The DNA here is from genome assembly GCF_963662255.1 of Cinclus cinclus. Taxonomy (NCBI): domain Eukaryota; kingdom Metazoa; phylum Chordata; class Aves; order Passeriformes; family Cinclidae; genus Cinclus; species Cinclus cinclus. Next base: position 112,874,283 of record NC_085047.1, read on the forward strand.
GTTTGGAGACTCCTGCTAACATCAAGAGTAGTCACACATGTATAAAGAAGGACAAGTCCTTTTTTATTTATAGGCTAGAAGCATTATTTTCCTCTCAGTACTTTATTTTTTTCATAAAAGATAAAAAACCTCCAATTTTTAAAAATCCCTTCAGTCCAGGAGAGTAATTTTACACATTTCTTTCTGAGAGGTGTGTGAGGACAGAGCTGTCTGTGTTCTAGGGGAGAACATGGCTGAGTACAGACATGCTCCTGCCAATTCAAAGAACACTCTGTGCACACTTTTTTGGTTGGAAGGCCAGAATAAGGGGGGAAGGAAGCCAGTGAGTCAGTGATTACCAACAGATTTTATGCTGTGGAGATGGGAGCTCCTCATTCACATTTCTAATTAAATTCAGATTTCAGGAAGATTTGGTTTACCACTTCCAGAGAAAGCTAGCAAGGTTTTTTTTTTTGTTTGTTTGTTTGTTTGTTTTACCAGAAGAAGGTCTAGTTTTCATGTCTTTTTTTCTTTAGTTGCTTCTTTGAACTCTTCATATCCAGCTCTTAAGAGCCTCCCACAAAAGAGTGCTGACCCTTATATTTTAGGGTGTAAGGAGACAAAATTGAGGATCTCCCAGAGTCTCAACTAAATATTTTGAAGGTTTTATAGAAAAATGCTTCTCAAAATAGATAAACTCTGAAATACATACAGTTTCACAGTCCTAGTAGTTGCCATTGTAACAAAAAGTCAAATTTCTTACAATAGCAGTGTGGCACTTTAATGCAATACATTACAGTCATAAACATAGCTCAATGACTAGAAAAGTTATAATCATTGAAAAAGCATTCATTTAATTCAGAGGGGTTTTTGGTTTGCATTGGTGGTTTTGTTGGGGTTTAGGGGTGGGGTTTTAAAAATTTTTGTTAGGTTTGTTTTTTTTTGTTTTTTTTTTTTTTTTTAATTTCATGTACCTATAGTCTTCTGGTATCAGTAAAGCAAGACAATTAACAGGTAGGAACTCTGATGAGCTGCTGGGGCAAGGGGGACATTATGACATATTATACAACCTGTAACTCCTACAGCACTGCCTGCACCCATTTACAATTAATCACTCCATGTGTACACAGAGCTCATCCTGTCACTGTGTGAAATTAAAATCAAAACTAAAACCACTGAGTTGTATTTGCACCCAGAACACCATCCTGTGGAGCTGATGAAACAAACCTGAGAGTTCTGGATCCGAATAGTGCCAGGTGACAGTGCCTGTGTCACCACTTGTCCTTGTGGAGTGACCACAGTGACTGGCTGATACACTGTCCCCCCTTGAAGCAGAACAGAAACACAGATTATAGGCAGGAAAAAGCCCTTCAAATATTATTCTCTTTAAACACATCAGCACTGCACACCACACAAGACTTTTGACAACATATCAATTACTCTTTTCTGATCAGCATGCAAGATGTGCTCTTTGCTGCACTAAAATTTTCATCCATTCACAAAAAGCTGTACAAAATTTGATTATATTTCCCTGTATTTTAGGCAATCTAAATCTATTTTCAAATGAAAATGCCATGATTATTAGGCTATAAAACAGTTCTTCATCTTGTTTTAACTGAGCTAAGTCTTTAACCAACAAAGGTCACAACACCAAAATCACAGCTATGTGCTTAGGGCAGGCAGCTGGGTTTGATTTAAAATCTTGCTGAGAAACAAGACTAAACATTTAATCTCAAATGTAATTTCCATATAACAAGGACATGAAGGATTTCACAGATTTGTAAGTGTGGCTCCAAACTCCAAGGAGCATGAAGTAGCCAACAAGTGCAATGGTTTAGCTAATGCATTTTTATCAAATAGAATTCTTCTTTTTAAAAGGGGGAAAAAAGGTAAAGTACTTTCAACAAATGTAGAGTTGCACATTAAGATCTCCTAATATTATATATGTAACTGCCACTTCCATAGACATGGAAAACATATGAATTAAACAAACATGCATAAACCATTAAAGCACTTGACTACACTACAATTTTTCAGGTACCAAAACACATTTTCTAAAGTATTTGTGTAGTTTTTGTAACACCCATAAAGGAAACCAAGATGAAGAGCAAGGTGCCAGTTGTTTTTAGTGTGTCATACCTGCTACTGTTGCCATAGTTACATTTCCCTGCTGCAATGCTGATGCAGGCACCATGATCCCTTGGGGACTGAGTGTGCCTGCAATGGCACTTGGAATTTGCTAGAAAAATAAAACAATTAATTGCTTACATTTTCGCAACTTTTTTTTTTTTTAATGTGAGGAGATCAAGCATGCTTGTGTATTTTTGTAATTTGTATTATTTGCCTCTAAAATACATTTGGAGTTTAAACACAGGATTACCTTCAAAGAGAAAGATACTCCATTAGGGGTTCTCATTACCTACATTAACTTCCTCATTATCACCAACCATTACCTTTGAAAACCCTCATGAAAGCAACTGTTAGAAAAGATGTAAAACAATTTTGAGAAATTTTAGTTCTAGGTATATAAAGAATAAGAAACAGTTTCCAAAGGCAAGAGGGAAAAAGGACAAATGAAATGACCCTTGATGCTCTTATTACAAGCATCAAAGCTTTAGAATTTTAGACATTACCCTAATTTTCCTTCAAATTGAACATAATGTATTAAAAACTCAGTATGTTTTATTCTGTTCAAAATAGCTCTTACTCAACCCTGAACATGCAAACTCTTACACATTTCCTTACTATGTATGAATAATCTATTTTGATAGCAAATGCAAAATGGATCCCTTGTGTCTCTACAGAAAACTAAAAGAGATATGCAGAAAAAAACCTTTTAAAAGCTGTTTTTGCCTGATTTTAGAATCTCCTTTCCACACTTCCAGACATCAAAGCTATATAAGGAGTCCAGAAAATGAAGTTTAAAAGTAATTGGGGCTTTTTTGAATACAAAGCATCAGATAGATGAGTAATGCAGAGAAGGGCCATGCCCTAAGACTCAGGATCAAGTGGGTACTGGGGTAGCAGGGCTCACTCTGCAGCATCTGACAGCAAAGACATCAACCATAACCTATTTACTGTGGTCCATTTAATACAGAAAATGCAATATTGCAACTTTAACCCATCAGATACTGTCTATTTATTCCAGAATACAGGTTGTGTATAAAATGTATCAGTCATCTCAATATTTTAATGAAGGAGGCAGACTTAAGGAGGCCTTAACAAGCAAAATTTTTCATCTTTGTTTATTCTGTTTCCTAACCTCCTTCCAACCAAATAGCAAATCCAGGCTATTCTGAATATCTCCTCTTGCTGAACTGAGAGAAAATCATAAAAGGAAGACAGACAATAAAAAATTGACTCTCTGCTCTAGCACATTTCAACTAATTTTTCCATCAGGCAGTGGCACAACCTCCCCCCCCCCTCCAAAAAAACCCTCTTTCTACTCTCAATAACTGATTTGAGAGAATACAGGAAACTGCAGAAACTGTTTTTAAACTAACAGCAAAAGAAGCGTAGCTGTAGCTTCCTAAGGAAATCTAAGCAAAAATCCACTGAACAGTATTTGAAACACACCTGAGATTGCACAGGTGAATAAGGACTTCCAGGCTCCCCACTTAATAGAGTTTCACTATTCATTTTTGTCTTCAGGCAGGCAATGTAACGACTACAGAAATCCTTGCAGAGTTCATTAACCTTTTCTAGCTCCAGCAGATGGATACGCAGAACTTGGATTGCTTTTACCATCTGAGGGAGAGAATTGGAAATAAAAATCAGAAACAAAATAACTGTTCTTTAAAAAATAATACTTGATGTGAGATTTAAGCAAACACTGCTTTCCAGTAATAAAGATCACCCAATTAAAGCAGAGGTACTAATTGCTAAATCCTGGAATGTGAAAGGAACACAAGCAAACTTCCACACAGGGGAAGTCAAACGGGTGAACAAAGCGATCTTTGTCACATGTGCCACTTCAGGAAGACAGAGCAGTTCAGGTGTCACAGGGCACAGGATGAGCCTGGACATCCATGTGGTTTTTAACCCCCTTGTACAACTCTGGGTCACAGACCACACAAGACTGGAGGTGATGGAAAGCAATCCCCTCCACACAAATGATTTGGAAAGCAGGACTGGGACAGGCTTGGCCAGCAGCAGATCTCTGGAGCTCTGTAAATCAGAAACACCAGGTTCAGCTCCATGTTACACCCTGACAACAAGGAAACCAGAAGGGTACAGATGTGTTGGAGATATAATGAGAAAGAAGACATTCCTGTGATTAAGCATAAATTTATCCCAAGAATTGCTAGGGAGGATGAAGGCTTTTACTTTTCAATAAAATTAGAATAAAGGGGTTCCAAATATAGCCACACCGTTCAACAAAGCTTAAAGTAATCAAACAGTTTTTCAGTGCTACAGCTTTTAAGTTCCTCTGTGATTGTATGTCAAAGATGAACAACTCTCAGGTAAAATCCTGTAAGAACTTTTCAGGTGAGGAGAGTGATTCTGAAGTACAAAACATTAAATACAAAGCACTAAACCAAATAAAAGAGAAAAAAAAATAAATCCATGTTTAAACTAAAATCCAGGCACAGGAGATACATGTGTAAGGAGAATACTTGTCATGCTCACTGTGAGAAAAACACTGTAAGCCTGGATAACCAATGGTATTACATACTGCATAAAAATAGCTTAGGTGATTGTACGGGTCATGGCAGAAGATCAGAAGCTAAAACCAAATCCAGATGGTCGAAAAGCAGTAGGAAATCCAGGACATTCAAATATGTACACAACACACCAGCAAAGTAATTATTTTTTATACAACATGCTAACCCCAACGTTTCTGTGCTGTGCAGGATCTCTGAGACAAATGTCCTGTAGTTTTATGAAACTGAACATTTGTAATTTTGGAGCATAGTGCAGAACTTGACTTTGCAATTATTTGGAAAAATCTATCCTAAATGAAGGGTTATTAACCTGGGCAGAGCACTGAATCCAGTGAACAAAAATTATACCCTCCAAACTAATCTGTTACTTCCAACTTAAGAAGCCAACTAGGAGCTGAAGATGCCTTTGCTCAAGTCACCCAAAGGAGACCAAGGCAAGAAAACTTTTGGGTGTGCTCCTCTCTCCATCATGACATTCTAGCTTTCATTGAGACAGATCTTTTCCCTGTTTTTTCAGCAATAGGTTCTAGGACACTCACTTGGTGTAGACAACTGTGTTAAAATAAAGATGAAAACAAATAAGTGATTAAAAAAATTATTCCTTCTCAGGGATAGAAAGAAAAATAAACATATTTCAAAAAACAGCTGCAGATGAATCTGAGCTGTAGATTTGAAGGAGTTGATCCAATTTAATATCTGGTAACTCTTTCAACCTATGACACTGGAAGCCTTTGAAACACAAAGTGCAGTGACCCAGCACTGAGACACAAACCAGTGATTTTCTAACCCAGCCCAGGTTGCTGTTTAAACTGTGCTTAAGCACCTTTAGACACAACAATGTTAAAGCATGCAAATGTAATTAAATTTTGACACAAAACAAAGGTCATCTGTGTTTCAAGAAATTCTGTTTCAGAGACAAAAAAGCTTAAAATAGAAAATTTTTCATATGTGACTGATCAACAAATTGCACATCTTATTAGTGAGTGCTTTAAACATTCAGCTACAACTGAGGTAACAAAATATGCTTTTGGACACATAATATTTGACCATATCAAAGATTAGTTTCTTTTTGCTCAGTCAAGAGAGTTGGGTTTTTTTAAACATTAGCCAAATTTGTACTATTTATTTACCAGCATGTCCTTGGAGGAAAAATGAAAGTCCTTTCTTCAGCTTAGACTTAGTTTAAAATTGATGGTTGATACTTGAGGTGAAAATTGAATTAAAGTCAAAATTAACCACAAACCCAGACTCAGTGACACTACCCAGGTTTCTGCAGAGCCCCTCTCCATCACACGACTCCTGCAGGAAGCTGTGCTGCTGTGGTTAGGAGGAAAACAAAACTTTGTAAATATTCCATGCCTGTCACCAGGACTTATGAATTCATTTACAGCTACATTAATTGTAGCCATATGGCTCCTGCTCTCATGCAGCCCAGGTGAGCCAAACAATGTCAGCAGAAGTTCACTTTTTCCTTAAAACTACAGAAACCAAGAACTCCTGATAAAATAACTCAACTTGGACAAAGGTAATACAAAGAGGTGTTTTCAGACAGGTCATAGCAGCAGTAATATTTCATTTATTCAGTGCTGCTGCATAGACTATGCCACAGAAAAATGAAATTTGATAACTGATTCAGTCTTTTCAGCTGTAGCAATAAAACTGGAGTATCACTTCAGAGAAATACACAAAGATGAAGTAACCATGACATTTGTGTATATTCACAGATTCCTAGGACTCACAGCATCCTAGATTGCCTTGGCTTGGAAGGAACCCTTAAAAATCATCCTGTTCCAAACCCTGCCATGGGCACACATTCCACTAGTGTTGAAATTCTTGTAAATCAAGACAATGGTAAACTATGAAGCAGAGTAAGAGAAGTTACTGAAAAAACTTGCAGTTCTTGTTGTCAAGAGCCTATTCATTTATAAATGTCTCCAAATTTAAAAAATTGTATCTTCACATTCAGAGCTCACCTACTTCCCTGACCTAAATCCTCCTGCAGCAATTTAGACTTTCTGTGGAAGAGCAGAAACTCTGGAAGAAAAGTTACTGTGTTTTCATTTGTTTTGGTTTGATAACCTCACTCCTCTATTTTGAGTCCTCAGCTATGAGACATAGCTAGAAAAGGTGCAGCTAGAGGTTTATGGGACAGTTCTGCAAATTAAAACAGCAAAAGCACTATTCAGAAAGGCTTGGTCATTCAAATGACATCAGCTGGCTTCACCACTACAGCTCAGGTTCCTGACACAACTAAGAATTCAAGAGAATTGAAAAGAGGGTACCGAACCAAAAATCCTAACCCCAGGTGAAACAAAAAACTCAGAGGGTCTTCAAAGAAAGCAGTGTCCTGTTCAAATACAAAAGGGAGAGTATACTTAACACTCCTTGTTTTGTATAGTGTCTGGACTTGACAAAGCCATAAGTAACCTGCTTTGACTTCACAGCAGACCCTACTCTGTGCAGGAGGGTTGCATTACAAACCTCTTGAGCTTGTAGTCCAGCCCAAACCATCCTTTGGTCCTATGAATGTGAGGAAATTTAAAAGTCCATCCATGTGTGGGAAGAGTTTACTCTGAACAGAAGTAACAGAAGAGGCAGGAAGCACCCTGAGGCAATGTGCTATTTCTGCAGAGTTAGCAGTGAGCAACAAAAAGTGTTAAACAATGAATGTCTTAAAACATAATATAATCTGTGAAAGGTCTAAAAAAACTCTCTGCAAACACCCATGCTGAACAACTTCTCAGTCATGGAGGAGTCTGTCTGTGGATGTCCTAGGCACAAAAGGAGACTTTTGTGCACAAAAGGGGAACAAAGAGCAGTTGGTGCCTTGGTTCTTTCCAGGATCTGTTTTATTTGTAAAAATGAGGCAGGGTTAGCAAAGGGTAAGGGGGAAAAGTGTGTGGAGCTCCAACAGATGATACTTCACTTAAAGTGGATAAGCTGAGCACACTTTCAGACAGCAGCAATAGAGACCACCAAAATCTGGTTATTGACAGCAAATCCGTGTCTTCTGCCAATGGTGCTTGGTAAAAGGACAAAGGGGATGCAAACAACATTCCAAGAAGATATGGAGGAAGTTAAAACTCTAGGAAAGCACATTTCCAGTCTAGTAAAAACATGAGCATAACCTTCAGCTTCCACTTCCCACAGAATTTGAAAACAGGAGATCTGCAGGACAGAACCACGGGGTCATCCCAGAGCACGTGGCCCAGGACTGCACCCAGACTTGGGAAAGACACTGCAGAAACAAAAAAGGCCTGGTAACAATTCTCCTGGATTGACTATGACCCTTTGCCCTGCTGATTCAAGATCACCAATTGATGATGTTGGAGAGCTTAACTGGGAAGAACAGTATCCCTAGAATAGACTCCCTCCATCTAGACAGTAACAAGGGTTTGAAACCTGGTTTACAGGCAAGTTAGTGAGTATCCTTAAAATTAAGTTTCAGGTGAATGCTACCCACATTTCCCAATGCTTAAATCCTTTTTAATACTAAAGCAGGAACCACCAATTAATTTAGAATGGGAATTATAATACCAAAGTAACAAGATAATCTAGACCATAGCTTAGTAAGAGCTACTCAAATTGGAACAAGCATCCACTGCTCTTAATGAACTTCCTTTCTGGTCAAACTGATCTAATGCCTGTGCCACCCAGATTAACATTCTGTGGTCCTCTGGATGAACTCCAAACTCCTCTTGTGGAGTATTCAAGGCACTTCAAGTGAGTGCACAATGAGGAATGTTGCCAGGACTCTAAGCGACCCTACAATCACTATCTGTGACCCTCCATAATTTCTGCTATCTGCTTAATTAGCCCACAGGCAGCATGGAGCATGGAATTATATTCTGCTGTTTTGGAGCTGTCAGTTGAAGGTCTGTCACAGACACTGCAGTCTGGCTGAGTTCTACATGCCACATCTCACAGACAGGCCTGTGACTCTCAGATAGGACTTGAATTTCGCTCTTCAATGTTGTGATGCTCAGTTCATCTCAGTTTAGCTCAGGCTCCGCGTTGATCCTACTGAGCAAACATTTACACCTTATTTGACTCTGCTCCACCCCTCTAGCCCAGTCTAATTATCAGTCTTAACAGCTTCTCCTTTCACATGAATGGTTGAATTAACATTGGAGTTAAAAAGGGAAGGACAGCACCAGCAGAAGATGGAACAAAGGTGCACAACGGTGTTTCTTGCTACTAAAGACAGGCTTTTAAATCTCTATTAAAACATATACATATATGATACAAGGCAGAAAAAACTGCCTCTCTACAGCCTTCCCTGTGGCAAGCACCAATATTTCAACCTGAAAAGAGACTGAAAGCCATGCTAGCCAATTCACAACTTGAGAGAAACTTGTGCTCACTGCTCCATACCAAATGAAGAGCCTGTCAGAATGGCAGCTGTTCAGAGCTCCCAGCCTCCAGGACAGGCAGAGGACAAGCTGCACTCAGGTTTCATTTGGTATCCAGTAACAGAAAGTCACAGCTAACAATATGACCACAGGACAGGATTTCAATACCAAGGATTTTCATTTTGTAACGTGGTTCCAGTTTAAGCCACTACTGACCTCAGCAGCCATGGAATCCAGGACATAAACAAATAATTCCTTACCCACCTCAAGCAAAACCAGTCAGATTTGTGCAGCCCATCAGCAAAGGGGAACACCATATAAACCAAGAGACTTTGTCACTGGAACCACAAAGTAAAACCATAAACAGGTCAATGACAGGAAGGACTATTTGAACACATCAGACCCGACTACAACCAAAGCAAGCTGGATCTGAGAGAGTGTTTATGTATGACCAAAAGCACAGGGAACAGGCCAAAGCAAGCAGGATCTTTGGGAAACCAATCTTTGGAGGCTCACAGAAGCCACAGGATAGCTGAGGTTGGAAGAGACCCCTGGAGATTGTTTAATCCAACCCCCTTGCTCAAAGCAAGGTCAGGCAGGGCAGGTTCCTCAGGGTCATGTCCAGCTGAGTTTGAGTGTTTCCAAGGATGGAGACTCCACAACTCCCTGCAGTATTCATCACCCTCACAGTAAAAAGGTTTAATGGAACCTCCTGTGTTTCTATTCATGCCCATTTCCTCTTGCCCTTCCACTGGGCACCACTGAGAAGAGTCAGTCTGTCTTCTTCCTCTATTAGAACTTGGCATTTCTCTTTGCTGAATTCCATGAGATTCCCATCCTTCTGCTTCTCCAAAAGCAATGAAGAACCTCTGAATGGTGGCAGAGCCATGTGTGGATCAGCCCCTCCTCCCAGTTTTGCTACACCTGCAAACCTGCTGAGGGTTCAGTCTGCCCCATCACCCCAGTCACTAATGGAGATGTTAAACATCTGGAGAACAGCACTTATGAGCAACCCTCAACTGGACTTCATGCTGCTAACCAGAATCTCTTGATCCCAGGGGTTGACCCATTTTTCAGTCCACCTCACTGCTCATTTATCTCATCAGTTTGTCCATGAGAACACTGTAAGAGATATCAAAAGTCAAATAAACCACAACCAATGCTCTTTTCTCATCCACTGAGCCATACAGCTACTACATTCCAACCATTAGATTTCAGATGTGCTTCTGAAAAGAAATGGGGATTAGACAGATGTGTTAGATTTAGAGAGTTACAAACGAAGAACATAACCTGAGGCATAACAAGTCAGCAGACCTTCACTCAGAACAGAACTAACTCTCATTTTTGAGTAAAATATTGCAGGCAGCTGTATTCAAAATAGGGAAATCATAGCTTCATCACGGGAATGACTTTCAGAAAGCCTAAAGGGGTCAATGACATGAAAGAAAAAATGGTATATGTTAAAGACTTTGTAAGATCATCTCATAACAGCTCTTCTCTCACATTAACTAGGTGAAACATGATTTAAATAAAACTGGAAAAAATCTACATCAATTACATATTTTTGATAAATATGTTAAACACCTGACACTCTAAAATTAATTTTCAGAGTCAATCTGGCTATGGAAAGGATTTGATTCTGTTTGTCTCCAATACATTCATGTCAGCTGAGAATAGGAAACAAATGTGAAGAGCCCAATCTAAATTTACAGATAAAAGGAAAAAGGAGGTCAGAAGGAATTTTTAAAAAAATATTTTTAATCATTAACATAAAGAAGAATCTCTCACAGGCAGAAAAATGTGAGGAAAAATGATAAGGACCAGTTCAGAGATCAGAAATTAAGAAGCTACAAATGTGATGATTCTTTCAGAAATGAAAATAGCCAATACTTACCAAATTATCAGTTTCTGGATCTTCACAGAAAAAAGGTTTTCCTTCTTTCTCCTGCTTCCTTACAAAGTTTTCAATATCTACATCAAAACTGGCAGAAGTTGTGCCTTCCGAGCCTTGCGTAGATTGTTCACATTTTTCAAATAATAATGCTAACAAGGGAAATAGTGGGTGCCTAGGAAAAAAAGTTTAAATACACGAATAAGTATTTTTACTTGCATGAAAATTAAGACATCTAGCTCAGGAAAGCTCACAGTCACTCATGTAAGTGACAAGTTCTGGAAGAGACTGCTAGAGCAAAATAAGATAAAAGTTTATTTTCATTTTGATTTACCACACTCCAGAGGCAAATAAAGTAGTAAAATATGTATATTTTTAATTAAAGAGAATAATCACAAGCAAAAAAGCTCAGACTGTTTAATTCACTGTAATTGAGTAGCACTGAGACAGATTAATACAGCACACTAGAAATGACATTTAGGATTTACAAAGAGGATGAGTGCAGATTTAAATGAAGCCTGATAAAATTGATTTATTCTTCAATATGGGCCATACTTAGAGAACACGAAATAACTTTAAATAATTGATAAGAGTATTCAGGCTGGGCTTAGAGGCCTCCTGTGAAATCATGCTCTGAAGAGAAGATTTTGTTAGCACAAGTCTGTAAATGAATGGATACATCTTTCTGCCTCAAGTTGAGGGGTTTTTGTATTTTGTTTGGTTTTTCCTGTTTTGGTGGTTGGTATTATTTTTGTTTTGGTTTTGTTTGGGTGCAGGGCTTTTTTTTTTTTGTTTTGAAGCTGAAAACCAGTAATAATTTTGTCTTTATAAAGTAATTAATGTGAAAGAACACTTAACCCCATGAAAACTGAGCAAACTGCTTAGCACAGTACTTTTCCCTGAAAAATCTCAAATTTCACTATTCTCAAATAGTGCTCAGTGGATCAATATTTAATTCATTTTGAGCTGGGGAATAGATTGTTATCCCTAAAGAAAAAGGAGTAAAGATTGACCTAATTACAATTAAAGTAAAAAACTATTTATTAAAGATAAAAACTACAACATGACAAACAGTGACCACAGTTTAAAGTCTAAGGTAGCTTTCTAAATTTGGCAGCCACCCTTAGAATATCCTTTAAAACTGCTGAAATTGAAAAATCCCATAAGCTCAGGAGGTTTTTCTTTGGCTGATGACTGACAGTGAAGCCTATCTGGTCTCATTCTTTCCCTTATAAACCATGGAGACAGCCAAGATATCACCTGATTTTAAGCTACTTATTATTTATTTATTAAAAAAACCCCAAATTCTCTACCCTGTCCTTCCCCCTTCAAAAGACAGAACACGAGCTCATCACTACCTGTAAATGGCCTGCTTGTCTGCATCCATTGGAGTCTGAGATTCTACAGGGGCAGGACTCACCCCTTCTGCATCAGTTTCAGAGCAGTTGGGATCTTGTTCAGTTTTTAACTCTGTCACCACTTGCATCTGTAGGAAAAAAAAAAAAAAGTAAGTCTGTAGCCCTGACGTAAAATAAGGGTGCTGTGTTCTAAGGAAATAGCAGTGCAAAGGGCTCCTATATTGCCAGGAGGTTGGTGTGACTTGGCAGTGACACAAGAAGTTGTAGCAGCAACAAACCCCTCTTTTAATCCCTGACACTTTTTTGATGGATAAAGGTCACTTCCAAGTTTTAGCATTTGGCTTTAAAATGGGAATAAGAGATATTAGTAAATGGTTGAAGCGTTTTGTCTCTGACATGGCTATTTTTGGAACAGCCTACAGTACATAGCTCTAAAAAGTTCATGGGAATGTCTGCATAAAAATCCTTTAGGGTGAAATCAATGTAAAGAAAAGTTTATTCTCTTAAGTTTTCTTTCTTATCTTTTACTGTGCATTGTACAAGGGCACTGAAGAAAAGAATCCACTCAGTTTACTTGTCCATTAAAACGCACATTTGTATAAGAACATTTGAAATATTCTGTGTCCCTCCAGTCCCTCAATTATAGCAGCATAACCTCCCATGACCTCTAGCACTCCATTTTACATATTGTAAGAACCAAGCATTTTAGGGCTATCAAACCACAGGAGAAGAGCAGTAACTTCTTCTACACATCCATTTAACACACATTTAAACCATGGAAAAGCAACACTGAACCACAGCTTCACCCAAGCACTTCCTAAATTGCATTAGAAGGCTGGGCACACCTTTGGAGTGCTTTGAAGGTGTTCCATGTGGCTTTTTCCACCACCTCCAGCTAAATATCTTTCGGACTGAAAGGTCTTCCAGGAACCTGAACTGTGAAAATCACAGTTTCCATCCTTCAGCTCAAACTCTTTGGTTTTCTCCCATCTGAGCATCTGCACAAAGACATGAAACCACTGCGATCTTTTCTCTTAATTCTCTTTTATCTCAGATAAGGCACAGACATTGTTCTAGGTATCTCCAGGCAGCCAAAATTAACAGCTGTAGAGACAAAGGCTTCCAGAAGCTATTAGAGAACCTGACTTTAACAGAATTTAATTTATTTCCACATAACAGCTGCAGAAAAATTTGTAGTATTCTTAACAGTCTGGGAGAAACAAAAGTTTTGTGCTTTATTACCTATTGGGGTCAAATCATCTCCTAGAAAAATCAGAAACTAAGAAAATTCAGCATCTCCCACCCAACAGAGCAGCCTTGCCTTGCAGAGAGCTCCCTCAGCAAGCAGAGATGATTTTCAAGCCAGAATGATTAAAAAAAAAAGATGTAACTAATGGACTTATTTCTTGGCTAATGACAGGAAGGAGGAGCAGATTAGAAAGGGATGACTCAAACAAGTGATTCTAAATGTTGGCCATACATCTGCAGAGTTTGAAGGGAGGGAGTGTGATCAGTTAGGGTTCTATCTCCCTAGGAGGAAGAAACAGCTCACTTAAAACTGCAAGTTTTTTGCTGTGGGCCCTTTCCAAACCAGAAAAACAGCAGGCATCTGGATTACCCGTCTACCTTGGACACTGAGAGCTTGAAATACACAACAAGTAGGAAGAAAAAGCTCTCTCCCAATCTATTATTAAAAAAAAACAACCCTATTTTAGTTTCACTGCCACAGAATGGTGTGTATTTGCTGGGGGCATAAAGTCAAATATATAAAGTAGGTGAGAGGACAGAAAGAAATTAGAATTGCAATAAAAGAAACAAACAATAAAACTAAAAATCGGACTGTGTTCAGATGAACATTTTTAGGAGATGTGGGAAGTTGCTGTTTTTTTTCCCCATTGTTGCCATCTGCTGACAGAAGTACTTTTGCTTGGGGCTGACACAGAGTAACAGAAAAATGTGTCTTCAGAGTAGAGGCCACCTCACAACTTGCCTCCAGTTAACAGCATTTTAATTCGGCAATTTGAAGTGTAAATCTACAGCCTGTTGTACAAAAAAGAAACATCATGACCAAATATACATGGCTGTCTTCCATTATTCCAGCTCAAACAATGCCAAAGCAGGCATTAGGGACAAAGTCACTAATTTTTTCCCCTCTTCCGAAGTGTATTTAGATCCTAGAGAAAGGAAAACACACCTACCTGTTGTCCATCTTGATAGTTGTCTATACTTAATGTCTGTGTTGCCATCATGGTTATTAAGACATTAATTGTGTCAAATCATTATAAGCGTGAACAAATATTCTTAAAAGAGGAAAAAAAAGAAAACAGTCAGTTAAAAAAGTGGCCAACCAGAATCCAGTTCTAAAGGCTGAAGAAAAAACAAAGGTAGAAATTCAGATTTATGCACACCTCTCAGACAGTTTATTGACAACAACAGCCACAAATTCAAACAACATATAAATTCAGTTTGGAAATAGAACAGGTTTTATCAGCATAACATTTATTGTATCTTTTTATATTTTTAAGTAGATTTTTTAATGAGAGGCTGAGGTTTTTTGTACTCACAAGATTCAAGTAAGCTTTAGCATTCATTTCTGCACTACTTAGCTGACATTCTAAAGTAATACATAAAATCTAGAAAGGGGCAGGTTTGTGTTTCTGTGCCCTGAAAAGGCTCCCAACACATTGAGCATCACTGTAACTGAAATAATAATAGTTTAAAATTATGAACTAAATGCACAGTGTTAAGGAATATCCTGTTTACTTCTGGGAGTGAATCCCAGATTATCCTAAAGTAGGGTCTGAAACTACTTTCAGAGACCAAGCCTCAAATCACTTCCTGACATCAGGAATTTGCCACCCAAGTCATTTAAGGTTCAACAAAGAAGGGAACAATATCTAACAATTTTTAAACAAGAGGGCCCACGTGATTATAAAGTTCCAAAAGGGACCTAGGAATTCAGAAGTCTCGATTTCAGACACCTTTGATACTTAGGATTTAAACACAACTAAATGCATCATGTTATTTTCTGTAGGCATTAGCTGGAGTTTGGTGCCCAGATGAGTTAAACATTTTTAAGACAAGACATACAGTAATTAAAAAAAAATAAATTAGCAAAGCACCACCACCAGATAGTAATTAGTTGGGTACACTCTATTTCACATTTCATTTCCTTGTCACATTTGCAGCCATTACAACTGAAATCACATAACTCATTAAGCTATTACCAGTAACTATTAACACAGAAATCAATTTTCCTTGACACACAGGAGTCCTAATGTTTAGCTACTATTAAAAAAAATCCATATTAAAAAAGAAGTCAGAGCTCATACCTTGAAAAACATTACATCCAGGTTAATAATTCCAGGTTTTCTGTTCTTTTTCATTTATATCAGTATTGAAGAACTAAGCTTTAAAAATTTTACCAGTTGAAGATCTGAAACAGAATTTTTTTTTTTTCCAATGCGCTCAGTCATTACAAATTTTTCAACTATTTTAAGTCCTTCCCTTATTGCATACTACTACTGCATATGATCATTTTTAAGAGCAATTTTTACATTTCTGGATATTTTCCTCTACAGACTATAACAGTCTCAAGTGAGTGTTTCATTTTGCAAACACAGGACAAATTTCAAGGCTTCCTTCTTTGACAACAGTTTCAGGCACAGAGACAAACCAAACTCCTCAGGAGAAACCTCAAGCCTTACTTTGCATCAAGTTCACTCAGTGTAAATCCTAAGTATGACTGCAATTTTTAAAATCTTTTTTAAACAGCTTCAAAGACAAGAGAAGTTCACCAAGATGATGTAAGCATGGCTTCCTCTACAAACTGCTATCTCTGTTTTTACAGAACGTCAGTATTCTTTGAAACTCCAAAAACATTACTGATTTCTCTGGCAAAAGTAAAAATACAAGGGGAACAACGTAAGTGCATTCACTGATAGAAGTACATCAGATTTAATTTTATTTTTTTTTACAGTTATAAATCATTTAGCTTTAAAAGTTAAATCAGCATTTGCCACAACAAGTGAGATACCTCTCAAAATGCTTTAAGGGAAACATTCTAAAGTATCAGCCCTGTAATAATTTGCCTGATGTTTAAACATTTATTTTCTTTCTTAAATGGCAGCTGACAGGCAGTGCAAGTGCCTGTCTATATTGATAGAGTGAACAGGCACATAGAAAATGCTGCTTTTCTTCCTTCTCAAAAGGCATAAATTTAATTTATGACTGTGGCAACCAAAGCATGGACCAGAGTAGCCTCAAAATAAAAGCAGAACAGTTGAAACGATGAACAAAGAAAGACAGCAAACACTATTTAATGATTATTTTAAAGCTAAGTGCCACAGAAAACACTGCTAAAGAAATTGTACGACTGTGAGAGAAAGATTAAATTCTTAAGCAAAAATGAGAAAATAAAAGAGTTGTAGAAGAGGAAGAAAGGTTTAAGAGTCCACAGGGACATAAGATCATTTTTGTGGCATGAAGAAAAACCTGGAGAGGGAAACCACAAAGATAATACATGTAAACTGGTAAAGACAGTAGGACATGGTAAGAATTTTTGGAGAACAAGACAAGCTGGGCTAACCCCTCCTCCCAGATTTCCATAATGAAGAGACGTTCCACATCTGGAAGGCCCTCGAGCTACACAAAAGAAGAAAGGAGGTGCACAGCTTTGAGCTAGGTCCATAGATTGTTTCATCTAGAAGGACTTTTGCCATATTTTCTCCCAAGGGGGTGACTGGAAAGAATTCTACATGGGTATATCCTTTATTTCTCACAAAAGCTTCCCCTCTGACTTATAATTACAGTAGAAAAAGATTAAGCTATTAGGCAAGATAGGAACTGAGGAGATTTAGTGAAGACAACCACTGCAAATCAAGAAGAACAAATTTAGCTAATCACAAGCTTAAATTGAGGCAATTAACTGAGGAATTACTTCTGTTCACTAAAAAGAATCATTTCCTCATTACTCAGTAGAGGCAAGAAACAAACTATGTTAAACTTTAAGAAAAGTAACTGAGGAGGAATTTACAGATTTGGTTTTTATAACCTCATTTGGGATGCAGCACCCAGGGCTCTTAGCAGGCAGAGCCTCAGCAGATGCTCAGCTGCAAGACAGCCACGGGGCTGCTATCGCTCCCAGATGTTTATCACTGCCACAGCTAATTACTTCCACAGCTCCTCCACACACGGATGGTTTCTGATCCTTTTTACATCCAGTCAGCCAGGCTGGTTCAGGCCTCTCCCAGCTAAAGGTGGCTATGATGGAAAGCAGCTGACTTGGTCCGAAGTGGTTGTGGTGCACTCGGACAACCCCTGCTCCTGGCTGACCCACTCATGTGGCAATTTCTGGCTCGTGTGTGTGGATTCTCAGCTCACAGCAGGACCATCTCCAACCAGCACACTCTACCTCAGGACACAGGGTATTTGGGTATCTGAGATGGACCAAAGAATACATGACCTCTGGACATCTTAGCTTTCAAAATGCCAATTATTCTCTGTGAAAGAAATTGAGAGCAGAGGGAAAACTGTGTGTTTGTGTTACATTCGAGAACTTACAAATAACAAAAGTAACCTGAGGGTGAGTCTGCAGGTCTGCTTCACAACAGAATAGAACCAACTCTCATTTTATTTATTTTGAAAGCAAAACGTGTGGAAAACCCAAGAAAAAACTTAAGGTCGTGCAACTGGAAGCTAATGCATGACCTGCAGTCACAAACTCCACTGATACCCGTGGCAAAAGGGAATTCATAAAAGATCATGGTCTACAAAGCAAAGGGGAAGAAAAAGGGAAGCCTTTTATAAAATGAGGTATGAAGAGAAAATGTAAAGCAGAAAGGAAGCTACATGAAGAGGGGTAATCATAATTAGAAATGTTGGGACTTTGTGCAAGTGGAGTATGTAAGAGAAGAGATTAAATATGAGCTGAAACATACACACAAAGTGATCACTTCACATTCATCACTCCATTCCTCATTTGTTCCACTTACTCCTTCATAATTAAGGGCACAGGGACCACCCAGTAACCTTAACAGAAGGTGCAAGTGAGCTGCTGGAGATCAGTGGTATCATTTTTAACATACACAAGCTACAACAGATGTTTGTAAGAGATATAAATAGTTATGCTTCGGGCTACAACCTAACCACCAGCCCTCTTAGGGCTGTGACAGAACTACCCAACAGACTTGTTAACAAGTAATCATTCCTTCTAATTTTCCCTCGAACATATTTCTTTGAAGTCCTTCAGAGAGAAATGCATGACTGGCAGATTGGGCAGGCTTTGTTCATTCTTACTTAACATTAGTCCTGGCACTCCCTATGTAACATTAGATTCTTACATTCACACACCAAGCTAAAAAGAAACAAAAATCAATTCTCTTTGACACATGAAAAGCAACTAGAACTGGCTTCCTTTTCAACAATACAGGATGATCTTTATTTCCAGGGCACTCTTTTCTAAAGAAGATAAAAATATTGGCCATGAGAAAGCTGCTCACCCCTTTCCTTCAATGAGCTGAAGACATTATTTTGTTCCGGGCAGAGATCCCACTGAAGATCAACGTGGAAGACAGAAACCTAAAAACCAACAGAGAAATAGTCAGAAGAAAACACCATAGAACACACATTCTAAGACTCAACATGATTTTTTTAAAAAAAATTTCTTATTATGCGGCTCCCTCATCAAGTTTTAACGACCAGACAGGAATTTATTTGCATGTTTTGCAAATTCTGTATTGTTAATAATCTCTAATCACACCCATTATTCCACACTTGAACTTCTTATCCCATTATTTGATCATTCCCTCATCTTATTCCACTCATTCCCTACATTCACCTTTGTCTCTGCTGACACCTCTAACAGAAGGCTCCATTTGGATAATAACTCCCTCACTGCTCAACCTTCATATTTTACTCTTTGGCTTGGTGTCTATCTGCCAAGACTAGACAAGACACATCCCAAAAATAAAACCATGAAATGCAAATAGGAATAACTCACCACTGTTGTGAAAATTTAGCATGAAATCAAGAAAGGTGAGAGATTTTTCCCCCCATTTAAATCTCCTTCGTAATCATTTGACTACAATCCATGGTAAAATCAAAGCATGATGCTACAAACGGGCCATTGTTAGGATCCTGTGTTCTGTGAAGACAGGTTCTGCTACAGGATTATTCAGCAATTTTTAAAAGCTTTCCAAAAATTACCACTTAAAATTACCTTAATTACATTTAATAGCACCCAT
This sequence comes from Cinclus cinclus, assembly GCF_963662255.1. Lineage (NCBI taxonomy): Eukaryota > Metazoa > Chordata > Aves > Passeriformes > Cinclidae > Cinclus > Cinclus cinclus. The sequence goes on from NC_085047.1 coordinate 112,893,771, forward strand.
TTGATATACTGAAGCTACTTTTAAAAGTAGTAAGGATTGTGAAAGCAAAGTAGCAAAGACTGTGAAAACATACCTAGAAAACACAACTGCTGAAAAGCATTAAAAAACCATCTCAGGGGAAGTTCCAGACACTAAGGTTGCACAGAGGCCACCAGAAATTAAATGATGGCTAAAACGCAGCTGAGATCTTGAATCTGATTATCTCTGTTTCTCACACAGACAAAATTCACAATAAGAACCAGAGAGAAAGTAACTCCAACACTTTTGAAAGCAAGATGAAGTTGCTCTTTGAATTGGTCTTTACATTTATTAAAATCTATGCATGTGTTGTTTTCCAAGAAGTGATGGTTTTCAGACAAGTTCACAGAAAAACAAAATGTGAAGTGCCACTCAATCTAGATGCCACCTCTGGTTCATGAAACCTGGTTTCAAACAGAGCAGGGAAGGTATCTGAGGAGTTTTAAGGAAGTTTAAATTTCAGTCATTGGTTAGAGACTGTACACAGAGCAAGAAGGAGTTTCAGACCAAAGTGATATGCCTGGTCTTGATGCTTCAAGGAGCAGATGGCACATTAAAAGTTCTTACCACTTTTCCTTAAACTGTCAAAGATCTATGTCTTCAGAAAATGTGCTCCTCTCATTTTTGCAGCTTCTTAATTCTGTTCTGAGGACAGTGTAACCCTCTTACTCCCTTCTTCACACGCCATGCATTTTGTATTCATTCTCACTCCCATTTACTGGGCTACTTTCAAATAAATGACTTCTCACTATTCATGGTATCTTCAGAACGGAGGTCACTGACAGATAAATCGGGATACATAAATAGATAAATTATCCATTCCTTGTCTCTGGTCAGACGTAAAGGGGACTATTGCAAATCTGAAAATCAAATCCTGCACCTCCATTCAGAAATAACTGCAGCCAAGAACTGATGGGGCCACTGCTGCCAGATCTGGTTGGTCAAATATTCAGTGTGTGAAGAGGAAGCCCTTGCCTGCAAAGCCTTCAGCCAAAAGTCTGGAAATAGCAAATTTCTAGACAGCTTATGAGATATTGGGGGGCAAGAACAAAGAGGTGCTACAGAAATGCAGGCCTGGGTGAAAGATGCTGCAGAGGGAAGGATGTGGCTGAAAAGGAGCCAGAGGATATTGCAGTGATTTTGCCCTCTTCAAAGAGACACTGGACAACATTTGGTACTGCTGTCTATCCTAACATGTATCAGACAAGAGAGATTTGAGCTTGCAGAGGATGTCTTCTTGCACATTTCAGTGAGGGCAAGCAGAGGGAACAGATACACCTGCTACGGGGGGAGACAACACCAAGGCACTGTGGAGTCATAACCTGGACTTGCTCTTGCCAATTTTTGTTTTCCTTTTATTCCTCTGGCAGACAAGCCTTAAAGTAATGCCATCAATAATAATAATAATAAAAACTGTAATATGTTCATGCAATATGTAAAATGTAATAAAAATACCTAACTGTGAAACCAAAACAAAGGGCAACTTGCTTGGTCTCTCAGAAAGTGAATCACCACTGAGGTTTTAACTACAAAGTAAAATAGGAACTTGTTCATTCAAGCACTGAAGAAGCCTCATTTGAGTCATCCTCTCATTCTGTATTTCAGACTGCAGGAAGCAAAGACCTATGTGTACATTCACATGTACATTAAGATCTATATATCTTTTATAGAGTCAAATAATGATAGCAATAATTGATTCAAATAATGAAGCAGTAAGTAGAGCACACATGCAAACATGCAGGATTCATTCCACCTTTGCTGCAGTCCATCTCCATCTTCACTGACCTGCCCACACAGAGTCATTCACAGAAATTAAACAAATCAATATGAAGTTGATGCAGGCAAGTTTATTAAAACTGTGCTGAATGAGAACGTTCTCATTCAGCACCAAGGTGGCTTTCATTTCCTCTGTCTTATGTACTTAAAAAGTACAGTCATTATTTAGAATATTATACTTTTAAGAAAGACAATGTTCCTGTTCAGGAACATAATACCAGCCTCGGGGAGCTCCATCACACAGATACAGCCACTCAGTTACTCTACAACAGTTATGCTGTCAATTGCCCTGGGAGTCAAGCCCTAAAAAGCCACAAAACCAATTTCTGACTGCAGTAAAACGAGTTTTGTGTCACTTGGTTCCCTTTATTGTTTGGTGGTGCAATAGAGTTATTTATATGTTAATCTTGATGAATATGAATGACATTTTAAAAATGAATGCAAATTATACTTGAAGAAACTGAAAATTAAAAAATAAATTAAAATCCACAACTAAAGTTGAATTTCTGCAGAAATACAGGCTACACTCCAAGCTACCATTAACCTTTCTTTACATGTAGGATTTTGAACATACATGCTGTGTAATAGTGACTTTATTCAGCATGAGTTCTACAACAGGGTATCTACTGCTTTGTTGTCCCATTAATCTTTCACAGCATCCACTTTTCATATCCCTCCATCTCAGATCTTAACAATCTATGCAAAGTATTCATACCACAGACCACCTCCCAAGCACCACCACATACTGTCACACAGCATGACCAACAACAAACCATCTCATGAAACTATTTGTGCTCCTTTAGCAACTCACTCTTTGTTTAAACTGCTTTTGGCACATTTAATTCTATAAATTTTCCTATTTGCAAGTACCAAATTAAAAATATATATATAAAACGTGGCACTTTATAAGCTAAAATTGCATATGCAGTTAACTGATAAAATGAATATTAAGGATGCATAGATCACAGGAATTCCTCCAGGCACAACAAGAGAAATAAAACTAAGGGGATCTGGGTCTTGTGAAGAACTCCAGCTCCTAATTCTGCACACATCCTTGGTGTGTACAGCAGCATATTTCTAGGGAAAGGTGCATAATCATGGGTCACATTCCTGATTCCATGTCATCCTCAATTTACCACGGACCCTCTTAACAAGGATGAGGAATTCTGCCCAATCCAGTTATAAAGTGATGTATGCCAGGTATCCCACCCCCAGGTAGCTCTTGGAATTCCAGAAGGAAATCCTCAGCTTGCTCTCCTACCTTCTGCAAAACAGAATCCTCATTCTTCTGACTATGGAAAGATCCTCAAATTCAAGGAACTTCCTGCAGCATCTCATTTCTCCTACTCAATTCACACTGTAATTTGACCCTGCTTTATTAGCCCCATAAAGTAATAGTAAGGAATTTAGGGGACTAAACAGCAATTTTGGCAAGAGAAAAACAAAACTTGGGGGAAAGGAAACCTCCCTCTTTAATTATCCCAAGACTCTTGAGGGATTAGGGTATGAGGGAGCAAAACTATTTCCCATCACTCCCTCATCCACTGCCAATATTCACATAATAAATGAAGATTGCTTTTTTTTTTCTATATTCTTAATACTAAACACAGAAGGACTTTATGGGTCCAACATGAGAACCCTCACACATATTTACTGTTACAGGACAGAGATGGATTTTCTTGCCCTCAGTTTTTACCCAATGTGCTTTCATAACACGTTGGACCCAAAAACCAGGAAGATGGTGTCACATCTGCCTTGCCACTCTCATGACAAGAGGGTTGTGTACATCCCAGAGGATGCATACCAGCACTTCCATAGCTGGAACTGATCCTGTACAACTCCTGCTTACTGATATTTAATTACTTTTAAAAACTAAATTTCATTAAAAACAAAACAAAAAAAACAAAACAAAACAAACAAAAAAAAAGCCCCCAGTAAACAGAAAAAAAAAAAAAGTGAGAACTCCACGACCCTTCCCATTTACTGGCATTCCCCACATGGATAAACAGGGGTACTTATGTCCTAAACACAAATCCAACCCTCTGCCACTGAAGCCTTTGGAATATCCATACAAGCACATCCCAAATTTCTTACTTCTGGAGACACTCATGGAACCATCTCCTTCCAGGCAAATTAAACCAAAGCAACAGGAAATCCTATTTTAATCATGATTTGCATCAGCACCCAATAAACTATGACTGAAATGAATCTTGTTTTGTGTTTATGCTTTGTGGTTTCATAAAGAAGACACAGAATAACCACCAGTCTCTCTGCCTTTATTGCTATTGAATATTTTACAATGTGAGCAGTTTGTGTAAGCATATGTTACGTTTTCCAACATTTTTATTATAAAACCATAAAAGTTTCCAATTATTCTAAGAAGGCATGAATTCCTGATGCCATTGAAGTAGAGTTGAAGGGTGAACAGGAGTTTCATTTAAATAATAAATGCATTTAAAATGGACTTTGGATGTTGAATGAGTAAGAAAATGCCCTCTCCACATTTTTGGCATTTAAACAATTCATCAAGATCAAGATGTTCCCTTATGAATTATTTCACTTTTATACCTTTTATGATTTCTCGAATTAATGGATACCCCATTAATGAATCAAGTATTAACTTGGACTAGCAAAAAAAACTGAAAGTGACACAAAATCCTGGTCCTCCAACCCTCTGTAAAATCCAATTCCAAACCATCACTAACTTATCCAGAATCTTCCTTGTTTTGACTAACATCTGGTCAGACCTGAACAACTAACTTTGTTTTCGTACTAAGATTAGGTCTTAAAATTAAATTAATTATTTTTAAAATGAGGATTAAATAAAAACTCTTCCTTTACTGCTCCACTCTTGTTTCCCACCTCTCCCAAACACAAGTCTCCATCCTTCCAGGAGTTATGACTGCTGCCTAAGTGCCTAAGGAATATTCAGGTAATTTAGATAATAAATATTTGCCCAGTACCATATAAACCAGATTTTCCAAGAGGTTATGGTCTGTTGAAGTTTCTCAAGGAACAGCCATATGCTCCATGTGAATACTTATTCTCCTTTCCCCTTTGCAACACTAAAATCCACAACTCAACTGCTGATATGCTCTTAAATAAGAATTCTGCCTTTCTTATAAATTAACATATTTAATTTCTCTTAGAGTCATTCTCAAGATGCTGAGTCATTTTAAAGTTGGCAGAATAACCCTGCTCAAACATATTAATCATGGCAAATTTCAGTAAGACTAAGAATTAAACTACTGATATCAACACCTCAAAATAATACTAATAATTAAAAAGACATCCAGATAATCTTCCTTTTGGTATTGCTATGATCATAGGCTAGACCACATAAAAATGGGCTAGAAAACATAAATTAAGTGATCACAGACTGATCCAGAAGTTCTTTAGTTACAAATACATACAACACAGCACACACATTCTCATTTCCCTGTTCTCCAGGCATGTTAAACACATGTAAAGATGCAATTTCTGTTCTCTAATTGCCTCTGTTTCCTTGGAATAGAAAAGGCTTGCAGTTTATTTTTCAGCAAGTATGATAATATCCTTTTCCCTTTGCTTTGTTTGTTGTGTAACTCATAAAAACCCAAGCAGGATGTGAAGTACAGCCACACTTCCTAGCTTCTTCTGCCCTCAAGAAAAAACATAGGCAATTCCAAAACCTCACCAATAAAACAAAAATGGGAATTTGGAGGTTTAAAAGAAATGGATCCCCCTTTCAGTATATCAGAAGTAAGCTGTCATATTCTACATTTTTTTTTGCCTGAATTTCCCATCAGCTGCAGATCCCTGGGCACAGCAGAGCAAGGGACAGCCTGTGATCATCACACTCAGCTCCCATTTTCAAAAATCACCTTTTGACTCTCTGTGTACTTAAACAGCCCTCAGGTTTAACAGTAAATACCTCTTTTGTACACCTAGGTACCAAAAAATGAGAACACCATGGCCTGGGGCAGCTGCCACATCAAACCCCAAACAATGTGAACCTGTGAAGGATGAGAACCAACCATGCGAGAAGAACATCTAAGTTTTATTTCCCTTTCTAGCACCAACTTCTGCCTCTCAGTGCCACACATGACATGGTATCCCCTCACTGCTGGCAAGGGAACCAAATCACTGCCAAGTTACCAACTTCATAAAAACGTGCCACAGCTCCATAATAACAAAATTGGCATTTCCAGATCCGTGGTGCCATTATTTTGTTTTCTACCCCTTCCCCCCAGTTCTACCCAATGAATCCTGTGTTCCACAGCTCTGGCATGAAATCACCTCAGTGAACAAAGCGAAGAACCTGCTACAAGTGTGAATATTTCAGTGTTCAATTCCCTTGGGGAGACATAAAAAGGTCTGGGTAAAAGATTTTGGCAACATCTGGCATCAAATAAGCCAATGAAAGAACTCAATCAGCAGCTTTTTCTCCGTGCTCGTGGAATCCTCTTGCTTAGAAAAGCAGTGAGTTGTTTTATATTTTGTACAGCACTGAGCTGTGGCAAAATAAACCCTCTGAGACTTCTCATTTTTAAACCTACAGACTCTTTGAACAGGTGAGAAGTGAAGTACCCAGCTGCTGCTGCAAGGGAAGTAACATTTGCAACATTTTTAATTTCACACAAAAAATTGCATTTGGTCTTACTTAGACCAAAATAAAAATATTAATCTCCTTTACTGTAAGCTTTCACATATGTGCCAGTTTTGCAGAGGCAACATTTGGCTCCCAGACCACAACATAATATTCTGAAATACGATTTGGACTGCTTCATTCAGGACATTAACATGGCCATTAGAACAAGCAGTTCCACTGCCACAGTGGTGGTGGTTCTGTGATTATTCACCCTCGGCCACTAATACAGGGCTTAATTTCACCAAAGAGTTACTGTTTTCCAGGAAATTGAATTGCTCCTGCACACTCCCAAACTTGGTAGCAATCAGAATTATTAGGGCTTTATTAGAGCATTGCATTTACAGCACAGAAAAATACAGCTGGAAAGCAAAATTCTGAAGAAGGAATAACAGCTTCCAGAAGACTAACCATGTAATAAGATTAAAATATTTAAAATAAATTAAATTTACTTTTCATTCATTCTAAACTCCTTTCAGTCCTATTATAGAAGACTGCAAGGATTTAGTTTTAAAACACTGTTTTTATTTAACCCAAATATTACAAATTGTATTAAGAGTATTTGTATTAAGATCAAAGCTGTAAGTACTTAATACCAGCTTGACTTTTAACATGCCGAAGTGAAATTTCCAAATAAAAACTCAAATCCCCACCAACCCTAACAACAACAATGTACTCAAAATATGAAGAATTGCTGGGTTTTTTATCAGCACATGGGAAATGGTTACCAAAAAAAAAAAAAAATCAGCCTGGCAAAAACACATAAGCACAGATTTAAAAAATGCATGGCCCAAACCCACAATAAGTGAGAAGGGAGATCAATGAGAAATGATCTGAGCCTCCAAAATCTCAGTGTAGCACAACAGCCCCTACTTTACCCTGCAACTTTCCATATTCACCCTGTGACTGAATGACACTGAGCTCTGCCTTTCACCACTGAACTGGAGAGTATGTAAAGAAAACACAGTAAAACCTATTATGAAGTTTTCCTGTGGATACTTTAATTATGAGATGACAAGAAAATAAGTCAAGTGGCAACAGTCAAGAGCAAAAATACACTGCATAGTTCATAAAATAAACTGAAGATAGAACATACATGAGAAAAATAATTATTTTGAATAGATTATGTGAAATGTTTGGGGGATTTTTTCCTTCAGAAAGCTTTGAAAACTTGAATGTAATGATTCTATATGTAATTACACACAGACTTGGAAAAGGATAAATCTGCAATTTTACTTGGTAGAAAATTCACTCAAAATGCATTTGCTGTTGCTTGATACTGTAGCAATGTCAGTGTCTGGAAATACACGTAAGGATGGATTTCTGATACAATCAAAATTTGTTTCCTGCTTCAGTGTAAGCCATAAAATTCACACATGCAGCTAACGGGGACTGACCAGGACTCCATCCAGCTGCAGAAGCCATCTCACTTCAGCCACACATACAAATACAGTTAAAGGAATATAACCCCATAGCACAGGCAGCCCATAAACAGATTATATCCTACAGAGGACAGGGAACAACCTGTGAGCACATTCACAGTATGGAGAACAAGATTATGTCGCTGTCCTAAGCCATAGTTGTTACAATTCTCATTAAACAATCTACACTAGTGAAATTTTATACAAGAGCACACTCCAGAATAAAATTAGGAACCAACTAAATGGACATCATGTTTTTAGTAAAAACTAATAAAGGACTTTTTTAGTTTAAAAAAAAAACGAAATTGAGATATTTAGCATACTTTGAGAGCGACCTACAGCTCCTTGCTCTCCTCCACAGGATCTTGGCCCAAGTGTTTTCTAACATCCAGAACATAATGCTCATGTTCCCTGTTCTTGGGATCTGTTTAATGGAATGCACACAACCTATTCCAAAGAGGGGCAAGGACAAAAAAACGAATCTTGTGTGGGCAGCTCTCAAGCACAAGAATTTAAAAGGAAAAAAAAGAAAAAAAAAAAAGGAGCATCAACAAAACAGCAATTCATATTTAAGTCTCTTTTAAGGGTTTCATACCAGATATAGTATCTCATATTAGGAAGAAATTATTTATTCTGAGACTGGTGAGGTACTGAAACAAGGTGCCCAGAGAAGCTGCGGCTGCTCCTGGAACCCTGGAAGTGTCCAAGACCAGGTTGGATGAGGCTCTGAGCAACCTGGGATAGTGGAAGGCGTCCCTGCTCATGGCAGGGGGCTGGAACAAGATGATCTTTAAAGTCCCTTCCAATCCAAACCATTCTGCGATTCTCTCTCCATAAACTACACCAGTCATTTACTCAGACAAAACTGCAAAAAGGGACTAAAAACTTCAATAGCAGTGGATTAAAAAAATAAGCAAATACTGTGACCTGTCCCTAAAATTACACTACGTATCACCATTCAAAACTAGAGAAAATATTTAATAAATTGGATTTTTAAAAATAGCTATAAGGTATACAGACAACTATCACACAAACGCATTAACTAATTATATTGCTATACTGTTAATTGACGAACTCCGGGGTGGTGGGAGTTAGGGAAAGCCATGGACCGCTTGCTCCATGAGACCTGGGACATGCGGCTCACAGAGGTAACGCTCGGGGATAAAACCAGCGCTTGATTTATTATTGTTTACACATATCCCCAGCAGGGCCCCTGGGCAGTGTCAAGTCTCAGCTCCTAATTGCGGCCGCGTAAACAGCCGGCAACCCTCGGCCTGGCTGTGGGGAAGGTGTCCGCTCCCAACCCAGCCGGGAGAACTCGGGGTCACACCGAAAAGAAACGAGGGAAAGCCCAAAGCGGCCCTGCAATCTCTGCCCCGGCCGGGCTCCGCTTTCTGTGCCCACGGGGGGAGCAGCGGCCGGGGTCAGCTCCGCACCCCGTTCCTGCTGCGCCCCCCGAGCAGGGCAGGTGCGGAGGGGCAGAGGGATCGCGGAGGGACACACGGACAGCCGGGCGCAGCCGTCGCGGCGGTCCGAGCCCGCGGGCCGGCCCCGGGGCCCGAGGTGCTGGTGGAGCCCCCCGGAGCACCCCCCATTCCCCCCCCCCCCCCCCGCCTCCAAGGAGCGGCCAGCACGGCGCTGCCCCTTTAAGCACCGCGTCGCCTCCTCTCCCCTTCCCTCCCTCCCTCCTTCCCCCCCATCCATCGCCCCCATCTCCTTCTTCTTCTTCCTCCTCCTCCTCTTCTTCCTCTTCCTCCTCCGCGCGGACCCGCGCGCGCTCCCGCGTCCCCTCCCCGCGCGCGCCCCCGCCGGGACACAACGGGCGCACGGCGGCTGTTCCAGAACCTTCCTCGCCTCGCTTCCCCCCCCCCCCCGCCACCCCACCCCTCCCCGCTTTTCCCCTCCTTCCCCTCCCCGCGCCCGCCACCGCCCCTTAAACCCCCCGGTCCGTTCGAGCGGCGGCGGAGCGCGGGTGCCCCTTTCTCCCCTCGCCGCCGCCGCCGCCACGCTCGCCCCTTCCCCAGCCGCTCTCCCGCTTCCCCGGTGCGGCCGTGCCCGGGCGGCGGGCGCGCCGTGATGGACGGCGGGGCTGGAGCGGGGTTTGAGTGACAGCGCTTACCTCGGGTGCCAATCTTCGTCACACTGACAAGCGGCTGCAGCAATCGGGACCCGCACCGCCGCCGCGCGCGTCACCGCGCGCCGCCGCGCCCGGCCAATCGCCGCCCGCGCCGCCCCCGACGCCACGGCGCGCCTCATCAATATTCATCGCCCGGGGGCGGGGCTTGAACGCACCGCCCCTCCGCATTGGGGCCGCCCGTCTCGCCTTCATGAATATGGATGAGAGGGGCGGGGAAAGCCGGGAGGGCGAGGCCACGCCCCGCGCTGTGTGTGAGGCGGGGAGGGGGAGGGATGAAACCACTGCTGGGGGTGGGGGGAGGAAGGAGGTACCAAGTGGCTCCGCCGTGAGGGGAGAAGCGGCTGCCGCTATGGCGCGTTCGTGCCGCGGTCCGTCGGACACCGCTTGATGCTCGCCTCGGGATCGCCTCACGCGCTGCTCCCCGGGCTTGGGGGAGTCCCTTGCCTCGGATGTCGGAGATGCGAGTCCCCGCGCCTTGTGGGGTGGCCCCGGGAGCCGCCTGAGGCGGGAGCCGCGTTGGAGGCTCCTCAGGCTGTGCCAGGAACTTCTGCTCCGGCCTGCATGGGGTGGAACTGTCCGGCTGATCCTCGTGACCCTTCCAGCCCCAAGCCTGCTCCCCTTGTTCTCCCCAAACCCCCAAAGTACGGGATCTGAGTGGGGGCAGACATGTTCTGTCCCTCAGGATCCTTGTCGTGGATCAGGGACCGCTCAGGGTCCTGCCCGTGGATCGGGGACTGCTCAGGATCCTGCCATGTCCTGAAATAAAGATGCTGACCACATTTGTTTTTTTGTACTGAAACTCCACTTGGGAGGAGCCAGTGCTGTCACACCTTCTTCCCCTATGAGTTACCACTGTTAACTATTACCCCTTTTCCCAAACCATTCCTATATAAGGGGCAGGAAAGTGTCAGGAATGTGTTTCCAGATGGGTGCCCTGTGGCTTGGCCATTTTGCTTTTGGGATACATAAAGTGTCTGCTGTGCAAAAGGGCTGGAATGCCTTTGAGTCATGCATGTCACAGGTGATGGTCTTCACATTGTTCCTCATTCCCAAGACTTCTGAAAGGTCATCCCCGCAAACCCTCCCTGGCTTCAAGAGCAGAGGTTTGCAAGGGGAGGAAGAATGTGACACACAAAAAGCAAATCTCATTTTAGGAAGCTCAGTTAAAACCCAAAGCAGTTTTACTTTCAGGTCTTGTAGTCCCTCTGCAAAACCAATACTGGGAATCTACTTGATCAATCTCTAGCCAGTAAACTGGGAATACCCTACATTTTTTCATGGTCCATGTCTCTCTTCCTGGTTTAACAGTTGCAAGTCAGCTATTGTTTGTTTGCTTGCTTGTTTTTGTTTTGTTTTATATAACACTTTCCTGGGCCTGGCCACTTTTTACAGATCTGGCTAATAGCTTGGCAATAGGAACAGCTCCACAAATGTTCCTGCAAGCCAGGTCTGCCCTCAGTCCTGTGCACCACTGTTGTGTCCAGACCCTGCTCAGCCAACACAGTTGCTTCAGGAATCTTGTCACCCTGTGCACACTGCCACCATTTGTCCACTGACAAAACAGTTGCTCTGTCCCCTTGCCAGACCGCCTGGAGCCTTCACAGGAGTTCCTTTTCCAGCCATTTTTCCCTTGTGAGCAGAGAGGGAATTTCTACATCAAGCAGAGAGAGTGGAACTGAGCTGTGATAATCCAGAGCGCTGAGATGGGTCAATCACGGCTCAATGTTAATAGGAATGATTTATTTAAACAGGATGAGGGGGAAGAAACCCCCTAACCAACTCTTAGTTTGTCTCATTCACAGGAGCCTCTTTCCCTGTTTGCGCTCCTATGCTGTGCAATAACACCTCTCATACAGTTCCCGTGGCCAGGTTGGCTGCTTCTACCACAGGTTTCAGCTCCCATTATCCCCGACACATTCATTAGTGACACATTCACTAAACAGTGCTTAAAATTAACTGCTTCCCATGTCCAGACCTGCCTCTTCTTCAAATTTGATTCTCCCTGCAACCCCTTTGTTCTCCTTCTGCCTCGCCTGCACTTCCTTGGATAGGAGTTCACTGATTTCTTCTGAGAACGAACAGATTAAATTAAAACTAATTTAGTTTCTGTTTAATCTCTCCACCTAGTCATCTTCCAAGCCTTTCTTGATGCCTTTCCCAACTTGAATTTTCATTTCTCCTCCTGCTTCCCTTTGCTTTTCCTTCCCTTCCTGGCTGCCATTTCTATTCCTGAACTCCCTCCCTCATGCACAACAGGTGTAGAAATTCCTCACCTGCTGTTTCCCCCTCACCCCAGTAAACCCATATTGTGGTTGCCTTTGTAGTTAAAGTTACTCCATCCATTACTCTCCTCAGCTTCTTACTCTTTTTGTGATTTTAGTAGATGTTTTAACTCCCTTGATCTTAAAGCTTGTGATCAGAATGAAGAAAGCCTGGTTCCCCACACATCTGTGCATCGTGGTTTGTTAACTTTAGGGTGTAAGGTTCAAGTTTTAACTGAAATCTCTTTCAAAGTTGTGATTTATTTAAGATTTCTCTTTAGTCAGTGCATGCTGTGGCCCAAGAGTTCCCATTGCAGATTTTCCATGATTTGGGAAGAACATGATACATCCTCCCTGCTCCACAAATTATTTTCATCAAAGTCACAGGAACTAAATTATTCTGTCAGCTTTAATGCTGTCTGGGGTAAGACGGTGGATTCAAACATTGTTGAACAACATGGATACACCCTCAGATATACCTCTACCTACATGGCATGGCCATATAAATCTCATTCCCACAAGAAAGTAACCTAAAAAATCATTCCTGATCAAACTCGTGGTTTTCCAGCTCACTGAAAACTCTTATCCCACTCACTGTCAAGAGGTCCCTGCTTTTCAGTTTTTCTTCAGCCATCTCTGATACAGCTTCTGCAGGCTTAATTTTTAAAGCTTAAGCTTAATTTTTAAAATATCACAGCTGGAATGGCTCTGGGAGATGAAGACTTAAGAAAAGCCCTAAAAATTACAGGACCCTAGAGAGAAGCCAGCAACTCGGAAAACAGGAGCAGCAGGGGAAAAGAATGAAGAAGTAACTGAGATGAGTGATCCAAAGGCAAACAACAAAAAATCCCAACAAAACGAAACAGAAAGAACAGGTGCCTTCACTTTCTGTTTCCGATTGTCCAAACAAAGTGTTGTCCCTCATCAGTTCTGCAAAAGAACAAGGATCCAATCCATAGGACGGAAGACAGCACTCCTGAGGATATTCTCCATACTACAAATCTTATAAGGATTATTACACAGCTGATGAGGTTTTATGCTCTGAGCTCCCATTGGTATGGGTGCACTCACTTCAATGCAGTGGTGAGAGGGCTGCTTTTCCTCCTAAAAAGCAAAAGCCACATGCCAGGGTGAATGAAATGTCACTTTAATACTTTGTAATAGCAAATTACAAATACATAAAAATGGGGTTTGACAATATTCAGGCAAATGACAGAATGTCCAGATTCTCTAACTTCTGTTACTTTCTTCACATGTGCATATTAAATAAAATTATTAAGTAGAGCTCATTATTTAAAGCATGCCCATATAGGTCTGTGGGGTGAGGACCTTACTTGACTACTCAAAACAGTCCCCAGTATATAAGAGCACTCCTCACAGATGGCACAAATAATTGCACACACTGAACTGTTGAGGTCCTGCCTCATCAAATTAGACAAGCACTTTCCCAAATCTCTTCTCTGAAATACACTTTCAGAATCAATTTAGGCACAGTAGGGTTAAGTGTAAGTGTACTGGGGGGCAAAACTCTATCCTACATACAGCTGCTTGAGGAATTAAGCTTACTCTGACATCCTTCAGCAATTACCATGTTATGAATATTGCAACTGTGTGCAAAACATATCCTTCACCTGCATTTAACCTGTTCAGATCTTCTCGTGCCTCTCGACTGTGTACGTGGCAACTCTTTCATAATTAAGCTTTCAAAGGCAACATTTACATGGAGGTGAAGGGATGGGCTTCCATGCAGGTGGCAGTAATCTGTACTCATAACTTGTGGAATAAAGCCTGTAATTGCAGTGATACGACTGGAATAATCTAAAGAGAACAGGGTTTCCCCCAGATTTCCATAAAAATCAGGTGAGTTTTTAAGTGCTGATCTCCTGATAATGGGAGGACTCTGCAGAAAACCAGTTTCTCCTTTCATCATTCCAAGGGAATAAAAAGGATGTAATGAGATATGTCAACAACTTAGATGTCCTCTGGCTGTTTGGAGAGCATCCCCAAGAGCAGCCTTGGTGTGCCCTGTTTGCAGGCACAGCACATTCACATCTGCAGCCACAACTTTCCATGGTATAGGAGGAGCCTGGAGTGTGATTTACTTTATAGTGGATACAGCTTCTAAGATTTTAAAGCCAAAATTAATGAGTTAACTGAGTCTAAATAAACGCTAAGCTTAGCTTGAACTAGATCATGGAGATCTGCGTAACTCAGCTGGGAACACTCCCTGTGGAGAAATTAGGAGCTCGTGTCCCACAGCAGGACTTGGGCTCAGACCGAGAGCTGGCACTGCAGTGCAGCACTACTGCAAGGAGTTGCTGTGCAGGGACCAAGGATGCCTTCCTTTGAATCAGCTGTTAACTGGCTTATGTTTTACACCCTCTCTGTTCAGTAGAAAAAACAACCTACTTAAAGCCTCCTTAAACAAAAGGAAAAATTAGAAACATCTCATTGAATATTTCTCCTCATGTTAAATCTAATTTGAATTTTCCAGGGCTGTACAATAGCTGAATCACTGGCTGCACACTACTCACTCCATCTGTTTATATGGTTGAGTCACTGCATTACCAATATTTGAACACGTTACTTGGAAAGAATTTTGGGCAATCTGGAGGACAACCCCCCAGAGCTCTGTAAGATAATGTTCCCTTCTCTGTGTTCTGTAGCACCATACTCTACTCATTGCTCCCTTTCTGCTACCAGAAAGATGTTAATTGGAACAAATGGCTATTTTAGGAATAAAAGCTGAATATCGAGCTGTGATGTAGAAATCCACTGTCACCTCCCTGTGTGCCATGTCTTGCCCTGGGAACTGTGCAAGAAGCTCCATGGTGATGGAACAAACATCTTTCACAACCCAGCATATCTTTTTTTTTCCATTTGAGATACTACAAACAGGTCATTTTCTGAGGGCAAACTGTCTGTTTTTAGTGATGTTGAAAACTGTTCAAAGTTTCTTAAAAAATGTGCTATATGTAAAAAAAAATAAATTTATTTACCTCTGTGTAAAAGGTCAGGAGGGCAGAAGGGGCAAAAAACAGGGCTGAAAAACAGAGTCAGAAGGACAGAGATGGAATTGCTGATACACATTTCATTTTACAGAAAGCATAAAAAGAGCATATTTTGTGTGAATGACACCATGGAGGACTATGAATGCCTTCATGTTATTCTGGGAGTTGAGAAGCAGAAAGTGAAACCAACTGAAATAAAAGAAAACCAGCGAGACTAGTTTCACTTTTCAGACCAGGGGTTAGATGCAACCCTTGCTGAAGTCAGTGGAACAATTCCCAGTGGCTTGAGTGGGACTTGAATTCAGCAGAGTGAAATGCAGAAAAAACAACCGGGAAGCACTAATGAAAGGTTCTCAAATACTGGTCTGCAGAGCACTTTTTTCAGTCCATAGAGATGTGACTTCCCTATCCATTAGTCACTCACTTCCAGCTGCTTTTAGGGGTTTCTGTGTTTTGGAGCCTTGAAGGACTGAGAGGTGTTGGTAACCAGGAATGAGGATGGCCAGCCAGCAGAGCCAGCTGTTTTGGAGATGGAAGAGGAAAGAATTCAATCGGTGAGCAAACTGGGAAGGAATAAAGAAGGGACTGTCTGAAGGAGCAGAAGGCCATTGAGCTGAGAGGATTAGGTGGCCTTCACTGAGGATTAGGTGCTTTGCTGCCTAATGCAACTGTCTAGCCAGGCACCTGAGCTCCCAGTACAAAGCAGAAGCAAAGCTGAGCTCCTCACAGACATCTGCACGGAGCTAAAAGCAAATAGGAAATGCCAAGGGCAGAAGCCTTCCACAAATATTCCCCTTCTTGTCTCTGCCAAGGTGGGATTTGTGGAAACTACCTCACATCCCACCCCTGGGGTGAAGGTAGCTAAACCTGTCTCTGATGGTCCACACTGCAGCACTTGCACCATCTCCTCCAGGCCCACACCCACACCAACATCCCAGAGCTGACACACATTCCTACCACCACATCTGGCTGAAGCCCAGATCTTTGGAGCAGCCAGGCCTCTGCACCAGGCTCTGGATCAGCTGATGGGTTATGTTTGGGGCAGCATTCCCATTAATGCTTTCAGGCTCTTCCTCAACATGAGGGGCTGCTGTCAGCATTTAGGTTGGAAAAGACCTCCAAGATCATCAAGTTCCACCTTTAAGGATCTGCATCTTGTCAGCCAGAGGAAAGCACTGAGTGCCACATCCAGATGTTTCTTGAACATCTCCAGAAATGGGGACTCCAACACCTCCCTGGGCAGCACCTTGCAATGCTTGGCAGGCCTTTCCATGAAGAAATTCTTCCTGATGTTCAGCCTGAACCTCCCCTGGCACAGCTTGCATTTTTCTGAATCAGAAGTTGCAATCAGACCATCATATTCACTGGCCACTGGCAGACTTTTCCTCCATTAATTCCTTTATTCCCATTTTTGAACAGATTGCAATTCTATAATGTCCTTTTGCTTGCCAGTAAGTCTCTCCTGGAGTCAGATTACCCAAGTCAGCCTTTCCTCACAAGAAAGAGGAGATACAAGAGACTTTCTAGACAGTTTTTCTAAGATTTACTGATAAGAAGACATTCTAGAAAAGAAAGGCTGTGTCAACACCTTGCAGAGCAGTAAGGTACAGAGATCCCCATACTGGCTCTGCATGAAATAACTGGATCTGGAAGCAGCAGAAGAAATACCAATCTCACACTGGGTTATCTGGGTTATCTGGTGGGCTGGGAGGCAAATTGGCTTGAGATTGAATGCTCTGCTAGCAAGGCAGTGCTGCTTCTGGGATCCAGGGTTGTATCCCTGCCAAGCTCTGCTTCTTCCTCTGAGGAGGACTGGCCCATTCAGCCCTGGCTGGGGATGGGCAGCACAGAGATGCCTTGTGCATGGCATTCTCCCAAAATTCCGCGATACCTGCAGCTACAGACCCACCTACCCCATGGACCCTCATGGCAGTGACTTTTCAGCCCTTTCCAGTTTGCAACATCCTGTTTATTTCCCAGAGCAGGTGCAGATACCCAGGGAGAGACTCAAGCCTCCTCCCATAGAAGGGGTGCATGAAACCCCACAGACCACACAGCCTATACCACCACTGTTGGGCCTCTTGGGACAGGAGCTGTGCCCATCCAGCACTGGGATTCTTCCTCATCACACACAGTATTTATTCATTGACCAGCACAAAAAACAATGGAACAATGCTCTGTAGGGTGAGGTTTAGGTTGGATATCAGGAAAAAGTTTTCACCCAGAGAGTGGTTTGGCACTGGAGCAGGCTCCTCTGGGCAGTGGTCACAGTCCCAAGCCTGACAGAGCTTGAGAAGCCTTTGGACAATGCTCTCAGGGACACAGCGGGATTCCTGGGGTCCCAGCTCACAGCTCCATGCAACAGGCAATGCAGCCCTGGATAAGAGAGCTGTTAGCATCTCATTCCATTTTACTCATGTAAGGAATAATTCACATCAGTAAGATTTTATTGCTTTTTTTAATCTAGTAAGTGAAGTTCATGTAGACTGCATCTCTTTTCTAATAATCTGCATATTTTCAAAGAAACAAAGAATCCCAGAGTGGTGTGGGTTGGAAGGGACCTCAGAGATCCTCTGGTTTCACTCCCCTGCCATGGGCAGGGGCACCTTCCACAATCCCAGGTTGCTCAGAGCTCCATCAAATCTGGTTTTTATCACTTCCAGAGATGGGGCAGACACAGCTGCTCTGGGTAACCTGTGCCAGGGTCTCACCACCCTCACAGTGAAGAATTTTTTCCTAATATCCAGTCTAAACCAACTCTCTGTTTTTTTGAAGGCATTCCCCCTTATCCTGTCACTCCAGGCCCTTGTAGAAAGTCCCTCTAGTCCCTCTCCAGCTCTCCTGTAGGCTCCCTTCAGGTATTGGAAGGCCACAGCTAGGTCACCCAGCCTGTTTTGATAGCTTTACTGTCATAAATACAGCACTGATCATGGGCAGAGAGAACACACTGGAATCAGCAGAGACCCTTCAAAAAGGTGCC
This sequence comes from Cinclus cinclus, assembly GCF_963662255.1. Classification (NCBI taxonomy): domain Eukaryota; kingdom Metazoa; phylum Chordata; class Aves; order Passeriformes; family Cinclidae; genus Cinclus; species Cinclus cinclus. Next base: position 112,912,002 of record NC_085047.1, read on the forward strand.
AGAAACAATACTGCTTCTGGCTTTGTAGGTTCATGGAGCAGGACCAGCACTGCAGTCCATTTCATGACTAAACCCTGCTCTCCATAAGCAGTTAAAATAACAGAAAAGGCAGCGATGAAATCCACTTTTCATTGAGAGGTGACTCCTGCTCTGCTCCCTCCCATTTCAGGGACTTACAGTTCAGCTGCCTCCAGGGTTTGCTTCCCTCAGTTCTACTTTTTGACAACTATCAAAACCCAGTCAAAATTATGCTTTTGTTTTGCACTGCCTTCTCCAAATATCTTCTAAAAATGGTCATGCTTTTGCTTTTTCAGTCACTCAGGAATCAAAAAGCTGTTTCAAACGCAGCATGTTTGTCTCAGTACAACATCCCACGTATAAAATGTGTGCCTACTTTGCATGTTAGTATTCATTATTTTCTCTACAGATACAGGGAAACAATCATGAGACACTTAGAGGATTTTTTTTTTCCTCAGTGCTTTTTCAGGATGCTGGCATTCCTTTGGCTGCCAAGGAAGATATTCCCTGACTCCACAATCTCCATAGGCAGCAAGCAGCTGAGCTCCCATGCTGCACAGTTTGTACAACAGACTGCGTTTGCACAGTGAGATTCAGTGCTGTCTGCTTTTAGGGACATTCTTTCTTTTTGAAAACTTGGGGGAAAAGTCTTACATTATCAAAGGTTTGGTGTTTTGTGTTTTTTTCACCCAATTAGTGTAACGCAAGTTGCATGTAGCCAGAATCTGTGGTGACTATAAATTCCAGCTGCTTCCCTGGTCAGTGCAGTGGTAGAACACTACTGAGGCAGTTAAACATGGAAAAATGGAAGCTTTCAGAACCTCCATTTTCCTGTCATACCTAGAGCCAGCCTTGCCCCTTTCTTATCCTCCCATTCCGTTGTGTATCACCACCTCCACTGCTGACAGTTCTTTTTTCAATGGGAATATCACAGCTGCAGCCACTGCCAGAATCTCTTGGCAAAGAGCTGCTCTCTGAGTCAGAGCCTAATGCCATTACAAGGTCTGCAACAGCTGCAGCAGTCAGACATCTGCAAGTCATTTGAACATTTTATGATGAATAAAAACTATCCATTACATAGACCTATACATTATATATTAACCCTAATACTTATTCAGTTACACTAACAATAACCTTTTCCCTCTGCATGCTGTAAACTTCTTTGGCTGCAGCACATGGTAACAGAGATACCCAGAGCTCCAGTCTGGTGGAGCAGTCCCTCTGTATATATTACCTAACTTTTCTCCTATTTAACCATAAAATGATGGAAAGAAAGAAAGAAAGTGAATGCAAAGCTATAAAAACTCATACCATGCATAAGGAAACCATTTTTATATAGTTACATGAGACTGCTTACAAGCAGAGAGGATGCAAAACAATGAGAAATGCAGAGGAAGAATGAGAACATGGACTCAAAATGTATAGTGAAGAGATCTGATTATGATATGCACAGATCTCAGACCCATCCAGATGTCTCCAGCCAGCAACCTGATCCTCAACACCACAGACAGGCCATTTGAAATCTAAAAAATCAGAATACCAAAGACAGGGGAGCAAGGCTGATGGAAAAAGAAACTGGAGTTGCAAGTAGTTAAAATCCTTTAAAATAATAACGACAATAAAGAAACATAGATGTGGTTTCATGAAGGAAATATATCCATGGCCACAAATTATGAAGTCGGCCCTCCAGGACATTGCATTCCTCATGCAACCTGCTGAGCCCGCTCCACATCAAGAGGTATAAAATACACTCACTGGCTGGGTGACTTCAGGAATGGAGCCCCATATGTGCTTCCCTACCACTGAGTTCTCTGCATATGTACACTTTTCAACACTAAATGCAAACTGGGCAAGACATACCTCTGACTGAGTTTCACCGTAAGAGTTTTAAAGAGACAAGGCGAAAGTCTGGCATGACAGAAATGACCATAAATTCTCCATGAGGTTCATCCAGAGCCAGAATTTTCCCAGCAATCCATATGCATGTCAATATGATTTCGTGTTTGTTCATTTGTATCATTTGCAAACTCTTTGGATTCTCAGAAATACACCCCCACTGCTTCCCATTCACTTTTACTCTGTACTTCACATGGCAGTTTGGTGCCCATCATAACACCAGGATTGCTTTGGAAGCAGAATGTCAATTAACTTCCACTTTCACAGCAAGTTAAATGTGTGGATTAATAAACTGGAAAACAGTGGAGGTTTAAGGAGGAATTAGTCATTAGAATTGCCTTAGAGCTAGAAAAGTGACTTTTAGGAAATGTTTTCTTGACTTGATCAGCTTCCTCTGTGCAGTCAGAGGCCAAACTGTTTATTTTACTGGCAATCCATCTTTATTGCTTGTGTTGGCTTTAATGTTTCCATTCAGACAATCCACACATTAAATAGGAGAAAGGCCTAATATCCTAATATCCTAAAATCCTAGTAAGTTCACAAACCATTCATTTAAAAGGTGATTCAAAGGGAGTCCAGCAAAGTTCATTTTTTTTAAGGGTCAGAAAAGCATTACATTTCAAGGATGAAAACCCACTTTTCCTCTGACAGATGGGACACTTTACTTGACCTGACCAAATCCCCGCCATCAATTTGTGGAGCACTTACCTCCCACAACATTTTTTTTAAAAAAAGGGGGAAAAAAAGGGGAAAATCCCGGCCCTTCTGATGGCAAAGATAACTTACCCAGAGTGACGTGATGCAGTGATGCCTTTCTAAGTCAGCAGCCAGCCAGCTGTCTCCCTGCTGCTGCTCCTGCTTTTCCCATGCTCCGGCTGGAGCAGCCAGGCCACTTGCACAGCCGCTGTCAAGTCAAAGGGCAAGAGCAAAGCTTAGAATAAACACGTTGTTTTCACCCGCTCGCTTGAAGTGCTGCCAAATCTCTTAACGTTAGTGCACATAAATCGGTGAGGATCACGGAGCCTGAGGCCCGAGCAGCAGCTGGAATCTTGTAGCTGTTACCTGTCCGAATAAACAGCTTCCCCATTCCTCGAGGCTAGTGGAAAATCTCAAAAAACACAATCATTAAAGTGCGGTCAACACCAAGGAAAAGAGCCCCCAATTATTTCTTTCTTCAGTTCCCTTTATTTATAGTCATCTCAACTTTGCAGCGATGGAAGCAGCGGGGGAGGAATGGGTGTCCTTTTGGAGATCTCTAAAGATGCTGGTTTTCTACAGCAAGGCTGTGTAGAAGAAAGCAGCCATTGATTCTAGAGATAAATACTGAAGTTATTCAGAGGGGAGATATGAAGATAAGCAGCTCTGGGCCCAGCAGTAAAACCCAAACAGCAGGAGCTGAGCAGCTGCAGGAAGGATAGAGTGGTCAATTCTTCTCAGTCCAATGGTGACCTTCAAGAGGAAGGAGTGGGGCAGAGTAGTGAAGTTCTTTCCCTGAACTCCAAAATTCAACAGCTTTGAAATGGTTCTTCAGCAAGGACTTGAGAGAAAAAGCTCCTTCTCCACATCCAGCTGCCAAGAGAAAAGGAGTTGAAAAACACTGATTTCTTATGGCTAACGTGAGGGTGATATAAACGATGGAGTCCATTGACTGGTGTCCAGAGACAACAACCTGGTATGAATTCCAGCACCATTCCACTTCCCAGCAGCTGGATTTCTCACCAGGGTGGATTGCTGGTTTTGGACACCTCCCCATTTTTTCCTGTCTGTTAACAGTCTTCCACTAGTAAGTATTTGGAACAGTTCTAAAGCTTTTTTTGTATCTCAACAGCCTTGCCATTGCCTGAATGCAGTTTCAAAATCTCTGGCATTTTCTGCCCAGCCTATCCAAAGTGTATTTTTGTCACACTGTTAATAAGCACTGCATCTCCTGGGAGAACCTCAGCTAGCTCAGAGCTCTTAAAGTATGTGCATCCCCAAGACAGAAGTTGTAAGGGAAAAAAAATCTTTCCTAATTTTAACTCATTTTTATTCTGAGTTGCTCGCTAAATAGATGTGATGTACAAAGAGAAAGTTGGGACCAGTAACTCCTCATCTATGAAGTAAGGATGAGAACCTAAGGAATTATGCAACTTGCCAGGTAGCCAGAGGTCTCATAAATGATCCAGTCCAACACCTGACTCATAAGGACACTCCTTGCTCTCAGTTCCTGCATTTTCTTTCTGTATTCTGAGTTTCTTTCCAGCTCACCTCACATTTCTCCCAGTCCTCAAACTGTAGGATGCAGCTCACTTTTAGGAATATCCCAGGAGAGTCTGGAAACATCCATGCAGCTCAGAATGGCCTTGTCTGACATGATTTTAAGCTGAATAAAAAAGCATGGAATATGCCTTTTGGAAAAGGAGCACCTGGAAATGAGCAATGGGAGCGTGGAGGGGTGGTCCTCTCAAGTCCCTTTCCAAGCCTCCAGGGAAGAGGAACTCTTGCTCCCTTCTTTGAGGCACGACATGAGCATTTGTGTAGCACAAGGTGTGTCATGGCATGCGTGTTCTCTCTCCCCTGCCAGAGAGATGCTGTCACACATTTTAGAAACCAAGTGCACCCCCATGGCAAGACGGAATAGCAAGAGCACCTCACTATCATGGACAGACGTGAGAGTGAAACTGAAAACAAAGCAAAATGCCAATCAACAAAAGAAAAAAGTGAGCGTAAATAATCTACATTAGCTCATTTCTTGCATTACTGCTTTAGGAAGTGTCTGTTTGGGAAAGGGCACTGCCATTTGAAACACATTTCAGACTGGAGTAACAAAAACAATCCCACTAAGAACTGTAGGTGCTGATTTTAATAAAGACATGTGGCATGGGCTCTGTGAGTGTTAGAAGTTAAAATGCACATAGGCTGTATTCTGCGATGCAATGGATTTACAGAAACATGTTCTTGTCATTCTATTTTGCAGTTAGAAGTTTGTAAAGAGGGCAGGAGAGACCAAAATAAATTTTGAGAGTTGATCTGCTGACTCCACACACTGAGCCAAAGTTTTTGGGATATTTCATTATAAATACATGTACTTAAACTTATGTCTCTAACTATGCATTAATACATTCTACCCCGGAACTGCCACAAAGCCAAGACTTCCAGAGATGGGTATGAAATTCCAAGTGTAATTGAATATGTAGGCAAAAATGAAAAAAAAGGGAGCTCAAAAATATTTGTAGATTGTATTAGGAGTGATCCTGAACTGAACACTGAGGATAATATCTAAGTACTGAAACCATAGAATCATAGAAAAAAGTATTTACAATTCCATTAGAGTCGCATGAGAGGAGAAGGATGATCGGAAAACTTGGTGGGATATTTTATTTACAGTCCTAAGAGTTTAATTAATGTTACTCAAGAGTTGAGAGGATTTCTGGTTAGAGAGTCAATCACTGAGGTGTTAGAGAAGTAACCTGGTCTGAAAGGGACAGTAAGGGGGATTCCTACTTTTAATCACCTCCTTGGACAGTGCAGAAAGGACAAAGCCAGGCTTGTCAGAAATGTGGAATAAAAAAGATCAGCATCAGGAAACAAAAAATTCCAATTAGACACCAGGTAAAGGTTTTTTGTTTGTCTTTTAAATCACAGGTGTGTCCAAATGCTGCAGAAGATGACCAGAGAGCCTGTAGGATCTCCATCCTTCAGTGTATTCAGAACTCAACTGGACGAGGCCCAGGACAACCTAATCTAATTGCAGCTGCTGCAGAGCAGAGGACTGATCATCTCAGGACTTCCAACCTCAGTTTGCACAATTCTGATGTTATGATGCTACACAGGATACTGGGAGTGTTTTCTGCTCACTCACTACACATCAGCCACTGAGTGGACCTGCCAGGAATTCAAACTGTTTGGAGCAGACAAGCAATGGCATCTCTTGTGGTGAGAGAAAAGACAGGTTTTTAGGGCTTAGTGGATGTGTTCTGATTGTTGAACACTGGGGATGGACTGTGGAAGATCTGTCAGTGCACTCACTGTAAAGTCTCACTTCCAAATTTGAAAGAAAACTGGAAGAGATCCTTATAGATTTCAGTTCTTATTGTGACTGGAGGCCACAGGAAGCCCCAGAAGGACCAAAAAGGTCCTGAACTTGTAACACCTAAAGCTGTAATACCACAGGCTGTGTTTGCAGTACCACTTCTGGACCTGGGATTAGTGGGTATCCAGTGGCTGTCCAGAACCTTCCATGTTCCAAGTTACTTTGAAAGATCTAAATGTGAGAAAATTATGAAAAGCAATTTTGTTTGTAGTTTGCTGCACTTAAAAAAAAAACCCCAAAAAACAAAAACCAAAACCAAACGAACAAAACCCCCTGAAGTTTAAAAATCATTCCCTTTGACAAGGAAAGTGGTTGCTTCATCTTCTCAATGAGAGGAAAATGAAAGTGAATGCCATTTTCCAGATCTTCTCGTACTCCCCCAGTAATGCAATTTACATTGAAAATCCCACTTCTGAAACCTCTGCTAGCCCTGAACAGCTGGTTTTCACAGTAACTAAGATGAGACTTAATTCCTTTCACATTTGAGGTTTTCCAGGAATTATGCTAGTATCCTGGAATAATTACACATTCTTCCAGACAAGATCCCTGACTTACCTGACAAGCGCTTAGCACAGCAAGACAAAGTTACCAACGTTACAGAATTTGAGCATATTGTGTCACATTGTGCTTGAAATTTAAATGTTAGCATATGACTCAAGCACAGTGACATCTGATAATAGTTAAGGATAAAAACATGATGCCTTTTTAACTGAAATCCAGGAAAACACAGCAGTGGGGAACAAAAGTCTTGGTGCCTTCCTTGCATTATCTCCCCTTCCCAGAGCAGACTGGTTCAGTGAGCAGGGCAAATCTAAGACATGCACCACAAGAGTTTCGAGATTATTTGCCTTCCAGCTTCATTTTAGAGGTGCAGAAAAATCACCAGAAGACACCAAGGCAGGGTTACATGGATAGAAAAGGCATCTACCATTAATTTTTGCTGTGATCATGAAACAAGAGTGGCAAAATGCCCATCCCAGAACCAGATTAGAATCTCCTTAGAAATGTAGCTGAGCAGAGGGCGGAGAGTTGACTGAAGGCAAGATACATTTCTACCTCAACCCACTCCTCCTGGGCTGATTCAGTCCCTGTTTAGAACACCGAGTCTCCCAAGAAATAAAAGGGCAGGAGGTGAGCAAGTCTGACTCTCAACAGCCAACAGTGACAGCTACCGCGGGCAGGCTGAGTAAATACACATTTCACTTTTACTGCATAGCCTGACAATTTGCAGCCTCCTGCTGCAGTCACAGAGCAGCTCAGAGCACAGTTCAGCACCAGTGCAGCTCGGAGCTCTGGGGCTCAGGTTACTATGTGGAGTCTCAGGTAATAACAAATCACAGCAGCATTACTGGGGCCCTCCCGTGGGCCCTTCACAAAGGAAGACCCCGATTCTTTCAAGTTTTTAATGTTAGCAGCAAATTCCTCTCCCTTTTACAAGTGCAAAGTACATGGGACCGTTGGTGTCTCCAAGTGACTTTCTGCTCTTTATTCCTCAGCACGTGGATTTATACATTAACAGATTTCTAAATTTCAGTTGGAGTCACAAACATGCTTTTATTTTTTTACAGGACAATAAAATTGCTTGCCAGGGGTTTCTGACTTAAAATACTACACAGCAAATTGATGTAGGCCTCTTGATCCTTCTTACCACATTTTTGCCAAGTTACAGTATAAAATATCTGCTCTACTAATTGCACCCAGGGATTCACATCCAATATCCAGATAGACTCCTAAAGCTGACTTTGTTTTCCCTTTGATCTTGCCTGGTCTGTCGCTTGAAAGAATACAGACAGGTGATGGAAAATGCTGGAATTATTGCAAGAACTGCTTAAAGGCCAATTAACTCCAAAAAAAGCCCAAAATGAACAAGAAGCCAAAATGGAACTAAACCCACAACAGCTGGCGGCCATCAAGGCATTTTCCCAGAAGGCAGAAGACTGTTACTAATAGGATGGAAATACAAAATTTACTGAGACCAACTGTAACTGCTGATAACATGTACTGAGAAGTGCCTCATGGCTCACATTTTCTCCAGAGCAAGACTGAGGCTGGACAGCAATTTTAACTTCTAGTGTGGGGAAAAAAAGAAGTGGGAAATTAAACATACTCCCAAAAATTAGTACCAGGAGCTGTTTTTACCCTTACAGTATTTTCATCACATTTAAAAATATTCATCCAAGTGTTTCTATCCATAGAAATTGGTTTTATCCTCAAAGTTTAATCAACACAGTAAAAGTCTATTAGGAACTGCCCACTGAGATTTTCTTACATTTTAAATTATTTCAATTACTGCAGAACCTGAATGCTGGAGCCCCCAACAGATGATTAAATAAAGTTGTATGATCTGTTCTCCCTTTACAAGAGCAGAGGTTTTGAGATGTTTCAATCACATTACAAAAACTTGCATTCCTCCACTAACACAAAACATTCACTCTTGCCACAGGAGACAAATACTTCTTGTGCTGCTCCCAGCCAATGATTTTAACTCCCAAATCCAGAGTAAACATTACTCTTCAGAGCTGGGAACATGATTGTGTGCAAGGAGCACAGCCCACTGCAGTACAGTGACACCTCCAGCAAATTAAACATGGCACATACTCCACAGACAGTTGAATCCCATGGGATTCTTTGACATGGTCCTGTAAGAATGGTCAGTATCCAAAGTTTGAAGACACTGAAAAGTCAGGACTTTTTACACTATCACCAAATAATATATATGGAGAGGTAGAAAAGATATCTTTATTCAGTGATGATTAATTTGCAGTTCACTCATAAAAGTCAAGAAGTGAGGGACTCCAAGAACCAGGAAGAACTGTTCGAAAGCCCAAGTTATTATGCCTTATTTATTTATTATTTATTATCTGATTTCAATTATGCAGATGAAGCAACAATGCTAAATAGAACAACTCATCATCCTGCCTGGCTGTTTGTTGTAAGAGTGGTTCTTTCAGTGCCTTGGTGATGGTCTTCCAGAGGATGGCTGAGGCTGCCTGTACTTTGCGAGGATAGCGACATAATCATGAAAGGTGAAGGTGTGATATTCGTGGTGCTGCAGGTTCTTGTAGGTGGAATTGTCAAACTCCTCTGGGGCAGGCTTAGGCGTTTTCTCTGTGAAAACAAACAGGAACTGGTGACTATGAGGATGCCACACCAGAGGACAATGTTTTTGAGCACTGAGTCAGCTTTCATAAACTGTCAGATCCCTCATCCAGTCAACATTTGAAAGAAAAGTAATCAACCTTAACAAAAGGAGAAATTCACTACGGCCAGCTGGTGCCTTGTCTGGCCCTAAAACAGCACATTACTGCACAGTGGGGAACAGGGCCCAGCACAAGGCATCTCATACAGCACAGGTTTTAAACCCAAGCCACCACCTAATGGTGGGGGTGGACAGGGCAGAACATTCCACTTATCTCTGGAAGACATATGTCTGCATTTCCTGGCTTTCTCATAGTTGCCTTGATTCTTATTCCAGCCAGAACAGTAGGTGACATTCTTAGCAAACCAGGAGGGGCAAAGGAGCAGTACAAATCATGCATCATCCTGTCAGACCACAAGATACAGCTCTTACAGCTACTTTACAGATTGAATTTTTGCCATGGGGAGAAGCAATGGAATTAGCAAGAGCTCCACCATTTAATTTCAAATCTGGTTATACCAAACAGTAATTTATCAAGAGCCTTGGATGTAAATTTCTTTTCTTGCAAATATAATTTTCTAAGCTGTGTACTAACTCTCTCTCAAAACAGAATAACCCAATAAAGTTATTTAGAACTCCTTAGTTCCTGTTGAAGCCAACATTAATTCTTACGCTTTTAGAATATTATGCAAATCTAAGCAGTATCATTTACATAAAAAGATCCTGTTACTGGCTGATTTTACAACCAAGCAAATTGCAAGAAATGAAACTTTACTCCCAGTATTAATTTATTCTTGCATACCCAGAGTTTTAACAACAGAAAAAGACACAGTGTAGTGAAAAGCTTTGTTGTATAAATTTGTATGTGCTGGTTCAGGTTAGATTGCATTAAGCCCTTCTCTTGACAGGTCCATCTAAAATAAAAACACAAGACCTTGAACACCAGGATTTCCTTTTACTTATGACACAATTACTGCAGTGTGAAGCTACGAGATTAAGAGAAATATCCACAGCATTTAGCAAGGCTTGCTTATAAAACTCAAGGTAGTAAATCGTGGTTTCAGCAAATCATGACAGGAAATAGCCCTGTGCCTACTGCTTAGCTCCTCCTGAACAGCTCATAGGACAGGACACTCCAGAGAGAAACCCCAGATGATGCTCTTTGCTGCAAAGATTCCCAAGAACAGGCAAGGGCAGGCAAGAGTGGGCTCAACCTGCAAGAGCCAGTTGTTCCAAATTCAGAGACAGATGTGCAGGAGGGGAAACAGATGAAGCCTCATTCTTCCTGCCCAAATACACTGCACTTGGTTTCTCAAAGGAAAAATTTATTCCCCAGTTCATCCTCCCCACACTTCATCTCTGCTTTGTCTCTTACAGAGTAAGCACTTCACAGATGTTCTTCCAAAATGAATCACAGGCCCATTTCTCAGTTACCAGCTACAACTTTGCTCATCACTCAGCAGTTCAGCAGCAGTTTTTGCTGACTGCTCTACAAAGGGATGACATCACCTGAACATCCAGGTTTGCAATGAGAAAAATTCTTTTTACACCTTTTGTGTGGCTGCTGCAGAATTTGCAGACCAAAGGGCACAGGGGCAGGAGAGAAGTAGGAATTACAGGTGGTAAAGTCAGCTGTGAATGTTAAACAAGGAAAAACAGTGGCTGTTCTCAAAGAAGGAAGAGAGAACAAGACACATCTGGAGACACCAGAAAAAATAATGTTTGAGCATCTAGAACTCCACTGTGGATGAATGGTGAGAAAATCATCATCTGTAGTTAAAAACAAAGAGGCCTTCCCAAATCCTGTTATTTCTAAAATAAAGCTTATGCTGTTGACTGCAAGAATGAACAAGCAAATCAAAGTATCATTTGCAAACAGTGGTGCATTTTGGTTTTTAAGTTGCAGAATTATTTAGGTTGGAAAAGACCGCCAAGATCAAGCCCAACCTTTGGCTGATCACCACCTCATCAGCTGGACCTCAGCAGGGAGTGCCAATTCCAATCATTTGAGTTGCCATCAAGGAAGAAGATAAGGAAACAGAATTATGAGCCAACTCACCCCTCAAACAAAAGGCAGACCTTTTACTCAGCACCATCTCCTAGAAGCTGACATACAAATGCAATTATTTTGTCTCTTAACCTGGTCAGGCATTTCAGAGTCACAGAATAGCTGAGGTTGGAAGACACCTCTGTAGGCCAGCTGATCCAACCCCAAATGCTCAGGCAGGGTCAGCTACAGCAGGAGGCCCAGGGCCCTGTCCAGACAGCTTTGGAGTGTCTCCAGGGATGGAGACCCCACCACCTCTCCGTGCAACCCGTGCAGTGCTCCATCACTCACAGTAAAAAAAGTGTTTACTGATGTTCAGGCAAAACCCTGTGTTTCAGTTTGTACCCACTGCTTGTTGTCCCATCACTGCGTACCACTGAAAAGCCTTACCTCTGTCTTCTTTGCACTCTCCTTCTGTTATTTCCACACATTGATGATGTTCTGTCTGAACCTTCTCTTTTCTGGGCTGGACAGTCCCAGCTCTCTCAGCCTTTTTTCACAGGAGAGATACTCTGGTCCCACCATCATTTCAGTGGCACTTTGCTGGTCTCTGTCCAGCAGCCCCACATCTCCCTTGCACTGGGGAGCCCCAAACTGAACACTGCACCCCCAGTGCACCTCACCACGGGAGGAGCTGCAGCTGTCTCAGCCTGCTCCTCCCAGGTTACCCTTGATGGCTGGTGCAACTAACCCCTAACAGTGGCCTGTGCTGCTAGGGCACATTGCTGGCTCACGTTCAATCTGCTGTTCCCTTAGCTCCAGGGCCTTTCCTGCAGGATGATACCCAAGCAACCTTACAATTAACGCTGCTTTTACTTCCAAGCAGGCAAATTCTTTAGTTCAAAGTAGCAACGAGAAGAGGGGTCTCAAGAATGGTAGATTTATACTGCCTAAAATGAAAGGCAGAATCTCGACAGATCAGGACAGAGAGACATCTGTTACTGAGATACACAAAATCAGATCAGCAGGATCATCAATTAACAGGATGGCAGTAATTAAGAAGGGTAGGTCAGATAGGGAAGCACAGCTGAGGAGATGATTAAACGATGCATGATGGTTTTTCCTGAAAACACACCACTGTCTCCTCCCCAGCTCTGACAAAACTGACTCACTACTTCCACACGAGTTGCTTGCAACCTTTCAGCCTCAGAATCAACAATGCCTGTTTCTGGCATTACATTATGATTTCTCAAAGTCTTTTGAAATCTGAAACACTGACAGACTAAAAAAAAATTTAAAACATCAAAACAAAACCCAAAAATAAAATAAAAAATAAAACCAGAAAGATGGCGGGACTTAAGCAACAATGAGATGGCATCAAATTTGACTCATAAGAATGGCAGCTACCAAATCCTTCCAAGAAAAGAGAAGAATGAAAACAAGCATTGTCACATAAAACCCATGATTTTGCTCCCAGTGGAAACAATCTTGTTTCCATTTTATAAGTAACTGCTTTATGAAATTATAAATACAGAGAAATGAAACCACTTCCTTTCACAGCACAGCTGGAGATTGAATATTACTGCCATCTTATAACAATTAGCAATGAACAACAATTTATCTTCCAGAAAGTCACTGCCACTCTGCCAGCTTCAGTACAAAGATCAGAGATGATGTGGAAACCCTTTAAGTCCAACCCTAGCCCAGATGAATCAATACAGTTCAAACAATTTAAAGCTGTACCCTCTACTGTGATGCTTTCTCCAGTCTGGACTCCTGCTTCCTGCTTGGTCTCCTCCTCTGCTGTGGTGCCCATCACCAACACTGTGCTTCCAGAAGTCACTTCAGGAGCAGTTACTTCTTTTGCTTCCAACTCCTGTGCCTCCTTCACCTTTTCCTTCTCTCCTCTGGATATCAGATTTTGCTTTTTGTCTTTCTGAGTCACTGCTGAGGCTTTCAGCTGAATAGCTGCTACTTGGGTTCCAGTGGACTTCTCCACAGGATCAGATTTATGATTAACATCGGTCAGGTCTAGACTTTTCACCACATGTGGTTCTAAGACCAACTTCTGGTCTTTTGGAGTAGATTTTACTTTGGGGTCTCTTGCTTTGGATTTTGATGTTTCTTGGCTGACTGATGTTTTAGAAAATTTGACCTGCTTTACAGGAGACACGTTAATTTCTGGTTTGTGTGGCAGCTTCTTAATTCCATATTCTTTGAGGGATTTCTGGGACAATTTCTCTTTTGCCAGCATTGATACCTTTACTGCTATGTTCTCAGAAAAGATGGGATATCGTCTGGGAAACTCAACTTTAGTTTTAATAGCAACTTCTGAATCATCGACATTTTCGTCCTCTGAATCTGAGCTAGAATCTGACTCCGAGCTGGATGAAGTCTGTTCCTCAGCTAACTCTTTCCTCAGGCCTCCTCCTGCTGCAGGTGTGGTGAGATTTTCCTGCACATGGGAGGAAACTACTCCTCGCTGAGGAAACGCAACCTCAGTTTTTCTTGACATGGACATCCTCGTGTCTTCAGCAGGTTTTGCAGCTTCCTTGAGGTTAGTACTAGATACGCGCTCATCTTTGTCTGCAGACAGCAGGAGAGAGCTAGAAGACAACATTTTACGAAATTCAGGTGGTGCCTTCATGGCAAGCAGCTTGGTGCTTCCCTGTGGTGCCACTACATCTAGGAAACGGTATAAAGAGGATTATCATCATTGTATCTCACATGGCTGTTACTGATCTTAGTCATACAGTTTTAACTTTCAGAGATAATCTGGTACAAAAATAAACTGGAAGTAATTATAATGCTAAATAGAGACACTGCAAAGCGGGATGTTTTTAGACTTTTGGAGTGAAAGAAACTGGAGTTCTAGTAGCACGACACAGTTTTTGCTGCTGCGATGCCAAAATTCAAGAGATAAACCCTTACATTCCTCATTTTGCCAGACCCCTCCAAGAACTGGTTTTCCCTGTGCAGACCCTTCCCTGTCTCGGGTGAGCATTAGGATGGCTTGTTAGCCAAGCTCTTCAAATGCTGCTGCAGAGACAACACTTGCTGTGAACAAGCCAGCGAAGCAGAGACACAGTAAAGAGACACGGCTGCTTGCAAGAGTCATCTGGGAAGCAGGAGGAAGGGATGTCTCCCAAAAGGCAAAGCAGCAGAGTAAGAGACACCTGAGGCCATCCATGAAAGTAGTACTTGTTCATTACCCACCTGAGCTGTGCCCCCACAGTCCAACACTATTTCCCCAAGACCTCATCTCCTCCAGTCCTCACTTCCTATTTTGGTTTGAGACTTCCTTGTTGAAGAAGTCTTAGAAGATCTCCTGATGCTTCATGTTTCTGTCTCTGTTTTCCCTTGTGGATACCTGCACTAAGCTAAACTCTCCAGACAAGGAACCAACAGTTGAAGGAGAAGGCAAAAATTTTCAGGTCCTTTCAGAGAATATGTAATATCCCTTGGATGCTTATTGTCATCCTCAAGAGGCTGAGCAACAGCAAATACTGTTGTGGTTACAGAAAACAGGAGGTCAAGGAGGACTGGGAGCACATTAAGAAGATTCACCATGGCTGAAATTTGCTATAGCAAAGTCAACTCCATTATGAGTAGCACTACTTCTAATAACCAGCAGCAAAATTCAATAGATTTCCAGCCCATTATGCAGATTTTTCTGCAGAGTTTGGAAATCCAGATCTACTTTATATGCCCATAAACTAGATACAGCTTTTCCCTCACTGGTGTTTTATGGTAATACCTTGTATGATTTAAGGAGTTATTACCATTAGTTCTGAACAGAAGCAAGTCTTTAGCAATGTCTAAATGAAAACATCAGAGAAGAGACAAGCACATGAAAATAAATGCAAAGTATTTAAGAAGGAAACACAGAGTTTTTTATCATAACAAAATACAATTAAGAAAAGGTATCAAGTTTACAGGTAGTATTTTTAATAATTTCAAGCACATACTTCTCTCTGCCAGATGGAAGGTGCAGGATGGGAAGGAAGGGCAGGGGGAGGCAGGAGGATGAGCAGCCACCTTTGGAAGAGGTCTGATTCCCTGCACAGACTGACCCAGCCAAACAGCAGCCTGGAGAAACTAACAGGTGAGGAAGCATCATTCAGGATGGAAGAGTTCTTCAGAGAGGCGTAGAAGAGGTTAAACTAACACAAGAATGGCCAAAGGGAGGACAGGCAAGGGAAAGCTGAGCAAAACCTGAAGAAGTATTAATGTTAAAACATCCTGAGAAACCAAGAAGGCAAGGAAAATTCAACTTGACCATTTGTTACTGGAGTTTGGATATGTGAAAAAGATAAGACTTTTATGATTAAAAGCTAAAACATCCACAATAACTGATACACTTTAATTAGGGTGTTTCAAACTTTGCACCAGCTAACCTGTGCCTGCATCACTTTGCCAAAAGAATAACACATCCAAATCAGTCACAAAAATATCATTCCCAGATGTGTTCTTCCTGATGCTTGGAACATCAGCATCATTCCCAGAATACATTTAAAGCCTGTTCACACTCAGAGAGGTGACAGACAGAAATTACAGGTCTATTTCCCACCACTGACTCTGTATGTAAACACGACCATTTTGTCAAAGCAAGGAAAATTTGCACATCCTGTCCCAGCCAGAATCTGGCAAAGGCAGCTGCATCCTAAACATCTCAATTAACCTGGAGTGTTTGCAGGGGAAGCAGCTGGCTGGGAGAGCTGGCCTAAGAGGGCTCCTGACACAAATCAAGAGCTGCAGGACAGCGGATCCAGGAACTGATACTAAAGTGCATCTCAAATACACTTAATGCAAAAAAATTAAAACACAATAAAAAGCAATTTGCTGCTCAAACATTCTATGTAGTGAAGGCTTTCTTAATCGAACAGCCAGGCTTTTGTTTGCTTTGGAATTTAAGAAGGTGGCAGAAGTCTGCCTGCAACTACTCTTTCAGTGATCTTTTCAACAGCAGTCAACAAGTCTGATCACTCTTACATATGGTTCCATGGAGCTTTCCTGTTTCAGCACCTGGATCTCTAATTCAGGACAGGAAATCTCACTGAATCACTGAGCCTCTATTTACACAAACAAGGCATCAGTCTTTGAAATTTATATTCCTGCTTTGACTTTGGTCAGGAGGAAAAAAGGGGTTCAAATACTCCTCAATGCAGGATGCAGGGCAGCACCTAAACAAAGGTTCAGGCTTGCAAATCTATGAGGCAAGAAGCATTATAACCAAATTAAACACAGCAGGGCCATGGCACCTTCTTGCACTGCTGCCTAGAGCTGCTATTGGGGATATTTGGATATTGCAAGTCCTTCTCTAAGTCCTTCTATTTTCTAACCCTGGTAACACAAACATGTCAAAGCACAAGGGCCAGTATCTAAAGATCAAAACTAGATTTTACACATCATTAAGAACACTTCCAGGATTGGGGCATCCACAGCTTCTCTGGGCAACTTGTGCTAGGGCCTCACCACCCCCACAAGGAAAAATTTTCTCCTGATATCTAATCCAACCCTACTTTCTTTCAGCTCGAAGCCACTCGCCCTCGTACACACTGAACAGTCTGACACTTCCCCGTCCAGCCTGGCCTTGTATATTAAGGTGAAGGTAAACAGGAAAGAAGTGACAAACTCATAAATAGAAAGCTATACACACATATTTATGCATGGTCTATAAATATATTTCACACAGCCAGACCTTTACTTTTATTACTACACGGTACATTTTATCAGAAACCCTCGTTTACATGGCGGTGACCTTTCAGTCCTTGTTTTTCCCAGCTTATGCAGCGCCTCTTCCGAGGCGTGACCCTTCCCCAGCTCTCCTCACACGTTCGTTTTATTAACACCCCGATACTTCTCACAACCAAACCACTCTCTTACTCGTTGGCGGCGCCGTCCCGGTGCCCACCGGCTTCGTGCAGAGCCCCCGGGCCTCCAGCTGCAACACCTGCACGGCACAACATAACAAGAGTCAACAGAGTGGGAGGGAATTCCGACGGCTGGAGGGGTTGTGGAGGCAGGAAATCGCCCTGAGGAGCCCCTTTACCTCGCGGGTCACCGCCCGCCCGCCGCCCCTCAGCGCCGCGGCCGCCGCCATCTTGCCCGGAGCCCTCACGGCGCCCCCGCGCCCTCCCGGTGGGCGGGGCCCGCGCGGGGTGACGTCACGCGGGGCGCGGTGACGTAATCCCGCACGTGGCGGCGCGGGCGCATGGCGGGCGGCGATGGCGGCGGGCGCAGCCCCGGGGCCCGCCCGGCGCTGGCGCTGCGAGGGGCGATGGCGGTGGCGAGCGGCGGGGGGCGGCTGCTGGCGGCGCGGTCCGGGCACAGCGGGTCAGTGCGGGGCGGGGCGCGGGAGGGCCTGGCGGCTCGGAGCGGCGGAGGCCGCCCGGTGGCCCCTGAGGGGGCTCGCAGGGTCCCGTGTGTGGTGTGGTGAGGTGAGGGGAGGTGGTGGGGCGGTGCTGGAGCTGCTGGTCCTGCTGCGGTTCGTGCCTTTCCGGGCTCCTCGTCAGCGTTTTCTGTTAGAGAAACATTACTTTTAAACTTTGGAGCCTTGGCGGTTTTCTGTCACGGTTGTGTATGTACACACAAAGATATACACATACATGTTATACAAATATAGTATATGTGTATATGTGTATATCATTTATAGAAAACGTGTGTATATATAGCATATATTACGTGTATATAACGTGTATGGCAGATGTATTACATGTATGTGTATAACATTATATGTAAAACTGTAAATTTGAGGAACGTGTACAACGTTCTTTTTTCATATATACACACATATATACATGCACATATTACACATACATATATATAATAATGATCTCTTTTATGCCTATAAGAAAGTGGCATATAAATAGCTCCAAGGTGAGTGCTAAGAGGATGGTGCCAGACTCTCTTCAACTCCTGCTCCCCAGTGGCAGGATGGGGAGCAATGGCCATAACATAAAACACAAGAAGTTGCACCTCAACACAAAGAAGGATTTCTTTCCGTTGAGGGTGACAGAGCTCTGGAGCAGATGCCCAGGGAGGGTGTGGAGTCTTCCTCTCTGGAGACATTCCAGACCCACCTGGATGTGTTCTGTGTCACTGCTCTGGGTGACCCTGCCTGGGCATGGAGATGGACTGAGTGATTTCCAGAGGTCCTTTCCAACCTGAATGATTCTTAAGATTCTGTGTAGTGTTTGAAGGGCGGTGTCATGGGATGGGCCATGCTCTGCTCAGAGGTGCCCAGCAATGGGTCAAGAGGCAACGGGCAGAAACTGATGCTCAGGAAGTTCCACCTGAGCATGAGGAAGGATTTCTTTATTGTGCTGTGACTGAACACTGGATCAGATTGTCCAGAGAGGCTGTGGAGTCTCCCTCACTGGAGATATTCCAGAACCATCTGGACACAACCCTATGTCATGTGCTCTGGAATAACCCTGTTGGGCAGGGAGGTTGGACCAGATGACCTATGGTGGTCCTGTTCAACCTGACCCATCCTGTGGTTCTGTGACTGGTAGATGTTACTGACAGATGTGCTGAGTCTGACAGAAGTGAGGTTTATGCAAAATACAGGGTAACTTCACCAGCAGAGGAGGATTTCCTTTTTGACAAGTGCATACAATCCAAAATGTTCAATCTGTAGCACTCTGGGAGCCTGTTTGGTCAGAGGTGATTCTCGAGATGGGGGGCAGTTGTGCCTAAAAATTAAAATAAGAGAATCTTACAGAAGAATTGCCACTCTTCTTAGTTAAGCTCTTGGTTGTTCTAGTCCCAATAATTTTTGGTTTGTTTTTCCCTTGCAGTGATGAGAGTCTCTTCGTGTATGATTGCAGCAGTGCAGAGAAGCAGCCCTTAGGAGAGAAAGGGTGAGAAAATCTGTTCTTTTCCTGGAGGGTGCATCTCCTGAGCTAGTGTGGCTGTAAAAGAAAGCACAGGTTAACTCCTTGATGGGTTGGTTTTGCTAACCCTGATGGATATAGATAGATCTATTTTTTGTTTCTATTTCATCCAGAGTTTTGTTCCACTGTGCACCTTTTTCTCTTTTATTTTTTTAGAGAAACAACAAAGTGGAAAAACAAAGTCAGTAATTCTCTTTGTTAGTCAAGACATTTGTGGAAAAGTCCTGCAGTTTTTGCTAGACATCTAAGACCAAAAAACACATGAAGCACTTAAATAAGTTCTCCAGATCTGTTCTCTAAGTCATGATAGTTCAAAACACACACAAGTATTTTTCTTAGCTTAGATTCAACCACTGGGCATTGTTTTGCTTGTAGCCAGACAGGAAGCATTTTACTGCTTTCCTCATAATTTATGTCAATGTGCCAGCACAAACTTTTGTTTTCTGAACAGATTTTGATACAGGCTTAGACCTTCTATCAATTTATTTTGTCTTGGCTTATTTCTTTGCATTAATGTCCATGTTGGCTCAACATTTAAAGCAGAAATAAAAGCATTTAAAGTTTTACTTTATTCCTGATGTTCCTGGTGGCTTGAGAACAACCTCCTCAGGGAATTTAGTAGCTATCAGGTATTGAACTGTTGGTCCCCTTCTCTCTATTAGGCAGGATGGAAAAGGGACAGATAAAGGAAGTGATGACATCCTGGCTTTTGCCTTCTCCCCATCAGGAGATTATTTTGCTCTGACAGATGACAACAAGCGCCTGATTCTGTTCCGTACGAAGCCTTCCTGGGAATGTGTTAGTGTCAGGTAAGGATGCAGGATGCTGTTATGCAGTTATGGCTGATGGATTTAGAGTTCTAAAATGGGGGTATTTGGGATGTTGGTATTTGTTATTACTTGGCTTCCTTTTTAATTTATTTAATTCCCTCACTCAAACAAATTTAATGTTTTTGGTATTTCAGAATATTTGTTAAGTATTAATGTGTTGTCTTCCCATCACCAAGAATCGGAGTGCAGATATTTAATATCACTGTCCAAGGAAGGATAATCTCTTTCCTTATTCCAAACCCAGTGTTTTCTGTCTTTAAGAACTGAAACTTTACCCACTTTTGGTGCAGTGGGGTTGGGCCTGTAAGAACGATGCCAAGTAGTTCAGTGAGCGCATTCTGTTCCTTCTGATTTTGAGGAGTTTTGAGGAGTTTTGGGGAGTTTGTGAACTTTATAAAAGTTGTGATCTTTTCAAAAAGCACATCTTTAGACATGCTGCAGCTGCTTTTCTTCAGTACATTCCTCTTGAGGAAACAGCCTGTAGCTGTCCACCAGAGGTCCTCCAGTTCCAACTTTTCCACTGCTGCTGCTTGTGACAAGTCTCTGTAGAGAAACCAGAACTGTGAAGGGCTTCCTGAGAAAGTAGCTGAGCGTGTGACATCTCTGCTTCTGTTGGTCTCTGACAAATGTGTGACCCTGGTTGCAAAAAAAAAAAATCAAGTCTCTGTAGCTTGTCTCTGTGTGTAGTATACAGGATAGACCCTTGGGGTTAAACAGTGTTATAGTGAGGAAATGGTCATGGTAGGAAGCTGTGCCAGGGGACGTTTAGGTTGGATATTAGGAATAGGTTTTTCACCCAGAGTTGTTGAGCACTGGAACAGTTCCATGGGGAAGTGGTTACAGCACCAAGGGTTTGGACAACATTCTCAGACACATGGTGGGATTGTTGGGGTGTCCTTTGCACGGCCAGGAGTTGGACTCAGTAATCCTTGTGGGTTCCTTCCAGCTCAGGATATTCTATGACAAGACCAGCAATACCCAATTCTGTTCATTCTGTGTCCTGTCTTCCCTGCTGCCCTGCTTTTTATGTCTTGCCTGTAACATGCCACTGTTAACACTGATAATTGTTAGTTATTTTAGTTTCTGCTGAAAGTTTAACTAGGCTGGATTTTTTGGGAATGTCATTACCTCATATTGGGAAACTGGGAATACAGGCAAAAGGCTTTCTGCATGGATAACAATGCCAAAGTTTGAGCTGTGTGACTTGTGTTGCTGTTTTGTGGCAAGCTGTATAAAGGTTTCACACGATGCTGGCCTTTGTAGTCAGTTTGTGTCAGACAAAGGGGAATTTTTGAATCTTTGTGCTTAAGATCACAGGTGGTACAATGAACTTGGAGCAAGACTTTCTGGTTGGCAAAGTAACCCTTTCTGGAACTGTGTCACCTGTTGTGTTGTTGTGGTGTTCTTTAAACAACTACTAAAAAGCCTGGGAATTTCTTTCTTCCTTCCTACCTGAAGCATAGTGTATTGTCCTTTTGCCTCCACATGGCCACTGAGTTTCAGAGTAGGTGAATATAAATACCCATTTCCTGTGATCCTTGGTGCCCACAGTCCTGTGCTAACACACAGGTTGTGTTTTCTAGCACCTGTGGTCCTTATGTTTATTTGAGTAGTTTTAAGAAAACTGTTAGCTGCTAGACTGACAGCTGGAAATGCGAGATGATGGCAGTGATGAGGAAAACTCAAGAGTTCAAGTTCAGAGCTTTGTCTGGACAAGGAACACAGAGCCTATGGCTCTGTGACTTGGGATATGAGGAGAAGAGTTCCAAGGCTCTCCATGAAGGGCTTCCCTTTACAGTACAGAGTGACAACTGGAGGAGTAGTTCCTACACAGTTTTAAAAAGTGTCGCTGCAAAGGATTCCTAATCGGGACAAATCCTACCTTGTCTTTTCTACATGTTTAACTCCTGTTTTTATGATGTAGAGTGCAAGGAAGTCTACCAGCCTTCATTAGAGTCCTGGCATGCTGCCTGGGTGAGGTTCTCATTTGAGGAAATACTAAAGCAAAATGCAGTCATGCAGCTTTTAATGGTCTCCTGGTCCTCTCCCCATCCCAGGTGTTTGCTATTACATAATTCACTCATTTACTAGACTCAAAAGTGCTATTTCAGCCCCATAATGTTATTCTCACTACTGCAACTGTAATGTTGCATCTGAGAACACTTTTTTGCCCAGCCTCTTGGTCTGTTTAATTTCCAGACTTGCTGAAGCTGCCATCCAGAGCTGTTCAAGCTGTGCCATTTGTCTTTCAGGTTTGTGAACAGGAGATGCACATCCCTGGTTATCACAGCTGCAGAGGATAAGATTTTTGTTGCAGATAAATCTGGTGATGTCTATTCTTACTCAATAACAGAACCTCAATCAGATGGAAAACTCGAGCTGGGTCATGTCTCTCTGCTATTGGATGTGGTAAGGGTCTGCCTCTGTATTTACAAAACTGCATTCCTCATTTTTGGGTCTCTCATTGTTGCTTTTGTCCCAGATTTGTGGTTTACTTTTTTTTTTTTTTTTTTAATTATATAAATGAAATGTGGTCCAGATTTTTTCCTACAGAGTTTGTGTTGGCAGAGTTTGGTAAGGAAAGACGCTTATGAGTGTTGAAAAAGTCTTCCTGTTGCAGCCACAGAAGTCTTGGTGACAGTGTGTATGGGAGTTCATCCACTCTGCCATGTCAGCTGAGCTCTTCAATGCAATAAGTTTCTTTTATGCAAGGGGTCTTCCAGCTGTACTGTTGGGGCTCAGTGGCTTTCAGTGGACCTGGAAATCAGTGTTGCTTGTCTTAGCGAGAAAGTTACTGTCACAAAGATCAATGCTTCCACTGTTGGTGGAAAAGAGTGGTTTAGTGTTTGTACCTTCTTTTTGAGTGAGGAGATACTTTTTTTCTTAGTCAAGAAGAATTTCAAGCCTTGAAGTGCTGGGCACTAAAGCTCCCTCTTTCCCAACAGGCCCTGAGTCCTGATGACCAGTATATCCTAACTGCAGACAGAGATGAGAAGATCAGAGTCAGCTTGACAAAGGCTCCCTACAGTATTGTTTCCTACTGCATGGGACACAGAGAGTGAGTGCCTTGTATGCCAGAACCATTGTGTGCAGCTATTCCCTGCACAGCCACCTTCATCCACTCTCAGTGGGTAAAATCTTCTCAAATTACATTAAACAACGTCTTGGATTCCATCTGTGATGGAATCATGGAATGGCCTGGGTGGAGAGTGACCTTTAGGAGTCATCCAGTCCAACCCCCCTGCCAGGAGCAGGGACATCTGTAACAAGATCAGGTTGCTCAGAGCGCTGTCCAAGCTGGCCTTGAATGTTTCCAGGGGTTGGGCTCTACCACCTCTCTGCACAACCTGTTCTTCACCAACCTCCTCATTAAAAAAATTCTTCCTTATATCTAATCTGAGTCTACAGTGAGTTCAAAGCCGTTATCCCTCTTCCTATTGCAAGAGGCCCTTCTAAAAAAGTCTGTCCCATCTCTTTTATAAGACCCCTTTAGGAACTGGAAGGCTACAGTAAAGGTCTGCCCAGAGCCTTCTCTTCTTCAGGCTGAACAACCCCAAATTCTTTCAGCCTTTCCTCACAGTAGAGGTGCTCCTGCCCTCTGCTTGTTTTTGTGGCCTCCTCTGGACCTGCTCCAACAGGTCCATGTCTTTGTTGTCCCCAGGACTCCAGAGCTGGACACAACCTCCTCTGGGGCCTCACCAGTGCAGAGCAGAGGAGCAGAATCATCTCCCTGCACATGCTGGTTACAAGAGGCTCCAGAAATGGTTCGCTCAGAATGGAGCCCATCTTAAGTCTTAGGAAGGAAAGTAGCAGGAACTGTCTTTTGAGGTTTGAACATATATTAATTAAATTAATGTCATCTCAGTGCAGAACTCAGACTTTGTAGGTTCTGTGGTAATACAGAAAAAACCTGGCTGTGTCACCAGGGTGGATAGAGGATGCCTGCCTGGACACCAGACTGGTGTGCTGGAGAATGAACAATGAAATACATTCAAAGAAGGGAGCCTGCAAGGAATATGGAGAGGGTCTGTAAGAGCTTGGAGTGATAGGAAAGGGGGAATGGCTTTGAACTGACAGAGAGTAGGTTTAGATTAGATATTAGGAAAAAGTTCTTTACTGTAAGGGTGGTGAGGCACCTGGCACAGGTTGCCCAGGGAATTTGTGAATGCCTCATCCCTGGAAGTGTCCAAGGTGTTCATTAGTGAAAAGCAGTGCAAATTAATTGAAATAGATTCAATAATTCAATATTTAAATTATAAATTAATACAAAAGGATTACATAAAACAAAAGTTGTCTCATTTCACAGTCCTGGATTTTCTTCTCCAGTGGGACTTAGGGTGATTCTCACTGGATCTCTTGTGCCTGCTTTGTCCTGGAAATTTGTATTACAGTGACCAAATCTCTTCCTTTTATATTGTTACTCTGTGGCTTTAAAGCTATGCCTGTTTTCCAAGGCAAGACTGTCCCATTCAAGTCATGTTCTGCTCAGGTCACTGTGTTTGAGATGGGTGAGCTATGAGATAATGACCCCTAGAAGTTCAGGTGTCATTGCTCACCAAAGACAAAGCAGGATCACCAAATTCTGTAAAACAGAACTTCTGGCTGAATGTAGGCACTGGTAAATTGCCACATTAAAATTCTGTAAAGATGGCTGTTAAATGATTTCCCAGCTGTGACTGGAGAGATGTGGCACTCTGGAGGCTGAGCCATCACTGTTGTTTTAAAGGATCTGTTGATTAATGTTTTTAATGTACATCATGAACTAAGAAAGGGGAATGTGCTACCTGAGTAAATCTGTCTCCATTGGCATTTTTTGAGCTAAATGACAATGTTTTCAGCTGGGAGGAAGTCAGTAGAATTCCCTGAGTGCAAATAGGGAAATACAGTTCTTTATTAAGTAGAAAGTCAGTAGTTTGTGTAGTGCATATTTGATAAGTACTGGTGACATTTTATTCTTCCTCCAAATTATCTTGATGTGGAAAATCTGTTTGTTTATTGTAGGGTTCTCTTTAAAACTGCTGTTTTCTCTTACTGTGTGTGTTTCAAGACCAGGGTGTCAAGCAAGAGAGTTAAACTTTTGACTACTTTTCCTTTAGGTTTGTAAGCAAAATACTTGTAATACCCGACTGTCCTGATCTCCTGTTGTCAGCTTCTGGGGTATGTATTGCAATTTTTTTCAAAAAGTGTTTGTTTTTTGTATATTTGGGTTTTGGTTTTATTATTTATACTTTTGTTTTGGCCAAATTCCTTGGGATACTTGGAATAATCTCATGGTTTACAGCATGGTCTCCTTCCTCCTCCTGCCCCCTTTTTCTTGGTTCTGTCCAGTGTTCAGCCATTCCTTTGCTGTATGACATAAGAACCTTTTACTGTGCTTATAGTAAAAGGCATTTTCTGAGATGATGAAATTACCCTTAACTCTTGCTCTGACAGACATTGTCTGCTTGGATGAGAACTGTAAAATTAGTGTTCCCCTCCTTCCCTCTCCAGCCCTTTTCCAGAACTGATGGCATACTGCTGCCATACTACACCTGTACAGAGATGGAGTTGGCCTAAGAGAAGGGGAACAATATTCTTTGTTCCCTAGACTACCAAAATTGCACAGGAAACAAATAATGTTTCCTTTGGAGATAGGAAGATCACAGTAACTCCTGGCAGTTGGTTTCAGCTGCTGTTCTTACCTCCCTAAGGCTCTTGTCTCTCTAATTATTGAAACAGCTCTAGTGCTAGTGCTGCACATGGCTGTATTTGACTCTTAGCAAATGCTTTTGGCTTTGTTTTTCTATAGAGGTGTTTAGTCTCACTTCAGGAGGTTGCTAAATCAAATGAGAATTTGGTTGATAACAAGAGCATGGGGCAGAGAAGGGCAGCCTGAAAGAATTTCCATTAAAATGCTGAGCACATACATGACTGTGCTGTTGGAGACAGGCTTGAAATGCCCTCCTCCAGCTACCCAATTTCCACTTCAAAGGGAGAATTTAAATTAGCATGATTGAATAATTTAGAATGCAGGGGGAAATTATGCTAATTAAAATGCTTTATCTGCAATTTGAGGTCTTAACTAAGTGACTATTTAGCAGCTTCTGTGGGGAGCTCTTCAGGGAAGCAGGGTTTAGCTGAAGGCCGGGAGTGCCTTCTCTGCCTGAATGCTGGTAGTAATAGCCTTGTGTCCACTTCCATCTGTCCAGGACTCGACTCTGAGACTTTGGGAGTATAAAAGTGGAGAAGAAGTGCACTGCTGTCAGCTGAGTACCATCTGTGGGTCTCATGCAACCAAACCAGACCAGGTATGTCCATGTGTGCCAGTGCTTTTGCTGTGCTTCTGATCCTTGGGACTGCCAAAGGTGTTGGTTGCATTTTGTTAGAAGTGCTTCCCTTCTGTCACTGGGCTTAGAACTTAGAAAAACTGTTACAGTGGTCTGGGATTTTGGGAAGACAGTCCCTGAAATCCATTCCTGTGTTTTGTGTGAATTCCTAAAATACGCCAAGCAGTGACCAAAAGAAGCTGCTTCTGATTCTTCCCAAATTTAAGTTCTGCACAGTGGACAAGGCCTTCACTTTAAAACAACAGGTGTTGTGGTTTCCTAGGCAGAAAACATCCTGTGACACTGGGAATATCTAAGCATTCACCCATTTTTAAAAAATGCATAGAATTTCAAGTGTTAAATTTGCAATTTTCCTGAGCAAAAAGAAGCTTTGTAATATTTTTAACCAGTGACCTGCAGTAATGCCCTGTGGAATCAAAATGTTGGGTTTGTTATTTTAGTTTCTCTTGCAGCTGGACAGTGTCCAAAATTTCAGTGTGTGAGTCCTACATGAAAACTGACAACCCCAGGAGCTCTCCTGAGCTTCTAGCTTGTACATCAGCAGTCTCACACACACAGGTTTGGGGTGCTGCTGTGATTTGAGATGCTCACCTGATGTGAGCAGTCGTTCTGGTAGTGCTTGAAATCTAGTTTTGTTTTTTTCTTGTCATTTAACGTGACATAAGACCAGTTAGCAGTGAAATAGCACTGTCCTTCTCCCTGCTGTGTGCATGGAATTAAACCACCTACTCACCTGCTGGGTTGTTTGAGTTCACCTCACCACCCATCCTGCTGCATGTGATTTTTCACATCAATCTCTATAAAAACTCCCTGCAGACCACAGCTGCCTCCCAGTTGTCAGGTGACTAGGAAGGCATGCATGGCTCTTGAGGAAAATCCAT
This sequence comes from Cinclus cinclus, assembly GCF_963662255.1. Taxonomy (NCBI): domain Eukaryota; kingdom Metazoa; phylum Chordata; class Aves; order Passeriformes; family Cinclidae; genus Cinclus; species Cinclus cinclus. The sequence goes on from NC_085047.1 coordinate 112,939,049, forward strand.
TATGGAATCCATATCCAGGCAGAAATTGAATTGCAAACTTCTGCCTTCTCTCCTTTGTGTTGTGGTTTTGGTAGTGGAAGTGTGTTGTGCTTCACCTCCCCGCAGCTGGGGAGCCACTTTCATCACAGCTTTCCCATTTAGATACTGGGTCTCTTGGGTTTGGCCTGGAGTTCCTGGTAGCAGGAGATCAGGGTGATTTCCATGTGGACAACTGAACCTGCTCCTTGGACTTGAGAGCCTTCTTGAAAACACACACCTGATCCACACACATTCACAAGGTCTCTGCCTCATTTCAGCTTGATGCCAGTGCTTGAAATCTTTGAAAAAGCTGTTTTTGGGCTTTTTAACAAGTGAAAAGGGTACAAGATTTGGTAACAAGCCCATCTAACTGGTATCCACTGATACTCTGGGTGCACCAGGATTTGAGCATTTGTTTTAGAGGTGATAATGGATTTATTTTAAAACAGTTTGTCTTCTAGATTTATAGGATTGCTGAGGACAAGTAAGCAATTAACTAGTGGGAAATTGTGATTAATATTAAAAATGCTGTTTGTTGCTTAGACTGGCTTAGCGTTATTAAGATGGCTTGTTTGTAAATTAGCAGTGTTTGATCTTACATTGAACCCTAATTCACTGATTACAAGAATATAAAAATAATATTAAACTTTGAATGTAGGATCGGATAAACTAAAAATGTCAAAAAATGTGTTGCTGCAGGTAGGACTGATCTCAGAAAACCTCTCCAACTCTCTTAGGATGTTTTTAAACGTAGTTTAGTAATACTTGCCTTGTCTCCTAATAAAATCCCTTCCATGAGATATTCTTCATGCTGATGTCAGGAGATGTCATCACCTCAGGAGAAATTGGAGGTGCCCTTTGCTTGAGGAGTTTCCATTTAGCTTATTTACCTCAGTGTGAGTAAGCAAAGACAGAAAGGGAAAGCCCACAGACTGTGGGTTAATAAATAGAACACAGCAATTAAGTAATAAACCTTATTCCTGCAGTGCTTTGCAGTTTTTCCATCCACTGCCACGTGTGGTGGTGTTGGAAGCCACATGGTGGCCTGTGAAATCCTGGATACTGCTCACTCTCACAGGTGTTCTGTTGGCATCATAGTGCTAGAAATGCCAGAGGTGACATCTGGTGGCAGTGTTTAGCCATGCTGTGCATCCAGCTACGTCGCAGATCGTCTCCACAACCTAGTGACATTTGTGGTCTGAATTTAAGGACACAATCTCTTGAGTCAGCACTTTACAGCCTGTAACAAGCACAGGACTCTGCAGCTGGGATCAGGTGGGGATATAAGTGCTTTTTCTTTTTTTTTTCTTTTTTTTTTTTTTCTTTTTTTTGTATTGTTACACTTCATTTTTACTATTGATAGCCAGTGAGAATGCACTGGAGCTTTAAACACAGCTTGAAGCTCAATGAGGATGGAATAATCAGTAATGGTGAGCCATGTGAGCACAAAAATGTGGGCTTATTTTGCTTGGCAGATGATGAATATGTGTCTGTTTGGGGGATGTAGGAGTGTTTTGAGCAGTGTAGCATTGGTTTCAGCTGATGGCTTACAGATCCTCAGTTCATTTTCCCACTAGAATGAGAGTAATTTTCTTAATTCCATAGTGCTGTATAAATATTTTCCTGCTTCAGAGCTTTCACCTCATCTGATCCTCTTGACAGCAGAAGCTTGTTTAAAGTCCAGAACATGAATTGCACAACTCTACCCCAATGCACCAGTACATTAATTTTTATGGGGTCACCTCTTCTCACAGATGACATCAAAAGTTAATTTTAAGGTGTTGGCAGGCTGATAACAGTGTCATATAAACATTGACTTGAGTTCAGAGAATATCAAATGAACATCTGTTTATCACAGAATGTTCTTGTAGCCCTTCCTTAACAGATTTCATAGCCTTGTCCTTGACCACAATACTGTTGTGGGTCTTGCGTTCATTTTGCTGATTTTTTAACTTATCCACACATGGAAAGAACTTGGAAAGAAGTTGCATTTTCTTGTCTCTTTCCAGCTGTGAATAAGACTTGGTTTAAATCAAAACAACCTCCTCCTCCCTTCTCCAGTGGGGTTGGGAGAGAGCTGCTGCCTAATTCAAGTTCACAGAACTCTTTGTCTCTCTAACAATGCACATGGCTGTGTAGGTGGGCACTTCCCTGCATGTTTGTCAGGCAGACAGGCACAGCTTTGTAATTAGAAATAAATAGCACAGGTTTCAACTTTCACTTATATATATATCTTGGCATATAAGTGAACTTAAAGTTCCTTTAAGTGTCTGAAGAATCCTCTCATGGCTTACAGTAAATAGGATCTGTCAGTTCTACTCCAAAGCTGTGGTGCAGGTGGCTCTGTCCTGCATTTAGCCACATCAGCTACAGAGAACCTTTCTGGTCCAGCCCACTCATCCTACCTGATGTTTGGAGCCATCTTTTATGTCTGTGTGAAACAGGGGTCCTGGGTCCCAGTGCTAAATATGGACTAATAACTTCATATTTCTGCAGAGTAGCAGGAGGTCAGTCCCATCTGTTCCCAGGAGCTCTGAACCATATCAGTCCTTTTGATGTTTTTTATTAAGTGTTCCTCTTCTGTCTGAACAGGTGGTTGAGACGAGTGAAAAGTGTGTGCATGCTCTTCTTGCTTCCCCCTATGAAATTGTATCACACAATTTTTCTCATGAGCCGGAGGAAAAAAAAAAAATGTTTTCAGCTCTGTTATACCATGAATTAATTTTCTTTCCCACAGTTGGTTTATCTCCTAGTGGTTGCATCGTGTGCTGTTGACAAAATAGTTAGCTTCTGGTGTTAAACTTGCTGACTTGAATTTTTGGAAGCTGTACAGCTTGTTTTGGTTTCCTGCATGGATTGCAAAACTGTGAAACAAGCACCCTGACAATGCCTATACATCAGCTGGTAGCTGCAATCCTGTAAAATCCTGTGGTAACTCCCAAATTTACTATAACTTAGTGAAGCAGAGGTTCTGTTCAGTCACCTGTGTCGTGTTAAGGAAAGAGGTGGAGGTTAAAAAAACGAAGATTTGAGGATGCATCAGAATTCTGCCGGCAGTGTCAAAAAGATGTATTTTCTCTGCCCTGAAGGAAATTACTCTCTGCTTCTCTACTTGGAAGGTTTTAGTCATCAGCAGTGTTGGTGTTGTCACTGCTTATAAAACACACTTGAGAACCAGCTTTTTGCTGTTGCAGTTTTGCCATTCACATTATATAATAGACACTTTTGAAAAAGCACCCCAAGACATCATTTTGCAGTTTCTCTTCTCCTCCTAAGTTCTTCCCACTCCAGGAGCCACAAATCAGTTGTTTTATATTTCAAGTAGAATGGTTTGTGTGGCAAAGGTGCTGCTTCTCTCCCAGATAAAACTGTATAACTTCTAAATTAGGAGTGTGATGTGGGTTTGTTGTTGTTGTTGTTGTGTTGGTTTTGTTGATTTTTTTTAATGAGGAGAATGGCCTCAGGCAGTCTTTCCTTGTTGTTCAGAATACATTTTCTGTGGAGCAGGATGGCTTTACCCAGACTCACGTTGAAACGGAGGCAGCACAGCAGGGATATTAGGGATATTAGCTATGCATCACTATCTTCGTTTTTTAACAAACAGAACAGCAGCTAATAGCTTGTGTTTGTAATATCTGAGCTGCTGGAGTGATACTCTGCCTGAGCAGGCTTAATGTCAATGTTTTTGCCACTAGCATTGCAGGAGAGAATGTTTGAAGGCAGTGTATTTTCCTTCATCTGTTGGTTTGCCTGCTAAGAGTAGTTCACTCAGACCTTTACATTTGATCTCTGGACAGTGTGGAAGAGAGAAATGTGGAAAACTTCATAAAACAGCAAGCACTGGTACAAATATAACCTTGACTGCAGTTAGAAGGTAATTATGTTGCTTAACTTGCTGTAAATTAAGACATCTGCTAAATTTTAAAGGCTCATAGTGAAATGAAATGTGAATTTTCTGCCCACAAATCGTCTTAAAAGGATGTGTCTGTTTGTTTTTTTTTTTTTTTCTCTATTCCTAATAGAAATACACCGTGTCAAGAATAACCTACTGCTGTCAAGGTGGTTATGTTGCCATTCTGTGTGACAGGTAAGAACAGATGTAATAATGCCTAAAATTATCCCACCTGCTGCAAAGGCATGAGCAGCTTTCCCTGCTGGTTGTCCTGGCTTTCCCTGAGCCTGGAGTTCTTGGTATTGTGGATCTCCTGATGTCCAGGAATGTCTGTGGCCTCCCAGCTAGCCTCTGTGTCCTGTACTTGCTCTGAGTGCAGAGGGGAGTGCAGGGGTTACCTGGCTTAGTTGATTTTTGTAGAGTGTGATGCCTTTCCCTCAGTGGAGGAAACACGGGGCCAGGATGTACAAGGGCTGGGGATGTTTTGTTTTGCCTTGTGTTCAGCTGTATATTCCTTCAAGTGCAGCCCTCTAGGCCACCGTGTCACGATGCAACACTCATAAAAGTCCTTAGCAATCTTATGAAATTCCCTTTACTACCATTTCTTCTAAAGAGGAGGCAGCACTGAGTGCTTTTTCTTTCACATAACACTTGAAAAGCTGTTTGACACTTTGGGTATTTACAGCTTCTGACTCAGATCATGTAAGCAAACAGCATTTGAAGTGTTCATTCTAACCACTTGGCTTTGGCTCTGTTTGGAATTAGAGTGGGTGTCTGTAGTTTGCTGTGCAAGTGATGGCTGTAGGTGGATTTGGTAATAATGGTAATTAAGTTTTTCCTCTCAAAAGTATTCCCACAGTCTACATCTTTGAGCTTGATACCACTGCCCAGCAGCTGGTTTACAAACAGCAGATCTCTCTGAAACACAAAGGCTGGGACATTGCATTTGAGGAAACAGGACACCTGTGGATTTTGCAGGAAGACAAGGAAGCTCCTCTTCTTTTGTACAGAGCATGTGATGGACAGTGGAAGGTACTTTCTTAATGCTGAAAATCCTGAGTGTTTGGTGATGTCTTGAGGCCACAACAGAAGTGGAGTTTGCTGTTCCATGAAAGCTAAAAAGGCACTTTTCTCTCTGTCATGAGATGGAGTAAAAGTCTTAGATACACATCTCATTCTCCTTCTCACCCATGTATGATGCAAAGGTGTCAAAAGCTTGTTATGAACACCAGGGTGTGTTCTCAGCTAAAGCTGCCATCTAGCACAGCAGGGTCAGTATTTGTCAGCATTCAGTACTTTAAACCACTGCTTGAGCTTTCTGTGGGCTACTTGATGGTTTTAAAAAAAATAAAAAACCCCACAAACCAACAAAATCCCTTTGGATTTGCTCAAGAATGCTTTTCACACAACTTTCCTTGTGCCTGCCTCTGAGGCATCCTTTGAAAGACAAGGCATTCTGGGGGCAGTAAAGGGAATTACTTGATTTTCAGTGACAACAGGGAATCAAAATTGGGGTATGTGCTATCAAGTTCTCTTTTATTGCCTATTAAACAACTGGAAACTCATTTGTTATCCTTGTAAGTCCCCAGCTAATTATGGTCTGGTTGTGAAGTGATTTTAAATGAAACTTCTGAGTGTGTTCCCTGGGATATTTCTTTTCCTCACAGATTGGCAAGTGGGAATCAATCTCTTTGTTCAAATGGCAAAGCTCTCAGGCCAGGTTTCAGTAACAGTCCTAGAAAGGAGAAGCCTGGAAGAGATCATAGAGATTTTATGCTTGCTGTGTTTCACTACACTCTTCTGAGAGCTGTTGCATTTTTCAGCATGCTGTGAAACATGAAATTATGTATTAATCCCAAAATAACACGCAGCTTTCCTTCTTTTCCCAGGCTGTAACTGATGACAAAGGATTACAGAAGATGTCAAAATACATTCAAGGCAACTGGACAGTGTTTGAAGGTGAGAAATTTGGCCTAAAGTTCTAGGGAATGCAGTTTTTACAGCTGAAGCATAAGATGTGGAAAAAGATTGGAGTTCAGGTCAGTTCAGCTGGCTGTTGAAGTTACTCAGTCTTTTCTCAGTGTCATCACTGTCTGCTGTGGAAGTCAGTGCAGATAATGAAGTGTGTTCAGGGCTCTGTTATCACAGAACCATGTAGGTATTTAGAGCTGAATTGCAGCCTTGTAATTTTTCCACAGACACCTTATCATGGAGATGCATCCAGACAGCCTCTGGCAGAGCTGCTGGAGTCTGTCTTACTGCTGTGGTATCAAATATTGGTGTTCGTTGTCTTGTCTCCTGCCTGGGTGTGAGACTGTATGACAGGTACAGTCAGGATGGAATAGCTGTGGGAGGAGCAGCTCTGCTGTAAAGTTGGGTTGTTGGGTCCACTTGACAGGGCAGATGATGTGGAGCCTGCTGTGACTAGAAGGTGTGACCCTGGATGGGACAGCAGAGGACATTGCTTAGTGTCAGGGCTGGCTCATTTTGTTTTTGCTTCCTGCCCCACTCCCAGTCTCTGTCAGAAAAATAATGCCTAGTTTCCTTATTCAGAAGCACCCTATGCTTCTAGGATTTTTTTGTACTTATAAATAACACCCAGCTGAAATTATAGCAGTGGTTGTGGCTGCAGGTTATAGAAGGGCTGTGGCATGGGTTAAAATCTCAATTATGTATTGAAATTGCATTCGTAGAAATTTCTGTCCTCTACTTTGCTGGAATCTTCCTTAAAAATGTGTTATAGGTCCCACCAGTCTTATGGTATGTTCATGGTGGCTAGATATATAAAGATGGAAGAGCTGCAGAAATGCTCAGTCTGGTATAAAGTCTCCTTAATATCTAGTACTGCATGGTTTAGCATGTACTGTCATTAAGTTGGTCATTAAATTGTAATTAAGGTGGTGCAGTCTTTGCAAGTCAGGTGCTCCTTTGGAAGGGGGATGTTTGCATGGAGATGTTGCAGACTTGATAGTTAAAGGCAGTCATATAATTAGGAGGATGAGGTCTGAGTGCAAATGAGCACAGGGAAGTGAAGAGAGCAGGCATGGGGAGAGGTTCTGGGCATAATTTGCCCGTGGAACAAACAAGTGTGAAACACAGTCACGGGCTCATCTGCAGCAGGGAAAGGAGCACAGCTCACATGACAGGTTCATTATCATTAATTAGTAGGGGAGGCTCCCTTGATGAGCACTTATTCCAGTGCATAATTAGTGCTTCCAAGGTAGTTACATCTTCTGAAACAAGTGATTGTTACATTGTTTGAATCCAGTCCTAATCCCTGCATATTGTTCCTTTTATAAACTTTTCTCACCTGTATGAGGTTTGTGTAGGATTTAAGATGCTATGATTTAAGATGGTTGATCTGGAAATATCACAGAATCCTAGGATGGTGTGGGTTGAAAGGAAACTTAAAGACAACCCAATTCCAACTCCCTGCTGTGAGCAGAGACACCTTCCACTAGTCCAGGTTCATCAGAGCCTCATCCAGCCTGGCCTTGGACACTTCCAGGGATGGAGCATCCACAGCTTCTCTGGGCAACCTGTTCAAAGTGCCTTACCACCCTCACTGGGGAGAATTTGTTCCTGATATTGAATCTAAATCCACTCTCAGTTTGAAGCTGTGTCCCCTTGTACATATTAAACAGTTTGACACTGCGTGGGAGCGACGGGGGGTTGGACGGTCGGGATGGACGGAGACAAGAGATTTCTGGAGCCAGGTCTTGGAACTTGTGGTTTATTGCAAAGGGCCTGGGTGCAAGGGCCCTGCTTGGAGCTGCCAGCTGCAGCTTGGAGCAGGCCCAAGAGAGCAAGAGTAAGAAGAAGGGTGAGAGAGTAAGAAAGTAAGATGTAAGAGAGCGAGGTTCCTGTTACAATACAATTAATCTTCTGTGTTGAATATTCTAATTTTCACTAACCAATCTAATACAAGATACAAATCCAATAGCATTTACATACAGCCTGTAAGAATCATTACATTACCATACTGTGTTGCATTTTATACCCTAAAAACTCCTCTTTGGACCCCTTCTGCCAAGCTGGTAGGGTCTTCTCTGACCCTTGGAGCTGTCTGCAAGCAGAGGGAATTGTTCAGTCAAGAGGGGATTACTTTCAGCTGGCCATACTATTGTTTTCCAGTTGTTCAGTAACTAAGCTTTGGTGTCTCAAAGATGGCTTTCATTTCAATCTCGTTTATAGTTTCCATATTCTCAAAATCTTTTGCCAGACAATCATATTTATAAGGTTTTCCTGTTTCATCTTCCCCAACATGACACTGTGCCATAATTGATCCCAGAAAAGGATTTAGTGCAGACTGATCAGGTGGAGAGCAGCATGGCTATTCAAACAGGCAGCATGCAGTTTCTCCCAGGGCCAAAGGCCAGTAAAGCCTGTATGAGTGCAACACCCCTGAAAGTGAAAGCTTGTGCCTTCCTGAGTACCACAAAGGGAAACTTGCTTTGTTTGTCTGCCAAGAAACAGGGGGATGCTGTATGTGGGTTTCTGTGGAGTAGCACCTCAACATAATCTTAGCAGGTACTGGTTTACTCTTCATTTGTCCTTTAAAGACTGTGAATTTTGCTAAGTGGGAAAAGGTGAGGACTGAAGATAACCGGCTTTGTCAAGTGCCATTCCAACTATTTTTTAGAAATACGGACTGAGCCAGCTGGTCTCATTCTGTTTTCTCTACAGAAACAATCTGATTAGGGATTTTTGGATAGCAGTTAGTTCCCTGCTAAACTCATCTAAACCCACACTCTTGGGGATGCTGTGAGGAATGTTACCCTGAATTCACAGAAGGTGTAACAAAGCCATTGGAACAAATGTTTAGGAATCTATGTGCTATAGAACACGACTATTTGAAGTCTACTCCTTTGTCCTTCTTTTCATTTAATACTCTAGGAGAAATGCCAGCTAAGCACAGTTAGGTGGCAACTCCCTTTGTAGTGCTTGGGTCTCAGGGAACAACTTCAGCAGTTCTCAAAAACAGGAGCCCTGAAGTTTGCAAGTGTTCAGCGTGTGAGCTGTGTCTTCTCTTTGCTTCACTGTGAGGTGCTTGACTGAGAATTTTTTAGCCTGAAAATTAAGACTGTGCCTGGCTGGTGAATACTGACCAGATGCTTGCCAACACAAATCAGGCTTACACAGTGTAAGTGTTGATATTTAATCACAGAGTGGTTTGGGTTGGAAGGGACATTAAAGATGATCTAATTCCATCCCCCTGCCATGGGCAAGGGACGCTTTCCACTGTCCCAGGCTGATCTGAGCCCTGTCCAGCCTGGTCTTGGACACTTCCAGGGATCCAGGGACAGCCTCAGCTGCACTGAGCAACCTGTGCCGGAGCCTGCACACCCTCACAGTCAAGAATTTCTTCCCAATATTTAATCTAAATCTGCCCACCTTCATCTTAAGGCCATCCCCCCTTATCCTGTCACTACGTGCCTTTGTGAAAATCATTCTGCAGTTCTCCTGAAGCCCCTTGAGATAGTGGAAGGCTGATTCAGTGGATAGGACCACAGTAAATGAACTGGAATGTCACTATCTAAAATGACAGTCCAGGAAGCAATTGATGAGACCACTGGGGGAATTAACACCTATGTTCTTGCTTTGCCCAACTGCAGGTTTTGTTGGTGCAGAGAGCTACTACAGTCACCTCTACAAGGCCTTGTTTGATAACATGGATGAGTACCTGCAGAGGAAGGAGGAGAGGTTACAGCAGCAGAAGAAGAAAAGGCAGGATCTGCAGCGTGGGTCCAGTGGACAGGCAAAAAAAAAGATGAAGGCTGAAGAGCCATCCTTATGACTGCTGTGAGCTTGAGCTTTTACCTTGAGGAAAGGAAGTGATTCAACTGTGGACTGTTTTTACATAAAAAGTGAATTATGCAAAATGACTGGTATAAAATTTAATTCAGGTTTTCAGGCAGGTTGATACAACAATATCCTGTTTGCAGCAAATAATACATTACAACATACTTAAACTTTCTAGCAGAATACAGAGATTCTGGGAATCTCTGGTGCACATTATATGAATACTGGAGATGGCATTTTCCTTGAAACAGGATTTTCTTTTTGCCTACTGTGTTCAGGCTTCTTCTGGTGGAAACATGCTGATTGAAGTGGATGCAATTTTGATTTTATTAGTTTTGGTTTGGGTTGGTTTTGGGTTTTTGTAAACTTTTTTTTATAAAAGTTGGTTAATGTAAGTAACTTAGTGTACCTGGGTATGGGAAGGGGAGTGTAGAAAAAATTCTTGCTGGGTATGAGAGGTTTTAGCTTAGACTTTGCCTTCTCTGTTTTTATCCTTTAACTTGGGTTCATGTGGTTGGGATTTTGCCTAGCTTCTAATCCATTACTTCTTACTTGTAGAACATCTCTACAGGAAGAAGAGCAAAAGTTAATTTTGTATGCTGCAAAGTAGAAGTAAAACGTGTCAGTCAACCTTGTGTTATTGGAAGCTCCTTCCATTGCAATATGATCCTACTGGTGTCTGTGAAAATCATTCCAGAGGCCTGGGAACAAAATTTGGAGTGCATCCTGCTTTTTTCATCAAGAGCTTTTCCATACTTTAATTATCCAAGAGATACATCTTCTTGAGAAGTCATCACTAAGAGCCTTGTGGGGCCACTTGTTCTTCATCAGGGGCAGAAGAAGTGTTCATCTGCCAGAATGGTATCATGTTCATGTGGAATAAAATGTCCTTCACAAAACCAGGTGTGGAAATCTGTACAGTCCATTAAAAGTACTCAGAGTTAACCTGTGCACTGTGAGTGGTTCTCTCTGGAGTGTCTGGACACATACAATTTTTGCATTCAAGTGCAGATGTGTGGCCCAGCTGCTTGGTTTGCTGACAGCTTCTCTCTTTCTCCCGTGGAAGATGCTGAATGTCAGTAGTAGAGCTCTGTACCAGGTGGGCAGATTTCTTGGTAGTTCACCTAAATCCCATGCTGATGGGAAGCTGGGATCAAAAAACCTGTAATTTCAGTCTTCTGAAGGAAGGTGTGGGGTGAAAACCCTCTGGACTGTACCTGGAACAGCCAGTGCAGTGGTGCAAGCCTGGTGCTGAGTATTTTTCTTGGTCTTCAGGAAAGGGTGAGAAGCTGCCATCTGAAGTGCTTTGATAATGGGTAGGAGTGCTGGCTTGGACACTGAGGCACCTGTAGTGTGTGGGTGGCTTCTAAAGTTTTGAAGTTCTTGTGTTCATTTAATTACTCTAGGGAGAGCAGTTGGGGAAGCACTTAAGGCAGCTCAGCCTCATAGTGTAGCTTTTATTTAGGAGTAGGTTCCTGGCGTGCAGATTCTGTAAAATAGCACCAGAAACAGGTTTGTATTCACACTGTCTGTGAACCAGAAAGGACAGGAGGGAAAGGTGCTGACTAGATCTTTTGCTAGCAGTGAGAAAGGAATCCCATAATGAAGCTTGCAGACACCGTGCAAACTCAAACATTTTTGAGCAAATTTAAATCTGCAGCAGGAGCCTGTATTGCATCACTTTCAATCCATTTTCCACTGGAGGAAAATCTGAGGACACAGGTAATTGCCTTCAGTGGTCGTTTGTACATCCTCTATGTCAATATTGTTAAACTTCTAAAGGATCACACTACCATGGCAATTCCTATTCCTGAGTTATATTTTTCCTCAGCACAGGATAGACCTTGACAGTGATCTCCACTGGCTGCAGGCACTCCTGTGATCCTCACCCCGCTGCTCTCCTGGAGGAATCCCAAATTTTCTTCCAACACTTGAACTCATGACAGATTGTGGTGTGTGGGAGTGACATGAGATGTGATATCTGGCAGATGGCTCAGGCCTTTTTGTTCTTCTTTCTGCAAGTTCTCCTTTCCCATTACATTTCACGTCTCCTTTTCTGCATGCAGCAGTTCCTGAGCTTCAGTTGTGAGACCACGTGTGCCTGTGCGTTGCTTTGAAGGGCTCTGTGCAAGTGCTCAGAGAAAGGAAGCTGTGCTGGAAGGTCTAAATCCTTCCTTTAGAAGTTTTCCAATCTGCCTTTTCTAACTGCAAAACACACAGAAATCATTAAAAGGGAGTGGATACCACTGCTGCAGAGAGGGAGACAACACTCCTCTCCCTGGTATTTGAACTATTTATTTCTAGTGGTTAAACCTGATGTCACTTGTTTGTGTTTATTTTCTGAACTTGAACCAAGGTCTGTCTGTGTGCCTGGCAAAAGGGGGTGGGTCAGTGAGGGTGTAGTTTTATAGCAGGCCTGGAAACCCTCAAACCATTCCAAGAATATTTGTAGGCCACAAAAGTTCACCCCAAGCTGCACTGGAGCTTTTTGTGGCGATTGTGCAACTCCCTTGCTTCTCTCCAGAGCACTGACAAGCCAAGGAGCTTTTAAAAATGCAGGTGGGAGAAAAGATGGGTTTTTTCCTCAGTACTTCAAACCAAGACATCCTTCCTACTCCCATTGCTGGGATTTCACCAAAACCCCCTTCAGCAAGTTGAACAGAGTGTGGCCTTTTATCTGTCATAGCAGGAAGGAACCCTAATCAAATGCAGCCCAGAACTATGCTTTGGAACAGTCCTTACATTTTTAAGAAAACTTTGAAAACAAGCTTCTTATATAAACAATAATATATAAACCTATTTGTAAACAAAGATGTTCCTTTCTTTAAGAAGAAAAACCCCAATACAATGCAGTTGCTTTATCTCCAGGCCAATAAAAAGTTGCTGCCAATTTAAGTGCAATCCCAAAATCTGCTTCAGCTTTCTTTGCTGAACTATTTTGTGTGGAGTGCTTTGATCTGAAGAGGAGACACCCTGTGGATTTAACTCTTACTGGTTGTCCCTGCTGCCATCAGTCCAGGTGACCTGGTGTGAAAGCAGACCAGGGAGTGTGGTGAGAGAGAGCACAGTGTGCTTTGTCAATAGTTGTGGATGCAGAGGCTGGAAAGAGAATTAAATGTTGACTTTAAATGTATTTGCACAGGTTATCCCCCACTACAGCACACCAATACTTCCAATATTCTGTTTTCCCTCTCTTTTTCTATTAACAGAGGTAATGGATGTGTTGACACAGACAGATGTGCCCACGGGCATGACCTGAGCATCCAGAGGAGTGGCTGTCCCTTGTTTCCTAACCAATACTTACAGCCTTGACTTTGAACAGCTTTTGGAAAATTTATTACTGATTGCCCATTGGAAATGGGAGTTGGATGCTGTTGGTTGCTTAATTCAACATTGAATTCAAACAGATCTTTATAGCTGGGTGGAGATATTAATTCCAGAGAATCAGCATGAAGCAAATACAGGTAGAAGCAAATTGAACAAATTGAGGCTGTGGTGCCTCCCCTGCTTCTGTCAACAGTAAGGCTCCAGCTCTCCGTGGAAAAGCTTTGTACAGTTACTCACCTGTCAGAGATCTATCAGATTTACACCTGCAGGCAGGATGTAATATTTCTGCATGTTGCTTATAGGGATAATAAGAATTTCATAATCTTATCTGGCATGGAAATTCTGATTTTGGACTGTCAGACCTAGTCATATATATGTGTATATATATATATATGTATATATCTACATACAGATAGGAATATATACATATATACACATATCAATAAATAAATTTGTAAAAAATATATATGGATAAATATATATATGGATATATGTATAAAACCATATGGATACATATGGATGTATGTATAAACACATATATATATAAGTAAAAAAAAAAAACACCAAACAAAAAACCCCCCAACTGTTCATGGATCCAAACTTCTTCCTAACACAAAATAAGGAGATCTTCACCATGTGTTGGATTTTGCTGTTATATCACCCTTTGGCTTAAGCTTCATTTGTACATGGGAAAGGAATTATACTGCACACTGCACATGGCTCTCACATCCTCAGCCTCCCTGGGAGAAAGAGACAATCTCAATCCTGTGAAATGTCCAGGGAGCAGCACAGGTTGGCACTTTTGAGTTTTCCATGCCTTGTGTTAAAGAAAATACAGTATAAACAAGTAGCTGTGCTGTTAATCCTCTCTGAAGTGACTAGTGGAGGGAGGCAGTTACGCAACACAATATTCAACATGAAAACACAATTAAAGCATCCATTTCTGGCATTCCATCTGTGCAGGTTTTCAGGCTTGCAGCTTGATTCGCTGCCTTTACAGCTGTGCTGCAACCCACCAGCATTTTGTGCTTTTAAATAAGAGCTGTGTTACTGTATTTTCTCATCAGCATGTTGTCAAGATGGCAGCATCCCATATAAATTCTGGTTAGTTTTTTGCAATGCTGGATGTCTTGGATGTCTCCATTGACATTTACCTTTTATCACTGCAATACTTCACATAGCAGTGCTTCCTTTGCTTTCTAATATTTCAAAGCTTAAGAAAGGCAGAATGTGACACACCAGCTATATGAAATTAAAAGCAATATTACTCTGATTTTTTTTTCCTGTGTCCTGGCCTTTGGAAGAACTCATATTATTATCTACATGTTATATACTGTATTTACTATATGTGCTCTACTAATATCTGCTACTATATTTAGCTTTACCTGAAGTAATAACTCATCATTGCCTCTAAAGCTAACAGTATTCAGCAAATAAGCCAGCAATTTGAAAGTGAAAGCTTCTTATCTTCAAGGAAATAATGATAGTAGTAATTAGTCACTGTCTGTAAGATTTGCATGCACTGCGTTTCTGGAATACTTTACTGGGAAATGCTGTTTGCAAAACAAGGCAGAACTGTTTTGTGTCAGGCAACTTCTAGAAAGAGCAACATAAATCAGCTGGCACTTCTCAGCTTCCCTGAAATCTATGAGAATTTCTGTAGGGAGAAGATCAGCTTTTACCTGTTTGCTTTAATACAAAGGCACAAGGACTTTGGTCATTACAACATAAAATTGAATTTTAAGCCTTTTCCTTCTTGCCACCGTCTTCATTAAAAGCCAAGAAAGCTCTCCAAAATCACAAAGTGACCAAACAAAACCCCCATGGCAAATTAGAACAAAAGAGCCCAGCGATCCCTCTGCTCAGTGTAAAGCCACCTAAATAAGATTTCAATGTTTTTGGTCAAAAATAGTCGTATCAAATCAAGCTCTGCCCCTTCTCTCCTCTCCATGGTGCAGCCAGGAGGAAGTTACAGCCACTCCTTGTTTTGCTTCAGCACAGGTACAATGTACAATAAAAAGAAAAAAGAGGAAAATCCTCCAGTTTCACCTTTGCAGCTGCAGAGACCCCTGAACAGTCAGGGTGAGCACTCAGTCAGGTGCAGCAGCTCTGTTTGGATGTGTCGGGCACCAGCACGGAAAAGCTGCTGCTTTTCATTTTTCAATTTTCATTTCCTGTACAGAAGCAGTGGGTATGTTCAGGAAGGCACTGGAAATGAGCTGACTAAATCAAAAAGCAAGAGGTTCTTTTCACCCTGTCAGCTTTTTGTTGTGCTTGCTGGGAAAGCCAGCAGCACTGTCGAGGTAGCAAAAGGGACATCCACGTGTGAGTTTGTAAATGTGGTAACTGCACCACTTAATTAGTGACTTGTCTTCTTTATCTTCTGTCTTCACTCAGAGCCAGGATTAAAAACATGAAGGAGGCAAATTTTCTCGTGTTCAGACTTGGTTTTTTATTAAATCTTATCTAAAGTACAGAGAGTTCTGCAACACTTCTAGCTACCAGCTAAAAGTGAGCAAAATGGAGGCAAACCTAGCCAGTTACAAAGCCTTTTAAAGCTAAACAGTTAGTTCCTATAAAGAACTAACACATGCATTATTTACACTTTTGACCCAATAACCAAACTCCCGTGACCCTCAGTGCAGCACTAACTGTGCAACCAAAAACTACTGCCTGAAACCAAGAAGGCAGAAGATAGAAAGAGACAACACCCAAAATCCTCCATCTTGTCCCATACCTATTACTATATTCTAAAACCTTCAAATTCAAGACCCTTCACTGTGTGAAATCACACACTTCTATTCCAGCTACACACCAGTGATTCCAACTCCATCACCCAAATTTGGAAGCCTTCTCCAAGGCCTCAGTCAAAAGCAGTGTTCTCCTGGGTGTCAGTGCCAGAAAGCTCAAAACTCCCAGGTTTCTGGGTTCCAACATGAATTAATCACAGTGGCTGTGGTTCTGAGGAGGTTCCCGGGGCATTTCCTGCCCTGTGACCTCACGTGTGGCTTTTCTGGCACCACAGAGGCAGTGTCCTGTCTCACTCCTTGCCTGCCCTGTGCCACCCTGCCCTGGCACCTCAATTCTCCCACAGAGGTTGAGGGATGCTGTCTGTGCCCTCTGTTCGTGCTGCACCCCTTTTTGAGGAGACAAGGCATGGCAAGAGCTGCTCTCTTCACTGGCTGGGTTTGGAAAGGAGGCTCCAGTGCCTGCTGAGGGATGTGTGAGCCTTCAGAACCCTACATCCAGCTCTCCCCTTCGGTTTGATGTGTCTTCCCTGCCCAATCCCCCTCACTGCATCACCCCACCTGTGCTCTGACACTTTGCCTGGGGCTCCTGCCTCAGCCTGGTTTCTGACACCTTGTGTCACACTGACAGAAGTGACAAGTGCCAGGCTCTCCCCGCAGGTGCCACTGGCATGACTGCACCAAATGGTTCATTGATGAGAAACAGAGAAGCTGCTCTCCTGACAGGGCTCTCCAGGAGCTACAGCTGCCTCCTCTTTTCCCACATTCATCCTTCATCACTCCCTGAGAGATGCCACCTCTTTTTTCTGCAGGCATAGGCAGGTCCATGTACCCTGTGTGCTTGGGGAGATAGAGGGAGGGAGTTTCTCCCTCAGAGGGTGCTGAGGCACTGGTACAGGTTGCCCAGACAACTTGTGGATGCCTCAACCCTAGAAGTGTTCAAGGCCAGGCTGGACAGGGCTTGGAGCTACCTGATCTACTGGAAGGTGTCCCTGCTCATGGCAGGGGGTTGGGAAGAGATGATCTTTAAGTTCCCTTCCAACCTAAACCATTTGGGATTCTTTTTAAAATACAGATCACATCAAAGTTGCAAGAGATGAAGCAAGGGTCAGGAAATGGCACTACATGGTAAGCAAAGAGCTCTGCAAGAGTGGCTCCCTTTATTCCTGACTGGGGGAATATTAGGGATGAGCAGGTATTCCACCACTTGGACATTGAGTCCTTTCTGCTGCCCTGGGGAATGGGCTGGCAGTGACAGAGCTCCCTACCCACTGTCCTTGCTGATCAGCTTCCCTTGGTGACAGCAGGCGTGTGGGAGTGAGCCTGGCCAGACAAACACACGGAGACAGGAGAGCTGGCAGGCTGGGGGAGCTGGCTGTGCCTGAGGACACACGATGAACGAAGCGTGGCCGTGTCTCCAGCTCACTGCAGCCATAGTTTTACAGGACTTTTTAAAAGGGCATGTAGTGATAGGGCAACGGATAATGGGTTTAAAGTGAAAGGGGGCGGGGGGGTTACGTTAGGTTTTAGGAAGAAATTCTTGATGCTGAGGCACTGTGAGGTGGTGAGGCCCTGGCACAGGTTGTCCAGAGGAGCTGTGGTTTCCCCTGGATCCCTGGAAGTGTCCAAGGCCAGGTTGGATGGGGCTTGGAGCAACCTGGGATAGTGGAAGATGTCCCTGTCCATGGCAGGGATTTTCAAAATTATTTTTAAGATCCTTTCCATCTCAAACTGTTCTGTGATTCTGTGATGTTTTCCTACCCCTGGGCAGGAGGCAGGGGACAGGAGGTGTCACTGAGGCTGGGAGCTGGTCCCACCCTGGCCAGCTCTAAACCAGGGAGGACATTTGCAGAAACAGAAGTCAGAGAAGCCAACCTGCCCTCAGGCTTTGCTGGCAGAGCTGGGGGAACACCTGGCCTGCAGCACTCAGCTCCCAGAACCTGCACAGCCACTCCCCACACATCGTGCTTTATCTTCTTTTTTCTTCTCTGCCAGAGTTGGGATTAAAAGCTCAAGAGACAGAATTTTGTGTTTCGACTCAGATGTTTATTAATTCTTATCTATATTACAGTGAGTGTCACAGCACTTCCAGCTAACAAGCTAAAAATGGTGAAATGGTGATGTATCTCTCTCTCTACAAGGTCTTTTAAACCTAAAGTGTCCAATTAAGAACTAACACCTAAATTATTTTTACTTCTGACCCAATAACCAACCACCTGTGACCTTCAATGCAGAGTTTTCTATCCAATTACAAAAGTACCACTGAGACCATGAAGAGGAAAGAAATCTCTGCCCCAAAACCTCCATCTTGCTTTATACCTATTACTATATTCTAAAACCCCAAATTCTAAATTTTCCACTATGTGATATTACACACTTCTATTCAAACTACACACCCATAATCCAAATTTTGTCATTCAATTTTGGAAGCCTTCTCCACGGCCTCAGGTCAAAAGCAGTGTTCTCCTGGGCACAGAAATGAATTGTCAGTGTCCAGGCTTCCAACACCCACACCCCCCTCACTCTGGGCAGAGAAAGCTCCTGTCCACCTGCCACACATCACACACACACCCAGCCCCTTCTGCTCTGGCTGAGTCAGGCCTTTCAAAGCCTCCAAACAAAGGGAATTTAGCCCTGGTGAGCATCAACTGCTCATTTCTAGCCTTGACAGGAGCAAGGCAGCTCCTCTGGGAGAAGACATGGCTGTACCACCCCTGAGGTGGGCACTGCTTTACCCAGCCCTTACTCACCTGGCAGGGGCTGAAGTGAGTGTGAGCTGTGATGACATTTTGCCCTGCTCCCCAGGCAGCACTGGGCACTGATTTCCAAAGGAAATCACTGTGGTGATTCAAGTACCCTCCCAAGTAAAGGAAAAGCCTTTCCTGGGAAGGCAGAGGCTGCCTGGTCTTGCCCAGTGTTCTTTGCCTTGAGCCCGTGAGTTCAATGGGCTCTTTGCACTCAGCTGGGCTGAGCATGGTGTTCCCAGCTCAGCTCATCCACTTACAATAAAATGGCTAATTCATGAGGAAATGGTGTCTAAATTATCCTGGTTTATACTCATCAGAGGAGCTGAACATGCAAGGGAACACAGAGATCTAGGGCAGGAAGGGAAAGTCTTCCTGGAGCTGAGGTTTCAGCCAGGCTCCCTTGGAAAGTGAGCAGATTCCCTCTGTGGAGTTTCCAAGCAGGATTCTGTCTGCGGAGGAGCTGCATCAGTCCCTGCACACCCTGCCATGGGTAGGAGCTGTGCAGTCAGCAAATCATTCCTGAACTACAACAGGAGAAACAAAGTGTGGCCATCACTGCCCCTGTCACAAGCCAAGTGAGGGGAAAAAAAAAAATAAAAGTGCAAATGGCTTTGCACTGGCAACGTTTTTCTGGAGGAATGTAATTAGTGTTTTACTGATTGGGTTCTGCATGGCATTGACTTTCCTGCCTTCTCTCTCAGATGATCTTGGTGACCATCACTATGTTCACACAGAGGTTCAGAGCAGACCTGCATAAGGAATGAGGTGGGAGGAGGAGTTTGCTGTCCCTGCAGAACCTTCAGCACCAGCACTACCATCATCTGCTGACTTATCCTAGGGCGTGCAGTGCATCACTGGAATTCATTCATGTCCCATTTCAGGCTATGTGGTCAGCTCCTTGAGGCAGAAACTGTTCATTTAACACTTGCAGACTGCCCAGCAGTTTGGGGCTACCATGGTATGAAGCCTTCTTCCAGAGAAAGTAACATCCAGGAAAGTGGAAAGAAAATTAATGGTGTCTGCTCCAACTTTTCCTAGGAAAAGGATATACCTGTTCCAATCCAATCCTGACAGATATATGTCTCCTGGTGGAGAAAGATGGATTAACTTCAACCTGAGGAGCTCCCAGTGTAATATGACAGTTCTATGTACCCTTGTGGGTAAGCACTGTGGAAGTGTTATTAGAGCTAGACTGAAGAAGCAGTGTTTAGATTTGAGAGATTTAGTCTAAGACTTGAGGTCAAAGTTGCAACTTGAGCCAAACCCGTTCGGGATGATTCATATCAGAGACCCTCACTAGGATCTGTGATTATTGTAAAATTGCCAGCTGGTAAATCTCAGCTTGATATGGAGGAAGAAAATACTGGAAAAACTTCCTGGTAAACTCAGTGTTGAGAGGGTAAGCTCTGGCTCCATTTCAGATGTTGTGGTTTTAGGGGCTTGTTTGTGTTTCTGGTGGCTGTGCCTGTGGGACCACTCAGGGCTGGATGGCTGATGTACATTTCTTATGGATTCATATTCCTGGCAGAGGTGTTTGAAGTGATCAGTAGCTTTTCATAGTTGCAAAATTTACTGCCAACACCATGTAATCACTGAGAAAAGTGGCTATTATCTTCTCCACCCCGCTAACTCCTTGAGGATAAAAAAATAATCTAAAAATTTTGTGTAATTTTCTTCTTTGATCCTCCCTTGGCAATTCTTTAGAACAGTGGTTGTGCAGCTGGGAGTGGGGAGACTGATGTGGGTGTTATGTGAAGGATTTCAATGTGTTTTGTGAGGGGATAATGAAACAGCCCTCAAAGATGGGGAGTCCTTTCAAATGATTAGTCACCTTCACCTGTGTAAAGACAGACATCATTAATATTCTTCTAGGACTTTGGGAACAGTATGTACCAGCATGAAAAGAAATATCAGGCTCTTATACATGTCCTTGCTATTATGCCTTACATTTAGATGGGCTAAAAAGAGGCTCTTAATGGAATGGAGTAACTAATACTATAATGCTGAAAAAATGAGATAGTGGAGAAGATGAAAGGTTTCAGCTTTGGGCAGTGTGGGACATGGCTGGAGCTGATGCCAGCTGATGAACCTGTATTTGGGCAGAAGGAGGTATAATCATGCCTGATGAAAACACTGCAGCCATCACCTGGCAGGAATACATGTCTTAGGCCTCTTGCATCCATGAATCTCCAGCTGGAATTTTGTCTGATCTGCAAATTTATGTGCAAATGGAACCGTCAAGCCCACTTTATTAAAGGTAGTATTGCGACATGAGGGACACACCAGCAGCATGGAGGCATTTACCTGGTGTCCAGGTGACCTGTTCTGGGACTTGGCAGCAGTGCTAAAGCCAGCCCAGCCCTCGGTTTTATTCTTCACACTCAGGTCCAGGTAAGGGGTGTCAGTGTCCTGTGTCCCTCTGGCTCAGCGAGGTCAGCTCCTGCCTCTGCTGCCCTGGGGGCTGCACCTTGGATGGATCCCCTGCAGCAAGAGGGACCCCAGTGCCCCTCCCAAGCCTCAAACTGAACCCCAGGATGGTTTGGCTTGGAGGGCACCTTTAAGATCATCTTGTTCCACTTCCCTGCCATGGGCAGGGACACCTTTCTGGACCAGCTCTGTCCATCCTGGCCTTGGACACTTCCAGGGGTGGGGCAGCCACAGCTTCTCTGGGCAACCTGAGCCAGGGCCTCTTCACTCTCACATAAAGAATTTCTTCCTAATATCTAATCTAAACCTTCTCTCTTCTAGTTTGAAGAACTTCCCCTTGTCCTGTCACTCTTTAGAGGGACTGGCCTTGCTGGGAGTGCAGATTGGAGCATGAGCTCCCCTTCCTGCAGGTCAGAATTCTCCTGTGCACAGAGGGAAACGGCGAAAGGATTTGGCTGCAGATGCTCCTCTAAAGCCTGCAGTGATTCCTCCTTCTCATCTGGGCAAGCCAGGAAGGAAGGGGGAGACCCACAGCACGGAGCATCCCTGTCTGTGCTGCCAGGAATAGCAGCAGCTGGGATAGGGGAGCAAGGGCAGCACATGCCACATACCCAAAGCTAATCCAGACACTTTCACCTGCCCTGGTGTTTTTGCAGAGAAGTTCATTTTCCAGGCAGTTTGCAGGAGGCACCAGCCTGAAGCTTCAGGAAAACTGCCCTGTGTAAATGCACACTCAGAGGGCACATTCTGATAGGAGTCAAGGTGGTGAAATGAGGTGTTTGCTGAGCTCTGAAGAAGACGGGGCTCAAATACAAAATTTAAAAACCTCAGGCAAACCCCATCTGACAACCAGGCTTTGATCTTGACCCCACTGCATGGAGTAATAAATCCATCCATGAAGCACAGCACAGGACTCAGTTCTTTTCTGAAAGAATGTCCCAGGAGTTGTTATTCACTTTTACAGTCTGCAAACACCATCCTCACTCTGCAAACTCTGAGTTCCTCCTGCAAGTCACGCCATGGAACTCCTCTCCATGTACAATGTGTCTTTCAGAGTGAATATTTTCTCCCTGGTTAAATGTTAATGACTGGGATGAGAAAAGACCTTTGTCCTAGAGATAAATTCAGAGGTGTTACAAGGTTGTTGCACTGGAAATAATGGACTTCATCTCAGCACTGAAAGTAGTGAACACTCTTAGTTAGCCTGCATAGTTCATGTTTGAAAGAAATAGTTCTACCATACTAATTGGTACAAGCTTTTAATAATAATCAGCTTGTAACCTTTTCAATTTAATTTTAGGTATTTTCATGCAAAGGATGCCTGGGTCTGTAGAACACCTACGTGAAGCCATGTGAATGTCTGTAATTCAGTGCAGTTCAAAGCTGCTGAGTGCTCACAATTTTATCCTCAGTAGAAACAGTTAGATAAATACGTAAATAAAAATGTAGGCTTAGAAATGCACTTTTTCCCCTGCCTTTTGCATACAGCTGCCAGTGGATGAAGCTGGATGACCTGTCCTAGCTCGGTGTTTTATGAAGGTGCAGCCATCAGGCAGCACCTGGTGCTTCCTGCATGGGTGGAAAAGGCAGCCTGAAGCACAGGTCAAGGAGTAAATCACCATGAAGGATGGAGAAATTACACAGCTGGTAGGATAAAATGAAAGACTGTAAATAAAGGGGAGATTCCTGTAGTTTTTGCCAAGATCTCCCCGACTCTGGACGACTGCCTGGCTCAACAACCCTAAAATGGGTGATGTGTCCTCTGCAAGAGAAGGAGCTGGGAAGAGTCACTGCCCATGGAGATCTGCCCTTGGCAACACACACAGCAGAGGAGGAGGAGGAGGAGGAGGAGGATCAAAGTCTTGAGTGAGGAGAAGAAAAACACTGCAGCCTGGAAGAAATGAGATCATCCTTTATGACACACACGTTACCTCTGTGAACTTCCAGGAGTACATGGTGTTTTAGACCTATGACACAATAACCTTTAGGAACATATTTCTTCAGCTCTTCCCCTCCCTGCAGCCAGTCCTGGAGGCACCAGTGAGTCCAGTTGTCCTGGGCAGCGCTGGGGAGTGGTGGGAGCTGCCACTGGGCAAGCACCAAATTCCCAGAGTGAGCATGGTTTGGTTTTAACCTGCTGCCTGCACACCTCCCTGTGCCTTACCCACGTTTTTGCTGCCCACCACCATCCACAGGGCCCAAGGGCAGCAGGGATCCCAGCCACAACCATGAGTGTCAATGGCTGTGTCAAAGCCTGGCAAGGAAAAGTGGTGGAAAACACTTCTAACAGGCACGTTAGGGGGTTGGTTTTTAATGTAACTCTGCTTGAAATGAATAATTTTTTTTTTTTTTGGAAGGGAAATAATAGCTCAAATACATAAGCACTGCTCTGAATGCTCGTTTCATTTATCTGAGGCTTGCTCAGTAAAGAAAATGAAATTTCAAGCTTTCAAGTTTGTACTGGTTTTTGGCTTTTGGGTTTTTTTGGTGGGGAATTTGGTCATCAAAAGGGAAATCTTTCCACTTTCCTAGAGAGGTGGTTATTGCCCCAAGCCTGTTGGTGCTTAAGATGTGTTTTGTCAATGCCCTGAATAACAAGCTGTAATTTTGGCCAGCCTTGAAGTGGTAGCACAAGCACTGAGGGACAAACTGGTTTTCAAGATTTACTCAGGGCAGCTGCTAACTGGGTGTTCCAGGAGCCATGCATGGCTTGGGCACACGATTTTGAGGAGGATTTATATGTTTTTGTGTTGATTTTCTCATGCCATTTTCCAGCCTGGAATGTGTCCCAGCTGTCCTGAGCACAGAACATCAGCCAGTGAGCTGAGAACAAGCTTTTAATTAATTTATTTAATTTTTATTTTTTATTTAAAATGACAAAGCTGCTCCAAGTCCCTGTCAGTTTGGAGCTTTAGGGCAGAGGATTTGCTGGTCTGCCAGCCAGGCTGTAACTGTGCCTCCACACAGTTTGGAAAACAGAGATTTTTTTTTTTTTTCCTCAGAGACTTTATAGCAAATGTTGCCTGTGACAACACTTTCCAAACCCTCCTGGTTCTAAGTTTGTCTTGCAACAGAGCCAAGAGTGGTGTTACAAAAAGTGTCTACAGATAGCTGCTTTATGTGTGTGCTTGTGCCCAAGTACACCTGTGACTCCTGATTATGTGCCAAAATAGCCAGAAAGCTTTTTGTGCGTGTGTGAGCTTGACTTCTCACTAACCAAGAGCCAGACCTGCTACACCACAATGTCTGACCTGTTGGTTACAGCTCCTTCATTTGTGAGGACATCTAAAAAGTGGGTTTGGACAGAAGTTTTTATTTTCTGATAATGGGAACTGTTGGCTTTTGCATGCAGAAAACCACAAGGTTTGAAAGGAGAGGGAAGCCCTGGCTTGCTGACCTGCTCTAGAAGTGATTTGTAGCCACTGACAGATTATTACATTTATTATCATGATTTACTAGGGGTTTTCTTTTGTGCTATTACAGCATTCACACACAGACCTCCAATGTCCCATTTTTTTCAGAGTCCAAACAACATCTCTGCCTAGGCATTGCCCTGGAGAGCCGAGAGAAAGGAGGGATCACCTGCTGCTCTGCCATCTAGCCTGGAAAAGGAGCATCCAAGCTCTATAATTTTAAGAAACACACTTCAGAAAGTTCTTGCTGTATTTTTCTAGTGCTGAACAATTCTAATGACAAGGGTGCTGTGTGGAAGAGGGTGATGCATACAGAAGGGTGGCTAAGGAGGCTCCAGAACAACCTCTGGGACAGTTATATTTTATTTTAGCTGGGAGTTAGAGCAGCAGCTGGATGGCCCCCATGAGGTTCCTTTCATATAAACCCCTCCTGTGGGCTGGAGTTGAGTGTTCCTCATCCCTGACAGGCATGTTCCTTTGTTTTATAGCCACAGGTAAGTCAAGAAGATGGGAAACAGGCAAATATAGGAAGATTTTGCATTAGTGAGGTAGATGATTTGCCCACTTTGTTTGTTCTCTCACAGAAACTTTCTTAGTATGACAAGAGAATAAAAGCAATTTATGTGCTCTTAATCCCACAGACCAGGCACGAAGGTGACGCTTGTTCTTCAAGTGTTTTCAGAGAGAAGTTTTCAGCAAAAACCTGCTGTTTAAAATGGGAAAATTGAACAAGTGCTTCTCCTGACAGGCTCGAACCCCCACATGAAGCAGATGCTGTTTTTATTGCTGCTCAGAGGCAGCTCTGAGATGAACAATTTCCATGTACAGATACTCCTGTGGCATTACATGACTCCTGCATTAACAGACACTAAACTTCCCTTGTAAATTGGCTGCTGTGGGGGTACTCACATTTTTAAAAAGCTGTTTCCCTCCCAAGACTCAGTTTGATCTGATTATCAAACCATACTAAAAAACAGAGTAATGGGCTGTGGGATCTCACAGCTTTAAAAAAAAAAAAAAAAAGGAAAATCTCAGAGCTCATCATTAGTTTCCCAGGCTAAAATGGCGTGGAATTGTTATAACCCATTTCATGTTCAGCTTCTTTGATCACAAGTCCAGGACAGCAATGCAAGGCTGGGATGCACCTGGCACTGACATGATGCTGAAAGCTGCCACAGGTCATGGAAAGTTCTCTGTAAGACACCTACTGTAAACTGAAACAACAGAGACACAACACTTGTTCATTGGAATAGGAGGAGAAAAGATTAAATCACACTCCGTGGGAGACATCTGTCTCCCTGCCTCAAAAAACTTCATTGTCATGCTAAGTCTGGTTTTAAAATGTCACCTTGAAAATCTGTGACATTTTAATGGGCTGATTGCCAAGATTCTCAGATTCTTTAATTAGCATATGAATCACAATGTTAAATATTGTGGGAAAAGCATAAGAAACTAGAATTATAAGAGAGTGCCTTGCATTTCCCTTGGTTAAACATATCTTGGGAGGACTGTCTCATAAAAATCTAATATTACAAAGACAAACGACATTAAAAAAAAAACTACTGTGGTATTCCATTTATACCGTCAGCTGGTTGTGATTCCATGGGGTTTTTTAAAATATATTTTACAGCTGCCTGTGAAGGCAGCCTCAGTGTTGTCTGTTCTTTCAATAACCCTCACAGCACATTACAACATCACCACAGTCACTACTACAGCAGCCCTGAGGATGAGTTGCAGTCCCTTTTCCCACATTTCTGATGCAGCTCCAAAAAAATCAGCAGGATTTCATCAATGTCTTTTGTTCATCTCTCTCCTGTAAACAGTTTTTTTGGTTGCTCCTAAAAATGGTGGAGGCCAAAACAAACCATCAGTTCCCAAAAATCCTTCAGTTAGAGAAAGCCAAGGAGTCTGCACTGTGCAAGAAGCTCCTTTGTGCCAGGGTCCATGGCTAGGCTGGTGAGATTTAAGCACATGGATAAATACTTGCTGGATTAGGGCTTGTGGTTAGAGAAAATCCTTCCATCTGAAACAGAACTTCCTATAAGGATCTAACTCTTAAGGAGTTTTAGTGGGAGAAGGGTGCAGTCAAGTTTGTACAGCAGGTTTTCTCATCTAATGTGAGTAGCACAGTGCAGGAGCTGGCAAGGCCGAAGCAATTGTTCATGGCTCCTGCACAGCTCATCTGCTCTGGGAGCTGATTTGTGACGGAAATCCGCTTGAACGGAGATGGTAAATTTGATTTGCTTGTGCAAAAGTAGTGAGGAATTCCACAGCGGAACAATCCGGGTCACAGCGTACTTTGGATTATAAGATTGAGTAAACAAAAAGGGCACAAACCACATAATTCAGATTCAACCTTCCAGCCTCAGAAGTTTGAGGTTAATCAAAACTAGGGTGTAGTTCATCCATTCATGAAGTTGTCTGTGTGAGTTGGAGCTGACCCTGTGCTTGGATCTTTCAATTTCCCTTGGGATCTGTTCAAATCCAGGGATCAGAGCCCCTTCCAGTTTGCAGCAGAAAGCCCAAAACCACAAACAAAAAGCTGTTTAAAGGAGGAGGCACCAGCAGACAGAACTAGCTGAAAGTCCCTCCTGGCTCTCTAGAAACTACCAGGTAGGAACAGAATAGAGGGATGGAAGCTTTGAGGTAATTTGGATCTCCCTGAGAGATTGGAGAAAAACTCAAATAACACAATTCGTGCTAATGAAAGAGACCAAACACAGGAAATGGCACTGGGGGAGAAACAAGAGTTAAACCCAGGATTAATGTGCAGAACCAACAGGAGAATGAAGTTGAATTTCCAGAGCAGAAGGCAGGATTTGCTGTTAGGGTTGGTGCTAGAGATGCCAGAGAGGCTGAGCTGCCTGAAGTGCTTCTTGGGCCATGGGGGAAAAGGTTGGCCCCCTCCTGCTCATCTCTCTGACAAACCAGCTCTGGGCTTTGCAGGGCTGGGGAGCCAAGGGGAACCTGAGCAATGTCCATGCATGGGAATCCTGGTCCCAGCAGGTCCCCCCTCCCATGACAGGGAGAACCTTTCCCAGCTGGGAGAAACCAGGTGAGCAGCGTGGCTGTGGCTTGGTTCTCATGGGGGATTTATTCCAATCTTCCCTTTGGTGAGGTGGTGCACAGGAATCAATCCCAGCTGTTCACACAGCTGCAACACCTGGGCACAGCTTGGCTCCCAACCATCACAAAACCATCAATGGAATTGAACTGAGCTCTTCATGATGTACCACAGGAATAATTCTAAGGCTTCTCTTCCAAGGAAAATCATCCCTCCCCTCTCCTGTACAGCCCTTCCTTTGTATTCATTATGGGAGCATTGGTCTTTAGGAGCAAGGACAGTCCTCATGTGAACACATACACAGAATGAAACAGTAACACCCATTTCTGTAGAAGAATATATTATTTAGCTGATCGGTTTAAAAGTAAAAAAAAAAAAAAAATCTGTACATCTTTGAAGGTGCCTCTTGTTGGGCTTTTTTTGGCCATCAACAAGGATAAAAATGTGTTTGCACCATAGTTTTTCCAGCTCTGTGCTCCCTTCTTTGCTCGTGCTGAAGGATCCCACGGTGTCCAGCTGTACCAGGCCACAAAGTGACCCTGGCAAACCCACTAAGGTTTCTTCTGATTTCTTCTAGTGTAGGAAAAAAAAAAGAAAAGAAAAGAAAATTGCATCCACTATGCTGGGCTTCTGAATGTACTGTGAACACTATAAAATTCAGAGAATAATGAGGAGAAATGTGTCATTAGGGCCTACCAGGCAAACAAAAATGTATGCCAAGGACCCTTGTCAGTGTATAAGCATCTGGTGAGCTATGCTGTAATTAGCATACTGATGTACATATATAGGGAATATCTTGACTAAAGCAACTCCTGGTGCCAGTGGATCATTTCCCAGAAAAGGCTCCTTGGCTGAACTCTGATTTGTCTCTACAGAATGCAGTCACCAAAAAGGCAGATCTGCTGCAGCCTGTGCAGTGTCCGCAGGGAGAATCCTGCTGGGAGGCTCTTGTGGGAATGCTGGAGCCTGGGGAGTCCTGCCAGGAGGCTGTGGTGAGAATTCAGGAGCCTGGGGAGTCCTGCCAGGAGGCTGTGAAGGGGATGCCAGAGTCTGGGGAGCCCGTGGTGTCCGACACAGCTCCTCTGTGAGGAGGCTGCAGGCTGTGGATCCATCCCTGCCACCTCTCCTTGTATGGTCCCACTTGGATTTTGAAGTAGCCACCACCTCTGCTTGGCAAATGTAGCATTTCTCAAACCAGAGTAGCCTCAAGGCTCGTGTTTTTTTTGTTCAAAGGCTGTTTCATCTCACTTTTCGGTACTGCTGGACGTCAAACCTTCACTTTTCTGTTTCTGCAGCTGGAAAGAAAGGAAAAGCAGGATTAATCCCCCCTGACTCACACTCACAGTGCTGCTTTCCAGGGCTGCTGTGAGTCCCACGCTCAGCTCTCCACAAGGCATGTGCAACATTTCCTGGGAAATAATAGGCAGCAGCTTGGAATATCACAGGCATTGTTTCATCCAAACAGCTCTGGATGAATGTTCTGGGCACACAGACTTCAGTCTTTCTCATCAGCTATTGTACTAGGCTTTCAGATTATTAATTAAGTCCTCTTGCTTCAGGATATTTCTGAATTCAAGCAGCTCCTATTTTTTAAGACCTCTTGTGCCAATACACTGTAATTAAAGCTCCATCAGTTTGTATAAAAATGCTGTTTTGACAGCTTTTGTAAACCAGAAGTAAAATCCAAGCTCAACTTGAAAGATGAATAAGACTCAGAAAGTCTGGCAGTCCTATTTTAGTTCTTTTGCCCTTGTTTGAGAAATGCTCCTGTCTAAATGGAAAAATGGCTGAAAGACTTTGTTCTCCTTTAAAATTTAGTGCCCTCAGAGCCTGTGCAATTTGATCAACAAGCCTCAGTACTTGAGCTGCTGAGGGGCTTTTCCTCCAAAGCACTTGGGAGGAGGTGGGAGCTATGGCAAAGCTCCTGTTCCACTCACGGATGATCAAGTGAAGGAACCTTCATTACCCACTCATCAAACAGTATCAGCACAACTGCTGCTCCAGGGCACTTCCCAACTTATTTTAATGATGGAGTGACTGAGAATAGCCTGCCGACGTGATGAATTTTTTCATGTCAGAAAAGTCCCTACTCTGTGATGCCATTTGGGCAGGTTTTGTCACGGATCTTGGCAGGGAGAAGAGGCACTGGAAGAGGTGTGCAAGCAAGGACTGCAGGGCCATTGTCACAGGATGCAAGGAGCTGGACCAGCACTCTGACTGCTGCCCTAGGTACTGGTCTCTGCCCTGCCAGGCTCCTGAGGCAATGCAGACATGCTGAGAGACAGCAAATGCAGTTACCCGGAATTCCCACCTCCCCTGAGCCTTACAAAATGAGAGGTGCTCTGTACAAAAAAAGTCCCCAATGGGCAATAAAAGGGCTTCACTGGTTGTGTTTAATCCTCCTGGGTGCTTTGCATGAGAGAGTGATTCCTCATAAAATGCTAAGCACATCCTTGATGACACACACGTGACTGGAAGTTGTTTCCCAGAAAATAAACTCATGCACTGGTGCTGCAGAGCCTGGAACTGCCCAACCAACCCCAGAACATTTTGCTGCAGTGTAACCCAGGCAAACTCCTTCCCAAGGGAGGGCAGATCCCTCCAGGGAGAGTTGTTTGCTACTGTGCTCCCTTCAGGGGGTTATCCCTGGGGTCTGCGCCTTGCAAGCAGCTCCATTCCTGTCTCCATGCTTATGTGATTCCTGGTGGATTCTGCAAGGACATGTTTTTACTGCTTGTGGCACACAGCCTCTCTCCAGCCAGGTGTAATGAATGTGTTTCTCAGGATAAAGGATTATTCCAAAAGCATTCCCACTGTTTCAGAATTAAGCTGATGCTTTATTATAATGTTTGGCTTATTCATTTATAATGTTTGCTGTATCAAGGAGATAATTGGCATTTACCTCTTTCATAGCATCATCTATCTGTTTTAACCCCTCGTAGTGGTCCCTGGATTCCCACAGAGGCTGGAGCATCACCTCCTCCACTTCTGGGAATAGCTAGGTGGAAACAAAATAAAGTAATATCATCATTTCCCTTTGCATTCCTTAACTTGCTGCATTATTTAACTGTACATGCTGAAAACAGGGTGGCAGGCGGGGTGTGGGAGGGCCACCCCCATTTCCCTGGATAACTGAACACCTGGTGGGGCAAACACTGCAGCTCTGCTCTCCCCCTCTTTGGTGACTTTACCTTTGTCACTGTTTCAAACATGGGGATGAGGACAAACTTGAGGAACCCAATCTGTGCCGTGGGCTTGGTCACTTTGTCGCGGTCCATGAACGGCGCCACCGGGAGCCCCTCGGATTTTTCTCTGTCACTCTGGAACAAACCCAGAGATAACAAATATTAATCCTGTCTAGGAGGCTTCGAGGAGAGTGATGCACCCAGCAGATCAGTAGCCCTCAGATACAGATCACAGAGGAGTTTGAAGATAGCACAGAATAGCGATGTGCTTCCCTCAGGCTAATGTCTCTGCTTTGTGGAGAGCAACATCTGAATAAAGAGAATTCTGTTCAGTTATTTCTGCTCAGCAACAGCATCAAAGTGTTCATCTCCAGGCTTACAGGGTGGCTGACTCCCTTTGCAAACCCACTGGACTTGTGAGGTAAAATATTTCAGACCATTCTGAAAGTTGGTGATAACTCCTACTGCTCTCAAAGAGGAGGAATATTTCTGTGATTTCTCAGTTGTTCTACAGGGAGTTATTATTTTCAGGTATTCAATGAGAAATTATATCTCCTTCTTTACTAATGATTAAAATAAAAAAGTCAGTTGCATCCACTTACTTACTGAGCAGGTTCTTTTGCTGGCATCCTTCTCTGCCTTTCTGTAATAGAAGCTTTCCATGGAATCACAGAATGGTTTGGGTTGGAAAGGACCTTAAAGATCACCCAGTTCCAACCCGCTGCCATGGGCAGGAAACTTTCACTAAACCAGGTAGCTCAGAGCTAGAACCTGTCTGGGCTGTCAGACGGTGAAGCACGAGTGTGATTTGGAAATGGCAGGAAATTGTGAAATTGTGCAATTGCATCTCTCCCTCACTCTTACCTGCATAAAATACTCCTCCAGTAAGCAATCTACCCAGGGCTCTGCTACTTCCATAGGGCGGACTTCGTTGGAGATGTCACAGCATTTTATCAGTACCATCTTCAGCTGAAAGAGGAAAACACTTTAATGCTGCAGTCCTAAAGCCAGCCCTTTCCCCTCCATCCACAGCCTTACAAGGCAGTGGGAGGCAATGCTTTCAACCAGAAAGGACAATTTCAGGATTAAACCAGAGGTCTTAAATGATCTGGATCCTTTTTCCCTCTCTCAGTTGCCCTTCATCCCCTCTGTGCCTTGGTTTCCCCCTCTGCAGCACTGGGATGTGTCACAGTGGGATGTGCACTTCTCTGCTGCATGAAGAGATTCAATCACAAGTGACCACTGAGTTTTTTGTGGACCACTCAGAGGCAGCAAAATTCTTCCCTGGAAATCAAAGACAACTGCTCTGGGAAATAGAGGAGACTAGAGGTTTTACTCTTACAGATGTTTAGATGTTTTTTTTTGTTTGTTTGTTTGTTTGTTTTTTTGTTTTTTTTTTTTGCTTACAGTAAAGACAATAAGAATTTGTGGCCTAATAGAGCAATTTTTTTTTTTTTAATTTTCCTGATGGGACTTCAGAATTTCTGAAGCTGGAATAATCTATTTAATATAGAGCCCTTCCAAACTCTACTTATTTTTTTGGTGGGGCAGTGAATATAGGAAGGATTCTTTTTTTGATAGTATTTATTAAATCTTGCTTTTTAGACAAACAAATGTCAATCTACAAGCTTTCACTCCATGCACAGAAAAAAAAAATCCATAAAACCTCCTTACACAGGTCATGTGTTCTTCATTTGTGTAATCAAAGTTTTCCATTTTTTCCTTGAAAGAGTCCAGTATTTCTGCATGTCTCGCCATGTCTGTAGCCAGGATTAACGTAATTATCCCCTAGCAAATAAAACATGTTCAGGTATTAACTTGACATTCTTTACAAAGTCTGCTATTGCAAAGCCAAGTAGGGTCTGTCTTGCACACAAAATGCCTGAGATGCACTGAATTGCTTGTGCTGGAAGGGGAAGTTTCTGACTTGGGACTGCCAAGGAAACTGGAAGATGGATATAAAGAGTTCATGGTACATGAGGATCATGGTTTTATGTGATATTCCAGAGACACTGAGGTTTTTCCTTTCTGATTGACTAATTGTAGAAAAGCAAACTGTACAACAGGATGTTAAAAGCCACACTCTGGCTGCCAAGATCCACTTTCATCTCCTTGGAAGGCACTGTGGGTTTTGCTGCTGACTCAGTGGCCTTGAAACAAAAATCCTGATGTGGGTGCCAGCTGTGCCCATCCTCTTTGGATTAAGGGCTTTGAAACACTCGGACATGGACAAGGAGCTCTGTATCCTCCCTCTGTGCAGAGTTTATGATGGGAAAATGTGGTAATTTTAAAGTTTTCATACAGAACAGTCCATTCTGGGCTCATACCAGTTTCCCACACACTGGCAGAATCAGGAGCTCCAACCAGTCCTTATACTGCTTCTCTCAGTGTGTAAGGAAGATGTAATGGGGAAATTAAGACTGAATGTTGGCCCTTAGAGCCCTAATGGGAATTGTAACATTGTTCAGTGCCTCAGAGATTACTGTGAGGACTCCCAGGACACCAGGGCCTCTTCCAACACTACAAGTGCTCTGCAGTTGCAAATCTTTTCCCCTTTTGAAGCCCCTCTTAAAATTAATAGTGTTCCCTTAAAGCATAAACTTCTGCTGTGGGAGCTTAATCCTTCCCCAGTCAGAGGTAATTGGCTCCTCCAGCAATATAAATATCTACCCCCAAAATGTCATAGGCTTTAATAGTCAGGATGCACTCATTATTCCTCAGCAACACATTCCAGAGAGTGCTGATGTGGAAATTTTCCAAGAATCCCCCCTCAGATCCCAGAGAGGGGCATTTCCAGCCCTGCCCTCCAGGCAGAACAAACCCCTCTGAGCACGGATCAGGGAAATCCGTGCGCGTTTATAACCTCAGGGACGGCGTGAGCGGGAGCAGCATTCCCACCTGTCTTATCTGCTTGAACTGCTCCTGGTCCACGTTGGAGAAGATGTTGAACTCTGGCTGGGAGATGATCTGGAAGGCCACGGCGCAGTGGTGGTTCTCCAGCGGGGAGATGTCGTTGTAGCGCACGGCCAGCTCCGTCCGCGCGTTGATCTGGTAGCTGAGGGCAGGGAAAGCCGTGACTAAAAAACTGCCAGCTGCTCCAAACCACGCTGCTTCCTCTCGGTTATGTTCTTTTCAACGCTTTTTCAATTAGCTGCAGCTTTGGGGTTTGTTTGGTTGTTGGTATTAAATCAGATTTTCAGAGAAAATAGATATTGCTTTAATATCATCTCAGGTGCTCGTTCCCCTCAGTGGATGGACATTCACCCAAAAAGGTTTTTTCCCTTCTTTAAATTTTACCATGTCTCTAGTTTAAGATGGTGTAGAGCAAAACCAGAAGAAATTGTTTGGGTTTAACTCAACCCTCACTAATGGCAAATGCAGGGATTCTCACTGATCCCAGTCAGAACTGCCTCATTTTAATGAATGGTTACAAATAAATCAGACACTCTCTCTTTCACACAAAAAGTGTCTGTGGGTCAATGGCAATAATTTCCATACAGAGTAAAGTACTCTTCATGATTTATAATTATGAAATAAAGTGTAAACTAAATTCCCCTTTGCATTTTGGTGTAATTATTCCATTACAATAATTTATAGCACTGTTACCAGCTGTAAAGTATTTCACCTTGTTTTCTCAGGTGTTTGGGGGGGAAAGTGTTTGAATAGAAATCTGAAAATAAAACCCATTTTCCTTGCAGAACCAAGGACAGCTGGTAAACCCCAACCCAGACCTGAGCTCTGCTTTGGCCCACGTGTGAGTGACCAACAGGACCTTGGGAAAAGGTCAGGCTGTGAGAAAGAAAACCTTATCCATCAAAAAATGCCAACCAGTGTAACCTTCCCGATAAATTTTAAGGGAAGAGAAAGCAAGAGAACAGACTCACGTATTGTTATAGCCTGGATGGTCCAAGTCGTGACACACTGCTGCCGTCATGAGAATTAAAATGTCAATTTGGGAAAATTTCTCCTGTAAAATACAAAACATGAACGTAGTATTATGATTTCTACTTCCCCTATCCCTGTAAATTAAAATAAATAAAGAAACCAGACATATTTACTTTTTTAGAGAAATGCAAATCTGAGCAAAGTGAAGCAATTTTCTTTAGATGAATTTACTTCAGTCAAGAAAGAGAAATCTGCCTTCCCTTCCAGTAAAAATGACTCAGATTTGCCTTTGTTGCATTAAATAACAGCAGCTCAGAGGAGGCAATTTCCTTGAAAGTTGCTATTACTGCAGAGATCATATAAAAGCACTGAGACATTAGTACAGTCTCCTACAAGTCATTTGAGCACCCTGATTAGTTAAAGGGAGGTCTGCAAGATGGCTCTGTTGCCATTGCATTCTGCATTAACTAAAGTTAGGAAAAGAGCAAGAAAAATTAAATCTTGTGTTCACACAGCTTTTGAATAGCATGGACTTACATTAAAGCATATTTTTCTTCATACTGCTACTGGCAAGAAAACAGACTTAGGCCAGTAACTGATATGTGCAACTATGGAGAAAAAATGGGGTTTTAAAAGTGAAAATAGCAGTTTTGCAAAGAAATTAAAAGAATATACGAGTGCAGGTTATCCAGACAGTGAAATTAATTGATGCCTATAGTTTTGAACAAAATAAAGGTCAAACATGTGTCCTACATACAATACATGCCTGGACAAGCACAAGTAAAAGCACACATTTGGAGAAAGCCTCTCGTGGGAACATTTTGTGCCCCAGACAAAGAACATACCCACAGACCATAATTCAGTAGGGCTTAGGCTGTCATTCCTAAATGCTTCACTCCATCAGAGCATGAACTGTGGACATCCAGGAGGTGCAGTTACCTTCCCAGCAGCCTCAGAAAGCTGTGCAGGAGTTTGGGGTCAGGAATGGGATGGCTGAGTGGGCAGCCAGGGGTAGAAAAGCAACACCTCTCCTCCTGTGCCTGGGGACTGAGCAAGTGCAGCCTCCTCAAAGGCCACCGCTTGCCAGCTGGCTGGTGGCCCATTTTGCAGAAGTGGCTCAGGTTTGAGGATGGAAATGGAGTGGTGGCACAGAGGGGGTGGTACCTGGAGGCTGCAGAGCGAGATCATGCTGTACATCATCTGGGTCACGCAGAAACAGTGCCGGAAATTGTGGAAGGGGTTGTTTCTGTAATTGTCGTGAATACACAGCTGCAGAGAGAGGGAATGAAGCTGTCAGAGGTGGCAGAGCTGTTTACCAAGCACTGTATATCCTTCAAAGGAGTCCTATGGGGCCCAGCATTATTCTCTGCTAGGACAGTGACAGCATAGGGCTTCTGACACTTTCTGCCTTCCTGGGTGAGATTTGTGTGCTCCAAGAGCTCACCAGCAGGTAAAGCTCACAGAAAATCTCCTCTCATACCAGCCAGCAATGGGCAAACATCCCAGCACAGCTGCATCTCTGTCCTTAAGAGAGGACTCTCTGCTTTCATCCTGAATTTGTATTTCAGACCTTGCAGTGGCTAAATGGGGGACTGCAAAGACCCCTGCTCCCCTCTCCTGCTGAATACAAACTGCATCTCTGATACCTTGAGGGCTGAAATGTGGCTGTCATTTCATTTGCCAGTGCTCAGAGGTGGCATTTTGGGATGTGTTGCTTGGCAAAGGGAAGATGTGAATGCACACCAGGCTGGAGCACACCTGGGTGGGTTTTCTACACCAATCACCCTGGGAGAGATGGAGCTGTTAAGGGTTCCCAGGACCCGTTGTTGACAGATCCCGGCTTGGATGCCCTTGGATGTTCCACAGGCAGGATAAAGCCTGCTTGTCCCTGTGTCCTGGCTAGTGCCAGCCAGGCTGGCTGAGGGAGGCTGGCACAGCTGGGCTGACACATGCCACAGTCATTATTCCAGTGCTCCTCTGGTTTCCTGTCCCTCACAAAGCAGCCAAGAGTCAGCAGCACTGGAGCCCTCTGCTGAATCCTCCTCCAGAGCCTGGACCCCAGAGAGCCCTCATGCAAATGCTTCAGTTACTGAGCCTGAATTAATGACATGGACAGAATTCCTGTCCACTTCCCCAGATAAATCAGGAATTTACTTCAAGAGTCCTCACACCCCATCAAACACTTTAAGCCATCACCTGACTTCTAGGAAACCAAAAAGCTCCAGATGAGGTCAAGAGAAGTGTGGCATTTCAATACTTATTCAACATTTGAGGGTTTCATTGCAAAAGCTGCACAGATTATTCTGCAGCAAGGATTTCAGAAACACATTTCATTATTTTAAAATGACTTAGGAATGTCATGATATGGTTGTCAGCCAGGCTCACAGGTGGTGAGTATCTCACAGCCTACACATGGACACCCATGGCACTGCACAAAACTGGATGGATGTAATGTATACAACCAGCACTGGAGCCCAGAGCATCCCAGGGGACTCCTGACTCAGAGCACTGAAGGGATGGAGTCACTGGGTTGCATTAATCACTCTTCCCTCCTCTTTATGGAAGACTTTTGTAGCCAGTGGATGTTGGAGCAAGAAAGCCAGGATAAGCACAGGGTGATTTTTTCTCTCCTGCTTGAGTTCAAAGTGATGCCCACACAGTGCCTGGGGAAGTATCCCACTTTGGAGCAGAGCCTTTGAGGCTTTTAAAAATCATCTTTCTTTCTGCAAGAAGATAGGAGACCTCACCCTGTCTTACCTTCGTAGAAAATACACAACAAACTCCCCTTTTGTTGCTCAGAGTAAGGCTGTCTCAAATGTTAGTGGTGACAAACTGCTTGGAGACACAAGCTAGGGGAAGCTGCCTGCAGCAGTGTGTGTGGGTGGGCTGTTGGTGTGTGTTGACATATCACCTTGCTTCCCATGTTTTTGGGCTGTGAAACAGGAGGAGGGGATCTTCTGGTTTATCTACTCTGTGTTACCCTTGTTTGTGTTGGGTTTCATCCCACCCCTTGTCCAAGGTCAACATCACCCAGCTTTTCATTTGTCTTCTTCAGAGAGAGAGAGATTTATCAACTTTTGATCATTTTTGGTGTCTCCTTTGATGCAGTCATATTATTTTTCCAGAAAGGGGCTTCACCAGCACTGGGAATAAATTTCAGGTGAGCCTCCTGCCTCCTGTGGTGACATTTTATCCCTCATTCCAGGCTCTGCTCAGCCCTGTGCCTTGTTGTCTCCCTCCTACAGCAGGACACCAAGCAGTGACAGCCCCTTGTGCCTCCTGCCATTGCTGTACTGCAACATGTGATGGACCCAGTCTTTTTTTCGTCTTTTCCAGCTACCTCCTGACTTTGTGAAATTTTTTAGGAGTCTACACCCATCTAAACCAGAGCCCTCTACTCTCACAAGCTCCTCAGGGAATTAGAAGAGTTTTATGAGATGTAAGTCATTAGTACAGGAATCCTATGAAACATCTGTATGATGAATTCACACCATGATGTTTTTAATTATTGTCTCTATCAGTTTGTGAGACACAGAGGTAAGTTTTTTCCAGTTGTAATTCCTCAGGCTATGCCTGGATGCCTTTTAAACAATGGTTAAAATATTTACTGTTCTACAGTTCTCTAGGAACATGACTTTTTTTTTTTCCCAATATATACTTCAGCTTTTTAGCACACACTTTCTTATGGTCTCCCTTGGACCTGAAAACTCATTGCTTTTTAAATATTCCAGTGTTTCTTCCTTAGACATCTCACTTTTGCTATGATCTCATCTTTCTCACATTTTGCATCTCTGCAACATTCTCACATCAAAGACTGAAGCAAAGAAAGTTACCTTCTCAGCAATTCCTTTTCCTTACTGACTTGCTATTTTCTCTGCTCCCTGTGATTTAGTACACTGAATGATTATTGCACATATTGGCACTTTTTAGCTATATCTGAAGGCACTTGTCTTGCCTCCATTTACAGTAGGTATCGAGAGCACTCAGCAGAAATGAACTGCTTTCAGTAATAGAAACCTCAGCAAATGAATGCAAAACAGTTAAAAAAGAGTCACTTGTGACCACAAGAATGCAAACATTTTCTGAAATGTTCTTTAAGAATTTGTATAGACTGACAGCTTTCATTGGGATTACTCATGTGAGTCATGTTAATTCCATGGCTAAATGCCTTGTTTATTGATGTTTGAATGAGAAAAATTGCAAACACCAGTAACTTGAAATACTCACCAACCACCTCTTCAACGTGATAGGATTGATGTTGAAGTCTTTTACCAGCCCAAGGTCGTGGTACATGTGCTCCAAACAGCTCAGCATCTGCAGCCAGGAACAGGCAGGTTATTGTTGGCTGTGTAAATATCCCTTGAGGACACCCTGTGAA
The DNA here is from genome assembly GCF_963662255.1 of Cinclus cinclus. Classification (NCBI taxonomy): domain Eukaryota; kingdom Metazoa; phylum Chordata; class Aves; order Passeriformes; family Cinclidae; genus Cinclus; species Cinclus cinclus. The sequence continues at coordinate 112,977,934 of NC_085047.1, forward strand.
GTGAATTTCCCCCTTGCAAGCATCAAATCATTGCAGAGCCCTCTTTAGATGAAAGAAATATCTTCAAAGATTGCATGATTAAAGGCAGTGCAAGGGGGGAGACAGAGAAGGTTTTTCTGAAAGGTTTTCTGAGAGGTTTCCTGAAGCAGACACGCTGCTGTTGACTTCACAGGTCTTGTGCAGGGCTTTGAATATCACCAGCACTCTTCAGTAATTGTGATTTGTGTACATCACAGCAATTCATGCTCATAAATAAAGTATTGCCATTTTTCTAGTTCAGCTGAGATGTGTCTTGTCACTCAGTGAAACTAGTGAGAGCTTTTCCCTGGCTGTACAGGAATGGATCAGGCTCTAGCTGAATAGAAAATGACAGCAGAAAATAAGATATCCCTAAACAAACATTTATTTCAGGCATTTGTCAATACCTTCTTTCTTTATGACTTCTTGTGAGCTCCTAACTCGGCTACCTTAGCTCATATTTCTTATTTAAAGGATTTCCCATTATAACCCTATAAAATTCCAGCAGTTTTGTGATTATCTCCTCATGGAGACTGTAACTATGGATCCCAATAGCTGAAATGCAAGAACAGGCAGCTCTTTTGAGACAACACCTGCTCTGCAGTAGGAAGGGGGATGCAGGTAGTTTAGCACCCTCACATTTAATCATCTGGGCTTGAAAGAACTGAAAACAAAAGATACTGATAATCTCAGGTGTTCGGGTGCTTAACAGCTTTCACGAGTCAGAAATGAACAGGTTTCCTGGAGTTCAGGAGTTTATGTGCATATGCATTGCCATTTCTGAAGGGCAAATCTGCAGGGCATGGAATGTGGCCATTGTGTTAGAAAATGCAGTTCTTAAGACTCTAAAGAGATCCAGGGGTTTCAATGTGATGAGTACAATGTCACAAATACAGCCCTGGAGGCATTTCTAGTTAGTTTTCTATTATTTAGGCTCTTAGAAACTCACCAGTAAAAAATTATTTAATCTAATGAAATTTTATCCAGGGCATAAATCAAGTCATGGAATAAAAACAGGGCTGATTTTGAGTAATCCAAACAGAGAGAGACTTTCCTGCAAGACCTGAGGGACAAAGCCATGGGCTGAATTCTGCTCAGATCACACAGACAGCATTTTGCTAAAAATCCCCTTTTCCTGGTAGAATACATGTTTTGCAATCACACACAGAATAACTAGGCTGGAAGAGACCTCCAAGATATCAAGTCCAACCCCTGCCCTAACACCTCAACTAAACCATGGCACCGAGTGCCACATCCAGTCTTTTTTTAAACACATCCAGGGATGGTGACTCCACCACCTCCCCAGGCAAAGCATTCCAATACTTTATTATTCTTTCCATTAAAAACTTCTTCCTAATAGTTCCACAAAAGACTTTCCAAGACAATAAACTTTATCCAGAAGTGCTGAATTACCCTGAGAAATGCAGCTGTTGCCAAGGGAGCTTTCGGTGAGTGACGAGGCGACTCTCAGTCCCAAAACTCCTGCCCCTGAACACAGGATAATCTCAGTTTTCATGTTTAGCTTTCTTGGTCAGCAGCAAAAGCTTGAATATGGGACTCTTGTAAGGCTTGAAAAGTGAGAGGGCATTTGAGAAGGAGGAGCCGGGCTTGCTGCAAAGCTGTGTTTACTGAGATGCAGCAGAGCACATTATTCATTTGCTTACAGATGACCGAGGTTTATGACCTGCCTGTCCCACACTGAGCACGTGGGCAAACACTCAGTGCTAAACAAGCACTGAAAGAATTGAAATATTCTCTGTAAACATAAAGCAGAGCTAAGAGGGCGAGATAAACCCATATGGCGCTTGGCTCGCCACAGCTTGTGTGGAATCTCATTTCTGAGCAGACTCCTCCTTGCAGGGCAAGCTTAATCTCCACACCCTCCTGTTTACCTTGTTCATGCCACCATATAATGTTTCCTAGCCCTCTAAATGAGTTACTGTGCTAAAGTGCTGTCCCCCAGCCCACAGGAAACCGTGGAGGATGGATTTTGTCTCTCCTCATTCTTTCTTAATAGTCAGAACAAGAATAATCCAGCAGGGTTATGGTGCACCTGTCAGACTGTAATTCCCTCTTGCTGCAAAGACCTGACAGGCATTTATGGCCATGGAACAGAGAAAAGGGGCTGGAGAGGGAGCAGGGGCTGCAGAGCACCTCTGACCACACAAGGGAAGCTCTGCCAGCCTCAGTGAATGGGAGATGGACCTAAAGTCACCAGAGAGCCCCTCTTGCTCTTCCAGACATAGGAAATATCCTGAAGGGAATGTGCTGGTCCTGTGGATGTGGTATGGGCTAATTTTCCTTGTCATGCTGAGCCAGAAATACTCCGTGTGCACAGCCTCTGAGAGAGCAATTAGGGTGATTGCTGCTGGGGGTGCTGCCAGAGCTACCCAAGCCTTCCCCTGGGAAAAAAACAGCACTAAACCCCTGGTTTAGTCTTGTCCTTCATTATGTTTTTCTTAAGTGAGATTTGCTAGTATTTGCTAAATTTGGTTTTACATTATATTATAAACTGTCCACTCATAACATCGTTCTCCTTCACACTCCTACAGGTTTACACATAGACCTTCCAGAACCTTCTGCAGTACAAGTGATGAACCATAAATAACACTAATAGCAGTAAGAAAAAGAAGAAAATGAAGCAATAAGGAGATACCAATTGGCTGTGAATGCAGCCCTGCAACCTCTTCAGAACAAACTGCAGAAAAAACCCCTCAGCTGAAGGGGTGTGAATCAATGCCTGCACCTCTGCCCGCTGCTTTATTGATTTGAGTGGAGTTATTGATGATGTGCTTAAGCACACACTTCACTGGGGATTGATTTGTTCAGATAAAGTGGTATGAGAGAATTCATGTGGCAGTAATGACAGTGCACCAGTTGAGCGACATTACTAGGAAGAGATTAAAGAGCAAATAAAGAGGAGCCAGGATACGACAAGCAGTATAATCGACCTGGTATCTGCTAGGAAGAAGCACTGGGTTTATGGTGTGGTATGAAAGTCAAAAGAATAGAGTAAGGGGCAGAAAAGGGAGGAAACCCTGCAGACTGTCTCAAAGGGCTCCTCTGGCTTTATCTGCTCTCAGAAGGTGCCATCCCAGCTAACGTGGCATCCTCACCTCGTTGGGCTCCCACAGCCAGACGTCGAAGGTTGGTTTCCGCAGAGCCTCGATGGTCTCCTGGGACAGCATGTACTGCAGACAGAAAGGCAGCAGGTGTAAACAAGGGTGTCCCTGCCATGGGAATGCTATTGGCATGTCCTTGGGGCTCCCAGGCTTCCATTCACGAGGGGTTTAGCCACATTTCCCAAGGAGAGAGCAGATGATCTCTCCCTCTGGCCACCCAACCCTCCTCACCCTTTCTGCCAGCTGGCAGCTGTTCACTGGGGCAGATCCTTGTGGAGCAGAACTTGGGAGAAAAGGGACAGTGGAGGTGTTAAGGAGAGGGTCATGGCTAAATCCAGCACAGGGAATCAAAGGCACAGGGCATAGACCCATCCCTGGCTGCACTGGTTCTGCTGCCTGCAGAGCATCAAAGCTGCCAGTTAGGGAGGGGTGGTGTGAAGAGTCTCTGCTTACAGTGCTAAATTAGCTGGTGGGGATGATATGTTTATTTTCAGATGATTTATGCTCTCGTTTCAAGTGTTTTTTCAAGAGTGCCCACAGTTTCAAATTGGTTGTCAGCCTGCAAGATTCAAGTGATTTTTTATCATTACGCTCAGAAGCCTAAAACAAAATCAGGCTCATTCACCAGTTATGGTTGTATACAAAATGAAAAGGAATGTGCAGGGCTAGAAGACATGGGGGTATCAGGACTTTACAGATTCATCTTTTCAGGATCTTATTCATCAGTGGTTTTTGGGACTCAAAAACCTTGTGGCTTCAATTGGCCCAATTACTATGGCTGTCTCTAGTTCGGGTTTACTCTCCTGAGCAGGTGAATGACAATTTCTGAGCCATCAAATTGTTTGATACTTAATCCAAGGAGGAACAACACAAAAGATTAATTTTTCTTCTTCAGAAGGCAAGGAGTTTTGTATTTGCATACACAATGCAAATTTAGTGTGACTTTCTGCAAGAAAACTGTGAATTAACAGCACAGATTTGGTGTTGCAGTGACATCTTCCTTCAGCCTCACTGACATTGGACAAATACAACACCCGACAACTGATAAAAAATTTTGCAAATCTCTAAAACCCAAAACTCCCATGAGTTTTGATCTAGGAATAATGCAGAAATACAAGCTACCAGTTTACTCTGCAGTGGGTCAGCGCAACTCCTCAATTCAAAATCCTAATGCAGCACTCCATCAAAGTTTAATCTGACATGTATACTTATCTAGGGGAAAAAAAATGGCTTAGAACTGATGTGGTCTTTAAAATTGTGTGTTAGCGTCTGGAGCACAATCCTCCTGGGCAGAAATTAATTAAAAGAAGTCCCACGGTCTCTGCTTCAGTGGAGGTCGTTTTTGCCAGGGAGCGCAAAACAAAGAGCAGAATTTACTGCTCTGCTGGGCTCTGAAGACAAATGTGCACAGAGCCACAACCCTATCATGCACCTGCATCACACAGGAGTGTGAGGATTCAGGGTGGCTGAGCCAGCTTTGGTGCTCAGGAGATGCTCAGCTCAGGTTCAAGGAGATGCCCATGGTTAAACCATGATTTGCAGATGTGTGAGCTGGTGTTTTGTCAAGAGCTGGGCACTGGGCAGGCATAACCTGGCAGCTTTTAATAATTCTCATGGGCAAAGACTGCTGGTTCTGGGACCAAAGACCCCGTGTTCTTTATGGTTTCAGCCTCATTCATCACTGTGGATTTGTACTTGTATTTGCCCAGGAGACATTTTTCTTCCAGCATTACTGTTTTCTCTAGCAAATACACTAACTCATTTTCTCAGGGACAATGAATCATTTTGGAGAGAATCCAATGTTGCATTTTCTCTTTGTTTCCCTAGGTGAAGCATGACCATAAATTACATTTTAAATTAAAAAATAATCTATTAGGAGAAAACAGGCAGCAGCACTACTTTCAATCAGAACACAGCATTACAGGGTGTTTTTGATTGTTGCTATGAGCATGGAGAATAAACAAATATAACTAGACAAAAGAGTGTTAAATGTTGATGAATGCACAATGTTCATTAACATTTCAAACACTAATGAGCTTTCAAGTATTAAAGACTACTGAGAATTAAACTTTAAGTCACAGTGGGCAACTGATGGCCTTTTCCATTGGCTTGCAGGAGTTTTGGATCAGACCTTGGATTTAGAATAACTAGGAATTAATGGCCAAGGAGTCAGGCATTATAAAGCAGCACTCGTCAGGATGGCAGCCATGCAGTGGGAATGTGGGAAAAGCAAGGATTCTGTGGTACCTTGGGGTAGGATGGTACATCCCGCCGGGGAGCTGGCCTCTTGTTTTCATCCAAAAAGCTGTACTTGCAGGGACAGTTAGTCCTGAAATGAAATATTCATCTCTTAACATTGAGGGAACAGAAGCACAGTGCCTCAAAAAGTGCCAGAAGTGCTCTGGTCTCCCAGTAGCCACCCCTCAGAGAACCACCCCACTCCACAACCTCTCCCGTTCTAATGCAGTGCTGTTCAAATGCTTTGAAAATGTGATCCTCCTTAGGATTTTATCCCCTTGTGCAACACCCCTGTTGCCTTTTCTCGGTCTATTTGCATCCAGGAGAGAAGCATCTGAGTTCAGGCATGTATCCATGGATACCCAACCACTCCTCCTCAAATGAAGTAACTTCCAGTGAGCAGCTTGATGTCCATGGCATCCTTCTCCAGGGCCACCAGGGACCACGCTGGCCATGGGCATGGGCACACCCCTGCTGATTTACTGCTGAAGGCACCCACTGAGCCCTGCTGCAGCCCATAAGAACTTCCACTCAGATGGTCTGACCTCGTTGCCAGCTGCCCTTCAAATGAGACAACAGCAGACTTGGCAAAGCAAAGAGCTCTGCTTGGCTCCCTGATCCTGGAGAAAGGGTGCCACTGCCAGCAATTATAGGTAATTAACACTTGCTTGGTTATTAACACTGCCAGTTATCTACTCTTCTTTCCTCTGCAGACGAAAAAGCCAAGCTGATGTTTTTCCCATCTGAACAGAGGCCCAGGGAGAACTTTATCACTCTCTGCAATTCCCTGATGAGGGTACAGCCAGGCAACGGTCAGGTTCTTCTCCCAAATGACCTCAAACTGTGCCAGGGAGGGACAGGCTGGACATTAGGGAGAATTCCTTCACTGAAAGGATGATCAAGCACTGGAAGGGGCTGTTCAGGGAGGTTTGGAGTCCCCGTCCCTGGAGATGTCCAAAGAAGGTCTGGACGTGGCCCTCTGTCCTTGGGCTGGGTGACAAGGTGGATTTGATGTCCTTGCAGGTCTTTTCCCAGGTAGCTGTCCACGTGGACTTTATTAACTCTCATGTGACGCTGATCTTCTTACATTTTGCATTTATAGTCATGGAATGGTTTGGGTTGGAAGGGACCTTAAGAATCATCCATCTCCACTCAACCTGCCGTGGGCAGAGATGCTGCTCACTAGGTCAGGTTGCTCAGGGCCCCATCTAATTTGGCCTTGAGCACTTCCAGGGGTTTATCCCTGGAGTCCTAACATTTGGGTTATCCTCTCTCAGTTTTCAAGCCCCTGCCAAAGGAAGCAAAAAGAAACCTCCCAAAAGAAGCCAAGCAAAGCATTCCATTAACTCGGTTTGTGCATTTTTGATTATTGCACTTTGCATTGTATCTCTTTTGAGTGATTCTCTTCTCTGTTGGGAATTAGTCCAGGTCTCCGTTCTCCTGACACTGATGTTTGCTGTCATTTCTGGTGGCAGTCTTTGAATCCTGTGGAAGTTATGTCATTTTACAGCTCATGGTGGTTAGCTGACTTCAACCAGCTGCCTTTTCCTGCCCTGTTTAAGAAGATTCTCAGTTGATGAAAATCTGTCTTAATAATTTCTAAAGCTGTTTCCTCAGAACTCCACTGTGTGGGGTATTAGTAGGATAAAAATAGTGAGATTGGGGCATTCCTTGCCCTAATTGGAGCTGACTGCCAGGGTTAGCTGAGGGTCAACAAGCTATCTCTAATTCCCAGTTGTAGTAGGATATTGAAGCCTTCATCCCAGCACACTGGGGAACACACCAGAGCCAGGATGCATCAGACCTGCACAAATGTAAAACTGTATCTGCAAATGATCAAGATTTCAAATGACACCACAATGCTATTAACATCTGCCGGTAGTGAGTGCAAAAAGCAGACAAGGAAAAAAAAAAAAGCAGTTTGAGGAGGATGCAAAAGGAACTGCTTCACTCTTCTGAACAGAGAGATGCACAAATCACTGTGCTTTTGTAAACCTGGCTGCCCAGCCTTACTCTCTCATTTGGTAATGTAACAGCAAATATAAGAACAGATAAACATCCACAGCTGTGCACACTGTGATCTTATTGAAGGAATACAGGCACTCACACATATTTATGTACATTAATTAAATTTAGATGGGATCCCTAATTGCAACCACAACGCATTATCTAGCAAATGACACTGCACAAGGGATGACAGGTCTAAATGAGAGCAAATACATTTCCACTTCCCTGGGATGCCTCCGTTCCAGCACATATCCCATGCCAACAGGAGAGGCTTTGCTCAGCCACCCTGGAGTGAAGCATCCCTAAGCTGGAATCACCCCAGGCTGGTGACCTGGCTGCTGTGGGTGGCTTGGGAATAGGGAACCACAGCTCATTCCACAGCAGCTCCTGATGGGAGCCACCAAGGAGCATCCTCTCAGTCCCGTATCCACATCCAGCTGCTGCTTTGGGTCCCGAACCCAAAGGGTGAAGATAATCGTGGGCAGAATTCTGGGCAAGCAGGAGGAGTTTTTGAGCAGCTGGGAGGAGGGAGATGCAGCTCAAGGTAACCAAGAGGAGCTGTGACAGAGCCATATGGACACAGCACCGAAGTGATGCTGAGCAGAGCGGGTCCTGCTCCTGCTCCAGCGAGAGCAGCTGGGAGTGTGAGCTCAGAGCAAGCCAGGGTGGGTGTCTGTGCCCAGCTGACCCCACACCCATCTTCACTACAGCTTTCCAGCCTCACATCCTTGCTGGTCTCTGGCTTTTGGAGCCTGTCACATCTCAGCATGAGCCCTCGGTGAAGGTGACACCCCAGCTGGAGCCAGCTGCACTGAGCAGATTGAACACCCCCCATTCTGGCTTTTCTTGTTAACAGGTTGTTGTTTAGACCACAAAATATAGACTGGAAGGTGACAGGATCTGGGATGGGAATCAGTCATGGCAGCTGGGACAGTCTTGTACTTTCTGATGTGGTGAGGTGGCAACTGACAGAACACAAACTTGCCGTGATTTCTTTTTTTGGACCTAATTCCTTGTCCACCTGTGGATCAGTGTTCAGCTCTGCCAGTTCCCTACCACAGCTGAAGGAAAGACACATGGACACACACGTTTCTCACATCACACACAGCACAAATCAGCACACATGCTCTTGCATTTGCTGCCAGCCTGGGCTTGGATTTTTCTAATGAGATTTCTCCACATACCCCAGCAAGAATTGATACAAGTCACAGGGCAAACTGCATTCCATCCTGCTGGGATAAAACTGAGGCACACATCTGTGGTTAATAATGTTACTCTGCATTTATGCTAATATGACAGCTGAATTTGGCCTTGAACTTCATGGGAATGAATTATCATTGCGTCTCCTGACATATCTGGATGGCAACATTTATAAAATCGAGTGATTATAAAGCCTGAACCTTTTAGCACATCTTCCATTGCCCTCAGCAGTAAACAGCTTTGATTAAAGGTCATACAATTTGACCCCGAGACTGTCAAGACAACATTTTCTCAGAAAAATCCCCTTCACCCACATTTTGAGCAGCATGGTATATTCCTCTCCAGCAACCTTCCCAGAAGTATTCCCAGTCTCACAGTGATGATTTGTTTGTCCTCGTGGAGCACTTCAGTGACACAGGGGGCATTTTCCAGCTGAGACCACGCACCGTACGAAATGCAATTTTTTCTGCTGGTGTTTTAATTACAGCAAAACTGAGCTTCAACATCACAATGAGCCCTTGTATTAGAAAGTAAATTCCCAATTTCTCGCTGCATTTGAAACAGATGATTTATAATAGCATGAGATCATAATTAGAGGAGCTGCTACATATTTATTTGGTAATTCCCCAGAATATATTGGAGCTGATTCGAGTGCTAACTGGTTCCCAACCAAAGGCTACACTGTGCAGAAGTTCTTTTCCCATTCTCTCTCTCTCCCAGTAAATCAGGATGAAGGATTCCCATTCTGTATGGTGACAACTCCCTAGACCTTCTTCTCTATTCCCATGGACCAAACTAATTTAACTGGTGAATGGCTATAAATCTTCAAGTGGTAAATTAAAGCCACTGTCCTTGATGGTTTATTTTACTTCTAAGCCCAGGAGATAATTCTGTGGAAATGCTGAATTAGGGTTTGAAACCACTTACTCCTGTGGTTGGGTCCCAAGCAGAACTTACCTGCTGTTCCTTGCTGCCATTTCCTCCCTCATCTTTTTAATGTCGCGCTTGCATTTCTCAATCTCCACCACTTTCAGGCCTTCCACTGCCAACAGAGGGAAACAACAGGGGTGTTACCGTGGTGAAAAGTCGCAGGATCTCCTTTCACAATGGTGCAAAATTTCAGCGAGCTCTGCCAGCGGGGTTATCCAGGGAGGCAGCCAGATCTCACAGGTTGCCTCAGCTCTCCCACGTGCAGGTGCTGCCAAGGCGGGAGATCTTGGAAACCCACAGGAATTCCCTGCTGCCCATGCAGATAATAGAGCTTTAATTCACTGAATGGCTATAACATCTCAGCTTTTCCACAGCAGCAGGCTGGTGCCTTCACTTCTCGGCTGTAGAGCACGAAATCAGAGGAAATCCTGAGCAGAAAAAAACAAAAAACAAACCCACTCCCGTGATGGGATGATAAGCACGGCTATGCAAACATGTCCCGGTAGGATTAGAATTCCCATTAAGATAAAAGGTTTTAATTCGGAAGTTCGTGCAGAGCATTAAGGAGCTCTGAGAGGCATTGCTGGATACAGAAAAACCAAACCGAGAATGCAGGAGGGAGAGCGAAATGTTGAAAATTCGGCTCCAATGATAGATTTTTTTAAAAAAAAAAAAACTATTGAAATCCTGTCACTTCTTTTTGCCAATCAATCCTGTAATCAAAGGTTATTTCTACATGCAGCACAGAAAATCCTATATTTCCCTTCTGCGTGTAGTTGTGAGAGCCACGAGGCAAAAAGTTTGATTTGCCTTTTTATGTATCAGGGCACTTCATTCCCTGAGACTGAGAATAATTCTCCATTTTCTTTCCCCCTCGTTGAACTGTCAGCGTGATCAAGGACACGGAACCATTTATTAGGTCCATGTCATTCACATGCAATCACTTCACAGCTCATTTGTTTACTGAACTCGGTGTTTGCATGGATGAGCCGTGGCTGGGGAACTCAAGAGAACAGTGCAATCAGAAAATCAGTATTCAGCAACTTTCTTAGAAAATCACAGTCTGGATCACACTTATCTGGAGAGCAGCATGTAAGTGATAATACCCTGCCTTGAAGGGCACAGCTCTGGAGATAAGCAGAGATCTCAGGTTTGTTTTCCTTTGTGAGAGTAACAACAAAGATTGCAGCTGGAACTGGGAAAAGGGAAAGAAATGTGTATGAACCAAGGCCAGAATGCCATTTATTAGGAGAGGAAAGGGAAAGGGGGTTGGTTTATGTTTGCTTTCAGGGATGCCCTCCTCTTAAAAATCCCATTGAGACATTTATATTTTTTGTCAGTCATTGTTACAGGCAATTTCTTTGGGTGATCACAGTGTGGTGATGCAGGCAAGCTGCTGTCCTGTTTATTGGATATCTTCATTCTGGATACCTGCCTGCGCTTTTTTGGGGGCTTTGCTCAACAGCTGATGCTCAGTTGCAGGTGACCTGCAGGCCCTGTGCTGCTATGTACCACACTGGTGCATTCACATGAGAGAAATTCCTGGGTAGCCCATTTGCCAAGATGTTTAATTGGTGGCCAGTGCCTGTTTGGAGCAGTGGGAGCCAAACAGAGTTATCAGAGTGACAGGGAAGTGGGGCAGGCAACTGCAGGCAGGAGTTCTGTTGCAAACTGGAAGCCCTGTGCATTCTTTTTTTTTAGTGTTGTATCCCTTTGGTTTTCATCCCAAATCTCTCTGGAGGAGCAGAGAATTTACATAATTATTTTCTTAAGGTAGATGTGAAGCACTAAAAAATTGCAAAGGGTTTTTTTGCCAGCTTCCTTATTCTTGTGTGGGTTGCTGTGCAGAGTAAGTCAAGCCATGGGACAAAGCATTCCCAGTGCTTGCTCTGCATGGACTCATTTTCCAAGGGGAAGTGACAAGCTTTAGCTGGGATTTAAAAATCAGCTAAAAGACTTGGCTCCCTGAAAACACATCTCTGGTGGGGTCTCAAGGCAGGAATGGGAAGGAAGCTGACAACATTTCATGTGAGGTGCAGATGTAGTGCTGTCATGAGCATTTATCCCCACACACAATGTCCCCTCTGGGGAAGAAATCCTGGAGAGAACACGTGAAAGTGGTGGAAAAAGGATCTCTGAAGGAGGCAGGAGAAAAAGCAAAATAAAAGCACAATTCTTTCCACATTTGGCTTGCAAATGATAAATGGCCATGTCATGTGCACTGATTAAGGGGCCATTACATTATTCTGCAGCGAGAAATACCTTCTGAAAAGACCCTGTGCTGTCTGAAGAAATCCTTGGGCTGAATCCAGCAGTGAAACATGGCTCTTAGAGCAACCTCTGGGAGCCCAGCTCAAGCAGGGAGGTTGGATACTCCCTCTCTCCCATGGTTTTCCTTCTTAAACGTGACAGCCCAGGGAATTATTTCAGAATGCTGCAGACTGGGCTCTGTTGCAAACCCTGGAAATCCAATTTGGAGCAGATGGGTGCATTGCAGACAGGCAAACCCAGCGAGCTCCTGCCCACAGATTGCTCCATCAGCTGCTGGTTCCATCAGCAGTGGGACCCACGGAGGGAGAGATCCCTCCCTTGGGGAGCAGGGAATTCAGTCAATCTGCATGGCACAGCATCTCTGGGCAGGCTCCCTTCCCTAAACCACCAATAAAGTGCTGGAGTGGGCAGGTACTCATTTTTTTTCCTGCCAGGAATGGCATCAATGCCTTGGTTATCTCCCTCCTGTGCCGTGAGCTGCCAGTGTTGAGAGGCAGAGTGTGTGCCAGGGATCCCAGGGGTTCACCAGAGGCCAAAAGCTGCCCCTGGCTGGCTGGGAGAGCTGCTTGCTTGGGCTGCCAAGGGGATACAAAGACCCACAGCTTACCTCATTTGCTCTAATCCGTGGCATTTAGCCCTGAGGAGTGGAGCTGGTCAGAAGTTTCACTGAAAATGCAGAGTGACTGAGCTAATTTTTATTTTTCTTTTCTCCCCTTTTTTTTTTCTTTTGTTTTGGGGGGGGGGGGGGGGGGGGGGGTCAAAGAATAAACCAGCAGAGCCTTGGCAGAAGCAGCAGCCAAACAGACAGGGAGGAATCTGCAGGTTGCCCCCTTTGTGGACATCCCTCAGCACCAGGAGCCTGAGGCTGGGGTGGCCACAGGGAGAGGCTTCCCTGCAGCTGCTCTTCAAATAAGGACATTTCTTCCTCTCTGTGCTGACAAAGGGATCAGTCTCCCTGAGCAGCTGCAGGGTCAAGGTAGCTTCTGGTAAGGGGAAGTTATAGGAAAACAACTTCTTCCATAACCAGAATTTTTTTTTTTTTCCAGCCAGCCCTAGTGGGAAAATTCTCTCTGCAGCTATAGTGCTGGGAAAGGCTCTCCCTGCTCCTGACTTCAACTCCGAGCATCCTCAAGGATGTGTCCTTTGGAATCACAGCTGAATGGCAGCACCTCATTCACACCCCTTCCCTGCCCCTCTGGGACCTGTGTTCTGCATAATGCACTGAAACAACCCAGAAGCTGCACAAGGGGAAAAAAATGATCCCAAAAACAAGGAAAGGAGTTCATTGACCGGGTGAATTTAACCTGGCTGTTGCACTGTTACAAAATGGTCGTGTCACGGTGCAAGGATTGGAGTGGCAGCAGAAAGAGGGTGTTACCCCCTGGAATTGCAGCCCAAATGCCCCAGTGAGGGTGGGATCAGCTTCCCCAGTGTTAGAGGATCAGGGGGTGCAGAGGGATGGGGGGGTCACTGCTGGGTGCAGGGAGGTGACAGACACCTGGGCCACGGGGCACTTGGGAGGGCTGGCCAGGGGCTGGGAGGAAGAGATGGAGAGGTAGGTGGTGGAGACCCTGTGCCACAGGACCATGGGAACAGCAGGACATGGCCCCAAAGCTCAGTGGAGGGCTCAGCAGCCCCTGAGAGGGAGGACAGGAGGAGCTCTGGATGCTGGCAGCACCAGCCAGCCCCCCCTGATCCCCACACCAGTGCCACCACAGGCTCCCACCATCCCCACGCCCTCACCTGTGGCCTTTGGGGCTCAAAGTCGGCCAAAGTACAAAGGATTAGAGAAATTGGAGGGGCTCTGGGGAGCAGGACAGGTCAGAGGGCACAACAAGGCACCAGTTCCCACTGTGATAGGAATAAAGGGACACTCACATTCAACCTTTTTCTCCAGCATTGCCAAGTGATTAGCTACTTCCGTTTTTAGCTCGTTGATTTTAAAAACCCTGGAAAGAAAACCCTCATGTATTAATGTTATACATTTTATGCTCTACCTACCCTAGGTGCTAAGAACTTGTGCTAGGAATGTCCACATTTGTGTCTCTGTGATTAATCTGCCCAGCCATGTTTGTCATAAGGAAAGGTAAATTTTCCATGGAAATGCTAACACTGGGGAAGAAAACACACCTGGGTTTGATTTTCAGAAAAATTAACAAGTGATATATATATATATTTTTTTTTTTTATGGCCCTGGGAATGTACTTTGGCTCTACAATACTTCATCTCCCCCTCTCTCAGCAGTGACTTGCTACTGTATCCCCCAGGGAAGCAAAGTTAAATTGATAATTGTTAAATTGATAATTCATAATTGTCCAAAAGCAGCGTCTTGGTGTCTGCACACTCTGAAACCTCCTCCCCTCCTGTTGAGTTATGCTAGTGATTTGCTGTGGTGGGACTGATCTGTCTTATTGAAACCAGCTGGGATTAAATAAGCAGCTACACAGATGTTGAGAAATCCTCTCGAAGGAGAGACATTTCTGGGCGATAAAGGGGAAAATTAAACAAATATGATGATCTGACTGCTCAACAAAGAAGCATTTCTTCTGCTTCCTAAGAGGGAAGGAGCATTTACAACTTGATCTCCTTTTTAGATCAAAGATAATCACCGAAATTTCTTTTGGTTTAAGCTACTGTATTGCTGTCAGCAGGAAATATCGTGTCCCAGACCTAAATTTGGCAGGCAGAGTGGGATTTGAAAGATGTCTTAAATGCCCCTCTGCCTCCTGTGAAAATTTCACTTCAGGCTGATAAAAGAAATCACATTTTAAATTAATAATGATGTTCAGTTTCTTACCTCGAGAACTGCTCAGCAATCTGTCCCAGTAAATTCTGGAACAATTCTTCTTTGTCTGAAAAAAAAAAAAAATTGAAGGGAGACATGATAGAAAAAAATAGAAAGGAAAGAACATACCCTCAACCCTTCTGCAAAGTGGTGTCCCCAGGCTTCCAGTTCTGATGGTGAAACCAAAAAATTGTTTTGGTCCTCTGAAGAGTGACAGGGTTTGGGAATGACTCCTTGTCTCACCTGCCTTCCTCTTCCTGCAAATTGCAATCAGGGTTTCTCAGAAGTTTAATTTTTGGGAGGCTGGGTCTCTCAGAGGTGGCTTGTTTTAAGGCAGCACTTTCTGGAGAGGAGATCCCTTTCACAGATCTTGGGTGGGACACCCAGAATCCCAACTGGCTTTTGAAAACTCCTGCTCACCGTGACAGAGCGCCCACGAACAGCACCACAGGCTCATGAGCACAAAATAAAACCCAGCTTGCCTTTCAGTTTTATCCTGGAGACCAATTTTTCTGGTGCAAATGCCAAGGGATTGTGCTGCCTTGCACAAACTCCAGGCAAACATGAGATGATGAAGTGCTGTCCCTGCAGGACGAGGTCTGCCCTTCCTGGTTTGTGGGATGGACACAGCAGGGCACAAGTTTCCCAGCCCCTTTTCCCTTGAGAACTCAGCTTGGACGGAGCTGCCACAGGGGTCCTGTCAAGATCCCATTGTTCCCCGAGTTCCTGCAGCACTGGCCACACTGGGAGCTCTCGTGGCAGCAGCTCCCCAGCTCAGGATCTGGGTTCAGGAAAGTCAGCCTGATGAAGCCCCAGCCTCTTCTCAGGATTTCAGTTTCACCAACACAGGGAAAGGCAAACAATCCCTCAAAACAGAACCCTGGATTTCAAGGGACAGCACACTTTAGGAAGGAAAAGTACGATGGCAATGTTTTCCCATCTTTTAGTGCGTCCACACAGAAAGGGCAAGTGCAAACCGCCTTTGCTGAGCCCTGAGATGCTGGTTTGGGATTGTTCCCTCTTTCCCCCACCAGCTAATGCAAACTGTCCCAAAGTGCTGCAGTGATTCCTGCACTGGGGATCTGCTCAAGGAAAGGAAACACTGAGTGCACCCATAAACACACTGCAGATTACAGAACACCTATTTATACCCCACACAGAAACACCCTGATGGCATTTCTGCAGATACTTCTGTCCCTCCCCCAGGGAACGCAACATCTCACAAGTGTTATCACCCAGGCAAAACACATCAGATAGAAATACAGCCCAGCATTTACCATTTATTTCTAAATAATAGCTCTTGTACCTGTTGAAAGGATTTGCAGTTCCTCGGGTATTAGAGACATCAGCAATACTTGTCAAGAGCATTCACATCGCTGGCCAAAACAATTTTCCTGTTACCCCCTGTGTCTCAAAACTGGAGCTAGCATTCTGTGCTCTGAAAGTCTCAGATCTAATTTAATTTTTTTCTCTTTTTTTTTCCTTTCCCCCCTCCCCAGCTCCCAGCAGAGCAGCTAGCAGAGAAAACAGAGAGATTGGTTCTTCTCACAGAGACCCATTTTCCAGTTCTCTCACAAAACCCAAACGCTGAAACAAAGCAAACGCTGCGTCCTATTTAAGAAAGGAGGAAAACTTACCAGGGGCAGCACCTGGGATGGCACCAAATCCGACAGAGAAAATAAGCAGAGAAAGCAGAGAAACCCGTGTCCTCTCCCTTCAGTGCTGCTCAGCCCTCTGACAGTGGCTGGAGCATGCCAGAGCCTGACAAGTTCCTATAAACACTGTTCCAGTAAAAAAAAAAAAAAAAACCAAACCCAACAATCTTACTTTCACTCCCTCCCCCTGTCAAAACTCACTTGGAGTACTTGGAAATTCTCATCCAGGGAACAGTCAGCTGCAATCTGATGTTTATGGATGTAATAAAAGACTTTCAAAATGAAGATGTATGTTTTTATAACCCTAGGGTGCAGTAAAGATATATGACTAAGAGTGGCAGTTCGCCTCATCTTAAAGAGACAAAGATCCATTTCTCTGTCCTCTTCCTTTCCGAGGAGAAGACCTCTGGTAACCCCTGTTTCTGAAGAAAATGAGACATTGCTCTGACGTTATTTTAGTCTTGCTTGTCCCCTCCTTTGCAGAACAGGAGGGTTAAGTGTGCTTCTGCTCCCTTCATTACCCTCTGCCTTTTTTTTTTTTTTTTTTTTTTTTTTTTTAATACCTCTGGGCAGGGCTGAAGCCCCAGGTGCACACAGACACCTTTTACCTCAGATTGCTGCATTTGTTTTGCTGTGATTCCCTCTCCGAAAAGGAAATCCTACTGCAAGCAGCCCTGGCAGCAGCTCTGGGCACTTTGCTGAGGGTCCTGTAGCAGCATCCCAAAAAATCCCCTTTCTTCTCCCCTCTCCTCCCACCAGCACTGTGAATATGCAGTGTTCACAAATGCAGGTGTTCAGCAAGTCAGGATTTTGCAGAACACTCTGGGTATTTTACAGCTGTCAAATGACAATTAGAACCACCCCCCCCCCACCCCCCAAGAAGATGCTGCAATGGTTAATGGTGGGCAGGGGACAGGCCAGCCCAGGCTTCCCCAGGCTGGCCATGGCTCATTGCCCAGCTCACAGCAGGCACAGGGACTCCTGCTCTTTGCCCTGTGGCCTCTGCCAAGCTCAGCAGGGAGCTTGGCCAGCACACCGTGGAGAAAGGAGCCATTCTGCCTTGTCTCCAGCAGGTTCTGGGAAGAAAGCAGGTGCTGGGGAATATGGCAGCAGCAATTTTTCCTGTGACCCTCGCTGTGGCCAGGTTGGAGGCTGGCAGGGAGAGCACACCTTCCCTGCCAGACTGGCACCAGGTGCAGGCTGAGCAGCTCAGGTGACCCTGCACTGGCACAGGTGGTTTATTACCCACGGGCAGGCACCCTCTGCCTCGCAATGCCCAGCTCAGCAGTGCCTCTCCCTCCCCCCTCTCACCCTCTGGGATCATGGCCAGGGAGCCACTTCCATCCTCCCACTGTCCTTGGCTCCCTTTGCCACCCTGCCAGCCTCAACAGGCTGTGGGCAGGCAGTCCGTGGGGTTGGGGGGGTGGCTTGGCTTCCCCCTGTCCCTCCTGCTGTGGCCAAGCAAGGCTGGGAGGGCATGGGCATCTCCCTTTCCTTGCCAGCATCAGGCTGGTGAATTCCTGCCCTGTTTCTCACAAATCCTTCTGCCTCTGGCTCGGGTTTCTGTCTGCATTTCACTTTCTGCGGTTTGCTTGGATCAGGGCAGTCAGAGTAATTTAAAGAAATCACCACAAGCAGCCAGGTGGACAAAAGTCTTGGGAAGGGGTGATTTTCAAGCCCACATCCATGAATCTGTCATATTGAGCCCTAGATTCATGTAATTCACAGCTCAGGTTAATTTGGGCTGTCGCATGCAAATTCCCCATCAGGTGAGCAATCCCAGTGCATGCATCCATGTGGGATGCACTAAGGAACAGCACGTGGGAGGAGGATTTTTTTTCTCCCAGCCTCTGCCTCCTCAGTCTTGCCTGAGCTGCGAGCATGAACAAGACTCCAAAAGGAGAAGAGAGAGATGCCAGAATAAGAAGATTTAGACACAGTGAGAAGCTTCTGTCTCATTAGCAATACCAAACTGCACAAGATCTCAGCTATTGAATCACCCAAGGGGAAAAAGCATCCCTGCAGATCTCTAGTGCTGGGCTTTTCTACCCTACCTTTGGAGCAGCAGGAAAGTCCCTGTGAATGTTTTCCTGTCCTTTCAGGATCACAGTGGGTCAGGCTCGCTTGACTTCCACAACAGCTCCTTTCTCTGCACTATCAGAACTGCAAGAGGCTTCAATGCTATCCCTCAAGAGGGTGCTGCTAACAGGGTTTGTTCAATTAATTGTCACCTCCATCAAATCTGTAAGTACCTGATGCCTACTAATTAGAGCAACAACAAAGCCACCAATTTGTGAGTTTTGAGCCAGTTTCACCAGGAGGACACAGCCCAGAGCCCTTCTGCTCTTGGGAGGGAGAGGATGCCCACTCAATGGGCTTGGAAATTTAAGTACCAAGAGAAAAGGTTTTGCCACAGGGTTTTGATGCTCTGCTTGGATAGCCATATGTCATGTGGTCCAGGGCCATAGGAGGAGGGACAGGGTGTGATCCAGCAACTTCACAGGCTCAGAGCCAGCCAGCTCAGGGCTCCCCAACCCTCACCTTGACCCTAACCCTAACTCTCACCTTCACCCTCACCCTAACACTTGCAGACAGCTGACCCTGACACATCAATTGCTGCTGCACCCGACAATCTCTGGAATAATATTTGTTTTTTTATTCCCAACCCTCTCCCATGACTATGGACAGGAAATGAAGAAGTGTTTCTTAGCAGGATACTGGTGGATATCTCCTCTGCTGGATAGAAGCCACTGCTCATACTTTTCCTCCTGATGGATTATATTTTCAGTCTCACCTTTTACAGCCTCTGTTCCCTATGTCATTCTTCTGCAGCTGCCTGGGAGACTGCTGAAAAGAGGTGCATTACCTCCCACCACTGTGAAAATTGGGGTGACCCCCTTTTTGGCACGTAATTGGATGAGTTGCTTTGGGAAGCAGGATCATGCAGGCAGAGTTGTCTGACAAGTGAAGAATAGAACAGAGATTTTATTTCATTTAATGAAGAAGAACAATTTCCCACTCTGTTTATTCTTCCTACTGTCAGCAAAATGTCAGGAATGCTTAAGATTAATGACAAGCCACGTGAAAGAGAAAAAGATACCAAGGAACATTAGTTCCATCACACTCAGCTCAACTTTCTTCCTCTTTCCATAGCAGATTCTGTCTTATGTTTTGATGATCTATGGCCAGAATTTTTCTTGTCCTTCAGCTCAGATCTTTGGAAATCCTTGTTTTATGAAATGCAGGGAGCGAAAAGAGATCTTGCTGACACAGTGAGCTGTGCTCTGCACAAAGCAGAGCCATGTGCTGTCAGCTGGGGCTGAAAAATGAGGGCCTTGGGAGAGTGTGAAAAGTCATCCACGGTCCTATAAAAATATACTGTTAGTTTCATGGTAGGGGAACAAAAAGCTACATTCAAAAAGGAGTGTATTTTCTAGAAAGCCCCTCAGTCAACTTCCCAGCCGGTATAAGTCAGTGGCATTCCCTGGTGGAGCCACGCTGACCTCATTTCTCTGTCATGGGGCAGTTGGAGACTTGTTACTCACACCAGCTGGGACACAGAACCACATGCTCCACCCCACCTTTTCTCAGGTGGTAATGCAAACAGTGTACTCCCAGACCAGGAGAGTGATGCTGCTGCTGCAGGGTATGTCACAATAAGGAAATAGTTTGGCAGACAGCTTCTTCCCCTTTGCAGTCTCATGTCCCTTGGTTGTGACTACCTCCTTCTGGCAATCACTGACATGGAACCTGTTTATGGCTTGTTACAAATCTTACTGTGGGTAGGCTCTTCCCCGCTCCCTACCCTCCGTGTTCACTTTGCTCTCTTTTCACCTTTGCTCCCTGCATGCACAATCTCCCTGCTGTTGCCTCTCTGTCTTCTCCACATCCTCCTTTCCAGATGTTTCTGCCAATGCAGATGCCTCAGAGAACAGCCTCCGTTCCCTGTGCCCCCTTCTAGAAGAAGCAGTGCTGACAGACACTCTGTTTTCATCCATAATTCAGTACCCTAAGCCAGAAGATGAGGCAGGACCACCAAGACATCATCTCTCCCCTCCCAACAAACTCAGCACTCCTGCACACTCCTTTGTCCAGCCCCACTGGAGTTCTGTCTCACTCCTGTTCTGCCTGTGCACTCTGTGTTTCCAGGACAATGCCCTTTATCTCTCCTATCTTCCCATTTGACTGCTCCAAGGAGCGTCCCCAGCTGATCTCCTCTCCTGCTGCAGCCCCTTCCAGCCTCTCCCCGTGGCTCCAGAGTGTTCAGGCTGCCCTGGTGTGAGTGGCAGAAGAAGCTGCAGCTGCACAGATGGGAGAAACCATGAGCCAGATGCTCACAGGAATTGCCCCAAGCCAGTGTTCTGCTCCAGTGTGAGAGCTGCTGGCCTGAGGGTGATCCTGGCAGGGAAGGAGAAGTGGGAGGAGAGGCACTTCAGCCCTGCCTGTGGCTGGGGAATGTGCTCCAGATGTGTTCTTTCACCCAGGCCCTCTTTAATCTTGTCAGGTGAATTTAAATATTTATCACACTTAGAGCTACCATGCCCACAACAGAAATTATGTTCTCTCCCCAGCCATTTGGAAAAAACATGAGACAAATGTTGTGCTCAGCTTTCCAGCAGAGCTTTGCTGAGGAATGGACAGGTTTAACAAAACACTGCAGGATAGGTTTTCATTTGTCTTGCCTGAAAAACCCCCACTGGTCCATGCAGGACTTTACCCAGGGCATCAGGAGTGCTGAGCCAGACCAGAGTGAGGCACTGGGAAAGTCTCCTGGACTCAGCCATTCACCTGATCCTCAAATTGAAATTTGGGCACATTTTTTTTAAGCTTTCCTGCAGAACACTGTGATCAAACACTTCTTATTCTGCTGCAGCTACAACCATGACACTGACATCTTTGGGTTTTTGCATCATAACTTCCACATGCAAATGTTTAAAAATTCACATAATTTCCACATGCAAATGTTTGCAAATCCAGCTTTACTTAATTCAGCTTTATTAGACTCAGTTCAAAAGGGTCATTTTACCTGAGAGCTGCTCAGTCACAACTGGTATCACTTTGTATGGAGACCTGGAAGAGTCACAGAGGGTTGATGTAAGCAACACTCAAAATGCAGTTTGTAGTTCCCATCCATACTCCCTGAGAAATAGGAAGAAATATCTGAATATATTCTAAGCTCTCTTAAAACCTGTGAGTTTGAATAAGCAATAAGCACTTTTTCTGAACGTACAACCCTGTGATTTACTAGAAACAGAATCCTAGAACCATAGGATGGTTTGGCTTGGAAAGGACTTTAAAAATCATTCTGTTCCAACCCCCTGCCATGGGCAGGGACACCTTCCACCATCCCAGGTTGCTCAGAGCCCTGTCCAGCTTGGCCTTGGACACTTCTAGGGATGGAATAGCCCCAACCTCATTCTGCTCTCTGTTTGTGCACTGTCCTGTGCAGGAGCTCCCTCCCAGCTGCTGGAGCTCCACACACGGTATCAAAAAGAGCAATGGCAGTGATAAATCATAATGAAATATGGGCCAAAGCCAGCAATGAAGAGACCTAAACTCATCTCAGGCTTTGTGTTTGCTTTTCAAGTAATCTGCTGCTTGTGACCTAGCAGAGCAATCAGGAGTGGGGGAACAACAAAGCTCAGACAGAAAACAGGGAGGGATAGGAACAGATGTTCTACATTAAACACCTAAAAGCAGCATGTTATTTCCCTCAGACAATTACTCCTGCTTTAACAAGTAAAAATCTTCCAAACCAGCACTGGTGTTACAGGCCAGCATTTCTTAATGCCATCCCCCTCCCTCTGGGGAGCTGCTCACCTCCCACTGCACACAAAAGGCTTCTGCAGGCACACTGTGAACAAGTTCAACCACCTCCCTTGCCCTTGGGCCTGAGCCAGCTTTGGAGGAGCAGGTGGCAGCAGGGCTTACCTCTCTGTGTTTGCAGGCATGGTGGGGTCAATGGACACCATGCAGTTGTCTGCTGTCAAAAGGGAGATGGTCGTGTTCCTGAAAAGCAAGTTCCAAAGAGGATTATTTGACCTAGAAATGCTGGCTGGAATTCTGTGCTCCTGCATGTGATGCACAGCCACCTTCTCTCCTGCAGATGCATCTTTTCTCCTCACTCCTGGCCTGGCACCTCTGTTACCTCAGAGCAGAAAGAGTCAAAGCAGAAAGAGCAGGGTAGGCTTGATGCTTCACCCATGTAAAATGTGAAGTGTGATAATTTTTGATCTCAGAGCAGACCTTGCTCCCTGCTAATTCATTTGTTCTCTTGAGTCACTGAATAATAATTTCTGTTAAAAAGCTGTATTTTGTGATACATTGACTCAGCAGGTACATATTGACTCATACCATACAAATGACTTTTGGTGCTATGAATGTATTGAAATTATTTAGTTACTCATTTACCAAAACAAACAAAACAAATATATTGCTGAATATTGGGTCTTTTTAAAATGCTATGCTAAAGGTGATCTCATAGGCTCAGATGTAAACCTTGGAGGTTTACTTTGGCTCAAGGATCCTGGTTGAAATGCAATTTTCCTTTGAAAATCTTCTGATGAAAATAAAATGCCAAATATGCAGTGAACACCCTGATTGTGAATGATTAAAGCTGCTGAACAAAGTTTCCTGGGTGATGGAGTGGAAGTATTTGACATCATAGGAAAATGAGTTATTAACCTCTCTAAGGTCAAATTGGAGGAAATAGGACAAACAGCAAAGGGCATTAATTCTGTCAAGCAACTTATGCAAATTCAATTTTATCTTTCAGTCCCCAGAGCTGGAGTCATGCAATAAAACCATGATTAAAAGATTGGCTTATTTTTCTCCTGCACTTTTCCTGTATTGTAAAGCTATGTGTCCTGAGATAAAGACATTGCCTTGTTGCATCCAGGCTGTGCTGCTCAAGGTCCTTATGAAGACAGCAGATTCCCCTTCTAGAGGTGATTAAGGGCTCTAGAAATGGTTTCGGGGTTTCCCCCGCTGCACTGCTTGGAGGTGCTGCAGAGGTGGAGATGGATGGATGGATGGATGATGGATGGATGGATGGATGGATGGATGATGGATGGATGGATGGATGGATGGATGGATGGATGGAGGGATGGATGGATGGATGGATGGATGGATGGATGGATGGATGGATGGATGATGGATGGATGGATGGATGATGGATGGATGATGGATGGATGGATGGATGGATGGATGGATGATGGATGGATGGATGGATGATGGATGGATGATGGATGATGGATGGATGGATGGATGATGGATGGATGATGGATGGATGGATGATGGATGGAGGATGGATGGATGGATGGATGGATGGATGGATGGATGATGGATGGATGGATGGATGGATGGATGGATGGATGATGGATGGATGGATGATGGATGGATGGATGGATGGATGGATGGATGATGGATGGATGATGGATGGATGGATGGATGGATGGATGGATGGATGATGGATGGATGGATGGATGGATGATGGATGGATGATGGATGGATGGATGGATGGATGGATGGATGGATGGATGATGGATGGATGTTACACTGTGCTACCCTCCATAACATCCTGGTCTCTCCCACACACCCACCCGTGACCCTGGACCATTCTCAACACTGAGGTTTCAGCTGGATCCTGCTCTTGAGATTGAAGGGAACAAATCCTATTTGGGATTTCTCCAAATGGAAAATTACAGCAGAAAGGACACAGAAATTTTGCCGGACAACATAAATTAGGAAATATGTGGCCTGGGCAATGGATTTGGAGATATTTATACTCTATAAAAGTGTTCAGCTGGGGTACTTTGTGCTTGATTATCCTGTACCTGGGATTAGATTTTAAAACACCTAAAAATAAAGCTTATTACCTAGTGACAATACTTCTTGTTGGCCCCATTTTTCCCCCCTTAAAAAAAAGGTTCTAAACGTGACTGCATTTCACTAAAAAAATGTGGTGCTGAGATATAAGTGGTAGGTGTGCCCAACCTGTGTATACTCAGGGCTGGGCTTCTTCACTTGCTTTTATTTTAGATTATTTCTCCTCTGTTCTACTCTGTTCCACTCTGTTCCTCATGTGCAGCCAACAGTGAAGTGGTTCAATTCCCTGCCTCCACACTTTTCCAGCTCTTGATTGCCCCAGTTTCTTTTTCCAGCAGGCTGGAACAAGAGACAAGCCTGAATAGCAGCTAAATAAATCATTTGGGGCCTGTCTTTAAATTATTCCCAAAAGAAAGAAACAAAAGTGAAATGAATGTCACAAATGACAGACCTACCTCGGTAAGCCTGTTGCAATGCAGAAAAGGTCCATAATATCTTTGGAATTGCAGTATTTACTGAAGATCACCTTCCAAAGGAAACAGCAGCAGAGGGGGAAAATGAAGAAAAAGAGAAAGAAAGGATGGTTAGTTCCCTGTGAGATATGAATACTGTTCAGGCATGAACTGGGCTAATTTTAAGGCACAGTCTGTGATTTCAATTATCTGATTTGATTTGTGAGCTGAAATTTTTCTCTACTCCTGTGTAATACCTGTGTGTTTGTTGATAAAGAAAGCAAGCTCAGGAGACCTAAGCACTGTTCAGAAGTGGAGAAATAACTTGTGTGAGCTGAGAGTATGGGGATTCTCAAAATTCTGTGTTGCTGCAGGATGATAACAACTGTAAATTTAAGAGTGTAAGAGCCTGGATTTAGGCAGAAAACTGCCCTGATTTGGGCAGGCCCTGGGGTGGTATAAATGGGAACTGCTTTCTGTACTATACCACCTTATACTAGGTTTAAAGTGAGCAGAGCTTGTGCCAAAATTCCTACTGATTGTCAGATGTTCCTGTTGTTAGGTCAGAAGCCAGATCTGGAATTACAAAAAGTGCCACTGTTACCTTCCCATCTCCCCAAACACCTCTTCATCCCCCTACCCTCCCACACATACCAGGCAGCCCCAATGCAGAGAAGACTGAGCAGCACATTCCCTGATCCCATATTTCTATTCCTGCTCTTCCTGTGCCTTCCGTGACACAATCCCATGCCACAATTTTCCCCAAGACTACTGTGTCCACCAGGACTTGCAGGTCATGGTCCTCCCAGCTTCTTCTGCAGTTAGAAAATACTTTAATAATACCATTATAGTACTTCCCATCAGTCTCGCTATGCCCCTGCGCAATATTTAAACTCTGTAATTTGAAGCTTTTTTATGTTAAATTTCTTGCCCTGTGTCTTATCATGGGTGAGTGGCAGGCCAGAAATGGAACCCAGGAGTCCTAATTTAATGTCTTGTTGGATTCAGAGGCAGTGTGCTGGAAGAAAAATACTCAAGAATTCAACAGCAGCACTCTACATGAGGAGTGTCCCATTTCAATAAATGTGCATTTATAGGATGTCTGTCCTTGTCCCTGAGGTTGTTTCCAATCCAAACCCACATCTCCTCTGTTGGAGATGTTTGGTGCATGTTGTACTATCAAATCTTCCAGTGCTCTAAATCAAAATCTTGTTCCTAGTGGACTTACTGGGGAAAACATAGCCATTGAAAAGTATCTCTGCTGCCAGTGAATAAAGCAAGTGTGGGTGGAATAAAAAGGAAGTGTAGACATGAGAATAAAGGATTGGGTTTGAATGCTTCTGCCAGCGCCATGCCCCTTTTCTCAGAGCAGCTCTGAGCTCTTTTGAGTGACTGTGGTGGGGGCTTTGAACCTGACACAGAAATGAAGTGCCTCGGTGCAGGCAGACTCTCCTTCCTAAATCCAGAACAGCAACGAGCAGTGGGGATGGTTTGTCCAGGGGCTGCTGGTGTTGATGGGGTGGCTGCAGGCTGCAGGGGCTGGGGGAGCAGTGGTGTGGAGAGGGGCAGCTTCCCTGCCCAGCACTGAAGCCCTCTCCTCTCTCACATCCCACAGGAAAGAGCCACAGAGCCTCTGGGCTCAGGATGCAGCAGCTCAAAGGCACTGGTGGAGATTGACCTAATGGCAAAATTCAGGAGGAACAAGTAGCTTGCATTTTGCAGATGAACAGGGACATCAAGGTCAAAAATTCCCCTCTCCCTGAGTGTCAGAAATGCAATTTTCCACTCCCCACAACCATTCCATTTTCTCAGGCACAGTTTCTGTTGCTACCCATCACAGGCATGTCCAGGGGTGTGCATGTCCACAGATCAGCCTGGAGGCTGGTGACCCAGGAAATAAGGAATGTGTCACCTGGGATAACAGCTGGGAGGAGGCAGGGGGGCTGCAGCCACCCTCCCCAGACTGAGCAGGCCCTGTGTGTTCAGTGAGGTGAGGACCACGCTGGAAAAACAAGAAGTCATCATCTAATTAATGACTCCTCTGAAAGGTGTAGGTGCCAGGAGGTAATTAAGCCTGCAACCTCACTTTGTCAGCCTTGGTTTTCAAGTGCTTGAATTCCTAAATTGTCACAGCACTGGTGTGACAGGGTTCCTCTGTGCCTCCTCCAAGGTGCTTTTCAGGCTGCAGGGGAACCCCTCACCTGGAGGTGTCACAGTGCCAGCCACACCTCTGCCACTGGAAATGGGGGAGTTGTGGGAGACCCCAGGCTGCTCAAGACTGTAATGCCTGCTCAGAGGTCAGGACATGCCAGCCTGAAGTACCAGGACAGGCTGGACAGCACAGCAAGGTCTGGCCAGGCTGGCTTGCCCTGGTGCTGCACGGACACTGCAAAGCTCCAGCCTCCAGCTTTCACTGGGGGTGAGGAGCCTTGTTACTCCTGAGCAAAGCATCAGGGGTTTTGTGGCAGAGAAGATGATGGTGGTCACTTCAAGAGGTGGGGGTGACCCACACCTACACTCACACCCACCTTCCCTGTGTTCTGCCCCAGATTAAATTATTCCAGGCAATATCTTCACAAAACCTGCAGGCACTTGATTGTTGAGGCAGGTAGTAAGTGCTTCTGGGGAAATGGGTGTGTTTTGAAAGTCTCTGTTGCCCAGTGATTGACCCTTGGTTATTAATGCAATCAAAGCAATAAAACACAGCCAATGGAGTTCAGATAGGGCTGAAATCTTGCTCCTAGTAGAACCCAGCCTCCTGACAGACTGACAGCTGCTAAAATTGGCTGGCAGAATATTGGACAGTACAACTGGTACATGCAGTAACTGGGCAGATGATGTTAATTGTGGCTGAACAGAGGCCAAAAACTTGTGATGTGCCAGGAGTGCTATTTCAGGTATTGAGGTTTCTTATTCTGGAAATCAATTATTATTGACCAGCACAGACAAGACAGTAAAAGATTAAAAAAATTATTAGTGAACATTAAAGGTAAGAAATTTGGCCTGACTCATAGAAAGCAGTAGGAACTTTCAATGCACTGAGGATGAATTTTAATGTTTCCTTTTACTCCATGCAGTAGTGAAAGAGTGGGAAGCAAAACAAAGGCTGTGATACTAGATCATGAGCTATCTCCACACATGCTTTTCAGTTTTCCATACTTGGCATTTTTACTTAGGTTTGCTAAAACTGGATTTGTGAATCACCCACTGCAGATTCATACTCGTGTCAGGATGCTTGTCCTCAGCTGGTTGGGATTTTTTTAATCAAAAAGCACATGCTATTAAAGTTTCCTTCTTTTGCAGCCTGCTGAGCTTTTCTGAGCATCTCCCTTCTGCTCTAAAACACAGCAGCCATCCTCAGATGTTCTGTACCAATGTGCAATTGTTCCTGTTATTGTCCACAGGTTTGTGTTCCTAGCAAAGTCGATGCCAGTTGTGCTGATGGAATACAATTGGAATGTGTTTCAGAGGATGGGAGGACAGCACTGAGTACTATTGATGCCTCCAGCCCAGTATAGGAATCCTATTTGCCTGGAGTCCATTATCATTGGGGGGACATCAGCAGCAGGAAGGCAACGTGGGGACACTTGGCTGGTGGCCACACTTTGGCTGCGTGGGCACGTGGGCTCTCCCGTGACCTGCAGAGGTTGATCTGCAGCTTTGAGGACAGGCAGCCCTCACCCAGCCCTGTGGAGATGTCCCTGCTTGGGCAGGTGTCCCAAAACCTCTGCTGCTCAGCCTGAGTCTCCATGATCATACATTTCTCACACTGTCTGGGGGTCTGATCCACAAATTTCCTCTCTCTTCAGAGCTGTCTCAGCTGTCTCTGACCCACAGTCATCTTGCTTAGGTCCCCCTGGGTGACAAGCCAGTGCTGAGATGTGTCTCACAGAACCTCATTCCCTGCATTAAGAGCCGGTGCTGCAAGATATCCTTGCTTAGGAGAAGATTGAGATCTTGCATAACAGAGGCTAAAGTCAGAGACCACAGCAGTTCCTCCAGCTCTGGTAGTGGGCTAAGATTGTGCAGGTATAGGCTTTCCTGTAATGAAATTCCAGGTTTCCTCATAATACACATTTTAAACACGCATAGTCATTCAAGTCAGCCCAAAAATCCTGGGATGAAGAAGACAGAGGAACTCTAATGTTGCTTGGTGGCACAAAAGTCTCCTGCAAGACCAGTCAGCACAAGACACTCAATTTCTGAAAGCAAAGGCAGAACCCAAATCATGTCTGAGCAGAGTCACAGCAGTGACAAACCACATGGGAAAGGGAAACAAGAGGCCTCTGCTTCAGCTTGCAGATTGATGATTAATTGCCAAGAACAGAATCAGCCACATGTAAACCCTGTTAGCTGCATTTCCCTTGGATTTGTGCCAGGAGGAAAAGGCTGTATTCCCGAAAAGTCATGCAGCATCTGCAAACAGGTTTTATTTTCCCCAAGAGTTAACATGATTTCATATTTCTGTCCTTGCTGCTGTTACCAAAACCTCTGAGATGGTGGATGGCCCATCCATAGGAACATTCAAGGCCGGGTTGGATGGGTCACTGAGGAGCCTGATCAAGTTGAAAATGTACCTGCTCATTGCAGGAGATTGAACTAGACCCTTAAGGTTGAACTAGACCCTTCCAACCCAATTCTATGATTCTACCATGTGTAGAAAAAGAAAAAAAAAAAAAAAGACAGCAAAAGGAAAAGCAGCCTTCTCTGAAGGTTTAACTTGTTTGTGTCAAGGAGTTTCCATCAATATCAAGGAGCAGCAATTCAATTTAAGTGGGTAATGTTCTGTCAGACCTGGAAAGCAATGTGATGCAAATGGGGGAAAAGCAGAATGAATAATAACTGAGGCTTTTTGGAGTGGAAATAACATTTTGATGAGGAATGCAGGGACTGCAAAGTAGGACAGCGTGATTCGATGGGGATGCCTGGTTCCTGGCCTGGCCCTCAATTTTGTGGGACTGGTTTCTTTCTTTCCTGGAAACAGTTCTGCAGCTTTTTGGTTTTTTTAAACCATTTTCTTCTGAAATAAGGAGCCATTGTTTCTTAATCCACAGTGTCCATCTCTGGTCTAGGACAAGGATTTTAAAACCCCTCTTGTGAAGAGCAGGGATTAGGAGCTCAGGTGCTCTGGGCTGGCTTTCCCACCTGGAGAGGAGTTCAGATAGATTGTGATGGAGATTTTACTAAAAGACCATTGTGTACTGACTCTGCTGCCTACCAGTTTACAATTAATCACATTATATTTTGCTTTCAGATAGGACAGGTAAAAACACATCTTACAAATCTAATTTCTGTTCTATATTTGAGCCTCAGAACAGCTAATCCTCTCTGCAAACAGCAAACTCTGTCCAGAACATTATCCTGTTCTGATGTGCTGCTTGTAATTTGGTATGCTTCCAAGAATTTAATTGCTATTTGATTATTTTTATTTTACCTTAGCAAAATTCCTAAATAAATAAAGTGAAAAATATTTTTGAAACTAGTATACCCTCAGTTTCCAGTTCTATTTCTTTTCCTCTGGTTTTAACCTCCTGTCTTCAATACTTTAGCAGTTGGTTATGTCTTTCATTCAGCTCAGTGAGCAATGTTCATATTCAGGGCTGAAATTGCAGACTTTAAACAATCTAAATTACAATCTTCCACTAATGAGAATGGGGGATGCTATGTCAGAAAAGATTATAGTAAAACTCAGTTATGTATCTAGCATAGAGTGTGAAAATAGCTGCTGCTTCTGTAAGAGCAGTTTTCATGGAGGATTTCTGAAATATTAAGGCAGAAGGTTAATGTGAAATTTTTCATTGTGATTTTCCCTGTCTTTCCAGAGATGTTTGTCATCCATAGCAAAATGAAGAACGACCCAGAAATTTTAGGCATCCCTCTGTAAGAATCACTGGAAGGAATTCATATTTCTCGACACGTAAGCAAATAGGTCTTCCTAAAAAAAAAAATCCGTAAATGTCCTCTCCGTCATAATCCCCAATATCCAAAAGAAGCTTTACCTAAAATCCCATATTTAAAAACATTCCAGCTTTCTCATTCTTTAAACTCAGATACAAACATAGCATCATCCCAACTATACCCAAACTCTCTGTCTCCTTTTTTATTTCTCTCACTAATTAACAGCTGATATTCAGAAAACCACTCATTTATCTGAGCTTTGAATGTTAGGCAGCATTAAAAATAGTCTGCCAGATTCACCATCTGTTTGGTACAGTGGGAGCTTCTCTTAGAGAAGAACAGAAAACCAGTGCATGTGTGTATGTCCATGTGTGGGGGAGAAAACACAAGAGCCCTCAGCTGAGGCTCTGAGCAAAAATGAAAACTCCCCCGAGCTCCTCAAACACTGACTCTGATAGAGGATGAGGAGTGTGGCAGATATTTTATCCCAAAAGCCACAGCTCTGTAATCCTGCTGATTCACACAGTTTTGGACAGGGACATGGCTTGAGAATATTCATTTCAGCACGAAATGTACTTGGGTTTGTCTGATATAATTTTAACCATCCACAGGCTCAGCTTCTCTCAAGTGTCTCTCTGCCAGGTGCCCTCTGTTGCCAGTGGAGAAGGAGGATGATCTCCAAATTAGCCCACATGTCTCCAAAACCCCCTTTAGGATGGGATGAATCATTCTCTGGAGATGCCACCTGCCTCCCCAGTTACTACAGGGGAACCTGCACGGCTCTCCTGGAGCAACCATCACTCACTTTGGGATGCCTGTGGTGAATCCTTTCCTTATCATATACATTGCTCTAAATTAGGAGGAGCTGCCAGCCAGAGCTGACATACCAGGATCCTGAGGCATGTGGCATGTGATAAGTCACAATTCCCAGCCCTGTAACATCCCTGAAAAGAGAACTACGGGAAAAGAGATTTTCTTCTTTTTAGGAAAGAAAAATATCTACGATGCACTCATAGATGTGTGAGCCCAAGACAATCTTGCAGATTGTCCACTGAGAGGGGCACCATGACAGAGGTAGGCTCTTTCACTGTGACCAGAGAAGGATCTCAGCAATTTTAAGAGTCACTAGGGGTCATAGAAAAAGGGAGATTACATTCAAGAGGAATTTGTGCAACCTACTGACTACACTGAGGGATATATTGCAAATATTCCATCTGTCAGTACTAATTATTAATGGCAGAACACAACCAGGAACCAGCAAGGCTGCTTGTGAGGGGCCAGGCTGAAAGTTTCCTGTGTTCAGCAGCAGAAATAAAAACATTTCATGAAAGTATCTCAACCTTTAACAAGCAACACAAATGTCTATATTCTGACTTTTCTTAACACAAGAAGGGCACACATTTTGCTGCTAATGGAGTGCTAAGTGCAATTAACCCTGCAGCACACAAATGCATGAGACTTGAAATGTTTTGTAAATTAAATAATAGGGATGCTTTAGCACCAAATGTTCTCAGTAGCTGTGAGTGAAGCTGCTTGTTTCCAAGCTGCTCACACGATTCAAGTCTGACATTGGAACTGGCTTGGTAATAGTGGCCTGTTAGAAGGAACATGTTAATTAATGGAGTGAGGAAAAGCAGGTTTGAGGAGAGACCAGGAAAAGGCTGACTTGAATCAACCTTTTGACTTTAATAAGCAAGACTTGAATAAGCAAGTTCATGAGGAAGAGGCTGACCTAGAGCACAGGCTGGACAGTGTTAAAGGAATTAAGCAGGGATTTATTAAAAGGCCTGACAAGGACACACCTTGGGCAGTACAAGAGCCTGGCCATGTCTCTACCCAAGATGGACCCCAGGTCATGAGTTTTCACACTTTTATAAGTTTTGGTCCATTTCCACATTGGGGTTCATTGTCCAATTCCAGCTCCAGGTTCTGCAGTCCCATCCTCCCAGATTCTCTCCTCAGTTCTCTGCTGTTTGCACTTTTTGGGGCTGAAGTGCAATGGTGTCCTTGGTTCTGGGGCTGGAAAAGGATTGTTTTGTCTGACTGAACTGTGAGGAGAACTTGCTAACACTTTATATGAAGTTTAGAGTTATATACTGATGCAGTACTGAATCTGAAAAATACAAAAGCTAAACCTTAAGGCATCAGTTCTAGAAACAGAATGACTTTGTCTTGTTTGTGAGGAGCCAGAAGAGTTGTATATGAGGAGAATAAGCTATATTTGGCTGGTCTGTACCCATACGTAACACCAGAGTTACCTATGAGGAAAGTGTTAGACTGAGAGTGTTAAACTTATATTTTGTCTGGACTAGTGTGAACATAAACTGTAAGAAATATAATACACCGAGTGTGACTTCACAAAGATAAACAGCAGTAAACAAGCCTTGCTGGGTGAAGGGTATGGAAGAATTTTGGAGCTGTGCTGGTGTTATGGTTTGGCTCCCTAAATGTTCTGAGGAGCTCTCACTGGGGAGCAAGGAGAAGGGGGAGTAGGGGAGAGAGAGACCCACGTGTGATGTTATCTTTCATATTTTTAAAAGCATGAGTTTAAGCCACTTTTACTCCTTAAAATGTTTATATGCTTCAATTTGACAGAGTTCAAGGAACCTGCTGCTCATTTTGTGCTGCTTTACAACAAGAACAAGCAGCCACCCCAAACTCACCAGGGACAGCTAAAGTGAGAAAGCCAAGGTTAGCCACAGCCTGACCAGACTCAGGCTGTGCCACCTTTTACCCTCCCACACCCACAGAGGTCTGCCAGCATTAAGAAAATGGCCTTGATCCCACAAAAACATTCCTGTGCCTCACTGTGCTAAAGCAGGATGTGGCACAGAGCAGCCCCCAGAGGTGTCCATGAACACCCATCCTGTGCCCCCCTTTGGTGTCTGGCAGCTGAAAGGGTGTTCCCCTAAACCCTCAGTCCAAACAGACACAGGATGGGCTCCATGGGCTTGCCTTGCTCTGTTGAAAGAGTCATCGGGATGCAAAAATACTTCATTGCCTTGAAGGGATCATCATGCCATTATTTCTTCTGCTGTGTTTTGTTTTTCATCTGAATCCAGTTTTGCAGGTAAAAAGTAACCCTCACTGAGTTACTTTTGGAAAAAGCCTTGGAAAAATCTGTTTGCTTTGCTAGAATCTGGGCATTTATACCACAGATGCTGCTGCTGCTGTAATTGAAAAGAAAATCTCATGTGACAGAAGCGATTCCTGCGTGCTGATGTTTTAATGCAACAACCAAGGCACCAAAGCTTAGTCTGAGCCTTGTCCTGTTTGTTTGGGTGGGACCTTGGGCCAAGAGGAACAATGGCTGTGGATGGCTCAGTGTCCTGCAATACAAGTCAGGTCAGTAGACACCCAGAAACCTTGAACTCAATTAATTTCTTCGGAAAAAAAAAAAAAAGGCAAATTTTCTGCTTAATATCCAGTATGACTAAATAATCCTGCAAAATTACCCCAAAATTCTTTACTTGCTTTCTGAGGAAAATACCAGAGTGATTTCATAGAATCCTTGACAAAGGCAACAGTCTTATTCGTTTTTTCCATTTCCTTCAGGCTCTGTAGCCCACTGAGTTTCCATACTTGTTACAAATATGATGTTGATTAAGACACTGGAGACAGAAATCCTCTTGAAACAAGCCTTTTTCTCAGAGAAACTCCTTAAAACTCTGCAAGAAAAGCCACTACCCTGTGACATTTGAAAAGGAGAGCCATGAAGCCATCCTGCTGGGAATAAGACCACTGGTTGGTTCCACTCTGCTACCATTTAAATATCAAAGGTCAAAAGAAAATGTTCCCAGTAGTTTCTCCCTGGAAAAAAAAGATTGGGCATGAGCTGGGGAATGTTTTTAAAAATCTGGTGGATTTTTAATTCAAAACAGACTCAATAGGAATTTTTCTTCAAAACGCAGCCAAAGGGTTAATAACAGGATAAAGGAAAATAAGACTCCAGATCTGGCTTAAGTTTGGCTCCTCTCCAAAGGAGAGGAGTTTGGGGGGGTGGGGTTGGGTGCTTGACCCCATCTAGTGGCACTCCAGGAACTAGGAGAAATCCCAGTCCATGGTGGTTTGTCGAGGTCACCTTATCCTACATGAAACACAGCCACGGCTTCCCCTTGCCCTGCTGTCTTCTGCTGTGCCTGGCAGCAGAGCAAGCTGTGGCAGGGCTGGCACACGGAGGTGTTTCCCTGTGTGCCCAGCCCCAGGTGCTCCTGAGAAGTGCAGAGGGAGGCGTGTGTCCAAGCAAGTGGGTAATGGATGGCTGGCTGAGAAGATCCTTTAGAAATAAATAAAGCGAGCAACACTTGTTTCCCCTTGGTGTGCACCCCTTCATGTGGGTGCTGGATAGGAGAGCATTACACTGGAATTTCATTTTTCACCCAGCTCCGAGAGCAAGTGACCTCTTTGAAGCAGGTTTGTGCAGAGCCCTGGACCTGGAGTGTGGCTGTAATCCCACAGCCTTTGATCTTCCCTCTCCCACAGCCCCTGCTGTGCCTCTGGAAGGTCAGTTTATCCCAGTCCCCTCTTCTGCAGGCTGAACAGACCAAGTGACCTCAGCTGCTCCTCACACAGCTTCCCCTCAAGGCTCTTTACCATCCTCATGGCCCTCCTTGGGACACTCTCCAATAGTTTAATGACTTTTTAATGTTATGGTGCCCAAAACTGCCCCCACCACTCGAGGTGAGGCTGTCCCAGCCCATTGCAGAGTAGGACAATCCCCTCCCTTGCCTGGCTGGTGATGCTGGCCTGATGTCCTCAGAACAGGGATGTCCCTCCTGACTGCCAAGGCACTGCTGATTATTCATATTCAAATTTCTATCAACCAGGACTCCCAGGTCCCTTTCCTGGGTACTGGTCTTCAGCATCTCATTCTCCAGTCTATGCACACAGCCAGGGTTACCTCATCCCAGGTGCAGTATCCTTCATTTTCCCTTGTTGAACTTCATACAGTTGGTGGTTGCCCAAGCCCCGAAATTTGTCAAGGTCTTCCTGCAAGGCCTCTCTGCTCCTCCCAATTTAGTGCGAGCAGCAAACTTATTTAGTATTCATTAGATTCCCGTGTCCAGGTTGTTGATGAGGGTGTTGAAAAGCAGAGGAGCCCTCTAGAACATCACCAGTAATGGAACACCAGCCTGATGTCACCCTGTTCACTACAACCCCTTGTGCCTGACTTCTGAGCCACTTGCTCACACAGTTACCCAGCTGTGGGCTGGACATTTTGTCCAGAAGGATTCTGTGAGACAGAAATGGACTTCAGCCCTTCCTCTGGGATGTGCTGGCACCGGCGTGGTCCTACTTTCAACTGGGCTGATGAGCTCCTTTATTCGAATAACTCCTGGGAAGGATTTCAAACCAAACCAACTCTTCTTTTATAACCATGAGGTCCCTCTGCCTTCCCTGCTGTGCCCCTCTGGACCTGCCAACACACAAAGCTACTTAGTTTGATTCCATCTCCTGCTGCAGAGCTCTTTGCAGTGCTCATCTGCAGGACACAGGGTCCCAGGGGGGGCTCTCTGGGCCGGGTTTGTCCCTTCCTTTACCCCAACGCCGAGGTGAAACAACTTCTCCCAAAGTCAGCAGCACACCCTGCGGCTGCACCGGAGGAAATTCAGGATGAGGCCACAGAAAGACAAAAACTGCCTCTGTGCAGTTGCAAGCACAAGCAGTGCTGGGGTAGGATGCCCAGCTCTATTGCACGATGCCCAGCCTGGCCAGTTCGAGTTGGAGCTGAGCCCTTTCCAGCTCAACAAGTGCTGTTGTAATGAAGCTCGTACCTCGTTATTGGCTGACAAGAAGCTTAGCATTGATTTAATGAGTTCCCTTTAGAAGTCTCCACTGCTGCATTCCGTGGAAGATTAAGAGCTGCTGCTTTTTGTCCCCCACCCCTCCCTTCTGCTTCTTTCTAACGACGTTACTGAGAAGGCAGGAGAATCTGAGCTATGCCCTGCTTACCGCTGGGTGAACCCCATTTACACGGCATTTTTACTTCAGGAATCCTTCCAAACATTACACAGGCGGGATTTTACATCTGACAAAAGAAACAGATAACATTTATCCAGCTTAAAACCCCCTTAATGCTGCCTGACTTTGCATTTGCTTTCTCATGTGACTGTGCCTCTAGTGTTATAAGTACTCTCCAGAGGCTGTTTGGAGAAATGCTGTATTTTTTTTTTAATCCAGCATAGATGACAAACACTGTGCATTACCGACATCTGTGGAAACACCACCCTTTCGAAATGCCAAAATATATTTTTTGTACTGAACTTTACAAAAGGTACCGGGAGGCTCCATTCAATCCATGCTTTGGGAGGCCACCAGGCAACCGATTTATTAAACCCTGGAAAAAGAGAATCAGTGCTCTCAGCTCAGCAGAGCCGGCAGGCACAATCTCACGGCAGCAGAGGGACTATCATCACGACTAAGACACGTCTAAGATGGATGAAGAGGAGCGGCTTTCTCTGGGGATTCCGGCACAGATCTGGATTCTCCAAGGTCTTGTTCTTGAGGACACGACTTTGAGCGGTCGCCGTGTGTCTGCAGGGCAGTGGTGGAGGGGATTGGAGGGAGGGGATGTGTGGTGGGATGGGACTGTGAGAACCAGCTCTCCATTCACCTCTGCGGCCACTCACACAGCAGAGGGGAGGGGAGGGACAGGGCATCGCTGCTGTTTCTTTACAAAGAAGAAGCGAAAGGCCAGGCTGGGTGAACCGAAAACTTAAAGAGATCTGAATTTTGCAAATCAGAGTTTACTTGCTCTGGAGCCTGGCAGCAGCCCTCTGTTACAGAAAAGGCACTTGGTTTGCGGCCAAAGAACTGCCGACAAAGAGAAGGGGGGTCGGGGGGGGAAAGACTTGCAGAAAGGCGTCGGCATTGTTTGTGTTTAAAAGCAGTGGGCTGTCAGCTCGGCAGCGTGCGAGCTCTCCCTTTCAGCCAGGACACATTTCTCCCGCAGCTCAGTTCTCCCTGCGCTGCCAACCGTGCTTAACCAAACGAGGCAGGCGAACGGCAGGGAAAGTTTTAATTATCGGCGTTTTACTTCGGCACAGGCGGCGGGGTCGCCGCAGCCCCCGGCGATGCAGCGGCATCGCACAAAGAGCCCGGCACCTGCCTGACCTCCGGCTGGGCCGGGGGGTGACACCCACGGCCGGAACAGAACCTGGGGCAGGCAGTCTCCAAGGGGCTCGGCTGTACTCCCTGCTCCCGCTGCCCGGAGGGGGGGAACCTCTCCCCAGGCTAAACTTTGTAAACACGGCGCGACGGCGCTCCGGGAGCGGGAGGCAGCGCGGCTGCGAGACCGAGCATCCGTCCCCACGCCGGCAGGGAGAGCTGGCAGCGACTCAGTGTTGGCAGCGCCCAGCCCTCCCCTCTGCCAGCCTCCCCTTCCCCTTTAAACAAACATCCGTGTACAAAGCAGAAGGCACGCAGGAATCCCCCCCCCTTTTCCCCTCCAAAAGGGATCCGGAGCCCGCTGGGTGCGCTGCGGGATCGGCCGTGCAGCCAGCACCGCCCGCCGCGGCCGGACACGCCACTTGGTGAAAAACAGCAAAAGTACCTTTTGAATTCTTCCATCAATGTCCAAATAAATACATTTGGGCCGGTAAGTGGAGGAGGCAGATCCCATCTTGCTATAGCTGGGCTCTCACCGGACTTGTTTCCGGTGTCAATCAGAGCAGAAATTCAGCTTTATCCTACCCAGCCGAGCCACCGCTGCCTGACAGTTTGGTGTCCCCGCTCTTCTGTATCCCACTGTACTCTCATTCTGGGAAGGTCCCTCCTCTAACATGCATGCATTTTGCTGTGCCTCTGTCTCTCTCTGCCACCTCCTTTTAGTTTCGCTTCCCTCCAAATCCAGCTGCCTCGGACAGGGAAAGACACAGGCTCCAGATGCTGCCTGCAAGCCCCCTCTCCATTCCCATAGCAACAACCCCTCTTGGCTTTAAGGCTGAGAACTGCTGGGCATTCGCATTCGGGATCTGACCCTGGGACTGACCAGCTCCTGTTACGCACAAGATCAAGTGGCATTTATCCCAGGGGGTGGGGTGGGCTGCGCTGCGGAGGAAGAGAAACCTCCTGCATCGGGGTGGTGAGAGATATAATTTGATTTTACGCTGAAACAGGACCGTAATTATTAGTTAGTGCTTCTCCTGGTGAGCTGCTTGCACAGGGACAGGCTCCCGTCTGGAAGTGCTCTGTGCTGGAAGTGTCCTTTCAGACACCCACTGCCAGCCAGGGCTTGGACCGTCTCAATCCAAACTCAGCAGCTCCATTTCCACATCCCTTCCCCCCCGCGCCCCCCCTCCCCTTCCCCTTTATCATTACAAGGACAGAAGAAAAAGCAGAAGCGTGTTTCCCCCCTGTAAGCTCCAGCAGCACGAAGAAACCACAAAGCCCACGCTCTCGCCCACCGCCATCCGTGCCACCCCCGGAGTGAAGGCATTTGTTATTTAGGGGAACGTGAAGTCTCCGGCAAAGGCGTCTCCCATGAGGAAAGCAGGAGGGAGCGAAGCCCCGGCGGTGCTCCCGGAGCAGATGCCCGATGCCATCTGCCGTGCCCGGGGTGCAGTGCCTGGGGAGCCGGGGAGAGGATCGGGCACGGCGGGGACGGAGCTCGGAGGCAGCAGAGAGGCTGCACAGCCGGCACACAGCCTGTCCTGCCAGCACTGAATCTCTGGGTTTTCCGGGGCTTTTGGTGGAGGGGCTGCAAAAGCATCTCCTGTCCTTTAGTGATGCAGGCTGGGAGAGCAGAGCTTGGGGCAGAGGGGTCGGTGCTGCTCATCTTGCCCACCCCAAACCCTTTCTTTAGCCAGAGACAAAACTGACCCCAGCAGAGGCCAAGGGGCTTGTCTGTGGCTTGTCCTTGGCCGTGGTTTGTCCCTGGCTGCGGTTTGTCCTTGGCTGCGGTTTGTCCTTGGCTGCCCCTGGAAATGCAGACAGGGCTCTGCTGCTCTGCAAAGGGGATTTGTAGGGGCTGGAGGGCTGAGTGGGTCCCAGAGCTCCCTGGGAGTCAGAACCTTTCAGGCTGAAGCCAGTGGTGCTCCTAAAGCTCTCAGAGCCAGCAGCAAGGTGATTCTTTTGGGAAGTGCAAGCCTTTGCCTCACATCCTTCCTCTGCCAGCTTGGAGCAGGCACTGGACGTTTCCCAGGAGAGAGCCCTTGCCACTGCAGGGGTATCCTGGGGGTTCTGTGGGCTGTCCCCTCGGCTGTGCCACAGCCTGTCCCACATCCCACTAGCCACTCCACTGTCCTCTAGGCTGTATTGCAGTCTATCCAACAGACTATCCTCTAAACTAGCCCAGGGGTTGATCCCTCAGATTGGTCCACAGGTGACCCCCATGGCTATTCTGAGCTACAGCTTCTCCCACTTCAACAGCCCTTCCACACCGAGCCCACTGCTTCTGTACACCAGCCAGGACCTCTGTGACCCATTATTCTGTAACCTGCTCTGCTGTGATTCAGTCCTGAGTGACTTGACTGACCCAGCAGGTTCCTGAGGAACAAAAGTGCGGCCATTTGGAAAGAGAGATCAAGAACACTCACTCTGGGGGATGCACATGGGACATTTGGGGTTGTAGAGAAGGACACTGAGCTCTCCCACTGTGATCACCCACTCCAGGCGTGGTCAGACAATGTCACTGGTGCATTTCAGGATTTGATCACACCTCATTGAGATAATCTAGTGGTCAAAGTCTCACACTGGTGAGAATCTACTTTTTGATTTTTTTTTTTACATGTGACCAGCTTCTCCAGCCAGCAAAAAGACAAGCTCTGAATCTAAGATCATCAGGTGATGATCCTAGTCCTGCCTCTCCACTGTCCTTGTCCTATCTACTCTTTCTGTGTATTTAAAATTGTGTTTCTATAGCTCCAGCACACATCCCCCCCTCCCTAATTACATTAATACTTGTTGGAAAAACTGCTTTGCTGTAAAACTGCTGACTATTGCTCTTTTCAAGATCTTCATGTAGAAGTGAATCTTCAAAAGCTCAGCACTCAGAAATTATGACAAAAGCCTGATACAATCGAAGGCTCAGTTCAAGCCCATGCCTGAAAGGAGACGAAAGATAACATTCACCAAAGAGAATGTGCAGCTCCAGCAGATCACTGCCTTGAGTTGGTTTAACCTTCTAGAATCTCCTAATTTCAGTACACACTGGGCAATGTGGAGCGAAAAATTATTTGGAAGCAT
Organism: Cinclus cinclus; assembly: GCF_963662255.1. Taxonomy (NCBI): domain Eukaryota; kingdom Metazoa; phylum Chordata; class Aves; order Passeriformes; family Cinclidae; genus Cinclus; species Cinclus cinclus. The sequence continues at coordinate 113,018,522 of NC_085047.1, forward strand.
TATCCTATTTCATCAAGTCCTTCAAATTCAAGACCAAATCCAAGCATTACGGTGCCAGCCAGTGATTTTCCATCATTTGCCTTAGAGGAATGTTTTGGCCAGCTCAGGGCAGTACCAGGCTCTTGTGCCCCTGATCACAGGGGGCACATCAAGTGTTTCACAGCTCTGCTTTGCCTCTCGTGCACTGTTTACTGAGGCCAAGAAGGAGTGAAAAAAGGCAGTTCTGTCTCCCAGGCCTGGCATCAGCTCTGTGTGTGTGGTTCAGAGGCAGCTTTGTTGGGGTTTCCAAGGTGCCACCGGAGGATGCTCGGATCCCACATTGCCCTGGGGCTGGCTGCTGTCGAGGCACAGCTCAGCCACGCTGGCTTTGCACGGGCTGAGATCTCCCCCTGCTGCAAACCCTGCTCAGAGGGCGAGGGAGAAGCTTTAAGGATGGAAAGGGCTGCTCAAGCCACTCTCCATGCAGGCCCTGCACCATTCCTGTCCCCTCTCATCTCTGTCTTTCTCCAGCCCTGAGGTCACTGTGCTGACATGGTGAGAGCACAGCCCTCAGCCTCTTGCTGCAGCCAAAAAATCCAGTGCCCCTTGCAAATCTCTGTGTGCACATCTAGCCCTGGGGACAGCACAGCAGGGATCTTCAGGGGGATTGAGATGAGGGGGAAAGAGCCAGAAAATATAAATCTTTCAGGGAAAGATTTTGTACTTCGAGAAAAGTTCGCCTAGAATTAGAAACAGAGAATAGTACTTCTTTGAAATTAACTTTTTTCCTCACCTATTCCATATCTAAGCATTCAAGTGCTTTCTTTGCCCATTAATCCCTTCTCCTGCAGGTCCCTTGCATGTGTCTGTCTGTCTCCATGTCCCCACAGGGCCCTGATCTGCTGCTTCACCTCTCCATGCTCCAACCTGCCAAAATGCCAGATTGGCCCTGGAGCTGGGAAGGTTTTTCTTTCCCTCCCACAGCTCCTCTTCTCCCTACTTCACTCAGTCTTCTCTCCTTCTTTTCACCCTCTATGGTGTTTTGTCATTTTTGCATCTAGGTGTTTTTTTCCCCCATAGACTTGAAGTCAGGCAGGTTCCCTGCAGGAATTGACTTTCTGATTTATGCTGTTAACAGCCAAGTGATGGCTGTGGCAGTGGGAGCTCCTCCACACAGAGCACAATTGACCTTTCCATCCCAGCTCTCACTCCTGTCCATAAACCCTCAGAAAGGGTGTGCTGCACATGGAAATTTTACCTCACTTCTTTGCACATTTCTTTTGCACACTGCTAGATTTCCACAGACCCAGTCCTGGAAGTGATCATATTGAAGGTTAATTAGAGAATGACTGGTTGTTAATATTGGGACCCTTATAGGATTTGTCCACACAAGCCCTGAAAACTCTGGAAACATCTGAAAGTGGTGTTTGGCCCCTCCCCACTCAGCAGCACAACTCTTCACCTCACTCCTGGCTCCAGCCCCATTTCTGGGTCCTGTGGCTCACCCCAGCCCCATTCCCAGTCCAGGCAGTACAGCCACACTCGCTGTCATCCTGGTTTCCATGGCAAACCCCCAGGAACGTGGGCTGGGAGGGAGCTGTGACATCTGATGTGGCTGGTCCAGGGCACTGGGGTGCAGAACAGAGCTCTGTGGGCGGGAGATGTGGGATTACTCACTGGGGAACCAGCTTTGCTCTTTAATCCAGCAGCGTTGGCCACCGAGGTGATAATGCTGCCTTCATTCTCTTTACAGCTGTAGGGAAAATTCTGGTACCTAGCAGGAATTCTCGCTGTGTCTCAACACTCAGAGCCAGTTAACAGGCTCAAATCTTGTGGAAGTGGAAACAGCCATCTCTGTTACCTCACAAATATCTGTGTGTGCAGTGCTGGCTTAGAGAAGAGCAGACTCAAGCCATGGGCAGTCCTTCCATTTTGTAAAGCACCTGTCCAATACAGCATCTGGCATTTCTTGGCTTTTCTCTTTTGTGTATTGAGGGGAAAAAACCCTTTTTTCTCCTGCTCTATGTTAGCAGTTTTTTTCAGTGATTGTTTTCTACAACACTTGCAATACCTGGCAGGTCCCAGCTTGGTTTCCTGAAGGTCTCCCAGTGATGCAGATCCATTGCCTTTCCCTGCTGGGGCTGGCAGGAGCTCACCCTCCTCAAGCATTTCCTTTCACTATGGCAGAGGCACCAGGTCCTTGGCATCCTGATTCCACTTTCCACTACCTCCAGGAGCCACAGGACCCCCAGAATCTCCAAGTCCTGTGCCATGGTGTGCCTACAGAGAGCCTTTGGCTGCCCTCCTTTCCATTGAAACCTCTCTGCTTGATTTTCAGCTTCCCTTCCCTCTCTGCTTTCCATTTCCTACCTCTTTGTTTCCCATTGCCATCTCCTCAATCCAGCTGCGTGTTCTTAGGCTTTCATTTGAAGTAGGAGAGAGCCAAGAATCCTGTCTCAGGCACCTCTGCAGGACCTGGAGCTTGCAAGGCAAAGCACACACACACGTGGCTGATAATGACTCTGCTGCATCCCTGGAATAGAGATGCTGGGAAAGCCCAGCTCTCAGAGCTCTGTTTTCATAAGGTCAAGGAAGAAATTAAGAGACCCAACTGGAACTTTCAAGAGCTGATGAGAAATTAAAAAAAAAAAAATTAAGTGTGCCTGGAGTCACCCACTAGATCATTTAGAGGGATGATGGCCAAGAAGTGGAAAAATCAATTCATCAGTTCCCTCCACTGGGCAAGGTTGGCTCATGCTCTTGGCAGCAAAATCTGAGCAGGGGCTGCAGCCCATGATCCCAGCCTGCAGGCAAGGGATATATGGCTCGACTTGAGGAAAGCTGCCTGGCATTTGATGTGGTGCAGGAAAGTGAAGTTACTTCAGATGCCTGTTTTGGGAGGCTGCCATGTGAGCAGCTCGGAGCTGTGCAGTGACTCACTGTAAATCAGCTCCTCCATCTCCCTGACAAGCAGACCTCAGACACCCCGAAGTCTTGGCAACCCAAAGATTAACCCAAAGACTGAGGGCTGCTGATCCTGGTGCCAGCCTGTCCCACAGTTCACAGAGGTGGGGACAGGGGCAGAGCTGGCATGGGCAGAGCAGGAGGTGATCATTTCTGCATCCCTGACTCATCCCTGGAGCCTCCTTGTCTGCACGCTGCAGATCACCCCCTCCAGCAACACCAGCACAGCAGCAGGAATGTCTGCAAAGTGCTGCTCTGCTTGGGGATGCTTTTCAATGGGTGGGAGATTGTCCCTCAGCTGAATCTCTTCAGAGAGAGTCACCTGGAATTCCTGGAAGGGGGGGGGGGGTCAAGCAGATTTTGCACAGCTCTTTGCAGTACATTAAAAATTAGATGTTAATATTTTTAGAATAGCAGTTTTCATAAATAGCTAGGTAATCTCTCAGGTATATGACTTTTTTTTTCTGTGATGTAGGTATTTTCTCTTATTCGTTCTGTTTGTGCAGTGCTGTTTCCATTAACAGGCCAAAGAACATTTTCTCAATAGAAGAGATGGAAGAGTCTCAGCTTTTAGGGAGGGAGGCCAAAAAACTGCCACAGAATCCATGTGAAAAAGATGACAAAAGCCTCCAGTAGCACTGAAAGTGTATGATCTGCTCTGTCAGAATATTTGAAGCCAACATTAAATGGGGACATTTTTAACCAAGTTCTCAAAATTATGAGTACTTGAGTGTCACTTTTCCTGGGAGTCACACGACTCTCCAGAGCATTCTTACCATCTCCAAAAAATCACAGGTCATGACCAAAGGAACTCAAAAGATTGGATGACCAATCATTACTGTCTGCCTTCAAATAACACATTTGTGGCTCTTCTTTTTGGTTGTCTCCTCTTCACTGAACCTGACTGCTCATCCATGTCAGGTACAGGAGATTCCCTCTAGAACTTTGAGAGCCAGAAACTCTCACTGAGGAAAATTGAGCTCAGATTTTCATGTAATAAGACAGTCCAATTTCCTGAGCAAACAGTAAACATCATGGATTAATGGCATGGTCAGGAGACAGGGCAGCACTGAAGTTATGCAGAAAATGAAAGGGAAGTAACTTATGGGGGGAGGGAGTGCCTCATACAGAACTTGAATTTTATTTTATTTTTGGATTACTTTTCACTCTGCTTTCTCCAGCCTCCATTTGACTGGACACAGTCCAGCTTTTCACCCCAGTCCTGGGTTTCAGCCCATGCTTCCCCTTCCCCCCTGCACCGTCCTTTCCTTAGAGGTGGCCCCAGACAAACCTTTTAGTGAGAAGTTTCTTCCAGAGGGGCTTTGTTAGAGGCTGGACTCTCTCCAGTCACACTCTAACACCTGAAGCCATGTCTCCTTCCTGCTCCTTCATCCTCCTCTTTCTGTTTTTTCCTTTGGTTTTGGATTTCACTGGATTCACACAAATTTATTTCCCCCCCCCCCGCCAAATCCTATCCTCTCACCTTCAGCTGCTTCCCCACATCCTGGACACTGGATGTGAAGGCTTTCCTCTCCTTGGACCTTAGCCCCCCCCCTAAAGTATTCAAGTAGGCAGGAAGGAGGTTTTCAGAGAAGAATCAGATCAGGAACAAGAAACTGAGATTAAGAAACTGAGATCAAAGACGTACAGAAATAAACACACAGAAATATACATACAGAAATAAACACACAGGAGCCCTCCACTAAAAAGGGCACAACGTTGTACCCAGCCCTTTTCTCCAACCCCACAGCTTTTCCCTGTGTTTTTACTCATTTGTTTCCCCCTGCTGCTGGTTCACCATCATCTCCTCTGGTCAGTGCTCTGCTCCCCACTGTCTGCTTCGCTGTCTTCACCTGCCAGGGAGGAAGGGGCTCCACACTCTTCCCCCTTCAATCTGCCATCCAGCCCCTCTGCCAGCAGAGCCACCAGCTCTCTGCCTCCCTCTGCCCAAGGAATTGTGCCCAGGGGCAGCAGCAAAGCCCCAGGGCCAGAATCACTCAGCAGCCAAACAGAATTCCTGCAGAGGAACCCAAGCCCTGCTTACTTTGGAGCTTGTGAGAGCCTGACCCTAGCGCTAGGGGGAAAGCCAAAGGCAACAGATCACTTTGTTTCTCTTAATAAAGTGGTGCTTTTGGTCTGTTTTATTTCTCCACACTGCTCTCCCCTCCTCCCACCCAAACACATCACATTCCCAGGGTGAGGCTGGAGCTGTGTTTGAAGAAGGGGAGCTGCTGTTCAGTGGAGTGCCTGTGTTGTGTGCAGGTCTGTGAGCACACCCACGTCTGGGACAGTCTCTGCAAAGCTGGAAGGCACAACCTGCACTGTGAACAGGCTTCCTTCCCCCTCAAACACACACACACACACACACACACACACACCACTGAGACTGGTGGTGGTTCCATGAATTAAATATTATTGGCATGTTACAGCATCACGTTGCAACAAACATCACCGTTAGCATTGCTGAGTATTAATTTTAGGAATTCCCACTGAGTTGTCTGTAAGGATGCACAGACCTCCAACAAGATTAAGACATCCCAACACTACCCAAGAGGAGCCCCACACTCTCCTCCCGTCTTTGGAACCCTGTTTCTCCCCAGTGCTGCCTCTGCTGCTCCCTGGGTGCATCTGCTCCTTGTTTCTTTGGCCATGATCCTTTGGGAGCCTGCTGGCTTCAGAAACCAGCTCCAAAGGTGAGGAGGTTTAAACTTGATCAAGTCCTCCTCAGACACAAAACCCATCACTCAGGATCACTTTGTGAAAGCATCCTGCCCTTGGCACACCAGCCCAGCCTCCAGCACAAGCAGGAGCTGCTGCCAGATACCTGCACAGGCAGAGCCCAGCAAAGGCTGCTCCAAAACAACCCAGGATTTGACTCTGGGTGAATTGAACCGTAAATTCACAGAGTAATTGCTTGGGCAAACTTGCTTGAAAACAGACTCATGCCACAGAATACTAAACTTGTACAGAAGGCACGCAGTACTACAACTTTTTTTTTTTCTTCTTTTTCTTTGCCTAAAATATAAGACCAGCAAGGCAATTTATCATGGGGGTGTTTTTTTGCTCTTGTTCCAAGCAGAACCCATTTATGTGGACATTCCAAATGTGCTTGAAAAACAGAGACAACAAAAACAATGCAGAAGGCAGCTCCTGATGTTTGCAGAGATGCACAAGGTGAACGTACCAGAGCTGCTAATCATCCCTCTTGACTGCTTTTATGGGTCTGGGAAGCCTGAAAAAACTCTGTGTATGAGAACCAGTCTGCGTTTTGGAATAACATTTCCCTTTTGATGACACAGAGGAATGGCATTTAGATGCTGCTTTGACAGATGCATTATTTTATTAGAGGATTTCAAGCAGGCAAACACGGGAGCTTTGTTTTCCCTGTTACTGTAAGGCTTACATCATCTGCAGCCTTTCAACCAGGAGGCCTCATTTCAAATGACAGTGAATACCGTTCTGAAAAATGCAGGATTTCATCTATTCTAGCTCCATTTCTAGGTGCTTTGCCAGTGATGGATTTCACCCTCCTCAAAAGATTATTTGCTGACACCTGGGGTAAGTTTAGAGCTTCATGACATGCCCCAGGGGGATTTGTATGGGAATTTAATCTATCTAATTCAGCTCTAACACAGGTATCAGTCCTAAACCAAACATCCTTGGGCTTCTCTGCCTGCACCCCAGATTTGTCAGTCATGCTGGTTCTGCCTTTTTGGGCTGGGGACATCTATTTTGAGAACTGCCACTGTGGAAATCAGAGCAAGGAAACCCAAAGGTTTCTATTTTTCTCTGCTTTCAGCAACTGCACAGATTTACAGGCTGACACACAAACCAGCTGTGATAGTGGATCTCCCTTGGTGTCAAGCAAGCAAGCAAAATTTGGAAGGAGTATGTTTTTTGAGATATTTTGACCTCTTTTGTTCTTTTTTTACCATATTTTCTTCCTTTCATGTAACTGAAAAGCTCCAGCCAGAGGGAGAGGAAGGTTTATAAAGACTTTTAACAGCAATGGCTAAATTGAATCCCACTGTTACCTCTCAGTATAAAACTAAACCTGCAGATTCTGCAGGACACAACAGAAGGACACAGCATTCAGCTGCTTCCAACCAGATGATCCAAGCAATTTAAGAATAAAATTCAGAACCTGCTGTACTTACTAAGCTGAAGCCTCATGTGGCCTGTGGTGAAATTGGGTGACTCAGACTCGAATATAATACTCTGTCCTTGCAGCAGACTTAACAGCAGTGTGTTTGGTGGAAGATTCAGAGGCAACTCACCCCTTCCAAAGGTTTTGCCTGTGTCCTTCAGCTGTGATGGGCTGCCCACATCAAGCACCCTTCACATCTCAGGGAAGAGAAGCTGAGCACTCAGACATTATTGATCACTTTGTTTCAATACACCAACTCAGGCTGCTGCTTCCAGTTCTGGCCCCAAAGCTGGCAGCAGCTGCTGGTTTCTGAATAACCCGTGAAATGCACACCACCTGTTCAGGGCTTAGGTACCAGATAAACTGAAAATAACCCCAGCCTTGTAACAGAATTCCAAAGCTCATGGCAGTACACTGAAGTCTTTTTAATGAAACAAACAACTGGACTAAAGGGAATATTGTGGAAATGTGGGTATTTGTCAGCTGCTTTTTAAGAGAAGGAGGGAGAGAAACCCTACCCCAGTATCATCATGAGGTGAAGAAAACATCCTTAAAATCCTCAACATTAACATAGCATCAAGAGACTTGGCACACATTTTTGTAGCTGAGCAGGAGTTGAGCAGGATCCTGAAATGTGCTGAAGAAAGTTTGGCTCTTGTATTCCCAGTATACAGAGCAGTCAGTGTTTCACTGCAGCCAAAGGGTAGCTGGTAGACAGAGGAATTACAGAAAAAAAAAACCCACCCCAAGCATCAACTAATTATCTCCTTATTCCAAACTGGAAAAAAAACCCAAAGAAGGGAGACAAAGGAGGAAACAACTAACACTTTATAACAACCCAGTTTATTAAACTCTTAGGCAGTGAGACACATAACCCAGCACTTAAGGGCACAGGACGTGAGGCTGAATTATACCAGCAGTTAAATTCTCCCCTTCCTCTCCCCAGCCATAAGGATGACAGTCACATTTTTAACTCAGCGTGGCAGCAAATGCAGTTCAAGGTCCCCAGAGCAGCAGACACAACCCCAGGAGTGTCTGCAGCCCCTGCCCAGCCCCTGCAGGCTGGGACAGCAGAGCAGGTCATGTCCCCACCATCCCCTGGCTGCTTCAGCACAGCAAAACAAAACCCAACCAGCCTTGCTCCAAGGTGAAAAGGGCATAGGTCAGCAATCACAACATCCTATCAGAGGTTGGGACAAACCATGAAATAATCTAGTTTAACCACTTACATAATACACAGGCCATAAATTTAATTCAGGCCAGAGAATGCCACCATTACCAATCCCGGACCTCGCCGTTTGATGGAATTACAATCAATCTTCTCCACATTAATTCTGGATGAAAGCCACCAGCCTCAAACATCTCTAAACACCCTCTGATTTAATTCACACCGTCTTACACCTGAGCAGCACTTTTTGCACCCCAGGCATCAGTTGCTGCAGAAACCTTCAGCAGCAACCAAAGAACGCCGGGCGTGAGCACAAGTTCAGAGTCTGAGGCAGCACAGCATTGGCACAAACACACGTGGAGGATCCCCACTGTTATTCTAAGGAGGGCATGCCAGAAGCACATGAAATAATCTCCTCAAACAAATGGCAGAATCCCTTCTGGAATTTCCCCTACTAGCAAAACACCCAGGATGAAGTCTTGGTGCACAGAGTGTGTTTGCAGAACTTACAGGCAGAAGGAATCTCAAAAAGACTTCAGAACATGACACTGCTGTCCCTGCTACTTATTTACCTTCTTCCCACCCTATAAACCCTTCCTACACACAGAGGCAAACCCTCCCTGCAACGTGTCCAGCAGCAGCTAGGGCTTTCACAAAATATTTTCACAAGGGATGCTCCTGCTCCCCACCAGGCAGAACAGAAGCTGGGATTTGAGTCTCCCTTTTTTTATAAAGCACCCCAGCTATTATTTGCCTATTCCTATAAGGCACCTCAGGCACATTTTGGTCAGAAATTCTGTTACTAGAAATTGTTTTCCTTTCCAATCAGTTTTTCCCCAGAGCACCTGTGGTTTGGACATTGTGTGTCAGGCAGTCACAAGAACCCCCTCGAACTTTTTAACAGAATCCAGACAATTAAAAGCTGGGAGATGATCAGAGCTAGAGTGGAAGGATGAAGCTTTTCCATGTCAGTTCCATATATATTGAAGAGAAAGCAAAGCAGACAGCAAAGAAATGTCACCTTAAAAGTCACCACAGGAGCCACACTCAGCCCCTGACTCAGGAAAATGTCCCTGCAGGGATGTCTGTCCTCCCAACCAATACATGGAGCATTTCTTCATGAAGATGTAAAAGATAAAGTACTCAACACTTCTCTGTTTAGAATAGAATCTACTTTTTATTCAACACAGGATGGTGAATGCATAAAATTCACAATAATCAACATTAAAAAAACCAACAAACCAACCCTGCAGTTGTATTTAAATTTGGCTGCACCTACTGGTCACTCACATTTTTACATACAAAATTTTATCAGTCTTGCTCATTTCCAGATTAATGGATATAGACACTTGATACTAACAAAACACAGTTTATTCACTATTTGGGGGACCTTTTGGGTTTTTTAAAAAAGAAAAACAAATCTTTATCTTTTTGTCCAACAAATTTGTAGCTTGGAAGAACTGAAATATAATCTGTTATTACCCCATACCCAAGCCACTGCAGTGCAAAAGCTATTCAAATAAATAAATAAATAACAGCAGCAGCCCCAACAAGTAAACCCCAAAACACACTTAAATATCTTCAGAAATATAACCAAAAGCTTTTTAACCTCAGGCTTCAGCCCACAGGGGACAGCTTCTCAAAATCTGAGTGCAGCAGAGTTTGAACTGCTTCAGTAAACCAGTATAAAGCTCTACACCCATTTTTGGGGAAAGGGATTGGAATCTCCAGCTAAAGTGGTCCTCCATCCATCTCTCCCTCCCCACACAGGCACTGAAGTTGTGCCAACACTGCTTTTTTGGGGTTGCAATGTTATTTTTGCCCCATCAGAGACTGTTTCAGCAGTGCCCCAGGATCAGCCTGATTGAGTGAGGAGCAGTTTGACATTCCAGGAGCAGTTTCCCATTCCAGGAGGATGGAAATCCTTTCAAGGAATATTGCTTCACAATTCTGTTACATTTAACCACAGCCCAAACAGAGCACAGACTTTTGAGTTCACATATCGAGTATTTCCCCCTGGTTTACTCAAAATGTGTGAGGTCAACCTTCCAGCCAGGTGAGTGCAGGCTCAGGACCCTCCTAGAGCTCCCTGCAAGGACCTGGAACCTTCCCTAAGTCCCTGTGGGTTTGAGGCTATCCCTGCAGCTCTGCTCAGCAAAACAGTGAAAAATGAGCTCATTCTGACACTGTTCAGGTCAAGCATGAAGCACGTGCTGGATCAAACCAGTGACACAACTCAGAGACTGAGGAGGTACAAAACAGCCCTGGAAATTAAGTGTTACCAGTAGCTGATGGGACATTCATTAATATTTCGCAGGGCTTTTAAAGTGTTTTGCTAATCAAGTGTATAGACTCTTGCACTGTCTCACAAAACTTAAGAGCATAGAGCAAGACAAAGGCCTAGAGCTTTAATAAATACAGTTAAGGACACAAAGTTTAAATTACCTTATCTTCATGATCTAAACACCCCATACAAAAAAAAATATTTTCACTGTGTACATCTTAAAAAAAGAAAATCACAGAAACATTCTGTTTGCAAAGCAGACAGCTGTACAAAGAAATGATATGTTCTGAAGACATTAAACCATCTATTTTCTGGGTAGCACAAGGTACTCAAATGTTCTCTTACAAACTACCACCCACACAGGTAATTTTTCTTCTCTGATATTTTGGCTCCAAATCTGAAACCCAGAGCCACTTGAGAGAGATTTCTGGATATTAAAGCCCAGATCTGACGATGACTTCCATGTGCACACACCAGCACTGAAACCCAGCAGAGATCCCTGGGCCAGTGGGCACCAAAGCAGCTCCACCTGCTCAGTCCTGTGGTGCTGCAGCACAGCACAGCTCACAGCTCTCTGCCACCCCAAAGAAAGCCCTCTCATGTCAGCCCAGCCTAGCAGAGCAGCACAATTCCTTGACGTTTGCACAACTGGTTTATAATGCCCTGAAAAAATCATTAAAGCCCCCACTGGAAGTTCTGACTCAAACTGTTTTTTGTTGCACTCTTTTTGTTTTTTTTTTTTTGCATAATCCTAATGGAGGACTAACATCCATCCAGAGGATCAGTGAAAACTGCTAATTGCAGTACACAGCAAGAGTAAATTCTATTTTATAACGTACCAAAAGGCTGGATGCTGTCCTTGGGAAAGTGGTACTGTAGCTAAAAATTAATAATACAGAGGGGTGATTATTGTCTGAGCAGCTTCCAATACTAGCAGCAGCACATCTTAATAACCAGCTGATATTGTCCTCTATAAAGTGATGCTCCCAGTGGACACAAGATGACATAAGAGACACATACTTTGCTCACTGACACTGGGACAGTCACTCACAGACTGCTAAAATTTCAACTTCCTCCTGCTCTAGTTTTGCCTTGATTTTTGGCAAAAAAAAAAAAAATAAAAAAATCAAGTTCATAGCTTCAATTAAAAACATCCTATCAAAAGAAATAAAAAAGGCACTTGGTATTTCTCTTTGGCTCAGTTGAGGCGTGCTGCTGAAACCTTCCCCAAGTCCCCATCTTTTCATCTGGTGAACAGTTGCCATCCTGAGGTACTTATTCATGTGCAAAAATCAGAGCTTCAGGGATTTACCAGCTGCTCCCAGTAAACCTGCAAGGCTCTTCACCACACTGAGACTCTTCAAATACAGAAAAAGGTGTTTGGTTTTCAGGGAAGAGCTCCATCCATTGGCACACTCCTTATCCCAGCTCTGGTCTCATAGCTCAGTGCTCTTTGAACCTGGGGAAGAGGAGCAAGCAGGCAGGAAAAGCTGAGCTGTGAGGCAGAACAGACACCAGAAGGCAGGATTCTGCCCCTGCTGTGTATTTTTCTATTCTCTCCATCTTACTTCTCCAAAATTCTACAATCAAGGAGCTCAATTTAGATTTTGTGTATTGATTCAATGGAAATTTTTTCCTCAATTCAAAATACTATGAATTCAGAGTGACCCTTTTCTTTAAGGAGAACTTTTGGAAAAAGTTACATTTTAAATTATTATTAAACACAGGGCAGGCAATTCTCCACCTGCACAATTAAACCCATGGAGGACTGAATATTTGGGAAAGAAAACCCACAAACAAGAGACTTTGACAGAGGTGTGCTCTCAGATATTTTTCAAAAGAAGATCTTCTAAAGGAAAATGTCTATGGCTTGAAAACATCAAACTAAGGTTACTGTTTTGAAGCAGAATTAAACCAGATGGAAATGGAGATACACAAACCTTAACATGCCCGCTCTACATTCAGGTATTAATGGGACAAAAGTTGGAATTGATCTTGGAGGTATTTTCCGACCTTAATGATCATTTACAGTCATAAATATATGGAAGGCTTAGAAATGTGTTTTCAAATTAAAGAGCAGCAGCCATACAAAACACTTACAGGGTGTGATCTGCATGACACTGAAGTTCCTTCTGGATAAGACGGAGTAAGAGCTGCAAAAACAATGACAAAATCTCCTGTAGCATCATCCAAACAAGAGGAAGAGTTATTTATTGTTATTTGGAGAGTTTCTTATTTGAAACATTACTCCGTAATGCTGAACTCAGTTTAAAAAAAAATAAGATTTACACATGCTCAGTAATGTTTGGAAGAGGAGCTTTCACAATAAGCAGGCAAAAAGAAAATAATTTCCTTTTTGCATCAGAGAGGTCAATTTCTTTATAAAAACCACAGTGGTTTTCTGGTTACTTTACCAGCAAACGTGTAAAGAAACCAGCAGAGGGACCCCGAGGCTTCAAAAAAAACGTGTCAAAGATTTTGGAGCATGGAGGTATTTTATCTGCTATATGCAAAAACATGTCTGTGTCTGAAAAGCTTTAATCCCACAATTAGTCAAGGTGAGCACAGAGAGTCACATTTGCTTATCTGTGCAGCATCAGGGCTTCCAAGTACACTTTAAAAGGATTATTGAGATAGTAGCAGGAAAAGTGATTTTACAAATTCAATTTGAAGGTTCTCATGTACATTACTGACAGAATTGGAGCTTTCAGGGTTCCTCACTGTTTCAGGTTGTGTTATTCTCAGAATGTCACTAATATAAATGTAAGTCTGCTCACTGTTTTAAGCACGAATGTTTTAAGAGGTTAAACATTTTCAGAGGCACAGAGGTGGCTGAGCATGACAGGACTGAATGCCACATAGGAGGCTAAGGCCCCTTCCAATGTTAGTATTTCTTGGAAAAATAACATTTGAACACAGATATCCATATGCTGCACTGCAAAAACCAGGAAAAGCAGAACAGTTATTAAAAAAAAAAAAGGATTTATTACAACTTCAGACTCAAACCTATCAAACCCAGAGCTTTGCAAAGGCGTTTTAATTGATTCTGCTAAGAAATGTGGCAATTTTGCATTTGAATCAATAACTGTAAGAGAAAAATGAGAGCTTTATCTAGGAAAAATATGACAACTTCCCAAGCCCCACTCTGCAGCATGAAATACCAAATACTGAAACCAGCACAAACCAGGACTTGCTGCTGTGGATAAAGCTGCTGACTACCAGTGGCAACACACTTCAGCTATTAACTTACCTAATTTATTTATTTAATTTCCAGAGAATTACTCCTAACCATGAAAAAAATTACTTTTAAAATTGAATTAGAAAATTACTTTTAAAGTTGAATTTAGGAAAAAAAGCCTCAGTTGAAACTGAAAGGCTTTCTGATTTTCTTGTGTCAGGAAGGGAATGGTCTGACACTCTCAGTTCCTCTGCAGCAGCCCAGAGCTCAGGGCTTTGGACCAAGCCACCACCTGTGTGTTCTTTTTTCCCCCTAAATATCTGCTCCTGGTTACTGTCAAAAGCCAGGATTACCACTCTTCATCTAACTTAGTACAGCTGTTTCAGGTCCCATCTGGAAAATGTGATGTATTAACTTTCAACAAGTTCATTATCAGGGAGATTTTGGTGACACAGCAATGCAGGAAAACATTTTTTATGTCTTTCATAAACTGGCTTTAAAGAAAACAGAAGTGATTCTTCCATGAGTGGAATCTCAGGCAACTTCTAGGTCTGAATATAAAGATTTACTTGCAATTATGCCTGCTCTAAGGTGCTCAGCCAGCAATTAACAGCTGGGAATTGAAATTGAGCTGAAAATGAACATTCTGCTCAGGAATTGAAGTGTATCAGAAGTGATTTGCACTTCTGATTAAAATTAGATGAGAATTTCAAAATAAGCAAATTTGCTGTTAGACTGAAAATCTCCTACACCACTGGAAGCCTAATACAACACAATATTGAAATAGCAAAAGGACAATTTTCATTTTGGGATAATTTAGCACAGAGGAAATACACATCATCTAAATTTTTAGACTTACTAGCAAGGCACATGCATCTGCCACCATGAGCATGTAGAACACGTTGTTCCAACCAGAAGGGGAAATAAGGCCAGCCAGGAGAGGCCCCAAAGCTGCACCTAAAATATAATATTGGAATTACACTTTGGTATTTTGTATTATATACTGTCAGAACTGTGCAATGTAAGATTTACTGTACTGAAATGTAGTTATTCTGAATTAGGGTATCAATTTTTCCACCTAGTTAGCTCAGTATTACCTGATAAATTATAAAGTCCCAGGAAGTGCAAAACATGAATGGTACAGATGGGAAGCTGGAAGTCTTAGACATGTGATAAACATCTGCCTTTGGTTCAACAAAATGCTCATCCAGTACTGAGCTGAATTTCATTTAGTTTTCCCTTCCACATGGAGGGCATAAATAAAATATCCCTGATCCCAGGACAATCCAGTGCCATCTCCTTTTGCTGTCTGTGCTCAGTATCAGTGATCCCCCTCTCTCCTTCCCTGTTCAGGTAGGAGGGTTTCAGAAGGTTTCAGGTGAAGCTTGTGCTATTCCTCATTTCCAAAACTGCTCTGAGCCCTGGTAAAATGTGACCTGCAGAGCCCAGTTTCTCCAAAGTGCTTTGTTTCAGCCTGTTGCAGCTGGGGCAGGTGGCCTTGGCTTACCCACAGACCCTGTCCCATCGATGATCGCCGTCACTGTGGACAAGGCTCTTGCATTCCCTTTCAGGCTTTTATGGGTTCCCTGCAGGGACAGAGCACATAATAAACAAAGAGGTGGATCAGACCCATCCTGAGCTCTGAGAAAGCCCTGAGAGCACCATCCATCTCCCACCCCTCCACATGGGATCTGTGTGCAGGAGATGCCTCAAGCACCTTGCAGCGTCAGCCCCCTGACCAAGGCTAAGGATGAAATGGGCATTGCCTGGTGGTCACCTTGGTCCTGCCAACACCTCTAGGCCAGGGACAGGGCTCCAGAGGATGCCTGGAGATTTCTGCCCTGCTCATTTTCTTGTATTTAAAACATTTCTGCATTTAAGACAATAAGAGGACTTTCGCCTCTTGCTTGATGCCCTAAAAAACCAACACATTAGAAAACAAACTTCCAAAGTCTCCCTACTGAGCAATGTTAATGTTTTCACATGGCATTTGTGACTTGGCTGACCTGATCCTGCTGAAAGTGCTGGCAGCTGGACTTGTTATTTTCACATACCTTTACTTCTGTGAAGATCTGTGCCAGATATAGCTTTCTGATGGGAATTAAATCACCAGCTCATGTCTCTAACAGGTACAGCTCCTCCAATCATTTAAAAATGCAATCTATAAAAGGGGCAAGGCACTTGTACAGAGGTCTGACTTTGCATGCAACCTTCAGATTCAATCTGGGCTGTCACCCACAGTCTTGTGAGTGGTCAAGAATAATTTAGAAGCCTCTCACAAGCATGGAACTCATTCATACTAAAACACAAAACATAACACAAATCTCAGGGGCTGAGCTCAGCACTGCCTTTCCAGCTCCTTTCTCCTTTGCTTTGGGACAATGCAGCCCCTTCCCTGGTGACCCTGCAGAAGTCATAGGGCTCTCTCTGGAGCCAAATATCACAGGGGAAGACAAACTCACCAAGTCAGCAGAGACAGCAGTGGTGATCAGGGCGTAAGGGCCATTCACCAGGGCACCACTGATAAGCAGCATCACTGTTCCAAGTTAAAAAAAAAAAAAAAGGAAAACATGAGTTGCATGGAAAAATGTTCACCATAACAGGAGACATCACAGCCTATGTTCCCAAGTGGTTTAATCCTTCCTTGGCTTCCCTGACCCAATACAGAATTGGGAAAGAAAGAAAACATCTATTCCTGTCTCTTTTCAATGCTTACTCCATGATGTGAGTTCTCAAATGTACCAGAAGGTGGGGCTGAGACAAAAAGCACTTCCCAGGGTCTTTACTGATCCTGGTAGGTCACAGAAAGGGGAGTATTTGACCAAACTGGCCATGAGGGCAGGGATTGCTCACGAGATACAACCACAAGTCCCTTCTCTCCTTGTACAGCACCAGAGACCCCTAAAAGTGAACGAGGCTTTTAGATGGGTGAGACACCACTGCCAGCACTCATGTTTTCATTTCTGGTTTGATAAGCATGTTAATGCTGCTGTCAAAAGAGCTACAGGCAATATTTAAACACCTCTGACATTTGGAACAATGGATATAAAAAAGCCTGTGCTGACATAACTAGCTCCAGAAAGACTAATGCTATTAACTAAATCTGCTCTCTTGCCACCACTTACTCATTTCCTACCTTCCCACTTCAACCTGTAAAAAGCCTGCAAGACCAAATGTAAGGAATTTGATTCTGTACTTCCTCCTCTAAGGAAAAGATAAAATAAAAAACAAAGGCAAAAAAGGGAAAGAGCATCAAAGGTCATAAATATGAAGTTCATAGAAAGCTAGACAGAGTAATTTAAAAATACTCACCTACAGTAGCCTCAAGGCCCATTTTACTGACTGCAGAGAACATGTATAGCTGTAAAGAGAATAAACAAGCACTCAGAATACCAACATATAGCCTAATCCTGGGCTCCCCATTTGCCCCATGTTATCTACAAGGTATCTTACTTGGCATTACATGAAAGTTCCAGGTTTTACTAAATCCTTTTAGAAGGATTGTTTGACTGGACACAGAAAGGAGATAAGGGGTAGGATCCCATTCCTCTATGTCCTTTCAGAAGGAAGGGCTGTGTTATGAGACCACTCAATTTTAAACTCTCCAACTGCAGCTTCAACACAGCACAGACTACAACTCATGAAAAAATAAAATAAAAATGTCTCCCTCATGTTCATTTGCTGGTTTTCCAACAGTTACAGCTCAGAAATTTTAGCCTTTGAGCAAGTAAAATTCTGGCTAACAACTGAGTATCACATGTTACAAGAGAGTGAAACTTCCCACATATTCTGCAACAAAAAATACATTAGACTCGTTTGCATGTTAGCTTGTTTACCCCAATATCTATACTTGCTCAACTTTTCATGCCAGTTTTTAATCTGGCCTGGACTCTTTACATCCAGGCTGGGAGATGCTGCCTGCAGAACTGTCCAGGGAATGGTGTCACAGCCTCAGCCATGGCAGGAAGACAGGGGCAGGCTCTTACTGTGGGTGCTGCAAGCAGCAACATCATTCCGCAGGTGGATGCTCTCTTCTCCAGCCTGTCTGAAATGAGACCTGCCAAAATCCCACCTGAAAGAACACATACGTGTGAGGAAAACATTCAGTGTGAGTTCTGCACAAAAGACATCAGTTTAAGTTAATGAAACAGAATAGAAAAAAATGGCTTTTACTGCTTAGTTACACAATTCACACAGCAACATCCTCATTAACCCAGCCAGTTTTGACCTGAAAACAACAGAAGCAGACAACTGGTCCTCCTCGTTATTTATTCCAAATATCCAAGGCAAAAAGCCTTTTACTAGGTGCCACGTGGCCCTACTGCTGGAGTTGTGGTATCCACTCACTGGTCTCTTAACACCTTACATGCAATAGAAAACTTGGTTCTCTGTCCATGTCCCATTGCAACCAGGGAAACAAACCAAACTGTCTGCACTGGCATGAAAATTTATTCAGTGGTCACCTTGAAAATGATAAAGGAATAGCTTAGTCATCATTATTATGATCTCCCCATTTTATCACATACAGTTTTATAAGGCATCAAGACATAAACCAAAACACCTGTGGCCATGAACCTTTGTGTCCACGAAATCCACACCACTGAACAAACAGGGACAGTTCTCATCAGTTAGACTGACAAAAAGAAGTCTTTTGATGGGTGGTGACCAAGACTCATGGACCAGAGCTGATGGAGATAAAAGATTCCATGATTTGACTATTCCAGTCTGTACTGGACAGCATCACTGGCTGTGAAGGTATTCTACTAGATTTTCACTTTTCAACACAACTCTCAGCTCAGTACCTTTACTGTACTCAGTACCTTTACTGCTACTCTTCTTCAGTAGAAATAATGACTATGAACTATAAAAGATGCAAGCTGTGAATACCAGAGCCCTTCCTGAAGTGGTGTGATCAAGAGTGAAATAACATTAAAACTTACCAAAGATCCCACCCACATCAAACAGTGTAGAAAGGTCCCCAGCTCTTTTGGCATCAAGATGCTCTGGTGAGAGAAGCAAAGCATTTGTCTCATTTCTGGACTATAAAACACGGAAATCCCAGCAGCCTTGTAATGCCAGGGCAAAGGCATCTTACAGCAGAACTCTTTATTCGGAATAAGCCACAATAACGTGACATTGTGTAAAAGAAATAAGAACAAAAGATGGTATTCAGCAATACAGACTTCTGAATGCAATTACTCTCACTGGAAGAGACATTTCACCACTTCTGTAATCACAGAACTACAGAATGGTCTGGGCTGGAAGGGATCTTTAAAGGCCATCCAGTCCAACCCCTCTGCCATTGTCAGGGACATTTTCAATTAGATCAGGTTGCTCAGAGCTCCATCCAGCCTGAGCTCGAATGTTTCCAGGAGTAAGGGATACACAGGTTCTATGGGCAGCCTGTTGCAGCATTTCAGCACCCTCACTACAAAATTTTTTTCTTTATATCTAGTCTAAATCTTCCCTCTTTTAGTCTAAAATCATTACCCCTTCTCCTACTGCAACAGACCTTGCTAAAAAGTTGGTCCATCTTGCCCTCTAAAAGTATTAAAAAAATCAAAACATCAGTACTGAAGAGATAAGGAAGTTCACATAATTTTGTTATGTGTTTTAATAGGACACTTCAATCATGAAAAATATTGTTAGAAAGTAAAACTTTTTGATTTGTTTGCAAGAGCCAAAGAAACAGCATTTATGCCTGGAATTACTGAAAATAAACCAGACACTTCTGTTTGTTTTGAAAACACCCTCTCATTACACTGAATTAATAAACCTGCTTGGTGACTTACAACTCCCCTGCTACTGCAGCAGAGAAAGCCTCTTGCAGAAGTGATGTTTATTTTCTTATTTATTCCAAGCTCGTATTTGCAGAGACTCTGTAGCCATAATTCTGTATACACCTTTCCTGTAATACTCACCTACATTTGTGATGTAGAGGGGAAGCCAGAAGAGGAAAGTGTAGCTCACCAGCTTTGCAAACAAGAGACAAAGGGAGAACTCCACAACTCCCTGAGAGAATAATGAAAACAGGGAGTTAGTATCTTGACAGAGCTATTTACTTTCAGAGACCATTATGAAAATGGTTTCTAGGAAGCATTTAGGCTTTTCTTTTTCTCTCAAGAATTCCCAAGAAGCATTCTTGCCCTGAGAGCACAAAGCTTGCACTCTGAGCAGACTGTGGTATTTCACTCACATGTTTCCTTTCAATTGTACAGAACTGCCTGAATAGAGAACACTAAAATGGTACTGAATAACCTGAGCAGAGAACACAGAAATGAATGTGAAGGATTTTATACTGTTTGGGACACCTGCATCACTTGCTTCCCTTAAACAAAGTTGCTATACAGCATTATAGCAGGTTTGGAGTGTGTTCCAGAGGAACTGGTATCTTTTTGTGCTCTTTATCTCCTTCCTGCAGATGGGTTCAAGGTTTCTCCCTCATTGTTCAGCTCTGTAAAAAGCCAGTAAAACAGTCTGACACAGTTCAGATCAGAATGTGGTAAGAGCACATTACAGACTGAGCAATGACCTGCTTAAAGCTCTACCTTGCTCCATGCTCTCTCCTGCTGAGCACATAAAAGTGCATTTACTGCACAGAGCTGCAACTGAACTGCCAAATTAACCCATCTTCATTCCCTTCACTATCTGATAGCTTCTTGTTTGAAATCAGATTTCTCAAATCCCTGGTATGGAGGGCTGCAATTATCCTGAGGTACAGCACACACACTCCACATGCAGCTGTGACCCTTCCCAACAGCAGGCAGGACAAATAGCACAGGCTTTCAGAGATTCCAGGTGGCAGCAGCAGCAATATTTTACCCACTACTTCCACTTTGCAACACAAAGAACACTTGAGGACCAGACTGAACACTATGAGAAGGTACACAGGAATACAGTTGTAGGGTGCAGAATTTTTAAAATATTCTACATGTGGTCCAAATCAATCTGCAAATGATCCTACTTCTGCATGCAGGCTTCAGGTTGAGAAGACAATCAAAAATAACAGGTTCTGACCTCAAGGAATCTTCCTTTCCTCTACCAGCAGTCCAAATGTTTGGGCTGCCTGAAACCTCTCAGACAAGAGATTTTAATATCAAAGCTTTTGAAAACAACGCTGAAGAACACAAAAAGAGGAGCAACAGAAGGAAGTTCTGGCACACAGAAATGCTTATGGACTCAGTTTGCTATTCCACCCTTAACAACTGCATGTCATTAGGTTCAGTCAACTTTTAGAACAGACTTTAGGACAGAATTAACTATTTCAGTCAGGAGGGACCTACAGCAACCACCCTGTCCAACTGCCAGACCCCTTCAGGACCAGCACAAGCTGACAAAGTCATTATCCAAATGCCTCCTGAACATTAGCAGAGAGAGATCAGCAGCTCTCTCTCCACCTGCCCTCTTGAGGAAGCTGCAGGGACCAATGAGATCCCCTCTCAGCCTCCTTTCCTCCAAATAAATCAAGCCCAAAGTCCCCCACATTTCAAGACTGGGATGCAAAGTTAACATCCACTACTGCTCCACCTGGAACTTTATGGAAATATGAATTTTGAGGTAAAACTTAATTCTTAAGAGGAGCAGCACAGGCACTCACAGGTATCTTCAGGGCCCCAAGGAAGCTGATGGCTGATGTCCCATGCCTTCCTTCCCCAGTGGCCACAGTGCTGGAGCTCAGGGACACGCTGCAGCTCTCGCTGTCAGTGAGTAAATGCTGCACCTCTGGATCCTGCAACGTCCCCCACCAACAGATGAGAGAGAGAAAACAAAGAAACAAAATATGTATCAAGAAATCAAGCAGTTCCAGAATAGTTTTTAAAAACAAGTACCTATTTTATCACAGGAAGTTGCAGCTTTTAAAAATGTCTTGGTGTGGCTATCCAGAGCATACAGACAGAGCAGAGTCTATATTCAGAATATCAGGTGGTATCTGGTTGCCAGATCTGACGGCATACAGTCCATCAGAAATCAAGTTTCTGTTCTATTGAAGAACAATTTCAAGTTGCAAAACCCGCACATATTAAAGAGTATATCCAGTGGAATAAAACAGTTTCTAATATTCCCTCACCCCACTACACAAACTTGGTCTAATTAAAGCTGACAAGCTACTGAGTCCTACAACACATTGTGTACAAGGAATTTCTACAAGGATATATTTCTGTATAAAATCATGTTTTGTCTTCTTTCTGTACAAATACTAAGTCTGTTTTCCAGACTCTGTAACATCATCTTACTGACTGATCTAAGTACAGGCCATCTTTCCACAACAATTATGGACAGAAAGTGCTTTATGTTAAGCAATCACTTACTTTTTTTCAAACCTGTTCCATTTTAGCATTGCAATCCCCAAATTACAAAAGCCTGGAGTTCACCAGCATTGCCTAAGTTGTGAATTCTGAGTTCTTTTCTAGTACTAGGAAGGATTTTATTCCAACAGTTCCACTGGCTGCTAAGAATACTTGTGGAGCAAGTTGACACCCCAGAAGAACAAGCCATCCCAGTGTAGCCAGGAGGGTTTATGTTATTTTTAATCCTCTACCAGACTGAAGTGAACTCTCAGAATAGAACTGGAAATTTACATCTTACAGCTGTACACAGCAAAAAAAAATCAGGTATAAATAGACCTCAGTACTTATTTTCCAACTTGGAAAAAGGATGGGATGCAGCTATCCTCACTTTCACCTGCTTGCTGAGAGGCTTTACCAAGCTCTGTACTTTTCCTAGTTATGTATTCTACACACAGTCTCCTTTCTCCTAATTCTTCAACATCTGAACAAAGCCTCAATGAAGAATTAAGCCTCAAATATACATTTGACCATGGGCTAGAAAGGATATAACAGCAGGCTGTTCCATTTCCAGTGCTTATTGCAAAAATAAAAACCTTGATTAATATTTGCTAAGCTGATGGGGGAAGGAAAAAAAAAGTGCTGGAAAAATTCAATTCTGCTATTTTACATGCAGTGATTCTAAATAACTCCTGTTTTTAAAGACTGTAATTTAGGAGGAGGCACCAGGGAACCATTTGGACCTGACATTGGACTCCTGTAAATCCTGCACCCCATCTAACAATCATGTCTAGAATTTTGGGTGCTGCGTGGCAGCTTCTAAAACTATGCTGAGTGTCTGGGCTCGTGATAAAGAATTAATCAGGAGACAGAAAAAATATCTAGGGATATGTGACACGGTACTGCAAACCTATGTCATGGCCCAAGAGTCACCCCATCATCATAAAAAAATATTTCTCTTCTGTATTACTGGAACACCTACAAAACTTGAACTATTTTAACAGCACCGATTCAAACCATAAGCTATTGATTATTTTTTATTTTAATGAGAAGAAAAAGAGGGAAAAAAAGACAGGTTTAAGCAGTGAATAGATAGTCTAGATGGTGTCTGAGTATCTCCTGCACAATCAGCACAGGAAACTCAGCCAGCACTGGCTGAGGCAACACTGCTCAATTCTTAGACAAGCAGCTCTAAATCTGTTTTAAAAGAGTGGGTAAATATTGCAGTAGAGGTGACCAAAGTCCAAATAACTTATTTAAACTCATACTGGACACTTTTGTTGATGATTTGGGGGTTTTTATGCTGCACACAGCTAAAGGATAAATAAACCCAGCAGTTTGCTTGGCAGAGATGATGTTGTACAGCCTTGCCAGCTTGTCTCAGAGCATGATTAGGCATATGGCACGCTCTTGATCTCTGGGGAAGGATTCAATATCCCACAGTTTTGTGCCATTTTTAAGAGGCCAACCTAACATAAGCAGCAATGAGCACAGAGGTATTCGGGTCACGCAGCCAAAACCACATTCTGCTTTCAATCACTGCAGATCCTGAGTATTTGTTTCCTTTCTACAGAAATTGCAGAGGTCAATGAAAACCCAGTCAAAGCTGCCATTCCAGTGTGCCTGGAGACCAACCCATAAATGCAAAACATCTGCTGTTTGTAGAGGCTCAAAAGCTGCCTGTGAAAATCGGCTCCAAACAACTGCAACACAACTCCTGTAAAAAGGGGAAGATGTTCAGCTTGGCTCTGACAGGAAAAAGATCTTCTTCTGTCACTGGCAGAAAATCAGGAAGCCCCAAAGCACGACAAAGAAAGGGTTCTAATGATTTTATTTGTTTCTTTTTAAACCTTGTTAAGGCTCTGTATTACAGACATACCCCAGCTGGCAGGGTGGAGAGAGAAGGGGGGGGATATTCCCAGGAGTGCCAGCAATTCCCCCAGGTTCACTGTCTGTGCTGTCCCTCTGTCCTGCTCCCAAAGGACATCAGGCAGTGGGAGAGGGGCACTTTTTCCTCACGCTATGCTAGGCACACCCTTCACAGGGTGGTAGCAGAGGCACCAGCAGAATTAGAAAAGAAATCTCTGTCCACTGATTGCTGATTTATGTGGGTTTTTTTAGCTTTGTCATCGTGATTTAGAATCACAGATTGGCTGGGGCTGGAAAGGACTTGAAGATCATCCAATTCCAACCCCCTTCCCCTATCCCAGGTTGCTCCAAGCCCCATCCAGCCTGGCTTTGGACACTTCCAGGGATGGGACATCCACCCTTTCTCACCACCCTTTCTTCCATAAATTAAAAAGAATTTATTCTGTAAATTCCATCTTGTCTAAAGACACCTGCTGATATTCTTACATCTCCCCTTACCTTCCAGCTGGTTGTGAAATAACACTGACAAATGGTTTCTGAGCTGGAGATTCTTGTTGGGCAGCTCAAAACAAAAATAATAAACTCAGTACAGAGAGAGTTTTAGCTGTATTGAAGTGTTTCCTTAGCAAAAATTTCAAAACTTTTTTATCAACACTGATTATTCCACCCTGTGAATGCTCATTGTTATTCTATGGGCAAAGGATAAAGAGACCAGGAAGTTCCTATTTTCCTGGAAAAGTCTGAAAGAAGTTTTAAAAAAAAAGTTATCCTCTCAGGATACAGTGTGCCAAGTGTCCTGAATACAAACACAAAATTTCAAATGCAAATTTTCAGTTCATGTCCATCACAAGATAATTTTTTTTTTTTTGCCCACAAAATGGGCAAGTCCAGAATTCATTTTCTAGTGAGAAACAGCAGCCCTTATGGTTATGAGTTTTAAAGCAAGACTTTTGTGAATAATTGTGTATATTTAGAACTTCCCATCTCCACATATAATCCTGTAAGTACAGACAGCTTTTGAAAGGAAAAGAGAGAGAAGTGAGACTGCAAGGACAGGACACAATATGCATAATTTAAATATTTCAAGTGGGCTGTCTTTAAAGTATTTTGCAGTGCATTATTTTTGATGGAATTGTGTCAAGATCACAAAAATAAAAAACCATTGAGCAAGCACTGCCATCTCCTACAGCTCAGTTTGCATTATTTATGGCAGGTAATGCTTAGTTCCTCATCTGAAGTTACATTTGTGTGTGAAGATGGAAGCAGATTTCAGCACCATAAAAAGAGAAGCAGTCTTTACAAACTGCAAATGATTCATGTGAGCCTTAAGAAGTCTTCTATGCTATTTTACAGCAATATTTTATATTTTACCTGAGATTTGCCATTTTCCTTAGCATTTAAGGTTGGCATCTGGATTCTGCACCGAGAGGCACCATTCAGGAAGGTTTTAGAACTCTAAAAAAAGAATACAAAATTTTTGTGCACTTTAACATAAACATAACCTCAACTGGAGCATCTTTAATTTGATGACCAAATTTAATTTGATGATGATTGTTTTGAGATTTTCGAGTTCTAACACAGACCTATGGCAATGGACATAAAATGCACTCACAAATTGATCTGAAGGCTGATTTCACACTGGTATTATACAGAAGTTGAATTCAGAGCATAGTCATGCCCCTCTCAACACCTTTAGCTCCTTTTTCTTTACTGAACTTACTGACATTACAAAGTCAATTTTCTGATCTTAAGCAGATGATTCTAGAATCAACAGAAGTTGATTTGTTTCATGAAAATCTCAATTTTTCATTTTCCTAATCCCTTTAAGAGAGAAGTTCATCCCTTTAGCTTATATTCTACAACACTGTATTCTTTTAGCCTGTAAATGCACTGTGTTCTTCTGGACAGGAGTATTGATGAGAAGTCTGAGCACCAGCAAGTTGCAGAAGAAAAAAAATTAGACAAAAAGCTACATTTCAGGCACCAGATGGACAGGCTTTTTATCATTACTTATTAACAAGTACATTCCTGAGTAAGTTCACACCAAACTGCATTCACTGGAAATTCTGGGATCTTTAGTCTAAAAAGATTTACCAGGGACATTCAGATTTGTGTGCTGAATTAAATATACATCTCTAAAGAAGACTTGCAGTCAACTATGGACAACCTGTTGCTAAGTCCAAAAGAAGCACTGTGTATTCTTCAGGGATGAGATGTTGAAGTGTCTAATCACAAACTGGATGCCACATTTAAAAAAAACCCAAACAAGATAAAACAATAAAAACCCCCCACAACCTCTGCCCCCAGTAACCCCCTCCTCAAGCTCACCAGCACAAATAAAAAAAAGAATGCAAATCCTTACTGAACAATCCAGCTCAAAATCAGTCACTGGGTAATTCTTACCCCCCCAAAAAAATCAACAGTATGTACTTCAGTATTTTTAGATAAATTGCCCTTCATCAATCAAATCCTTCTGAAAATAAAGAAATACTTTTGAGGATAAACTGTGATATTTCTGCAGCTCAGTATTGAGCTAAGGCACAAGCAGTCTTGGACACTCATTCCTCAAAATAAACCAACAACACTTAAGCCCCCAGGGTCTGACAAAACAGATTTTTAAGTTTTATCTTAAAGAAAATCTGGCTCTTGTCAAAAATGTGATTTACATGAACCCACAGGGAAGGAAATCCATCACCTAGAGACAAGTCATCTACATTTTTAATCAGCAGCTCAGCAGAGGAAAAATGAATGACTTTTTCATTTGACTGTCAAAAAGTTAGATTTGCTGTGGTAAGGAAGAAACGTCTAAGGAAAAGGACTAGACTGAGAGGCTGCACATTTAATACTTGGACTTCCTCCTCCTTTTCAGGAGATAAAAATTGCAGCCTGGCAATTTTTGAATACACAAGCACTTTGCAACAGGAGTTTAAGGGAAGGAAGTCTTCTGACAATGTAAAGTTGAGGCAAAGGAAGTTCCTAGAGTACAAAGGCAGGTTTGTATGAACATGATGTAACTATGGGGGGGGGAAAAATGCCACAGGAAGAAAAGATGAGAAGTAATAAAACTAGTTCTAAATCACATTTCCCAAAGGGGGGGGGGGGGAGGGGGAAGTTAAGTCTCCTCTTTAACTTTCATAAAGGAAGTGCAGCAATTCTGAATAAAACCCACTGACTTGTCACTTGCATTTATCACAGGTACAGCCCTTCAGAAAGTCAAGATTAAGCCTCCAATGCCAGCATTTAAAAGCACTTTATTGTCCTCAAGTATTTATTTGGAAACAAATTTCAGATGGGTAAAATCAGAGCCAAGATGAATTCAGGCAAGAGAAGCACAGCCCAGGAAACCAGAGAATAAAGAGAAAGAACCACACACTCAAGGCTCTGTGCCTGACTCTCCATCTGTGGTTTTGGACAACTCAATGAAATCAGATTACTCACCACTACAAACTCTGTGGAAATATTGGGCTCACGACCACGCTGCAAATAAACAGTAGACCAAATTCATCCAAGACAGTGACATCACACAGAGAGGACTGCAATCTCTGAATCTTAATATAAACCCTAAGTCCTTCCCTCCTGCTGAGCATTTATTTCAGTGGTGCTTAAATTTAACTGGCCTCATTCTTCCACGATGAGATTTAGTTTTCAGCACCAGCCAGCAGAGCTGCCTGCACCTACCCAGGACATCTGGCCAAAATTACCTGCCACAGCTTTATGAGAAAAGCAAGTGTGTACTTTAATGCCTCAAAAAAAAAAAAAATTAAATTTCTAACTACTTAAGCACATCAGGTTGCTCAGGTTGTTACCAGAATGACCAAACAAACAAACAAAAAAATAAAAGACAGCAAGCATTTTACAACTGCCAAATTCTATCCCTTGTACAACACAGATGAAATACTTTTTCCCTATTTTATTACATGAACCTCCCTTCAATTAGCACTCACTTTTCTTCACAGTCAGAAACTGTCATCACCACATTTACATCTGGACATCTTGAACTCTTACCCAATTAATTTCCTCAATTTCTAAGGAAATTGAGGAATTTCATGAACAGAAGCTGTGAGTCCCTTCCACGAGGGTTTATAATCCTTGCAGACCACTCAGGACTGAAGTATTTGAGCAGTACCAATGACATAAAACTCCCCAGACCAAGGCAAATCTCAATGTGAGAAGGGCCCAAGGCAAGTGGGGAAGCCCTGTTATAAACTCCTCCCAGATTTCCAGATGTGAAATGAGAAAAGGGAAGGAGAAAGTGATGCTTTTTGCTCTGCACAGTGAGGTTTCCAGGGAAACAGAAGGTCAAATGCATCTCACACAGTGAGAGTCACTGGAGCAGTGACTCTGCTGCTGTACTAGTGAAGACTGAGTCAAATGCTCCTCCCTCTTCTGCAACTGGGGGGAAATAGCTCCTAGAATACTAAATCTTTGTTAAAAATATCATGGTAAATAGATATTCCATGCCAGAATTTTCCACAGCAGCTCACTGAGACGTAGCAGCAACATACTGTGCAGAGCTCTTTAGTTATGCTTTCCAGTTAAAGTGTATTTGAAACAAATGTTTATTTCCATCAAATATGGAAAATATGGGGTATTCTCTGTTAAAACTATGTTCTGAACTACATAAAAGCTAAGGAAAATGGAACTCTGAAAAGCAGGCAATGAGAGTCACTTAAAATGCTCTCAGACTTTTACACAAGTTATTCCTAAGGAATGAAAGAGAAATAAATGAAAAGTACACAGCACAGTGTGAGGCCACCTTGTCTAACAGGAATAAGGTTAAGAACAGGAGTTCCACAGACCATCAAAAGCATTCAGAAACTTTATTAGAAGTGCTTCATATGAAGAGATAAAAACCAGTAACTGGTAAAGAAGAGAGAACAGAGTCCAGTAAAGTTGCATTCAGTCCCTAGTGAAGAGCATTTAAAATGCAAAACTCCATCTATCTGAAAACATCAGGTGGCAAAAAAAGAGCAATAAACCCTGTACAATCAACCTGTGAGACTGACAAGGAAAATGCAGAGTTCCCATGAATCCACATGTACAGACCATTTCCACATGGGATTTCCCTGGGACATTCACCAACAGCCCTGATGTGCCCTCAGACATGGGAAACCTCATGGCCTGCTCTGCTAATCCCCTCTGATATTAAAAAAAAAAAAATAAAAAAAAAAATACTTGGAAATGTGGCAAAACTGATGGCCCAAGGGCTCCTGGGAGCCTGGAGCAAGAACTGCTCCAGATTTTGGCTGCAGTAGAGACAAACACAGAGCAGAGTCTCAGGGAACATGAACCAAGACCAACCTGTGAGCACAATCCTGAACAAAACTGGGCCAGGAATGACATTCTATTATGAGAGGTTAAACACAGCTGGTGCTCCTAATGCTCTCTTTGTTGCCTTTCCTTGCTTTTTACTTTTCTCCAATTCCATTTGGAATTTGGAATGGATGAAATTCCATTCCATCCTCCTCTTGGGTTCACAGTATCACGAGGCAGAAAAGGAATCATCTCTCACCGTAACTTGGGATTTCTTAGGGAAATCTTTCCACCACTGACACAACTTTCTAAAATACTTAATTTTGAGCACACAAAACACCCTAAGACTGAAGAAAAGTATGAAAACTCAAGAAAAAAGCAAAGAAAAGGGATGAACAGTTTTTACTTGGTTTACTGTAAGATCAACGGATCCAAAGATTTATTTAAAACAAATTAATTCACGTCTTGATTCATTTGCTTTATAAGCTCCTGGTTTAGCAGTGAAGCACAGAAGACCAATCATTGCCTCAAGCATAGGATCAGCCTGGCACAAAGAGCCACACAGACAATCTGATTCACAGAACCATCTCAATAAATGTGTCTATTAGGAGACAAAAATCACAAGAAGGAAATGCATTCACTTACACTGGATGGTGTGCAGGAGCAACTGACATCTTTAGGATCTGAAATAAAATACCGCACATAACTAATAGTGAAAACAAGACTAAGAAAGATCTCTTAAAACACTTTCAAATAGAGAAACAATAAACTGACAGCACAGATAAAAAGTGCTACTCTGCCAGTCCAGTTAGTTACAGAATTTTAGGCATAGGGGCCAAAATTTACTCCCTGAGACAGGACAGTTATAGTAAACCAAGCATTTGCACCTCTGAGTCTGCATAGGGACAGGACAGGGCTTTCCTCTTTAAAGTGTCAAAACCTGCTCCATCAGCTGCCTCCTGTAATTCATAGCACAGAGGGTGGATGGCAGCACAGACTATGCACTGCAGCCAGGTGGGACCTCCTGCTCAATACACTGAAACCATGATGAGCACAGGGAGCTAATGACAGCACCGTGGGCTGAATGCTCAAGTGTCACTGCCAGGGGAGCTGGGGAGGGGGTCTGGGGCACAAACCAGATGAGGAACAGCCTGAGGGGGCTCAGCCTGGAGAAAAGGAAGCTCAGGGGTATTTTATTTCTGTCTATAATTCCCTAACAGGAGGGGCAGGGAGGGGGGGTTCAGGCTCTGCTCCAGGGAGCAGGGATAGGAGCAGAGGGAATGGCCTCGGGCTGGGCCAGGGCAGGCTCAGCTGGGACAGCAGCAGGAATTTCCCCATGGAAAGGGTTGTTCAATACTGGAATGGGCTGCTCAGGGATGGGGTAGAGACCCCATGGAGGTGTCCAGAGAAGGTCTGGAAGTGGCACACAGTGCCCTGGGCTGTGTGTCCACAAGGTGGACATCGGGCAAAGTTGGACTTGATGACCTTGGAGGGCTTTTCCCACCTCAGTAATTCTGACAGGATAAGCTCTCTGAAGGCACACAGGCTCTTCTCCACCAGGTGTTCTGGGAAGAAGCTCTCCAAGTTTGGGCACAGCTTGAGGAATGTGAGCCCTCCATGGCTGTGTCCCAGGGAAGCACTCACGTTCAATAAGGAACAGGAAACAAACAACCCCCATGACAGCCACGACGACCCCAGGCACCACAAAGGAGAGACCCCAGCACGTGGACACCCAGTAAGCAGCAATCAAGGATCCCAGGATATTCCCCACTGAAGTGTGTGAATTCCAGACTCCCATGATCAAACCTCTCCTGCATAAAAAAAAAAAACAAACCAAAACAAAACCCACAAACATTCATTATAAGCATTAATCTCTTGAGAAAAGTGCATCAAAATGGCTGTGCATTTGTGGTATCAGTGAAATATATCTTATGGTTCTTTAACTGATCATTTATTTATGCTACAGTCTCCATCTGGCAATTTCAAGGCACCTAAGTATTAATGAAACTGTTGTAAATACTCTGTGCATGACAGAATTTATTCTGCCCTTACTGGCATTTAAAAACACCACTAGGGCTTGCATTTTTCTGGGTAGTTCTTTGATTAGAACAAACATGCTGATGTTGTGTAGCATGTGGACACCAAGTCTGATGCTTTTGGGAACAAAAAACCTCCTGCAAACACATTGCACTGATAATCTGATGCTTTCAAGACATGTCAGATTTGTCATGCAGAAGAAAACAAACTGTACAGGGTATGTGGAGAAAATTCAGCATTTTTTGACCCCATTCTGGACTTGCTGGGCTCTGGTAGAAGATGACATGTGCACAAGCTTGGCTAAGACACATCAGGTTCCTGCCTGCCTGGAAATCCCAGATAAGAGCTAATGCACATCAGGTCCATCTGAGCTAAGGTAAAGCACAAAAATCCCACTGAAGTCATGACAGAAGGGATTTTTTTTTTCCCTTTAAGTCATGGGAAAACTGCCTTGCCTTCAGCAGGATTTTATCTGGAGCAGCTCAACTTGAACAAACCCAAATCTTTTCCATGGCCTGAAGACAAGATCTAAGAGGTCTTCATGGAATTACAGCAGAATGAAAACAAGGACCAGGTCACTGACATTTAAACCAGAACCCTGGTCACCAGCCCACTGTGTAGCATCCTAAAACTAAAGGATGTTGCTTTTTCACAAAGCAAAGCCTGAATAAATGTACTTGTTTTGCAGAGACTCCCCAGCCTTGTTCAGCATTATATGACAGTTAACATTCTCTGCATTTCCTAATGGAAAATTAGATTGAGGCCACATCTTCTTAACTATCCTGTGGTTTATACAAAAATCAATTAATGAATTTCAATACATCCTTCTCTGTAACTGATTAACAATAATGCTCTACATATACAAAGGACATGCTACCACAGTAGCATTATTATATGCTACATGCATCAACTATTATCAGAGCCAGTAGGTTTAGCATGCAGCTCTTGCAAAATTTAAGGAAAATTACTGTATGGTGTGACAAAATAAACATCATGAGTGATCTCTGTGCAGGATTAAGATAAAAAAAACAAGCAGATGATTTAAAGAAGGTGATGAAAGAAAGGTTAAATCAGTTGCCATATGCATTTTGTCTTCTAAATTAAATTTTAAAGTTTATGTAAGTGTGTTAGAATAAAGGCCATCACACAAATGTATTTTTTACAGTTATACCTTGACAACTGTTTGGAAACACAAATGAAAACACAGGAAATTTCACATTGAAGTGACATAATAAGAGCCTTTACTAAGAGCAGTTTTAGACTGTTTATATTTGCAAGAATTATTCTAATACCATTCTGAAATAATTCATCTGAAAAAAGAGCTACCACAGAACACTGTTTTGACATGAGGGAGACAGTTCCAAGCCCATATATAAATTAAGCAGCGTAACAAAGGAAGCTCCTCTGAAAATTCTAACTGCTTTGTTTCATCTCCCAAAAAATCCCCAGAGAAGCCTAAGAAAGACATTTAAATAGAGTACAATATCACAGCCCAGAATGTACTGATCTGTACTTCCAAACCTTTGGATTATGAATCATTTACCTTCCTTTTCCAAACCAGTTACCAATACATGTAACGACACTCGGCCAGCCAGTGGTTTGCACCAACCCATTAGCTATCTGAAAGTATATAAAAAAAATAACAAATAATCACTCTCTGTCATAAATCAGGTTCCTACACAATTCCTGCTAAGTGTTGCATTGGGAAAAGGAAGTCTGCACAAATACTTCAAACTTAGAAATTTAGTAGGGGGTTTTGAGAGCATTTTTCCCCCCAGGAATAAATAAGTTATAAAGCTTTGCAGAGATTCTTCCCTCTACCTACATCTCTATAATTAGTTTATGATTTAAATCACAGAATACTGTAATTCAGTCACATGTTTACCAAAAACCACACTGCTCTGAGATGAACAGAGAAGTGAATTCCCCACACTTCAAGCAGCAGCATAACACTTATCTCAACTTGAACATATGGCAAAGCATGTTTGCAATCAAATAAAGCAGAAAAAAAGACAACTTTAGGGGAGACTGGGTAACTTTAGAATGCTTAACAGACATTTGTAAATAAACTGAGAGGAGGAATTTAATTTAGTATATTCAGGGTGAAGTAAGAACTATTTCAGCCTCCATATTGCACAGAACTTTAACTCATCTCAACTCCTAAAAAGCTCCCTCTCTACAACTGCACCATAACACAAATATCACAATACCTCACATGTACAATGAGCGTTTGGACATGCAACAAAAACCAACCTCACCCTAACCAACAAAAACCAGTGGGGCTGGTGGTGTGAGACCACCCTTGAGTTACAGGGCTCACTGAGCACATCCCATGGGGCAGAGACAGCTCAACCCTGAAAGAAGAATTTCCTCCCTGGAAAACGACTGATGCCAGAGGACGGGGGCAGTGACAGATTATTGGTGACAAGGTTACAAAAATGCTGTGCCCAGGTTAGTATCTCTGCATGCCACCTTGCTCACTGCCATGCCAGAGGTGAGAGTGTTACTGCAACAACACAGAAAGCAGCAGTGCAAGGTGCAGACCTGTTCAAAATGGCCCCAGGGCCACCCCTACCCTGCTGCTGACCTAAAATCCATTTCAGGCCAACAGTAAATGTTCTTGTGACACCTGATCAGAGCTCTGAAACATCTCCCACAGTGAATCTCGTTATATAAGCTGCCTGTTCCCAGCCACACCAGTGTGGGAGACTGCTCATCATTAGCAGTGTAAATGGAATTTTCCTGCAGAGAAAGCCAGGATGTGTCACTCAGGTCTTGGCAGACTGACAGAAGTAAACATGCTTGTTTTAAAACTCACCCGCATTTAACTTTGCAAAGATCTGATCTCTGATTTAACACAGAGTGAAACACATTAATTTGCTTTCAAAGATTTCTTCCACTAAAAAAAAAAACAACAACAAAAAAAACCCAAACCCCACCAGTTTTCAAAAATAAAGCCTGGGGGTATCCACACTATCACTTCTGCCTGTCATCAACAAGATATTCCAGCATCTACATCCTCCCACCCAACGACCATCACTGTGTGCAAGTGAAAAACCTCCAGTATTACCCTAAACAGCACCACGGGAGGAACTGTGAATGTCTAAATTAACACTGTGCCTACCTGGGCCATTATGTAAAACCACAGATTATGCACATTATAGAAATAACCCAATCCAAACATGGCAGTGAAGAGGCCACTGGCGAGCATCCCCCCTGTCAGATAGTACCGGATGGGCAGCCGCTCTCCGATGAGTCCACTTGCAACAAGGGAGGAAATAAAGAGAAAAGCCATCATTAAAAATGGAGATCACACCCCAAAAGCCTTCACAAATAAAGAATATTTTGTGTTGTTCAATTCTGGTTGAGGAGAAACTCTACTGGTAACTGCTGGCTGCCCTTGCAGCAGCAAAAGAACAATTTTTAGCACTCGTCAGGGGGGGGAAAAAAAAGCCCCAAGAAAACATTTCAAGTTCATTAATTGCTAAGTTCTGACATCTGCACAACCATCTTTCAGGGAGACATTCATCTGGAGCACACTGGAAGTCATTTACTTACAAAATAATTTTCCAAATTATCTGTCTCCAGCCATTTGAAGTGAGACTTGTCTCCCTTGCTAAGGATTCATGTCATGAAGGTTCTGGCTTTAGTCAATAAAAAGAAGCATCTCCAAACAGTAGCTAAGACTGCATGCTTCAAGATGGGTTTGGGACTATTTTTAGGAGGTGTCTTCTCCCATTCTTTGACTAAAGAAAGCCAGCACAATAATTTTAATCCAGTCAGTGAAATTTGGAGACTGACTGGAGACTGATTGATTGATTCACGTTCTCTGAAAAAAAGACAGACTTCAATCTGGAAAACATTTCTGCTCAAGGCAGTCAAGATTGGTGCAGGTAAAAAGCTTTCTATGTATCAGAGACTGATTCCACTGGGGCTCAGAATCATGTTGGCTTTTTTTTTTCCCCTCAGCAATCAGTTTCTCACTCTCCATCAGAAACCCTGCAGTAGCAAAGCACAGTATGACAGAAGTCACACAGCCTCACAAATAAACAGTAAAGAGAGTGGGGTTTTACCTTAAATACATTCCAACTGCATATGCACACAAAAATGAGTAATCCAGCGCTCCCAGGAGCTGTTTGTAGTTGCTCTTATCTAAGAATAATTTTCAAAACAAATGATCACTTTAAATGTACTAATTACTTCCCAACCATTTTCACATATAACAAGAAAAATGTCCATGAATGTGCACTGACATTCCATTTTCAACAGGCACATTTAGATTACAGCAGACATTTTGCCAATGTTTTATTTAACAAAAAAAAAAAATACCCTTCTGCCTCTAACATATTAGGAAAATATTGTCAGGCTCATCCTAAACTCTACCTTATTTAAAACAGCATTTTGGAAAAGAAGAAGCATCACTTCTTACCAAGGTGCCCTTTTCTTATAAGGCCTTAGGCAAAAGCAAATCCAAAATGCAATTTAAAAGACTTGATTAAAAGTGGTAAGATTTGAAAAAGCATGAGGTCATAACAGCCAAAATGTCTAAAAAAAAAAATAAAAATCCATCATCATAGAGGCTTTTAAATATTCAGCTTCATATGTTGTTTTTATTTTTGAATGGATAAAGCCTTTTGCATTTCATTTTCCAACTATTCACAAGGCACAGAAAAGTTTTGCTTAAAAAAACCCCACAGTTCAGCCCTGTAGAGAACAGCCATAATCACACCTAAGTGGGAACTGCAGACAGGATGGAGGGAGCAAAGGGGCTCCACCCTGATGGAAACACCAAGTCAACTCTCAAGGGACCTGAGCTCATAGCCACACAGTTTGTGAATTTATTTGCAATAAATTGACACAATTGCTATTGGCTTTGAGCATGAAGTCACAGGCATTAAACAAAAAAAAAAAAAAATTCCTTCCTTCAGTGTCACTCCCAGCTTTGCCAGAAAAACACCTGAAAGAGCAGATCTAGAGTGCCACTCCAAAGGGACAGCTTGGCAATAATGTCCATGGGAAAAGGAGGATATTTGGGCTGAGAAGTCTATATTAATAAAGTCAGTCAATATTTCAGACAGACAAACTCAATCCTCCCTTTGTCAGGGGACAAGAAACACCCTCCAGGTTTAAGTGCATCCCACCTGGGGGATTGAGGTTTTTTTTTCAGTAGATCCTGCAGCAGGAGTTAATACTCTGGATTTTGTCCACAGAAACCCCAGAAGTCAGATCTTTAATTATATTTGAAGAGAGCAGGGCTTTTTTTTTTTTAAATTGCTAATTAAAGGCTAATTAGAATGTATGGCTACACAGACTGGGGTGGACTGGCACATTGACAGAATGGACTCATCTGTTTCACTGATGTTTCTGGTAGTAATAAAAGTGTCAAGGAATGATTCAAAGTCTCATTTAAAGTCAAATACAATTAAATTAAAATTTAATTGTTCAGTAGGCAAATATTTTTTTCTATTCAAGTAAAAGGCCAGGTTCATGAACTATCCATTAAGTTGTCAAGTCTCTCCTGCAATAAAGTCTCTCCTTTTTCTTCATTAAAATGGAGAGAAAAATACTCCTTCAGGCAGATAAGGACTCTGCAAAGTTCCAATTTAGATAAGAAGCAAGTAATTTCACTTAAAATATTGTTTGAATTAAACAAGCAGAAAATTACAATTGATTTTGTTCTTCACCCTTTTTTCCTAAATAGACATGCTAAAGACAAAACCCGTTTTCTGACTGAAAACTGATCTACTGAAACCATCTCTCAGCGATAACAAGTAAAATAATATCACTTGTTTAAGTGACTTTAAGTAGCAAAAAAAATCATAAGGTGTCACAACTTCACTTTCTGTGGAGAAATCAGCAAGGACATGGAAAACAAAACACCATTTCCATGCACATCTCTCACACTGAAGAAATAGCTAGAAGCAAATAATGTAATTATGAATATCAGCTCATTCTTAGGAAAGAAAAATCCAAAACAACAACAACAAAAAAAACAAGGCTTACCAAATGGCTCCCATCCACACTGAGAGGCATTAAATGGCTTTTTGACAGGCTGGATCTGGGCAGCATATTCTTTGTAGGAGTCAAGTTCAACTTGACTTGAACAATGCTTATGCAGCTCTCCCTGAAACAGAAAGGACATCTGAAAATGGAAAATTCACTTGCAAACTGGGGACTGATAACTCTCCTACAGCAAGAAATTTAACAATTCCAGGTTTTTATGTACCTATGTCAAACCTACCACCATCAGTAAAAATGTTGGTCCTTATGTGCTGGTTTTTGCACATATGACATTTAATGACATTAATTGCTTGGTATTTCGCTGGGTGAAGCCACCATTAGATGAAAGAGTAATGACATGGTTAGAAAAAGCATTCAACAGTAAACTGGTGTTCCTGACAGTGAAAAATCTTTGAAATTCTGCACTAACATCAAGTACTTTGGCCACTGTCACTCCTCAGTTTTATGCAACACAGCACTGGGGGAACTTGGGTTGTGTTTGGCAAGTTATAAACACTGAAGATTAAAGTAACAAACCAAGAATTAGAGAATTTGTGTCATCAGCTTCACTGGGAACAGCCACAAGGGTATAGACAATGATGACCACAATGCTCAGCAGTACTGGGAACACTTGTAAATGCCAGTGGAATGTTCAACTCATCAGTTATGAGCACTTTTTTCAACCATAAGAATGTAAACCTCTCAAGTATCTCTGGTTAGATTAATTCACATGAATTAAGTGTAGGCACAGCTGCTTCCAGCTCAAACCCCAGACTTACATGCAATATTCTAGGTGTGGTCTCACTAAAGTTTATCTAGCAAATATCACTGTGTGCCAGAGCTATCAGTCTTTCATCTTGAAGGTATTTCAGGTTAAAGTTTAACCCTGTCTTTCACAACAGGAAATACTGAAAATGACAACATCCTTGTCTGACAGGAGCAGGAGGATGTTTAAACAAGGACACCACCTCTTACCTTCACTATACTGATAGGTTTCCTTGATAGATGGAAGCTGGCATACAGCAGGAAAGTGAGAGAGAAAATGAAAGCTCTGTACCTACAATACAAAAGAAGGGAAAAAAAAAAAGAAAATTATTTTATTTAGATTTTCTTTTAGATCCAAGTTGCACTAAACCACTTCACAATTCATTGATAATACTGGAATAGTGGAAGATGAATTTTTGTGTTCTCCACAGCCTGAAGAACCACCCTCCCAAGTGATGCAGCTTCCCATCTGCTCCACCTGCCTGGTGGCACATGGGAAGAGGCAGGACAATGTGGCAGCACCCTGAGCCCACAGAGCTGACCTGCTTGGTGTGCAACCCTCCTTTTGGGGCTATTAAATATCAGCTCAAAATTATTAAATATTGGCTCAACACACTGACACAGCCAGATTCCATACCTCCCTGTCCTGCTGGGTTTTGTGGTATTGCTAAGACGTAAGTGATGGCTCTCTTAATTGTCAGTTTGGACAATTCCTTCTTTTCTTACTGCTTTTAGGATTTTGCTTTCCTTTTGCCTTCCTCTAACTTCCTCTTCCTCCTTCCTAGTAGGAATCAGAAATTTCCAGAGATGGACAAAGGGACTGACATTGGAGCACAGGAACAGAATTGAGCAGCTTTGGGAAAAGGAAGGAATTCTCCTTTGTACCTCACTGGGATCCTTGGGTCTTTCTCTACAGTTCAGCTGAATTAATAGGGCATCTTAATTTCACTATCACTGCAAGCATTAAACAAAGATAATAATCTGACCTATTCAATTCCTTATCTGTAGTTTCAGTTGTTTAAGGAGAGCATTTTGTGGATTTGTGCTTTTAAAAATACCCAAAGTGTGTCTACTGGCTCCTTCTAGCCTTGACCTTAAAATTAACTTCTGCAAATATAAGTACATATATACATACAAACATCTGATATCACACTGCCTACTATAGTCGCTGATTCTTAATTGATCTTTTTCAATCTTTTTTTGCCTTATGAACTTTTACATAACCAGGGTCTTGTTTTATAATTCTGGCATATTCACAGGAAAAAGAGCCATCCCACGAGCAGAGTTATTCACCCTCATGACTGGAAACATCCTCACAAGGGATAAAACTGAAATTACTTTGTTCCTGGTGCTCAACTAGTGAAAATGTCATAAAATGGCTCAGATGGAAAGTGCTTGCTCTTTCATTTGTTATTTTTTTCTTATTCACAAACAACTGACTCACTATTCTGTCTCGGGAATCACATGAACTGATGCCATAAAATTTCCAGGATTAGTTTTCCTAAAGCAAGAAGGGTTTGATTTTTGTTCGGTTTTGCTGGGGGGCTTTGCTGGTTTTTGTTTTATTGTTTTTTAAATATTGTATTAGCAAGAACTAAACCCGTAATTGTACAAGTCTGTATCACACATCAAATTACTGGGGAGAAAATACTCTTCTGACTAAAAGAAAGCTCATCTTGAGCACTCCTCCCACCTAGGATCTTGAAAATGCAATTTATTCTTTCAAATACATACCTTGCACAGAAAAGGACAAAGGCTTTACTCTCTAGCACACTCGACTAGTAAGGGTTTGTCTGGGTTTCCCAGACAAAGAATCTCACTTTTTAAATACCAGCAATATTTATTTATTATACAACTGACTGTATGTTCTTCCTGTATGTACCAAGCAACAAAAAAGCAAAAATTCTGAACAAGGCAACAGATACAAACTCACACTGTCCACAGCAAGGATCACCACCAACACTCCAAGACTTACCACTGATCTCGAGAGAACGAAGTGACAAAACGAATCCCAGGAGGAAGCTGAGCCATCTACACTACAGCTGGCACCAGACTGCAGGTGACACAATTACGTACGTGTGACAGCCTTATTTGTTCTTCTGGAAGTGCAACAAAGATCCCCCAAAGCCTTCAGATTCCACAAATGTGGAATATCTGCTGTTGGGCTGATCTCCTGGCAGTTGTTTTTTGTTTTTTTTTTTTCTTCTACCTTCAGTCACGACGTGGCAAATTCTTCACTCTGCCTTTGTTTACTGCTGATCTTCAAATAAGAGAAGCAGGTAAGTAAATAGTCTGCTCGAGTTATTGTGATATTTTCTATTCATAATATTTGAATCAGCAATTACCCATTTCAGAGGCAAATAATTAACATCACTAGACTTCACATCAAAAATCCAGTGGAGAATTTTAAGACTACATAAATTGTAGCCTCCTCTGACTTTTATAATTTATGATTTATTTTGAGAGCTTGGCATGGTACAAAGCAGTGGAAACAAAAGAAAGATGCACTCAAGAACTTGACCCAAAGCCAGCTTACATCAAAACATTCTGCTTTTGTCCCAGAATGACTACAAACAGGCAACTCCTCATCTCACAAAGCCCTGTTTGAGCACATCAGAAACATCCATGAGCTTGCAATTTGTTCAAAAAATGGCTGCAGTGTTTCCAGCCTGGAATAAGAGACTCCTCCAACTTGAGTGGGTGCTGCTAAACAATGCTGCCAGCAAGGCTTGACCAGCACTCCCTCATCCATCCCATTTCCCTGACCCATTATCAGCACTGCACAAAGCTCCACATCATCAGAAGGCCTTGGAAAAGGAAAAACCAAGTTTTTTCATTACTTGAGCTCCCTACACCAGCCCAAGGGAGAAGGCAGGATCACATCTGTCCTCAGTATACAGGGAAGAGAGAGACTGTGCTGGTTTGGTTTAAATTTTGATGAAGTTCCTCCTGTTTGTTCCATCATGAGCTGAAGCCCCCTGACAATAAAAACCCTCACACTTTATTCCAGGTACTGCAACAGGAATTGGCTGCACTGTTACCTGGCAGCAGCTCAAGGCAGGTGGCAAAAGGAGCTGTAGGCAAAAGGTGTGACTGCAACTCATGCGTGCAAAGCCAGCCACCCCAGCAGGATGCTGGGCACACTCCAGGGTCTGCAACGACCCCACAACCCTCCTGGCAGCCTGTTTCATGTCAGCACAAGCCACTGCCATGCTCCTGACGGGAAGCTAAGAGGGTTCAGGATGAGCTCTCCTGGTAAACAATGGGAGGTGAGCCAAAGCAAGAAAGCACACCTGCCAAACCCATGGCTGGTGCTCACCTGAAAGTTTTAGGGGCTGCCACAGGGCAGGCAAAGGTGTGAGACTCTCTCCTCTCGTCTTCACTGCCCCATCTTACAACAGACATCAGAGCTGTTCATCCTCAGCTAGGTAAGTCACAACAAACAGGATCTGCTGTGTCCAAGCTGCCAACTTGGAAGCTTCACCAGCTACACAGGCTTTCTCCCCAGGAATAGAGGAACACTACCCCCTCTTTACATAACTGAGTATCCCACCAAAAGATCCAGGCTCTGCTCCTTTATGCTAACACATTTCTGTCATACCCCTATTTTTTCTACAGTGTCCTGGTTCAGCTTGTCACCTCCCCAGCCTAGAAGTGAATTGACTTGCAAATCTCGTTTGGCATGTTCCACTCCCTCCCTGGCCCCGAATCAGATTGTGCAATTAATCAAATCCCATAATCATTCCCACCCAACACGAGTTTCCTACCTCCTCTCTGAGGTTGCAGAGGTTAGAGAAAGTGCAATCCTACCCTCTCCTCCCCTCCCCTAATTCCAGATAAAGATCCCGGCCTCCCTTGTGTCAGGTCTTGTCCTACAGCCATGGTTCAGGTGCCTGATCCATCAGAAACCCTGTCCTGAGATACAGCTGATCCAATAGAGAATATTAACTCATTCTGCGGCCACAAAACTGCCATGTAGGATGAATCCAAAGGAGGAGGAGCATGAAGACAAGGACTAAAAGCTGGGGCTGCCCCTTACAGCCACAGCTGACTAGTTAGGTCAGGTTTCAAAATTCCAATTTCAAAACAACTATTTCTCATCAGTAATATGTGTTAGGTTGAAATGAGCTGCAGATAGCTCCAAGTGGGAGAAAAAAGGTAAGGAGAGAAAAAGAGGTTGGCACAAACGGCTCACTGCTGGAGTGAATTTTTCCTCCAGCAGTAACAGATTCATTTCAGGGTGATCCCAAACCCCATTTCTCCTCTCTCCAAACACCAAAATTATTTCACCAACCAAACCAAGCGAGGTGACAGAAATATGTAGCAGGAAGAAAACCTGAGAAGCCAGCAAAGAACAAACACCTGAGACCAAACACCTCCTTAAACGGTTCTCTTAAAGTATAATAGGACAGGGCAATTATCATTATGGCAAAGCATTTGTTTAGCAGGTTACTATTCAACAGCTCTAGTGCAAGCAGGAAGAGACTTCACACATCTTCCAAAAGGTTTCAGAGCTCAGCGGTCACGCCAGGTTGCACATCTGTACTCACACCACCCAGCAAAGGTGACTGGACTATCAGCAGCACAGACAGAACTGCAGCCTAACTCTATCTGACAGGGGTGGATTGCATTTATGTGCTGCAGGCAGAAACACCTGAGTTCTCATTTACTTGTCAACAACTTGCCTCTGTCTCCACGTATCTGTAAGTTCCTCTGACATTCATATTCATTTTAATAAACATAAAAAATATTCTCTGAATGATGCCTTAAGTTTCAGCTTTCATATTCTCCAGATTCTGTATTGCATTACTGTATAACTGAACTTCATATAAAGCGTTAGCAAGTTCTCTGCAGAGGTTAGACAAAACCAAGGACATTGTTACAGATTCAAAATTGTAACAAAAAGTATAAACAACAGCAAATTAAGAAGAGAAATCTGGGAGGATGTGACTTCATCACCTGAAGCTGCAACTGGACAATTAAGCCCAATATGTAAATGGACACAAAACTTATAAAAGTGTGAAAATGTGTGACCCCTTGTCTATCTTGGGTGTAGCCCTAGCCAAGTTCTTGTACTGCCCAAGGTGTATCCTCTGAAAGCCTTTTAATAAATACCTACTTTATTCCTTTAACACTGTCTAGCCTCTGTTCCAGGTAGCCCCTCAAGGCATCACACCAAAGCAAAGAAATTTGTGGCAATAAAACCTGTGATAACAAGTTGTAAAGATGACCTTCTACTGTAGCATAAAGCAGATTTTAGAAACCAAGCTATACTTCAGAAATCACACTAGGC
Organism: Cinclus cinclus; assembly: GCF_963662255.1. Taxonomy (NCBI): domain Eukaryota; kingdom Metazoa; phylum Chordata; class Aves; order Passeriformes; family Cinclidae; genus Cinclus; species Cinclus cinclus. The sequence goes on from NC_085047.1 coordinate 113,061,744, forward strand.
TACAACACATAACACCTAGTTTACCAATACAATTTTTCATATTTCAGTTTAACTGATAAAGCCCAAGGGCAACGTCCCATTCAATCACTCAAACTTGCTTCATATTCTTTCATTTTCAGCAACCGTTTCTGCCAGTAGCGAAACCAACCCTCCACTTCCTCCTTGCTGGACTGCAACATACAAATAGATATTCTCTGAAATCGTATTTACCTTTCAAACTTGGTACTGTTCCCTCGCTGCAGTGGCTGAAGCATACCTTCCTCCCTGTCTCACGAAAACAAGTCACGGGTGAGCGGCTTTTTCCCCCTGCAAACACGGCAAACCCTGGATTAGCTGTGCTGGAAAGGGGAAGGGAAGGGAAGGGAAGGTCCTGCCCAGCCACAGCGCAGCTCCCCCGGGGCTGAGATTAATTCTGTGTCTGCAGACACCAGGTAACCAAACCCTCCCCGGGGTGTCCTTAAAGGCTCAGAACGCCTTCGCACACACGCGGATCAAATGCATATTGTGCTTAATACCCGGCAGCTCTGCACCTGAGCCACAACCTGCCGAATCCATCACTCTGGCACCCTAACGAGCATTCCTTCTATTTAATACAGGGAGGGAAAGGGCTCACGGCAGCTTAGGCAGAGGAGCACAGCTCCTGAGAGCACACGGTGACCCGCAGGATCGAGCAGGGCGGCTCCTGGTCAAAGGTCAAGGGCAGAGGGAACCGAGGGCTCCGGCCATCCCGAAGGTCAAGGGCAGAGGGAACCGAGCCGGAGGAAAGGGCAGGCACCGCCTTCCCCCGGGACCCACAGGCAGGGCCGGTGTCTGGCTCTGTCTCGGGTCCCACCGGCAGCCCCGGGGCACCAAGCTGCGGTGCCACCCCCGAAAGCGAGGAGCGCCTCCTAAACGACCCTTCCCGACCAGCAGGATGGGGGGCTCCAGCCAGCGCCCGTGGAGAAATAAACGGGAGAAAAGGAGACAAAAGGTGGTGGAGCGCCGGTAGCCGGCGGGGTGACAGAACACCCGACCCCACGGCCGGGGCTGCCCGGCCCGGCCCCGCCGCTCCCGAGCGGCCCCGCGGCCGAGGAGCCGCCCCCGCTCCGCCCCCGCCGCGGGCTCGGCAGGTGCGCGGCCGCCCCCGCCAGCACAGCCTACCCTGCACTGCTGCTCCCGGAGCCGCTGCTGCCTCCTTCTTCCTTCCCTTCTTCCTGCCAGCCCGCCTGCCGAGCCGAGCCGGGCCGGGCCGGGCGCGGCTGCGGATCGCCGCCCGCCGCCGGAGCTGCGCGGCTGGACCCGGCGGCCTCGGCCCCTCCCCGCCGCGGAGGAGGAGCCTGCGGAGGGAACCCTTCGTTTTAGGAAGAGCAGGGCCAGCAGGTCAGGGAGGTGGTCCTGCTCCTTGATTTAGACTAGGTGAGTTTCCTCCAGGGTGCTGAGTCCACGTCTGCGCTCCTAGAGATAAGAGGGATGTGGAGCTCCTGTAGCGGGTCTAGGGGAGGCTGCGAAGATAAAGAGACTGGAGCATCTTTCTGAGCAAGAAAGGCTGTGGGAGCTGGGGCTGTAAAGCCTCCAGAGGAGACAACTGAGAGGGGACTTCATTAATGTCTATAAACATCTAAAGAAGTGTGCGAAGAGGATGGATTCAGGCTGAGCAGCAGGACAAGAGGAATGGGCAGGAGCTGGTGCCCAGGAATTTCCACCTGAACAGTGACTGAGCACTGGGACAGATTGTCCAGAGAGGGTGGGGAGTCTCCCTCACTGGAGATACTCCGGAACCATCTGGACACAACCCTGTGCCACATCCACCAGGAAGGATGGACCTGTGGCTCACTGTGGTCTCTTCCAGCCTGACCATTATGTGATCGTGATCTGCTGCCCATGGCCTCTGGCAGGGCTCCAGCTCAACCCTATCCTGCCAGAGAGGGAAAAGATGTCCCTTGTACCTGCTGTCCCCATCTGTCATCCCCCATGTGTCACCCCAGCAGCCTCTTCCACTCCAGGTGCTCCAGAGTGGAGGCCGGACCCCTCTGCACTGCCGAGTATTGCCAGAGGGATCCCCAGATAGGCAGCCCCCAGCCTGGGCAGGTGTGCACAGGTGCTTCCCTGCAGCATTGACAGACATACGTGAACGTATTTCTGGTGCCAAACGTTCACAGATCACACAGCAGAGCATCTGAAATCTGAGGGAAATATTCAGCAGGGCTTCATTAAAGAAGAAAGAATGCATTTACTTTAGTTGTCTCCTGGTTTCCTGATGCTGCAGTATTTCAGAAACCATGTAGCAAAGGTCAGTTTATTTGTGTAAATATATACTTCCTGCTGCAGGTGTATTTCTTCATCACAGCCACCTCACCAGTGCAAAAACTCCTGCACTATTTACTTCATCCAAGACTGAACAGCTGCTGAAGTTACTTCATGCAGGTTAAAGTTTATCTGTGTAAGTCTGTTCCTTGTAGAGCACCGTGTGACTGACAAGCAACTCCTTAAGGCCCTCACTGAAGCATCTGATTTTGTTCTCTTTTCCCTCTCATCTTCCATTGCCTGTGCTGGGAATACCAGTAAAAGAAACTCTGACTCCCAGTGTGATGTTCTTTAAGCCCCACATTTCAAACACTTAGACATGTGCTCAGCTTTTCTCCATGATGCCAGGACACCTTTCCTTCACCTTGTCCCAGTCAGTACTAAGGAGCCCTTCACCCTTATTTTCACATTTGCAGAATCAGGATCTCAGAATTGTACCTGAACCATGACAAACGCAGGTGGGTGCTGTAAAATCTGCTGCTTTAAAGCTTGTTGGTGGCAAATGTTGATTTCATCTTTCTTGCTGAGATTTGTAAG